>NC_054412.1:7973332-9278332 GCF_017976425.1 Toxotes jaculatrix | reverse complement strand
ATTGGCTCATGGGAGAGTTTCACACTGACAATTCCAGGACGTAGACAATCCCAGTGATAATTCACCAAACACAAGTAAGGAACTGAAAACAAGTCACAGCCATCGGAAAACAGCAACTATTGTCTGCTGATATATGGTTAATGGGCCCAGAAGGTACACAATAGGGTGAGATGTTAAAAAAAACATATCAAAGAGAACTGGGAAATTTCCTTTTCCCTTCTGATGCATTTTCCCATCTCCACCATTGGCCATGAAGCAGTGTTAGCAAAAACATAAACTAGCCCTTTTAATAAGGGAAGCATCATTCCATTATAACACTTCTAACACAATTTTGACATTAACAGCCATTAGTGTGCTAATAAACCACATGGTCTCTGGAGTTTAGCATTTGATTAAACTAAACAGTAGTGAGGAAGCATGTGAAATATACATTAACACAGGGACTAACACATTCTGGTGTGAGTGTAAACAGTGATTAACAGTTTTTTTATTTTGTGTATGCGGCGTATGTGTGTGTGTCAGTGACCAGCAGGGAGAAGTACTGAGCCTCAAAGCCCAGCATGAGGCCTTTGGTGAGTGACTTATCTCTGCATAGCTGATCAATAATTAACCATGGGACATGCTCTAATGAGGACGATAATACACTGTTAGTAAGATAACACCTCAGTGAGAGGTACTGGACCAGTTCTCTTCATTTAGATCCACTCATCATCCTATTAGTATTTGTCACCCGGATGATTAACATACTTGTTCACTGCCTGGCTGAGTTTACCGACTGTCGCTCTGTGTCTTCCATTATTCTCCTGCCTTTGTGTGCACCTAAATTTCAGAATTTCCTTTCCTTTCTTGACTTTGACAGGCTGCCAGTCCTGTTCCTACTTGCCCCTCTCTCACTTGATGCAACCTGCTGTAACAGTGCTGGCAACCCTCCCCCGTAGCACATCAATACATTTCCAGATGCTGTATGACACATGCGGTAAGGACCATTTCTGAGACCATCCATCAGAGGGAGGACAAGCCCTTGCCCATCCCCATCCCCGCTACTTGTCTCCTCCACCTCCTCCCACAATCCACGTCCAGCAGACAGGGTTTAATAGGGCCCATTAATCAGTGGGCTCGTCTAGAAAAGGCCAGACTGTAATTCAGCAAGGAGAGTCTGATCCTTAAGGACGTCTACATTTTGGCATTAAGACTATAGCACTACCTTAGCATAGCCCGCATGCATCAGCACATTTGAACATGGACACAGCTGGACAGCTGAAGGAATCCCAACATACAGGATTAGAGAGTAAATTGTAAATGTAATTTTGTGTCTCTGATTAGGCTGCCCAAGTCAGACATTGATCATATAAGTCCAGCAATGGCAGGTGATAAATGACTGCAGTTGTAGTCATGTTAATGATGGCTAGCAGAAGGCAGGGACTGATAACTGCCGGAGACTGGTTTGTCTGTCTCTGTCTTCTTCTGTCTTTCAGTAGCACCTCTCTGAGGGCCTATTAGAAGAATGCATTCAGAGCCACTCTATCTATAAATACAGGGATTATATGGAGCAATATTTGTAGCAGAAACGAGAATGCGTCACATGTACACATCCAGACCCTACACAGAGAAACACACACACATACATACACACACCAGAGTTCATCTTGAGTGAAAATAATCTTACTCTGACTTGCAATGAAGCCAGGACCTCTGTTTTCTGAAGATACCTCAGGCTTTTCCAGTGCCATCTGCTACACCAATACCTTCTCACAATGGAGCTGACTGAGGGCCAGTTGGCAACAAATCTGAGTACAGCAAGACTCGAGAGATGACTGGCAAGAGAAAAACGCAGAAACTCAAGCCGGCCAAGTTTCAGCTAACATAAAATCTGTTCCCCTGAAAGATAAAGATTTTCTGTTTAAGGGAAATCTAACTTAGACATTCTTCTATATCGACGCAGGTGCACTGGTTTGCTTTCCAAAGATTTATCCTTTTAGACGGTGCGCTATTTTCAGTTTCTAACATCTGTCAATGGTCATATTTTGCCTGTGAATATCAGTACAGTTAGATTACCTTAAAGACTTCTCCTTCCATACAAGCTTCAGGCAAGACACACAAAGGCACCAATGGTAGATAAGCTGAGTTTGTTGCTATATTTCTTTTTACTATGTCTCTCTCCATAATTTCTCACATAAAATTCAGAATTAAATAAAATTATGGTAATGAATCAGGAAGAAATTTAAAAATAAATAAATAAATAAATTTGAGACAATCACTTCCAACTAAATGCTATTAGTGGAATGCCATAGACCAATCTACGTGTGCTTCCATATCATACATAAACAACAACAACAACAATGGAATATATCTGTCAGGCAGTTCAGTCCCCAGAGGAGATGCTTATAAAGACAGCCGGTTAGGCCATCAATAATTAAAACAGATGTAATTCCCATTAGCCATGGGAGTAGGACCATAAATAGTTAATGTGCTCCTTGTGTCCCTCCCCCCTCTCCTCACATCTCCTCTTGTTCCCTCTCTCCTCATGGATCCTCTCTCCCTCTCATCTTTCATCTACAGCCTTCTTCTCCCCCTCTTCTGCTCCTCAAGGTTTCTCCTCTCCAAGCCTCCCCCCACTTCAGAGAACAGTGTGGAGGTAGCAGGCTCTGACGCAGACACACACCATCATACTGATTATAATGGTCCCACTGAGGAGGTTATATAGGATGACGGAGGAGAGAGAGGACAATGAGGGGGGACCCTAAGAAAGCAGAGGCCACAATTTACGAGCAGGCATCACGGGACTGGTTAGCTGGAGTGGGAGGCACTTGTGTCTACTTACACTTCAGCCTGACAATGATGAAAAACAGACAGCTGTCATGCTTACAGGTTAATAGAAAAGACCAACACAAAGGTAGTTTTACATATGAAGAGAGCTTTGTAGGTTGTTAAGGTAAGAATTTAACCACTGACAGGTCAAGAGGCCACATGGGGAGAAAGACTCACTCACTGACAACTGAGAAGAAACAAGAGAAGAGTAAAGCAATGAAAAAAAAAGTAATGAGCACTCTGAGAGGAGGAGCAGAAGAGTTTCTGCACTTATGCCTGATGAATAACATAGACAGGATGTAGAGTGGGAGGCTGAAATTGAAACATTCATCTACTGATGTCGTCCCATCAGTCACCAGACGCCCCTCATTAATCCAGACTCTCCCCCTTCATCCAACCCTTCCATCCATCCTCCCTGCTGTTGGCGTGTCTCCCCTGTTGAAAGAGCCGCCTGTGAAATTGCAGCGCTATCGCGGAGCCAACCGAACAGCCACTGTCCATCCATCTCCTCGATGACACAGGGTCCTAATGTGCTGGTTCTACACCAGCCGCACAGACAGGCCTCAGGCAACAACGACTAAAGAAGAGACCGAAGATGTTCGGAGAGAACACAACAAACTCTCAGACAAGAAAAAAATGAGATTATTGCCACTGGCAAAATGCACAAATTGCTCTGACAGCTATTACGAACCTCATCAAAGGCACTTCATCTTCCAGAAAGATCAGAAGTGACTCTAAATAGCCAGGCTGACAGTAGTTAGCACTTACATTCCTTATATGGTCATTTGTAACTCTGTACGAAACAGTCATAGTCACATAATGGAGTTATGTCATGACTTCTTGACACGCACTTTACTGATGACATGCTACATGCTGTTAAAGCTGTGTGCAGGTGCTACTATGTCTAAGTGAAAAACTCCAGATTTAATTTGTCTGACCTACATAGCCAACAGCAGGAGCGCGCCAATCCAAGCCGTTAATCAACCTAACATCACAGGGTTCCACGGCATCTGTCTGAGGCGAGGTCCCTTGAATTATAATCTGCTCTCCAGTTGCTTTCATGTGATGTTTGCATATTAAAAGTGCTGCATGGATAATCAAAAACCACCCATTGAGTTTGGGTCCGGGGTTATCAAAACATACAGGGAATGGGTGAAGAGATAAATGTTGAGTTGCACAGAAAGCCAAACAGAATGCTGCATGGCAGTATTAGTGATGTGAAGAGACGACATGCTGTGAGCAGTTGAAGGATACAAGTACTGTGTGTAATATGAAAGACTGGTCAGGCTAATTGAGCTTTGCCAAGTTTAAGAGAAAGATAATGGTAATACAGAAGGTTATACAGATTTAACAGGAAAATAAAGAAAAGAACAGAGCACACATTTCTTCAGGCACTTTGACTGTAGCCAGTTTTAAACTACAGATGCTGAATTGCTCACAGTCTGCATGTGGGTGTGTCTATCATCAATGCATATGAGTAAGTTGGTGTATTGCATGATGGAGACGTTGCATTTCAGCCAACTCGCGTAACTTGGAACAACAGATGAGACAGGACAGATTTACTGAACTCTTTTGGGAATCATGACACAGTGATTGCATGACACACAAGACCACAAGACAAGGAAAGTTTCCATTCCGTGCCTCAAATTCTATGAGATGATTTTCCAGTGTTATGTTAAGCTGAGGGTTTCATAATCTCATCATCCTGTAAGTGCAACCTGAACCACTTCCAAAGCTAGCTTGTTCACTACCGCCGTTCTTCCGCTTTTGCCACCAGACGTCGTATTCGTATTCCACTCTCTGAGGCCAAAGTCTCTCCCGCTGGAGGGGCGCTGGCAGCTCTCTAAACAACACAGAAAGTCATTCATCATCTCTCAGAGGAGCGAGCACTGCATCAATCCGTCTGTCAGCAGCCCGCCAGACCAATACACCTCTGCCTGCCTCGGTACATTCCACGCCAAGTCTCAGCACTCCACAGATTTAACTCTCAGTGCATTGCTACACTCATTTTATCGCCAAAGAGCTTTGAAATATAAGGATGGCAATAACTAGCATTCCCATGGTTCTAGTAAGCAGTAAAAAATGAGTACAGGTCAGTTCCACATCCAGACAGTAGTTGGCCTCTTGACAGAGTTCTTGTATTCAGCTTGGGAGCTTGTAATCATGCGTTTCTTAATTTGAAAAACTGCAAAACAGAATTTGCTGTGTTGCTGTTTTTAATTAAACTGAATGCCATCAGGGGCAGGGTTTAACTTTACAATACCCTGATGTTCAATTTAGTTTGAATAAGAAATGATACCAAGACAGATAACAGAACAGATTACAGCACGTACATAAGCTACAGCAGTATTGCTTACTTCAATGTTTTCTGCTAATGTTTGTCTCCCTGCAGGACAGTTAGTACGGAGGCTACAGATTGGGAGTTCTGTGAACCAGTAGAACCAGTGGAGAGAGTGAGAGCTCAGAGGATTGGCCATCCCAAGGGTACTAGACTTGTGCAAGAGACCAGAGGTTGTTTTGAGTGGGGGGGGGGGCATCAACAACACGTCTGCTTACCGAATAACTGCAGTTTGCCAACTCAGCAGCCTCCACTGATTAGGGGTCTAACGGGGTCTGTATCCCATCTCACATGCCCACGTACATACTCTCACACACTCTCACACACACACACACACACACGCACACGCACACACACACACACACACACCCTTTGGTTCAATGTGAAGAGTTAAAGGCTGGTTAGGCTAGGAGGCAGAGGAGGGAAGTAGACACGCACATGCATTTGCCGTCAGAGGAGCTTCAAGCTCAACACAGCGCTCCTGTCTACTTGACAGACGCTGACAGTGAGAGACAGCTATTCTGACCAGGATGTCATGACGGATAACCTTTATGTAGTCTGTGAAGTAGAGAAAGGCTTACTCACTGTGAAAGAGGACCACATCAGGTCCAGACCAGAAAAGCAAAATATTACTCCATAATAGGATTTTGATTTGAACTAGCCTAGACAGATTTTTAATGCCTCAAAAACCAGTTTTCTCACTCAGCTTCATATTTTAAGGAACTGGTCTTTTTTGGGGGGGGATTGGTTTGACAGCTAAAAAAAGAGTGACATAGAAGATAAATAAAACAGACAGAATGGACAAACATACAGACAAGGACATACAGAAGCTACAAGGATGCATGAGATGATAAGAGTCCAGGATTACGATTAGATTGGATTAAGTAGGGTATCCATGGGTAATATGTGCGTGTGTGTGTGTTGGGTGATTGTCTGAGAGGCAGTGATATGTATCGGTGTTCAGTGGTCTTAGTCAGGTAAGTGTGTGGAGTAAGGAATATGCATGTGTGGGGGAGTGAAGGAAAAAACCAGTGTTGATATTATAGTTATAATAAATATATTTGATGTAACAACAGCAGCATTACAATAATAATAATAATATAATTGTAATATAATAATATTATAATAATCATTATATATTATACAATATAGTAGCAACCATAATATAATAATAATTAATATTGCACTTGTACAGCAGAGTGGAGTGAGGGCAGACCAAGCCACTGCAAAAATGAGCAACAGGCCTCCCAGTCTGCACTCCCCCCAGCAACACAGCTGGAAGCCCCAGCGGGAGACAGCTGGGGCAGGTCAGCCCCTTGCCCCATTATAATTATAATTATTTTGTTTTATTTTCCCTGGTCTTTCTGTATGGGAACACACCACATGAGCCAAAGCTGGAACGATACTGATATTTTACATTTGGCATGTTTTGTCTAACTCAAGGCCAGGTTGAAAAGCTGTGTTTCACTGACCTCCCTTGAAAGTTTAAAATCTTTTCCACCTGTACCCACAGTGATGTCAGCAGTCCTTAGCTGCTTTTTAACACTATATGTTTTTCAGTTTTCAAGTGCTTTAACTATTTATACCATCCTGAATAACTTTAGAGAGATTCCGGCCCCCGTTTCATAGAAATGCTAGGGTTAAACCCAAATCAGTGGTATTGATTTGGTTACTGTTTCCACATGTTTTCCTGTTTATTTGACAGGCAACTGTCAAATACACAGAACTACTGATGCTATTTGTATTCATAAAAAGATTATAATCTCTGAAGCTCTGTAGTGTAGCTGTGACAAAGGATCAAACCAGTAGAGTGCACTGTGGAGGTGCCACTGGAGACTATGCTGTATTGTGAAACAGTGGTGTAATATGAACTACATTTGTACATTTCAGTTTTTATCATTAAAGATTCAGGGTTGGCCTACACAGCCACATGGTACAACATCAGTAACTATCTCAGGAGGTAAGTGTGTGTGTGCATGTCGACTCGCGAACTCAACAACCCCTATGTTCTCTTCACCGCTCCTTGCCAAGCCAAGAGGGCAGCGAATCTCACTTTGGCGCTGTACCTGCACACCGGCAATCAGATCAAGGACAGCTTTGCATTCAAATGGCAGAATTAAGGAACGGGCAGCCACAGACCTCCACTCTCCTCTCCATCTTTCACTTACTCATTCCCTCGCTTCAGCCGTCTGACAGAGTGCCACTGACAGCAGCAGCCCTCCAGCGACAGATGATTTGTGCAGCGACTTGATTCAGGCCTCTGCTCCCCTCAGTTTCTTTTTAAAAGCCCTTGTCAGAGCGCTGAGAGCTTTATGTTTTCGAGGTGACGATAAGCCACGGGTTTATCACATTGGGGCACTCTGAGCAGAGGGGAGGCATAAGTAGGACTTTTACAGGTATTAGCTGTAATGACTCCCTCCTCTATACCCTGATTAACACACATATGATGGCAGATGTGGATAAGTGCAGGTGGGCATGTCTACACAGTGCAGCGTAGAGTACATGCAAAACTGTGTCTATCCTTGACGCTGAATCCCACACACCACCAGTAAGTAGCCTTACTCAGCACCCTCCTGCTACTACACGTTCCTGTCAAAAGTGCTTTTATTTTTCCATGATTAGCCAAGTTAATAGGCCATTAAAATGCTGCACCATCAAAGTGAGAGTTTTATTCCCTACCCAGTCTGGCCTTTCATTCTGTAGGAAAAGAATGTAGCAGGGAGGGTATAACAGGGGGCTAATCCAATGGGATACTCCCAACAATAAAAATACCTTACTGGCAGCGCTTGGTGGAATGACCCATTTTAATTGTGCGTACACTAAGCTATCCCACAGCAAAAAGTGCTGCGGTTATATCTAGCACTCTTCCTCTGTGGCTCAGTGGTGCATTGTGTGGGTGTGTGAGGTCTGGAGGATCAGCAATATTGTTTTTGTGGGACTCGGAAGGGCTTACAGAGACGTTTGTGCCCGAAAGGCTGCACTAAATTTAATCCTGTATCGGAAACTGTGCAATGGACGATCCTGGATGGATTTGATCATTTAAATCCATGACCATTCTGTTAGGCTTTGAGAACACACTCGGATTTGTAATACAAACCCTGTTTGGAAGAATGAAAGAACGAGTTGAACTTGAAAACATTCTCAGTTGCAGACTGATGGGTCATGTTATTCTTGGCTAATCTCTGAAGCTGGCTGGCCAGGTTTGACTGAAAGGAAAAGCATACTTTCTTTTTGCAGGCATCTGATTCAGCAGCCCAGCTCTTAACATAAGCCCTGGGTTAAAGCAGGACAGCTATTAGCCTATGGAGCTTCCTATAAACATACTGAAAGGCAATAAAACAACAGCATTTCTGGGCAGTAAACCCATTAATAACCGAATAACAACAGACTCAAGGTCTGAAGTCGTCCAGTTAATGATGACCGGACCTTGAAAGACCTATGCTTGCATTTTCCAAAAGAAGAGGTTGGGACTCACTCTCAGAAATATTTTGCAAACTCATGGTGGAGTACAGATTCACTACAAAGAGTCTGAATGCTGAAGTTCTATACCAACCCTTGTAAATCAGAGCTGTGGCATGTGACATGACCTCTGATTCAATCTGAGTCACTGTTACTGTGCAGAATGGACTGTGTACACGAAGGTTATAGAGTGTATTCCCTGAGGTGTAATACAGTGGCGAGTCATTATTTGCCTTGTTAAATAGGGTAAATAAGGCCTTTGCCCTTTTTGCACATAGAAATCTCACAGCCCGTACACAACATTGCCGCAGGTTGGTACTGACATTTGGCACCTCCCATTTATCTTGCAAAAGGTCATGAATTGTAGCAGGTTCTGTAATGAGTCATGTGCAGAATGGATCAAAGTTCGCACCAATACCAGAAAGGTCAAATGACAGGGCATACTGGCCCCCAGGCTCCCTGTTGCCAGTCACCCGTCAATAAATTAAATGACGGAGTTATGCAGGGGTGTTTAAGCACACCCAGTTGGTGGTTGCTTGCAAATGTCCGACTACATGCTATCACACAGTTCAAGTATATGCACCTTCTTTTTTTTCCATTCCTCACAAATAGATGGATCGCCGTGCTATTAGTGAGAATAATGCCACAGTCACAGCAATTTGGTATGAGTTTTTACATGCCAAAGGCAAGAAGAGGCAAGATGTGTGTTCAAACATGTAACCTAGTTCAGTGAGACGTGTGCAAGGGCTTCCTTCTTCCCCCTGGCATCCCGATTTTCCCCTGAATTAGTTTAAATCCCTGGCATGGCCTTCACTCACTGACACGTGTTAATCATGCTTGTCAAAACAAACACATTTAGCGGTCAACATTTTGCAAAGCCCATGGGGGGTTGACAGGGACATCTTGTATAGCTGCTGCGATCGGGAGTACTTTAAAAATGGAACTCAATACACAGAGCAGAGCCGGGTGAGTGTTATGATCCTGTTTCAGGACATGTCTTTACTAGCTACCTTAGATGAGAAAGTAGTTCTGGTTATCTTCAACATAGGCCTTAAAAAGAGATCTATTTTGTTCCACTTCTGCAACATAGCTGGACCATGAACGGTTTTTAAAAAGCATCACAATCAAAAAAACCAGAGATATATATGCATTCTTCTTCCTTGTCAAAACCTGACATCTACATTACCCACAAAGCTACTAAAACAGCTACTATAATAAGAGTTCATTCAGAGATTCGGGTGTGTTTTACCAGTCTTCGCTAATGCAACCTTGAGCTGCTATCCTCAAGCTTGCGAGTTGAGGAGTGGGCTGCAGAGGTATGGTAAGCTTGCTTCTTTCAAACTCTTCACACAAAGAGTTTTTCCATTTTCACACTTGTAATCTGCAGCCCCAACCAACGTTCCCTTAAGTTATGACATCCATCATATTTTCTGCAGCTCACACTGGAGCTGTCCTCAAGACCTGATAATAGACTTTCATGTGTAAAGTAGGCGCACTTCCCCTTTATTTTCCAGTTTAAACGTATCTTGCTGATTCTCTTGAACGTGTCATTCATTTTGTTGTGGAGCTATTTTACTGTACAGCTTTATATATCTAGAGGTCACTGGGAGCAGATCTATTATGTGTTCACCACAAATAGAAGGGAAAAACTGAAATCAGAGCAGTATAACTGTGTAAGTGCCATTTACTTTACTGCACTGAAAATAAGTTTTCTGAGATTTCAAAATACAGGTAGTGTAGTGCAGGTCAAATGTATGTTTAAATCACTTTGTGGATTTGACAGGTGGAGATGTCATCTGCCAGCTGAGCGTGTATTAGACTGCAGCGCTCTCTGCCACCTGGAGAAGGGTAAACCTCGACAGTGTTTTGGACACAAATATCATGAACACCTGTGCAATCCAATACAATCCAACCACCCTGCAGCAAATACGGATTTTATAAGGCTCATATTATTTTTACATTACATCTCTGTTGAGAATGTGTGAGAGACAGGTACTGGTTCTTTTTAGGGTGTTGTTTGCAGTCTTGACTCACAAACTGCTTCATGTTGTAAGCTGAGCAGCTTATTGTAAGATTAACACCTTAGAATTTTTGAGACTGACTATCAACTGACATGATGCCAAAAACCTGTGAGTCCTAGAACGAAAATAACCAGAATCATCTTTCATACACACCTGCACAGAATTCTCTTTCAAACAAACAAAACACACGCGCCAACACGATCGGCCAGTGTAACACAATTAATATGCTCTCTGATATCTTTTCCACAGTAAGCTGGCTAGTAAGCAGTGCTCCTGATATCCTGCTTAGCTGCTGTTGAGCCAGCGTCTGTGTTGCTGTACATCCGGCATTACAGATAAGAGCTAAAGAGCAGTCCAGGTCGGTGCCACCGGTGCAGGCTGATAAGCACTGCTTCAGGCCCATTGGTCTGCTGGCAGATCACTGTTCACACCAGACTTCAGCAACAGATAAGACCTCACATCCTTATGAGACCTTTGTGTGAAACAGATGGGAGTAATGATAAAACACAGAGGAGTAAAAAGTAATGTAAAAAAGCAAAGTCATGGACTGACTTTTTTCAGATCCTATCAGCCTGATTTATCACAGGATGAATCCTTGTGTTTAGGTTTTAAAACAGCAGCTGACTCATCCACTCTATATGTTCTTGACATCAGCTGAGCTCAGGGTCACTGAAAAACTGCTCTTTTGACCAAATACAAAGCAGTGACAGAGGGAGACATGACAAGATCGCGTGAGTTACATCTGTAAGTCAGCGCTCTGTGCTGTAACCTGATCTCTGCTGAATGGATGTCACAGAGTTGTCTGTGCAGCACCGCACTGAACAAGCGTGGCTTAGATACCTGTGCTGTGTGTATTTATAGCAAAGTCTTCGGGGAGCTGCTTCCTGAAACTTCGTGAGACTCTCTTATAACAGGCATCTGAGGAACCTCTGACACCAAAGTCAGATATTTTCTGTTTGAACCTATGAGCCCTCCTCCTGAGATCCAACATGTCCCTAAACCACAGACTATAGAGGACTACATAAACAGAAAGAGAGCAAGAGATTCAGCAGAGAAAAAATCCATTAAGGCCTCTTCCACATTGTTAAACTATCAAAAAATCTCAGCGATGGTCTTGACCAGTATATATCTAATGTACACAATATTGACACTCGTTATATATAGCCTGTTCATGGTTATTTAATTAAATCTGTGTTGTTAAAGCAAATCTAGTAGGAACTGGATCCAGTCTTTACCAAACCACAACCTAATTCCCAGCAGCAGCAGCAGTAGCAGCTGTCCAGCGGTAAACCAATACACAGAACAATAATCAGGTGAATCTCATTGGTAGAGGAAAATTGGCTCATTGAGATTTAACAGCAGGCTATCAGTTGAGGTGTGCGACTGCATCGCAGATAAACACCAGTCCGAGTGATTGGACGAATAGGCGCGCATTTGTGTGTATTGTAAGTGTAAATATTAGGACCATAGGGTGTGAATGATGCTAGGCAGGCTATGCAGCAGATGGTGTGTGGAGCCATTCAGAAGCTAATCTGAGGTAACATGGCATCAAATAATTGGAATTCTATTCAAATGTATCGTGTGTAATGATAGGCCCTCTTGACAAATAACAATTCCCAGCCTATTATAGACAATTTACAGAAATCTGGTTTGCGATGCATGAGAAGGTGCCAAAAGTACATACCCAGTGCTCTCTAATTACTAGGTGTGATTTTCTGCATTCTTACCTGCTCTGTGGTTCGCCTTTTTATTCATGCCTTTATTCTTAGGGAGTGAATGTTTATCTTCACCTAGTGATTTAATCTATTATGTATTTTAATAAAGTGTAGATGCAATTTGAAAAAATAAGAATAATGGTTAGGGTTGTGTCCTCCTCTGCTTCCTGACTATAGATATCAGCAACAAAGCAGAGGAGTCGACTAATATTTGAAAACCACGGTGGTCAGCTGACTGCTGGTGAATCTCTCTGCAACAACCTGGCAGGACCCATCAACTCCCACCACCACCATCGCCCTCCATCTTTCCTTCTGTGCCTCTGCATCTGTTGCAGTCTCAGAGGCAGATGTTCCTATGAGGAGAGGCAGCAGGCAGATAGACCTCCCCCCTCCCCAGTCCCCATATGATTACCTCTCTATCCGACTAGCAACAATCCCCCACACCCTGTCTCGCCACCACCTCTCCCTGCAGCAGCCCTTTGTATGAGCTTCATTGACCCTCATCTCTAGACAATTAGGATGGATAACAAGAGGTTGGGGGCCCACTGCTTGCTCGTAGGACCCACTGACAGCAAACACATAAAGGCCACTTGCCTGTCAAGCAGGGTTGATGGAGCATTAATGTGTGGACTGGGGGTCAGTTGTTTACATTTGTAACCATAAAATCTTCTAGAAAACTACCCTGATGAATATCAATTTGAATTGTAATGCTGCACCGTTAGCCATTTATAATAAAGGCTGGATGAGCTCTAAAGTACCATGGGACTCTTGCCAGGTTGCTGCTAAGGAGTGAACATCACATATTTTATCTCAGTGGATTTTGGTGCCAGAGCACTGGCCCAGGGCCATATCTGACTGCTGTTAGAGAGAATAATGATGAATATCCGAGGCGCCATTAATCTTGGTCAGGTATGTGTGAGGCAGGCTGTGTGTGTCCTCTTTCATGCCACATTCCCCCTGGAACCAGGTGGTGACCAGACAGCACAAGGTCAGGAGGGAAGGTCAAAGAGCATCATGGGCCCCTCATCAACGACAGAGCGACAATAGGACACACATGCATGCAATCACGTAAAACTATTAGTGGTTTCAATCTAAAAGACCATGTATCATATTTTAGCATCATATGTCCTCGCTTCACTTATTTTTACAGTAGATTAAATGCAGGTAACAGGTTATCAAACAAAAAAAATTGCTTACAGTTCAAAACAGAAACTGCAAAGACATCAGAAATGATAGCGTCTGGCAAAATGACCAATAGGTTTAAAGAGTGTCTGTGCTCTGTAGTTTCTGTGCTCGCACACAGCAAGAGGTCATGGACAGCCTGCAACGCTCCTGATCTGCCACTGTTAATTGAGATCTTGGCTTTGGCTAGACTTGACTCGTGCTGGAAAAAAAAAGAAAAAACAAAACATGGCTACATTTGCTGAAGTGTGTGCCAGCAATCTGAGCTAGCTGGCTGATGCTAAGCCTGTAAAAACTCCAAAGCAAAGATGTGACAACCTGACTTGAGTTTGTCAATTTTGTATTGACCACAGCGAGGGGACTGAGGTGAGAAAAAAAAAAAAAGAATGCACCTCCCTGCTAAAGCTGAATATGTGCTTCAGTATTGATGCTGAAATCACAGTTGGACGTGTCGTGTATTGGGTGTCACTGTGAAAAGCTTTCATTTCTCTCTTTGTCTGGTGCAAACCTGCAGGCATATGTCAGAATGCACACCCACACAGAAACCGATACAGACAAACACATACGCTTGAATACACACACACACACACACACCCCAGTGCTTAACAATCAACGCAAGGACAACAGGAGCAGCTTTGGTGCTGTTCTGGTTTGGGTTGCCAATCTACAGGGTAATTCGTTCATACGTTTCCTCACCATCCGTTCTGTCTAGATTTCAAAAGATTCATAATTCCCTTTTTAATACCTGAGCTGTGCTACAGACCCTTTAGCTAAGATGTAATACTAAAATGAACTCTACATCACCCCCAACACCGCCAAAAGGGAACAAAGTACCGCTAGAGGGAAGTCAAAGAAAGTATGCCAACTGCCCACTCAGCCAATCACGCGTAGGATTTCTGTGGAGAAGGACATCTTGTGGGATTGGAAGAAGAGCCCATGGGGGAATGGTAACCCTGTTCAAGATATGCTATCGGCTTCCAAGATGCCAACAATATGTGCTGGAGCATTGATAATGCATTGCAAACTACAGCAGGGGATTACTGCTGGGTTGGCTTAAATTTATATCCAAAAAAAAGGACACTTTATAGCCTTATTTTCAGTTTGATGACTATGAGTTCTTCTACAGAGGTGAAAGCAATGTAATGAGCTTTATCGATGCCAATTTTACGGAATTTCAAATGCTACAAAGAGCTGATCATAAAGTTCAGTGGTTTTTACATGACTGCAGCACTGTTATGAACTATAAATTGCATAATGTTATGAATCTCAGGCAGCAGACATCTCAGCTGTCTTGTAAAGCAGAGGGTGAGTTGGCATTCAAGGTAGCCTCAACTCAACTTTAAGTACCAACAGGAAGAAAGACACTGCACATTTAAGTTGAATACAGCTGCATGATGAAAAGCGGCTTTGTGTTAAAAACATCCTTCTTCGTTCAAGGCACTTGTTCATATTCAGGCTCTTCTTAAACCTGACTCCCAGTGAGAGAAATTACAGCGCTGTGCCCCAGAACCACCTGGTTCAATGCGTTCTGCATGTTAACTAAGCAGACACACAACTAGAATACACAATCTATGAAAACAGCAGGCACTGGGGCATCAGTTATCCCTAAAGCATTGGAGAGCATGGGGGGAGGACAAATGGGGAAGCAGACATGAGAACTGAGCTGCAGCTTGATTCGTTAATTTGAAATATGATTGCGACTTAGTCCCACTTTAGTCTTTTCTCAATCACACCCTACTTCCTCTGTCTCCTCTCCTTGTCCATCTGGTGGTATAAAATCTGGCCACAGCCTTTCCTGTGGAATTGGCTCCATTAACAAATAGCCACATTAACTCCAGCACAGACCTTTGGCACATCCACTCTATTGTAAACAAAGCTAGAGCAGTTTGGCCAACCATGCCAGCTCCACCATATGGGAGGAGGTTTGGTCTCCAGAGCAGACTTCTATGATCTTCACCACTCGCACGCTCATCTTGATCTCAAGGCTATTTTGAGGTTTAAAACACAACCACATATCATTAACAGTCCTGCCATTTAGATGCTTTTGTCTCGAATGAGACTCAACCCATTTTGTTGTTGGTCTCGGCCTGAAATCACCAAGGTGTTCCCACACCGCAGTCACGAAATGCATTTTGCCCAAATACACTCAATTAAACACAAATATACTCCTATCAGGAAGAATCTAAGACCCTGTTAAAGGAGTGATTTAAAGGAAGCATGGTCACGTACTGCTATTTTCCTTCTGCTGGCCTTGTTTGATTTGATGAAGGCACACTCAGGTCTTAACAGGCAGCCATGTGCATTTTAGATACAAACCCAAGGCTCAATTTATTCTTTACGGTCGGCTTGGTAGCAGCTGTTCTTACACTGCCGCAATCAAACCTGCATCTGGAGAAAGCAGGGAGAAGCAAATTGGGTTTTTATATCATTGTCGTCTCCAGAACGTTTGTTCAGTGGCATTATGACATGTCTCTCTAATGCTGTAAATTAGAATGTATGCTTTTGTTCATTTGTAGAAGTTTTAGTTTTTACCAAAACAATCCACATTTGAGGTTTCCTTTACATGGGCCAACATGTTCTAGCTGCAGGCTCGTTTTATGAATCATAAGCATGAGGACATCCCGGTGAAATTGTGACAGGAAATTTCATTTTTGAATAACACTCCTGGTCATGAGGCATGACTGTTTCAGAGGTGGTTTTGTTTTCAGGCCATTTCATCATCCCCGACTAAGGGCTTCCCTGCTGTCAAGTGCCGGTCCATTTTCTGAAAGCCACTGCGATGAGTGTCTGTGTGCGGAGGGGGTTGGGTTGGAGTTTGTCAGGAGGTGTGAGGTTGAACTGATGGGTGTGAGGAAATTTGCCTTGGCTCGTTATATAAAAATATATAAATATATAAACATATATATATATAAAGAGAGAGAGAGAGAGAAGAGAGAAGAGAGAAACTGCAGTAGAGGGAAAAGAAATGAGGGAAAGAAAAAGTGATGTGGGGAGGCAGACCAATTAGGAAAGCAGAAGCATATATATATATATCTGCCAACTGTCAGATAGGGCTGGTTACAAAACGTAAATAAAAAGAGGAGCCAAAATTGTCTGCTTGGAAGAGATTGATTCTCTGTGTGCAACTAGCCTGTGAAATTACCCCCTTGGGTAAAAGAGTGCATGAAAAGTAAAAAATAAAACTTCTCTTTTTCTGTCTGAGTGGTTAAATTTGACCTCTTCAGCAATGCAATCTCTTAAACGTTTATGAAAGTGAATTCATATGTTAACTATGAAATGATGTTAAAATTGTTAAAAATGTGTTTTCGTATTTCTATGGGAAAAAAAAAAACGTATGAAAACATAGGTGTCAAATCCAGTCAGTCAACAGATACTTACAATCTGTACCTGTTCCAACCAGAGAACAAACCAGTTGCCTATACTGTATTTCTGCACATTGCATATTGAACAGCATGGGACACTGAAAATTCAGAGGACCAGGTTACAGCCAAACACTCATCCTTTGAGGGGGGATATGCAGAACAAGGCTGAAATAAATGAGTGTGCAACAATTTGACTAGGTTGATCTAGTACAGTTTGTGTGCACAGACAGTGGAGGAGGGTTCAAAGCAAAGACAGCCGTTAAGTGGATCATTAACGAATACCTATGGCCTCATCTGTCAAGTCTGGCTTCTATTTTTGCAATTTATGTGAATGTGTGTGTGTGGTTATGCATGATCTATGTGCACCTATTCCAGCCCCTGTAGTAGTATCAATTAACCAATAATTAGAACATTAACAACATTATTTAAACACAAACAGCTATTAAAACGGAGCAGGATTCAAAATAAAGCTTTAACGGCACGCGCACACACACACACACACACACACACACACACACACACACACACACACACACACACACACACACACACACACACACACACACACACACACACACACCAAACCCCACATGCATACGTCTGAAGAATCTGATCGATTGGGATCACCATGTTAGCATTGCAGATGGCCATCATGTGAAAGGTATCATGTGGGAATCAATCATGGCAGCAGCATTCAAGCTGCGGACGTTCCGCAGGGATAAGTCAGCTCAAATCTGACGGGCTGGGATTTGGCACTCCAGAGCTTTGCTTGTCACAATATTGATTTAGAAATAATTACCCAGACTGCTTAGAGATTCCTCACGTGTTCGCCTGTATCCTGCCTCCTTCCTGAATGCCACTGCAGCAAACCAGCCCTTATTTTTCCTCTGATTAGATGTAACAAACATAATCTGTGAGAGAGCTGTCTGTTTAGAAATACAGCTGGAGCTGTCGGCCCCTCCTGCAGTGAAGGCCAACAGAGACGCTAGTAAGAATTTATCATCTAAGCTAGTGGGTTAGCATACATTTGACTGACAGCAATAAGCCCTCACTGCTGATTGAATTACCAGAGATACAAATTATCATTATGATCTAAATACACTATCAAGCTCACTGATAAGTGATTGTCTGTCATGTTTTTCCACCTCCAAAATTCACCTGAAATAACTTTCAGTTGGGAGGAAGGAATTCGGTGTTGCCTAGGTCACAAATAAGCTCCATCAGCTTTACCATGCACTTGACAGAAGGATATAAAGGCCCATGATGTAAATAATTTCTGAGTTTACTGTGCTGTAACAGTTTTATGACACTAAGTGAGGATGTTTCAAAGGTGGCGCCATCTGTAAGAACAGCTCTGTGACAGAACAGCAGCATAAATATCTATGTCATAACTGGAAAATGAAGCATGTGCAGCACGACAGGGAAAAACATGTACAATGTATTTCGACCACTGTGGTTTGTGTGGTTTTTGGCACATCTGCTCTGCTGAGAGAATCTGGTGAAGAGTCCATGCAGTCCATCCGGCATAACTGCTCAGCAGGGGCTAAAAGATTGGGAGACATGCTGACTTTAAGTGCTCTAATAGCACTAGATCATATAACCCATTGCTGCTGCCCCACTGTAATAGACTAATTATGGCTCTGTGCAATACAGAAGACAGCAGCTGAGCACATTCTCCCTCTGTTGCAGTCTCCCAATCCATTTCTCACGCTTTCTGCTGTGTTAGTGCCTAAATTAGAGATGAAGCACACTGTAATCCCCTTCAAACATCTCACTGGACAGGGAAGGATGGATTACAGATTTGTGTCTGGCTGCCTGAAAGGTTCTTCTCTGATTTTAACAGAAACCATGTGCCACTCACATAACACCTACAGCACCTAACAGGACAGAATGTAATGGACAGAATAATGGGTGCTCATTTTTCTTTCTTTTTTTTTTTTGCCTGCTGACTAAATCTGACACATTATCATACAAATGGGCTCATAATTCCACTTAAACCCACCAGTGGTCTTTAATTTTAATAATGATGTTTTACTTGACAGATTTTTACATTGAATGCAAAATCAAATTGTATATTAAATTTTCCATCTGATTAAACTTACAAGCATAACGACACAATGAGCACAGTTATATCCAAAAGTACAGAAACTGATTACCTAAAGGTGCTATATGTAAGTTTTTGCTATTGCTGCATAGCCATAGCTTCTATTTCTCTCACTTCTTTTCATCTACTGAGGTTAGCATGCTAACCAGTGAGCCCCGGCTCGACCTGTCTCCCTTTTGTGATAGCGAGGGGTTGTGGTTGAAGTTCTTGGCTAGTGAACATTATCACCACCACCACCACTCACTGCCGGCAGGAAAACAGCAGAAAAGCTTAAACATAGCACCTTCAACCAGTCAGGGATTCTTCTTCTTCTTTTCTTTTTAAATGCAGCATCAAGATATATATATAAAAACAATTCAAGGAAATGCTATCCAACATAACATGCAATCTTATGGACCTTCTGACTCCAAGTCCTGTTGGTTGCTTAAACACGGAAATTATTCTGAATGTTTGTAAAATTAGAGAGAGCTCTTCCACCAGATGCTCTGCATGTCGTATTTGCCACACACGCTTCTAATAATCACTGTGGAGGGGCCAAGGAATGTGTCTAGACTAGCAGAAATGTTTCTGATCAGCAGGACATTCTTCTTTTGCCCTCAGTACAAGAAACCAGAGCCTACGATAAGTAAAAAACATCATAGTCAAAATTTTCCACACGAAATTTACAAGTCTCTCTGAACTCAACACCATGACCAAATATTAAACAGTGACTCACAGCTCAGCAAGGACAGAGAGAATCAATTTCATGAGCTATGCAAATTCTTTTGTGGTGGTTTGATGGTTGACTATTCTTCTACTTTAGCTAGAGTGCCTTTGTAAGTGATTTAATTTTGCTCGATTATTGAATAAATTTGCTTTCAAAACCACCATAAGACTAAAACACTGGGTCTTAGTTAACATAATAAAAACGTTGCTTTCATTCTCCCTGAGCACTGAAGGATTTTGGGTTCCAGTTCTCCACACAAAACCCCCACATCTACACTGAAACTCTCGGTGTCCATAATTACACCGTATTTACCATAAATATCCTATTAAAACTTCTGTGTGACTCGGCCAGGTTTGGTGAGATCAACAGTTGTGGTTATTTAACCTCTGCCAACTTGTCTGGCAAGGCGGTGCATCAGCAGCTCTGGTTTGAATCCTTCTCAGCAGTCCAGTGTAACTGAATCATCATGTTTTCTGGAATCAGCCTCCCGTTGCTCCTTGTCTCACAATGAGTGTTATTTACTGTATCTGACTAACAAGCCTCACACTGGAGCAGCAGCACCACCTCAGCTGCCCCTGCGACTCAACCCTGCCGAGTTAATGACCACATCTGTGCAAACACGCAGTAACTAAATGACCAACCCCAAGAAAGCTATGGGCTAATTTCCTTGACTGGGCTCATCTCTATTAAGTGAACCCTCTCTCCTCTGTGGTAATAAGACATGGCAATGCTGGCAGATGGTTACTTAACCTATGATGATCTGGAGTAGGCAAGAAATCCCAGCTTTCTACTCTTCAGTGAGTTCATCACACAGGCCTACAAAGTAAAGACTCCATTGGTCCAATCAGCTGAGACTCACATCATAAACCATCCATTACCAAGGCAGGAGATTGATGCAGCTGCTTCTGAGTTTATCTAGAAAGAATTACACACACAACAGAGGCTTCCCAAAGCCTAAACAGACAACCCAAAAAACCAAGTCTGTCCCTAGGTGATTGATCACAATCAATGCTCAATTATTGGCTAAAGAAAACCATTTTAACATGTCATGGCCTTTGTGTGACCCAGGAGGGGAATATATTAACCTTTTTATAACACAGGCTCATGACCCCCCCAACACAGGACTGACCTGTACAAGACTCACATGAACAGAGCAAATGAAAAATGTTACTATCAAATGTAAATAACTGGAATGGGGCTGCAGCAAATGTTTGGTTCCACTACTGATTAATGTCCTGGTCACACTTTATTATTCAGTTGTTTTGTCTATAGAAAATGGTGAAAACTATTTTTTTAACATTTTACATTTTTTAAAAGGTCTTCAAATTCAAACCAGACATTTGTTTACTTATATTAAATGGGTGAATAGGTGAATGGTATTATACTGTGAATGTTTGATTTGTTTTTGCCTAATAAATTGATTGAACAACTAATCAATTGCCAGTGTTGGAGCTGATTCATTTCCCATTGATCCATGAACTGAATGCTTATTTATCAGTGTTTCCCAAACGATTTATTTATGGTGGCCCATCACAATATCAACACCCATCCATCCATCTTCTGCCCTTTATCCTGGGTCATGTCGAGGTGGCGACAGATTAGGCAAGGCAGCTCAGATGTACCTCTACCCAGCAACGATGTCTGGCTCCTCCTGGGGGATCCCCGAGGTGTTCCCAGGCCAGATGAGATATGTAGTCTCTCCAGCATGTTCTGGGGTGTACCCCGGGGGCTCCTACCAGTTGGACGTGTCTGGGAGACCTCCAATGGAAGGCACCCAGGAGGCATCATAATAACTGGCTCCTTTGGAGGCAAGCTATATTCTTCTTATATTCTTATCTTAAGCTCCCTCTGGATGTCAGAGCTTCTTACTCTATCTACTACCCTATATATCTATCTTACCCTATAAGGTTGAGCCCAGCCACCCCAGTGTCAACACTGACCATCACATATTGATTCTCTATTCTTTTTACTATTTTAAATGAGTAAAATCTTATTTAACAGTAGAGCTGCTCGCAGCACATTGATTTGCTGAGCCCCTCCTTGCCTCTGACTCTGTCTCTCCCTCACAAACACATTGACAGCAGACCCTTCTGTGAACAGCCCCTCCTCTCTGTGCACACTCTCAATCAAAACATGATCATGCGCCAGAGGAAGGCTTGTTGTCGGCTTTTCCCTGCAGAGAAGACAGCTAACATAGCTGCTAGTCAATACTGGCTGCTCGTGCAAGTGGATAACCTTAATGTTAATTCTCTAACTGTGACGCTGAATGTTTGCTCCCACAATCCAGATGAACAGTGAAAAATATATTCAAAGACTGAAAAGGGCTCATACTGCAGAGGTGCAAAGACAGTCTGGACCAGAGGTATTGAGATAGCCGAGTACCTAGAAACTTCAGAAAACATGTGGGAAAGCTGAACAGTCCAGCCAGGGTGATTAGCTATCCAATTAATTTGTCTCAAATATTTCCAGGCTCTCCAGTGCTGCTGTGGCAGCTGAAGCAGTAAGAGAGGGTCAGGAAGGGATAGCTGTAGCTAATGAAGAGAGAGCGATGTAGGAGAGGAGGAGGACAGCAGCCAACATGCTGCTGAGGGAGAGCCAGATAGGGCAGAAGCAACAGGAGAGGCTGTGAGTAAACACAGAGATTTTAGCGATTTAACATTTTGCAGTAGACAATGTTATATAGAGTATTCTTTAATAATACCATATATAAGGTATAACATATGGTATACCACCAGTTGCAGTTGTTTGTTCCAGTTGCAGTCTCAGTGTTGCTAATTATTGGGTATTACAGATAAATAAGGGATGTATGGAATATTTACCATCAACCTGGCTAACTATTTTCTAGTTTTTCTTAACTTACCGAAGTTTAGCTTAACAACTTCAACTCCACTTTGCCAAGTGTTCTAAAACGGTTGCACGGTGATGAACTTAGACTTAGACTTTTGACTTTATAAGTCCAGGACCAATCTATGGCTCTTTCACTAAACAGTTCAAGAATAATCACGCTTTCATTTTAGCATGTCACTGAGCCTTCTGTGAATATTTTGCTTTTATCAAAATTTTAACAATTAAAGTTTTAGTATAAGTAAAGGGAAAATGAAAATTATATGCTTTACAAGAAAGAAAGAAGCTTAAGTGCCTATTATTCTTGCATACTATGCAAATTAAGTGATTCACTTCAACCTAGGGCAATAAACTGAATTTTCAGTAAAATTTAATATACATTTATTATTCTGTCATCCTGCAAAAGTTTAAACAGCTGCAATTACTTTGATATTCAGCAAGACTGATCCCTGCTGGTGCAGCCTGATGTGCATCATGTCACTCAGTGGTGTTGTAAATGTAGAGATGCTGTCATCTGAATTTAGGATTAGGGATGTCTGTGTTTTGCAATCAGGAAGCGAAAAGGGGAGCAGACACAAAGCACAGAGCTGAAATACTACAGGGCATTTGCACAGCTCTGTTGTCACATTGTGACTCATTTACTCTCTGCGGGGTTTTCAATTACTGATGATTAAAACCCCCTTTGGTATTCCTTTTCAGGACACGCAGGAGCTGCCTTAAAAATAAGAAGGAACTCCAACAGCCTACACAGTACATAGAAATGTCCAATAATAATGCCCATTGTGAGGCTAATAGAATCCTTGAAAAGAGCTGTATCTCTTTACTGACATTGTTATACTCCCAAACCATTTTTGGCAAATCGAAGCAAGCTTACAGTCTTTTCCTACATTTGCGTCATAATCACCAGGAGCTGCTGAATGTTGCCCAAAATGGTTTGTGAAGTTCTTTGTCTGTACAAAGTTAGAAATGTAGTTAGCCTGACACTGTGCATTGTTCAAAGTGAAGAATTATTATGGCATTATAAAAGGCAGCCCATTAAAGGGGCATTCATGCAAAACAGAGCCTGACTTGGTGCTGCTCTCAGCAACCTTGATGAATAGAGACAGGCGTACAGTGGGGAAATGCAGTTACAACTGTACATTAGACCGCGTAGCTGCGTTTATGAATCACCATCCAGGGGAAAACATACACAAGTACACCAATGCACATGTGAAGAGATGTGGATTAAAGAAAATAAACAATTACCTTAAAGGCACCTTTAGATTCATCTCTAGTGCAAAGCGAGGATAATCTACGATTTTTATGTTTAATAGACCTTAATGGCTTAAAAGAAATCCAAAGAATTCACTTATATCTTTGATCATTCATTTACATTTTGAGAAGAAGAAAGATCTGGTTCCATTTACTGACTTGCCTGATCACAAAAACTTGCTGATAGTTAGATCATTGATGTCACATGACAACACCTATGAAAACATCCAGTTTTGTTTTTTTTTTCTTTTGCTGTTACTTTGCAAAGTAGCTCAAGCTGATGACACATCTCTTCTCTCTTATATGTTGGTGATACAGACACAGGTTGAGTAAGACAAGCGTACAAGCTGCTCTGGCCTCTCGATTTCTGGGAGTGTTTGACACTTCTGTTGTCACCTCCTCCAGCACAGACATCCTGTACAGGTGCTCCATGCATGCATTTGCATTAATGCACCTGATGCAAGCTTTAGTAAATCAATACTGAGGTGTGCAATGCTACACAGCAAGAACTGTAGCTGTAATTCCACAGGACACATTGCACCCTGCTGTTTTGCAAGCAGGGAATGTTACCTCTACATGAACTAATACAATTTCCAATTCATCACGGTGCAAGCAAACAAAATTAGACCAGACCAACAAAACCAGAGACACTCCTCCTGTCGAAAAATCAAATGTGACTGATATCAAACAGAGAAAATCTGTCACAGTGTGATAGGGACATGCCATGCAGTGCTGTCTTGTTTACAATGACTCTCTACAGCTGTGAGGGAGAGATTCCTCCAAATCCAATCAGATTACGGTTGTCATTATGTATCAGAAGCTGGAAAAGCCAGAGGAAGATAATGGTGAACCTCAGCAAAGCAAACTGCTGCTGTGAATAAAGCCTCCCCAATAATATGAGTCTGACAATCCAGAGATTTAAACACACCGTTGTATTTGTATATTCTGTAAGGCTAGGTGCTCTTCATTTTAGCAGTGGTTTAGTTTGATTTTCAAGGATGAGGCACACGGGTGTTAAATTTGCGAAACAGAAGGCAATCGGGGCAAAGGGAAACAAAGAGAAAATGTGAACTTGCTTCTGTTTTCTCACTTTTACTCTCTCTCTATTTGGTGGTGCCTCCCAACCACGAGAAAGAAAGCTGATCTTGAGCTTTACTTGCCTTGACAAAGGTGCCAACAGTGTCTGCCTATCAAGGATCTAGTCTGGTCCCACTTATCCATTCAGAAGGAAACAATATAGGAATAATGCACAATTAACACTTGTACATCAACAGAACATTGAAACAGTCTAGACAACGAAAGCAGTGTGAAGGCCAATATTTAGCAACACATGAAGAATTTTGAAGTGTCGTGTGAAAGACACATCTGTAACCACTTCAATGACAATTGTTGCCATGGTAAAGCTGAGGCTCTCAAATCATGGATTTTGGTTCCTTTTTTCCCTCTTTTGCTCCTGACGGGACACAGTGAAACCTTGGTGTTACATTTCTACCAACGCTGGAAATGACTGCCTTCCTGTCATTGCTTTGTTAAGTTTTATTTTTTATTTATTTTTTTTTTTTAAACAAAAAGACTTTTAACAGACAATTTAGGGATGAGTCTATACATAATGTCTAGAAGTGTATACTGTGGAATCCAGAGCAAATAAAGTACAGCCATGAGACTACTGTCTCATGTTTGTTATGGTTAAGGAGCTTCATTCCATATAATCTAGCTAGGACTGCACTCTTACATGTATGTAAATGTAGGCAGTTCAGGTTGATTGCATTATTCCAATAAGATGTGCCAGCCAACAGTATTAGAGCAATTTAAGTAGTTTAAGTACTTTTGTTTACTGTCTAAAAGACTAAAGATTAAAAAAAAAAAAAGCAGGAAGCTTTCTCAAAGGCTCATCACAGTGGAATTAGTCATTTCCACATCCTCATCCTCATTTCAGGCAAATAACATCTACAGACAAACTCCTATTGTCAGTCTGAGCAGTCCGAGGAACCCAACACAAACTGAGCATTCATTCAAAAAAATGTGCTGGGATCAGCCAAAGCTCCTTTAAACAAACATCGCAGTAAAGTGAAACTCTGTCACTCAGATACTTCAGGTCAGCTGAAAAACGACCACTTCACAAGCAGATCTGCCCATTACACTGCAGTCCAGACCCCCACAGCAGAAGCATATGAGAAGCACACTCCCCATTTGTTTACAAAACAGTGCTGGACCTGAGTAGAGGGTGTCAGGACTGTGAATGGGTTCAAGATTGAGGTCACGAGTGGATTTAAGCACCACTATGTAAATGACCTTTCCTATAGGATTTCAATGAGCACTAATCTGTCTGTATGACTTAGTCTCATCTCTCTCTCTCCCCCCATTAACAAAGAGCCTCTGTCAGCGAGTTTTCCTCTGTTGAGAGGAAGAGAGAACAGAGAGAGCAGACAGAGACAGAGCACATACACAGACACACAACAGATGAAGCTGCTTTGCCAGGAAACAGAGATAAATAAATAAGCCTTGCTTTTTCTGCTCCTTCTTAGTTGCACTGAAGAAGATGCAATTCTTTCAAAATCAACAAACAGATCAATTAAACACAAAAACAAAAAGCTCAGACTTATATATCTGATGCAACAGCTCTGGAGATGGGACTATACTTCTTAAACCAACATTTACAGTGGGTTTAGACATTTAGGATTTACCAGGGTGTTAAATACTGCTAAGTGACTCGGTTATGAAGTCACTTGATTGGATTTAAAATGCTGTCATTGTATTAAACTCTGCTGTAGAGTGTGTAGCTCTCTCCTTGTGACGCACATTGTCTTTGGCAGCTCCAGTCAAACTCATCATACGGGTGGTGTTCTTATTGAAAAAGAGGAGATAAAAAAAAGAAGAGGAAGGATCATTTCAGACTTAAAGCTGGCACCCACCCGCAATACTGAGGCCATCTGAGGTTTTGATGGAGTACTGGCCCTGACTCAGCCAGAACAGGAAACAAAGAAGAATACTGGTCCTAAAGCTGATGTTTGAACACTGAAAGGTCTGTGAAAACATAAAATATAGTCGCTTACCTTTATGTGTAAATGTCATTCCCATCATAGTATGCACACAAAAAGAAAGAGAAGACCAAGATTACTAAGTCATTTCCATTGTGGCATTAAATACAAGCAAGTGACAAAGCAGAAAACATCAAAAAGCATAAAGTATGGATATTCATAAGGACAGAAGTTGGGGCTTGATGCAATTTTTATAACACGAACAAAAGTGTCGTAAATATTTAGACTAGTACTTCTGTTGATTTAGAGTCTCAAAATCTCAAAATGTTTTTGCAGTGTGTGTGCGTGTTAAGTGCTTTGAGCTTCCATGACGTGACTGTCCAACTCTCAAATGCAAACAAATAATGAAATCACACTTTCACAGGGATCTCCCAACTTCCCTGGACAGGAAATGCAACAGTATGAAAAACATTCCCTCTACACTCCCACCCGTTCCCTTCGCTCTGGATAAGCAGCATATTAATGATAACTTCCTGCGTGTGTGGAAATGGGGGCTTGGCGTGCTCCGGGCTTGAGCGGCTCTCGTCACCCAGCGCAAGCCGCGCTTCCCTTTACGCAGCAGCCGTTTCCACCTCTGTGGAGAGCAGATGAACGACTCCTCTCGACCTCTGACCTTCAGTAGGGGGATACGTGACACACAGTTAGGAGCACATTAGCAGCTGAGCGCCTGAGGGCATGCCAGGGTTTGGCTGAGTCAGGATATTCTTACAGAACATGCCTGACTCCAACCCTTCAGGATTGAATGACCGTGGGTCTTCATCTATAGTCATGCATTCCTCCAAGGGCTTGATATTTAGCAGAAAAGCGTTTGAGGGCAGGGGCTTATAGAACATACTACCACTTTGCTCGCACACACTAACTCTTTCAGTGCATAGTGACCTACTTCTTTAGCTTTGGCTTGCACCTCGGCTTTCCAGTCCTGAGGTGTGACATGCAAGATGGAAAGCAAATGAAGCAGTTGGGGGAATTATAGCACTGGGTTGAAGTCACCTACTGCCTGTCAATAAATGGCACCCAGAAAGCCCTAACCGAGCAACGAGACCTAAACTCCATCATTATGATTTCTGCAGCAGTCATGTCAGTGATGCCTGTCACTGGGTGTATTGTCCACAGGATCACAGGAGAGCACGCCACCAAAAACCCTCAGCGGTGTGCCTACATGTTGCCTTGGTAACCCTATTACAGTCAAAAAAAAAAACACACTTCCATGGCTTGGACAAGAGGAAGGATGCCAGACTTGACATCCCATAATGAACTGGCTGTGAATGGGGTTCAGTGGGGGGCTTCACTCAGGGCTGAGGGGACTGTCAACAGAAATACCCAGGCTTCATGCTCCCTTTCAACAGGAAGAGAATACCCAATAGAGAAGTTGTCACAGGGGACAGCCAAATATGAAGAGGCTTATCAGCATCAAAATATTGTACTTGTTTACAGTGGAGGTTAAGTGTAGGTGCAGTGTTAATGTGGTAAAGTGCAGTGTGGGTGTCTGATATGGGCTCAGGGCGGTTCTGGGGTAGAAGAAATCAAACTGAGCCCTCACACACACACACACACACATGCACACGCACACACACACACACACACACACACACACACACACACACACACACACAGCCTCAGTTCACGGCCTGAATGAAAACCCTTTGTGACACTTCTTGCTTGTGTTTTACATCCAAAGGCTGTTTTCATCTCCTGGGGGGCCAGATTGCTGACTCGATAGGAAGTGTCCTTGGCAAGAGTCCGCACAGCCTTTAATCAGCCACTGGCATACAGAGGCGAGGAGAGGTTGAGATGCTGAGCAATACCAGTATTTTAACACGGAACGGGATACAGAAAAAAGTGAACTCCTGCACTTTGTTGCCAAGTAGGGTCCATTTATTAAATACGCTGCATTTTGGTCAGGCAACCTTCACCAATCTTTTTTTCTCTATTGAAAAGATGCTTCTTCACCACTTAAGGGACTGGCAGAGACAAGTAAACGAGGCAATAATGCCGTCTCATTTTCTATTCATCTCCCATTTCAGTCTGCAATAGAGCAGCAAACTCCCAAAGAGAAAATGCACATCATGCCACATTGTCTCATCAGACTCTTTCTGACAACCCCTGAGCCTTGCAGATATCGCGTAGATTATGTAAGCTGATTTCAGAGACCCCTGTGGCCGAGTGGGATTCTAACTGGTACTGAGGTGCATGTTTGCTTTCTCACGCAGCAGTCGCAGTGATGCGCATCCAGTCTAAAGGCCTGTTTCACAGCAGGCACGACACGGAAGTGATGAGACAGCCATTACAAAGCAGCTAGAACAAAAACTTGCCACCTCCTCCATGGGGAGGAGCACACAAGCAGCATAGTATTCATGAGGGAAGGCCTTGTACACGCTTAAACTTGGTATAAATGTTAACTGAATTTTTGATAGAACATAAGTGTCTGTTTTGATCCTCCCTTATTCTAACAAAGTGATGTAACTTGTACCTTTTCATAAGTAGATGTGGGTGTGTTTTATCTATCTTCTGCTTGACTGATCTCTATCTTCTGCATTTTGCATTTCTGAAATTTTGAAACAACAGTGGCTGGTTTCAAAACAGAAGTCAGTACATTGTAGAAAATCTCACAAGTAACCATGTTGATTATTAAATGAAAAAAAAAAAAACATTTGCAGGGTGAGCAGATACTGTGATGTCATGAGAAAGTGACATTTTACTGCTGGAGGCTTCACTGTGAACCACTAAACTGGAGAAGTGATATTTCTTTAAATTGATTTTAAGTGACCACTGCTTGCTTTTTGACCAGTGGTAATAATAAGCCAAGTGCAGCTACTTAAACGGTGGGGCTGCGGTGCCATTTCCTCCTCTATCTATATTTTTATAGCATACAGGGCAGATGAATGGGCCTATTCCTGCAGTGCCATTACCTGAAAGGAAAACCATATTACTGTAGGGCCTAATGCATTGTGTTGCATTTTAAAGCTCTTTTAAAAATGCTTTGCAGAACCTCTGATGGTATAAACAACTTATTTGCCACTATGGAGTATGGCTCCTTAGTGCTGTGTCTTAACAGGACTTGATGTGGTACGGTCTGAACGCTATTTATGAATACACAGTAATTTTTCAGCTAAAATATGCATATAATGTGGGGTTGGATATTTGCCACACTGAATTTTTATAACGGCATACGCAGTATTATCTATATTACAAACACTGCTTTATATGAATACGTTACTGTATTTACTTGTTTCTGTATTTTACTAAGAAAAAAATGTCCTTGCTCTTTCTACCACACTTTAGTACCTCTTGCTTCCACAAACACAATCTGTTGCTGCTTCTGACCGTAGTTAACATGAGCAGCAGTAGCTGTCACGGCTTAACACAGGACACAAAGAAAAGAGCAGCAGCCAGAGAAAAAAATGTCCTGATGGAACTTTAATTGAGTTTAAGCAGCAAGGCGCACATCTTGCAAGCTACCACTTAAAAAACAACTACAGCTACTATTACAGAGAGTGAGGCAGTATGGGAAATTCTCTAAATCTGTTCCCTCCGTTTGTATAAACAGCATCACTTGTGTGACTGGAATAAAAAGTCACATCAAGCCTCTGAGGACATAATGCCATTTCATAACAAAAGCCTCCTCAGCCACTTCCCAAGTGAAGAGGGTTCATCATCAATATCCTGATTAGGATTAAAGGAGAAGCCTTGTGCTAATCAACAATGAGAACACTTGAGCTTCGTGTACTCTGTTGTGATTTTGGCAGGGTGATGATCACGGAACCGGCGAGAGGCTTTGATTTCAAGACAAACATATTTAAGAAATAAGATGGCGCGTCTGCCCTACATTTACATGCTTAAAAGGAGGGACTAGACTCCTTTGTTCTATAAAAATATACAGCTAATGGCGGGAAAAGAGAGGAAGTGATGGTTGGTGTGTGTGTGTCAGAGTATTGTATTCAATGACAGATAAAAAAAAAAAAGACATGAGCAACACAGTCACAACATATTTACAGACATATCTTCCTCTCCTCTTCTCTATATCATTTCCACACAAAGCCCAAACCAGAAACCTCCATTCTAAGCAGATTGTACAATATGAATGGCCACTTTACATAACAATTGACATAAGCCTGGCTGTGGGATTCCTGCATGACAATGAAGACTGTCTCCACACATAATCGCTACCCTCAACTTCCACTCCAGCATTGTAGTCTACTTCCCAAACAAACCTAAGTATGGACGCCAGTGGAGTCAGTTAAGACCTTGTGTCATCATCAGGGAAGTATTAGCAAGGTAATCTAGCTCCCTGTTCCACTTTAGGATCTTGAGGATGAAAGTTCAAGCTGGCGCATGTTTCAGGGAATCTCCTCATGTCCTACTACTATTCAGGAATTTGCCTTTGACCTAAAGTCTGGGTGAAGTGGGGGCACTGCTTGCTACGGGGATGGGTGGGGAGCAGTCGAGGAGGGGTACATGGGGGTATTAGCAATCAACTGTTCCATAAATGGGAGTGGACAGGGATGAGAGGTGCAGGGGCTGCTGGGAGAAGAAGCCCAGTCCTGCAGCCCATTGTTCTGGACTGACAGTGTATTCTTATCTGAGGGGCATAAAAAAAAAAAAGCAGTTTCTTCTTCAGGCCACGGAAGAGGCTAAGTGGGCATAACAAAGACTCATATTACAATACAGTCGGCCTGAGAGACGCTCAATGCCAAGCGTTCCCATGCTGTTCTCATGTTCATGGCATACATTTCCTTAGTGATCACACACACTGTCATACGGAGATTTAGAGCAAGTCGAATAAAGGCCAAACAAGAGCTGAAAATAATCCTAAACTGCAACATTTACCCTCCTGGGAAAAAGGGTTTTAATCAGGCGATGCATCTTTCTTTCTTTTAGTTTCTCTGCCTGTCTAAAACTGCCTGTTTGTCTACCTGTCTGTCTTTATCTCTTTCCGTCTATTGGCTTGACAGGTCTGCCAGTCTATCTATCCGTACTTCAGCCTGTCTCCCTTGTCTGTAAGTAAGTGAGAATGAGGTGAGGATGTTTGGCGGAGCGGAGAAAATTCCTGATGCGTGACCCCTCTGCTCAGGCTCGGACTGCGAGCTGTCAGTCGGACGGTTCATTGTTTGGCTTTTGTGTGTGACATCAGCTCTGTACGGCATGGATTCATAGCGAAGAGGTGATTTACCGGATTAACGACACTTCCCCTGCCACCAAAGGCCATGACCACTGCATGTTAGGGGCAGATTATCAGTGTGCTGTTCCTATGCAGGGGGACTCTGGCCTGAGAGCCAACCAGAAAAATTCAAAAGGACAAGTGTTGAGCCACAGCATGTGGAACTGTCCTGAGCTACTGCCTGTGCTCTCCTACAGCTCTCCTTCTTGTTAGTTCACAATTTCTCCATGACATGAACTAGAATATTCAAATGCTCATAATGAGCTTCTATTGTAATATTTCCTTGAAGCCCCCTATGTCGAAATAAATATGGACTTAGCCTAATCCTCTTTAAACAAAGCTGAGTATTAGAAATCTGTCACTTGACTGGTTACATAAACTGGTGCCTTTCAGCAAAAGTCACACCAGGCCAGTTGCAATTAAGACAAGCACTGACATGGTCGTGTGTACGAATGAGACCAAATTTAATTAAGGCAAGCTTTCTGATGACTTTGTTCACACACTCTACTCAAGCCAAGACTTTAGTTGACTGTGTAAAATGAACCAGAAGACTAAACTGAGGTTGGAATGATCTGAGATCACTGGACGATCAGGCGCCAGGCCCTGAAGGCAAACCCCATCGTGTAAAAAATAAAAAACAGCACAGTGAGACCAGAGAAAACGCTATGCATTTCCAGATTTGTCTGAGAGACTTTCCTTTTGAATGAATTCTCAGGGGCTATTAAAGTAAACAGGGGTTGGTTTGGCACAGCAGTGGCTGAAAGATCTGCTGACATGAAAATTGTGGTTTTGCGGTTCACCCACAGCAGATGAAGCTGCACCAAGAGCGCACATCTCAGACATTTACAAAGGGTGACCTTAGATGGCTACATGAGCGTCCCAAAATGCAAGAATATTCATAAAAATGTATAGCTATACGCACACACTCACAGCACAGTGTTTATCAGGTACACATCCATTTTCTTGAAATTGCCCGTTATTTTGTGGCTCCAAATTTGCTTATACTAAGGTGAACTTAAAGCAGAATGGTGCACCTATTCACACAAACACTAGGTTTACACAGAATAAATCACGGTTTCTTGTGCTCGCTCACTCTGTGTATTTTAGGTAAGCTTAGAATGGGTGAATTGAATAATGTGTTGCAAGGCTAACCCACACAAAAACAAACCTGACCAGACTTCTTCTTGCAGTAGCCGCAGGACTCCAAACCCCTACTGAAGCTTTAATGATGTGTGGTTCAGATTTAAAGCCCAAAACAGGGTTTTGGGACAGCCTTAGCAGTCACTATCCACCCCTGCATGAAGCAGTGTGGCAAGCAATTTACATTTAATGAATAGAACAATTAACTCTAACATGTACAGAGGTCAAAAAGCAGCAATTAAAGTGATGAACTCTAGACTTCCATACTGAGAGTGTCTAGAATGATCCACTAATGATGAGTTTGACTGACAGCAGCCCACTTGGACAGAAAACCCAGTGAAGAAGATGAAAACTTAATGTAAATAAAACCCTTTTCATTCTTTTAAATAAAATGTATGCTTTGTTATTGGGCATATTTGTCTTCTGTAGCCATGTAATGCGTTGGCACTAGAATAAAAAATGTAAATGTGCAAATCCCAGGCATAAATATACATGATCCATTAACTTCGATCAACTCTCACTTGTCTGTTGGTATACACTGTAGTGAAGTGCTTTTTCAGCTTACAGTACGCACATATTACCAACAATTAAAAACTCAATTAGTATTAGTTCAGGAGACTAGACTGCTATAGTACTTTTGCTTTCAGAGAGATATATGCACACAACACACACACACACACTCACTCACAGTCTCATACACACACACACACACACACAGCTTCCCACACAGATTAAAATTTGTGTTGGAATGTGCTGGAACCCATAAATGTTTTGTAAGTGCTTGGAATATTAAAGGCGGCAAACCACACAAAACAAAAACATGCCTACAAAACGCCGGCGGTGCTTTTATAAAAGAAGATGCACAACACCACAGTTCTTGTGTGAGTGCGTTTGCATGGGCGTGTTTGAGGAATGTAGTAACTGCCAGGTAATTAGGGCTCAGATTCAGGTATGTAGAGCCGCGGGGAGGCCAGAGCAAGAGACAGACAGACAGACACTCAGTGGGTTTAGTATGGCTTAATCCCCTGCCAGGCGCAGCCACTACAAAAGCACTCAGGTAGGGACATATCGACACCGGTGTGGTCTCCGTGATCAAAGCTTTCAGCGCAGCCCTGCCCTCATGCCTTGGAAATGGACCAATTAGGTATAAGGGGGGTGGGGGTGGGGGGTGGAGAGTTGGTTGTGCTGCGTTCCATACACCTAGCTGGCAGCGGCTTCAGACAAGGTAATTATACACACTCTCCCTGTCTGTCTCTCTAACACTCATACTCACTGCTATCATGCCTCACTCATCTCTCTACACCCCTACATTATATCCCTTAAACACAGCCCAAGATAATATGGGCTGACATGAGCCAAACTGTAGCTACATGTAGGACAGTTCAGCTCTGTTGTAGGCTGTAGAGCTTGAGCCCTCCCCAAACTGCTTGATGCCTAAAGAAATTGTCCACTAAGTTGCAACCAGCATAACGTCTCCTCCCTCATCATTCTGATTTATAGTGCTTGTCTGAGCCCCATGCGTTGTTGCAGGGAACACCGTCATTGTTCATTTTTAACAGAATGTTCATAGGAAAGAGGATTATTCCATCCAGCTGGCGTAGAAAGTGGAAGCAGGGCTCAAGAAAAATGACTAGAATGTGCTTTGTCACGTTTTTAGAGCAGCAGAGTTGGGCTCATGAAAAGGCGGTTACAACTGTCTAGTTTTTCTTTTACATTTGTCATTCAACACTGAAATTTGCTGGTTTCAGCCTCTCGAATGTGAGAATTCTCTGCTTTTCTCTGTTTTGTGTGATTGTAAACTTTGGGACTGCTGGTCTGACAAAACAAGAAATTAAGATGATACCTTGAGAAAAAAATAGGAGATTAATCGATTATGAAAACGAGCATTACTTGCAGCCTTGCAGATGATGCACAATTACATTTAACCTTTAAGAAGCAGCTGATAAAATATGGCTTGACTTTCACAGATTATTCTTGCTCATGACTGAGCTGACCCTCTCTGCACAATGAATTATAGTTTGCAGAAATAGCACTGTATGAGAGAAGTGCTGAACTAAATAGCTTGAACAATATTTAAACTATATGGACCATTACGCAGCATTATGCAATAACCCCAACCTTGCATCTGCCATTTTAACCAGCAAACACTGTAAGCGCAAGATTGTGGGAAAAACATATGGTTTTATGTTTAAAGATCTTTATGTTTGTCTCCATGGCAACATCTAACAAAGCCCCTTTAGTGTGTGTGACCTCTTGGCTTGTGGATGCGTGGGAGTCTAAAGTAATTAGCTTTCTTGGACTGTAGGTCACACATGACCACCTAAGGCAATGCAGCAAAACCAATCCATGAGATGAGTGACAGTTTGCATACAGCGCCTGCACAGTATGCAATGCTGTATAATACAATATATATTTCTAACAAATTGTGTTTTTTTTTTTTTTTTTTATGACACAGTGTAATGATCCTCTCCAGATTAATCACTGTAAGTGTAGTAACAACTGTGTGCAAGACAGAGCCGTAGAGAGTGAGAAAACATGTGCGGATGTGTTGATTTGCAAGTGTGTTTGCAATCTGGATCCTGACACAGACAGATGCTCAGGCCTGCTCTCTTGTCACTCTCCATCCTGTTGGGGCACTTGATATCTTCATTCTCCTCCATCTCTGCTGTTCAAAGAGGACCACTGGGTCATCATAGTGCACATGTACTGTGACTATAACGGTATTTCTTTAGGTGTCTACGCACAGTCTCTGGGTGAAAGCAAGCTGCAGTTTGTGTGGTTTGCATTAGCCAGCCCTGTGTGAGAGGTGGGTGAGGAAATGTGTAAAAAACAAACATGTTTACAGCAGCAATTGAGTATCTAGTTTCTCTGTTGGCTGTTGCTGACAAGGAATCTGCCTTCTGCGCACTGAACCATAAAATACGGCCCCGAGTTTAAAGGCTTGAATTCAAAAATACTACAGCAGATTTTTACACATTAAACATAACTTAAAATGAAAATAACATTCACCTCTGCCATTCAACTTGGACAATCCCTATGGATGGCTTTTCTGTGAGGACATCCAAAAATGTAATGATGCCGAAAACACAAACTAAATACACTGAGTATTGACAAGATTGCAGAAGAATATATATAGCAAAGACTTGCCCATGAGAAAACACATTTTAAAAAAAAAGAAGGGGGTAGATATACTTTAGTTTTGATAATGTAGCCTGTAATCATTCCCGAGGCAGATTCTATGTGGTCACGCAGACAGGCTGTCTGGAAGCTGCTGAAACCTTGAACCAGAATAGCACTGATAATGTATCTGTCATGAATGTGTGTCATCAGGACCTGTTCCCCAGCACGCTGTGGAAAATGAAATGGCTCTGCTGCCTCCCTGGCCTGCTTTATTTAAAGCTGTTACCATGACTGCATAACTTTAAGTGACACACATATACTGTAACTCGCATATGTTATTTAAATACAATATATCTCCAAAGGCTAGAGGAAGTGACATTTATACTACCGCAAGCATAAATTCAATTTTTCAACATGAGCTAAACGTCTAAATGTTGAGATTATCATGGCTTGACAACTCCAGTTAATGAATGGAGAGTAAGCTCAGAGTTTTTGTTAAATTGTAAATTTGAGCTCTGTGAAATGTCATCTTTCCAACAAAGTTCACATGTCCGGGGAATAAAAGCAGCTCAAAAGCCAGTTGATCATGTGAGAAACAGCACAGTAGGAGCGAGCCCCTCTCACTCCTTCCTGCTGAAATGAGAAGGCCAGCTGCAAATACGGCGTAAATGCCGCTTTCCCACATTTGCACATGCTCCCAGGAGATGGGTGGTCAGGTCTTTCTGACGTAGGGACAGACAAAAACTCCCTGACTCACAGCTCAAAAAGTGGAAAACCATCCAGTGAATGGATATTTCTTTGCAGTGATAGCACTTATACATGATGTGGCTCCTTCTGAACTTATTGTTTTTGGACTAATATAATAGGAGCAAAGATGTAATTTCAACAGATGGGAAAGAGATGCACTTGAGACAACGAGCTGGGTATAAATGTTAGACATCCAGCATCCACTGAGGACCTCCATTTCATTGTCTGGGGTGAGATCACCAGCAAAGCTCTGTGTTTTAGCACAGCGGGTCAAAAGTTGTGGGGTCAAAGGTCACTGTGATAGCCATCAGTCCTCACCACTCCCAGCTGCTCTCCGAAGAAGTAATTCTAGTACTTGTAGTTTATGCTCCACAAAGATGGTTTCAAAAGGTCTTTAACACAGGTTGTTTACTAAAAGAGCCACTAAGTGAGTGGATATGTGCCTTTTTCCATCTGATGGGAATGTGATCTATCCCTTTTTAGTCCACCTTACAACCCTGCTTTTTTATAACCTAAACAGCAGCTCACTTTGTTAATTGACTTTCTCCGTCCTCTCAGGACAATAGGGCTGGTCCTTGACTTCTTTATGACTTCCCTTTATGAGTCCTTGGTTGATTATGCCTTTAAAGAGCCCTTAATAAAGACTAAGCAAACAGAGCTTTCAGCAGAACGGACGGAAAACTCTGAGGCTGTTGTGAAAGGCTCCTCGTGGCAAAATGCCAGCCCCATACCATGGGACAAAATGAAGAAAATATTCACACAAAAAAAAAGAAAAAAAACATAAGTTAAATGAAAAGGTCATGAAAAAGGCTCACTGCTGGATTCTACTAACACAATGAAAAAGCTCTTTGTTTAGGAAAAACAGCCATATAATAAATAGAAATAATGGCTTTCAGTGAACATATTTTTGAATTTACACCAATAACCCCTAAATCCCAATAACATGTAGTGGAAAATGGAATGTAATAAATACATAATACTGCAGCTTGACTGGAAATCTGTGTCACTGTGTTGCTTTACGTGAGCTTCAATGCACTTGGCAGTTGGCCTGTGAATGCACAGATTTTGGCGGGCGATGCAGTGGGAAGAGATTTGACGACACATATTTTTTGGATCAGGAAGATTTTAAAACATAAATCTGCTCTCTTTTTTTTTTTTCATGCCAAGCCTTGGCAGTTGTCCAGTCAAGCCTCAGGGCCTTCAACAACGACAGCGGGCCAACACAGGGTCATCTTAAACAAAAACCTAATTTCCTGTTAGGCCAAAGTGCTGGGATATTAATCAAGATAAGAGGAGTGAAAGAGGAAGTGAGATGAGTGTTTGGCATGTAAGGTGGTGAACTTCCTCTTTTTTAGCTGTAGGAAGCTAATAATACAGTCAGTTAAAAGCTGTCTTTCGCTCTGCTTACCTCCCTGACAGACACAACACTTCTGGATGTCCATTGCATTGCTTACATTCTTAAGGCCGGTTAAGCTGCAGGCCTCGCATGATTCCCACCCTCTACATTTGATCAGCTGCTCTGTGGAGGTCAGAGAAAGGACGTCTAACTTTCCTCCACCACCTGACAGACTGTCCTCTACCCAAACACCCACCAAGCCTTCTCCGGCCAGCAAAAACAATGTGCCCACCTATTTACAACCCTTTCCCTTTCTGCATGACACCCAGGTTTTTATCACCCACCCATCGGCACAATGCTGGACACTTGCCTCCGCAGCCCGTTTCAATGGACGGAAATTGGGATTGCAAAACAGACCAGTAGTGAAAGGACATGTGGCTCCATCAGCTTCCATACAAACAATGGAGAATCTCCCAGTGTTTAGCTTCTACTTCCTCCCGACACAGCACTAACAATGAGGCGCTATTATGACTGACTGTCTGCTGTTTCCAGCTCTGGATGAGACTAGGATGAGAACACCATCTTCACATAATTTGGTGCTGAGCAGTATTAAAGAGTTATTTAACGTAAAAGAGGTATTTCTCTGATAAGATAATAAAAAAAAAGGTTAAAAATCCCTAGAGATCACTGGAGCACAGAAAGTAATAGGAAACAGCGAGGAAAATAGAATTGGACATAAAAATAGAATAACCGCGCTGGCTCACTGCACTTTTTTGACAACTACAAAACCCTTCAATTTCAACTTCAACTTGAACTGTACTATACCCAAGAGAAATGTTGTCTTGTTGCCGGGAGAAAGACCGAAAAGGCAAGAAATGTGAACATAAAACAAAATGAATAAGATAAAACGTATAAAACACAACTTACAAAGAACACTGTATGACAAGAACCTCTACCACCGACCAATTCTGAAATTAAGTCCCTAACCCTAACCCTTCAAATGACATCAGATACTCATTTGTCAAAAAAAGGATGGGTGTCGACCAGCTATGACAATGTGATGTATAATGTATATGACAATGTTGTTTAGAGATACAGCCTGCTTTCTATCAGCCATTTACAACACAGTGACTCTGAAAAAAAAGGTAGACTAACTGTACCTTGACAAATACTTAAAAAGAAAAAAAAGCAGATCATCAAGAGTTGATAGAGTCTCCTCAATAACATTTTCACTCTTAATATATCAACAGTTTCTGAGAACAAAGGTAATGTTAACTCTACAGTGCATTCAACAGCAGGCAGACAGGCAGCACCATCTTCTCTGCTTATACTGTCCCCTTTTGAGTTGTTCAGAAATGTGCAACCCGTAGCACAAGTGTTTGTTTACATCATAAGAAATAATACTCTCTCTCAGACAAGGGGTCTCCACGGCCTTGATAAGGATCATTGGTATTTATTACACCCATCAGAGCTCTTCCAGTGAATTGTTTGATAATGGGCTGTCTCAAAAGACACGCAGCACCCGCTACAGAGGCGTTCTGAATCTTTGTGCTTATATTTGCCTATGTGTCTGGTATAATGACAAACAGTGGAGACAAAGCCAGTGACACAAAGATGAACAGAGGGCTGTCAGGTTTCAGTCCATGAGAAACCCCATTTATAGAGAGCACAGAGGACAGTTTAAATGTGGATGGAGATCTTGGTTATGCTATACAATGAACATCCCTCGAGACTAACATTGTGTGTCCTGTAATTGCCCTGAGTCTGCCTCTCTGGTCTCGGCCTCCGCTGGGGGTGACATCTCATCTCAAGGGCAGAGAGACGGGAGATATCTACAGACCAATCACAGCCCTGTTAGTCAAACCTCCATCAGCTGGTCACAGCTCCATCTCTTAACTCCTCTCACTCCTCCTGGGGAGAAAAGCACTGGGCTGTTGCCAATTCAAAACTACAGGGTTAGACAGACACACACACACACAAAGAGAGAGAGAGAGCAAGAGACAGAAACAGAGAAAGACCTTGACCTGCTCATTCCCCTCCACAGCCTCAATGCCAAAGCTTTGGCTCTAAATAAACACAGCCTTCAAAGGGAAAGAGTTTAACCCTCTGGAACCAACACTTTGTTTCAGCCCTGGTTTGACAGATAATCCCTCACAAATCCTAAATCTCTGTGGGATTCAGAGTCAGCCAAAGTGGCAGAAATACACAGACAGACAAAAAGAGGTTGCAAAACATGCAAAACTTTCTCTCTCTCTCTCTCTCTCTCTCTCTCTCTCTCTTTATTTATTTATATATATATATATATATATATAAAAATGTTTGGGTCATGTTAAACACATATGCATACATACAGACACATTCAGTCATCCTAAATGTTTTCATCATTGCATGTACACAACATTGTCAGGATCTTTGTCAGTTGGAACAGAAAGTGAAACTAAAAAGCTGTTACAAACATGCCCGCAACATGGATATGCAAACACAGTCCAACTGACACGCAGGATCATTATTGGGATTTCAGAAATTCAGATGTGTGCGTGATCCTACATCATCCATTCAGTGGAAATATTTAGTGGAAGATTTCTGTTATCAAACCTTACATTTTCAGAGTACAGTTCTGCCTTCATTCCTCAGGCTTGCTCAACTACTGAACTAATCAACAGGCTCTTGATCGGTTGAATCAAGTGTGCAAGTACCTGACTCTCACAAAAAAGGAAACCCTACGCCCTGAAGGAGAGAACTTCATTTCCAAGTCTATAATTCCCTTGGATATAATACCTATCAAAAATGTAAGTAGCTGTGAATTAAGGCAATACAAGTTCCAGTATCCAAAACAGGCTTCCAAACCACCTGCGCATACTGCTATTATAGATAAGGACTGGTTGGGTCTGTTCTGCTGACCATCTGACAGGCAGTTACTCTAGACTGTTATTATTACTGAAAGTTGCACATGAAATGTCAGGTTTGATTTTCAGCCGTAAACAAAACAGCATATTGCTGTAGATCCCCAGCAAAAAAAATACATAGGACATGACCTCTGCCTCCTCCATGGCCTGCAGACACACCAATCAAACGCCTCCTTTTATGTTAACAGCAGTGATTCAGCAGAGCTCTCTCAGCTGGTGAGGCATATGATTCAGACACTTCTGAGGAAAGTCATTCCAGTTTCAGTCCTGTGAAAACAAGAGGCCCTCTCACTCTGGCTCCTCACAGGACAGCAACAGCCTACCCGGCTGAGCACTCTTCATTTATTGCCCCTGCAATCGATAGCCCATTGCCCATTCATCACAGCAAAGAGCCAGGGCTCATATGCTCATGGGCTTGGTTGATCCACCCACACTGAATGCTGAGGCAAGGCACTGGACAGGTGAGGTCAGAGTAGATTAATAATCAAGAGTGTAAATCTTTTTTCCCTTACAGGAAATCACAGACTGGGTAAAAGCTCCTCAGGATCTCCTCTCTGCTTATTGATCTGCAGCAACTTCATTCCCATCATTCACAGTGACAGCAACCACTCACGTCTCTGTGAAGTGAAGTGGGGCTGAAAAGGTCTAGGCTTCAGACTGGCATTTACCTATAGCTCAGATTCTTACCTTATTTTGATTTTGAACACGTCAACGAATAGGCCCTTCACACCAGATGCGCTCTCTCTAACTGAAAGCATGCTTTCAACCAAATGGTGGATGATACTGAGAAGGTGACAGCCCCTTTAGTGTGCCATAAACACCTCGGGCACATTGCAAAAACAACCACCTTTGGAAATCATTCACAGTGGAACACTTAAAAATAAGTGATTTAAAAAAAAAAAAAAGTTTAAAGAGGCTTTAGGCCTATGCATATTTTTAAACTTTATCAGACTATATAACCTCGAAAGTGGGATCAATTTTACAGTCTATGGATATTAAACAGGATTCACTGTGTATAGCGTGTTTTTATCCAGTGTTTGTCAGCTATGGCTTTCGGCAGGTGATGGTGTCATGATCCTCTTCTGTCCAGGTTCCTCTTACCTTATTAGAATAGGGCGGCTTGGCGAGGTTGATGCCATCTCTGATGAGCTTATCCCTGATCATGATCTTCAGCTTCAGCTTGGGGTATATCACCAGCTCCCTCCTGTTGCCCAGCGTCAGGTTCCTCTGCGCGCCCATGTACCCACCGTTGCGCCCAACCCGGTCACTGTTGGGCTCAGTCCAAGACTTGGATCCCCGCAGTTTGGACTCATACTGGTCCACCATGTGACTGGTATAAATCTCGGCCGCGGGTGGCATCGGCTCCAAGGTGAAGTACAGTCCACTGGCCGTCTCTTTGGCTTCCTCCTTTAGCCTTCTCACCGCGTCGTGAATCCTTTGCCTGTGGTGAGGGATGTAGACGCCGATGGCATCCAGGTCGGGGTCTCCGATCTGTTTGCAAACCTCCAGATCGTCATATCCATTATCCACAAAAGCCTCGACATACTGGGCCAGCTGGAGGGTCTTCAGCCACTCGTAGACGATGACAGGTCCGTTGCTTGTCATTTTGGCTGTTGCCAGATCGGCTACAACTCGGAGGGAAGAGGACACTAAAGTGATGGGTTACTTTCCCATTTCAAACGCATCATAAAGGTTGTTAATAACAGTGTGTGTCTTCTCTTTTTCTCTTAAGCAATTTCTGGATTATCCATCCTACAGGTTCGGTTACCATTCCAACCTTATGAGTCCGCAATGTTTTAAGATATAACAAAAGAGCCGTAAGTGAATTAAAGGCTCAGCCTGACAGTCCCTGTGACTGTAACACCTGTCAATATTTACAAATGAAGATCACTTCAGTTTCACTTGCGACAGCTTTCAAATCCCAAATGTCACTTGGACATCAATTTCACTCGCCCACAGCGGCTTACCACGCGCAGTCAGTTCCAGTAATTAGGCTTCCTTAAACAAATATGAAAGCAATTGCCTCAAACTATTGTCATTCAAATAGCTGCTCGACTGGATTTCTGTCTGTTACGCACGGCAGCTGCTGCGTGTTAAAAACCAACAGCTCGTGCTCCTTCCTCTAAGTCCTCGGTGTCGCCAAACGGCAGCGCGTTTGAAGAAATAAATCCAAATAACACCAAAGCGGCTCGAAAATGACAGAAAGTCGGCTGCCGACGATTGACGGCGACCGCACTGTTCCGCGTCCAACCTCTCAGTCTACGCGTCGTCCAGTTCTTCCAGCCGGCACATCACTTACGCTGGAACTGCAGCCAAAATCCAACATGCTCACTGCTGCTCCTCTGCCGTCCACGCCCCCCCCCAAAAAAAATCTCACTGTACCCATTTAAATATAGTGATGCAAGTCCCTTTTTTTTCCTTCTCCCAACTTGTCACGCAGCTTCGGTGCTTACAGTGGGTCACCAGGTTCCCACCGACTTGGCCAAAGTTGGTCCCAAACGAAAGCGCATGTTAAACCCGCCGCACAGTCCAAATGAAGATTCTTGCCGCTGGTTTGTGTCACATTATTACTCCCCTACGATGTGATTTCGTCCACCGCACCTCTCTCTCGCTCTTTCTCACTCTCTCTCTCTCGCTCTTACACACACACATACACTCACTCACTCATTCAGCATTTCCACGGTTTGGTTTCTCAACACGCATGAGCTCCCTCTATGTGGTAACTGAGGAACTGAAGATTTCGCAGCATTGGAGCTGATGTAATAGGAGAAACGTATGTGCCACTCATCCATCTTTCATCTGTCTAAGCACTATCTATATGAACGGACATTTCATGCTGTTTCTTCTTTTCCTGGAAACACTGGAAACAAGTGGAGCCCAACTGTTTGTATCAACTGCAGCACCGCTGGAGGCCATCGTCACTAATATGAGACAAGTCAAACTGTCTAGGAGAAAAAGAGAGAGAGTGAGAACTGGGGGACTAATACTGCATGAATAAGACCTGTCCGCTCTGTCCAAGTGGATGCCAAGCTGCCTGGTGCTGATGCATGCTTTATCAAATGTGAGCTGACAGCTTGTTAGGGGTCAGTTTGATACAATCACTATCTCGGCTCGAAGCTGGAAGTGATTTGCCTCGGCCCATTATGACATGCGGCAGGGCTGGAGAACAAACACACCAGTCGGAGAGAGGAGTGGGGAAGCATTTCAAACAGTCTCCTTTTGGGGGTGGGGGGGGGGGGGGCAGCAGAAACATGCCAAAAATGTATGTCAGAATGTCAGTGGAAGTGGTGCATGCCAGTGTGCATCCTTCATCATGTTCCCAGTCCAATCAGACATGAGTTAGCTGACATTTCCTGTGATTTACCTGTCTGCTGCTGTCAATGCAATTATTCAGAAATGCTCTAATGTCCCTCGTCCTCTGTAAACACTCATATAGAGTGGTCTGACTGTCAGGAGCGAGAGGGGTTTAACCTGAGCAAAGTGTGATGTGATACAGCAGAGCTTGTACTTGTATTGACATGAGAATCTATCATGAATATTCAGCGACTTTATAAGGCAATAAACCCAAAGTATCATGTTTGTTGGTATGGTTGATAGACAGTGTGATCTGCATAGCAATGTTTCCATATGCTGGTATTGTGTGCAGCTCTGCCATAATAAAACAACAAAAAAAGAAAAAAGAAATTTTGGCAATATCAGAATATGCAGACACGAAAATCAGCTTTAATGTGTCCATTGTCATCATGACTGTCTGCAAACTAACCAGAAACAGTGTAAAGGTGAAGGACAGCCTCGACGATTAGCAGAAACGTTTAAAAATGACCTTAACCTTTAACATTTACTCTGAACACCAACTTATTTCAGTTTTTATATAACGTCTTGTATATTAACCATTACTGGGACTAAAATTTACATGGCTCTGCCTTCCCCATTGTTCTAGGCAAAAACATGTCATTAGATCGGTTACAGGAGCAAGGGATTATGGGAGGAGAGTGACAGATGGAACAGGGAGACTGGTGCGCTCTACGGTGGCTGGACTCAGATTGTGTACTGGCAGTGCCAGGATTGCTGTGTTTCCACTTTGCTGCCCCAGGCCATGGTGAGCGACCAGCGGGTGCCGAGGGAGGCAAGGGTGGCAACCTTGCAGAAGTGTCTCGCAAGCTGTATGGAAATACACAAGACAGTCTGTTTGTAAGGAAATCATCTGAGACACGTCTGTGAAGATTCTCAGTCATCGAGGTCATGATATCTCTTATCTCTCGTATCTCTCTATACGAAAGCAACTGGACATGCTTGTGGTTTTTGTAATTAATGCACACTGCAGGTGTTGCCTTTGATAACTGTGACTCCTTATGAAAACATCCTAGTTCTATAAGATAAAACATATGAACATAAAATAAAAGGTGGAAGAGCAGTAAAATATCAAATTTAAGAGGCTTGAACCAAAACATATTTGGTATTTAGCTGCAAACAAATGATATAAATGATTAATCAATCTAATTTTTCATTGCTAAAATTCTGTATTACATAGCTTTTATACATATGATGGATTTTTGATTCAGTGAAATAACTTAAATGCATCACCATATGTGTTGATATAGTATATTATTGCATAAGAATTAGTACAGTACCCTTGCTTTGTAGACTTAAAAAAAAGAGTCTATGGCCGTTTCAGGCGACAGACCCATTGCTCTTCCACAGAACGTAGCAGTCCTGCCCTGAAGCCACAGAACCGCTGCCACATCAATAACGCCTCAATAACCATCCCTTAATAAAACCTGAAATAGGGAGCCCAGAGCCTTTGAGCAGGTAAATATGAACATGTGGCAGCGAGAAAGCACATTAGCATTGGTGCTAGTAAATATGTATAGGCTGCTTTGACTGTGTTGATTGAAAGAGTGTGACTGCGGCAGGTTGCGGGAAGGAAAGCTCCAGCAGACACAGCTGGAAGGTGAGAGAAGACAGACACAGCCAGACAGACAATAGCATCACTGCTGACAGCCAGCCTTTCTCTATGCTAATACTCTGCGCTGTGTGCTTCTGTTTCTCTCTGAAAAGGAAGACTTGGGTATTGGAAGGTGGGGATTTTTGTTGGATGAAATTTTAGGATCTCTTTGGGCTCTGCCGTCTAGGTTGCACCTTTCAAGACCTCAATTTTAAAATCCTTTGAAGCAGAGAATGGCTTCTGTCCACCTAGATGCAGAGGCACCATGAAGGTCATGGGTGGTGGTTTCTAGGTCGAGGCTTTTGCGGGTGGCTATCTTTCAGCACCTGATAGATATGTAGGCTCTTCTGCTGGCAACACAGTCAAGGTGGATATAGAAAACAACAAATAACGGTTCATGCTTTGAATTGAATGTCTTGTTGAAGATGGGGTTAAACATGTCAGCAGTTTTTGACCACCATCCCTGCAATTCACTTCACTTTATCACCTGAGATAACCTGAGATTTACTGTCAATTCTTCGTGTTGACAAAGCACTATTTAATGCTAACATATGATAAAACAACAATAAAACATTTAAGTTTTTAAACTGCAAAGAGGACAGAGGTCACAGTGGTTTTGCCTTTTCAAAATCTTTAAACCTTTTTTCTGCCTCTCTTTCCGTTTCAGATTTGGGGGTTTGCTGGAGATGATTCTTCAGGAACAGCCAAAACTAGAGGAAACAATCCTGGAGTGAGCTAATGATTGCCTGTGATTACTGCATATCACATCTGGCTTCATCACGAGGAGTTTTCCTGTGTTCCTGGATAAAATGAGTTTGTCTTGATGGGAAAAATTTACCCTGAAAATGAATTCTCAGAATTGTACAAGAAAACATACAAGCACCAACTGGGGAGTAGGAGAAAAACTAAAACTGTGGGGGGACAATGATTACAACAAGTAGTTCTGTGGTGAACCTGAATAAAAATCAGTGCTAAATCCACAGTGTTTATTTTCTTGAGATGCAATTAAGGGCAAAAACTGAAAGATATTTGCAGGCTTAAAAATGAAAGAGCTCTCCCTAGAGGTCAGCGGTCCAGGGCATCTAGTGGATTCCTTTTCAGCCTTCTGGCATCTTCAATGGAGAGAGAAAGAAAGAGCTTGATCTGTCTTTATGCACTTTTAATTACAAACGGCTGGCTGGGCTGCAAGCTCCGGAGACCAGAGGTGAAGCAGGCAAGTCAGGACCAGCTGCCACTCCATCGGCAGCTCAACATCAGCCTAAACATCCCCAAGGGAGAAGGAGGGTGGCAGCTCGAGGTTAATGCAAGGGTTGCATGTCTAAGCATATCAGCCACAGACACCTGCCAATCACCAGACAGAATGTGTCAGTAAAGGCAACAGGTCAGTTATCTATGTTAGCATTCCCACTGGAGCAATGGAAGTGATGCCATCAATCAAACCACTACTCTGGAGCTAACTTCTCAACTTCTCCTAGGGTCTGGTTCAATAAGAGCAGAGGGTGATGATGGACGGATCTCTGATCTCTGATCAGGCAGCTGAGGTGATTACCTCAGTGGAGCACACAGGCTGATGGAGTGCAGACTTCTTTCAAATCAAACCCAGCTCCTGCAACGTGGATCACACTAAATTTTCAGCTCCAGAACAAGACTGGAAGGAGCCTCGTAGCAATGAATATTTGAAACAAAAAAAAAATTCCTGCGGAATAGTGATACAGATCTCGTCTTTGTTTATTGACTCTGCACAGAACAGAGAGTCTTTGGCATCCTGTTTTATCCCCTCGTAACCTGATTATAAGCTAGCAGTATACATTAATAGCTGAAAGCCTTTCCCAAGGAACAAAACACGAGGTACATAAAAGAGACGAAGTTTGTGCATTGCAAGTGCAGGGACCCAGTACAATAAAGACATTGCTAATTAAAATCACTGGTGGTACAAACCAGCAGTTAAAATTAATTGTATTTATTGTGCCGAGAATTAAAAACTCACATAGCAGGCTAATGAGCTGAAGTCATTACAGAGAAACTGCCTTCATAACAGGTAACAAATTAATTTTCTTTAAATGGGTCAGACTGTCTTCACATATTGAGCTCACACAGAGATTCTTTGTTTTGAACTGTGTCAAAAACAGCAAAATGGGAAAAAAAAAAAACCCAAAAACGCCCAAATCCCAGAATTCCCATAAACCAAGTAACCTAAGAAACCAAGCTCTGCTTTGTAGTCTTAAGCTGTTATCATGGAAACCCAGGCTTTACCAAAGAGAGAATTATCGGGCAATATGACTCCTGTTATTGCCTTTGGCAGTACTTTAATAAGACCCAGCTAACCTGTGACCTGAGTTTGCAGCAGCAGAGGTAGTTGTAGGAGAGATTTGGTGGCTCAAAGGGCATCGGCATGCCCACAGGAGCCGCCATTTAATCCCCAGTCAACTGCGCTGATGTGCCACCACAGTGAACCAGGGTCCATGTAATTAGTATGGATGGCCATGCACCAACCAAGCACAGCAGCATAAGTGGATTATGTATATATGCTAATTTTTGACACATGGCCACTGGCAATTTGAGACATGCAACTGTAAGAGGTGATATAATGCATAAATGCGTGGCAGATTTTTCTTTCACAACTGGGTACTATGAAACCTTGGCAAGGATTTGGACAGAGACAGTCAAATTAACTTGTTTTTGTTAAGGCTAATTAAAAATGCACAAATATATTAGGCTTGATACCAACCCCTCCCACACAACACCTTTCTCTCCCTCTCTCTCTCTCTCTCACACACACTTACAAAGACATATTAACAGCAACTTTCAAAAACACCTAACACACCTGTTGATCTAAGGCTGGAGATAAAAAGAGCTGTAAATTAGTCTGTCTGTCAGTCTGCCCTCTGATGAAATATGGATGCCTCCTACCATCCCCTTTGTTCTCCTCAGTTCTCCTGTGCTGCCGTTAATTACAGATATAAGGATAATCTAGAGGGGTCAGGGTCTGGCTAGAGAAAGGCTTGAGGATCTCTGACAGGAGATATTGACTGAAGGCAATCCAAGCCAGCAAACTTCACCTCGTGATCTACGACTATCCTAGGAGCACAATGGCACCCAGAGGTATAAGGTTTAACTGCCAAACCAGGCAGCTGGCTGGGACATGACTGTTGATTTGACCATTCAGGAAATCTCTCGAAGACCGTTTCAGTGCAGAGGATGGATGAACTGCACCAGACTTGTAATCAAATCCTGAGAGACAATAAAAGACAAGGGAGAGATGGGAAGTCGCATCCCAACTAGAAAAGGATTTGTGAACTGATTTCAGTTTGACAGTCTCTTGTGTGTATTTGTGTGTGTGGCGCTCTAAGCGCTAAAGGGAAGGTTTCAAGCTGATGATAAATGATCATGAGAATGTTTTATAACAAATCCCCTCAGCAAAGCAGCAGTGCAGAAAGCCAAATTAATAAAGATTAGCTCTTTTTTTTATGCAGACCTCATTTTCCCTCTTAATTAAAACAAGGTGAATGAAAATGAATGAATCATCATGCAGATATATGAAGCTGTGTTTTTTTTTCTAAAGGAGAAAATGAGATAAATGAAATAACTGAGAAACTTCCTTAAAACGACTGATGGCACAGAAGGAAAACAACTTGTGTTCCTTTATAAATGATTACAGGTAGCTTCATTTCTCAGCTCACAGAGCAGACTCACCTCCATTGTGCTCTCCATACTATAGATATTGAATAATGAACTTCTGTAAAGAGGATTTTAAACTCAGAAAAAAATGGATGAAAAAATAACAGACTGACTGCTGGAAATTTACATTTTTTTACAATTACAATTTAAATAAAATGCAGAAATGTAAATGTATAATTTCCACTTAGATTATTATTATTATTATTATTATAGCATTTATTGGTGCGTTGAGTCTAGAGAAGACACTAAGCATAAAGTCAAAGGATTTGTAACTAAGCCGTGGGTCCACCCCAGTGTCTTTACCTCGGGAGGACTGAAGACAAAAGAGCAATTAGACACAGCGGCCACAGAGTCTCACTGCAATAAATCTGGACTCAAATGGATGGGAAGATGATGGCTGCAAGCCCAGGTTTAACATGTTATATTAATGAATAGGGCTCTGAGCATTTGACCTATCCTCCAGATCCACAGGGATGGTCTATGGTGTACTGGTAGAAAGAAAAAAAAACAAGCCACAGAGTTGTGGACAAAAGGTGATTGTTGAATAAAAAGAACTGAAAATGCGCATAATTAAAATAATTACCCAAAATCACAGACATCTGAGTGTATTTCCATCTTACTTCACTGCACAAGTGAAAGGTAAAGTAAATGGGTTATCGAACACATGGTTCAATGGCTGTATTAATCTCTGCAATGCGACAAGGAAGACAGATGGAAAGAATACACGTCCATTTTTCATTATGGGACATTATGGGTGACAATGATGGCTGTGGATGAGGGTTCCATCATAACTCACAATGATTTCCCAACAAGGAAATGACAAATCAATCAGATTCGATGTCTATGACTATGAGCTTGGCCTGAAGAGTACCTCATCAGTTATGGTACACTCTTAGCATTTTACTTCCTATTAAAAGAAGAAAAGAAATGACCAAAAAAAAAATATTGGGTCATTTCAGTGAAAAACAATCAACTATGAGATTACCAGACATGCGCTGAGAATGAAGAGTCCACCCTCCAATGTCAATGTCTCCCCCACGTAACAAAAGAATATTTTCCTATATAAATCAGACACTACAGAGACTGGACTTCGTATGTGATGATATTTGGCTTCTCTTGCACAGGATATTTGTTTTAAAGAAAAGCTCTGGCAATGTTGAAGGAGATTTTCCTTTAAGCTCCCGAGGTAGGGAAAAAAAATATTGAATTGACAGGAAACTGCATCCAAGAAAAAGACCACTGAATTGAGATAAAGCTAAATATACAATATATAAGTTCACAGCATGCAGTCAATGTGGTGTTATTATTGCCCATAACAGGTTAGGTGCAAGGAAATTTTTAAACAGTGAATATTCTGGTAATCATATTTATTAGAGACGCAGTAGGGAGGAAAGTGGTGGACTATTTTTAGAGGGTGCACATTAGAATGATTTAGAATAACCAAGTATAAAATGGCTTTTGTCTGGTTCAGGATACTATAACATCCTTCAAAGAATCTCTTCTGTAATCTCTCATCTCTGCAGAAGCCACCCTGTTGCCAACCCCCCTCTGCTCTTAAAAGATAATGTACGAGTCTGATGACTTAAGTGTTTTCTATTCAATTTTCTGCTCAAGTGAGCTCCTTCAAACATGCAGCACAATTAAGCAAAGAAATGGCTCCGCTACATTTAACGTACTGCACAGAACCCCCCGGGATCCAAAAGTCTCACCTTAGAGCATGTAAGAGTGAAAGCATCATGTACTCCAACACAAGCCTGTACACACACACAAATACACAATCATAACTTCCAAGGGCAGATTTTTATACGAATCCACTGAGGTCTGGCTTCTGTGTATAGTCTGACAGATGCTGTTTGATCTCAGTAAGACGTTGCTCTCGATTGGTTCTCAGAAGCTTGTTTGAACAGATCAGAAGCTGCATCTGAGGTACTTCATTTTATTTAATGAAGCACATTTTGGGCTTGTCTGTCACCTTGCCTGTTAGATGAGAACATTCTGTAGACACCGAAGTCATTTACTCCAGCCCACGCTGCACTATTTTAGCAATGGCTATACAGTTGTGATTGCCAATACACGCTCACAGAACACTGAATACTCTGTGGGGAGCAACATTAAATCCCCCGAGGGCATCGGAGCAAAACTAAACAGATACTGACAGATCACAGAGATTTGAAAGAAGATACCAATCCCAGTGAAGTGATTACTAAAGGACCAGGTCAGAGGTGGCTTGTGGGTGAAATCATGGCACAGTGAACATCACAATATGGCTGAGGGATGAATGAGAAGTTGACAGAATCAAGATACTGGACTGACTGACATTGCCATCCCTAAAGAAGATCTATTGTTCAATACCAAATGACAAAGGTCCCAAAAAGTGGCCTTTTCTCAACAAGATTTCTCATCCTAAAATTCAGCGCCATGAGAAACAGCACAGAGGTATTCCAAGGTATCGCTCCTTGTTCTGCTTCAGAGCTGTGGAATCACCTGGAACTACAGCAGAGAGCGAGCAGCAAGGGGTCAGATGTTTGAGCTCATTTTCTCCATGCAGCCCTCAACACCCTCAAACCAATTACAGACTAATGATCAATGGCATGTGGAAGAGTTAACAGACTGGCAGAACAGCAGAATTTATAAGCAGAATGTATCTATCATTATAATAATATTCCTATTTAAATGCATGAACAAATGCTTTGCTGCAGGGGTGTCACAAATTTATATAAGAGCCTGGAGTTTGTGTTCCGATTGCTGTGCAGATATTCTTCATGGTTACATTTGAACACTAGCTATTGTGTGGTGCTTTGTAGAGAGGCAAGGCTGTTAATATTTTAAGGGATCTTCAGCTTAAAAAGGGCTTCGACTAAAAGCAGATTTTCCCGTCTGAAAGAGGACACAAAGTTGAAGAGCTCCAAATTAATTTGCTTCAAGTCCACACAGTACGCTGAACGTCGTAAGCACAAACAAGGTCACTTGCTGAGGGCAACATATTTCCACATGCCAGATAAGAAAACTCATTTTCTTGTCAAGAGTATTAGGAAATGTTTTCACACAAACAATTTCATACTCCTCTGCCTTTCTCCATTGTTGTGTTTTTCCCTTTGCATTAAAAAAAAGTCAAAGCATTGGTCCCATTAAAGTTGCTGTAACATTGCCTGGAGCACTGCACATCCCCAAAGCCTGTTTCATGTCTAAGCTGTCTACCTGCTGGGATTGCTTCTATTGCTCCTGCAGCTGTGTTTGTGTGAAACAGCTGGCTGTGTTTTGCGAGGGGTTGTTTAAACCTCAGAAATTTGTGAGAGCAGCACACTGAGTACAAGCGTTGGTGGCTTGTTATGCACCGATGTGAAGCTGTGATCTTTGGTACAATTACAGCTAAGTGCTGCAAACGCTTTAACGGTCAATTCCTGTGTGGACGTGGGCAGAGCAGGATAAAATTTTAGTCACGAAAAGCGTGTACTTCTACATACTTTCATGAGTAAAACAGGTGAGTCATTTACTTGCATCAGGGTGGGGGTTATATGTCACATCTGCTTTATGGTCATGTGACGGCTCTTCGTCACCAAAGACAGTGCACAGCACTTTGTTTCTGTGTCATGGTTTATTGTTTGGCCTTACCATATATTGTCTTCACAGTGTCTATAAATGGAGATACAAGACTGTGTTTGCAGTCTTTTAATCACTGTAGCATTTAAACGCTTTGTAGCAACTGATAAATTGTTTACCATATAAAGCATTGCTTGGGAAAATGAAATATTCCTCTAAATAGGGAAAATCAGCACAGATGTAACTGGATAACACAGCACTGATGTTATATATTATGTACTAATTACTATTGGAAGATCATCACATGTTGTAGTGGTTACAAAAAATACAATTAAAGTATCCACCATTTCTAAATTACATTGAGGGTTTTTTTTTTTGATATTTTAATTAATTTTTATCATTTAACATCGGGCAGTTACTCTGCTTTACATAATTAATTGCCATAGCCCCAAAGCATTTCCTCACAGTTAAGAAAAGATAAACAGGAAGTATACTTAACTGTGTTTTTTTTCCCCCACATGATTTCCCAAATAATATCTTTTAACCTAATATTTTGAAAAGCAGAACATAGAAGAGCAAACAAACATTTTGTAGGAACACGGATAGAAAGGAGCAAAGACAACTAGCAGACTGTAAAGTACAACAGCCATCCCCACTGTCACATTCCATAAACCAGTCCCTGGAGAGGGCTGGCTATTTACAGCAAATAACTGGCTTTATGTGGAGGTGGCTAAGATATGCAGAGTCACACAGGAGAAAATCCTTGTCTCTTGAGGGCAGATTAAAGAAAGAAAATAGATGTATTCTTCAGATTTGGGGGAATGTGCTTAATGCCGAGCACAAATACATGTTGGTATTCCTGGAATACTAAAACTGTCCAAGGCAAAGGAAATCTGTTAACATTTACGCTTTATATGTTTATTGTAGGTTTAGTCCAGGATCAATTGCTGCCAGTTATTTCTGGCTCTTTTGGTAATTTTGGTTCTTTGGTCACTGCCAAAATAAAAACAGCAACACTGACAAAATTAAACTAATATCTAACAATGGAATAACAAACACAAGACACACACATTACCGAAAAAATTAACAAACAGCTCAGCCTAAAATAATAACAAGGGCAACCTCCACACACCCCCCCCCCCCGACTCACATTGCTGTTTTCACACTTCATTGTTTTAGTAATGCCGTGCCAGTGGGTATGAAAGATTAGAAGCAGTTAATTTGAAAAGACAGTACCCTGTACCAGCAAGGAACTATTCATACAGTATTTACAAAAATAAGATCACTGAGAATTACTCGTTCTTTCCATGTCAACGTGGATATAAAATTTTACTTCAAATAGTGGCCCAGGTTTGAATCCGGCCCAGGCCCTTTGATGCATGTCGTCCCATCTCTCTCCCCTGTCTATCCCAAAAACCCCAAAATAAGAAATACATTGCCACTTTACTACTGTTTAATAACTTAAAACTTAAAATAAGTAGCATATCTCTTGGTCGCACAAAGGCACATGCGTAAAAAGCAACAAACCAAACACAAAATTCAGGGTTGGGGCTGGGTCAAAAACTGACCTTGGATAAATAAAAAAGGCAATTTACATGCAAATGATACTGTTGGCATTTGCTGTAATTGCCATTTGTGCTGCTCATCTGAAATGATACGATGGCAGCACCTTTAAACCGCAGGGATGAAGAGGGAGGGGAAAAAACCCACAATGGCCTCAAATTTTTAAGATCTTGAGTATTCAATACATTGCCTCGTCAAATCCTGTTACTCTGTCTGACAGTTTCGTGGTTTCTAAATTACCACATTAAACTTGTTTATCTTCGGGATCTGTTCAAGAATCAGTCACACACGGAATGAATACTGTCCTATTATTTGAGCTATTTTCAGGGCACACTTCAAGTTGCAGCTGCACTGATTGAAAAGACTGCGAAAAGACTTGTGTTAGCAGAGCCAAACTCATTTGAATCCCAATCATTCTGATCACAGGCTAGTCCGAAAACACGCTAAAAATAACATACTTATACTCAATGGATGCATCAGAATTCCAGCAAGATGAAAGGTTTTGGGTGTGTTTTCGGGAAGCAGCAAGCGAGTGTTTTCTTTCATCTTCATCTGAGATGTAAAAGCAGAGATACCATAAATACACACACACGTACAGCGCAAGCAGACACAGACGTGCAAAAAGAAAAAAAAAGAGCTCATGAACTCACACTTTCATATGGTCAGTAATTTACGAAATAATTTCTTACAATTCTCTTTAGAAGAGAAACTGAATACATGTGAGCAAACCATCAAGGTATGTTCGCTTTTTAATACGATTACCTGTGCTGCTACAAAAGCCTCCAAATACAGCTGTGTGCTATTGATTCCTCAATTGATTTAGCTGAGACATTGTCCAACTTTCTCATTATTTCATGTGCCTGCTGCTGGTGGTGTGACTGGTACTGCTGTGAGTGGCCCTCACTTGTCCCCCTGTGGGATGGTTAGCCGAGGTTAGCCGAGGTTCTTGAACAACATGGCAGCAGTGGGTTAGGAGCGCTGGAAGACCAGTGGAACGAAAGGGCATTTCTAATGAGCAGCTCAGGGAATATCTTGCAGCATAGACAAACTCAAAAAAAAAAAAAAAAAAAAAAAAAGAGATAGAGAGAGCAAGAGAAAAAGAGAGAGAAAGGGACACAAATATTCACCATGAAAGCAGAGACAGGACTCATGAATTCTTTGGTTGTTTTTTTCTCTTTCCTTTGGATTTAATATTTATGTTGTAACATTTCATTTACTGGAAACATGCAAGACAAAACAGTGTGGGTAAACTAAAAGAATTCATCAACTCTGAATGTGAGCAGTACCTTTACCATACGTTACCATAACAAAGTTTAGACTCCAAAGGCATTGCAGAACAACTGACCGCATGAAAGAGATGCTCTATGTTTCTTTACATCTTTTGATTCCCACTCAGATCCCTCAGCGATTTCTTTTGGAGAGAAGGAGTTTGGCAAAGGCGGAATGTCTTATGAGCTTTATGAATAATGTATCTGTTTAGACCACTTTCTTAGCTTAGTTTGGATTTTTGCTCTGTAAGGTTTGTCAGTGACAAAGATATGGTTTTTAGCTCGAACTGTTTCAGAGGCAACAAAGACGGCTGCCAAATTCCCTCTTTAACATCAGTCTCTCTGAGGAGAAATCAAACCTGAATTTATTCAAGAAAATTAACTTGACTTTGTGTTGTTGCGCTAATAGTTAATATCCAAATATTAAATAATATAAACTAAAGGAAAGAAAGTGAAGACGGAGAGCAAATATATGCTCGGTGAAGTGATGTAACCTAGATTTCGCTATGGATATGGGACGAGACAGGAGAGAAGATGAGAGTGACACAAAGAAGAAAAAGGGACCTCCATTGGGAAATACTGTTCATCAGTTATGGAAAGATAAGCTGATTTGTGTCATCGACTGTTTTCCATAACTTCTTTACACGCTAGTTTGCCTCAGCATTTCAAAGAACCAGCCTCAGATACATCTATTTGTTATTGATAGATGATGACAGCAAGATGCAGTCTTTTTATCCAGCTGTCCTCCTCTGCTACAGCTCAAGCTGAAAGGCTCAGTCTACTGCAGGTTCAGAATCGGAATGGCTCCTGAAACTGAAATTTATACTGACTTAGCAACAGAAGTCTATTAGTTATGACTGATTTAAACTTCAGAGGTACCTGGAAGAAACAGTGCAGCTATATCAACCACTAACAGAGAATCTATTTGTGTTCATGCGATCTAAATCAGGAGTCTGACAGAATCAGATCATGAGAGAGATACATGTGATCTGACCTTTACTTCAGCACAAATACACACAGGAATCTGTTTCTATCAGAGATTGAAAGAGGGGTCTAAAGACTTATTAAGAAATTAATGTATGTGATATACCGAAGTGAGCACAATATGAAAAAATGAAGAGACAGAGCAGTAACATGCCTTGTGTGAGAATCACACATTTTAAGTTCTCACAGTTTTGACTTTAGTGTGATGTCTGTGGCCTCCCTGCAGAAGGTCAGCTGCACCACAGCTGTAGCGCTGATTCATTTCTCTAAGTAAGAAAGATCCATATTGTGAAATATTTTCCAACACATACAGTAGATGCACACACTTACACCGGGCTGACAGCAGGGACATATACACATGACTCCTATGTAAAAAAAAAAAAAAAAAGACCTGCAGTTCTGGTTATTTTCGTGCTTTGGCTTCACTTGAGGAATTACACGCTCCCCCACAGGTAGAGAACATTTCTAAGAACCCCACTAAGATAAGATCAATGGTACATTGCAGTCAAGTGGAAAACAAGGCTGATCTCAGTTCTTGAAAAGTTAATGTTGTGAAGATCTATGACTTTCCAGGGTTGGTTTGGGAAGGTTGTCAAGGCATTAAAATAAAATGAAAAAAAGAAAACTCAAAGCCATACAAATGTTCAAGCATGCCAGCTGTGCCTATGCAATCTCGACCATTAGAAGGGTAAATTGAGTGATAGTGCGAGGTGTTATCTTGCTAAGGGGGGCATTACCGCCCTCATCACAGCATGTCTTATAGTTAATTATTGATTAACTTTGCAGAGATAAGTCAGTAAGAGTAGGAAGATTGGCTTCATGCTGGTGTGGCTGTCCACATGCCATCTCAATGAGGGCTTCAGGTTGATGTCCATGTAATTTGACCATTAAAGCAAATCAACCATGTCTCACGTAGAAAGAGCTCCGTCTATTTAAATGTCATCTGTTGCACCATTAAAGGATCATGTTTTTAGCTTTTTTTGGACATTTGATAGTCCAAAGCCTAAAATTAAATCTGATAAGGGGTGCTGGACTGGATTTGGAAGAATCTATGTGCATTAGGAACATATTATCAGATGAATTAACCTTTGACTAAAAGCAGCAGATTGCAAGGGGCAGGGTTCCTTGTCACAACTAAAAATAAGCTTCTAGTCACCAGCATATGATCATGTGTAATTTTCTTTTTTTTTTTTTTTTTTGGCCCAGTAGCTTTGATGGCAAACTCCCATGACATGTGAGAGCTGGTCTGTCAAAACAAACATAATTTGGCATAACTCAGGGAAGTGGAGAGACACCCCAGGAAACAGACCTGTTTTTGTAACCGGGACAAACTGCAGTGAAATTTGCTCTGTTGTCGACCTTCGAGCTGTGAGGACTGAACTGAGATGATTAGAGTGTATGAATTTTGCATGTACAGACTGCATTACTTTTTAAGAAAAAAAAAAGAAACACTGAGGTATTTCTGAAGCCAGAGAACAAGAGCCTCACACGAAGTAACTACATAAAATAAAAGAGAATCTAATCTTCATCCAACAGAGTGCTTGTGTTCAGCAGAATACCAAGCTGTACTGCAAACCACTGAAGCATGGTGAGCTTTCACTCAATAGACCTCCCATTGGGCAGTATAGAGCACAGTACATGGTTGTCTCAGCTGTTAGCCTCCTCCTCTTCTTCCTCCCTCTCTCCCCCTCTCTCCTCCTCCTCTCCATGCTCCATTGTGTCTGGACTGACTTCTGCTCAGATGGGCCTCTGGGTGGGCAGTTAAACAGTCAAGCACCTGAGCGCACATCCTCTGACATCAAAGTCAAATGTCTTGTGTTTGGAATCTGCCTCCAGCTCTCTGGAGAGTCAGCCTGCCTTACCCACATCCCACACGACAGACCCCCGGGCAAACGCAGCCAAGCTGAGCAAGGGACGGGATGACAGAGGGGGAAATGAAGAAGACGCACTGATTTTTTTTTTTTTTTTTTTTTTTTTTTTTTTAGGAGGAGACAGGGAGAGGAAGGATGGACCAGGGCTGAACACAGGAACAAACTGCTTGGCCCACGTGAGTCAAATTTATGTAAAGATGAACTGTGCTATGTTCATCTATTTTCAACCTGAATCTCACACTAATCAATAAGACACAGAGATACCGAGATAATGAAAATAAAAGCGGCAATAGAAACATCCCACTGTGAGTGCCCGGTCGGCTGAACAACCGTGAAAGGCTTGTGATAACCTCCTACGAGATTAATCACTTAGAAATGTCAAGTCGTCTTTTATTTGACTATTTGAGCCTAGAATAGGCTTAAGTCTCACAAGCCCTTGAAATCTCTGGATTACCCCAATGGTTCTAATTTAGATGTAGCCTCAAGCAGAGAACAGGCTAATTTCCTTGTGTGTCAAAATTAATGAAGAAGATAATTTGCTACAATGGGAGAAAGCACGCACCTACGCTTGCGAGACACACACACACACACACACACACACACACACACACACACACACACACACACACACACACACACACACACAATAACACACACAGAAATACTCACACTATCCTTTAAATGAACCCAAAATGGGGCCAGAAAGTGAAGCGAGCTTTCTGCAGTTGAAACCAAAACTAGGTTAGATACATCAGCAGTGAAACATGTGGGATTTGACACTCAAACACAAAAGGTCTTGGATCTCAGCATGCAGAAAGAGACGATAATAAGTTCATGAGAATTTCAGCAAATGACAGCTTAGCATTTCATTTAACCACTTGAAGCCTAATGTTCCTAATATTTGTCAGATTTTCCTTTAAGTAGCTTCAAAGAAAGATGAAACACACCGTCTCATAACATGACAATGTTTAACTGAAGCTCCATCACACTTATGCTGAGGGAAATGGGACAGAAAACAGAAAACAGTGAGCACATTGTGAATCATTTCATCCAGATTTCCCTGTAGTTCATCCCGACATATTCGGTTTCTTTGTAATTCTTGGGACTGTCACTCAAATTTGAAACTAGATTCAGTGGATTGGAACTTTTCTGCACAGCATGAGGGTATGGTAGGGTTGAAGGTTAATATACAACCAATGAAAGTTGTAATGTAATTAATTACTTACTCTGCACTGATGGCAACATGTAGCAACATTTCTCCAGTGGTCTAGTACTGCATTTCAGTAAAAGTGGTGAAATCAGCCGTGGGTGAGATATCCTGTCCCTAATATGGGTCAAGCCATGAAAAATCATACATGCTACAGTTCCCATAATGCAACTTTCCTCTTCTGCCTCTTTTGACAGACCCTCCCCGCCTGGTAAATGCTCACATCTTTCAAACCTGTCCTTTTCAGTGAATCATCTTAATGTAATACATTCCTGAATAATGAAATATCTGTGTTGAGAAATGTAACATCCATTATAAACAAACTATTGATTAGCACTACTTTGGAGCATCCCATTTTAGATGATATAATAATGAAATAAAAGATGTGGTAAAAGAATAATCATTCAGTTTTATAATAATACATTTTTTGAAACATCTGTCTCACCTCTGAAGCTCTGTTGCATTTTCATTCCATTTAAAAAGGACACGTTTATTACATTAGAGCATTATTATGTTACTAGTCACTACACAACTTTTAAGAGTAGTATTCTCTAGACCCAGACAATTGATTACATTCTGTTTCCTCTGTAGCCACTGTTTAAACAAAACAAATCAGGCAGCCAGACGATTTCTTACCAGCCAACTTCAATCTATTATCCATTAGAAGCCTTGGGGAGTTAAATAGAAACACGGTAATTGAAAACATCTCTTTCCAGTAGACAGGCCTTGGACTGATCAAATTTAAACTGCTCATTACAGGAGCTTCCAGTTTAGACAGCACACAGTAGTGATTTGCTAAGCTACGGCAGAGAAGAGAGAACATATCGCCTACAACATTGCCCACTGAAGTGTGAAAGAGAGAAACTCTGTAAATATCAGAAATTACAGCTGGTAGGCAGTATGAAAACAGTAAATAAGTGTAAATAAGTACTCCGATCTTAAAGCTTTTTCACAACTTGAAATTAAAGCAAAGTGATAGGGATGTATAGGCTTTACTCTGCAAGAAAAGTGGAGTAGAAGAAAAACCAAGGGAGTTGTGAGACCATCTTTTCCCCCCTCTGTGATTCTACATCTGTTGCAGTCTGAGAGACAGCTGTTCCTATGGGGAGAGGCAGCAGGCAGACAGAGCCTCTCTGCTCTCCCTGCACGCCTCTCTACACACTTTCTTCATCAACCCATCAACCATCGTACTCACTCGCATCCTTCCTTTAACTTCGCCCCGTTCCTTTGTACTGATACCAACCCTCATGACACTCGGTTCACCCATCCACAGCCTTTGTTTCCCACCTCATTACTTCCCATTTACATTGTGAATACTTTCCAACAAGAACATCTTTTTTTTTTATTGGACTCCAGACAGGGTCTTAATGTCTGTAAGCACTAGATGTGCTGAAGCTTTTTGTTAACGGGACACATGAAAATTAAGGAAGTGATATTCACGTTTTGCAAGCAACAACAAAGTTCTTACATCAAGAACAGCATATGGAATATTAATAAAGGTAAATAAATAGTAACAAAGCACACACTGCTGTCAGGAAAAGCCCTAAATATGGGCAATGACACAGACAGGGCAGTGGGATGCAAGGTCAGATGATCACACTGGTGGTCAATGTGGCTTACATGCATCATTGAGCAAAGCCAAGTCAAACTGTGTATCGGCGTTCAGCCATCTGGAGATGACCACTAGCATATAGTGTCAGACCTCTGCTGCATAAGATGCAAGGTTTCTTATCCTACAGCACTGCTGCCGGGCATCAAATTGAATGTAACATGTACTGAGATTTATTTCTGTCCCGCTGAAAGCCACATACTGTTAACGAATCACTGTCGCCCGCGAGCAAATTCACTCTCGCCCCGACTCCTTGTTTTTTCTTTATCTCTGGCTCAAGCATGGCATATAAAATAGTGACATAAAGAGAATGATTCTCCACAGTCTTCAGCTGATTTTGAGGTTAAACTAGTGAGGGTGATATTCAGCCTCTTCCTGAATGCACAAGGAAACCCTGTTCATAATTCTGTCTTTGTTAACAATCCAGGTCTGCCTCCAATCCCACACTCATCCCAGGCAGAGATGTAATCCTACAATGAACTCTGCATCACCCCTGCTGCTGTTATAAAGCAGTGAGAAGAGCGAGGCTAACTACACTGGGTATCAGGTGCATTAGCATACCTACGTACAAATATTTTGTGTTGAAACTACACTTACACACAAGTACTAGTCTCTTTGGGACATGCCTGAAGAGTTGAGACAGAAAGCGAGAGAGATACGGTACACACAGCCTGAGAAAATACAATCAGAATCAGAGTCAGTCAGAATCCGAGAGAACCTTATACAAACACTGTATTACAAATAGAAAAGGCACAGTCGAACAAGGAAAACGTGTAAAAGCACAACAGCAATGAGAGAAGCGATTCACACAGTGCCAGCTGTGAATGGAGCACACTGCTCATGTTTGTTTTAGCTGAGGCTGTGAGAGAGGCAGAGCTGAAAGCAGCACACTGGAGATAGAAGCAGCAGTTGCGTACCGTCTGCTCTCAAAGACAAACAGTTGAGCAAAGATGACATTCAGCACAGGTGAACCGAAGATGTGCTTTGCATATATTCGCTGTGGTGTTGCGGCATGAATTCCATATATTTTAAGAGACAGCTAGTTAGGCGAGAAGAACGTGAGGCCTTATACGTGCGCTGCAGATGAGGCAGGTAATAAGCCGTGTATTTATGAGGTGCAGTGGTGTCAGTGACATCTGCATAACCTATTCATGAGAGCCATGATGGAATCTCAGTTATCCTCCACACCAATCTTACAGGTGACAAAAGAGGTACGCTGTGGTGAGGGTGGGGAGAATGATAATGAAGATGAAAATGGAGAAAGGAAGCAGCAGAGGAAGGTAGCTTCGACATAGTGGATAACGAAAGATGGGCAAATAGAGGTAGTGGAGGGAGAAACAAGTGATGTACTAAATAGTGGGAGACAGACAAGGAAAAGGACAAGGAACAAGCAATGAGATGAGAGAAATTGAGAGACGTACTGTCGGGAGACGGAGAGAAAGAAGGAAGCAGAAGAGCGGAGGCAAGAGCGAGAGCAATTACTGAGAGAATGAGGAGAGTATTTCAATAAACCTGTACATGTCGATTCCGCCCGGCACATCCGCTACTTGTGCCCTGCGCTCTGAATACCAATGATTCTAACGCGCCATAACTGGAATTCACAATCTATACAGACAGCAAGGGCAACAGCATTAAATATTCCTCCAGAGCACAGAGGTGGGAGAGGGGAAGGAGGGGAGACAGAGACTAGCTACACGTGGCCTTGCGTAGAAATGAGGGACAGTGTTCTGATTTCTTTTGTCTCCTTTTTGATTCACTGACAGAGGAGAGGGCGTATGGCCAAGTAAAAAGGGAAATGAGAAAAATGAAACTAAAAGACACTGTATTATAACACACCTTTAACATTTAACATAATAATAACAATCATCATAATAATTCATCATCTCACATCAGCCAGATGGCACTATGAATACCTGTTGATACTTGACCTGTCGTCTGTTTCTTTACCTATGCTGCCTAAAAGTGGAGCCCAGGGACCCCAGGGGTTGTTCCCATCTCTGCAACAACGACAGATGGCACTTTACTCTGCCTGGGCATGACGTCAGGAAGACACAAGGAGGATCACAAAAACGCCAAGAACACAGGGACCTCCTAGTTGCGGTTTACCACAGGGTACGGCCAACGGCAGCAGACATCATGAGCTTTATGCCCCTCTCATGATTCTCAAGGGCACAGAGCTGATCACATGATAATGACTGTCCTTGGTCTGTGGTCAAATCTTGGCACACACCCAAACACCAAAAACTATAATCCTCCAAGGTACCATCAGCATCCCAGAGGAACTGAGGTCACAGGCTTTAAGGCTCAAAAATAGAACAGGTCCGGTTGAATGTACTGTTTTGCTTCATAAAAAAAATACTGTTAATCTCTTTTTAAAAAGCAGCACTCGATTTATTTAGCATTGCACTTTGGAGGTCTGCTTGGTAAATGCCCACATCTTTCAAACTCCAGGTCTCAAGCTTGTATCACTGGCTTTGTTAAAGAGAGATAAGAGATAACCCTGAGGACACCAGCAGGCTCATCAGACTTTAGACGGTTCTCTTTAGAGCTACAGAATATGATATACAACTTCTCATAACTTTTTACAGACTATCACTCCATGCGACAATTAACTGAACATGGGTAAAAAAAAATTTTCCTCAAATCAGATACTCTGCCCGTTGCCTGTAGGACTGAAAACCAGCACTGAACAGCTAGTAAGCTTGCTCTTTAATGAAGATTAGCAGCTGGATTCAGCCATTTCAATGGATTCCAATGCTAACCCAGAGCCATGCCAAAAAAATGCTGCCAAGACATATCAAAACATTCACATAAACTTCTCAAATCATTCCTGGAGCAAAATACATTTCACCACCATTAATCAAATCCCTCCTTCACCAATAAACTGTGACATACAACAGGCTACTGCTGAGCTCTGGAGCTTTGAGCAAGCAACATGGAAGTAGTGTGTTTGGCTATGTTGTAGAGAATTGTAATTGTATGGGACATGATGATGACAGAAATCAGTGGAGGAGAAGTACAGCAGATTATGCTACAGGATGGATTTCTAAAAACCCCTTCCTTCCTACCATTTGATTTTCAAAAGGCAGATTTTCAGTGGAGTATTTCTTTAATACTAAGTGGACCTTCAGCTGCACTATCATCAGTATAGCTGACCTGGGGACACATATTTGTATCTCCCACTACTCAGCACCATTTGCCCTCCCCATGCTTTCTAGCTCCATTGTGCACCCCTCCTCTTCTGTTACATGGTCTTACCCTGAGGCCTATAATAAGTACATTAACGTTAATAGTGGATTATTGATCATAATGAATCAACTACCTTCACGCCAACGTCAGCACATGTCCTGCTGAGCATGAGGGTTGGCTGGAAAAAGTCCCCATAATTCCTCTGTGCAGCAGATACAGGAAGGGCCCAGAGCATTAGTTTGTGTCTGAATGATAAATGGCTGGCAAAGCGAAAATACTGGGAACCTCTGTGGTTCAGCTGAGAGCACTGACTTGCAGGCAAAGGCCACCATGCTTCCTAGGCTGAGATTAAAGTGAGCCATGTGAGGTTAAGCAGATATTTGTGTCCCCAGCCAGAAAGTCCCACTAAGCTGAATGAGCCAGGTGGAGATGATTACCAGGTAAGACATACTTTCCGTCTGCTGACCCTCTAGGAAAAGTTCAGAGGTTACTGTGAGGAAGAGACAAGGACAAACATCATATATCCAATATATAGCAGGTCAAAAGAAAGCCATGTTGTTTATCCAATAACAAAAAAAAAAAGCAGAACAGACAAAGAGGGGATCAGGAAGGGGTTACAAGATAAAAGGGCTTTTTTTTTAAATGTTGGTTTATTTTTCATTAGACATATTGTATAGTTCTACCTCTTCAGCCCACTAAATTAACTCAAATGGAAATTATGAGAAAAAAAAAATCAGATTGAACTGCACAGAAATCACAGACATGCGATGGGTCACAAGCAGACACTGGTTTAATATTTATGGGGCAAAAAGCAAAACTTACAATGTGTTATAGCATAGCAGCAACACAACAAACACAGTCTACAGATTCATGCCACAGTGCGACACTTTCCAGGGTTGAGAGGTCTCAATCCCCAAGACTATTTTGGAAAGAACCTGGGTGGTGATAGTGGAGAGGTAATGGTCTCTCCTCTCAACAGCTGTCATCAAGGTACACTTACAATGCCCCTCTATGCTCAATACAAACTGTTTTTATACAGGGCAGCTTTAAAGTATCAAAATGTGCAGCAAAGTGCATCTCAAAGAAAGGATGTGTGCTGAAAACATCTATGAAATATCAAAAAGAAAAAAAAAACAAACCCAACAACAACAACATAAAAGCAGCCTGTTGTTTGATGAGGAATAGGCCAGAAAAATTAAACTGTCCTGGCCTATTTTCACCTTGGTTCAAAAACACAATGACTGGATAGGAAATTGACAGTGTAATAATATATTTTGGAGCATATTTTGGGCAATTTGTCATTTTGTGGCAGCATGCCTTGTCCCCATGAATTGCACTGCTCTTGATAACACAAGCATTGAATTGAACTGACAATGAATTTTGCAAACCCAAGCTGGAAAATGAAAAGCGAGAAATGTTTTCATGTGGGAGTGTAACACAACTGAAACACAAGTATTTCCTCTTTCATTCGGACAGGAAAGGAAAATAATGATTCAATTACGTGAATTACACACAAACCTGAATTCTTCCATAGCACGCAAGCATTTCCACCCATTTCTACGGTACGGTATGGAAAGGTGTGGCTGGGTTAACAATAGAGTAGTGGCTAGGGGAGGGGTGACCAGATGACCTTGGAACAATGACATGTTGTGAACACTTCCTAAATACAGATTCAGAGTTGGTTTTGGGAAACAGAAATATTCCATTATGAATTTAATCTTAGTATTATACTTAAAATACTTTTGATAGTGTCAGCGCACTATCATGCAGACTCTTGTATTTGAGATCTGTTGTGATTTTGCAGCAGCATGGAGAGTATCTAATCTTTTCCCTGTTTTTTTTTTTCTACTGCTATTAGAAAACAAGGGTTCATTCTGTATTGTGGTTTGGCCATTGACAGAATCCTGGCTGCAGCTGAGCTGAATCCACACACCATGTCTGCTTTAGTCAGCATTGCCTCCAGAGCACATCTCCCAGTCACGCACCAACAACCCCTGACTGAAACGACTGGTAAATAAATAGGCACAGCTCGTTGTCTTGTCTCCCCCTGCTAAATATGGAAATACACAAACCCCTGACTGCACAAGAGGGAGAAAATAGGAGGGCAAATTAAAAGACTTGGCAGTCAGTTTCTGCCAAACCGGCGGCAGAATGTTTTTGCTTGCCTGGACACATTCCTCAGGCGTCCCACCCTATTATTATTAGAAGCGTGTGTATATGTGTGTGTGTGTGTGTGTGTGTGTGTGTGTGTGTGTGTGTGTGTGTGTGTGTGTGTGTGTGTGTGTGTGTGTGTGTGTGTGTGTGGTACGAGGCATGCAGAGAATGTTGAGGAACAGCGTCTCTTTGCCATGATAACCCACTGTACTTATGTTGTGTCCTTCAGCTGTCATGCTCGACTTGGTATATTAGAAAATACATCACTGGACATGTGGTGATGATTTTGAGAAGAGCAGTAACTCCACAAAATTGGAAAATGATTAGAACTTGGCTGTCCAAACTCCTGCCTTGAGAAGACTTTTCCAGAGGAACAAAGATGAATTGCTACCAGAAGAAAACCTCTCAGATGATGGACATGAATTATTAAAGGTTACTTGCTGGGTTTTACAGCTATCAGTGCAGGGCCTCTATGTGTTGATTCTGTGTATAAATATTATTTATAAAGGGATTTGGGGAATCAAAGTGAATAAATATTAAATTATTGGTCTGACAAATAAATTATTTAATCAGAGTAAATGACTATTTAATCAAATCTGTTTAGTGATCTGATTTTTGATTGATGTTTTCATTTGCTCATTCGCTTTACTTTGTCATTCTATTTCATTCAAGCTTTTGTAACATTATTGATGTTAAATATAAGTCCCAGAAAACACTGCATCTAATATTACATCCAAAAAAAACCTAACCTCAGAATATTCTTTTTCATTAAAGGAATGTCACTCTCATCTGTCTGTTCTGTCCAAAACCAAAAATAAATAGATAAATAGATAAATAAATAAATAAATAAATAAGCCGGCCTACCAATGCCACTAAAGTTTACTAATTAATACTTCATATTCTTGTTTCTTTAATCTGTACAAAAAAACGAACTGTAAAAATGATGGCAGGTTAATTTTTCTTGCCAGACTGCCTGCTTCCAGTCTTTATATAAAGTTAACTGGCTGCTGGCTGGAGCTTTATATAATGCACGAGTGAATGAGTGGTATTAATCTTTTCATCTAATTTTCTCTGAACCATTTTTGCTCCATTTATTAAGGACTATAGGACACTTGACATGAAATATAAAGATAAAAAGCACTAAATTTGGAGTTATGAGGCTTTACTGACTCTTCCAGAGAGAGTATGACAGCGAGCATGTGCTCACTTGACACAGGACTCATGTTTACCACATTAAACCATGTCCATGCAGAATAGGCTACAGTCAGAAATCAATTTCACCCCCCTGGAATCTGCATTTCTCTAATTCTAGCTAATATTGACTGGGCTCCAGGTATTTGAATCTATTTTAATAGAAGCAGTGTGACCTTGGATTCAAATGAACCACATTATTCAGCAGAGAAAATTAGAAAGAATGAATGTGTGTGTGTGAGAGAGAGCATGAACACAGCCAGCCAAAGACACACACCATGTAAAAAAAAAAAAATAAAAGAAACACCCCTCCCACCTCCTGCACTGCATCCCCAGCAGAGACCACACAGCTCGCTGTGCCATCACTCCTCTACCTCCACTGTGTATTTACCACTCAGAGACAAATGGTCTCCTGGCACTGTAGCACTTTAATGAGCCTTGGGGGGTCTCTGAAGGAAGCACATTTATCAGCACAGTTTTATTTCAATTCACTGCTACTTCCCAATGTACACACATGCACATACAAAGAGAGACACAGGCAAAAAAACAACACTTTGACATCTTAATGGAATATTTCATTATAAGATAGGTCAAACTGCACAGTTTTCAAGCAGCGTGCCCAAAAGGTACACAGGGAGATAAACTCACCACAGCTGAAGCTAAATGGAGAATGGCAGCAAGAATGATGTTGCTATGTGTACTAACTTAAATTAGTATGTTTATGAAGAGTGCAAGAAAACGATGACAGCAACTCCATGCACTGCTTTTTAGATGATGGAGTGATGGAGCATAAGTGCATCAAGGATGGAAAAAAAAGAATGTGTAGAAAGAAAATACACACAAAAAAAAAGGATAAGTATTATCAATACTGTAATGGAACAAGCTCTGGAATGCAAAGCCCGTTGGATTTGAGAAGACAAATCCCAGAGGAATTCCACACCTCCGCTAGAGATTCCATTATTGATTCACACACGTTTTACATAGAGGGGCAATCAACAGTACATAAGGTCTCATCCATTCTAAATTTGTCAGATGAGTACAACAAATTCCCAGAGCCCAAGGTGATGTTTTGTGAGTAACAAAAAGATCAAAACGCAAAACTATTCAACTTACAATAATTTTCAAATCGAACAAAAGCAGCAAATCAATCAATTATCAGATGACGTTTTACATATAAAATAATACTTTCTGTATATGTGAGCTCTTGGTTGTGAGCGTATCTGTGTATACTGCCTGATGCCTTGGTTAAAGATTCGGTCCAGAGTTGACAGATGAGGCCACAGCTGCCCATTAAGGAGTCACTTACTGTAACTTCCCCTCTGACTAATCCATCCCATCACCCATCATACGTACATTTAGGCTAGTGGCCGACATTCAAAAGTGCGTGCAAGCACACACATACACACACAGCAGTGCAAACGAAACTTCATCAGATCAATTAATTAGTCTTTGACCACTCATTTATCCCTGTCTTATTCAGCCATCATTTCCTGCCTTGTACCATAAGCACATCTGTAATTCCTGTGATGTGTGTGTGTGTGTGACCTCAGTCTTGGGCACAGCCATTTCATTAGCTGGATCAATTAGCTTAGACATTTGTTCTAGTTTGCCACTGGGGAGAAATACCTGACACAAATGGAGAGAAAAGACGATGCAGGGTGGCTGAAATCTTCTCAATGGGAGTTGACAGCTCCTACTTGAACATATGGCATCTTGTTCTCTTTGAGCATAATGCTGTTAGTTTAAACTGAAACACTGGCAGACTGTACATGGCAATACAATGAGATTATGTATGAAGCAATTAAGATCCCAGAGGTACGGGTTTATCTTCATTCAGATTACCTGTCCTGCGTGATTTCTCACAGTGGGAGGTTTGGCTCAAAGATGGCCACTGCTTCACCTCTATTATCTAATCAAGCTAATCAATTCAGCATCAGTGGTCTCTGTGTAAACCAATTTCAACTCTGTTTCAGTTCTAATGTGACTGTCAAAGTTTGGACTGTAGCAGTTTCTGCAGTTTCATGCAGCTGATGGTAAACCTCTTACACCCGGATTCACTGATTGATTCGTTACTGGACTTAAAACAGAGACCTCATGCTACATCTCTCTTCTTCACAAAGAAACTTTCCCATGAAATTTCTCAAAGTGATGATCTCTGGTTGCTCAGGTGTAGATGTTTGTATTCGAGTCCTAACAAAATCAATTTCATGTAAGAGCAACAGTGTTGTTGACAGATGAATTATGAATACTGTGGGTAGAATAACAGTCACTATTGTGTTACATCTGGTGACAAAAAGCAAAATGAGATGATTGTTGTGAACAATGTTCACAGGGCTTGGATAGTTGATCTGACTGCAAAACATCAAAGTAATTACAAAGGCTCCATGCCTCCACCTCTCAGCCAGTCTGACAAGTGCTGCAGTATAAGTTTACTGTTTACAACAGTCCTCCCACACAAATGTGTCAACCAAGTATCTGTGTATTCTCACCACTTGTTGTTAATGAACTGACACTCAGTTTGGCAGCAGCTTCCTGGCGCAGCAGGCTGAGCTTCAGCCAAATACCCAAGCTGCCTTTGGAGAGTGTTACTGCTGACCGCCAGCTGGATTTGAGGGTTAACCAATTAGCAGTAAGAGGATGGGTCAGGGTACTGAGTCAATCCCAATCTGTAGCCGAGCCGTCTGAGAAGCTGCTAATCCACCACCAGGTCACAACCACCAACACTACAAGGGGCCACAGAGGTCACAGAGAGACACCAAAGGCAGAGGGGTCAATCAAAAGCTTTGTTTTGGCATGTTTTTGATTATAAAATATTAGTTATTAGTTTCAATGTCACGTTATATACAAAAAACAAAGCCACCAATGAGAGAGATTAGGTTTGCATGTTAACTGTATACTGCAATAGACAAACAGCAAGCAGAAAGAAAAGGAGAAGAACCATACAAATGAATAACAGCCCTTGTTTTTCTTTACTTAACCATATTTCATAGAATGGAATTTTTCTAAGCAAAGCTAAGAATACATCAGATTCATTACTTTCATAGATCACATTTCATTTCATTTTTCATCTCAATGTTCTGTCTCCTTTTGTGGTAGAGGACTTTATGCACAGAACAAATGAAAAAGTCCTGAGAAATGTAACACAACAGATGAATGCTTACAAAAAAAAAACAAAGCTATCAACATTTGTTTTTTTCCTCCACATTCTCTGTACCGGCAACTGAGTCGTTATCACACTTCAAAAACAAAGCATTTATGACCATAGGGTTCGTGCACATGCATCATCACATGGTACAGTGAAGAAGCGCCTAGATGAAAACACACACACCCCCACACACAACAAATGCCACGTACGCAGACAAAAGCACTGGTGTTGTTAATCACAACAGGGATTAGTGAAAGCCATGTCACAGTCTCCTTGCATCTCCTATTTGCTTTCTTTTTCCTTAACAACAAATGCTGCTAGCACAGTTACACACAATGTCTGGTAAATTGCAATATGTTGTAGCTCATTATGGTTTACTGCCACTGTACGGCTTTGATGAGGAAACGCACAGCTTGTTTTCTGTATATTAGCAAAACAACCGTAGTGTGTCAATGCTTGCTTTAGGTTTAATTTTGAGAAAATGTCAACCAGGCAGATAGGATTTTAATAGTAGGATGGAAAAGTAATGTGATGGCTGCTTGAGTTCATTCTGTCTAGAATAAATAAGCTTCCTCTATCTATTTAAGCTTGACTCATCTGTGGAAAAGATCGTTTTGGTTATTCTTGCCTGCAAGTGTGAACAGACTTTTTTGTTTTTTTCCTCCCTCTCATATTGGGAAAAGGCATAATCTCCATGGAGACCCTGACAATGTCACCTCCAGGTTCAGGAAATCCACTTTTATCTGATCAGTTCACTGGCTGATTCCACCCCCCGACTGCAGATATTGAACATCTGAGCTACAGTATCTCAGAAACGCACATCCATTTGAACTTATGTACTGCAATGATGTGATTGAACAGATGAAGAAGATTAGTGTGTTTATTCTGATTAATTTTTTTACTTCAGAAGATCAAACAGTAAAAAGCATCTTAGTCACAGCCTCACAAACATTTTTGTTCTAATTAAAACGTTCTTTATCCTGAAATGTAAGAAAATATCACCAAAATTTATTGTGGTATCGTCTACAGCTTGTCTTCTCTTTTCAGTCTATATTTCCCAGCAGAGCCTGTTAACCTTTTAGTTCCAGGTGCTGTTTTTAGCTTTTCAAGTGGAAGTGTTGTTAGGAAACAGTGAAGATGACCATTTTTGGTTGCAAGGCTTTTAGCCCAACACAGCCAGTCATGTGGAAGGTGCACAGACACTCAAACACCTCCTGCTATTGGAGGACACACACATTTTGCCTTGCATGCATGTATGCACACACACACAGGCACACACTAGCACATACTGAACCTGATGTTGCCACTCTCATTCCCACTTTAGACATATAGGAAGGTGTTTACATTAATTAATTATGACGTGTGTATACTGAATATTGGTTGCCTACTATTATTACTGGTTACATATTTGGCAAGGCTTTCCATATTTCCAGAGGTCTTTCCATTAGTCAAAGCTTTTTGTAGGATTTTGTATTTGTAAAGGACATTATTTTTGAATCTGTTCCCACAGCCATATTTCCAGACATGACAGGCTTATCTTTATTATAACCTTTTCAAAATGTAATGAAAATGAAGTAAACATTGGAAAACTTTGTCTCTTATCTTTTAATTCGCGCTTGGCCTCTATCTTTAGATTTATTTTTTCAGTCCCGTTCCTTCGCCAGCTGACTGCAGCACAGAACTCGTGTGAGAAGAGAAATATAAATTCTGGGCTTATCAGTCAAATAGGAAGTAAGTCAGAAGGGTTTCACCTCAGACAGCGCATACAAAAAGGCTGATAAGGCACAAACCCTGAATTGAAAATGTATTATCTGAATAAAAGAAAAAATTCTCTGGTGAGAGTGAAAGAGTAAAGTAACCAGGGGATCTAAATTATGAGATATTATCAGCAATGAATTAAATCATGTTTCATCAGAAATGATGAAAATACTCCCAAAGAGAACAACAGAATAAAGTCAGTTTTAAAGTCTGGACCGCTAAATGTTTCAGGCATGTATTTGAGGACAGGCATGCATAAAAACAACTCCAAAGCATTAACCCACAAGCTTATTCAATAGTTTTAGCATGAGCTGAAGATCCCACAGAGGATATACACAACTTAGATGTGGGACGACTCTCTCCAACCCAGTAGCAAAGCTACTAGCTCTATAAATCCTGCTTCTATCTGCATCGCGCTAAATGTGCCATCCAAATGCCTAAGCCCCCCATGCTAATGGTACGCACTGAGCTGTCAGATTAAGGCTCATTTACTCCCAGCGGGGTCTTCAATTACCAATGATTAAAACCCCCTTTGGTGTTCTGTTTTAAGAGAAACGGGATCTGTCTAGATTAAGAAGAGCCCAGAGAAAGAAAGAGCACGGCTGTAAGGACCCAGGTGGATGTTTCAGTTTACTTACTTTCAAGAAAGAGATGTTCAGGGATACAAACATGAGAGGTGAAAAAGGTAACAAAGATGTGAAGGGGGGGGGGGGGGGGGGGGGGTGTTGTCAAAAACTGACCTCCCAGAGACGGCCTTCTTCAATTCTCATTCTTCTCAAGTACATTACTGCCCTTTTTTTTTTTTTTTTTTTGACAGCTCAAATTACATGGTTCTCATTTCATCCCCTGTGACTCCTTCCTCACAGAAACTTTGCTTGAGTGGTTTAGTTCAAGGTTAGGGTTTTACTCAGAGCAGTTTATTTCATTTTGAATTTAAAAAGAGTCAGGCAGATGTCACTAAACGTCCAATGTTACGGCTCAGTTTCATGTGTATTTACTAACTTTCCGATTACAGTGGGGTTCTATGGTCACGTCAGGCTTTGGCCACACAGACAATACTTGCCATATCCCTTTACATGGGACTTTTAATATCAAGCGGTATGATCTAAACCAGCTGAGGACCTTGCTACTTAGTAGCCCTAATCTCTGCAGATAGCCAGAGGCAGATAGTTCAGTGGTAAATAGATAAAACAGGACACAGCTACTCTATTAGAGCAGGGGACACGGTTCTGATTTAATATGTCATCCAGAGAAAACACAGAGACACCCATCATCCCAAGAGCCTGCTTCTGTTTATGTGTGTGCCATTCTCACTCTGCACCATCTCCATTACTTAAAGATACACACACACACACACATAAACACAAATTCTACAATTCTATCATTCCGTTCACTGCATTCATGGAGCACAGCACACAGCAGCACCATCACGCCATTAAAACCTCATGTTGACAAAGCTGTGTAGGAACTGGTGACTGATGAAAAACGAGCCTCTCTGCCATGCTTGAATTACTCAAAACTTTTTAGACTTACTCCTGTACAATTATTTCTGCAGTACTTACTTCTAGTTAGGTCACGCATTCTGAAAAACATATTTGGCTCTAGCTGTGGGCGGGAAACTGGCAACGGCTATTGTTCTTGTTACACAACCAACTCCTACTTGTTGGTCAGGGCACCTGCACAGTGGTGTTGCAAGATGTCATAAAAAGGTAGAACATGTCTGTATGTATCCCTCTCCAGGCAAACAGGGTGAGCAAGAACTACAAGGCAGTGTCACTCCAAATTGGGAGGAAAGAGGGGAAGAGCATTGCTGATAAAAATCTCTACAGTGGATGAACAACGCACCAGCCAGTTAGATTGCTCTTGTTTGTTATCTCACAAAGGACCTAGTGCACAAGCACAGAATGAATTACAGACAAGTAAATAAAGGAACTGAGTTCTGATAGAGGCGCTCATCTCCATTTTCATGTTTTTTGATCCAAAATGGATCCATAAAATTTAGGAAATAAGCCATTTATAATTCAACTGTCTCTCCCTCGACCCCACTTGTCTCATCTGTCTTGGTCTGCTGTGCGTCATGCAGGAGCAGGCAGACAGTGCAGTGCACTGTGGACAGCGTCTGTCCTCCCCCACCTCTTCCCCTGCTCCTTCCATCAGTTCATGTACAACTGTGAAATAAACAAAAAAAAATGAGGCGACAGTTTGAAAGAGACCTAGTTTTAAGGGAGTGGGCCCTCTCTGACGTTTCCTCATCTCTCTGTTGTCACACTCTCAGACTCTCTCACACACAGACACACACACGCACACAGTACCTTTCATATCATCCCTGTAGAATATGTGTGTGTATGCTTTGGTCTCCCTCAGGAAAGCATCCATACAGTAGGTGCTGTCTAGTAGAAGGGTGGTGGTTTGCCATGTTTCATTTTCCTCCTCAGTCAAGCTTTGAAGTCTGGGGAGAAGACAGGTTGTCAGGTGGCACACATGGTCCTCAGTGTTGTACATTATACACATGTGCCTACACACACAGCCACATGCAAGCATACAAACACAGAGATGTAGCACCAGCTTGCTGTTTGTCTGTGTGTGTGTGGCTCTGCAGGGAGGGATTTAACTGGCCACGAATGATCATGTTCATGGGAGCATTGGAGAGAAAAATAGGATGTGTGCACAACACACATACACACACATACATACACACACTCACAACTCTCACCCATCCCAATCCTTTTTGAAATAGGCCAACAAAGCTTGGCTGCCTGAGTTAAGCTCCTTTTTAGTCTGTGCTCTAACGCCAACGCACCTGCAAGTGACCCAGTTGCCCCAGAGCATCCCCCACAGATGAGATGTAAAGCTTGGTGTTCTAACTCAGGAGGCTGCAGAGGTGCACCCAGCCCTACATATTGCCAGGTAAATAATCTGTAATTTGACTTGTAAATAAGACATCTATCCCTTTTAAATGAAGATAAATGATGTGAGGTATCAAGGCAAAATCTGCACCATAAATCAAAGTTAAAGAGTGTTTGCCGTTAGTTGTCTCTCCCTCTTGCTGTTTGTACTTCTGTGCCAGTATCACTCTGCCAAGGGTTGCACACTCATCCCACCCCCGCCTGTCATGGCATGTGATGTTTTTCTAATTACTCTGAAAAATGACGAAGCGCGTCTCCATCCGAGTGTGTCGCAGACACTACGCTACCACCGGCTGCCTAGACATACATCACTCTAATTGGCTCAAATGGCTCTAATATATGCCACCATGTTGCCTTCATGGATCAGCAGCGTCGCCTTTTGAAAATCAATACTGAAACAGCACGCTGGGACAGAGGAGTGTTACGTTCAATAAGCAGCCCAATGACTTTGGTATTTCACCCTTAATCTTTTTGCTATCCACCAGTGCAGAGAGCGGTAATTGGCGGTAATTGGAGTAACATTAAGGCCTGAGATAAAGACAGGAAGGGTTGAAATATGTCAGGATGCACAGGGTTTTGTGTGCATCTATGTGTGTGCGTGTTTGAGTCAGTGGGTGGGAATATATGTATGTGTCTGGTGAAATATTTTTTATAATTACAGACACTGTATCCTGACACACAATAAGAGCCCAGACATATGAAAAAACAAAGGGTGGGAGACTGATGCTGAAGGGCACTGATGCTCAATCATTAACATAAGGCTCCGTTTTCTGATGTGTGGGTGACATGGTAACACCTGTAATCTCAGGTAGACTGGGAAATTACATATTGTGGAAAGGGGCATTTATTGCACTAGTTTAGCATAAGCTATATTAAAGGCGACTGACGTTGCATTGCAAAAGAGCATCTGACCTCCAAAACACTTACTTCAAAAGGCAAGCCGACAAAATAACAACACACTCTTGAGCTTATCAACTATTCAGGATATAGCGGTACATTCAGAAACATTAAGTGATTAAGATTTACCCTGAATAGTATATTTGATTCGCTGTAAAGAGATGACTGGAATTAACTGTTTTTTAATGCCATTGAATTAATAGAGATAAAAATAGCAAATGAAAGTTTGCAGAATGTCACCTGTGACAAAGTGCTGCTGTCGAAACAGCACTCAGAACATCACAACAAAGTAATACACCCCATTTTTATGTTTTAGAAAAGACTGACACTTTTGATCATCCCACACACCTGGTGTTTCATCTGCATCTGAGTGATATCTTCAAAGGGACATCAAAGTCAGCCTTTTAATAATAGAAAGTAACAGCCCTGAAAGGCTGCAGAAATAAAACATAAAAATCCCACTGATTCTTATTGATTCAGTCCGTTTCATGTCCAGTCAGTTTGCTTTATTGTGCTACAGAGGAAAAAAAACAGGCAGAGCTCTGCTATTTCTTGAGTAAAATTCACATTCAGTTCAGTTAACTATTCACGTCCACCTGGCTTTAATAAAGGCACATTTTATGATTAGGAACGAACAACACAATAATCAAACTGTTCCATACAAGGCTGCAGTACATATAATTTACTGTACATCTTTACTCTGATTGAAGTCAGCATGAGACATTAAGCTTTCACCTCTAAAAACTGTCTTACTCTAGCAATGAACATGCTTGTTTGCTGTGACATTCAGGGGACTGTGGTCACATGATTCTTGGCCAATGCATGGGTGGGATAGCTGGGTCACAATCCTGCATAAAATTGGTACAGTATGTTTTCATCTTAGTTATACATACCAGATGTGTTATAAAACTGTCCTAGAGCTCTAGTCTTCATTTTCTCTTTTGAATCCACTAAAACAGACTGACTCAGTGAGAGATGATAAACCGAAATTCCCAGTGGAATGTCCTTGATAAAGCACTACTGGGGGGTCTCCTCATCATTCCCCGAGCTGATGTGTTCTCTATCTATATAGTCTATCTGAGATTAAAGGACAGAGGGAGAAAAACAAACTATATTGCCCACTAAGAGACATAGATCACTGTCACCATGGTGGAAATGGAAGGTGGCCTTGCAATGGGGACGTTTTGCCAGGAAATATTCTCCCTCCCTCTTTCTCTCCATCTCTGCCATTCCCTCTCTGTCTTCCTCACTCTTATCCAGATGTCCTTTGATAAAGCAGCTGTACAGGAGATTTCAGCTTGTGTCACTGGTCTTCATTTGGTTCAAGGAAAGATAAACATGGGTTCTCAGTACCCATGTACCATTGTGCTGCAAAAACCTCTGCCGCACTGGGATTCTGACCGTGCCTAAAAACTAAACCCCAGCCTTGGGTTTTTGCTACCTTATCACACCATTACAGCTGTTGGTGCTCAAAGAGGCTCAGCTGCCTTCCTCTGTGTGTGCGTGTGTGCGTGCGTGGTGGAGAAAAGCGTTTCACTGAGCACAACAGACAGAAAGGGAGAATGAGGTGAGACAAATGTAGGCAGAGGGATGGAAAAGACAAAGAATTTTTCTAAAACTCAGTGGCTACCATGTAACACTCATTTGCTTTTTTTTCATATAGATTTTTTGTATAAGTTTTATGCTAATCATATATTATAATATTCATATGTTAATCCTGGAATTACCTGCATGGTTACCACCACAAAAATGGAAAATATGCTGAAATATATAAATAAATGGTTATACGATAAATGAGGTATATCTGTTTTTCACATTTATTCTTTACCTCTGTTGTTATTGTTCTAATTTTTTTGTAAAAGTGAGACAGAGTATAGCATGTCTCAGTACTGCAGGACCCAGGTGGCAGAGGGGAAACTTGCAGTCTGTCTCAGAGATGCCTGTCTGACGTCTGCAGCCCCTGATTCCTGGATGTCAGCATAAGCACTGCTGTGTGTGTGGTAGACACTGGTTATAAACAGTGGGGATGGGAGAGTGATCCATGAAGTGCCCCAGCCAAGTGACGTGACACCTGGACAATGCTAAGATATATGAGCATTTGTGCTTGTGGATGGAGTCCATTATAGTGCATTTCATCTCCAACCTGCACTAAAGTAATCAAGCATACACTGTGTATGCATATGGACAAGTGTTTGCCTGAGGTCACTATGATATCTTCATGTAACACTGCGTAAAATGGATATACTCCTCTGTTTGCCAAGAAATAAAAGCATAAAAATAAAATCAGTCATGAAGATCATGGTCTACATATAAAATCTTGCTTCAGTTGGCCACTGCCTTTGTAAGCATGATTTAATACTTCGAGTCAGGAGCAGCACAGACCTGATGACTGCTCAGTGATGTGTGGGAGACCCATCTAGGCACACTTAATAGAATGCCTGTTATGGCAGCCATGTTACATTTGGGCCTTGAAGTAAATAAGCCAGCACCCAGGGGAGGACAAATGGCTGACATCTAAACATGCACATTCACGTGCATAAACAAACCTACAGTATGAATGATTTATCATATCAAATTCAACCACTCAAGCATGGTTGTATATTGCATAATATTTGCTACAGTACTGAGAAGACAACAAGTAGAACTCCTACCAGCTTTATTCTAGTCATTTTGATGCATTCTTGGCTAGGACAAACCTTTAGGAACAACAATCTCCATCCCAGTAGGGAAAGTAAATCGCCCTGACAGCCTGTGTCATCTCCAACAAACAGTCAAACACTGACTGTGTGACCTTGTATATTTGGCCCCAATCCGTGTCCTCTATTCTCTATAGTTCATAACAGGCCACATACTTAGTGTATCTCCCTTCTAGTGCAATCAGCAAACATAACTTCACTTATTTTCACTGCCAACCCATTCTGCTCAGGCCTCTAGACTTAGTTTGGCTTTCAGGTTGCTGCATAGCAAGTGTTTAATGCTGCATGTAATCATTTTATTGCATCTAACAGCCCTGCCTTTCAGTAGATCTACTTGCAGAAGTACTGAAACGAGTCTCTTAGCTTTTATTAATTAGTACAGAATGTGAAATTTTCAACACATTTAAGACCACTTATTTCAGCATTGCAGGGAAAACTTAACAACTCTGGGCTGCAGCAGATTGCCCTCCTAAATGTTTGAGCCTGTGGATGATAATTATTAAGTGTTTTTTCATCCAACAAAGTTCTTACAGTTAGAAGCCAAATGACCAATGGCCCAGATGCTGACTGAACCTTAAAGCAATATTTCCTGCCTCCAGACCAATCAATCACGCTCTGCTGAACATTTAACTGATAACATCACTGACATAACATGACCCCTCCTTTTCCTTGATATTCTATGAGCCCATTTACTAAAGTATGTAATTGAGCTTGTCTGTCCATTTATTTTAGCCATAATTAACTTCTCTCTCTTGACCGGCTCCATTGTTCAGCCTGTTATCAAAACCATTCAGAGTCCTGTGTCTTTTAGAACTTTAGGCATACTAGAAAAAATTATCCACTTGAATTAGTCATTATGACACAGCTCTGTCCTTTTCAATATGCAGAGGTGTCATAAGGATGGTTTGCATGTTTGCTTAGTTTCTTTAAACATTAAAAATTAAAATTATACAATATACCATTTGCATGTGAATGTGAAGGATAAGTGCCTAAAAACCATCCAGGGGCTTAAGGAGTGGCATTCTCCAGGCAACACATTACAGGAAATAATTACAGCAATGTAGAATACACAATTTGAATATAAATATAAATATAAATATAAATATAATATATATATATATATATATATATATATATATATATATATATATATATATATATATATATATATATATATATATATATATATATGTTTAGACAGTAAAAAACAGAGACATAGTTTGGGATAGCACTTGACATCTCATAAACATTTTACATGACAGTATACAAAACCATAATCATTAACAGACTAAGAGAAATAACAGAGTTTACACATGTGACCTCTCCACATGATGTGAAGTTTCCAGGATAAGGAATCGCCTAGCAGAACAGAAAGGAATCATATAGAACACACGTAAGTCATGGGAATGTTATTGTTATTACCAATGCCAAGCCATAATTTGTTGGACATAAACCAAGTTCTCCATTTAACCCTTTAATGATGATGTCAGGATCTCTATGTGAACAGAAGAAACTTGTGCAATCTGCATATAAACTTCTTGAAAGCTTGTCTGAGACATTGGGAAGGTTATTGATATGTATCAAAAATAACAAGGGCTCAAGAACTGAGCCTTATGGTGCACTGCAGAGTATGAGAGGAACAAGAGGAACAATTCCTTTTTCAAAAAGAAACTGAAAATGTGAGACAGAGGTTTCACCATGTACTCATGAATAGATATCACTTTTTACTCTGCTGTAGACGTGTCCATGTCAGCGAATGTCCCGACACACAAACAAAGAAATAAACATGAACAGCACACACCAAAGGGGAAAGAGAGGGAACAACCCCTCCAGGGAACACTAAAGGCTGCGTAATGAGCTGGCAGATGACGCCTAGGCTTCTGTTAGAGGCCTGGAGGACTGACAGACTACGTCCCAACAAACCCTGTCCTAAAATTCTATCTGAACTGTAACCACTGAAAACAAGCCCCCCCCCCCCCCCCCCCCCACTTTTTTCCCCCACACCCACACAAACTTTCTAAGTGATCTTGCTGTGTTTACTTAGCTGCCAGATAAGAATGTTGAGAGCTCTCTTCAGGGCCACACACCGTTTTAATTCTAAATGGACAAATGAACCATTCATGGCTTAAAAGGCTACAATCAGAAACATGAAGCAACAGAACAGCAGCTCACTCCCATAAACTGGGGTTTAATTAAGGGCAGAGATGTTCACTCGCACTTCAGTCCTCACAAACACACTGGAACAGCTATTTCTTGTTTTATTTTTTCTTGAATAAAGAGGCTGGCAATTGAATAGTTTGATTTTTAAAGAAAATTGAGGAGAAAAAAAATACATTTACATTAATTTCAGAATGAATGTGTCAAATATTCCATGTAAAAACCCAGCTGAGATGACTTAACAAATTCTGTACTCCACATAACAGATTTTGACCTAAACTGCCTTCAGTGAATCAAGCTGGAATGTAAATCTGCTGTCTAGCTCCCTTCTAAACACAGAGTAGGCAAAAAAATACAGAAAAGACCCACAGTAACAACAATGAAATACCTTCTGGCTTGTGGTCAAGTTTTACTTACTCCATCCGCAGCACTACACATGAAAAGTTTACTGAAAATAGTATTTTATAAACACAGAACCCATGCTGTATATTAGCCATCAATGCTAACAGACTGTCTTATGTTAGGACAGTGTTATCAGTCCATTTTTGGTGATGTTATACACCACAGTTACATGTAGAGGAGCTATAGACATTTTCTCTGGTTATTGTTTGGCTCCTTTCCAGACTCCAATATAAAGTCATGCTCTGCTGTAGATCCTTTTTAAAAAAAAAATAGTGTTGTTGACAGCTGTGTCTTTAGATTTATTTCAGCTGAACTTTTCAACCTCAGCATCTGTCTGGTGCTCAAATAAACCTATGATCCTGGTAGTTTGTGCGTATCAGTAACTTGCAACAGATATATTGTTGGGAAGTGACACTAAAAGCTTTGGACAAGAGGTCAGGGGTTATCTGGATAATGTTTGTAGGATGTGAGAGGAGGGGCTGGCCCACCACCCTGACCCCAAACATCTCCACCACCCTGCAAAACAAGCAAATGTCATCAACATGTCGCCCTGAGTCTCAGCAGAGACGCAAAATGAAAGCAAAATGGAAAAAAATACATAAACTCAAATACCTAATGAAAAGAAACCCTAAGAGACAGTCCTCAAGGAAGTGTAGTCATTAAAGTGACAGCACACAGAAACGGAGGGGGAAGGGATGGGATGACAGAAAGTGTGCAAATGTTTAATTCGCCTTATTAGTGATTTTAAAAACGAAAATCAATAAGAGATAAACAGCCTCTTAACTCATATGCATACTCACTGGACACAATGTTTCATGCTCTCAGTATATAAAAGCCAATTGATTCGAAATCAACAACAGTTTCACTGATATCGTAAATGCCATATCACATAACCACCAACCTCGGTTCAGCTGAGGATAAGTATTTAAAGAACCACAACCGTGCTCATGCTGTCAACAGAAGTTACTTAATCACCATCATGTTGTCATAATGAATCAAAACACTGCCCGTCTGGTTACGGCAAGCAACTTTTATTGACTAAAGTGAGCTCCTTTTGGCATCCAGTAATAGAGTTCAATCATTTAAGTCACATCTGCTTTGGAAAATCCCATAACTTTCATTGTGTGTGGTCTTGGAGACTTATGTTGCCTTCAGTAAAAATGGTGTTTCATGACAGTGGAGACCCATGAGACCCATTCAAAATGTTAAAATTGGAAAAATGCATAGTTATAAATAAGAATTTACAGGTGGTCTTCTTCAGTTCTTTAAGCATTTCATCCAAGAAAATCTTCTGACATCAGAAAAAGTGAACAGTGATTAGAAATTATCTGCTTAATAAACTCCAGACCTCAGGAAGTCTTAATATGGCAAATTGCTCCTCTCTTCCAGATGATCCAGTTATACAAACCAGTATGAAAAATGGTCTGCCGGTTAGTGTCTGTGCTTTACAGTGGCTATAAAAAGTAAGAGAGAGACAGAGGGAGGAGGAGACTAATGGTGGCTGACCTAATCCAAGCTCTGTTCTATTCTAATTAAAACCTGCAATCCATTCATTTGCTCCCATAAGGACTCCACGGAAAGCAACAGACGGGGACCTGATTCAAATGAATGGAGGAATTAAACACAGAAACAAAGGCCACAGCCATAGATAATTGCAGAGGAAAAAGCAGCTCAATTGAAAGTGACATGACCAACATAAACAGCCTTCTCAGATGAAAGCACATCCTGAATCGTACGCCTCGTATTCAGAGCGAGGAAGTAGTGAAAGTCAATGCGATTACAGTACAGTGGGTCAGTATAATGCAAGCATGCCTTGTTAGCAATTGTTGGAGTGAACTGGATTGGTGGGGGTAATTGTTGTTACTTGCTCATTCTCTGTTATTAGATGAGAGCGGTTGAAGAAGTTGCATCAGAGTCGGTTCTTATTATTTGACCTTAACAGTCGCTGGCAACTGCAATGCCCTAAGGATACAATGACTGGTGCTCTGTGTGTATGAATGTGCATATGGGTGTGTGTATGTGCACTTGATATGAGTAGTGGTAAAGCCATAAAGAATATCTAGGCCATGATTGTATAATATAAATACACTAGCCTTGCTGGTGTGAGACTAATGATAGATTAGCAAACAGACAAACTCAAGATGAAAAATGTAGAAGCAACACTGAAAAATGTAGGAGCAACACACATCATAAGATCAGATTAAATTTAACAATCCAATGGGGGAACTGTGGCGGTTGAAGCAGCAATAACTGAATGCGAACCACATACATTTCATGAGTTAAATGTATACAGATATTTAAGGCTGTTTAGAGCATTTTACACACATTACCAATTAATGTACACATTCACTAGATTTGTTATACCAGTGTGTAGTTGCTGTGCTCTGATACTCATAAATATATACAGTAATACAGTGCAAATGTACTGTAATGATTTAAAAGCCAAGGACATTTATGGCCTATGTACAAGTCCATAAGAAAAACAACAATTTTCAAATCAGGTCTACTGCAGGTCAGTCACTGCACAGAACATGCCTTGTTCTGTAAAAGTCTATTAATTCTATGAGCATATTTTCTTTACAGGTGCACATAACACATTGTATGTACGCAATACGCTCATTTGGACAAGTGTGTCTCTGGGTGTCCCATTATCAAAACCACCAGGCTAAAAACTGGGGATGTTAACATATCCATCTCAACATAAAATTCTAAAATATTACTTCTACTGTCCAGCTACACCTGAAGAAATGAGAACCAGGATGATGTACTAGCTCATTTATTTGGGTTATGACTTTGTATTTGCTATGTCTGTTGGACTTATCTCACTCACCGTCATACCAAAATGTCTCACTTCCCAATGTTCAGATACACCTCTGGGAGAGGGTGACTCAACCCCAGGCCTGGGGCCTCATTTATTACAGTACAATGTACTCTAAGTCAAAGCAACATGATTTTTACTTAGTCCAAAAGGTCATGAGTAGTGTCTCATAATCAACCTGTCCAAATAATACCAAAAGCAGCCTCTTCAAACAACAAACACAGACAATGAATGGTTTGCTACCAGCCCGAGATAAAAAGAAAGTGTGAAAATGTGATCTGAGCTGTTTTAGACACATTTTGCTTTTTCCGTGTCAGGTATCTCCAATATTTCTGTCTGATGGGTGACAAGTTGCTTTGGTGTGGAAGCAGTGAGGCACAGACAAGAAAGAGAGAGGAAAAGAGATCAGGTGTTTACAGCTGTCTCTTTGTCTCTGAAGCATTGTATGGATGGCTGAGCATTCCGGCTCAAGAGCCTCTAAGCGCCAACTGATACTGTCCCAGGTGGACAGGGCTGCCTGCATGTGTAAGTATATAACAGAGACTGGTGGGGAATATGTGGCTGGTTTTAACTGAGTGGATTGGAATGCAAATTCAACATATGATCCATGCATGTGGATACGCTGTAATTGTTTTATAACATCTAACAGCACATTTGTGGACTAAAAAAAAATGTGCTACCAAAACCACAGTTAAGCAGTGTGTGTGCAAGCGTCATTATTTTAGAAGGTCAGAATGTATTTCTGTTGCTGTCTGGAGACATGTGTTCTTTGCACCATTTAATGCAGCTGAGGAATGGCTATGTAACAGAAGGAGCGAGGGTCACTGAATCCCTATCTGTGTGATGTTTTATATCAGGCTTTGTCCAGTAATGCTTGTTCATTCTTTGCATAATTATTTTTTTCAGCGTGGGTTTGTTCAAACCATACTGTTTTCTGGTAAATATACTAGTTTGAACTCTGAAACAGAAGTTGTTTTAAAAATGATTTATTTAAAAATGATTTATTTGAACATTGTCTTCACCCACTGGATCAACGTCTTTGCAAAAGGGAGAGCTGGCATGATGGGACAAGATGCCAACGCTGTTGCGTTACGCGTCGCGCCTCTGATCCTGAATGCCTGCATGCTATCTAAAAATCACACGCTGGGGCAGCATTATGCCTGCTTTGTTTGGTTCAGCGTAAACAAGCAAAGCTGGTATAATGAGGAGTCTTCTAAAAGGCAATGTAGTGGGTTCTCTGTTTAAGAGTGGATACTGTCTTATTTAAAAGCTCTCCACTGACATGGACCACTGAACAGATCAGGATGTAGAATATTGAGTAAACTTACCCAACTTTGTTTTACAGCACCAGATTTTTTTATGCTCTTTTTTTAAGTTCAGTTTTCCCTTTGTTCATTGTTCACTTCATGTCCCCAGAAGCTATTTCACTGTTTTGCTTTAGGGCTGGAATTACAGCATATTTTTCACAAGTCCAGGGTGGTCTTTTTGGGCCACTTCACAGGAACATCAGCAAGGTGTCACTTTTTTTTTTTTTTTTTTTTTGCCACCGTCTGTCCTCTCAAGGTGACATGTGACAGCTGTCAGATCACAGCTCATCTTGTCACTCTGGTCCCTAAGAGCTTTCTGGATCTCCTTTCCCCGGACACCACACATGACAAAATGCTTGCAAAAAGCTTTATGTGCCCTATGAGTCACACCTACACTATTTGCTCTCACTCTTCCCAGCACTCATCCAACAAAATGCCCTTTCTCTGGCCATTCCTCTGTTATCTCATTTGTCTCCCAGTCTCTTTTCTCTTGCTCTTTTCAGCATCTCCTTGTATTCTCAAACTTGAGCTCTTTATCCCTCTCATCTTACAAGTCATTATTCTTCCTTGTGTCCTTGAAATTCCCAAGTCAGGGAAATATTAATCTTAGAAGCAAAAGTGCTGACTGGATGGGATCCTGATGACAACAGAACTGGTGCCAACTGGTACATAAGGTGCACTAAGGTGTAAGGGTGACAGAGATGTAGAGGTGTGTCTAAGCTCAGCACTTTAGAAAAACATACACAGACATCAAGTTTGGACAAACACTGTGTGTAGTGCCAAGGTTGTTTTTAATCAGTGGTGACCGACAGAGAGTTGTCAACGCACAGCATTCATCTTTATTTTATCTCTCATTCATATCTGAAAAGACAAAATTTGTCACTGATGCTTGCTAAAGGACAGCCACAGTGCAGTATGGTTTTCTGCGTGTTAGCATTTTACCACACTTGCAAGAAAAGTCTATCCTTATCTTGGATCTCATTTTTGCCTTGTATGTTTGTTTCCCCTGCTCACATGTCAAAACCTCATCCATAGGTTTCTAACGGCTGTGGTATTTGGATAAACTTTTGAAAAGATGGAGTAAAAGTTCAGCCTCCGTAACACAAAAACTCCTTCAGCAACTGAGGAGAAATTTCAAAGACACCCATAATGTCTGCAGGCCAGGTATGATTTACTTTCAGCACATTAATCTGACAAACCTGCAAATTCAAATAATAAATCCTGAAATGGACAGGTTTTATAATATATGCTTTTCTTTACACTGAATGACGTTGTCTCTCAGCTCAAAGGCTTCTTTAATATGACAGGCACCATGGGTAAAATTAATAAACACCTACAGTGAAAACGGCATGAGAAAAACCTGCATTAACACTCGTTATGTAACTGTACAGAATGTGCTGTTACAGGTCTATTATAGCATCAGATGTGCAAAAATCATCGCATTAGGAGGTGCTCCTCTTCACACATCAGCTCTGATGTAACTAAATGTGTGTGTATGTGTGTTTGTGTGTGTTCATGTGTCTTTACGTTTCTGAAAACGCAACCAAGATTTAAATCACAATTTTTAACAGATTTTAATCATTGTATCAAAGTAATGTGAATGTGAAGTCAGCAATGTTAACTTTTATTCTGCATTCTAACTTTCTATCACAGTGCTCCAAGTATCAAATAATTTTTTGTGATGATCTACAAAACATTTATTTTTTATTTTAAATCAGCAAGTATTTACTTTTACATTCTTACAATTTAACTTGCCATTCCTGTTTAAGCTGACATAAAGAATATTGGACATACTGTATACAGTAGATCTTTACAGTATTTATAGTATTTGACTTAGAAGTATTCTAAAACATACCAGACTCTACTTGCATAGGCTGCTAAAACCAAGTGTAAAAAACAGATGGCTGTAAGCTATCATATCAAGATTTCTCACCAAATCGAGCATATGCCATCTATTGTAAATTGGATTTGGTGTAGGCACCAGGTTTTGGATAGGATACCTATTGTCAACGTAAATTTGCACATGAATATGTGCAGTTTTGATACATGCTGGTATGTATATGACATTCTCAACAATACAATGCATAATTTGACCCATGTAAAATGTTGACCATCCATCCAGAAAGCATAATTGTATATTGTATGCATCTTAAGCCACAGACAAAAGCTAAAAAGAATCACAATACCAAGAAAAGCAAATTGAGGGATTAGACTGTAGGCATATCTTTAAAGGGATCTTTTTCCTTATCCCCATTGTCCAGGAAGGATTATCACAATATGTTGCTCCAGACAGTATGGCAAAGCATAAAACAACAGCAAACAGAGCAACATAATTAAGGTTTAGCTCTATATGACTCCAATGTTGGCTTCCAGTTGAATTTACCAGCTGGGTTAAGAATTATTTCATGGTGTGTAATCATTTTCATTTCAGTCCACCTGGACAATCAGGTTGTGTAACAGTGTATTTAATCTGTCAAATATTCGCAAAGAAATAAAAACGTCACTGTCAAACATACCAGCTAAACTTTAGCTCGGGTCTATAACAGAACAGTACAAACCAAATAGGTCACAAGCTCAGTATCTCTCCCTGCAGCCAATACCCAATCACAACCAGATTTCAACTAGATCTTCAGGCTCAGAGTTTATTTCAGGACACATCAATGTCAATGTCAACTTCCTAGTCCACATGGGGTCTTGAAAACTTAACTCCCTTCAGTTCACAGTGGAGACAGAGAGATGCCAAACCAGGAACAACAAAATCTCCACCAATCCTCATCCATTTTTGAGGGGTGCAATTTGAGTGTTTAGTTATCAGACACAAGCCCGGCATCTTGGCCAGTTTCAAGTACTATCGAAAACAAACGGCGGGTTTGGCATTGTGGCACAAGCAAGATCTGCTGACAACAGAAATGCTGATTTTGTGGTTGCATCCTTGCCCATAAAGTTGTACTGAGACTCACAGTCTACATCTCAATCACTGCTGCTAACATGGAGAGACCTGAAATAGCCTGAGGACATGTGACAATCAGTGAACTCTAGCTCAGTTCAACTATTATTGTAACTGAATGGAGCCAAAATGAAGAGGAAGAGTCTAAAAACATAATGGCAGTGGGATATAACAAGAACACAGAGAAAATAATGCTGGATCAAGACGAGAGATAAGTGTTTTAAAAGAGCAAATTAGATCAACTGAGTGGTTTGGGGAAAAAATGGCAAGGACTGACATGAGGGAAATGCCAGCATTCTTACATTCAATTTTCCTTCGCAATTGCAGCATGTTTTTCCTTGCACACGGTATCAGCTTTGACCTCTTTTTAAAAAAAAAAAAAAAAAAAAAAAAAAAAAAGCAAGCTTTAAAGGGAGATGCATATTTGGCACAGTTAGCTGTGCACAACTTTATTCAAACAAGGAACGCAGCTGAGTTTAGACGAAGAGGAAGAAACTACTTGAGACTGCCAATGCGTGGTCCACCTGAGTAGGAAGAAAGTTAAATATACATCAGTGTGTTAACAGCTACCCTCCAGCTACCTGGCAGCTGTCTTGTTTACACAAAGCAGAGAGAAACCTATACTCAATTTTTTTTTCCTGGTCCACTAATTAAGTTAAACTGATTTATTTTGACTCATATTTCTAAGGCAAATATTACAACAATTGCAAAGGCTATGCAGTGTGAGTATATTTAAACTAGGGTGTAAATCATTGCTCTTCCCATCATTACCATTCTGTAGGTCATTCTGCTACATCAGTTATCAGAGCTGACAGCCTAATCCTCCTTTTGTTGACAATATTTCATTGCATCTTATCTCTGTGCACCTACAGTACTACAGGTACTACAAGGTATCTCATGTTAACCTTTGGATGACCCGACAGTTACTGATGCAATCTGGTGTTTTCAGGCATTAGAACTGCCCTACTTTCTGTTCATGGTTCCTCATTAGCTAAAAAAGGCAGCCACACAAACTAATTATATAACTTATAATTAACTGTAATACTGATGCAAGACTGAGGATAACACTTGCGAAACCACATGCCCCCTGTTACAAAACGGCATGATCTAAATTGCATTTTCCCTTATTTTACTTAATTATTTAAATCCTTTCTGGTTCACTCTGAGAATTCATCTGCACAAATTATAGCAGGTATAAACAAGCTGTAAGAAGAAAAATCCACCTCTAACTATCTATCCCACTTGCCTCCTCATCACTGACAACAGCCATTTCCCATTCTCATAAATGCTTCCTAAATGGATCATGCAAATCAGGCTGTGAATTAGCAGGAGGGATCATGATGATGTGTTATCCATCTGTGGCAGTGCACATCCCTGATACCACATCTCTAATTGACGATCACTGTCATTGTACTGCATTTCTAAATGGGGTTCAGTGCTGGTCCCAGCCGCATAAATTAAGATGCGTGCTGTTACCTAATTGCTCTGATTAGCATGAGCTCTGTGGCAAAGCAGTGATGCTAATCACAGCAGCAAATCTGTACTGACTGGACTCTGAGATGAGTGTCAGTGGTTAAATATCACATAGTGGGAAATTAACTGTACTTTTTTTTTTTTGCCAAAATTGTGTTTGCAAATGTGTTTGCATGCATGTAGATTTAACCCCTTACAGATAAATCAGTCTAGTATCCATTTAAATAATATCCACGATTTGCCACCTTCAGCTGGGAACAGCCCCCCACAAAAAAAGTAATATGACCCTCCCACTGTCTTATACTTGTCACCTACAGGGGCCTGTTGGTCCAAAGGGCCTCAGGCCAGGCTGAGAGAGTAAAAGTCACACTAATCGGACAGACTAAGCAGATGTCACCATGCTGATGGCAAGGTATTTACACAGGCTTTAAATCACCACAACCCCTGATAAATCCATTGCTAACACGGTCACACCCATCATCCTAAGAGACAACCACAATTAGCATGAAGTCATGCCGGTGCATAGTGGTTCTCTCTAATCCTATACCTCAAAGCTGCTCATTCTGATACCCGTCAGAGATGCTGAGACAGATGAGTGATGTGCTGTGTCAGTACAAGTGAAAAGAGAAAAGTGAAGAGTTGAAATTATGCGACTGGTGGAGCTACACTTAAACTCTTGAGGAATACTGGGCAACAGGGAGAGAGGGAGAAGAAAAAGGGATTAGAAAACAGCAAGGATAAGGGGCCAGCAGAAGACTAGAGAGTTAATGAAATATATGTAAGGGCATTAGACATATAAAATAAATGCTAATCTAAAATATGTTTATTGTGTCTAAATGGGAATAGCACAATTAAATTATTTTCATTTTCCATTAGCCAATAAATTGTTTGGTCTATAAAAGTGAAAACTGAATATAAACAATGCTTTGACTTGATGAGAGAACACAAAAATTAATTTCTACACAGTGATAGAGTGACCTGACAAGATTCATGAATTACTTTTATTCCGCATTAAATTAGGATCTGTAACAGAGATATACAGCACAAATCTATGTCCAGTGCAGTCTGGAAGCTTACTAACAGGGAATAATTGGTCATGGGAAAAGCAGACATAGCAATATCGTGAGTAGTCTACATGGCTCTGTCTCTATCTGAGCCATTTGTCTTATGGATGGTGTGAATTCACGCATATCTTCAGTAATTGATTCAATGTCTCTCCTTTGGTGCAGAATACAGACATCAGGAAGTGCTGATAAGACACTAAAACAGGCAGCCATGTGAATCCGGGTGAGAGTGGTACGCAAGGGAAAGGAAAGGCATCTCCATACTTAAAGCCACAGATTGACAGATTGCCAGTTTAACCACTTTTAACCACTTTTAACCACTTAGGCGGACAGGGGGTTGGAGCAGTTGAGCTAGCATAGCAGGCTAATGAAGTGCAGAAAGGAGATTAAATGACGGGGGATTGTGAAAGTGCTTATGGTGGCAACATGGGAGGCTGAAGAATTCACTGTTCACTGCCAGGCAAGTCAAAACCACCACAACAGGTCAGGCGTTAATCCAGTCAGGCAGGTGCAAAGTCAGTCAAGTCAGATGTTAAATCAAGTAAAACCTGCAATAAGAGAAAACGCCAACAAGAAATCAGCACAAAGAATTACACTCAACAGCACAGTTGTTATCCGGCAGTTGCACCCAATAGCAGGTCAACTCCACACAGCAGGACATCTACAGAGGTTAATGCAAACTAATCCTAAGCCTTACTTTATGGTTTGGGTTTAACAGATTACCCATGATATGTAGTAAAAAAGTGATTTTATGCCAAAAATCAAGCCGTAATAGCTGAACTAAGGGATAGCCCAAACCCACTCAATAATAATTACATGTCTGATAAATGGCCATCAAACCTAAAATTTTACATTGGAAATATGGTACCTGGAGGATACCACGAATCATCAACAGGCAGGTAATCAAGCAATCAGACTACTCTACATGTAATACAAGCATGACCAAATCTGTAAAGACCCACATCTATTTGTTACTGTGGTAACAAACCACTGCAGCATGTCAATAATGTGACTGCCAGGGCTAAATAAGGCTTTGGCCAGTCCTTTGGATAACAGCAAACACATGTCAAGGACAATATCACCATTCCGGATAACATTTATCTGATTTGATCATAATGGAATCATTACGATACATTGCAATGTGACAATAATAACAGCTGGTGAAACATTTGGGCATCAAATCCACCACGAATGATTCCATTACACCATACAGTGTTATCAATGAGGAACATGCTCCGGCTTCCCTCTATCACAGCCAGACACAAAACCAGCTTTTGTGCTTAGTTGAAGACAGACACCGATCAGCACCCTAACCCATTGTGTGATGCCAGTCCAGAGATGTGTGTGTGCGCGCGAGTGTATGTTATTCACTCTATTAAATTCACCCAGAGCAATGACAGAACAGGCAGAATCCAGCGGCTGCAAACATCAACAGTGGGGCCAAACAGCACATTGTGCTGACAGCAGGAAAGAGCTGACAAAGGGCCACCACTCTATTTATATACAGAAAACACACGCCAAGACCCATAGTGATAAGGCAACTGAAAGATAGAGAGATGGCAGATGGCACCTGTCTCTCAGAAACACTTCACAAATAGAGAATTTGTTTTGTACCAAGTGCATCGTGCATGATGTCTTTACAGGGAAGCAGGGTGACTTTGAGAAGAGGTCATGTGACGTGCACCAATCCTGCCAAAGTGGCTCAATGTTTTCAGAAGGGGTTGGATGGAGTTGCAGGAATGACAGGACAGGCCCTCAAATCACATCAATGCTCAAAAAGAAAAAAAAAAAAAAAACATCATAATGAAAGACAGATAAGACATATGTAAATGAGAGACAAAAGGAAAGCAAACCTGGAAAATTAATTGTAAAAGGATTTTATTATCTGCAAAGAACATATGACAAAAAGAATCCATTTAGCCAAAAATCAGTAGGCTATAGTGCCAAAAAAAAAACCCAACACAATTATAAAAATGATTTATCCTTTAATCAGATTTTACAGTTCCAATAATATTTAGCAAAGCCACATTTCTGAAGATGAATTTAGCTTCTAATCTCCTTTGTGCATTCAAATATCCAAGTGCCTTTTTCTAGGAGGGTTTACAGATATGACATGTGTCAGTGTGCTCATTTCAGACTAACAGTGAATATTGTTCCAAGTGAGAGTGATTTTCTTTTAAAGGACTTTCTGTAACTGACTGATCCGCTGCTGCTCTATACCCCAGAGAGAAGCCTGACATGCAGACTGTCAAACTTTCAATACAGACATGACAATGCACAATGTACCTTGGAGCTGTTGAGTATACACTGTGTGCGTCTGCAAGTGAGTGGTTGCCCACTACTGTTTTTCAGGGTGTGTTCTGTTTTAGTATTTTTATGCCAGACACTTTTCTTTACCAAACATTTTCATCAGATTCAGATCGATTTGCAGCAAAGGCTGCCAAAGAACTTCAGTTGTTTGACAGGCTTTGACGGGGGAAAAAAAAAAAAAAAACACACCCTAAAAAATTTCACCACCACCATGGGTTTAGACACACCTGTCAAAACCCATGAATCATGTTCATGTTTTTGTTAAACATTTTAAGACAGAATTACATGATTACAACAGGAGTTGTCACAGGTTTTATGATACATAAACAGTTTGGACTCACTAATGTTTAGATTTAGTACAATGTAGATTTTAGCCTTTTTAATTACCTAACTTATTCACTTATTCAGTGTCACAGGTAGAAAGGGGTGGGCATTACAGTACATTACAGTGATTGCCCTTCTCAGTTATTGCCTCTTTGCGATGACTGATAAAAAATGGTTTTGATAATTCAATAAACTTCATAGTGCCTAAAACTACCACCACTACTACCTACTACAATTTCTACACCTCAATCTAATCTTTAATCAATCTAAGCCACATTCTCCTTCCTCACCTGGCACCTACTACTAACATTTCACCTGACCTCACTTGTTCTTAATCACAAAACATACAAACACTTTTATCACTTCTCTCCTCTCATGATAAAATGGATGTGAACTGCCCTTTTGTCAATACTTTTCAGTGAACATTTATCAAAAATGTATGGAGAAATTATTGGCTAGCCCTGTAACCCTGCAAAGGGTAAGCGGCTATAGCTCCTGAACGCATGAATGTGCAATTTATTACAAATTATAATCACTGCAGGCCTGATGCAGACAGCTACACAACTCACAAGGGCACAAGTTTTGTCATGACACACTTTTTAAACAGGACAGTATTTGACTTTATCATGAGGTCATATCCCCTGAGGTCGAGGGATTACATTTTGAGGTATTAGCACGATCAATTTCTGTCAGCTCGAATCTGTGTGACCATTTCTCACCATTAAAAAAAAGACCAGATGAGACACTTTTAATAATTGTTGCCACATCAACCAGCCCACTGGATTCCCAACATCCCACGGAGCTTCTTCTGTTCAAACAGATCAACAGTGAATAGCTCATGTGCCAGAACACAATGCCATTTTGAGTGGTGTGAAAATATTTCCTATTCTATCTCTAAATAGAACTTCAAACATAGGAGAAATCTTATTAATTTGTCCTCCTATCGTTTAACAGGCAGTTCTAGTATCCAACCCGTTTTCTGGAATAGAAGGCCATTTAATTAAAATGGGAAAAGAGTGTGGAGGAGACAATGTCCCATTTCCGGCCCAAATTGAACACAGCTGCAATCACAAAGTGAGACATGCTCTTCCACGTCTGACACTCACTCCCTGTAGAGACCGTCATGTTAGCATGTGTTGAACAAGGATTTGATGTTCCTGCTCATGCTGCACAGGGGTCTGCATGCATGTATCTGTACATGTGTATGATGTGTATGACAGACATCTGTGCCAGTAAAATGTTTACGAGTAATCAGTAAATATCACTGGCATACTGAACACACAAATGCACACACAATACACACACTTCAAAATACAAACATCAAATTTCCTAAAGTGGTTCTCAAAGGTAGCAGTGGTTTTAAAAGCCATTGTGGCCAATTACACAGATGAAATCCTCCTCGGCTCGTAACCTCGGTCACACCATTCTTCCTATAAACCATCTGGAGGATCCATACCACCATGCTTCATTTAGACTAACTACAGACTACAGACATTTCACTTACAGATTATTCACCAGTGAAATCGTACTTCATTTTTCAAATTCCAGTAGCTTTTTCACCTAAAGAGCTCTTCATCCCTACAAAGAAAAGCATTCCCATATTCACAAAAACTAATTTTAATTATGTCAATCAGGGGTAGTTAATACAAAATTGGATTTATTTGTGACAGTGCCAATCTTCTGAATAATCTTAGTTTTTAATTCAAGTCTTAGAAAGCCTGTGACGTTTTAATTGCTTTAATTTTACCAGACAACAGCGAATAGCAATCTCCCCCGAGATAAAATGCGTTCAGTATCAGTAAAGCAAGAGGACTATTATAATACGTATTAGGCTGGATTCTAAATTATGACAATGACACGTTCTTACTTGGTAGAAGAGGACACAAATGAAAGCCTTGATAGTGACTCTCCGTGTAGTTTCTCCTTCATTTCTTCCCTTTCCACATTCTCAACCAATTACCACACAATAACAGCAGTCCTCATCATTACCCTTACAAATTTTGCATTGCTGTGCTTCAATTCATTGTGAAACTGAAGCCATCTCCGTTGTGTGGCACAAGGTCATATTTCATAAAACTGCATGCGTCTGTTGGGCAAAGTGTTTGCACACTACAGCAGCACACAAATGTCTAATTTGCATGATTTAATTAGATATGTAGAAGAACAGCAGCTACCACACATAGACTTATAATTACCTTGGTTGTGAATCATGCATTGGGTATAAAGCTGTCAGCCGCTCCAAGGCTATGAGGGTTTCAAGAAATCCAACTGCTGTTTTACAAAGTATGTCCGCAATTGCCCAGTTGTAAAATACATTTTTACAGTAATTCTTACAAATTTCAAGAATTCCAAAACCATTTTTTCTAGTGGCATTTTAATGCACTTTCAAATGTTGATTTAAAGCTCATGTTTTATTGTTTGGAAAAAAACAAAAACAAAGATACACACATAAGATTTGACATCAACCCTCAGACCATACCACACTGGTCGAACAATGTGTAAATGCAAAATGAAAAGCCTAAATTCTAAAACAACATGTCACAAGTTTTACTTAGTTTTACTTTTACTTAGTAAATGGCTGCTTCTAGGTTTTGGTTGCCACCATTTGCTTTATCTGGAATGTATTCTTAACATGACTTGAACAAAATGTGCCTGTCCATCTCTAGCTGAACGTGTTCGGAGTGTGAAAGGGAGAAAGGGAGAGGGAGAGGGGGAGAGGGGGAGAGGGAGAGAGAGAGAGAGAGAGAGAGAGAGAGAGAGAGAGAGCAGGGATCAGCAGAAGCAATTTGAATTATGAAAGAGTGAAAAAAAATTTGTATAGCAAACATTTAAGTTTCTCTGTAGCCTTTAACCACTGATGATGTTTGCACGTTTACACTTGTGTTCAAGCCTCCTTTCTACTTCACTAATGGCTTCAGCTTCACTGAGTGTTGGTTTGCCTCGGGTGAAAGATGTGTTTGTAGTGTTTAAAAATCTGTGACAGTAATTTAGTGGTGAGATAGGGGTTTGGCAAACGTGAAAGGAATTCTTTGTTCACTATAACACTGCAAGCCACAGTACAAGCATCTTTTCGGTTAATTTGCCTGTTGAATCACCCTTGAAAAAGCACCTGCGTTGACATGCAGGATTGTACCTGCATCGTCTGGTTGAACAAACGTCTCTGCAGTCACTAGGTCACATTTATATTCTGCTTTTAAAGTCTTTCACTGGTCTGTGTAGTGAAACATTTGGACTTGCTTTTTATAAAGCTGACACAACTACAACTTTCAAATTCAAATGCAAGTCAAATTTCGATTGTGTATTTTTGTTTCTTAGGTCAATTCATGGGCTCCTGATGGTGAAAGAGATGAAAAACTCTGCTGTAGAAAGGATTAGAGGCCCTTTAGTACCGGAAATCTGATCCTGCCCTTTCCCTGAATAGCAGCAGAGGATCGGTAGCTCACTATGGCTCGTCCCTGCTTTCTTTCTGGGTTAGTGCTGAGGTAAGCAGACAGGCTCTTCACTGCTCCATATCCACTGGGGAGAAGTTTTTAGTCTGTGTGAAGAGCTCATGCTGGGACACACACATGCACACAACCCCATCATTCATAACAACCACTTCTCTGGAGACGCCGTTTAGAGTAACATAGCTATTCATTACCAAAAGCATTGATGCTTTTGGGATTTGTGTGTGTATGTGTTTGTGTTTTCGGGTGTGTATCTACAGCTTGTCTGTGTATATATATACAGGCAAATCTCTGCCTGGCAGTGGGATAGCGAAGTGCTCTGCCTTGATCGGTGGGGGGTGGGGGCTCCCCTGTGGCACTCGAGTGTGGTCAGCATCACAGCAGATTGGCCAAAAATAGAAGAACAAGAAGAGAACTGCTCCAAAAGATTGCCATGACAATCAAGTGACATGACAACCTCAATTCTTTTCCAACTAAACATGAACAAGTATCATATCTGTCCACCTCTCTGTCTTGTGAGAGTCACCTCTGAAAAACAGCGACAATGCTGCACTATAACTACATCCCTTTTGCAATCATTCTATTTCCAACAACTTGATGTTTACATTTCTTAAAGTAGATGGGATGAATTATATCTGCTGTGGTATTCAGATGGTATTGCTTGACACAAACTGGCTAATAATAGCACAACTATAAAACATCTGCAATCATATGATTTATAACCTGATATGCAGATGTTCTTCTTTGCCTCCTTGGTAATGCCCTCGCAAAGCATCCATTAGGTGCTGGTTTGAAAGAAGCCTTTACATATGGCACATACATAAAATATTCACAACTTCACAGGCACACTGTCATAAGTGACATTTTAACAGATCAGTGTCATTAAGACTGAGAACCTGTCTGCACTTGACTCAGTTTAAATTCTGGGAGATTCTATACTAGTCTTTTATGATGTGATGTCAGTTCTTTCATGATTGCATACGTTAAATCAGTAGCTCTGACCGAGCACAAGTAAATTACATTAAACAGAAAGCTTTTAGTTACAGAAATGTTATTTTTACTGTTAATGAGTCTGTACTGCAATCTTTTTTACATTATACAGACACCCTGGCAGTGTAATGGTGACTTATTATGGCTTAATTTTGGAACCTATGATATTTACTTGCAGCCGAAACATGATCACACTGATTGTGACTGGATTGTCAGGGCAGACTAAATACAATGGAGCGATAATGGCAGCATTAATCAACAAATTGCAATAAAATTCTTTTTTCGCATGTTAAGAAAGTGCCAGTTAATGCAAACCTACTTACTGCTGTTCATTTCCTGCACATATCAAATTGTCCATTAAATGAGCTGCCTGATCAAAAAAAAAAAAAAAAAAGTGATCAAAAGGCAAGCAAAGTGCAGGATGACATCTGCCTCCATTAGGCTGCAAGCACTGGAAGTTCTCTTTATTTACCCCCCGCTTCATACTGTCAAACATTCATCACACATTATACTGCAGCACCAAAAACCAGTGAGCAGCCTACCACTCTTAATGGAATACAAGTCAAGCAAAATGCAAATTAATATGCCTCACCAGGGTGAAGACTTAATAGAAGCTTATGATTGACCCACATTTAATGCAAACTCTCACAGGGCAAAATGTATCCCTGTGGCAGCGCTCAATTTTCCTCGCTGACAGCTACCATTCAAATCCCCTTTCCCCAATCACACAGTTGCCGTGGAAACACCAGCAGCTGCCAGGCAGTCATTTAAAAATTCCAAAATGAAGCGCCTGGATCTCTGGAATTCCAGTGGTGGAATATCCTCTGCCAAAGACACATGGGGCCAAAGTAGTAGGATAACACACATCGCCACATACTGTTAATTTGTTTTCTGCAGCACCTCATGTTGTGAAACGGTGCATTAAGCAATTATCTTGCGTGATCTGAAATGACACAAAGGAAAATTGAATGAGGAAGCACAGCTAAGCTGTGTACTTAGTGGTTCATGTTTTATGGCGTGCTTATATACTGCAGGCCATCTTCTCTGTTTGTGCAGGCACTATGCTAAGCAGCTGACTTTGTTCATTCTAGGGGTTTTTTGTTTGTTTTTTTTTGTTTTTTTTTTATGAACACAGCACCCAAACGGCTGTTGCAGGAGACCAGGGCAATTTACTGGCCAGACATGTTAATTAAACCCTGTGTGCTATTCAAGCAGATAGGAGAAGAATAAAGTCCCACTGTGTACAAATACTTATGATCCTACATTAAGAGGCAACAGTCTGTGTCTGTTAAAGATGAAATTAATACACTGTTGAGAAAACTCGCACCACAAGGTCTATTTAGTAGCTGTTCTTGAGCTTTTGATTACATGATCTTCATCAGCAGGTGTTCGTTTATCACAGAACTGCAAATGTTCAAATTTCTATTTGTTTTACACTCACATTAGAGGACTAAACTGAAATTAACAACTACTGTATTGTTAATGGAGTAGACTTTTAAAACATCACTCCACAAAAACTTAGGTATACTATGCTCACATAATCTATCAGGTGCTAATGTTCACTGATAGTCAATATAATATCAAGGATTAAAGAAAAAAAAAGTCAGGTGATCTCAGAGTGCTGTTGTAGTCTAAACCTAACCACAGACAGGACTCAGGGTGCGTACTTCCAATTGACACCAACCACCAGCAAATCACCGTAAACAAATCATTCCTTCATTCATCCTTCAAAAAAATAAAAATAAAAAAAAAATAAATAATAATGTATCATAACAAAAGTTACTTTACAGTAATACATTTAGAAGATGTTACTATATTCTGTAAAGCCAGAGTAAACCTCCATTAACATACCAGCTCTTCCACCTCTGACTATAATTTTTCCATCCTCTCCAAGCCTGTGTTTCAGCTCGCTTGGTTCATTATCAAGGTTTGGCGTAGGAAACACACTGACCAGCTTTGGCTATTCACACCTACAGTTTTGCCCTTCTGTAACCTTGTATTACTCAGACTGCTACATGTCCTGAAGGCCAGCAAATCTCTTCAGTTAACTCCCCTGTATTGTGCGCTATAAACGCAGAAGGTCACTCCTGAATCACAGTTTGCCTCTTTCAAAATTTTATCCTGTAAAGCCTAAAAGTCCATTTAATTAAATGCCCTAGCCAGTCCATCACTCAGGGTTACACCAGGGTTGGTTAGTGTCCCCAACCAACTTTCATTACTGTCCGAGAGAATATAACCAAGGAACTGCAAGAGAATACTTGAAGGTTTAAAAAAAAAAAAGTTAGTGTAATGCTAGAATCGCTTTACACTGGTGCAAAACCATTTGTAGAATGCAAGATTTGTGGTAAAATGGGACAAATGCTGCTTTTCGATCTGCTGTCTCTTTGAAAGTCACCAGCTGCTTTTTTTTCCCCCCCAAACAGCTGCGTTATCTCTGTGACTTAACTAGGAAAGAAAACAAAATGAACAAGTTATCTTTCACAATTCCATGTCAAACAATTTGTCAAGTAAATTACACAGACAGCTGCCTGGTTGTCTCAAGACCACACCTCTGGAAAGACAAGCGTGTCACCACAACACAGTGAAGGAACAAGTCATACTCCTCCAAATTATTGCTTACACTATGCTACCAAAGAAAAGCAAAGGCTGCACCAACTGCAGCTCTTCCTGACCTCAAAGACCACAGGTTGCCCAAACAGCAAGTTACCATCCAGATTTGGAACAGCCTGTCCTTGGGCAGACAAATTAGGACAATGAATGGGTTCCCTCCCAGTTGGTGACTGGCTTCATGGAATTTTGATAAAAGGGCACCTCAGACAGAGCAGGTTATGGTCTATTTTTAACAGTTCCCCATTATGCCATAATTATCCAAGAACATTTCCGACATACCTGGACACCTATTGTTAATTAAATCATGTCTCCCACTTTACAGAAATTGGTCTCTTTTACAGAGGTTCTGCAAATGGTCCTTAGTCAATGAAAAACTGAGGATAAATAGCTATATGCATGTTCCGGGATGCAATTGTCATAAATGGTGCATGCTGCAGCAGCCCGCACAAGGCGAAGGCTCTTAAACTCCCCATTGTTCCCAGTTGGGAAATAATAGGCATTTACAGTCTGGACAGATGAGTGCTGTGTCTAATCTAAAAGAAATGATAACCTCTCTCTTCCTAAGACAGGGGGATCTGTGTGGCCTAGATAAGGATCATGGGTATTTATTAGTCCCACAAGAGCTCTTGGACTGAACCTTTGGTTTATGTGTCTCCTGGGTATATTGAACAAATATTTGAGAAGAGGCCTGGGTATTTGTTACTCTACACACCTCTGTAGATAAGACATACTATTTTTCACACAAAATGGTGCTCAATGGCACAGTAAGCACTTCTGTGCAGCAACAAACAATGTCATCTACATGCTAATCTCAGTATTACGGAAAGTCTCTTGTTGCCACACAGGAAATATAAACAAATACCTTGCTGAGATTGTTAATTATTGATGAGGTCCAACAACTACATTAGATCTCCTGGTATGATCAAATACACATTATGGCAGACAGTACATCCTAGATAAATTTGTTATGGTAACCAGGACACATGAAAGTGGTTGCCAGATGTTCCAGTGTGGAAGGGATTGCACCTGTGTGCCCATCAGTTTTTCAGGGGAAAGAAAGACTTTTTAAAAAGCAGTGCGCTCTTTGGAAAATGCGTTCCTTTTCATATTAATACACATTAAATTGTAAGATAACATCAAAGCAGTCATTAAAAAGGAAGCAGTAAAAAATTAACTACACATGCATGATTAAGAAACTTTGCCAACTCTTGAAATGGTCCCTCTCCAGGAGAGGATAAGCCACTCTTTCCTAACAGCATTAAATATTTTGACAAGTGAAATGTTCCGAGGATTTTACAGACACAACAAATCAAATCCTTGCACAGATGGGCCAAGATGGCCCATCTGGTTTTTTTTGTTTGTTTGTTTGTTTGTTTGTTTGTTTGTTTTTTTTTGTTTGTTTGTTTGTTTTTTAAAGTGCCCTCTCTCCTTTAAAAATATAGTTCATTTTGTCATCACAGAAGCAGTAGGGCCCGACAGCTCAAATGCATCAAAACCACTCATCTTCATGGAACGTTAAAATTCCACACTGGATTTATTTTGATATAAACGGCCAGTGTAGAACCAGCAAATAGTACTTGGAATAATACAGCTCTCAATTATTGTGAAAAATGAAGCCTCAAACAAATGTGATATAATGATCGTAAGGAGATTGTAATTTGATAAAGAAGAGATTATACAGTGTTAAAACAAGCCGGCTATGACATGACAGCAACATTCAGAGAAGGCAAGACTTGACCGGTTTTCCACCATCTCCTCTCTCTAGGAGCAAGTCTTCTACCCCTTAGTCATGGCTCACAGAACCAAAGTGATTAAACTCCACTTCAGTGCCTGTTGTAATTATACACACACACACACAAGACCTCAATTTGTGTTTATTAGTGCTGTGGTATTTCAAAACCACATATTACAGCAAATTGAAATTGGTAGCACAGGCTGAGGGTTTGGATGGCGGCCATTTTGTTTTCGTATGCATTCCATGACGTCTTTTGCATGCATGCCCATTCCCTCTCTGCAGAAGCACTAAAAGCGGTATAAAGTTTGTATTTTATTTTACTTTCTTTGCATAGCAGAAATGTCTCATAGCCCAATCACAACAATATCTTTTCTCAAAAGGCACATGGTAGAGCATGTGACTGACCAGAGGCCAGCAGGTCACAGCTCCATCACCGGGGCTTTAGACTCCACCAGGGAGCGAGGAAACAAGTTGAAGCCATTTTAAAATTACAAGGTCAGACTTTCAACCACACCCATGTCTGTTTTAGACACCCCTTCTCTCCCTATCCACACACACACACAAATATGGGAAGAAGGATAAAACCAGCATAAAAGATGATGATCATCCTCTCATTTCCAAAACAGATGTTTCTCAGCATGACAGATTGGAGCAAATGATCCTTCTAACACGTTTCCCTGTTATGTGCGGGTTGTATGTTAACAGGGTACAGTTAAACCAAACAGAAACATATGTATTTAAATTAACCTTGACTGAAAGCTCAAGTTCTGCCTCTTTATTATGAGAGCAAGACACACTTCTGCAGCTGAAACTTAAAAATGGTTCAACAGATAAAGATAGATAAAGAAATATGATGCACATTTTTCTGACAGAACTAGAGATGAAACAGTATCCAGAGGCAACATTGAGTAGTGTTGCCCATTAGCTTGTAGAGACACAGTGAACATGAAGTCATCCTTTTGGCCTCAGCCTATAGAAGCATGGTCGCAGTAAGTCAAAATACTCATTATGTTTCCAAACTTGATCATCCCTACAGTATTTTATAACTGAATGGAGCAACTGCTGTGGAGACAGAAACATTCACTGTATTACAGATAATCCAGTTTTAACCAAACCCAAACTCTAATAATTCCACATGTTAATACTGTAAGTGTGAGGTGTGCCCTTGATCACACTTGATATGATCACACAGATCAGGGTTAGATCAGGGACTCTTCATATTGATTGATTTATGTCCAAATTTCAAAACTACGTCAGGGTGTAATTTTTTCTTAGTTTAAAATATACATAGAAATCTGATGACATAAATATAAGTCATGAGATTTCCATTTATATACCATTTTCATTAAGAGACTTGTGAAGTCATTATCATGCAAATTTACATATTTGTTCAATCATTATTTACAATTCTAATTTCAACTGAATCAGTTTAAAGTGAACTCATCCACTAAACAATGAACCCCAATACAAAAACAAAATCATTCAAGCCGCACAGACAGCAGCAAATAAACTTCTAGTTTCCTCTACTTTGTATAGGCCAACATGAGTCCACCTTAGACTACAATGAGATTGTCTACTGTAGTTAGCACCTTCTGCTTGTGGGTCAGGCACCAACTGCTGTGAGGACAGTTCCCAACAAAGAACAAGCAACTGACGTAGAGACTAAAACCAGACATGCACTTGAAGTGCAGCAGGCTAACACACTTCGTGCAGCCAGTAATTACACACTCTCTCAAACACGCACACACACACACACCCCAAAAAAAATTGTTAGAGCACACAATATGTTTTTTCATGAAAAGCTGAAGGAGGAGCGTGGCAGTCAAATGCACTTAGGATATAAAGAGCAAAGCAAGTTGACACAAGAAAAACCTTTGCTTTTGAATGAAATATGTTCTGAAGCTTAACTAAATCAGAAATGCTTGTGGAAAATGTGAATGCGTGACAAAAGCACCAACCAACAAGGTTCTCAACAAAACAGCAGAACACCTAGGAGGAAATATGTGCAAAACCAATTCAGCCGATAACACTATAGCTAGTATTCCCATCGCACCACTATGTGAGTCGTAGTGATGTGTCGGTCGCGAACGAAATGGCTCTTAGAGCCGGCTCTTTGAAGTGAACGATGGGTGCCGACTCCTGTCTGGAAGCCGGAGCCGTTTTGTGTTTTTTTTTCTGTTCACATGATTGGTCCTGATGTGAGGTGTGTCCGCACTGAGCAGGAGGGGGAGGAGCGAGCGAGCGAGAGAGAGAGCAGCCTACAGAGACAACAGGCTGGAAAGGTGAGAAAATGAGTGACGCAAGAAACAGTAAAATTTGGGTGCATTTCAACTACATCGATAATACAAAGGCAGAGTGTCGAGTATTTAAGGTTAAAATCTCATATCAAGCAGGCTCTATAAATAACCTGCACAGTATACACAGTATACACAATAAGCCATATAAATAATAAACATTTGATATGATGTATTTTTTGTACATTAGTAATTCATTTTACACATCACAGAACACAGAGCCGTCTCTTTTCAGTGAGCCGAGCCATAAGAACCGGCTCTCTTAAAAGAGCAGGAATTCCCATCACTAGTGAGTAGGCACCAGTGGGGCGCCATATGGTTTATGCCAGTTTGCCACCAAAACCACTTAAGTAACAACAGAACAAAACAAGCAGCCAACAAACAAATTTCCTTGTAAAATTTCCTTACTGTATCTTCCTCTGCTGCTGTAACGGATATAATTTCCCCATTGCAGGACTAATAAAGGTTTATCTTGTCTCATCTTAACACAAACCTCACACGCAGTAGTTCAGTTAAAAATAAGGCAGCTGCAACAGACTACTAGTATTGCAAAGTACAGAATCACCAACTCTACAGCCATGACACACCTTTCCATACACACACGTTAGCACAAGCAGCTAGCTAATGCTTACCTTGGAGCTGTGGAGACAACATCTCAGGCCTGTAAGTACAGAGGGAATTCGACGTCCTTTAACAGCCAACTCCAACTTCCGGCTTGAATTAAGTCTTGCTAAGTTACAGCAAGAAACAACAACAGACAACAGACTACCAGAGTAGCTAATCGACCTTTCTCACAGCAGACATTTTTTACTTAATTGCAGCAGCAGGAAAAGCACAGGTGTAACTAATTTACTTAATGATGGTGCCAATACTTGTCCCTGAAAGCAGCTCCTGTTAGCCGCCATAACAGCAGAGCACCAAGCCTGGGCTCAGCTTGAGAGAATGCAGCCATAATAAATGTTATTAATTACACCTGAGCCTTTCCTGCTAACATGTCAAAATGTCTGCCATGAAAACAAGGTCTAGCAAATCATTCTTGAATAATTAAAGCTCTCTTACAGCCACATGATGGGACTGTTGGCAGGTAGCTTGCATTTAAGATGCTACATGTTAAGAGGGAGGGCGAGCAGCCATTTTGAACAGCAGGCCAACAGAGTCAAAGGTGCGTTGGATTTATGTAGCAGTGGAGTCTGTCATGTGTGAAGCTGTCCGCCTGAGCCTCCATTTGTGAGACATAAAACCGGTGCTTGAATGTGCTATGAAACAAATAAGTCACCACTGAAAGTCTTTTGTACTTAAATACAAATACTTTTTGTGCTTAAATACAAAATTTGGTGTGTGGAATAAGTTCAAAAGGATCTGATCAGGAGGTTTAACAGAACAAATACAAATACACCCATACAATTGATCTGCTAAATAAAAGCAAATCTAAACAACTACTTTTTCTGTTTATCTTCACTCAACATATCCCTGGGAATACTGTAGGGAGGATCCGGTATTAAAAATACCACTGGATCTTTAAGCTTAAAATTAAACAGCTTATGCCCCTGAATATCTATCAACTGGAAAATGTAATGCTTCCTTAACAAAATGACTGATGCCATAAAACTGGATCGTTTTTGGTCTTTTGCCCAGTAAACCACATCATTGTAGACGGCAGATACAGCTGTCTTTAATAATAAACATCAGGTTTGTTTCTTAAAATTTCTAGACATATTATAAACAAAACCTGTCATTGCTTGTTATAATTCACTTCATGGCTTATCTTCTTGAATATTATACTGTGAGGAGGGAAAAAAACATAACACGTTTTATATTTATGACCATAGGGATGGTTTAAATCAAGCTAAAATAGACATGGACAGCTCATTCTCCTCCTGTCTCTCCCAGGTGTCACACTGATTCCTGCTGTGCAGACATGGCTCAGGTCATTCATGTTTCCAGTCACCACAGCAACAGTCACACTGACGTGTCATTTGCTGAGCAGCGTGTGCAGCTCTGGACTCCCTAACCTTATGTCTGTGTGTGTTTGTGCGTGCTCTAACGAGGTCAGTGTTTCAAACAGTATACATCAACAAACATTTCTCCCCAGTGACCTTCTCTTCATGGCTTCAGTCAAATCGAACAAATCAACATGATGTTTTTTTCCTCACCTACCCAATCTCCAATCTCCCTTCCGCTGTCTCCATCTCCCACTTTCCCCTTAACGTACCCTTCAGCCTTTAATAGCCACAGAAGCTTATCTTTGATGAAAAACACATGCACTCCTCCTAATAAAATTATGAGACCACTTTGTCTGATAGTTTTGTTTATGTAAAGAATGGTTGGTGATAAGCCACAGGGCCATAACCCCTATTCATTATATGGAAAGAGAGAGTACAAGGGAAGGAGGAGGGGAGTCATAACAATTTCCTGTATAGAGGATTTTACATATGGATTTTGCATATAAATCTTCTATGCAAATAGAAAGTTAAAATAATTTAACATACTCATGTTTAGAAAAAGAGGAAGAACACTGTTGCTTCTTAATTTGTTGGTATTATAAGACAGAACAACTCTGGTTTGCCCAATCTCTCCTGAAAGATTAGCAGACCAATTTTACAGACTCGGTTAGAAAACAAAGCGGCCTTACAGTGACGATCAATCTATGGGCCTATAGTATATCCTCTTTTAGTTACACTGATCATTAAACAGATACAGAAAAGACATTCAGTCATGCTCTACTTCACTCCTCAAACCAGCAGTTTTATTTGTGTGTTAGCTTATAAACCAAAAAGCTTACTTAAAAAATCTATTACTGCATTTTATTCTTCAAATAAATTGCTTTGTCTGGCTTCATGCCTTAACTGGTGAGCTCACACTGAATTCTACCTACAAGTCACCAAGCATGAGTCACACATGAAGTCGGGAAGCACAAAGCACTAAGACAACGTACGGTTACAGTCTGTAAATCTTTCTTTCTACAGGAAATCGTCAACCAAGCTGGAAGCCTCTCTGGTTTTAGTAGTAATTGATCCACACCAGAAGGCCCCTGGTTACTGACCCCAGTGAGCAGCTTCACTGAGATTAGGACAATTCTATCTCTGATTCAAGGGGTCTATTCCTTATATTAGTCGTCTATTGTAAGGCAGATAAGTGCAAAAATACTAGAGGAAGCCTCTCATTGTAAGATAATTACTATGTTTATAGTGGCAGACACAACATTTTCCCAGAGTCATGATCAAAGTCACTTAATGGTACTTTGCAGTTGTCAACCATTTAAGTATAAACAGCCTGGAAAACCAACCAAGAGCAAAGCAAAACTCTTATTTCTAAGAAAAGGTGACCTTCAAGTGCTGCACCGAACACTTAGTCACCTGTGTGATGAATTCCAGAGAAACCAGAGAGCACATTTGGAAGTCACTTAGTGTGATCAATACAGGATTGTGTTGCTCTAAGAAAGGGGGCTGATACAGTATAAGCAAACAGCAGACCATAAGCTCACAAAGCAATCTATTACAGTGGCTATTTGAAAATACATTATATTACACCTCTAACTGAAAAATTGAACAAATCTGCTTCTCACTTTATTGTCAAATTCTGTGACCGATTTCTGTTTTATCCATAAATTTAGACAAGTAAAATATTTCCTGACCAGACCACCTGAGGACAACTCGTAGGCCTATAAGATTGCATTGTTTTTTGTTGACCATGGTACGTGTTGTCTGCTCAGTCTAGATGCATGTAGAATGTGTCTGCTGCCATCTAGTGTACAGATACAAATATGGCACTTTTCCCACTCAGCCTCATTTTCATGTAGAGTATTGGACATAAATATCTACACTATGCACACCATTACACTTGTCAATATTCTATATCCCTTGTAATCATCCCTAATATTACAAAGCATAAACATATGGGCTTTTTTCATGTAAACAGTAAAATCTTTATCTTTATATTTGAACTTGTACTTGAAGTAAGATTTTTTAAAAGATGCTTTAAGACAGAAATACATTTTCCACTTTTTATTTTCCATTGCACAGTAATCTCTATCTACAGAATTTCTAAATTTTTGTGGCAGCAGATAAAGTCATAAACATCCATGTGAAAGTTGCATAAAACTGTACAAGAAAATTGGCTACAATGAGAAAAATACTGCAACCCACTGATAACTGTTGAATCCAGGACAGAAGATGGCATATGGCAGATCGACAGGACTCCCTCTTTTCGTTGTTTAAGTGTGGGGATTGTGTTGGGTAGAATAGAATACTGTATACTGTAGTGTATGGACAAACAAATCACTCAAAGATGAAAAAACAAATTTAACATTGAAAAAAAAAACAGATAAAATAAGAAAACACACATAAGAGTTGGCTTGGAGGGAAAGACACTGAACAGGTTTTCAGGGATGACCTCTAGATAAGCCTAGCTATTTTTCCTGAATTACTTTTTTTTTTAACTCTTCTTCGCCATGGGGTAAAAGACAGAGCTACCTACCAACATCCACACTACAACGCTTACTAAACACAGAAGGCCAGATCTGTAGCTGTGGAGCCAATGGAGTCAGCCTGGAGGAAGAGAGACGTCAGAGGACAAAGGCTAAAACTGAAAAATGAAGGAGAGTTGAAGCATGAGCGCATGAGACTGAACATGCCGCAGTTAAATTAAACCAGAATTCAGAGGTCATCCTCTAATGCTGACTATGCTATTATCTTTTTTATCATCATTGTTGGCTTTAGTTAGTGTAACAGACACTCAACTGGACACAGACTGCTGACTGATGAGAGACTAGGACATCACCATCAATTATTAAACAACCAAAACATAATCTCTTAAATTATATCACTTAATTTACATGAACACATCCTAACACACAGACAGACAGACAGAAATAAGTACAAACACACCATTCACACACACACACACACACACACACACACACACACACACACACACACAGATGAATACCATAAATATTGTTGTGTCTGAGCTGTAGTGGAATGGTTCAGGTTTTTGTTTTAGGGAAATAGCCTTATCAACCAACAGTTAGGCCACTTTAAACATTAAACATTTGTCCAAATGTTACATTTTATGACATATTATGATATAATATTATTATAAATGGCTGAGTTCCATTGCAACTTGCTCCATTTCTTGAACCCTGAAAGGTGATGAGGATGATAATATTCCTAAATAGGGTCTGCACTCCATGAGTGAAGCCATGCAGAATTACACATATTAATGTATAACATCCGGTGTCAAGACTCATGGGGTGCCGAGCCAAATGATAATGCAATGGAAAAGCTAAAGCAACTCTTTGGCGTCAGAAAAAATATGGCCTCTCTCCTCTTATGTTGCTTGAGCAACCTTGACATTTACTTTCCTGTTGGTCTTAGATTGTCAAACTATTTACTTATATACAAATAAAGGTTAAAAGCCTGGTAGACAGAGAGATACACCACATTTGAGCTTTACTGCAAACATGGAAATAGAAACAAGATATTAATGAGGGTGAAAGTTTCTGACACCAAACACAACTGTCTCTTGCACCTCAATAAATAAATATTAACAAAGGAATCACACAGACAACTTTCTCATATAGACAACTGTCAGCAAAAGACATCTGAAATATGTTTCAAAACGTATACTTTTAAAGGATTACACATCCGTGTTTCTGTTATCCTGCATATATGAATACACATAAGTAGGGTTTCTACTCATGTGTATGTAATCTCCATACTGCGGTGTAGTCCAGAATTTGGAATCCAACAAATCTGGCTAGACTATTAGTGTATTTAATACTGATCTCACCAGCATTTGTACACTCGCACTCACAGACTAAGCCAAACTGCGGAAGCTTATGACATTAGAGGGCGAGGGAGGCCGTTAACATGACATCAGATGAGTAAATAATTTGAAATCCTCAGGTACACAATAAATGTGAGCAGGTCATACGTGTTTGCCTTGTGAGTGAGTACTAAACAATATATGCCTTTTATATCCTTGCCCTCCTTTTAGATTCCAGCCCTTTTCATAAGGAGAAATTAATTTGAGTTGTTAGACAAAAGCCACAAAACATATTTTTTCAACAAATCAAATATCATCCACTTTCACAACAATAGAAAAATAAGAGATTTTCCAATAATACAGACGGAGCAAAAAACCCAACAAATAACAAATAGAGGGATGGCAAGAAAATAGAAATTAACACACGCACACACACACACACACTGTTGGTAACGATATGAAAGTCTGTAAGATACCGAGGAGAGTCTAGAGGTTGAGTGAGATGACAAGATATCCAGTGTACATCAGAATAAGCTGTTTTTATCCCTGTGACTCTCTGCATAGAGGAGGCGTCGCAGCACTTCCTGTGGATCTCCAACGCTGCCTCCTTCGGCCTCCCACCCTGCTTCTGTCTCCTCAATGAGTTATCCCTTTCTTTTGTACTTGTCACTTGGAAGTGGATACAGCGTTGCACATTTATTAGATTTATGTATATATAATGATGTATTTAGATTCTTTTTCCTTCTTTTTACATTTTAAGAATTTTTTCTAGTCTGTGTTTCTTCATCGGGTATTTGTCTTTTTTCAGCTGTGTTCATCGATTTGAATACTGCCCACAATGGGCTCCGAGTGGAGAAAACAGTAAAGGACCTTTTTGGCAAATGAGAATGAAGAATCTCCAGGTGCGTGGGCCAGTTGGCTACCTCGGAGGAGAGGCCGAACAGAGATAAACAAACAAAGACAAGAACATAAAAAAAAGACACCATTTATTTGCTCCCTCTGAGGTTGTCCTTCTCCCCTGTCTACCCCTCAGTTCCACCTTAAGACTGAGGTAAGTACAGTATTCAACATTGTGCTAGGGAAGAAAATCCCAAGTGTCTCAGTGAAGAAGGCTTGGAGGAATGGATGAATGGACAGGTGGATAAGTTGGGGGTCGGTCACGGTGAGTCCAAAATGAGCCAATGGAACGTGAAAGCCTTGTCCATGGAGCTCTGCTCCTCCCCCGGCACTGATCAGAACTGGTACCATTTTTTGTCTTTGCACTTCAGCATCATCTGAAAACAGAGGAAATGTTGGAGTGAGAGCAAATATGAGGAAGATTTACCAAGCTGGTGAGTTGTTAATGTCTAATCCTGAAGTTCGATTTATGTCATACAATGATGACATTTTTTGAGCTTTTGACTCATATGGTCGGTCAGATTATAAATATTGCACAAAAATGGAGATCTCATATCTACATTCCCAATCCACAGCACTGTGAACCTTCCACGGGTATATACTGCCCTCTAGTGGGTAAATAGTATAAGTGAGAAGTGTTTCAGAAATACTTCTCACAAGACAGGGCACCCATTGCAAATATTATTTTATTATTCTGTAATAAAAACACATTTTGCAGTCATTCAGGGTTTTCCCCCATATGTGCTCAATAGATCTACATGTTTGCAAAAGATTTCTCAACTATTTTAATGGTCAAATCAGAACTAAAATTGTTTCCAGTAAACCAAATTACTATTACATTGCATTTCTAATGTCTCCTGCCAATACAAGACTATTCCTCAGTGAACTATTTCCAAAAATTTCATCAGCTTTTTCCACTCAGTTAGGCAGTAGGTCTGCATGAGCAGCTATGGCGTCCTTGCTGTGACACATGGGGTTTCCTGTGTAAACAGAAAGTGCTCTCTCTAGATTTTGAACTCGTAAGCATTTTCATTTACCTCATGCGCGTGTTTGGAAAAGGAATCTGCGCTGGCCATCATGGCAGCTGTCCTCTCCTCCAGCTCGCCCAGTTTCTGGCCTCTTTCATCCAGTGCTATTCGGGCACGTGCCAGATCTCCAACCACACCAGAGGCTGCCCCCTTCATGCCCTCGATGCCACCCGGGCCTGGGATGTGCTGGGCCAGGCTTCGAGATGCCTTTCCAGCTGCTAACTCGCCAACTGAGGGAAGGAGGAAAGGAGAGAAAAACAGGAAGACGTGTGTGAATGAAATTTTGAATCAACAAGGGAATGAACCGCAGTATATCTGGGTATGTGTAGGTTTGCCATACATAGCTCCTCTCTGTCCAGTGACTGTGCTCCTCCCCCAAAGAGACCTTTGAAGAACCCTCTGTTGGGTGCCTCTGGGGTCTCCACTGGTGTAAAAAGTTCACCCAGCATCTCCTGAAACGTCAACACACCAACGCATTACACTGCTACATACATTTTTAAACATTTTCAAATCTTCCCATTCAGCCCACATACATATATAAAGTGTTTACTGACTTGCAGGTTTTCACAGGTGTCCTGGCTGTAAGTGATCCTCTGGACCTCAGTGGGGGAGCAAAGGTACATTGCCTGACCTAGGTTGGTGAAACAAAATGTCCTGGCTATCCGCATGTCTGTCAAAGGCAGGTAGTTTACATCCATGAGAGGTCTCAGTCCCGGCAAACTAGACAGGGGACACAGAAATCTTTCAAGTGATTTCAGATCTAAGGAATATAATAACACTTTTAACTTTTTAACTAATAACACCTTTCAACACCGTATTTAGAATATTTCAGACCACTGAGACACTAATGACCTTGTTCATGCACTCTTCAGAGGCAAACACACTAACACAGCACACACAAAGAGACAGGCAGACAGCTGGGCATCCTTGCTCTGTCAGACACCCATATGGAAGGCTGCTCTGTCTCTGTCTGTCTCCTCTAGGGAAGTGAAGATTAATGAGGATTAGCGACAGACTTCACTTACACCCTTCCACACACTGCATGAAAATCAACCTGGTATATTCCTGCATGTGTGTGTGTGTGTTTGTGTGTATGTGCATGCCTGTCAGCTGTTCCTAACCTTGTGACGTTGGTTTTAATTGTAATGTTAAATTTAAGCTAAGGAAACACTGAGGGTTCAGTTTACACTGGAATTAAAGAAAGAATATAATCCATGGTAGGTCCTCATAAGGCCAGAAGTCTGAGGATGTATGTGGGTGTGTATGTTATGGGTGTGCATCAGGACAAAAGTCTGTGTCTGACTTTGAATGACAACTTAAGCAAAAGGAAAAGTTTAATTGAGGACATAATATGCTGATTCTGTCTGCTTCTGTGGCGACAGCATTTATTTCTGCCATTTAAAAGTTCAGACAGTCTGTTGCCCTGATAATATTGTTATACCTAACAGGAACTTCAACAAACATCAGCTGTTAAACGTTTGAATAAATGACACAAAACAAGGCTAGTACTGAGAACCCTGTATCAAGAATGATTCCATCATCGTATTAAAGCAGACCATGACAGAGAGTTAAGGCTCTGGTCAACTCAGATTCCAATGATGGCGCGTTTCACACTGATAAAAGTTTCCAAATAAATTTCTCAAACTACTTCTGTAGCCTAATTCACTTCTTCTCCATCCATCTGCATGCTCAGAATGATCCAATTATTTATTTTGTTGCCAGAATATGGCTTAATACACAACTTCTAATTTCATCCTCATGTATGAAACTGATACATAAGAAGGCACATGTGCCCGCCTCCTGCTCCTCTATTGGTCAGGACCGATCTATCCTCTCTCATTGGCTGACTTGACTTCCTTTTTTGACTAACCAATACTAGGAAAAGTACTCCCCCTCCAGCATCTTTTGTTTTTAAAAACACAAACTCCAGTGTGATACTGCTCTCTGTGAAAAGGATAAAGCATACCATGCAAAACTGAAGGTGGGTCACATCTAATTACATCAAACAATATGAACGTGATTTATTCCAACTGACTTTGACTGATACATTTTATTAATAATCCACTATTTCTGCCTGATCTTTGATGCAGACTGACGTTTCTCACCTGAGGGTCATGATGTGGCCGTTGGCACAGAAACAAGCCACACACACGCCTTGGCTCATCTGCACCACATCTGCCCGTAAGATGAAGGAGGTCTCTGTGATGCTGTGTTTATAGATGCAGGTCTGGGAGGGGAGGGAAATGACTTTGGCCTGTTTCTCTGAACACACCACGGCGTACTGGTTCTCGTTGAGGTCCTGGGAGGTGGAAGGGGATACGGAGACGGGCCGGCGCTTACGGACCTTCTCTCTTTCTTCACCATCTGCTGTCACGTTAGGTTCATACCAAGGCTCATACGCAGGGGGAAGCTGGGACCCTGTGGAGTCCAGGACCGCCATCCGCAAGATACTGCCCTTCAGCCGTACCAACATGCCTGGTGAAAGGAAGGAAACGACTTGTCACTGGGGCTGCTGCTTTGTGAAAACACTTTAACCATAATTTTAAACGGACAGTTTTCTATGGCCATTATACTGTTAAAAGCTGTTCCCAATACCCACCCGTAGGTGAAATGATAACCGGCTGCAGCTGCCGTTGCTCCCCAGCAGGAGGCAATGTGAGAGCCAGAACGAGCACAGTTCCCAGGGAGGTGCCCACATACAAGCAGGGTGTCAAAGTGCTGTCCCCCTTCCGGGCATAGGTCTCACAGAAATGAAAGGAACTGATGGCCTCTCTGGCTTCCTTGTCGATGCTGGTGACGCTGGAGGAGCGAGAGCGGCTGAAAGAATTGTCCCGGTGGTCTAATGGGTTGGCACCCCGCGGCGGGCATACAGACAGGAGGACAGTAAGGAGAAAACAGAGAGGTAAAGCACCCGCAAAGCAATGACTGCACCACACAGACAAGACAAATGTGGACACTGTGCTGTATATAACAAATAAAAATGATAAATAATAAGTGATCAGATTTCACAGTTCACAGTTAATTAAACACTTTAGAAGACAAATGTGTTTGGATTGAAATTTTACTGGAAATGACGATGTTGATTTGAGAAACTGGGAGAGAGGGCAGAGGTTTACACTCTTAACAGCTGATAAATGCATCAAAGACTGGTGTTCATATATCTTTAGGACAGACAGATCATATGACTCTAACTATTATCTGGTCAGTAGAGAAGCAACACCTAAAACCTAACTGACGGCGATTTACAATATTACAGCTGTCATACAGTCTACTGTACAATATAAATAAGTCCAACGCAAATATGCATTTGCACATTTTCTCAAACCAATCCACATTTTAAAAATGTTTCATCCCCAATCAGTGGTTTTATTAGTGTAAAATAACCAGTCAGGCACTTTGGTTACAGGTGTACACTCGGACTCCTAAACAAGCATACAGGTAAACGTCTTGGTACTTGCACATTTTAATTTGACCCCTTACAAACCAAATGTTCCATCCATGGAAGAAAGTTGTACACCCTGAAGAAGAAAATGTCTTTTTCTTTTTTTTTTTAAGTGACTATATTTCCATTGGAGACATTTTAAAGGAACCAATCAGACAGAGAAAGAAAAGACATGAAGAACATAGAGGAGAAAGAGAAAGCTGCAAGAGTTACAGAAAGCTTTACAGTGAGATGGAGTGTGCAAAGTTTAGCTTAGCACCACTGACCTCTAATAAGACCCCCACCATGGTCAAAAGGAGGGAGTACTGCAGAGAATTTCACCGTGAATTTATTCCAAAAATATTTGGTTCAATTAGTTTCAATTCAGATCAGATCAGTGCTACTTTCGTCTCATGCAAACTTAGAAGAACATCTGCATAGCTTGCCAAATTTGAAGCTAATAACCAGATAATACTGGACTAATGAAATGTGATGGAGTCCAGTTGGAGTGAGAGAGCTATATTGCATATCATACAAATTGTTTGGAGACACGAAGTCAGGGCTTACCCAAGTCTGGCTTTAGCTCAGTAGGCAAGCTTAATTTCCGTGACATCTTTGCTGGAAAAAAGAGAACATCCCTCTTTACAAACACACGTCTAAGCTAACACACGATGCCATGCAAAGCTAGATAACTAGCATTGGGGTAGGACTGTGCATAAAGCTTAAATACACAAAAACGACAAAAGGCTGTGGAACAAGTGCCTGTGGATTGTCTCACTGACTGCAAGAGCAACTGCAAGAGCAAGACACTGCGTAAGGACCTGTAATTCACAGAGGCATGCTGTGACAGACAAAACAAAGGAGGTGACCTCTGCTTGCACAATGCCCTGGAAGAGAGGACTGGTAAAGATACATCAAAACTGCACAGCCATTCAGGACCCTCATGCCACAGGAGCATGCACCAAGAACAAGAAGGTAACAGGAAACAGAAAACTGGAGATGGAAGAAGACAGTGGAAAAGATGGTCAAAAGTTACTATGGAAGTCTACTAGTTATTGTAGGCTAAGTGAACTTGGTTTACAGCTTCACAACTTGCTTCTCTCATTTGTAATCACCCAAAAATATCTCATCAACCACTAAATAAACTTGCTGTCTGCTAATAACTCCCACCGGGATCACCTCACACCACTTCTCCACCCCCATCTAAATCCATATTATTTCATATAAAGCAAACTGCATTGGATATTTAGATCTGAATCACTCATTTTTTCATACATTTATTTCTCTGTCTATAGGAAAAAGAAGAAAAAGAATTTCCATTATCATTATGTGATAAAAACCAACCTTAGCAAATGAAAAAAAAAAATCCATAAGAATACCCATAAAGCAGCCTGAATACATTTTTGTTTTCATTTTGATTCCCACCCTTTGAATATATTCTTTATTCAAAGCTTACTGTTTTATAGCCCCTATCCTTAATTAGAATATAAAACCTTAGAATATAAAGGCTTCGGACACCCACATAGGTGTTTTCACTTATTCTTGAGCTGGGTGGAGCTATGCTGGAAATGACATGAGGTCACTGAGCTCCATGAACCAATAAAAAGTCATAATGTCTCCATCCTCACAGGTACAACAACAAAGCTAAAAGGGGGATGGGGAAATGTGATTTAAGTCTGAGGTTAGAAGGTTAGTCTTATGTGGCAAAATTAGTGAAAACACTTGCATGAGTGTACCAAGAGAGTATAGGGCCTCTAAAGTGAGCTGGACTTTTCAAGTGAGGATTTTGTACATCTTGTGAATTAGCAGGTCTTAACAGGGTTAATGCTTGAGCAAGTTAATAAGAATCCACAGTATGGTCAGTATGGTCAGGTCTTGGCAATTCCAGTCTCTTATGTAACAGCCATTTTAGATACCTACTCAATATCACTTGGATCTGAAAGAGGGAGGTACTCCGAGTACCTTAGTTGAACAGGAAAAAAATGTTTCTTTTACTTAAACAGTGGACATGTAATTATCTGTTTCATCAACACACACTGGAGATACACAAAGACACAGTAGGACAGATGAGTTGCTCTCCGCTCTGACGTGTCATCATACTGTACTGTACTATGGACAGATATCAAACGCAGGCACATTTACAATTCGACACTCGTGCTACATACATGTAGCATGCAATATGTATATAAGGCAACTATGGTGTCTGTAGACAGCTGTAGTCCCACCCTGCTTCCAGGTTAACCTCTGCTCCAAGAGCTTTCTGTTGTCCATGTATAGTTTTCTGTCCATATACTGCTGTGATTGACAGTAAAATATGAGCACCATGTCATTTTATCCCAAAGGACTACAGTTGTTTATGCTCAAATACAGTGAGAACCAAAAGATAGTGGAACAGAAGCAAACCCCGGAAGTGGATTCAGACTTTGGCTCTAGTCTATTTCTTCCCTCTGTGGTGACTATGACATGAACGACAGAGACACTTTCTCTACGACAAAGAAAAATAAAAAAACAGGGGGGGACAAATTTGGAGCATGTTTGTCCTGCCTACAAAGCCTCTTATGAAAATCTTTGGCCAATCTTACCTCCTCTACCACCTCCATTGTAGAATTGCTGTAGATTGCTGTTTGACGTCAACACTTTAGGGGTGTAAGGGGGAAAGTAAAGTACAGTAAATGTGCAGTTAGAAACAAAAAAAAGTTTTCTGATTCACCACCGAGAGAATATGGTAAAATATTACAACTACCTACTTTTTTATAAATAAAATCACCTGGACATCATAACAACTGTGGTTTTTAATATTTTATCTTTAAAAAAAAAAACAACAACCTAACATCTCAGTGTGCAAAAAACAAAATAAAAGAAAAAGAGGTCTGTGGGGGAGAAAAACTTCTTCCGTCCGTCTTAACACTGTAAGCAGCTCAGCATTGACACTCGTAAGAGGTACTGTCATATTTTCAGTTGTTTTAAAACCAAATCAAACTATTCCAAGAATTTTCTTGGCTAAAGTTACACTATCCTGGCACTAAAGGAATCTTAATTCATCATACCGCAGCCTATTTCAAGGCAAAACTGGTGAAACTGCATGCACAGAAGTTCAAATTATTTTTTCTCGATTGGCAGCAGATTCTATCACTTACTAAAAAAAAAAAAAAAAAAACACTCAGCCCTAGAGTAAATGACTTTTTAAGGCAGACTTTTTTTGCAGGAAGGCACCTTATCTCTCTCCGTCCTATGAATAATGCAGAGCAGACAGATGTATCAGACCACAGTCTAGTGGCACCAGACATGGGGGCTGGGACAGCCATCATACCTGGAAAAAGTGGCAGGACTCCAGACTTTGAGATTTGTTTTCTGTCTGACCTTTTTAAAAAGCTCCTTATTTTCAGCGTGCTAATGCCAAGTTACACCTAATGAGATGGATCTGGGCTGTTTTCTCTTCAAGCACCTTCTGCTGAAATGCTAATAATGCAGATTTAGAAGAAGGCAAGTAAAAGAGCAGCAGAGCATCTTACTGCTGCAAAACACAATGCACCTCAACACGATCATCAAAGGGATAACTATTTGCACTTGGAGGTGGTGCATAATGTGGTAAGTGACATAAGGTTGACATTGAAAATTGGTATTTTTTTTTCTATAGTACAATCTATTTTGTTTGCTTTCATCTGGTCATATTCACTGATATGAAAATTGCTTATTATGATAATGGATTAGGAAGAATCAGCTTCAAAACCGCACACCCAGACACATTTAAATGTTTAACTGAAAGATGATCCCTGCTCAAAATCCAAGTCAGAAGTTAATTCACATCATCTTTGCAAGTGATATGTTTAACTGTTAATTTTTTTTTTCACAGATCTGCAATTATGCAGTTACTGAATGTGAAAATACCCAAGGCCCTTTAGTTTGAACATTTTCTTTTAAACTAATACTCTGATTAATGTAAATTAATGGGTTTCTCTACCAGAATGCAGAGTTTTGTTTAACAGTTTCATTCAATTTATAATTCTTAGCTGTCACACTGAATTAGGATCAGAGAGATCGGATCCATTTACAGCCTATAACCCAGTTTTCCAGGATACAACCAGAGATTAAAACAAATTTATTCCTGTCTATTGAACTCTGCAAAGTGGTAAGAATGCATGCACAAATGGGAAGATATTCTCAAAAACCCATAAACGTATGGTATTAAACTCAAACAGTGCATTTCTAAAGACTGAGGTAGAATGAAATTGACAGCCAGACAATTTTATGGTTCAACAAAAAACCCTTCAGTACAGCTCCAGTTTGATGAGCTACAATTTCAATAAAACTGTATTAAAAGTCGAGGCTCTTTTGAAACATTAATCTTCTTCCCTAACCAATGCTCCTCTTGCATTTAAATACATGGTATTAGAGATATATGTTTGACTGGTTCACTGTTTGGGTTTTGCATCTAGAAAGCACAAAATCTCTGTTCTATTTTCCCCATTTCTCTCTCAATAAGACCCTGAAGGACATGTTACCTGAAGTAGGGGACTTGCAGCGGTCCTCTGATGTGGCTGAACCCTCGTTGATGTCGCATAGACCTGCAGCAGAGATCATACAATTTAACCCATTAAATACAAAATAGAGCAAAGCAAAAAAGAACCACTGAAGTTTATATTCTGTCTGCATATGCTGCAATGCTACCCCTTTTTTACCGTGTCACACACAGTCAATCCAGAGGGAACTTCAGATTATGTTTTTGGGAGACTGGGAGACCGTATGTACAAATGGATGATTTCCATGTATCATGTTCTCTTCATTTAACAAGTAAACTGATCAACAAACTAATCAACTCATCAACAACCATATTTCATTTATACATTATATGTCAGAAAGATTTAGTGAAACTTTGTTTCCTCGTCCTTTTGTATGTCTAATTCCTCCCTTTGCCGCTTGCATGTTTGTGTGTGAGTGTGCACGTGTGTGTGTGTGTGTGTCATTGTCCTGTGAGGCAGAAAGCCAAGCAGAAAGCAGTCCCTGCTGGCAGAGAAACACAGCTGGATGCCTGATTACTGCTCACACTCGCCAAGCTCTGACAGGTGCCAGGACACTGCTCACCAGTCAGTGACACCAGATGCTCTGTGTGTACTTACATGCACGCTTCCTTGAGATGTGAGCATTTGTGTGTGTGCCTGTGTGTGTGTGTGTGTGTGTGTGTGTATGCATATATTTGCGTTGCATATTTGTGCATAAACTATCATAAAAATGAAAAAGAAATCCCTCAGCACACACACACACACACACACACACACACACACACACACACACACACACACAGCTTACTAATTCAGGCATCAACTCTTGCTTAAGCATGGGCAGTGCATCATCATGACACTGCAGCATCACCTACAGAGCTGCACTGCCATTGTCTCACACATGGTGGCAGTGTGTCCATACTGAAAGCATCCTCTTATCTATCAGTGGTACTATGAAGCTGCAGTGGCGATGTGTGTAAAAGGGATGGGCTGTGAGAGAGTGTGTTTGTGTGCCTGTGTGTGTGAGAATGAAGAAGGAGAGGGACAGAGACAGGGAGAGGCAGATGGACAAAAATGAGAAAGTCAACCAAAGCCCAGAGAAAGAGTTCGCATTTGTGTTGTCAAAGTGATCCATCGTGTGTCAACCTTACGAGGTCAGGATAACAAGATTCGTTTACAGATAAGCTCAGGGATATTATATATATATAACCTGTGGGGTTACTGGAGTCTAAGTAATCATTATTAGTAAGCTCCAGTGGCAAAAACAAGACATAATGTTCAATGAAACTGATTATCATTCTTACCCAAACCTGCCATGAAAATACACAGTGAATATTTGAATACTAAACCTGTTTATTCAGGTGTAACCAAAATCAGGAAATAACCGGGAGAGAGGACAGGAAGCAAAAACCAAAGTTGAATGTAGTTCCTATGAGCTTCACTGTGCTGTGTGTTGGACAGCTGACAAGTGGTATTTGATGTTGTGTGCAATTTTCCCAGATTGTTTCCTTTGCCTTTAAGATGACAGGAGTTTGAAAATCATGGTTAAATTTAGTGAGATGCAGATGACAACATTCAAAGAAATCTACAGGGAAATAAGATAAAGAATCAGTCCCAGTCCCCCAATTGCAAACTTCATAAATCTGAGCTTGTTCATACTGACAGAACAGATAAGCAGGGTCACATAAGACGAATGGCTTAAGTAGCTGGACATAAACAAATAGGAAGCATTAATACAATAAAAAGTGGAAAGTCCAGAATAAAAAAATTTAAATATTTTATAAAATGGCCACCACTGTGTTCACTGGCAATGAGCATCTTGCTTATTCCGATTCAGTTTACATACAGAGAAAGTATTGTGCTTCTGCAAACTTAATGACGGCACAATAAATTCAAGAGCCATTTGGTCCTATATCTGTGTGTGTGTGCACAAATATAAGGACTTGAGTTAATGAGCCTGGATGCTGAGAGTAAAGGAATAAAGAATCTGTTGTTTATCTCAGAGTTACTTGAAATTCTGGTGTGCAGCCAGTTAGCTTTTGAATTTGGGATAAAGAAAAATGGATTGATATGTGATTAGTGAGCTGTGGACATGAAACAATAGTGAGTTATATCTTGTGTTTTTCTGTAACAGAAAGGAAAAAAAAAAACGTCTACTGCTGTGTGTGCTCAGAAAAGTTTAGAAGGTTTTTTTCTTTTCTTTCTTTTCTCCTTCTTGTCCCTTATTACCTCCAGACGGCTGTCGTGTCTTTCTTGGCGACCGGGGCTGTCTCTGGTAGGGGTCATTGGAGCCGTAAAGCTCGACCGTCCCCAAGTTAAGTACTACTGTCTTCTGGATGTAGTCCACCACTGCCAGACCATTACTGTTGCCAAACACCACTCTGGGGAGGGGTGAAAGAGTTGGGGAGGAAGTGGAATTAACAGGAGGAGCATATTTTGTCCTTATAAGACACTTTATAGATTTCAGTAATTTTATTTGTTAACTTCAGGATGGTGGGGATAAAAAAAACTTGATATCTTATCCAGAAAACATCCATTTGATTCTAGTTTTGACAAGGATGTTACTGTGTATGTACTTACAAGCCGTAGGAGGAATTGAGCGCCAGACTTGTGATCTGCTGTGGAGGCTCTCCACTCACCCACACTAACTGGACCACCAAATCTACCTGGTATCCTGCAGACTGCTTCAGAGGAGTACTGCGCACTCTGGAGAGAAGAAGACAGAGTCGAGTGGAGGGGAACAGGGACAGCAAGAAAAACAGAAAGGCGAGGAAAAAAGAAAGCCCAATGAAAGGGAGAGAGACAACAACAGAAAAAAAGATTTCACAAAGAGAATGACAAGTGGTGCAGCTGCAGTTCTGAAGCAGTTGTGTGTTGAGGGTCTGGCATGAGTGGTTGCAAGGGGATGATGGGGAGGCTGAGCCTGAGAATGCTTCAGGCGCTGTCTAAGTCTGTGCAAGTGTGCTTGAGGCAAAAGGCAAGATTCATGTGTATGAGTATCTGTGTGTAAGCGTTCCTGGTGCTTATGGGAGTTTATGTAAGTGCTTCTGTGTGTGTGTGTGTGTGTGTGTGTGTGTGTGTGTTTCATACTTGAGGCAGGGAATGTTGCCTCCGTCAGAGTTGTTGCTGCTGGTGGAGGGGTGTGAAGGTGGGCCGCTTGTCTGAGGGGAGGCACCGGGTGTTGGATGCGCCGATGTCTGTTCCCCCCCTCCACCCCCGCCATCTGGAGACTCTATGTCGTTCAGCTCGTACTGCATTCGCACCTCTAGTAGCTGTATAAGACAACACACACACACATAGGTGCACACAAAAACATAGGCAGAAGAGATTACTTTAACAAAACTCTTAAACAACGATCCCTGGGGGGAAATAGCCATTCGGCCGTGAATGACATCCACATACATTCAAAGAGTTACTTTGATGATAGAGATTTTTTTGATGTGTGTGCGTGTGAGTGTGTGTGTGTGTGCATGTGAGTGTGTGTGCGATGGGGGTGAGAGTCAAAAAGGTCCTTCAATACTGAAATATTCCATTCCTTGCACGTCCTCCTTCAGGCTACTTCCCTGCAACCTCCACCTTCGCACAGACTCACACATCATCTGAACTCACGCATATACACACACACATACACAATAATCATAAGCTCCTCTCTTTTTGCATTCTATGTGTCTCATTAGCTCCACCGACATGTGGGAGTGAAGAGCGATCAGTTACCCTTCTTCAGATTCTCACTCCCGCCTGTCTCCGTCCTCCTCTACCTTCATTTCTGCAAGGTTATAGAGAGGTGTTTGACCTTGTGCAAAGGGAGGCTGTTCTCCTAATTACAGCTCGCTACCACTGCGTATCTACTTCTGATGCACATCCCAGTCACACTCTCGGAGCGTAGGAAAAAGTGGCTGATATTTTTCTGACACATGCATCAGCACTGGCAGTCACCCACAGAAAAAACTGCTAGGCTTCTAACAGGAACGTGGCTGATATTCAAATACATCTCCTTCAACAACTTCTGCCAAGGTGCTCTTAAGCAAAACACAGAAGTCTACGGATTCATGAAAACCTCTGGCTGTAAGCTCGCTTTGTTTGGAATATAGATTTGGATATTTAGGACAATCTGTGCTGAACACAAAGGGCACCAGCTAAAAAAAATAAATATATAAAAAAAAAACAAAAGTCATTAACAGACCTGCACAGAAAAACACATCACAGCACAGCCCACGGACATCACTTTGATTGACAAGTGATCTCTGTGAAGTCTAGAGCAACGGCAACACAGAAATGACTGCCTAGCAAGAAAAATCTTGCCAAAATTATAAATAAATAAAGTATCTTGCTGGTTACCAATTTAACACTCCACTGCTTCCACAGTAGAAACTAAGCATATATACGCTCACATCCGTCTCACTTATAATATAGGAGCCATGAGCCTGCACTCACAGATTAAACAGCATTTCTCTTTATGTCATTAAACACTAGCTCCCATCACACCCCCATAAGCACTTATGTCGCAATCAAGGCAGATTATAATGACGGTCTAGCCTGGTTTGTTCACTGCTCCGTCTGTTGGCATGGAAACCATACTGCCTTTGACTCGGCAGATCTTTGAGTGTGTGTGTGTTTGTGCGTATGTCTCACAACATCTTAAAACAGCACTGAGGGCAGATAATAACGAGGAAAACGTATTCTTGATGGGGAACTACGGAATTATGTCCTGTATTTGTAATTTTTTTCAGTAAAAAAAAAAACCCACCTGTACCACCTCAGTAGTTACTTCCAGCTTGCTGAAGCGGTAGATGATAACGTTGGCTGACACCCCAGCCACACACAGCATCCGGCTCTCAGGGCACCAAGCCATAATCTGAATGGCAAAGGGGTCTTCATCTGACACGTCCGTGCTGCCCTTGTCTTCCTTGGACCGGTTTCTGTCAAATACCTTGGCTGTTTTGAGCTTATAGAGCACCTGGAGCATTACTAGAAAAAAAGTAGAGTAGAGAAAGTATCAGATACAATCCACAGTAATCAGACATAAATACAGAATCTGGCTCCTGCTATGCGCAGCTTTGAACTTGAAATAATTAATTATCATATATAATTAGTATAAGGCTCAATATAAACAACACTAGTTTGGTTTTTATTTTTCCATGTGTTTATATTTAGATCAGTTTAAAAAAATATTATCATTTTAAATTTCAGTTTTTGAAGTTGTTTCCTTTCCCTTATCTACCCTTTATCTTTCACATTTTAACTGAAGCTCAAAATGTCCTCTGTTGTCTGCTGTTTTGTCTAAAAAAATTCCAGACAATAATTATAATTTTGTAAAGCATAAATAAAGCTTAGCCCTTGAGAGAACTCACTTGCAGAGGCATCCCAGAACTTCACAGTTCCATCAGCATGCCTGGGAAGAGAGAGAGGAGAGGGAAGAAGAAGAGAGACACAGGGTGAGATGAATTTAAATCTGTGGCCTGCTGTCTAACAATTTCAGAGCTAAAAGTTAAAAATACAGTTTGTATGACTTGGAGCTTTAAAACATCTCTAGAATATCAATTACAGACACTTCGCTGTTACAAAAACATTTTGTATTACTTTGCTGGGGATATTTTTAATGGTTTAGATCCCTTAGTTTCAATTACAGGAAATCTTGATATTTTAGATAGTGTGCTTCCCAGTAAGTAAGCATTTTAAGTAAGCTCCTCTTGTTTCAGTATGACAGTGCCTCAATGCACACAAATGAGGTCCGTAAAAAAAGGTTTCCCATGTTTGGTGTAGAAGAATTTGACCGGCCTGCAAAGAGCCATGACTTGAACCCAACCTGACACCTGACCCAGGCCTTATCGCCCGACATCAGTGCCTGACCTCACTAAAGCTCTTGTGACTGAATGGGAGCAAATCCCTGCAGAACAGGTTCCAAAATCATTCTTCCCAGAAGAATGGAAGCTGTTATGGTAACACATTAGCACCCATGGTTTTAGCTTGACGTGTTTGACAATCACAAGTGAGCAAAATTTTCATACGTCAACACTTTTTTTTTTTTGGCCATTTAGTGTAAATTCACTTTGTTATCCACATATTGATAATCACCTAAAAATGAACTGAACACAAGTGTAATGAGCGTACACAGGATTACGCTCATCAGCAGGTGAAGCATGACAGCTTCTCCATTTAGTGTTGCAGAAAAGAAAATAACATGTATTTTGGTTGTCACTTTTTTTCTTTGCTCCTCAATGTTGTTATTGCCAATTCAGCTGAGTGAACTGAGAGTGAAATATTTTGCAGGCTGTGGCACTCTCTGAGAGAGGGAGAGAGAAACCTGGACAGAATAGTAATACAACATGTAAGAGTGGGGAGAGAGCGAGGAAGGAGAGGAGCGAGAGCCTCCTACTGCCAAGCCCATACCTCAATGTCACTTCTTCGGTGTGTGTGCTCAGTTAAAAACGCCCCATCTCCCCTTGTTGACAGCTTAGTGTGCGATAATAAACATCAAAATGGAGCAAAGTGCACATGATTGGAGTATATGAAAGCCTACAGAAAATAATTTAAGACAGGCTCCTCTGCTGTGTTGACCTGACAGTGCAGTAGAGGTGAAAATAATCGAGTTGCAGCAAGATGATAATGATAATGCTAATGAAATCAGTATTGCCTTACCCAGTGATGATGATCTCTGGGTAGCTTTGTGTGCCTTGACCCCAGTTTCCACCACTAATAGGCCATTCCTGGATAGACAACAGACACATGCTTTGCATTAGAGAAAATGACAGAGTACAGGAAGGAGTTCAGCTTTGTCAATAAACAGTGTCAATAGAAACATTGATTTTAGAAATAGATGACATGATAAAACTGCAAATGTGTGAGTGCACAGGGTGAAAAAGAGGCAAGAATCCTTCGTGTATGTTTCTCAGCGTGTCTTGCAATTATAGATTATGCACCTCAATGAGTGCACAATGTGTGTCGCCATCTGAGAGTGTGTGCGTGCCTGTGTGTGTGTCTGTGTGTGTGCATGTTAGTGGGGGGTTTGGCTTTGAACACATTGACACATACAAAAGGTCACCAGGATGACTCATGGTGATCTTTATGTGAGAATGCCCTCCTGCAGCTCAGCCAGGCCTTCGCTTAACAAAAAATAAAGGAAAAGCAGCAGTTAGGCAGCCAGTTTGGGTCAGTACATGCTGACATTTCCGACAGCACGCTAGAACAAGGCGACAGGGAAAAGAACATAGGCATACATAATGGCTGAAAGAGCAGGGGGTCTGTCTTAGATGATACAGGGATAAGAGAAGAGAATGAGAGGAGAGAAGAGGTGTACAGAGGGAATGGAGGATCGTTAGGTAATATGACACCATTATATAATCCATTTAGCTTCACGGAAACATTGAGAAATATACTTTAGTACCACTAATACAAATTAATATAGAATGTGAAGTGATATATTAATGATGTCCTTTATCCTGTAACCTTGTTGTTCTTGGTGTATGGCAGGATGGTTAGAGGGTGTAACGTGGGGCATTTACATATCTAATTTATGCATTTAGCTCTTTTATGGCACTGCTATCCAGAGCGACACGAAAGAATATTCCACCCTCGGGATACAATTACATTTTATACATCATTAATCTGTGATGAGAGGTGTGTTCAAAGAGTTATTTTGTGATGAAGGAGTTGTAATTTATTTTATTTTGAAAATAAAAACCTGTCCTGTCTGCTTCTGCTTGGGAACGTTGCTTAAATAGTTGCATTCAGTGATGACAAGGAGCAGTTAGCGATTTCTGTGGCAGCATAGTTTCACTTTTTCTTTTACAGGTCTGTAAAAAAACATATTTTATTTGTCCAAACTGGGACCTGAGTACTAATTTCGTACCATAACATGTAAATGTCCTGGTATGACAATAAAGTTCCTTGATCCTTGATCCTTGATCCAAGGCAAATAAGGACAAAGCCTTTTGTGGTTTTACTGATTATATGGATGTTTTTATGTCCATGACACTCATGGAGGTAGTAGGGGTTTCCTATAGAATACCTTTTTGCTGTAGCCCTGTCGTTTCTGCCGCGAGCCAACAGAGTAAAGTGCAGGTATGAGGTCCACAGGGCAGTCGGCAAAGTACTCGCAGCAGGTCACGGGAGACTCGTGGATAGTCAGAGGATAGGGGTTCTCAAATATGGGGTAACTGTTAACAAGAGAGATCAGACAAAGTCGCTCTTAATTAACTTGTCTACTAAGGATCAGTGCATTAGTCTTATGTAGTATCCCATGCAAACTAAGGAATAAGATTTACTAGAGTAAGTTATACCATGATATAAAGCAGAGGTGATATATAATAAAGATAACAAGCACTCATAGTTGACTGTGATATTTGAAGATGAGCAGTTATTTAATAAAGAGTCAGGCTCACCCATTTTGTGCAAGGTCGATCACCACTAAATCCTTCTCCAGAAGGACCACCACAGCGTAAGGTTCCTGAAAATCTGCACAGAGAAACACACGTCGTTCATCATGTAACACTTTTAATAGTCTTGCAATTCCTTGAGAGAACTCCCTTGAAAACTGCAAACCACAAGGGAAGAATTTCTCCTACTTTACATGGCAAATATTATCATATTTTATGATCTGTGTGATTTATACGTTATGTGTCACCTTATGATGAGCCTCCCTCATAATAGACTTTAAATTGTTATAATGAATGGATTAATAATATATAACTTATGACAGAATCAACTACACAACAGTGCACCACAGTGGAGCCAGTACAGATTGAGCCATGCTGCTCAATAAACTACATGCATATATCTCCTTTCGACTCCAGCATTATAAAAATGTTAAGACTCAGGGTATGGTTGTCTTGGAGGTAAATACTAACAAAGGCAATACATTCAGCAATACGGATCTAACAGACATCTTCAGAACATGTTTTATTGAATGTATGCAAAGATTGCTCCACTTTCACAGATTTATACTGATCACATGCCAAGTAGAAAGTTGAAGAACTGTTTTCAGCTGACAGCCGCTTTAGTGGAGCAGCTGAGGGTTAAACACCTTGCTGAAGGGCACCCTGAGAAAATTTATGGGAAAGGGGAGAAACTGAAGACTGCCTTTCTAACCTCAAATCACCTGCCGCCCTCAAGCTTCGTCTGGGTTCACTGCAGTAATAAAGCACAGCTCTTTGCATTATGTATAGACGGTAGTTACTATTCCCCTTTTGGGTATTTGATTTGGAAATAGCATCACACACCCTACTATTCAGATATGTACTATTTGAGAGTGTGTGTGGGGGTAAGAGGGTTTTTAGAGAACAATCTGTTGTTTAGAGCAGCAGGTCTCAGACTGTCAGAGTACACCAAGGTTAAAACACTCTGACAACTGTTGTCACTACACATCGCACTGTCTTGCTCCTTTTTCCTCCCTGGAGCTGGTCTACAAGTGATTCACATTCTATTGGGATTCATTATGCAACCTCAGATCACTGTGGCCATGTCTGTCAGGTTTTGGGAATAGGGAACTGGGAATAGCAACTATGGTTATGGCCCCTTTCACTGCTGATTTAGATAAAGATACAAGCAAGCTGCAAATCAGCTAATCAAAGTTTTTTCTTCTGTGATGAGAAAAATGAAAAAACGGCAGAGCTGCTGCAGTTAAAAAAAACTCTGTCTGCTGTGGCTAAAAATTACACTAACGAGAGCAGTGAGACTGAACAAAAACTGTAAAGCTGACGGCTGGAAAACCAAAACAATGAGTTAAAAGACGACATAAAGCTTTGTAGCACTGAGGGAAACTGCAGAGTTGACTGATAATTCCCTGTGGATTTGTTTCTACGAGTGACAACGTTCATATAAAAGTAGTTATGTGATCCATTGCAAACAAACAAAACACTGATTATAGCAACTTTAAGGATTAAACATACAGAATGAAAGCAACTAATCTTTATTTCTAACAAGGCAGGAAATCTAGCATAATCTAGTATTTGGTCTGACAGCTCTGCATATACTGTGAGTTAAATTTAGTTTCCTGTGAGAAACCATTTTTTTTATGAGTTGCACCTAACATTTTAGTCTTTGTCTGAATACTGTACCACTTTACCATACTGTTTGTTTTCACACATGAAACATACTGGTAGTGGCAGCCACATTATCATGGATTATCAGTCTCCTCTACACACTAACACCAGTTTAAGCATGAGCACACACACACACGCACGCACGCACGCACGCACGCACACACACACACACAATCAGCCAGACATATATTGTGTAATCCAAAGACCCAGTAATGTCCATTACCAGATGAAATCAGTGGGTGGTGACATCAGGTTGCCAGTGACATAATGAAGTCACCATTGTTACATAACTCACTAATCCTTCCTGTAGCTGTGCTTGTGCCGGATAACGCTGCACCAGAGTTTACATACGCACAGGATTCTATACCATTCATCTCCATTCTGACTTGTTTTAGCTGTTGACTCCTCAATACAGGAAATAAGATAATAATTTAATTTAGATGGAAGGCTACTGTGTACAAAAAGATGAAATGAAAATGTAATACTCTGTGTGTCGGATAATGAAACTGAAATAGGAGCCTTCCCCTTGGGAAATTTCATATTTATTACAGGAACACACAAACACAAGGGCAAGCAATCCAACATAATTAAAAAACAGAAAGGTGTGTGCGTGTGTGTGTGAGCCTAATGCATTCACAGAAAAGAGGATATGATAACAATTCCCATACAAATATCATTCTCAAACATGCACACACCTACCATTAGGGTATGGTGTCTCACAGAGTGTGAGGAAATCTACTATGGGATAGTCCATCTCCAGCACAGCGGTACTCTTCCCATGCATTACCGTCAGACAAGGCCGCCGGCCCACCGTGTCGTAGGACAGGCCACCAGACAGGATTATGAAGGGTTCCCTGGAACACACACACACACACACAAACACTGAAATAACAAATTACAGATTTTTTATACTGAGGACTTTTCATACACTGGCTTTTTACTTAAGAAGATACATTAAACAGCAGGTAACCATAGTGACATTATGGATTTGCCTCGAGCTGTATTACCAGTTACCAGAAACAATGAGTTCATCTGACTACATGTAAACTTTAAAAAATACTGATGACTGTAATAGATTTAACTTCTGTAGTGATTGTAGAGTACACACTGAGGTGTCCTGATTCACAAAAATAACAACAGGGGTGGAGCTGAAGAAGCAGGCAAAGGGGAGTGGAGTTTCCTTCCTTCAATCAGAACACCTCACAGTACATTATCACTTACAACGCAAATAACAGCCTAATGGCTAAGAATAAAGAAAGCCTGCTGCTAAGAAATTGTCGGTTCTGCTGGACTGACATAAGACTGAGTTGTGGGTAGGTCCTTGTCTAAGGCACATGCACATTTGTAACTCACGTTGCCTCAGCAGCAGCGTTTAATCCCTGCAAATACCCCAGTTTTGTCTTTTGCCACAAGTGTGTATAATTAAGCATATTCTTGTCCCAGCATGCGCACATGTGTGTGAGTGTATGTCAGTGTATGTGTGTGAGAGAGGATGAGGGACCCTACCCATTTCTAGTGGTTTTGTACTCCACTTTGAGAATGGGTTTACAAGGCTCTGGCTTCTTCCCGTCCTTGGGCTGTTTTCCTAAAATAGCACAAACAGAAGTTACTTTAGTTTGCCCGTTCACTCCCTCTTCACCTCCTCTCTTCTTGTTTCTCCTGTGATCTCATTTTTTACCCCCAGAAGCTCCTCTTAAAATGCAGCTCTGAAGATCAGCAAGACAACAATAAAAGCCCTATTCATCAGAGAGGTGAAAGACAAATGCAGGTGCAGGGACATGCAAAGAAGGTTTGACAATCATGGATGATTTACAGAATCCATCTATTCAAACCTCAAGGGAGGTCCATGTGAAGGAAATTTGCACATCCATCATATGTGTGCCTACCTACGCATACTTTTGCATCAGAATGCACAATACGAGGCTGAATATATCGGAACTACTAGCGGAGAGCCCAACTGAGCCCTAAGGCAGGTTATACAAGGCAGGTCTGTATAATAAAGAACTACTTTTAATAACTACATCTAAATAACAGATATCTAAAAAGACAATTAAAGGAGGACTTATAAGCCTTACTTAAACCTGTCAAAGGAATTTGCATAATTGCCCATTAAATACCAAACTAATTATGCATGCAGCAGTGGGAGAAACAACTAATTAAAAAGCCTGTGTGGTGAAATCCTTTCTGCAGTCCCCTACACACAAAACCAGCTTGAGAAACTGGTTAGAAGTTTTTCTCTTCTTTGTTCCTCTCTCTGACTCTCTTTGTCCATTTGTCGCTCTCACACACTCTGTTTATTTCTTCCAGGTCCTTCATCTGGGTGAACTGTCAAAGTGCTCTGTGGGATGAGTAGTTGTGTGTGTGTGTGTGTGTGTGTCGGGGGGGGGGGGCAGAAGAGTGTGGATTAAAATACATCTTCAAAAGAGCAGACTTGCTTTCTGCAGGAAATAAACAGAGCACCAGCACTAATGTGTATGTGTGTGAAGACACAAAGTAGAGCAAACAGAGGCAGGACATAATTGAACTGACAATAATCCTCTGACTGAAATGAGGAAACAATGAGAGAGACATGTGTAAGGACACTTTTGAGGGATGGCTACAATGAATACAGAGTGGATTATGTGACTGAAAGCACTGGTATTGTGTATTGTAAAATTTGTGCTGCACTATTGGCTGCCCAGGTCACCAGACCAGGCAGAATCAACCTAAAGTGCTAAAAAAAAATATTCAATACATCCCCAAGAAAAAGCAAAAATCAGAGAAAAAGTTCCACCATGGAAGACTCTACCTGAACAGCACAGAGTATCTGGTTTATCTGGTCGAGGAAGTTGGAAATTATGTATTACACACACACACATTATTAATGTGTGTGTGTGTCCACCTCCTTACCGTGTGGGGTGATTGTCTGTATGGGCTTGCCCTGTCCTCTGATGTTCCATATGGTCAGAGTTCCATCTGAGTGACTGCAAATGAACTGCTTGCCCTCGTGATGCCAGGCAACTGAGTGGATCGCCTAGGAAACGACAGACAGGAAGCAAGGTGGGGGTTGGGGGGTGGGGGTGATAGGGTCAGTGGTTCAGCAGGATGAAACATCATGTGCCACCATCTCCCTCACGCTACAGGTTTGTTGCACTGCCACAGCCATACGGTACATAATGTTCATATGTGGGCTAAACGCCTGTGACTCTGGATTAAATACTCTTGAGCAGATGGTGAAACTGAGAAAAAAAAGAATCTGACCGATGACCTCAGGGTATTTCCTGTGGCGTAAATGCATATATTAGAAGAAGCTTTTACACGACCTATTTGCTCGATGTGGAATAAGCGGTAATGGACTGGTCATTGTATTCTGGGATGCCAAGAGGAAGGTTTAATTAGCATGGTTACACATCTAAGAATACTATTTCATAAAGATACCTATTCACTCAAGAAAAAAAAAATATCTTCAACATTCAGTATAACTGAAACACACTCGATATTCAAAAAGAAGAGAAGTGGCAGAAAGAGCAAAAGAGATTATCACAAATCAGAGTTTGAGGTTGAGAGTTTCTGAGCAACATGCATTTAAGAAGTACGCAAAGCAGTTCAAAATCAATTTCAAATATAAAAGAAGAAATATAAAATAATCATTAGTCCAATATCTACAGTATTTACTGGAAAAGCCACTAATGCTCACAGGGCCTTGAGTCATGTCTACAAAACCGAGACAAAGGCGCAGGTGAAAAAACATTAAGAACCAAATGGAGAAACTGATGCATAGACAAGCTAATAGACAAAGAGAAAAACAAGGAAAGACAGACGAGAGCTGGAGAGACGGTGCCCTCTCTGCCCTTTCATCCTCCCCGTCATCTGAACAGTCCTGTTGCTGTTGTAAGCCCGGCTCACGATGATTTATCTCCTGACAAGCAATCACTGAAAACACAAACACATCATGACCAAAGTATGCCAGTAAAGGGCAACCTTGCTTATTGATGCCCTTTTCATAGCTCATAATTAAACCCAGCCAACGATTTGACATTAAGTAAATATGATGATGTGCACCCAATCTGTGTGAAGCTCGCAACCGCTTCCAAAGCAGTTTTTACAGGGCTTGTCACATGAATTTTCACCCAGGGACATGCTCTTACCCGAACATCTGCGGCATCAGTAATGTATCCCATCACAAGTCCAGTGCTTTGTCAGGGAAAGTATTCTTTCTTTCAGAGACAGTGACTGGGCATATTTTCTTATATAATGTTCTCCCTGTATAAGCCCCCTGTTTTGACAGTCAGTTGTTGCTGGTCAATATTTTTGCACCCCTGGCTAAAGCTCCGCTTATTGCTTAAGTGTTAACTAGCCACTGGTTTTCCTTGTCACCTTGTCTCCCAAATGCTGCTCCTCTCACATTGCTCATCTGAAATGAATGATTACCTCGCTGTCAATGCCAATGTGAGCACACGGTCAGGTTAAGTCAATCTATCCCAATTGCAGTTGCTATTTATTTAGGTGTATATCAATTTCGCCTTCAGTGCGCCATTAATCATAACTGGTGCTGCGTGTCAGCCTCGCTGAATGTGCCGAGTTTTATAGAAAACAGCTAAATGGACAACCAGTGCCGGCTTGTGCTCATGAGACACCAGTGATTCGCTCACCACAAAAAAAAAATCTAATTTTATCTGTCCCAGAGTAAATTGTATCATGCTTATACATTTTAGAGGGTAATGAACCCCATCTATTGCTTGCTGGTAAAGTATGTCATTCTTTACATAGCCTTGCTTGGCCACATCTTAAACTCACAAAGACAAGAAAGTAATAGAGTGATACTGTGGAGAACAGTTTGTATCCAACCAATAACCAATCAGAGGTTCCTGAGGTGCATGTTTTTTGGAAGCACAGCTTCGAGGATTTTCAGAGATCTCATTATCCTCGTTTTCTCAATGGGATATCCCCCAGGTCACCGTGAGCTTGATGAGGCATAGCTAAGGTTATGTGACATCACGGTGCACAGACACACAGACTCAAGTTAGCTCATTACACAGTTAATGACTCATTCCCTCCCACTCCCTCAAAGACGCACAAATCAAACGTGACTAAAGTTCTAAATCAATCCCTTTTCCCGGTGTTCTTTATCTATGGAGATTCCTGTTTTCCTGTTCACGATGATTGTTTTCTTGTAAATAATTAGAGGCATGATGAGTAATGGCTGAGGTGTCTTATTTAGCCTGGTGGCGGATGTGTGTCCTTGTAAGCAAAGTGACAGGGACTGTGGGATGCAGTGGCCAAGAAGGAGAGATAGCCATAGGTAATTCACCAGTATGCCGTGCCAGGTGGTGCGGACATAGTTACCGCAGGTGTCCTGAATGCTTTGTGAATAAATTTCCGACTGTAAAAATTTTAGCATCCCACACTCCAGAAGTGAATTATCCTAGACTGTGTAAGCTATATTTATTATTAGGCACATACAGAGTGTATTCTTGGGGATCTGTGTCCACCCACTGGCATTGTGCGTTTGACGCTGTAGGTTTGTTCCAATCTTATTTATAGACAGATCAACGTTTAAATAAAAATTAGATCTTAATGAGTCTGGATACTAGTAGAGAAGGGTCTAATGTTTTCCTTTGTTGAAGATGTAGATATTAAAGATGCTAAATGCTAAAACTTCTCACACTTTTATGAGCCCTTATTCACCCCTTCAGGGATGGCTTGACAGGGACAGACTGCATTCTAGAAATCTATCAGCGCATTGTTCACTGTGACACTCCCAAGAGGGAACAATGCACTGTGCTTAATTGGAAAATGAGTAGGGTAATTGAAACACATGGTACTCATCATATCAAACAATACCAATTAAAAAGACTAATTTCATGATTTATTACATTAGGTCAGTTTTCACAGATTGGTCTTTGGGGGAGAGAATTCAGTCATCACTTATTAGAGTCACACACACACACACACACACACACACACACACACATTCACAGCAAAGACAAAATAAACACACAAACTGAGATTGGTGAAGGAAAACAGACATAAACGTAAACATGCATATCACAGCCCTAATTAGAATTGCTTCTGCCAGCATTGTGTCACACTGGGACACAAATACAGCTTAGCCCTGAAGTGACACACACACACACACACACACACAACAATGGTAACTCAGTTCAAGTAGAAACATATTCAACCTAAAAAGGCTTAATCTAAAAAACAAGCATTTGAGGGCACGAATGTCAGCAGTGATTTCCATAGAGCAATCCCTTTTTGTTTTGGAACATGAAATCCATTCTGTTTCCATTTTTGTGTTGTGGTTATTATATAAGCCCTGAAAGAAACAAGCCCCTGTGAGATTCAATGTACCAATTAAGACTTTTGCTATATTAAAAAAGATGATGTACCATCATTGGATTGATTGGAGCTAGAAATGCAATGTTATTAATTTAGAACAACTGCAGACTTCTTGCTGTTTAGTTTGGAGATATATTGCCATAAAGTGGACATTTGACACATTGGTTGTTTTTGATGAAAAGCCTTCAGTCATTAACACTTTAATCTACTTAAATTAAAACAAATCTTAGACCTGCGCAATGAAGATGAACCTAAAGATTTCAAGAATTTTTATCCAGCAGCTAGCAGCATGGCTCCAGGTATGGCAGTGTCAGACTGAATTGTATTAACTTTTATAATCCCCTGTGTTTTTATCTATCACCATAATGAGCTTAAAATTTTAATTTGCCCTATGCTTTGATTTATGACTAAATACCTGCAAAATAATATTCCCATCATCCTCAGCCGTAATTTGTGTTTAGAGCAAATGTTAGTTTGCAAGCACACTAATGGCGAACACTGAACATCGCACCTGTTAAACATCAACATGTTAACATTTTCACTGTGAGCATGTTTGCATTTAGCCCAAAGTACTCCTGTGCTACAGTCATTAGCAGACATGATACAGTGAAATAAAGTTGCATCAAAATCACACCTGCTTAACATCAGCTTGTTAATGTTGTCATTGTGACCATGTTTGCGTGCTGATATTAGCATTTAGCTTGAAGTTACTGGTGTGCATGTAATTACTGATCGTTTTTACAATCTAGCTACTAGGAGTAGCTGGTGTCTCATGGCCAAAAAAAATAAGTGTTAAAAAAAGTTAAAATTCTACCTATGGAAACCATTAATGCCAAATTTGATGGCAAGCCCATCAATAGTTGTTGAGATTGTTCACTCTGACCCAAAGTGTTGAACCAACACTGACATCAACTGACATCGTTAAAAACTGTAACTGCCAGCTTTACAGATCAAATATAACAAAATGAACAATTTATTTTTGCGAGGAATTATGAAAATAATGAAATAATCAACAAATGTCTTGAATGCAAGAATAGAGTGGGAATTTATTTATTTATTTATTTTTAGAGTAACATCTAGTTCACCCTGATGGATAGAGCCCGACAGAGACTAACCATTATATAAAGAGTGATATTCTTTCCACTAATGGATATTGCGCCAGACTTGCCAAATGATCCATCAGAATAAATGTCTGTATTCTTAACAGGTCTTAGGGGGAAAGAAAACACTTCCTAGTGAACCCAGACTCATGTCATAAAGAGTTCTCAAATAATTTGTTGCATGTGCTTTTAATCTTCTTAGACAAACAGATGGGAGTGATTCGTGGCACAAGGACTTATTAAATAGAGTCAACTGACCAGTCATTTCTGGTGATGTACTGTCCTATACCGACGTCAGTCATTTGGAACTAGATTTATAAAGCGCTACTAATTGGTTCACAACAGCTTGTTTTAAATTGGACTGAACCTGCTTCCAGCATTCAAAATGATGTTGTTTACTATAAATTTTCATGTTAACGTATGTTGATAAGACAAATTCCTCCACAGGCAAAGTTGTTAAATCTGTTTGAATTAATTGCTTGGAAATTAAGTAATTAATGCTTAGTGGTTGTGGGAATTAGTTTACACTTTTTGCTGTGTTACTGTTGGCCTTCAGTGATAGCTCTGAGAATTGTGGCTTTTTCCAGGGACAAACAACAGCCAATATCTTACACCACAGTTTTTGTCCTACTACATTTTTGTTCTACTACATTTTTTCCAGGGACAAACAACAAGCTACTACATTTTTTTGAAGAAATGAAATGTAGAAAAAAATGGACAAGATTGAGCTGTGACAGTAGATGGGGTGGGAAGTTTGGCAACTTGTATGAGCAGACTGTAGAATAAACTGGTTAGTTTGAATTATGGGCCTTTGACACTAAAATGAAAGAGATCTTCCATGCATTCGTTGAGTGAGCAATAGCCACCAGGAGATAAGCAGGAGGGGAAAGAGGGAAGTCGAAGCTCCACTCCGGCTGCGCTATCAGCCATTCATCATGGACGGACTCAGACCAAGGTGTTGAGTCAGATGAAGCAGAGTGGAGCAGGGTCAGGGTGACGGATGCTCTCTGGGTAGCTCTCACTGGAAACCCATACTGCTGATCCACAGCTAACAATAGACAATCCACTGCAAGACACAGAGTGGAATGTGTGCTCTCTCAGCTCTTTGAAAGCTTGTTAAAAACACAAGTTTTTTTTTGCTCTGCACTGTCTGAACTCTGCCAAAAACTTTGTTGTTGTCTGGGAACCAGATTAAAGGGGACCTCTTATGCTTTTCCTTATTGGCTGTCATATACTGCGGACAGAATACTCGGCAAATGTATGTACACGTTCTCCCAAATCTACTTGAGTTGTATTATAGGCATTTAATGCACTCCAGCATACAAATAACCAACGGCGCAGGTTTACTCTACAGTCATTTGGCAAAAGCAGAATAACATTTTACTTGCAACGTTACCTTTGGTAAAAACAGATATTTTCCACAACTGTCAACATTTTAGCGCATTTCCCACACATACACCACATTTAACAGCAGCATATATAGAAAGATTTTTATATACGGACTGTGACTGAAAAACTAAATTCACCATTATGTCACATGATAAGCAGGTGATGGGTGTAATATTGCCAAAAAGAGATGTCCTGCTGTAATCTTTCATTCTGGATTGGATTCAGACTCAAACACGTACAGATGGATTTGAGAAGTGGCAATTTCCAATCACTTATGTTACTTAGTAGTTTTACAGTTTGCTTTCAGGACCTCCAAACTGGTAAGAGAAGGAAGTGGTGTTGACAAACACAATGGCACTGAGTGCTGCCCCTTGGCAAGCTTCTGGAAGTTGGCCAATCAGAAGAAAGTGGACTTTTAGGGAGGGGGGCCTTAAGGAGCCCAGAGCCTGTTTCAGTATGAGGTTCAGCTGAGGAGTTGCATAACAGGCAGTCTGAAATAAATAAGGTTCTTTTTTTTAAAAAAAAACGAAAAACAAAAACAAACTCATGCAAAGCCACTCTACTGGAGTCCCAAAATAAAAATGAAGAGCTGGAAATGAACATAATACGCCCCTCTTTAAGTTCCGTGATTTGATGACATTTCTACAGTCTGACAGCGCCTAACTAACAAAAGCTGCCTTCATTTGAGTCATAACAATTTTTTTATTTCCCTTATGTGCCCCCTACTTGCTGACGTTCTGTGAGAAAGTTTGCAAAAATTGTCACAAACGAGCCAAGAGTACAGGAGCCAGCATTACTCACAAAGACCATTTATGTCTATCCTTTGAAATCCTAGACCACAGACCGCCTTTCACTTGTTTAAACATCCACAAATTTTCATCAAAACTAAAAAATGCTTTAAGAAATACTTATTCCAAAGTCTGAATCCCTGAATCACTGCATGGTCTGCTGCTCATTCTGCTGCTGAAAAGACGAAGAGGAAAAGCTTCCTTGTTCATTTCAGTTGACAACTTTGATACTTGGCAGCAAGCTTCTAGGCAAATAGTGTTTGAATGAAAGCACACAGCAGGAAAAAGAGCGCACAGCAGGAAGAATACATCTTGCAATGGATTTGATATCTGTAAAAAGTTATTTCACCCAACGGTATTGTTTGCAGAGGCTTTACAGAGATGGAGTTTGCACTCGATCATGATGTCAGTGAATGACAGCAAACTATCTATTGTACCAAATAATCCACTGATTAGACCAATGTTTCCATAGCAACCACCTTGATGTTGGACATTTAGTTCAGCCTTCACTGCCTCTATCCTCATTCCCAACTAAGACAGTAGAACTCAACACCTAGCCCTTGAAGTATGCTTTTGCCTGTGGTTCCTTGTTCCTAGTGCTGACATTAGCATGTAAAAGAGGATAAATTTAGTAGGTACATAGCATCGTACCTCTGAAAAAAAATCAAGTGAACGATAGGATGAAGTTAATCAGCATAAACTTGTATAAATTTTTTCTAACCTCCCACCCCTACCCCCACAAAGCCACTGTGTTAATTTCCCACAGAACTCACTCTTTAGTCCATTTCATTAGTGTTGGCTGCTCCACTGTCCACACCAGTACTATCAGAAAAGTCATGGAGCAACCATAACCACATTCCACTGATGTGATGCAGTGCAGCAGAACACAAGAACTGTCTTCAATGCCCTTGAAGGCTGGTCTGAAGCCAAATTAAACTTTAAAGATATTTGAATCTGAAAACCATTTGGATATATTAGCCAGGGGAATAACCCCACCCCCATCACCACCACCAAATTCCCACCCACTCAACCCCCAGTCTCTGGAGAGGTGTAACTGTAGGGGTTTGGAGAGAAGAGATGAGCTCCCTTGGGAGATTCAATCCTAGAGACTGTAATGCCCTAGGAGCAGTGGGAGGATATTAGCTTATCTGAGAGAGGAAGACAGAGCAAAGAGAGAGAGAGAGGGGGGGGGAAGAGTCTTTCTTGCATACTGAACATACAAAATACTCTAATTTTGTGTCTGTGTAGTCCTCAGTGACTCTTGTTATCTCTGCATGCTTACAGCACCACAGCTCTGCCAATGTGGTGAGCACCAGCATGAGCATTACAATAATCTAATTATCTTATACAGGTGGTTTGGCTCTGTGTCTAAGCACTACGGACACCACTGCATGACCATGTACATGATGACTGTGTGCGTGTTGGAGTGTGCACATGTGTACCCACAGGCATTCAATCGGCTTAAGCCTCAATGACAGGTTTATGAATGAGATCTCCTATTCATAGTCATATTCAGTTCCTACTAAGACTCCAAACCATGGGTTGTGAAAGGTCAGGCTGTGCTCAGAAGGAGCAGTAACATACATCAGCTAAATTTGGGACCAATATTTTCTGAATATTCCAATTCCAAAACCATGGAGAAACCAGGCTCTGTCACACATCTAATCACATCTATAATAGATCTTAAAACAGACCAAAGACTATATGTGGAAATAAGGTGTTGAATGCAAACCCATCAAGTGACAGATAACAGACAGCTTGGACAGTGATGTACTGTATGTGGATGGTGATGTTAACTGTAATGGATGGAACACAGATTTTATCTGTATACCCCAGTCTGGCTAAATTACCAGGACACAGTCTAGATTTGAGACATGCCAGGTCCAGAGGGAATCTGAGCATCTCTGACGCTGTGTCTATGTTTTATTGTTGTGTCTTCTTTTATTTATAGACACACACTATTGCCTCTGGGGAAGCCAATAAAGCCACATGACTCAGTGCTTTAAAAAGGTGGACCTTTTACAAAATGAAGTTGCCCTTTTTACAACCGTAATATGCAAGAAAAATCACTGTGCAACCTTACAACCTCACCCTAGAGACATGAACACATGGTACTCTACTGTATAAATCATAGCATTTTTAAAAATGCATTTCACAAACTGTTCTTCTTTGTAACCAATGCTACCTTGAAAAAGGCCTTTTCCTTAGAACTGAAACAAAATGTACTGATTTCAAGATTTTACTTTGCAAAGTGACTCACATATTTCATAATTGCAACTTTCTGAAGACACAGCTAATGTTGAAGAATTACTTTGATGAGCTTGTGCATTCTCTCATAGCTGGATAGCTCTGATTCAGTTTGGCAGTTCGCTGAAAATTGGCTGTGAAACTCTCCTCTGGCGAACCAAAACATTAGCTCTGTCTTCATTAAACAACACATTAGAGCTGCGATTTCCTATGAATACAGCTCTCTACCTTACAGGAAGCAGAAAGTTCTATTCCTTCCAAGTCAGCAGGCTCTTTTTGTGCCATCATCAGCTTTAAAACACAGATAAGAGAGCAGTTTCACTCCCACAGAGGTGTGTGTATATACATATAAGTGATCTACATAAACACGCTCACCTCACAAGCCTTATCAGCTGTAGTAAACTATCTGAAACTCTAGGTTTGTTCTAGAAATAAAGTCTCTAAAATGCACACACACGCACAACAGTATACAGCTCAGCTCATGAATATGTGATTTAATTCCCAGTTTCTGTATGAAAAGATACTCTGAAGATCAAGAAGCGGGAGGAATGTCTGAAAGCTGTTAGGGAAGAAAGGAAATAGGGGGAGATTTGCCTACCTCATCGTAAGTGTAGCGATAGTCGGCCTTCTTTGATTTCAGATCCCACAGGACCACGATCCCAGACTCAAATCCAATTATAAGCTGGAGAGGAAGAGCGACAGGCAGTCAGTGAGATAGGTAGGAGAGATGACAGAGAGGAGATAGAATAGACCCCATGATGGGCAGAAAAAGAAGTAATACATTTGACATTCACGCACAGCATGAAAGGAAGTCAGGTGTAAGTAGACCACAGTGGCTTAGGGAGAAACCTGCCCACCCTGGTTCACAGGAGATGGTAACAGAAAATGCAGAGAGATCTCTTTTTAGAACAAGTGTAAGGCTTTTTTGATTCTGAAGATTTATTTATAGAAACAACACCTAGTCTCAACACTTTAAAATTCAAATGTGTCACTAAAGCAGATCAGCTGGACATAATGGGCCCTGTTTTAACTGTGCAATGATGGGAATAACACACTTAAAACTCTACACGATATGTGCTGAGACAATGAGCAGTCGTGGGTAACTGATAATGCTAATAGTATTATGAGTATTATTATATGTTATTCATTATTATCGAAATATTTTGTGTTTTAAGTTGATCCGAATGTCTATTGGTCAGAGAATTTATAAATTTTTCATTCCTTTATTAAAGGTATCCTGTGGAGTTTCAGACAATCAGTAGCACTATGGAGCAATTTGGAGTGGGCCCCAGGTTTGTTTGTATTGCGTACACACACGAGGACACAGATGCACATTGCTGTCCGACAGTTGGTGCCAGTTACACACGACAATGCACCTACAAAGGCAGTGAAAAAGAAGACTGCAAGCTAACAAACACTGATGTAACTGAGGTATGGTTTAAAATATTCTAGAAAACAAAAGCTTAAATGTTTATGACCTCAAAGATACAGAAATTGTGTTTTGGTGTGGAGTACTGAATGTCAACATTACTTCAAGAAAACTCACAGGGGACCTAAGAATTGTCCTATAATCGCTGAAAATTTATGGTTGCTGATGAAATCACTGAACCATCAAGTAAAATTATGCTAAAAAACAAAGTTGATCCTTGGTTTTCTGCTCTCGGTGCAACAACAAAAAGCCCTTCACCCAAGTAACAATACCTCACCCTTTGTAGTGTCTTATATGGGACAAAATGCTTTTGAAACCACTGTGAGGGTGCACAATGTAAGACTGCATATGAATTTGAAGTGAGAGTGATATAGGAGAGAGGTTGACAAGTGCTAACTCCAATTTACAAATATATATTTGCAAAGTTTTATGTGAGTATGTGGGCAGAATTAAAGTTACTGTTTACCTTTCCCTCGTCCATTGGGTTGTCACTTATATGGACAACGGGTCCTGGGTGAGCCTTGGAGGACCTGCACAGAGAAAGACAAGGGGAGATACAAATAGAGTGTGTTTTTCTCTTTAAGCCACAACGCATGTCAAAACTTGGCGACATACATATAGTTCACTCACATCACATAGTGATATGGAGTGGATTAAGGTGGGAAGCAAGCGTCTTTGAACCTGAGGAAGAGGTCCACAAGGGAGGACACTGCTGCCAATCACTGCAAGGCTCTAAAAGGCTGTTCAAAGACATAAGCTCACTGAAGGTTGTGATGGATGGCTCTGTCAGGCCAGGCAGTCCCCAATGGCTATGTGTATGTGCGTGCGTGTCGGCGTGTGTGCCCATTTGCATGTTAGAGAAGAAGACAGCACAAAATGCTGGGCTGCCCCCTCCTCCCCCCCCCCCCCCCTCCTCTCCGTGCTTTGCCCTCCAGACAGCCTTATGTCAAATCTCCTCTCTCTGTGCCACGTGGCAGCAGAATTCACCTAACCTGCCCTGCCTTAAAGATATGATGTGGGCTGAGGAGCGCCAGAGAAGGTCACAGCTGAAAAAGAGTGACTGTTAGAGCCTGAAACATAACCCCAATACCAGGGAGCAAGGGCAGGGATGCCAGAAAAGGAGAAGGAGAGGAAGGAGCTGCAACCAAATGTTAAGTAATGCAAACGGAGGCAAGGCAAAGTCCTTGTTTTAGCCCATGCTTTATCAGTGTAGAAATTTTTTATTCATCTTATAGTCTGTCAGTGAAGGACAGGACATCAGATCAGAGTATGAAACTATAAAAAAACATGTCCATATTTCATTAAAAACATGTTTTGGATAGAAATTAATTAGCAGGGGATGCATGTTAATCCTGTTTGTTCAGTTTAGCTCCGCATATCTGCATGAATCTATGAGTATAAGCAAAGGGCCAAAGGTGGGGAGAATCTACAGCAATGTGTGTGTATGTGTGCCTATGTGTGTGTATTAGAAGGTAGCAGTTAGTGGGCAGGCAGGCAGTCAGTCAGTTGTCTCTATATTTAGCCTGTTAGTGCTGGAGCCTTATTACCTAAGCTCTGCTGCAGCTGGAGCTGTTGATTTATCTAATCCCCCTTCACTGGCTGTCTCTCAGCGAACAGCCCTCCACAGCTGCACACACACATACACACACACACATTTGCATGACGGCAAAATTAAGACACACCATCCCATTTGTAAAACATACACCCATAACAATTACCCTCTTGCTGAATAACAAAATGCAACTTGTACGCATAAAAGCTTTGCTCTCCTGTCCCACATGGTTTATTTTCTCTTGTTTCAGAATTTAATGCGCAACGTTCTCTGTGTTTCCCCCTGAGAGACTCCATAACAAATCCATTTTCTTAAAACCTGTTATTATACAGTAAATAAATCTGACATGAACATATTCACAAAGTCCACAAATACACGTTCAGGTTTGGAGATAAAGCAATCACCATGGCAACAGAGGCAGGATGGGCAGAGCGCAGACAGGCTCCCAAAAATCATCTATACTCCGCCACAAACAGACAAACCCGCCCACACAAACACACATACACGCACGCACAAAAACCCTGCTTAACTACTTCGGCACGCTCCTGTAACCACACATTTCTGCTTGTGTTCTGCTAATAACTCTCTGCATTTCGCATACAGAGTAAAAAGGGCTTCAGGGACAGGAACATTTGAGTACGTGTGTTTGTTTATAAGTGCATGTTCTCTATGCATGCTTGTTATTCTCATTGAAATATTTGCAGTTTCATTCTTGTCTTCACCTACCGATTCAAGGTGTGTCATACTCGCACATGCTCATATGACTGCTACCTTTAAACTAAACGCCCCATGGCAGATATAACGCTCATTCGGTACGTCATCAAATCTTAAAACTCTTCCGCCTTTGGCTCCTTCAGTCCAAACAGTCATCTGTTATAAACCTTTATTGCACCGAATGTATATCAAATATCCCCCCATCCGATGATGCCTTCACTACATTAAAGAAAATGGACCATTACTGTACGTATGCGTTGCAAGCACACACACAAAGACCTGAGTGAACACACATACGCAACATAAAGCAATTGTTTCTGGGTGTGTCAATGACACACGGGGGATGTTTAAGCAATAGGAAGAGTAACACTTCACTGACATCTCTTCAGTGTAAGCACACCCACATGTCTTCTTACACACATAGTGTACACACAGTGAATATCCCTCAGTATGTGAACTAAAAAAAAAATTCTGATTTTATGTGTGTGTGAATAAAAGCACAGGTATTTATTCAGCATGCCGATTCAAGGGCCTGACTCCATACACAGACACACATGCATACTGAAACACAGATGCACAGCAAAGTCCTGAACATCTGGTCTCACCATGGGTGACACTCTCTGAAGCCACAGAGGCGCAGTCACCATGACAGTGTCTCCGTGGCAACATGGCTTGAAAAGCCATGTTTGCAGCACACCCATGTCGTATGTGGCCTCATGTCACCTCCATAGACTGTGACTGCGTGTGCGTTAATGCATAGGAACCTATATAAAGCTCATAGCTGAACCTAATTTGTTATGATTAGATATGATTTTTTCATGTTTTACATGATTGCTATGTATGATTATTCCAGCATAAGAAGCATGTACCAGATGATGGTGCTGGCCCAGCTGCACTGATCCCTCTGACCTCAGTGAGCACATGTAGACATTTTCATTACATGAACGAACAAAACGTTTGTACCAGATCCTCAAACCGAACAAGTCACAGCATTTTGCATTAGATCCGATCTTACCGTTGAATGACAGTGCCATTGTTAGCTAAACCATGATACACAGTCTGTCGCTTTCAGGTTAAAACCTTACTGAAAGACAGCAAAGGCAATAGAAATAACCATAATGTGATAACTCATCTGCAATTCAAGCAATAGTTTGGCGATTTTGGTAAATACACAGTATAATAGGTTTAGTTTTGTGCTGAACAAAACAGATGGAACAAGCAATAGAGAGAACTTATTTAAAATCCAAGACTGAACTGAAGACTGTGATACAAATCTTTGTACTGAAAAAAAAAGCAAAGTGATTTCCACCTCTACATACATGGGGTGTTGGATTAAGGCTGTGTCCCCCTTGGAAGATGACTATACCGGGTCTATACCTGCATAGAAGGGATACTCGGGCTCTTCCCAAATGTACTGCAATACCAGCTGAGGACCTCACTTATGCTTAAAACCACAGTACATAGAGACACATATGCAGAACCATGAAAAATTCAAACATGTATTTACAATAGCTTCAAGGTCCTGAGTGAGAAAGTGGGACAAAATGAAAGAGGAAGGAACAGGAGAGGCCTCAGGCTAACATGTTCACGTGAACTATGTGTCATAGTAAGCTGTTAACAATTTACCACTCCTGTCCCACTTCTCCCCAGCTCCCTGGACCCAGTGACCATCTCACTGAATCAAATCAAACACACACACACGCACAAATGCTGCCAGCTACACATATACAAACATTCTTGCATATACAGTACAGTGCATACAAGCAGAGAAATTATGCATCATGCGAACAAACACAGATTTACATGTGGTCTTACTGCAATGTCCTTAATGCCTGTAGCACTGACTGAACTACGGTGCCATGTAGTTGGTTATGTCCTGTAGGATATGTGTTTGTCTATTAGTCTTTTCAGTACAGTAGCCTGGGAACAGAGGTGTGAGTCATACAAACACACAGAGCACTGGGTCAGGGCAGGCCCGGGGCCACTGCCACAGCTACTGCAGCTTGTCTCCAAATAGCAGGGCCCAAGGGAAGATGACCTCAGTGCACACCACATCCTAACCTCATTACAACAATCACAACACAACAGAGGTGTAGCAGGCACGGCTTTAGGTAGAGTCTTTAAATAAAGCTTTCACTTGCGGTGAAAAGAAAGAGATGACAATAAGACTAATCTATAGAATTCTCTCATTTGAGAAACTGCAACTAGAGGCCGTTGCCTGATAAATGACTTAAACAATTCATCAATCATAAACATTTTTCGTTGATTAATTTTCTGCCACTCCACTAATCGTTACAGATCTTACTGCGATTAATTTAGAGCAAGTGCTACCTTTGCCTGATGACAGTGTCAGAAGAGAACAATGAGAGAGGTACAGAAGCTTTTGTATCTGCCCGGCAACCCTCCTAACCCCACAGCTGGCAGAGAGACACAAGAGAACAAGACAATCACCTCACACCTCTCTGATCTTCATCAAAGCAAACACACAGCAACAGAGACCCACTCATAAACAGATATGCAAACTGAAAATCCGAGAATCAATTCCTGGCATTGTTGCCATCTTCAGGACATAATGTCCCACAGGATGGCCGTGTGAGTGATTGAAGACTGAACTGAGATCTAAAAGATATGGAAACCTCATTTCCTCAAAGTAATTGTGCAGAGCTACAGTCTGGACGGATACAACACAACATGTCAAAGAAAGTTTGGTGGCTTAACAAGGCTGTTAGAGGTGGCAGGGCACATTAACATTAAGAAAGATGATGGGAGGGTTTCTAAAAAGAGTAATTATTGTTTGGGTGGACTGCAGAAACAGATGAGAGCAAAGATGCAGTGATGTACACTGTGTCTGTGAGACAGCAGAAATAGAGGGTGAAAAAGGGGAAGAGAGGATATGCAGGTCAATGAGTTTTATGAATTTGAAATTAGCCATAAAACTGTAAGAGTACAATGACATGCACTTTCAAATGACAAATTACACTTTCAAACAACAAGTGATATCACTTATTTGAAAGTGCATGTAATTGTATTATTGCAAATATAAATGGCAGTTTAGATTTTTATTATCTTGGACAAGCAACATGGTGAATGTTTACTGCTTCTGCAATTCGCAGCATCGAGATGGGGATATTGAAGTTCCACTTACAGGCTGTGTGACCTTTCATTTGATGTGAAAGAGGCATAAGGTTCAATCTCTAATTCTAACACAGACTCCAGTGCTTTAAACAAGACTAATATACCTTTTAGCAACATCCTGGCCAAGACAACAGCCAAGTTTAAATATGAAAAATATTAATAAAAATGTGTGTGTGTGCGTGTGAGAAAATGCGGTCCGTTATTTAAACAAATGTATGTTGATTGAATTATTAAACCCACTTGCTGTACATGCAGCCAATGTTCTTATAAACTGATGATTAAAGTTCTTTTTTCAATCAAGTAACTACTTCCAGCACTTCAGAGACACATGAACTTTTCCTAGAGGGCAATTTTATCGTGAACAGCTTTGGAACATAAGTGATATGCTGGAATAATGTGTGGTTGGCCGTGGCAAAAACACATTGACGTCTAGATGAAGGTGAAAAGGAGTGGAAAGTACTGTAAAAGAGTTAGTTATTGCTTGTCCTTGTCAAGAAGAACCGCAGTATCTACCTCTCTATCTTATCTAGCCTCTATCTCATCATTATCACTCCTTACCTTCCTCTTCTGCCCTTTTTTTCTTTAATTGGAAACCTTTTCCAACCACCTCTCTACCCTCACTTATCTGCACGTCTCCTTCCTTCTGGACCGTCTTCTGCTCTGCCCTCTGTTACCTGCAGTTATACCTCTGTCACCACTCCATTCCTCTCCTCCATCACTCTTCCTCTGTGCGTGTCCTTTCCCTCAGGCAAAAGCCCTGTCTCATCCATTCCACTCCCGTCTCCTCCCTGTCATACATTCTCCCTCCTCCTTCCCTCTCCCACCACTCACTCTCGCCTTTTCTTCCCTGCAGCCCTGTCGACGAGACGAGACGTCTGTGTGTACCATACACTGATCTCAGCAGACACCTGTTCCACCCCCTCCATGCCTCCTCCTCTTTTTCCTCTCTTAACACACACACACACAAATGCACAGAAGGGGATGAGGGGAAAGCGCGAAGCAAAACGCTCCAGTGAATAATTTAAGTCTCTACAGCAGGGAACCAAAATGGAGCCTGTCAAACTGACAGATCCATTGAAACAGTGAAGAGACAGGTCGCTCACTACCTGAAGTCCGATACTGTGCCTGGAAATGATAGACTGACTAATGATTCTTTCTTATCTCATTACATTTAAACTACAATAACATTTTAAAAGGTAAAATACTGATTACACAGCATCCCTCACCTCCCTTAAGTGCTGCAAGGTGAGTCAATAGACCCTGAGATCAGTGTTGCAGCGCTGGCAATCTGAGTTTGATTCCTGAGTTCAAATATTGATCTACGTTTCAGCGGCTCACTTTGGATATGAACCTCCTTCATGTGGCACAAAACCTACACAACAGCACACTAAATCATGCAGCATTTGAAGAAGAAGAAGAGAGCAAAATGCAAAGAACTTTGAGGGCAAAGTGTGGGAAGCAGCATCAGAGGGTGACACGTGGGCAGTCACACTTACAGTTCAATGGCTTTGTTCCACATGATGACGTAGCCTGAGAGCATAAAGGACTCCACGTTGACGATGTGGATGTTCCCTCGTTCCGTGCCGATGTACAACCATTTACTCTGGAAGGGCAGGTGGCAGAAAGTTATTCTGCAAAGAGAAGGAAAGGAGACACATGTTAGAGGAGAAGGAAAGAAGGAGTGGGAAATGAGAAGAGGGAGGAAGAGAAAAGATGGACAACCCAGGAAGAAAGACACAGACAGCCGAGAGACAGAAGCTTCTTGAAAAATCACTTGACGTCCTATTATAAAGAGAGACAAATTATGCAAAACTTTGAGAGGATTATTTACCACTCCATCAGGTCGAAGCAGTCGAGAGGAGAGTGGCAAACCAGAGAGATTTTTGAGTCATTCAATCAGCCCCTTCTCTCCAGACCTACAGGATACATGAGGGCAAAGAGGGACCCATAATTCTCCTGTTTTCATCATCACCCCACTAACCTCCTCCTTTCATCCATCCATCAGACTTAAGTTTAATGAGAGGTTATAAACCCTTCCCTCCTTAACTGTGGCTATCCATTCATCTCCTCATCCCTTTTTCATCATTCTGTTCTTTCATCCATCTTCCGATTCAACCTCCAATCCGTCTGTGGAATATTAATGTACAACCTTGGTAATCCAGCTTGCTAATATCTCAAGGTCATCCAGCTCCCTCGGTGATCCTTTTGATTCAGCATGGTCGTTTGAGCTACACCTGAGCTACACCTGTGGCTGTCAGTGACCCCGCTCAAGTGTCATCGGCTGGGAAACCCACCTGAGTGGGAAGGGAAATAAATCTGCAAACCTTATCTGTCTTCTCTGTCCATTAGTTGCAGGAACGACAGACTGGAGTATTTTCTCTGCAGATTAAACTCATATTTAGCAGTGGAATCACTCAGCACAATGATTTTAATATTTCAGTGTAATATCTGCTGTCAGAGACGGATTAAACAGATATATTGCGTCAAAATATATTACATTGAGTTTCCCTCAATCCACAATCAGATTAAACGGTATCTTGACAGAGTTGAATTAATAAAACAGGCAATGAATTTAAGACCAGGCCATATGCAGTATCCCATGAAGATGATCATAACCCCCCTTATGTTCGGCAAAGAACATAGGTGTAAATGTATTTTGTAGGCGATAGGGTAAAACATATTACATTACATAGACATACATATAGTACACTTAACACACATCAAAACACAAACTGGTGTAAACATGTCCTTGCAGTGACTTTTAGTTCCCTTCCTGAGTGGTTTAATACTCAGAGAGCTTGTATCTCTCCCTCTCTCTCTTTCTCTGAGTCTATCTCACACTATTGCTCCAGGGCTGCACTGAGAGTAGAAGCTCCCGCTTTAACACACACACACACACACACACACACACACACACACACACACACATACACACACACACACACACACCTTTCCTCTCTGGCCCAGTGCTCTGCACTAACACATGAATATATTCATATTTCTGAGCAGGGGAGCTGGGCTACTTGACATAAATCTCATCCACAGTCCAAAATGTGTACAAAGAGACACACAAAAAAAAAAAAACAGACACAACAAAATTTAAACATATACACACTAACCTACATTCACACAGAGCAGGATCAAATACACACACCCATTTATATCTCATCCGAGAGCAACATGGCTTTTCTTGCAATCCTTTTTCCTACAAAATATGTTTATACATCATACACAATTAATTTGCTCTGGTAAATAAGCTGCCCGGATTTTCCCAGTTGCCAAAGTCTTTTCCAAATCTTAATCGAGAAAGAAAATGTTTTTGCTCAAGCTAATTAGTCACATTTGAACATGATTTTCAGACCGGGTTGCTAGAGTATGAGATGACTTACTGAAGCATGGGCAGTTGACCACTAAGATACACACACTCATAAAGACTCATTTAACCAGGAAAGATGACTAAAAGCAACATGGCTTTCCATGACAACTTGTGGTTCCCTTATATCCAGTAGGCAGACTGTACTGGGTTCAATGTCCGTTTCCATCTGCACAAACAGATGTGCCTCGTCTGTGTGTATGGTGGCTGGAATGTGTACATGTGCTAGTTATTGTGGAGATGATTTTATAAATTACAAACAGTGTGCACAAAAATGGCCATTTGTCTCCATATTTATGTGCCTATACATGTTTGTGTCTGTGTCTGTACATTTGCATGTGTACATGCTTCTCATCAACTGGCATAAATTTGTGTAATTACATATGTACTGTATGTAAATGTATGTTGTATATAAATATGTTTGATCTGTGTATGTGTGCACATACAAGCTAACTGATTAAGTGTTCAGAGAGCCAGCGCGAGAGGGCCAACTGAGAGGCAGTGTCAGGAGCATAATTATACAAATTTGCTCGCAGTTTGTGTGTGCCTGTTTTTCCGTGTGTTTGTGCGCATGCAAATACAAGTGTTTGTGCAAGCGCAAGTGTACTTATGTGTGTGTCACTGTGTTCACACTTGTCGTGTATGCACGTGTCTCTTGGTGAAATCTCCAGCTTCAAGTGGTCACGACACACAAAGGCAGCTGCCAGCTTGCAGGCTCAGGGCCAAACACGCTGCCTCAGAAATGACAGATGCCTGCCACACACAACTCTGAGGCTAACTGCACTGTGGGCTAGACGAATGAGAGCATGGTTCGCTGCAAATGAATTGGGGAGAGGGGAGACTTCAGAAAATCATCATTTGTAACACAGGGTTTTCTGTATTGTTACTATCATTGCTACAAATAAAGTAATCTGAGCCTGCCTGTCACTAGAAATTCATCAGTTTGGTTTAGTTACAGGTTCCTTTTGTTGAACAACTTTTATTAAACTGCCCTTCAGCAAAGCACTGACCACTTACAGCTGAATGGCTGACGAGACAAAAAATGTGGTGAGAAAAGGATATGATTTGGTTCCTATAACGAAAGTGTGTCATTGCTGCAGAAAAATATTAATAAGAGACATAATATAACACTGACAGTAAAAATGTAATTGTATAAAAATAATAATTAGATAACTATGCTTGTGTGCACAACAATGCCAGGGGAAGACGCTGACAGAGACAGTATGAAGGTTGATCATGTTTCAAAATTCAATACTTGCCATATACTTTAAAAGAATCAAAGCTGCATATGGAATCCTGTTTTATCTGGCCAATATTCTCTTCTAAAATGATCAGAACGCAAAGAAGTTTTACAGTAATTACAGTACAGTTATTCCTTCCAGCGTTGTTTGGAAATGGTGATTCAGACAAAGACAATGCAGATCACTCAGTGATTATCAAGCAACAACGGCAATAAAAAAAATTGATTAACTGTTGAATACCCTTTAAACATCAGAAAAAATGCCCATCACTGGTGAAATAACAAAATACAAATCATGTAAAAGCTGATGGCAAACACTATCCATTTGGCAAAGCTCCAGACTGGATGGAGAAGTCTATCCCCAATCTGCCCACAGGGCCTCAGTTGAGAGGGGTCTAATGTGATGACAGTACACACACACACACACACACACACACACACACACACACACACACAAACAAACACAAACTGTCTCTACAACACATCTCTCGAGCACTTTTACTCTCTCTGCTATACAGACACCTGCAAAAATTAATCCAAGTATGTAGCCTTTATCATAATTAAAACAATGCAGAAGTTCGCTGGAGGGATATAAATCTAGATCAACAGTCCTGAAATAAACTTAACCAGCAAAATATCTGAGCGTAAACTCTGTTTGATTGAATAATTACATTTTTAAATTTGAATAATTTTAATTTTTTTTCAACCGTTTTAAATCATTTAATTGATGTACTGCCAATGCTGACAAACTACTAGACATTTTAGGGTTTCAGACTAACTGCGACTCCTGCTGAGATCAAATCTGAGATTTATGCTTTATAAATACCAATATGAAGTGACTGATCAGTTTCCAGGGGCAAAAATTTGAGCAGCTAAACCCAAATATATCAAACATACAATGGTCATGGTTCTGATAACAAAATTTCCTTAAAATAAAAAAAAATATCTCACCAAAGTGCAGAGTTCAGGTCTCATTTGTGTTGTATGTGTACTGGTGTGTGCATGTGTGCATGTACATGTGGTGACCCCAAGCCCTCATTCTTATTATGTCCCATCATATCACCCTGCATTGACGATAGCTTCCACATCTGCAGTGCATTCCTGTGAGGCCAGGAGGTGACGAGAGCATCCTACGCCAGAATGACTCGACAGGATTTCTTTTGCGCTCCCTGCATCCCCACACTCCTACCCACAGACTGACTCACTGCTCTCTGGCTGAGGCCCAGTCTGTCTCAACTCCTCCTCTCCTCCCTTCTCTCCTCTCTCCTAGTGCCTGTGATCTGATGTGAATGGATGCTAACGCTGGAGGGGCTTTCCGCCACACTGCTTTCACCCATCAACTCAAATTCTGATCAGGGGAAGGAGGGAAAGAAGAAGGAAGGAAGGTGGGAAAGAGGGATCTGTTTGGAGTATGGGAATGGGCCCTCAGATGATAGGTAGCCTATAGATTTCAAGAGGTGAATAATACATAGAAAATAAATGTGTGAAAAAAAAACTTAGTAGAGAAGACACATTCAATTTTGATTTTTGGCAATGAACCAAACATAATCTTCTTATTTTTCTTTGTCTGCACTGACATTAGCCATACCTATTTTTTAGTTTCTGTGCATAACCTTGTCAACAGTGAAAGGGATTTTCTAATTTAATTTCTAATCCAATCTTCTGATGCTAGCAGTCATAAAGAAAGATGCTGTTAGCAAAAGAGCTATCAGGTGAATGCCACCCAACACCAACCTATCCATTAAGGGAAAAGTTCAACATTTTTCAATAAATACGCTTAATCCCTTTCTTGCCTAAAGTTAGATGAGAAAAATCGATACCACTCTCATTTCTGTGCACACAAGTATGGAGCTGGAGCTAGGAGGTGATTAGCCTTGCTTAACAGGAGGAAACTTAGGAGAAAACGTATAGGTCACAAATGCACATGTTCTTTCCTGCTTCTAGTTTTATGCAGGTGTATGATGGAATTCTCCTTTCTTGTTGTCACCATGTGAAGAGACGATGTACAGAGGTGCATGGTGGACAGATAAATTGTTGTTTGTTGCACTACATAACTCTCTCTAAAATAACAAATTGTCATGTTTATATTTTTGTTTGTGTACAGATTAAACTATCAAGATGTAACGTGTTAATTAGCATTTTAGAGGCGTTGGTAGCTGTTTTTTTTTTTTTTTTTAACACTGGAGATATACCATGATAGCTGTTCCCCCCCGGTTCCAGTCTTCATGCTAAACACTAATCACCTCAAGAATCTAGGTCCATATTTAACTCGCAGACATGAACGTAGAATTTATATTCTCATCCAACTCACAGCAACACAGTGATTAGGTAAATTTCCCAAAACTATAACTATTCCTTTATGTACAGATGAATACAAATACATCATGATTTGTTTAGTTTGTAACAGGCTGTTGTTTCTTTGTATTCTGGCGCACCCTGTTAGGAGGCTGTCTTGGCAGTTCTGGTTGGGTGACTGTCCTTTTTGTTGATGGCGGAAATGGCTGCCTTGTCCTCTACATCCTGACAAGCTAAAGTCAAGCTTTGAACAAACAGTCAGAGAGGGGAAAAACAAAGGAGCAAAGATAACAAAAAAAAGTTGGAGATGGGTTGGGAGTGGCAGTGGGTGACCAAGAATTTTGCAGGTTTTACAGATCTGTCAGATTAGATCCTGCAACACGTCAGTCTAAAAACCATGTGAACCATTTCTCGGCTTCTCTTCAACAACCATTCTTAACTTCAGATGACACTCTTACCTGTGATCTTCTAAAAGCCGTTTGGAAATGTAACCTCATGTTAGTTCCTTTGACAACTGTATATTAAAAAGCCTTGATCCAAACAACAAAGGTGCCAGCACCTTTTATGAAAATAAACAAAACAGAGATAAGAGATTTCTGCAGTCTTCTTAGCCAGAGGAGATCTTAAAAGCTTATCAGAGGGCAAGACATTTGGCTAAACTGTGTGATAGAAAAGTTGAAATCAGGAGGGCCCAACAAAACCCTGATGGTCCCATTAACTTTGGATGCAGCTCCTTTATGGCAGTAATTATAACAATAGTACACAAACAGGGAAAATGGAGTGCTGGTCCGGAAACACTTGAACATTATTCCATACCAATTTAAGACACATTTACCTTTCATACTAAGAATTTCATCTGTTATGCTTAAATAAAGAGGTAAAAACTTTGAGGTTTGTTGTAAATCAGCAAAGCCATAGCATTTGTCACTGCACAAATAACTGCATTAACAGCAAAACACGTGACTTGTTTCAAGCCAGGTGATAGATGTGATAGTAGTAGAAATTCTATACCTGTTAGATGCAATGGCATGAGGTGTGAATTGGTTACACATAAAGTTAATATAATGTGTATATATAATAAATATAATAAAGTTAATATATGTTAATATATGTTACTATCTAAATGCATTGTCTTCCATGCATTTATCTATAGCTGCTTATTACTCTTTATGGTCCTGAGAAGCCCAGCAGCCCAGCATGTGGTGCCAAAAGACAGAAGAACACTGCTGACAGGTTGCCATTAACACAAGCCTCAAGGGCAACACAAACATAATGAATGACATGCAGCAATGCACCCGTACCAGTCGTTTTGTATATAAGCCCATAAAGTAGCCAAGTCTAGATGCACATCAACAAGGGCTGAAGCCCATCAACATGTCAGGAGAAATTATTTCCCAGCAATAATGTGCATCTACATTCAAACAGCCATGTTATCACACTGTATAATCCCAGCTACTGTATTTTGACCTTCTTCTGTCCAGAGTGTGTCCTGTGTCCATCAAAGGATGCAACACTTTGTAATGCTGCTGGTATGTATTGCACTTAATACATTTACAATTATAGGAAATTAAGTTCCAGTTACCCTGAGCTGTATGTCTATGGGATGTGGGAGGAAACTGAAAACCTAATAGAAAAGATGCAAACATTGTCATTACTGTGTTGAGGGGTTCCACGCAGTTAGGTGAATACTGTATGCAGAGAGGAGCAACTATGTCACAGTTACTCTGTGAGACAGCAAAGCCCTCAGGTAAAATCGCTCAACTAGTAAGACTGTCTCACTCATGAGGCACAAGTATTTGCATTTTCTCCCCTAATCGTCCAGTCCTTACATATTATGTATGGATGAGGAGTGAAAGGCAGAATTTGTCCTTTTGAATTTTTAACCAGGGAATGAAGAGTGGCCCTACTCCTGCTCATCCCTCTCCTTCCTCTTACTCTTCATTTTTTTACTCTCCATTTTTCTCTTCTCAATCATTTCCTTTACTGTCTCGTTCTTGCATTCTCTATCTATCCCTCCTCATGAGCCTCATTTTCTGCTCCTTCCACTGCTTCAGGTCTACTTTTTTCGTCTCCTCCTCCTCTTCCAAATGTCTCAAGTGACTTTGCAGCTTCTCCTTCCCATCTCGACGTCTTTTGAGATGCAGTAACTCTCCGATGCTGTGTCTCGGGGTCGTCGCATTGGACAGCGGTGCATTCTAAATGTCAAAGGCGGTCAAGCGCCTCCACAAGAACACAACCCGCCCTAAAAGCCGCTGCTGGCCACCTGTCCATCACATCACTGTTGTCTCAGATCATTGGCTCTGATGTTTAACCCGTTCACCACTTTTCATAGTGACAGGTCACTGGCCGGTGATATGATTGGCTCTGATGGGTAATCACTGCATTTGTGATTGGAGGAGACAGTGGACACTTCCTTGGGGTGAGGTGCTTCTGCATTTCACTCATCTTATTCTGTTATGGGAAGGAATGGCTGTTTTGCAAATTTCTTCAGCTATTTTTTTCAGCAGTCAGCTATTTTTTCCATTTAACCACATCATGATTAACCTTTTGGAACCTTTGATTTTTTATTTACCTATTGCAAAATTATCAGTAGGTGCATTCAAGGACGGTTTGACCTTTACAATTTGAGAATTGTCTACTGAATTTAGACAGAATCCTCATTCCTGTTAATGATGTATATTTGTTTGTGAAATAACTTGGAATGCCTGAATTGCTTGATCTTGGTTTGTGAGCCAAATATCAGTTCTTGGATGTTGGGCTATCTTTGATATACCACCAAGAGGAAAATAGTCCCTGGTGCAGTGTATATTAGGATGAGATAATAACACAATTCTAACAAAAATTCAAGGTAACAAAGTTCAGTCTGATGAGAAATTTATCATTGCTTCTGCTTCTTTGAAGTCTCTGCATGTTGAAGTGAAAAGAAGCCACTGATCGCTTCAAAGGAAGGAAGGAAATTCATCTAAAAAGACCAGGATATGCCTTAAAATAGGATTAGTAATAATATAGTTTTGTACTTAATAAACGAAAATACGTAAAATTACTTGTAAAATTACTTGTAAAAAGCAAAACGAAACAAAAAGAAAAAGTGTGTAGACTCCTCTGGAATTAAGCCTAATTATTTGATAACCATCCTAAAGTGGGTACGTTTATTTATGTTTATGTAAAAGTGTGGGCCGCTGTGTATATTAATTGCTTGTGTGAATTTATGTTTATGCTCTCTTTGTGTTCGTGTGTAACAACCTGTTGGTGTAAACCCTCAGGTATTCTGGGTATATTCACACCTGTGCCCCAGTGATGGGAAAGCCAGGAAGGCAGAGTAAGTGACCCAAATACTGAGTGTTTAGTTAGAGGCCAACAGAGAGAGAAACAAAGCAAGAGAGAGAGAGAGACAGCATCAGCCTCTCTCTCACCTCCTTTGCCCTGTGCAGAGTTTTGCAGGCGCATGGACACATTCGCTAAACGAAATGCCGTCTGTTTGCATACAGTATGACAGTCGGCGAAATCTAACAGTTCACACGGGCAGCAAACTGTGACACTGCCCCTGCTTGAAAAGCCACTGTGCATGTTGCACCAGGGCGAGTGTGAGGACCTAGCTGACGAGGGAGAGGACAAACTGAGACAAAAGGAGAAAAGAGAGTGGCAGCAAGACGGACACGTCTTCAAACGGCGTTTGAAGGTCGGCTTCGCAGACTTTGACATCATTTGCAATTTTATACGTGAACCTCTTACCTCTCTCTGTTGAACTTGAGGGAGTGTAGGATGGCGGGTCTCTTCTGCCTCAGGTTCCACAGGTGGACACTGTCATCAGCCAGAGCGCTCACCAGCGCTCCCTGTCATAACGGAGACGGAGACATTTCCTCTTATATTCAAAGATTAAAAGGGCTTCAAACAAAACACAGATATCGTTATTGAAATCCATGTCGTTTATAACTACAGAGATTTTCATAAACATGTCCATAGACTGCACATTTTTGTCTTTAAGTATGAAAAGCATGAGTCAGACTTCATTCCCTGGGAACTCAAGCTGATTTTAAATCAGGCAGCTTTCTCCCAGGTAACGATGATGATTCATAAGATGTATATGAGTCTATGTGTGTGTGTAGGAGGCACTAAAAATCTTCTCCATCTCCCTCAGGGTTTGTTTGAGCTGCTGAGTCACAGTCACACAGACGCTGACACACACAGAGAAACACACACAACCGAGCATGAACGACTGCATTTCTCATAAAAACAAAGTCAATCAAACTCGTGCTTTTTTCAATATGAATCAGAAAGTGCGTTAGGTATTCAAAACTTGTTTCCAGCTTGTCAATCGACACTCTGCAGAATGCTTTCAAATTTTTATTGTGGCCTGTGGCTTAATGTGACAAATGGACAGAAGTGCTTGTTTTAGCTGAGCAATTTTTTTTAACCCGGGCTGGGTGAGTTGTGGGTTGACTCATATCTGATTTTCTGTGATTTTAAAAGGATGGATGCAAACAACCATTACAGCAGTTGTACAACGTAGTCCCTATGCAATGTCCTTTTTTGACAAAGACTGATGATACGCTGTTTAAAAATCTCTGGTCGGAATCAAGTGACATTTTCAATTCTGCTGCCAATATGTAACAATTCAACTAAGTACTTGCAAATCTTACTGACAAATGCATTGAATGAAAAGCTCTGTTGCAGTGTGTGGGACCCAGAAATCCCACACACTGTATATGATTGTATAAAACAAATTCATATGAATTTTGCCTGGAGTTTTGGGTACCATTTTTTCAGTTTCTTGGTTTAAGGAATACTGATTGTGGGGGTTTTTTTTCATTTAATTAAATGAATCCATATTTAATGAGCAAATTTTAACACAAGCAGCAATGATCTATTGTCTAAAATTAGCAAACACTAGGCTTTTGGTGCCAACATTCAATATTTTACAGTTTTAAATACTCAATGCTATGAACTCAGTAGTATTCAGTACTGAAAAAGTATTGAGAATAATTAACCAGCCCTACTGATTCTGGGGAAAATTGGTCAAATGACTGATTCTGCTCTTGGCAGAATACAAGGAAGAGGACAGCTCGCCTCGGAGATGAGCAGATAAGGGAGGTGAGCCATTTCACACAATCAGTAAAATTATTCATCCACCTTTACTTCCAATGGCACAAGGCAGAAACCATTTTGTGCACATTTTAGGGGTAAAATAAGTCTTTTTGTACAGACTTAAGTGGAATACTGGGGCAGGATAATAACATCATTTTTGGTCAAATGACTGAAAAAACACTATTACCCATGGAGTTACCTGTCTTTGTAAGACAGCACTAACTTTAGTGGTGACTACAGACACATGAGTGGAATTACTGAGCAGTGTGAGTAGTTTTTATCTTACCTCGTTGATGAGGAACTGTAGCTGGATGACGGCAGATCCGCTCTCGTGCTGACAGTAACACTCCACACCTGGACGACCAAACCTGAGAGGTCCTCTGTCAAGGAACGTACAGTACAGTGTGTGTTTCTGTTTGTGTATACAGCACATTATGTGCTGCAGCTGCATGAGGTGAATTTATTTTCAAATATGGCGCCAGGCAATAGCAGCTCAGCATTTGAAGGTCATTTTCTCCTCGCTACACCTCATTCAAAGGTCATGAAAATGGACTATCCACAGTGACATTTTTATGGTCCACCAACAGAGCTCGAACATATTCATCACCCACAACAATGAAAGATCTTCACATTGCAGGGCTGGAACTTTTCAGACTCCCCACACACGTGTGAATCACTTTCCTTTCTTGTAATTACGCAACACCTCATTATGTGCCCTACAGTTTTATACCACTGAGCTTGGTTTTTACCAGAAAGCATTTTGAGAATATGTTCTTGGAATAAAGGCACACAGGGGCCAATTACCAAACACTGTATGCAATTCAGGCGTTCATAATGACTTGGAAATACTAAACCATGTAGATGATTGCTGTTATACAGAAATAGTAGCATGTTAGACAGAGGAGAGTGAGAGAGGGAGAGAGTGAGAGAGGGAGAGAGTGAGAGAGGAAACAGTTAAACAGAGATCGATAACTCTGATAAAAGATGCAGAAGAGAGAAAAAACAGGCAGAGAGGGGCGGAAGGATGGAGGCAGGAAAACAAGAGAGAGAGAGGGAAGGGAGAAAAGGACTGACAGAGAATAACGAGTTTCTCTTCCTGGGGAGAGTGAATGGGTGAGCTTACTGATTATATCCATTCATTCTTCCCGTGACTCTAAGGACTAAGGTGGGGGGTAGCAGTTTTTCATACAGGTGGCACACAGAGGTATACCACCCTAGAGATGACACTATTGCTCATCATTAGTGTGTGTGTGGGGGGGGGGGGGGGGGGAGTGGTACATTTCTGCATGTGACCAGGTACTGTAAATTGCCTGCAGAGCAATCCAACTAAAACACAGTTTGAGACATGCAGCTACTTATGAATATAGATTGATCAAGCAACGTAAGAGGATCATTCATGCATTTGCATACAGAGAGAACTATAGGGAGAATGGTGGAGAAAGATGGAGGGAGAGAGATGTTCCTTAATTAACCATTAAGCAGAAGAAACCCCCTAACATGTTGATAATGACAATGGCAGCAACAGTAACAACAGAACAAGCAGAGCTCACCTAAGAATCTAATTCAGACACCGACAATCAAGTCCTCCTCTCACACAGTGCAAACTGCACCTTCAGCCCCCAGACAGGCAGCGGTGTAATTTATTAAACTGTAATGCATGTAATCATTCCTGAGGTGTGTTGTGACCATCCCAATGAATAAAGCCGCCGCATCAACAGAGCCAGCACCACACACCATGTTTTCTTTGCAGCCAAATGGGCATCTCGTTCTGTACATTCATTTTATCCTCAGACTGAATACACAATGATGTTTATAAGTAAACACACACTGTACTTGTGTTTTTATCCATTTTTTTGTAACAGTTTAATCATGTGGTCAAATCTCATTTCTTTGCTTGTATTTCATTTATAGCTACAACTTGACAACAAGGTGTTGTGTGAAGGCATGGTCAGGGCTGTGCTTTAAGCTCATATAATCAATATTTTTATATAACCAATGGATCAAACGACTATGAGTAAATAACAGGGGTCATATGTAGAGATGAATTCCAAGAAGTCCAAGTCCCTCATGGTCCTCAATCCAATCAGCTTTATCAGAAAGAGCTGGGGGGGGGGGGGGGGGGGGGGGGGTCATTCTTAAACCACCATCTTTCACAGAGCACATAAACTAGTTCTCCTCCATCAGATCAAAATGATACAGTAGTCTCTGTGCTGCCTGAAAAGCTGCCCCTCAACTCTTCAGGTGGATTAAGCTTCGCCCCTCCCCCCTCTCCCCCTCGTGATCGAGCCATTAAAGGACTACAGCTCTGAGCCGTTGATGCCCTGACCAGAAAGAATCCACCAGCACCACTGGATTTCAGCCAGTAAGCTGCCAGGGGGATTAACACAAGACCCAAACTATCTTCCTCTATATGACATCGTCAGTAGCCATGGTCATGTGGATGCTTTAGCCTCAAAATCATAAAACTTCTTATGTTCACCAACCAACCCCCAAGAGCTTAAGATCTGTCTCACTCCACCTCAGACCCCCTGGAAATGATAGGGATGAAACCTCCTCTTAAACAAACGGTTGGCCTGAAAGTTGGCAGCCCTGTGTCTTCACCTTTGAATTACTGGAACAAAGCTCCTTTACTGGTTGCAAAATCTGTATGGAAAGGGAAGCAACTCTGTACCAAATGTTCAACTATGCAGCGTCATAAGGCTTCAGTCAGCCTCTCACAACTAAATCTCAAATTCTACATGGTTTTAATTTCATGTATGGTTGATTCCACATACAGCTGTATCCTGGACACCAGCAGAGGACAATTCAGTTTCTCCTTAAATGTACATATATCAACATCGGCCATATCTGATGCTGTTAAGTTCGACTGAGGAATTGTGAACCTGAACTAGAAATTTCTACAGTGTGAACACTGAAAGGATGCACAGTCCTCCTCTAGCCTGCAGCTTGCTGTTTTGCTTCCATACTTCAAAAGCACTCCAGCAGCTAGTGTATGTATGCCTTCAGTGTTACCACAGTAACCAAAGCAGACAGGTCAATGAAGCCTGAACAAATGAACCCAAGCTGACCACTTGAAAATAACAGTGTCAATAGACAGTCATCATTGCTGGATTTGAGAAACAGGAAAGATGAAAAAGAAAGAAACTTTCTAGGAAAATTCCTAGAAAGCAAAAATAAATTCAATATCACTTAGGACCCGAGAGAGAGAGAGAAAGCAAAAGCTCGAAGCTCGTATTTGTATTTTTCTCCATTCATAAGCTTGTCCTCAGACTTGTCAAATACCACACAGAGGACACGAGTTTCTCATAATAAATAACAGCATGAAGCTGAAGCTGCAGACATAGGACACGTCTTTTGTAAAGGTCACAAATATAAACATCCTTACAGAAGAAGTTTAGAGGTGATAATGTTTGGAGGTCTCAGCAGTGGTATCTCCAAGTGAAAAGAGTAACAGAATGTCACTGAACAGTCAAAGTTTACAGCTTCATAAACTGGAAGAAATTAAAAAACAAAAACTACTCTGACTTTAAGAGCGAGGCAGAAAAGCTCATCAGCGCACAGAAAATCACTGTCACAGCCAGCGGATGAGGACAGAGGACCCCGATTCTCTCTACACTTGACCTAGTATGGCCGCCATCCTCCAGGATACTGCCGCTGGCAAAACTGCCACAGACTTGTACAGGGACACGGATGTCCATGTAGGTCAAATTGTGCAAGTAAGTTAGAACAAGCTTAGATCAGCTCATTTAATGAGGATCATAATGTATGGTACGTTTAAAAGATTTAATTGTGTGATTTTTTTTTTCCTAATTTTTCCCGAGCTCAGAAGGTAAAAAATAATGAGAGAGGAAGTGGTACCTGTGTCAGTGCTGCTTGCCAAAACACAAGGAATAGTCCACCACCTTTAGGTGTCAACTGAATCCCTGATTGTCCATTAATCAGCAGAGCTGGCTATTGGTGGAGAAATTGATCTGCAGTAAGTTAATCATTGCTCCCTAAATCGAGGAAAGAGTGAAAGAAACTTGGACAACAAAAACGCAGTGTTACTGTTACTTGTTACAGTCAATAAATAAATCTGTGTGTGTCTATGGCAGAGCGTTTAGAGGAGTACACACCCTGTGTACACAGCTTCATCTCTGCACAGAAAGTTGTTAAGCATCCTTTTTATATATAACCTTCATACGTGCAGCAGTGTGTGGGGTTTGTCAGGATGGTTTGGGAATAGCGACAGCGCAGTCCATCTAACTCAAAGTGACTTAATTGAAAACTCTTTCCTAATGTTGCCTGGCAACCAAATCTTGCAGGGCCTCAGACAGAGAGTGGAAAGGATTTAAGGTTGTGCTTTTTAAACTGCTCATATTGCCTTCTCTCTGAGGAGAGGCAGCCATCCCACAAGCATATTATCATGAAGAGCACATGCACATTGACACAGACGTGATCATAAAAAAAAAAAAAAAAAAACAATCCGGCAAAATAAATTCACACCATCAAAGACGGAAACACTGGGATTTGTTCGTGTGTTTCAAGTGAACGTTGCCATAATAATTACCAGAAAAAAGCAGCAGGCCACAACAAGACACTGAATCCAATGTGAGAAGACTAAGCTTCAGTGCATTAGGTAGTGTGCAAAAAAATTGGCCAGTTGTATAAAGCCCTACTCTGATTTCGTCTTTCTATTTATATGCGCTAAATTAAAAGACACTAGTACAGACAGACCAGTTTACACTTCACATAAGGAGGCTGTTAAGCTCATGTGTATCCTGCTAAAACATTTCTAAATGCTTTAAAGACCATCGATTGTGAGTGCATTACCATCCACCTGTTTTATTGAAGTTGGTGTGTCAATAATAATGATAATAATAAAAGTAATCACATTATCACTTTACACTCTATTCATTTTTAATGGATAACAGCACAGGATCAATGGCATCTACTGGAAACACAATATTTTTGCAATAATTTGCATTTTCTTTTGCTGATTTTCTGGAAATTCTGTTAAAATGTACATTACATTTATTGGCCCTTTATCTTTTCACACTGATGACTGAGTTAGCCTGACTATTCAACTTTATTTATTCAAGTGATTTACAATTTAATTATTAGAAAATACGGCACAAGTCACTGGCAAATGTTTTATTTACATAACCAATTATTTAAAGGTTTACGAACGATTCATTAATAATACTGATTTGGGTTGTACCAGCAAACTCTTTATTAATCATTAATGAGAAGTTTAAAAATGATCATTATTATAAAGTGTTTCCAGAAAAAGGACCACTCCATCTTAGACGCAGCACAGTGCCTGTGTTATTTATTTGAATGCCCCTTCTGCTGCTCTCAATATCTGATGGTAATTCAGTCTTTACCCAGTGCATGAAAGCTTTTACATTTGTTTTTGTAAACCTCCGGCATTGGTTAGCTGTTTACCACTGTTGTGTCAAAGTGTGTTTCCTATAAAATACATGTTTCCTCTGGCAGTGTGTCTTGACTCGATTTCACGCCAGAGTGGGAAATAACATAATTTCAGTTTCTGTGGGTTGTTTTCACATCATTGGCTTTTGACATGGTAAAAGAACATAAGCAAAATATTTCACAGGATTAGATAAAGAAAGACAGTGGAGGACATGGAGTGCCTATAAGGAATATCACCATGTTGTTTTTACTTACATATAATTAACTGGATGTTATATATTTCCTTAGGGGAAACCATTTTGGTACACCTGGAATGATCCTTTGATTCAGGAGAAGTGATGAATTTAATGCTGTTATGCAGCTGTTTGGAACAAAAATAAGAAGATGGGAACAGAAAGATTCAGAAGAGTCACATTACTGTTTGTACTATGACTAACATGTCACATCAAGGTGATGAAGCAATGTCTTCTCACCACTACAAATGCCAGAAAAATAAAATGTGTACATGACCTTTCGTGAATCTTATAATTACAAGTTCCTCGATATCTCAGTTGCCATTGTCACATTTTTTCCAGTATTTTAACAAACATGACCCAAAGTTACTCCAAAGTGCCTCAGCTCGATCCACTTGGGACAAGCTCTGCAAGAGATGTGTCACAGTTGCTGACAAGAGCGATCCTCATTCCATTTTAACCAAGCGAGGTCTCCATCTCAGTCTGTGCGCCTCTTACCACAACTGCACCAGAGCTAAAAGTGGACAGACTCACTGCAGGTAGTGACAAGACCGAGACAAGAAGACAGGAAGACAGAGGAAGACAGAGCAAGACAGAGGGCGAAAGCAGAAAGTGGGTCAGCTTCACGTCTTGTCGAGTCCGATGAAATTTTCCCAAGCTATTCTGGAAGTCAGAGTTGACCGATAATTCACTTTTATGCTGCTTTTTATATATATATATATATTTATTTCAGTCAAAGCCACAGGCAGCTTTCCTGTCAAATAAAGGTGAGTCACTGGACGTCTGTGAAAGCAGAATTGTCATAGAGAGATTTGGCTGGGTACAGTGGGAGACAGACTGCAGGTTTTATGAAACCATGAAGTCCAGGAATAGAGTTGATCTTGATAAGTGTAATTGAATAGGAAAGGGCCTGTGTTTCACACGGGAAAAGGGGTTGGTTTGCTGCTTGTCAGCTTACCTCAAACATGTCATGCCTCTGCGTATTTGTATGTCTGTGAGTGGAATAAATAGAAAAACGAAGGAGAGGATGCAGCTTTAGACAAAAATAGAAAACTCCAGAGGGGTTGAGAACAAGACGGAGGGTGGACAAAGAAGAGAGGCAAGAGTACGTTTTAATGTGAGGCAGAGCGATGAGAAATGACAAGATGAAGAAATGAATGTGGAAATATCACAGAGGAGGAGATAGTAAAAGAGAAAGAGGAGATTAATGGAAGAGAAAGAGGAGAGGGAAGAAGGGAGAGGCACCGAGAGAAAGCACCAGAAAGAGCAAGCCTGGGAGCATTGGGTTGCTATGACGTTCGGCCTGAAGTGACGTCAAAGCTAGCCACTCATACATCACCCTGCCAGAGAGTGAGGCGGGGCCTCAGGGCACAGCCTGCTCTGCACTGGACCCAGAGACAGGAATGAGGCGATGGAATTTGGAAGGAAGAACAGAGAGAACAGAGGGAAGGCAGAGCAAAAAAAGAAAAAGAGGATAGAAGTAAGACAGGGGAAAAATAAGAACGCCTTGACAACAATAAACCGAGGAGGCAACACAGTAATAAGCCTGGAGAAACAACAATCTCGCAAAGCCCCCTATCACAGCACACATAACTCAGCTCCCATTTGGAGGTGATATCCTGCAAATCATCTATAATTCTGCAGCTCACCTTGACCTCAACCTGCCTGAACGCTCCCATGTCACCCATCTCTCGTCCTCCCTCCGGCTGCCTGCAGCTGTTTACATCACATTTAAAGGCTGCTGAGGGAGCTGCATCCCCATCCCTCCAGGCCACAATCCAGCCCTGCACCGTGGCCGGCACTGAGCTATTACCAGGCGCTTTGCTCTACCTTTCTTAAGTCAGCATGTTGTCACCCACCCTGACTTGGCACGTTTGATGGGGAGTTTATTTATTTATTTATTTATTTATTTATTTATTTTTATAATAGCTTTGTGAAGTGCATCATTTAATGTGAAAATAATGCTCTAAATGCTTTTTAATGTGTCAATTAATCAGTGCTTCCAGCCTCCATTCCTCCTTACAGGTTCCGCCACAAAACCTACATCACAACACATTTCTAGGAGCATTACTGCATCAGATCAACACTGTTTTTTTTTTGTCTTTACAGCAGTGTAGGGATGAAAGCATATCGTGTGTGTCCACCAGGGACCTCTCTTTACAATGCTGACATGGATTTCTTGGTTTATATGAGGAAAAAAAAAAAACATGCTCTGGACAAAGAGGGCAAGGCATTTTTTCCGCTGAAGCAGCACACCGGTCAGTGAAATTTGAAAACGTCTCAACTTGGAACAAAAAAAAATGTGCTTTAAACAGGTTTTCAGCTGTCGCTTAGCAACAGCAGGAACAATGACTAGCATCCCACCAAGGTGCCGGTGCACGCTGCAAGCTAAAACAGCTCTCTGGACACAGGTCTTCACCCTCTGAGCTTCAGAAATTTTCACATTGTAGCTCTAAAGGGGCCCTGTGACTTGTTTGTGTTAATTTGTTTTCCTTTCCCCTCCCTCTGCAAGAGCCTTCAGGTAGCACCAGATACATCACTGACAGCGAGAGCACAAGGAAGCTATGAGATGCACGCGCCCTCATGAATATCAGAGTCATACATGAAAAAAAGGCACAGGAGTACTGTCGTGCAATCATACAGAAAAGCAATCAAATAACACACAAGCGCAACCTGCAGGCACCAACACATATCCATAGTACACACAACAAAGCGAGAAACCTAGAGTTGAGCAAACTGGTGATTCATTTGGTTAACACAGTCCTTGTATAAATAATCTCCCTTGACACATTTGATTTATTATGCAGGCAAACAATTAAACTGCGATGGGGCCGCTGAGTATTTGTCGCTGCCTCAGCTTCCACACGCGCTCACTTTGGAAAGCACTGCGATACACACACACATATAAATCTGTTATAGGCCCCTGTCTCCTAAGATTCATCTAGATGACATTCTTGACAATGGCCATTTGCTGAGGTGCACAGTTCAACATTGTGATAATCCACATTCACGTAAAAAATGAGGCGTGCTCGGAGAGTTTGCAGGCTCAGGGCTGATTAGGGGCTGAAGCATTCTGCGAAATGACATCTCCTCTGCTGGTTTCCATTCCCCTATAAAATGTGAGATGGGTGATTTTAATGACACCGTACAGTGTAAGATACGAATATTAGAATCTGAGCTCATTTTCAACTTGAATACTTTCTTAGACTAGTGTAAAAATATTTGACAGAACTTAACTAGCTAACTATGTGGCCAGCTGCACTACAGTCACAACTCCATTAAGAAATATTGTTTATGAATTAGTCTGGGTCAGAGCCAGCACAGGCGAGGCGGGCACAGTGGTGATGCGCAGTAAAAATTGTAACCTCCCCATGTTGTAGGGATAATGTGGATTGTCGCCTCCTGGAGCATGGCCAGCCCTGCCCAGTAGTAGGGTGTTAATAACCCGGGACATCATCTAATTTTAGCAGGACAACTCAGCACTGAGCTACTGTACGGCCACTCCACGGCAAATATCTGGAAAGAGATGAGACAGAGGGAGAGCGAAGGGAGGAGGGAGGAGGGAGAAGGAACAGAATAAAAGCAAGGAAAGAGGTTTGGAAATTCACTGGCTGTAAGGATTGAAGGCAGGAAAGAGAAAGGGAGGGGTCTGAGCAGAGAAGGAGCGAAGATGAGATAGAAGGGAAGCGGGGGAGAGTAAAGGGGTAAACTATGAGGGAACAAATGTGGAGTCAGCAGAACAGCTTGTGGCCAAACCCTCCTGCAGACGCATGCATAGCATAGAGGCGAAAATGAGAGATGTGGAAAAAAAAATGGGAGGAAGAGGTGAAATCGAAAGAGACAGGAGGGGGAAGGAGTGCGGCAGAAGAAATAGAGGGAACTGAATGAACTCACTATACAGGGAGAGATACCATATGAATGGAAAGGGAAGGAAATACAAGAATACTCAGTCTGCATGGCGAACCTGGATGTTTCTATGCCCTGAAAATCTTGGAAAGAAAAGACAAGATTTTGACCTATGTTACTGCAGCTGTCAAAGCTTTTATGTGACAGACAGCAGCTTAACAGAAATCATAAATTCTGCTGTTGTGATAGTAATGCAAAGCCAGTTAAAGGATTATGTTCCAACAGGCGATGCTGCTAAACACAACAGAGAGGCACAAGAATGTCTCTGCGAGTGACAAGTGGCTGCAGTTTCTGCTTAAAAAGCAACTTTAATGTAATTGAGGCCCGTCCTGAACTGGATTAAGATTTTATTCATTTAGAAGTTGCAATGTATGTCTAGTCTAGTGGACAATTTAATGCCAAACTGAAGTAAATGATCTGCGGGGATTTGGGCGAGTACAGTTTACACTGGTTTTGCCATGTGCATATCTGACACAGCGCAGATAATCAGCAGAGTGCAATGTGATTGTGCATTAAGAGTCCTGGCCAGTGGACAAGTGCAAAGACACCAGCTTCATCTGTTGGTAACACACTAGCACTCTGACCTCCATGAGGTATGAGTATGTGTCTGAGTGTGTGAGTAACATTCAGGCCGGAGAGGAAAGAGCTTCACAAGCTGGCAATACAACCCAAACATATTGGTACTGTGCTGGGAAGCATAGCAGATATCATCAATCATGTCGCGAAGGAGAGTCAGTGTCGCCTCTGCAGCCACATGTTCACCTGCTGGCCTCTGATTAAATCCCACCTGAACTATTTCCCCTGCTTTCTGTCTTTCTCTGCTCTCCAATGTTCATCATCCGTAATATATGTCATGAAAAGCACTGAGAAGTCAAAGAAAGAGTAACGATTAAATGATCAGTCTAAATGTAAAGCCCAAACTACTGTAACTACCATAGTACTGTCAATCAGGCATCACCTCTGTACAGATGGGAACTGATTTTCATACCAGTGCCATTATCGATTCTGCTTATGGGCCTGATTCTTTATTGATCCCTTAACGATTCCTGATCAATCCCCTGTGTGGAAAAAAAGTAGGCCTACTCAGATTTTCAGCATCAGCTCAACTGTTTTACTGTCTGAACAGTGTAGAAACAGAGGTGGAAAAATGAACCATGCTATTCACTGTACTGCATGATGGTTTCAAATGCCTCCTTATAAGCAACAAAAACTGTACCTCATTAATAAAATAATTCACAACTGTGTGACTCTCAACACTACACGGTGAAGATAAAATATATATTTTATCTTAAGATGAAAAGCTTTAGATTGGCATGGCTTTTCATCTGTGCATATAGCTCTGATTTCTTATGTAACTAGTGAAATCTATGATATAAATGAAATATGAACCACATCACTGCCAGCTCTCCAAAGGGATACTTGTAATTTCTTTGCACACATACAGTTCTCAGCTCACACCCATGTTGTCATTGAACTGTACATAGTGGACATGCTCACTATGAAAACAGAAACACAAAAGTGTTCAATTCATAAAGAGGCTATCAGATAGTCCACAGAATAGGGTATCTGTGGCCAGCAGGGCCACTGAGAGGAGCGAGTACAAAACTCTCCTTCTCGACAGACTTTCATTCTCCACCCAGTTACAATCACTGTCTGCTTTACACAACTGAGAAATTAAGGACTGAGAGAAAAGACACCACAAGCCAGAGAGGGAGAAAAAAAAAAGGGAGAGACACATAAAACAGTTTTAAAGACAAAACCCAAGTGGACATTTAAAATGACAAGGGAGAGAATCATTTCAGGAGAAACATGGTTTGGCTTTACACAGAGAGAAAAGAGGGAGAAAAAAGAAGGAAAGAGAGACAGTGAGGAAGACACCAGCTACTGTGGGACTAAAAGTCTGTGACTGGGTTTCCTCGTCTCTATGAATAATGGATGTGGCGATTGGGAGCCAGCATATGCATTTAGATGGCTTTATGTATTACCCTCTCAAAGTGGTAGGGAGGAAAATGTTTTATAAGAACGTAAGTTAATGCCAAATTAACCTTTAACACATTCACACTAGGATCATGTGTCTTTGTTCTAATACAAGCTCCAAATGCAATGAATTGCATCCAAACTGAGGAGCCTTCCGTTAATCAAATTAGAACAGTGCCAGGTACTGGACTCTACTGTACTGTACATCAGCAGGTGTAGATGGTTAAATAACTGGAGCATTAAAATGAATGATACATCATTTACAAAGCTGGAAACACTGTTCAAACCAACACAGCCATTAACCCTGTTCGTGGAGCTATCCTCGCCAAATTCCCAACACTATCCCAAAGCAATCAAAGTGTACTGTACTGCACTGCTCTCTCTTATTCCCTCCTCCCGCCACACAAACGCACACATGCACCCTCTGGCACTGATATCAAACAAATCTTTTCAAAGGTAGGACCGCGGGAGATTAGCCACTGCTGGCCTCTAATATGTTTCAATGTGCCAACCAGCGCAGAGCCAGGCCCTGCTTTCAAGGACAGGTACCTGTAAGCTGCCAACCCAGCAAGAGTCAGTGCATTGCCAGCCGTGCAGTAACACTTGACTGGCTGTATACTCACATCTCAGAAACTGGTATTTAGTGTGTGTGTGTGTGTGTGTTAGAGATCGACAGTTAAACTTAAAATCATTGCTCAGAGATGGCATAAGAGGGAGGAAGTGGGGTAGAGTGTGCCTCTCTAGAACTGGTCAGGACAGAATTAATCTGATTTTGTGCCTCATGTGTTACTCAAACACAAACACACACACACAGTCAGACGCAATGACAGCATAGTTAGAGAGGTCAAATGAAAGGCAAGCTTGAGACAGACGCACCTAGGAGAGGAAAGCAGACGCTACAATCACAAAGAGCATACGGGACTGCAGATTTCTGTACGCGTAACAGAAGAAATTACATCATCACACTGGCACTGCGATGAATTTAAAGACCTATAACACTGGCATCTATAGATGTATTATGACTGATGGACTGAGTTATCTATACAGCACTCTCTCTGCTGGCATCCATTCTGTTGTGTCTGCTTTAGGATTAATTAGACACACTGTTGGTACATTGTATGGCTGTCATTTTGCCAATAGCACGCTGGAGAAGGGCATCTTGCCAAAAGTGTCATGCAGCATATAAAATATTAATCGGAGAGCTGTCCTTTGCTCTTTGATTAATGCGAGACAGAAGGCCAAGTATCCCCAGAACTGAACTGGAGGCTGCCAGTGAACTACCGCACGCACACACACATAAACACACACAGAAATACAAGCACTGCTGTGCTGCACTTTGTGAAGCATCTGCATTTTCTCTCCACCCTTATCTTTGACACACAAACGCACACTGAGGGCAGCAGGGTGGGACAGACAGTCGGGACGATGTCCTTCAAGATGCCCTGGGTTCGTAACCATCTTTTCTGCTGAAATGTTCCTGGGAAAGAAGCTGAATCATTAACTGCTCTGTGCCACTATTCTGCAAAATGCAGAATCCTATGCATCTATAGGTTTTCAGAAAGACAAACTTTAGACAAGATGTGCAAGAAAAAATACACAAGTAAATAAAATATATTGGTGTTAAGCAAACCTAATGAAAATACAGAGTGGACACTATGTAGACACACATGTCTACATAGCTGTGAGTTAACAAGCCTCTCACAAACATGGGTCTATACAGCACTTTGCAAAAAGTCAGCATGCAGTGTAACATTTAAAGTGAACCGTGAGAATGTCTGCTGTGTCCATGTCCATTTTGGAGTATATCAGGCCTCTATTCTGCTCAGTGGAACCTGATGAGTAGCCTTTACATTTTCATGTTACTTACTTAAATGTACAACTATGAATGACTATGCCACTAGACCAAAGGTCAAAAGTTTCATGGAAATCATTACAAACACTGTCTGGGGATCATGAATATCTATATTAGTTTTAATGGCAGTCTAATATTTTTGCCCTCAACCTGCTGAACCAAAATAAATAAATAAAAATAAAAATCCAGCTTTAGGGCACAACAGCTGATCAAAAATACCTCCAGTAAATGTATTAAAATCCTGACCCTGACCAAGACAAGTGACTTAAAAATGAATGGGTGAACAGACGAATATGAGAGTACATGAGAGAAATTACAGCACTTTTAAAGGATAGAAAGACCTGGCTGGAAAAACAGACTTACTGTGGATTAATGTAGGTGATGCATTAGATTGGATTAAGTAATTTGGCGCTGCAGGAAAAGGAAGATATTCTTCCTGAATGACGGGATTAATAAAAAGAGCACACATTCACACAGACAAACACACCATGCACTTAATTAAACAACAGCACTTTGATGACTCACACGTCCATCTGTGCATAATAAAAAAAAAAAACTGTGGCCATGACACGCGCTCAAATACCACAGTACATGTTTATGCGTTACCTTCTTTCTGTAGTGCCAGGGATTATAACAGAGAGGTTAAGAAAGAAGAGAGAGGATGGAGAAGAGACAGGCACGCACATAATCACATCACACACACCATATACAGGCCTTCAGGGGGAGGGGTCTAGAGAGTGAGTGCATAGTGCAACAAAGGCAGTTACATAAGTCAAGAGGATTGTCCCTGTTTGTGAGTGTGTGTGTGTGTGTGTGTTTATAGACATGTGTCGTGCAGTGCAGAGGGCGCACAGGCCGGGATGTATTCTGTTTCATCACTGTGCGTCAGGCAAAGTGCCTTTAGTGCGTGGAAGACGAGAAAAAGTGCAAAGGAGTGAGAGCACGAAAAAGAAAGAGAGTCTTCCTCGCTCTGCTGCTAATCCCCGCTGTCGCCTCCCCGCCTCTCTCGCTCATACCATCTCTGTCGTCTTTATCTCCATCGCCTCTCCCTCTGATCTCTCTCTTCTTATTTCCACCTCCCTTTTTGGCCATCGCTCTTTCAGGACGTCTGCTAGGTAACCCGACCATGACGGCTGATTTTCAACAAACACACACACACACACGTAACTACACACATGTAACTACACCGCAGTTTCTGAGCTGTTTGCCTCAGACACAGGAAATACATGACTTGCAATAAAGGTATTCTTATGTGTTGGCAACCTCACTGGTACTTTTCTTTGAAACAGGAAAAGAGATCATGGCTCTGTGTGTGTGTGTCTGAGTTTGCATCTGTGTCTATACAGATTTATTTGCAGCATCTATCAGTTTTCTCTTCTCTTCCCAGACGTTATCAATCCCAGAATTCCCCAGTGGGACTGAAGACATTTTCAAGGCAGTAGTTTTATTTCTCCATGTCTGCCCTGACTGAGCAGGAAAGAGGAGTCACGTCAAATGTACATATAAGGTGAATTTCAAAGTAAATGGACTTAATAAAAGTGCTACGCAAAGCTATTAAATTACAAGCCAGCCAGTTTTTCTGTTGTCATTCTACAGCATTTACAAAACTTCACCAGGTATAGGCTGTATTAGATTGCATTTATGTGCATATATGCACATTAAATGAGGAGAGCAAAATACTGAAAACCATTTAATATAATATAAAACCACAACAAAATACAGACATCCAACAAACGTATCTATTGCAGAGCTGTTGTATTGCAATCCACACAGTTACTACTGAAGTCATGTGTTTCAAACGTACTGGCATCATTCACAAAGTGCCTATGCTCAAATGTATTTTGAGAATTTCTTCTCACTGTCAAAAGGTTTAGTCCATATTAGTCTTTTTGATTAAAGTCATTTTAGCATTCAACTGAAACACACCTCAACCTGAGGCAAATACAATAATACCAAAATGAAATACTGGAGCCGCTTTGTAGAGTTTAAGGATGAATGTAATTTATGCACATTTTTCTGCTATGTTTCATCATGAGTTGCATCACAGAGTTAATATGTTTTTAGATTACACATTTTGTTTGTGGTCTTAAATTATTACTTCTTTCCAAGCTGCAGCCAAACATGCAATGGCTTTAAGCTGTGATGCCGTGACAGCCAATCATATGTGGAAGAAAAAAAAAGAGTCATATGAATGCTGATCATGGTTTCAAGTCTCTAGTCATACACACAGTTATCCAAGATTACTACTTACGAGTTCGACTAATCTATTTGACCTCTGTAGTCAAAGAACAAAGTTATAAAGGATTAAAAGATCATACGATGTACTGGCTAACATTTTGTTAGCCTGGAATAATTAAAGCTGCAAAAACATAATTTTCTGCTTGTTCTTTACAGTAGAGATGAAGAAGCATTCACATTTCTGAAGTTCTTTCAGCCTATTGTTTTTGGTGCACAGTGATGATATTTATTCGAAAACGAAGGATTTCAGCTGCAGAATCAATATATGTCTCACAGGACCAAGGTGGAAGATATTTGTCACAACAAACACCACAAAATGTCTATAATCTTGTAAAATGTTTGGTTGCACATGCTTTGTTTTCCATTCTCATTTGGACAGTTCCCAGTTTTTTCAGCTTTGGTAAAGCGTCAAATTAATTTTGCAGAGATTCACAGGAGCTGTGGAAGCATTAATAGAAAGACCTCTGGGAATCTCAGCCCCACAGGTTTTATTCAAAATTATTCGGGGAGTGTGTCTGAGGCCCAAAACTGTCACATTACATTAGCGTCCAAATCACTGTTAGCAAACAAAACGATTTACAAGCGCAAATGGAAACAGACGCTCACGTACAAATGTACACATATACTGACAGACGCTCGCTAACGCATAAACACAAACGTACATGGACGACAGAACATAGCTGCTTCTTACCTGGCTCTTCTCTATATTCTGACGCTCAAGCGACCTCATACATATAGAACGCACATTCATGTGCACGCACACAAACACACAGTAAATGCACACACACAGGCAGAACACTGCCTGCTACAATGGCCTTAGCCATTAAAAATGCATGGCACTGCAGCAACAGTTTCTAAAATTGAGCACCAGGGCCAGCTGCTGATCGGTACGCTGAGAACTGCCTACAGAGAGCAGGATGGAATGTGAAATCACTCCCACAATGTCATCTCAGTATCAGACAATAAAAACTTACTTTACTTACTGTAAAATATACAGTTTAGCCAATAACACTGAAGCTTCATTGTCTGTGACTTAACGGTCAGAAAAAGGGTTAACAACACGTGTTATCTGGCTGAATGCTAATATTGTCAGGTCTGCGGCAGTGGCAGCGAGGGTTAATACGCTCACCGTTGTCCTCCTTCATCGTGTTATCAGCAATCATCGACACCCGCATCTAATGTGAAAGCAAAAGCGTTGCCAAGCACCGGACAGGAAGAGAAATCAGGCCAATAGACCCCAATCGAGGCTTAATGGGGGCCTAGTGGTGCAGCTAGCTGAGACCTCTTGCACAGCCTGTTCATCATTCACTCCCGCTGGTGTCTGGGAGATGGCAAGGGCTTCTGGCTTATCAAACAAATTAGCTGCTTCATCACTGAAATGAAAGCAGTGATGCACAAGCTGCAAGGTTGTCCTTTCCTTCACAGGCTGTGCTTGTTATGAATCAAAGAAGCAAAATGCATAAAGAAAGGATGCTCTGCAGACGGCTTGGTGGAGACAGGGGGATCTGCAGTGCTCTGTGTGCTGGGTGAGAAACTGTGGGCGTCTCCCACCTCCTCGGGGTCTGACACTTCTTTCTGCTCATACAGTGGGCAAAAAAAAAAAACAACGTGTGGTGGCTTCTGCTTGGACAGCGGTCTGATTACAGTTGGGTCAGGAGCCAATTGTTGCCCTTCCAATCTCTGCAAACCCCACCCACACAACACCAGGGCTCTGAGTCACAGAGCTGAATGGCTGCGACCATTCTGGCTCCACTCCATATGCAGACACTCCCACAGTGCACTTTATCTCCTTCTAATTTCTCTTCCTCCTCTTCACTTTTCTAAACTTAGATGCAACTTCGTCAGTCTGCAGTGATTTCATCCCTCCACTCTTCCTGTTGCTTTTGCTCCAGTCTCCTCTTGCTGCAGGGGTTCAGGCCTAGTTTGTGCTGCACTGAATGACAAACCAAGGACACATCTGCAGCACTTTTAGGTATCTGTATTTTTACAGCTTTGCACCATGTTGATGCTACTTCAGGAATCTGAGGTGTTGTAAAAAAAAATAAAATAAATCACAGAATACATCCCTGCTCATCGAGCCCGCCAACTCCCTCTCTCTCTGGATGATGCTGAAGCAAACAGACACAGTGTACTACAGTGCTTTGTCTCTGGACAAACATAAGTGGAACTACAGTCTTATTCTCCCCCACCCTCCCTTCGTCCCCTCCATACGTCCCCTCGAGTCTTGAGATGTCTGTCTCAACCCTTTTGCCCCTCCCCCGCCGTTCCCACATTTCACATCACAACATAATCCACATTCTGATTCAATCATACGGAAAAGCACAAACAGCCCCTCGGCCAGTCACATTCCACACACAAACACACGCTGGACATAAACAGCCTCATCCACGCTTAAATATAAGCCTATATCACACACACAGCAGGCTGAGAGCTGAGGGGGGGGGGGCTGCGTGCATGACAGCCATGTGGCAGGGCATTAAAGCCTGAGTCATCACGTCATGCAACACATGTGTGTGTGTTTTCCCCACTGGCACTCAGCATGACGGCATACTGAAGGGCGGCCTACAGAGGAGCAACAGGGGGGTAAATATCATCGCTGCTACCAGCAGGGCGGAGGAAGACAAACGTCAAGATTTGCGTAGCTCTTATTGACAGGCAAAGGCTGAGCCAAGTCCTGGGCAGAATCACAGCCTCTGTCAGCTAAAGTTGGTCTAGGACAACGGCTTTACTCCAGCAAAGTCCATTACTAAAATGCCATCTATTTAGGCTAGCAGCAGTGAGGCTTAAGTCGCTGAGCGGATATTCAGAGCCCTCTCTCTTGAGCTGCAGAAAATTTCCAACATTTGTTTGCGATGCTACTGTCAGCAAGAGAGGGAAGTAGAGAAACACTGCGGGCCTGTGATGGGCTGTCAGTCAAGGAAGACAAAATAAATGGCAGATCCCAAAGCTGTGATCAAACTGAGTTCAGCTGTATTCGCACCAAAAATGATCATTTTTTGGTTCAACTCAGCACACACATCACTTCGTCCTCAACAAGCACTGTGGGTGAAGCTGCTTCAAGGATCGTGATGTGCCAGTGCCAGTTTGTTTTCCGACACATCAAAGATTTCTCAGATAAATTAAATTATGTAACAACCTCACACAATGAATCACTGTTTCCTCCACAAGTGCAACTGGATGAATTTGGAGAATTTGAAATGTACATTGTTTAAACCTGCACTAACAGATTTTTTGGCCATTAGGGGGGCAGCAGAAACAAATCATAAAAACAGCCCTAATATATCCTTTATAATAGCTTTATAAGAGTAGTTAACACATTCATAAAAGCCATAAATAGAGACCTGTACCAAAAGTATAAATGTCAAATTAAAACTCTAAAGGCCCTCACCTGGTTTAACTCCAACCAGTTTGATGGCATCATACCAAAGGTTTCTAGGTAGTTTGACCTAAAGGGGAAAACGTGCCTCTCCCCAACCTCACTTTGGTTAATTTTCAAATAAGTGTAGAGGGCAGGGACCAGTTGAAGGGCAGTGTTTGACTACTCTTAAATTAGTCCTTCCACCTCGGTGAGAAATATTTTTGTTGGGAGAACATAGTCATGAGTTGAACAAATGACTGTGCCAAATATTATCTTAAGGTAAATGTCATAAGCACTTTGTTGGGCAGGCATACAAATGTAAACACCAGTTAACATTTATTGTGCAACAAGGAGTGCGTGCTGAAAGCAGGGCAGTCTTTCTCTCTGCTTGAGGGGATTTAGTGCAGTTAAAACAGTAGCAAGTGAAATATGTAGTTATAATATGTATTCCATAATATGCCTAAAAGCAACATTACCCACATGGCCTCACTGGCAGTCTAGGCTTGTTAGCTACAGCAGACAGAGACACTAATATTCTCCAGCTGGAGTTGGTTTAGTTGAGTATGTGGAAATTAGCCTTTAGCAAAGAAGGTAAAAAAGCATGAAATAGAACAGTCGGACTCAAATTGTGTAACACTACGTCTGGGACCTAAGCTTTATAGCAGTAAAACTATGGTAATAGTGTGTGCGCGTGTGTCTGCTGCTGTAACAGATGGTTCACCTGGATGCTGGTTCTGCTGGATGTTAAGGCCTTGCTGAGGCTAACTACACATAAATACAGAATCATGGGAAAGGACACACGGCCACTGTATGTATGCAGCTGGAGTCACATACAGCTCTGTCTCTGTCTGCAGGAGCCTTGGCACACACATACACCCACATCTCAGCACACACAAACGCAGTGACAGGCAATTCCTCAAGGTCTGGTACCTTGGGAACCTCTTCTTTGTGTGTGCCTGTGTGTCCTGAGCTGTGTGTATGTATGTATGCGTGTGCGTGTGTGTGTGTGTGTAGAGGACCTTGCAGACAGAGACAGAGTGTCTAGATTTTAGTAAGGTCATAACCAACCATTTACACAGCCCATGGCCATTAGGTGCTCACGGCTTGTCGCCTGCACACCTTCAAACCAGAACCGTCTCTGTCTCTTAACACACCTGTTCTACTACAGACACACAGCAGCTCAGGAAAGGGCTGTTGCAGCAGTACAATCCTGTCCAAGTAAGCAAGTGTATACCTCACTGACTCAATATCAAGCAGCATGAAGTATCACATCAAACAACAGTGAAAATGACAAGCAGAAAAGAATTGCAGTGCCAGATATCACAGTCCTAAGGCAATGACACAGACTGGCAGACTAAGCAGATCTTTCACTAATTAGTTAAAATGAGTGCAGAAACAATTAGTTAATTAATCTATTAGTCAATAAACTGACAATGAAGCAACAACAATTCAACTGATTAATATTTCAAGTCATTTATCAAGGAAAAAGGCCAGACATTTACTGGTGTCAGTTTGTGAGGATTTGCTGATTTCCTTACATCTCATATGTGTGAGTTAAAAGATGCAACTGAAGAAATCGTTATGCTCATTTTTCAGTATTTTAACCTTTTTACACCTGACCATGTTTGGTACAAAGTTTGCCGGACATCACATCATCATGATAAAACATTAAAAGTTATATTAAAAGTTACATTACAAGTATCCCTTTATGTGTAGGGTAGATGATCTGATTAGATATTGGCATACCTCACTGCATAAATATAAGTAAGTGCAAGCAGTGAACATTAAATACACATAATCTCTTGTCACATAAGTCTCAGTATCCTTGGATATGGCACTTGGCAGAGGAAGGCTTACAATGAGAAATGATAAGAAAACATATGAAACATCAAAATCGGAAAGGAGCAGAGACCCCCGAGAGAGAGTGGAAGATTACCTACAGTAGCCAGACAAAAATAATGAGCTGCAGAGAATCAGCAGGGGGACCAGGAGCACAGAAAATCAGTAAATCCCATTAGAAAAATCCTACAATCCTACAAGAACTAAACAATTATATCCCTGCGAACGTGAATTATAGAAAAAAAAAGCAGCATGCGGTACAACAGGAGATGAAATAAGAGAAAGAATAAAAGAGAGAGAAAAGACTTCACAGTTATTTCAGCGGTGCAGCCCTGTGGAGACCTAGAGGTCACATGAAGGGCAGGGAGAAAAAGCGAGATGACAAAATCTTTGTGCTTCACAGCATTCAGTAAGCCAGTCCCCCTTACAAGCACCACAGGGACAGTGCCAACCTGACAGCATAAGTTAGACTCAGCCGTGCCACACTTCCACACCTCGACGACAATGTCGAGCAAAACCACCGAGTGTCAGCCATTGACACAAATGTTTTATTCAAACAAACACCTGAAAAGACTTTCTTTCATATTTGTCTTATTTTTATCTCATGAAATGCAGTATTTTCTTTCAGTCAAGGAAAAGCCTTTTCATTCAGTCAGGTCACCTTGAGAATAAACAGAAACAGTAACTCAGGTATGACACACTTTGTGTTTCAGTTCTTTCCCTGGACAGCAGGGTGCATAGAAAGCTTCAGACGTAGACCTGTGGACGAGCTCATGCTTACAGACCAGATGTCACTTCTCAACAACCCCCAAGCACACGCTGTGTGTACTGAAGGTAATTGAAAGACATCACGTTCTTATTCAACCTCAAAAACACATTTAAATTGATCTCATACGGGTAGGTCTCTGTCGCTGTCATGTAAGATTTGATACATGACAGTGACATTCCACTGAGATTTAGAGCACGTATGATGAGGTGATATTTATATCACTGGACAGGCAAGAGCTATCAGTGCACGCCATAATCTGCTCAGGGCAAGTAGCAACAACTTGTACGTAGCGATCTGCTCAACTCGGCCTTATTTATAGACAAAGGGCAACTTGGATCAAATGTTTTAGCTTTGACAGTTGTTAAAGAAATTGCCGGGTATATGCAACGAGAAGTACTAACATTTAACCTTCAGGGAATTTAAGGAAGCATCACGATAACCAAAGCCCCAGACTTACAAATGAACCACAATTTGTAATCAATAGGAGGCATAGTGTTACCACATGCTGTGTACACAAACCACAACTTCTGATTCACACACTGTGCACAATGACACCAAACAAATCCAATAGAGTTCACAGGCTCATTTACATTGGAAACTTGACTCCTGATGATGAGGGATCTCTGTGGTATGGGGACTGGACAGTGGTTAAACCCCCTGGTCATGAGAGCACTGTTACAGTAGAGGAGCATATTGACCAGGACTAATATGAGCACAAATCAATACAGTGGGAACACGGCCCTCACAAGTGGCCCCAGCTATGCTGAAAAAGCAGTTGTTTGAAGTAAATCCTGTCATAAATCACAACAGGCTGACAGCATTGTGTGTCCCTGGTTGTCACTCTCTGCAAGGCCGAGGGGCGCAGCGAGTCCGGTTCCGAGAATGCTGCACCCACTATGGTTATGATGGAGCTCAAATATCTCAAAACTGAATGTGAACGTCACTCCTGAGACATTTCCCATGGTGTGACCATGGAAACTCGGCTAAGTTCGTCCATCGCTCACAGCTTCTTATGTTCACCATCAGCTGTCACAAGCAGCTCCGATATGCACGCTCCCTCACTTCCGCCGCCAAGTTAATTACCACTATTCAAAGTCTCACAGCTTTCAATGATTTTCTAACTGCAAAGATAGCATGTCTGTAAAACGCTGCCTACAGATCTGCAGAATCCATCTTCAAGTCTCATGTCAAGTCTGAAAGTACTTTTCGTTATTTTGTGTTTACTCTCAATTAATGCTATCTAATTAGCACTTCAAAACATTATGACAAGCAATCCCACAGCAGCAAACACTATATAATTTGTCTGATCAAAACACGGTGGCTTCAACCGTCCACGAGCAGTCAGAATAGAGCCAACCATCAACCAGTGCAGTAGGTACGCCCTCTGAGTGTACGTGCACAAATCTGAGCCCGTTTATTCTCTCCAACCCACATGACACCGTGTATTTACGATGAGCCACTCAAGCGTTGCCTGCCGTCTGTTGGGAATAATTAGTGCACCGGTTGGTGACCTCTCAGGCGCTGCTGCTCCGTCTCACACACACACACGCACTACTCTACAGTTTGCTTTCTTATTATTTTTGTGTATAAGCTGATGAGATATGTGGGAAAATCAAACAACAGAGGGATTTTTAAACATGAGGTATTTCCTGCTTCAGTGAATGATGTGTTTATCTCTGGTTAGAAGATCCTGATTTTAAAAAAAAAGGCCTTCATGACAAAAACACGCACGGTTTCAAACAACACTTACTTAGCATTCCTCCCCAACAGCAGCCCTAGCTGTTAACCTTTCCCCAGGTCCTCGAGATTTCTTGTCCTCCAATAACATTGCTTTCTAGCGAACAGAAATATCACACTGCTTCCTAAATTGGGATGACTCACTGGAGGAAGAGAGGCTGTTATGTGTTTGTGCTTGGATGAACTTTTTTTGTGCGTGTGCACTGTGCCATTAGTGAACCGGTAAAACACAACTTTCCTTCACAGTCATGTCTCTTCACTTGAACATGCGGACACACACACACACACACACGTGGGACTATCACTTCTGGCAAGTCAGGAGCCAGCAGAGATAGGAGACAGGGAGCAAGGGGAGTAAAAGCTGGAGTTAAATGTACACTGAATTATTGAAGAGAAGCAACATGGCAGGACAACTTTAATCATCCTAAACCCTGATCCTGTTTGGTGCTTGTCAAGGCTGAAGGACTTAAGCAGGACACACTATCAGGGCATTGGACAGAGTGAAGCAGCAACTACATTGTTGTGGTAACTGATGCAGCAACATTTTCCATTTCTAAGAACCGATAGAACAGAGGATGCTGAATGCTTTTTAAAAAGAATGAAAGATGAAACCTGGTACACAAGGGGTCTTTGATTAAGTGTACTTCACTACAGTGCACAGGTACATGCACACAAACATTCACAGTCACGCACACATCCTTTGTTCCAGTAATGGTGTAAAGTTGATGTGCACTGAACTGACGTGAAAGCCACATCTCGGCAGCTCTCCGGTGACCTCACCATGGACTCTACTTTTAACCGTTTTTTTTTTTTTTTTTTAAATATCATCCGGCAGACACAATCCGACTCCTCCAACTCCATCAGCAGCTCTTTACACATACGCACACACCATTAAACTCTCACATCAGATGCAATAAGATGACTTAATTTCAAGCTATTCTCTCTTCTTTCTCTTCCCCAATCCTTGTCCCACTTGTGTGAGAAGTAAAATGAGGTCAACCGGGATGAGATACTCATCTCTCTTGATTTTGTGTGATACCTCTATTCTTTCCCAATCCTTCATCCCCCATATGCTACTGCTAGCTAACCCGCTAACCACTGACACAGAATTTTCCTAGATATCATTACAGGAGTGCAGACACAACATTGTTGTTGTATATGGTAAACGAGGAGAGGTGCATGTATCGATCACACATGTGCAAATTTAAATCATCCACACATACAGCGTACGGTGCACAACACAGTGACGACAGCTGCAGCTTAACGGCTTTGATGAGGCCGTTGCTGTCTCAGTCAGCCTCGTCTTGGCACATTGCATAACTGAACACAGACACAAACACACAACCCCAGGCCTGGTCTGCACTGTAGAGTGCCATCTAGAAGAGTTAGCTTGCAACTAGCAACCCCACTGAGGAGAGAGCAAAGAAGTCTCTGACGTTATTGTCTCTGACGATACAGAAGACATGCCAATAAAACGAAACCAGAAAATCGCTGTTATCCCTAATGACAATCAAAATCGATTACCATCATCACAGACATATAAATTATATACAGTCAGTCTGCTGTTTGATCCGTCTGTGAACTATTCTATGAAACAAAAAGCTTATTTCACATTAGAATCCCCCAGGAATTTCTCACAAACATTGAAATACACTGAAATTCCCAACAAAGTTTGCTCACAAAGAGAAATATGCATACAAATAATCTGTGAAGCTCTCTGGTGCTAATAAGCTACAATTTAACACTTTCATTTCATTTGTATGCACTGTACCAACGAAACCCTCAACATCTAATGCTGAGCTAAAACTGCTATTTCAGTACTTTCAATATCTTTCTCATTCAGTAGTCCAGTCCAAGCAGTCATGGCTCAGTAAGGTTCTCCTGTGACTGTAGACAAAGCTTGAAGGGTAGCACAGTCACTGAGTGAATCAGAAGGAAGATTAATGGTGAAGATATGTCATAGTCAGTCTGTGCTATGAAAAGCTGCACAAGGCTACTGCCAGTCACAGCACTTACTGCAGAGCCTGTGTGTGTGTGTGTGTGTAAATGTGTGTGGTCAAAGTTGTCTCTGCAAACATGTGTGCACCCGTGTCCACCTACATGTGCAAACGTTTGCCATTCTGCGTATGTCTGTGTGTGAACATCCACTTACACTGGTATATAAGTCGTCTACCATCAGGTGCATGAGTGTGTGTATGCATAAGTGTGAATGCAGAAATGTGTGTGTTACCTCTGCCATATCCAACTGTCTATCCTGAAATAATAACTCTGTCTGTGTGTGTGTGTGTGTGTGTGTGTGTGTGTGTGTGTGTGTGTGTGTGTGTGTGTGTGTGTGTGTGTGTGTGTGTGTGTGTGTGTGTGTGTGTGTGTGTGTGTGTGTGTGTGTGTGCGTGCACGCCCACATTGGTATGTGTGAGTCCAATGATGTCCTGCGCCTGCCGATGAGATAATCTGGCAGAGCATGGAGTGACAATTTGATCTATTGATCTGCGTCTTGCTGGCTCACAGGGAGTCTCTGAGTTATAGTGCTGCCATCTCTCGTGGCCACCACCAGTAAAGAGCCGTCTCTCCGGAGAGGTGAGCCGCCACATTGTTACACACACAGCAGCAGAACACCCAGGAAATAGACACACACATACACACACACAAATGCATGCACGTACAAATGCCTATGGTTTAATAAAGATTTGCTGCCAAATTCGGCTGATAACAACTGCAGCGCCATGTTTTCTCCCAGGCAGAGACAAACTCTGCTGTTAGCACTGCGCTGTACGTTCCATGGTGCTCTGGAAAAACAGCTCATTTCCACCCGTATTACGCTCAACTTGAACACACATAATGAACCAGTAGGTTACGGGTCATTGCTGGTTGTTTCAAAACCAGAGTCAATATAGATATCTTGCTGTTGTTTGAGAAATGTAAACATGTTTGTTATTTAACAACATATGTCACACAGTGTGTGTCGTTTAACACAAGCCGCAAACAACTTTGTCTAAATATAATATGGGCCAAAATTAACTGACTAAGAACAGCAAGTATCTGACCAAAAACTAATGACGTTCCATAACCCTCCCCACAGGTTACTGAACACTTTAACCTGCTGTATAAAAAATGCATTTCTTGCCGCCTACATACAGAAGTATAATAATCTACAATGTAATTCAGACTCAAATATTAGACAGGATGTATAATATTTAAATCTAAAGGTGTAGCTTAGACTTATTTTAATCTTACAAAAATATTGGCGAGAGTGTTTCCCCTCAGATTAGGCTACACGCTTTGGTTAATTAAGTTTTTTCATTTTCAGACTGGCGGATCTCAGTTAACATCACCATCTGATGAAGGCTCATAATATCATCACATTATATGACTGATACATGGACGTGGCTAATTGTGTTATGTTCTTGTGTCTGTTGTCACTGGCTTTATGAAACTACCACTCTGTGTCAACAACCTGCAGTTGATGTTTAACATCGTATGTTGTGCCATGGCTAAACTTAAGGCCAAAGAGTCATGTGTTGGGTGATAAGTGGCGTCAGTACAAAGAGGTTTGTTCTGTCTGGTCAAGAAATAAAGGACATACAGAATATAGATCTTCGACTTCTTTCCTGCTCCCTACCTCTTATCACAAACACTTTGTCTTAACACTGAAAACCAAAACAGCTTTGTTCATTCCACATTTTAGAACACAGCATTTCTGCTTATTTCTGAAATTACACTGCTAATCCAGTGGGTAGCTAATATGCATGGACTGCTTGCACAGCAAAACCTGTTTTCTAAATGCTCACGACGTCTTTTTGCTGCTGAGATTTTGTGTAGAAAACAACTGAGAGTCAGTGTGTGTGTGTGTGTGTGTGTGTGCGCACTTGGGCATATCTGTCTCAGTGCATTACCACACACAAATCAATAAGGATTCTATTCTTGGCCATTAGATCTTGAAGCAGGGCCTCCCTCACTCTTTCCTATCTATCCCCCCCTCTCTCTCTGCTCTCCCTCGTCTATCGGCCTGTCCTCTCCGCCGGCTCTCCCGCCAACCTCTTTCTCTATTCCCCTCTTTCCCTCCTCCAGACAACACCAAAGGGACATTGTCATCTTCCCAGCTGGACAGTGGAGGCAGCAGCAGAGTCAGTGGCGAGCATCAAACACGGGACAGTTTTTGGGGGGATCACAGAAATGATTGGCTTTACGGCTAGAGGGATCAGCCGTTTCCACAGAGGATTCACGCACGCACACACAGACATGTACGCACACATTCACTCGCGCACACATGTACACATCCACACACACCTCCTGCTCCTGCTGTAATTCTCAGTCCTCTGCCACGCTGCCAGGCTGAGGCCCTTGATCTGCCACTTCCTGTAATCCTCCATGGGAGAGGGGTGCAGCCAAATGTCCTGGCAGGCCAGCCAGGCAAACAAGCACACATACCCACAAACACGCACAGACACTGATAGCCGTGAGTTGCCACTAACTGCAGAAATAATGACCTCCGGGACATAGATGTGTATCAGTGCAGGAGTCCCCCGGGATGTCTTTCACAAAACATGCAACCTGCCAAAACTTTACCAAAATCACATCACATAAAAACCCACGAGCTGCAGCACAGCAACGCAAAAACTATGAATCATGAACTCTCCATTATGCCCCCTTCATCTGTGCCACGCTTGTATCGTTGTCATCAGATAAAAAGACAGGGCTGACTGAACAGCAAATGACAGGGGAAGAGAACCAGCACCAAAGAATAGATGGATGACTCCCGACTCACCGTCCCCTGACTCCGATAAGACTCTATCTGATCCACATCACTCAAACACAAGAGAGATTCCTCTGTTCATTCAATTTCAAAGTGACCAGCTTCAGCCAATAGGAACCATCTGACAAGATCATTTTACCCATGCTCGGGATAGTCAGGGGGAGAATACATTTTGATCTGTAAGGTTTTTGGTTATGGGCTTCTTTCATTCAATGAGTACAGCTTTTCCCTATACTGGGTTTACCCAGTATTGCGCTCAAAGGAGTAGCAAGCAAGACATAAGCCCCATTAAGCTTATTCACCAGTTCCTGCATCAGCCCTGACATAGTACTTCTACCAAAGGAGGGATTTCATCTCATATTTACTAATACATGTGTATCACTGACAGAATCTCCTCTGCTTTGGCTGAAGAAACTCATGGTTTCTGTTGAATCTGTAAAGCTTTAGGAACATTTAGTCATCGCTAGAAAATGCGGTACATCATTATATCCTCTGTCCCTCTCAGCCTCCCTTTAAGAAGAACAAGAACACATACTAAAGTCTTTTCATAAGTCTGGAAAACACGGCTCTGTAGATTTAATGCTCAACCCCCTCTGCCTGTGAGAGTCTCTATTTGTATCCTCACCTTTCCAGCACAGGTGAACAAGACTGAGTCACAGCCATAGATGCCAGCAGGTGGGAACGAGGGACAGCCAGGCGGACAGCTCTTCATCACACTGTAATGAGCTGGCAAAGGTTGTCGGACAGGCAGGAGAACACATGGAGGACCTGTAAAAGCAGCCTGACACAGGCAAGCTCGCCGGCGTTCTCTGAAGCTATACGACTCCCTGCGGTGCCATTTCATCGCAAGCTGTTGTCCCTGTTTGTGTAAACGTCCTCTTATTGCAAGAAAGCTGACACAAGCTACCTCAGCCGCATACTTCATTATGTGGCTAAATGTGGACTTTTCAATGACCTTTCCTGCGATTTTAAATGTGCGAGCGAGTGTGCAACAGTGTGGTAACATCAGTAAAAGCAGTTAAAATGTGGAATTCAAGGGATACTGGGGTAAGCATGTGCCTGCTTTATGGTTTAAGTATGATCTTATCATGTGACAACATCTGGATCTTGGACTTTAAGGTTAAGACGAGCAAAAGATTTTAGTCTTGATACTGAAGCTCACAGGCACATACACAGCTCCAGGGGACTGTCAACCCTTGGATGCTACCGAAAACTCTTCAGCACACTCTAAAAATACACTGAAACCCAACCCAAACTTAAATCAGCATCCGACTATGGCAGCTTAGACATCTGTTCACTTACCTGCTGCTGCTGCTGCCTCCCAGGGACGCAGCTACCCAAAGGAGTTGCCACAGGCCACACTAACCTATATCAGCTCAATGGCAACACAAAGGATACAATCTGAGAGCTCCACTCTGGGTGCCGATGGCCAGTATCTTCTGCACAGGGTCAAACGCCATAGATGACGGCTGATAGGGAAAGCCATGACGGACAGTCTGGGAGATATGGAGAAAATTGAAAAACAGAAAATGTGTTAGAGAGAATATCAATTTGCATTTCACAGCAGGGGTGTTGTTTTGTCAGAGGATGTCACACACCTGATTTTGATAAACAAATGATCCAGATGGATGTGTAAAGTGTTAAGATACAAAAATGTAAAGCCTGAAGCTGCGCAGAGAAGAGACAATGTAAGAAAGGAACAAACGCTCTTTCCATGCATAGGTACTCTGTTCTTCGTGATAGGTTGATACTTGGCTTTGCTATTTAGGATCCTTTTATAATCATGGACCTATTTTGAGATTTCTTCTTCCTCATTTCTCTCTTTTTATCTCGTTTTGCTTCTCTCACCGCCTCCCACATGAAGTCGTGATTACACTGAAGTGTGGAAATAAAATATACAGAAAACATACCAATGAGGAGCATTTGGTTGTGATCTGTTGCAGGGGGCCTTCTGCAGGAGCGCATTACATTGCAAGGTGTTCCTGTTTTTATGTCCACCCTCTGTATATGAGTGTGACTGTAGTTTTATGGCCTCAGTCAGCCGGTGGTGGGCTGTTGGATTTGTTTGTTTAGCAGCAGAAGGCTAAAGCACGTTACATAAGAAGCACTCAGTGCAGCAGAGACACCTGCCTTTCTCACAGAGAAACATTGCAGCGAGTTTGTGTCCAGACAGACTGTGAAGGTGCAGGAGGGAGGCTGGAGTCTTCTTCAAAGAGACTTCAATCAGATGCCTGGCTGTTGACGGACATATTTAGGCTGCTGTGGCAATCAAACCTGTAATCTCTCTGCTGGGCCTCCAAGCCACTAAAACTGCAATATCCCCTAAGCCCTAAGGTGTGTTGATTTGACTCTCGATTATCTTATCTAGGTTTCAAGTTATTACTTCAGGTACTCTAACTTATTACTTCTGACCACTGTTAAGATGATTACAGTTTTAAAAAGTTTTGGTTTGTGGTGTCAAAAACAGCCAACAGCAACAATAATATGACTCCTCCAGAGGCACACAAGGGCTCATGTAACACAAGACAAAGCTTACCAGTGGCAATGGACTGTGGCAGCTACCAGACCTAAAGTGTGTTTTCAGCACCCATATGAAAGACAACTGCTCAAGCTTGTATTTCAAAAACCTACAATTATCTGGCACAGCTATAAGCAATTTTACAACTGAAAAAAAAAACAAAAGAATATATATTTACAATCCTAAATATGTGGAAAAATCAACAGCAAGCACACAGCAGTGTCAATAAAAAAAGGCCACACCAAGCCATTAGGGCACACTTAGGGAAATCCTGATTTAACATTATAATGGGTTAAGATGTCGAATGCACAGCATGTAAATTGCATGAGTGTTTATTAACCCCATCCGTGTAGCCAATTCAGATGGAGGAGGGCAAGCCTTTTTTTTTTTTTTTCCCAAACAGGCTCCCACTCTCTTCAGGCGCCATCAGTTCCCAATGGATCAATGATCTGGGGGCAAAGTAGAGTGTGTATATGTGTGAGGGAGACAGAGCAAGAGAGAAAAGAGTATGCAAGGTGTGTGGGAAAAAGGAGTGGATGGAGAGAGCAATAAGGTGGTGGAAGAAAGGGATGGAGTGACGCTGTGAGGAAAAGATAATGTGAAAGGGGAATACACGCACTCACTTACACACACATCAACCAGAAACCACGGTTTTGCTAATCCAAACACAGCACATTATGCAAGAGAGGATCAGATTGGCCCAACCCCTCCATAAGACAGTTCATGCCAAAAACACATACACCAAACGATGGTATTTGCACAGAGGATACCCTCTGTTACCATACACAATATAACGAGCTGTTTAAAAGAAAGAAAATCCGAGTAAAAGCACATGCAACCAAATAGGAACTTAGTGATGTTTATTGTCCTGTCGCCAGAGCGCTCTGGCCATACTGTATGCGCATTGTAAGAAGCTATGTTATTCTAAGTACCATGCCTTGGACAAGCACAGAACGCTTCACTGATCCTCTCCCTAAAAGGGAATTTTGCCAAACGCGAAATAAACCTTCAACCAGCCGGTAACGGTTGTAGTTCAGAAGCTGACTACAGAGCAAAACGCTTTGCCCATTAATTTCGTTTCATGTGGAGAGCTCACTGGCACCTGCTGTATCCTGAGATGGGATAAGTGCAGCACAAACTGGGAACAATAAAAATTAAAATAAATAAATAAATAAAACCAAACCAACCAAACACGCGGAGGGGCTGTCTGTGATGAATTCAGCTTTGTAACAAAATCATCCGTCTCACCCACCTTGCAGAGCTGGAAATGCTCGGACTGGAGGGTCTCCTGGATCAGATGGTTCTCCTGTGGCCCCACTTGGACAGACGGGGTGGAGGAGGACACCTCTTTCAAGCCGTCCAGCACCTTCCTGATGTTGAACTTCTTCATTTTCAGGCTGCAGAGCACAGAATGGAGATCACCCGCAAAAGATACAGGGGATAGCCACTTTCTCTCTCACACACACACACACATGCAGACATACACACACGCGCTCGCTCTGTCTTCTGATTTCCTCTGTAAATCTCACATTTTAGTGCTTGTTTTTTAGCGCAGTCTCCATGCTGGAAGGCTCTGGCGCACACTGCTCAGGTCGCTACTTGACGTGAAAACCTGGAGACGGGCTGCTGGGATGTTCGTGAGTCGGTGTAATTTTGCTCGGAGTCCGTGCTGTGCCCCACTGCGTCTTGGTGGCTCCGCTCTTCCTCTCTGCGTCCCTCCCCTCCCCTCTTGGCTGTGTGCGCCGCTCAGCCAAGGCGGAAACGCAAAGCAGCGGTGGTAGTGGTGGTGCTGCTGCTGCTGCTGACGCTCTTGCGCATGTCTGACAGAGCAGAGGCTTCGACACAAATCCCGCCACCTTGCCAGCTCTCTTTCTCTCTCTCTTTTCCTTTCATCTGCCCCCCTCCCAGCGACAACACCCCCCCTCCCACTCTCTCTCACGCACACATCATAGTTTTTGCTCCACTGCACCTGGTGCTGCTGGTGATGTTGGGATGCTGCAGCGTGTTGAGTGCCTGTGTGGAGACAGACAAGCAGACAGACGGGGCTCAGTCCCATTCTTTCCACTACACCCTCGCCCTATCCACTCCGCTTCTGCTTGTGTGCGTGGAAATTTCGCCATATTAAAGGCCACAGCAAACCATTAGTAAATAGTGGAAATAGACTACCCCCCACGGTTTGGAATAAAGGCAAACATAAGAGAACTGGAGTATATTTTCTTTGCACAGTATTTTTCGTGGTGAGTTTAGATGAAATTAAAAGAAACGAGGCAAATGTAAGATAAAAAGGGAGAAAGAAAGGCACCATTTCATCCATTTACTCGTTTGATGTTTGACCTATATGTCCAGGCCTCAGTTTTTAAAAAGGTCAACAACGGCACACATGCTGATTCAATTCATTGTTTAAAGATGCAGGGAAACAGCACAAAAAATAACCCTACAACTGAGCAAGCGATGCATCTGTTAGTATCCATGGTGACGACTCTTTCCTGCTCATGGTGGAGTCCCACAGTTTACCTGTTATTTATACCCTCCCTCTTATTGTGGAGAACCCTCCACAGCTGCAAGTGTGACTTCATGCGGGAGTCACACTTCATAATGAGGTGCTACTGTCTGCCAACCAGCCAGCCAGCTGACACTGCATGTTCCACAACCTGAATACATCACATGTCAAAGAAGGTCTGTAGATTCTCTTCATCCAACATTTAAATTAATATTTGAGGTCGGCATGGTGCGTATGAATCCAGAGTTTAATTTTTTCCCTTCTGGCTTCTCTGGTTTCCTCCCAACCCTTTTCAACCCATAAGTATACATGATGGCTGGATGACCACATTGGAGCCATCACATAAATAAACCATCATCAAATGATCAAGGTAACTTCCCTGTACCTCAAATATGTCATTAATGTACTAGAATGTCTGTTGTTTCTGTCCAGTTGCAGACCTCTAAATTTATGATCACCTTACATCCCCGCCAGCCATGGCACTGGGCTGAGGACAAGACCTCACAATTGGGCTCTTTAAGAGTAAAACAAACGTGTGTCTCCAAACAAATGCCATCAACTCAATGCCCCCCCTCATGATACCCTATTAGTTTTTCTGACAGGCTGTGGTCCACCTGGACCAACTGCTGTAAAGACATACCACTTAGGCAACTTTATCACCGGTTATGCGTCCCCCCTATGAGCTGAGTTGAGTTCCGAACCTCAGTACAGGTGTAAATGGTGGTAAGGTCACAGATCAAAGTACCAGCCTTGACAAGCTCAGCTGAGGCTGCTCATGCTTGAGTGACACTGGTGGTGCCACCTGTTTGGGCTGTTTGCTAACAGGTGCCCGCCGGCAGCAGGGACAGGGGCACCGCAGTGGAAGTAATAGCTGCGTTTGCGCTCTTGCTAAGAACACCTGATCCAACCTAAACTGGAGAAAGTCCAAAAAAGGGCATTTCTGTGTCCACCATGTCTGCATGTTGTAATAATCTATGCTGATTATATGAGCCTGTCTGTATGTGTTTGTGGTTAAGCTGTCCTTTGTTGAGACGCAGCTGATGTAAAGAATGCATCAAGGAAATGAAGATGCTCTTGAATAAAAGGGCACAAAAAAAGATATGTAGAGGACCAGGGAGCAAATTATTAATTCAGTAATCATACCAGGGAGGCTTGAGAACAATTGTCGCAATACTGATTTACATAATGAACTGAAATTGACCATACGCACCTTCCAACCCCAACTGAAATCGCCTGATCCAGAATACATTACACAGGCAAACAAAGAAGTCCTTATTAGTCAATCCTTGCATGTGTGTGAGTGAGTGAGTGATGTGGTAGGGGAGGGCTTCTGGTGACTCTGACATCAGTGATTTAATTTAGCACCATTGTGTTGGGGCCAGGCCATTCATCTGGCTGCATTGTGTATATGTGTGTGTTGTATTTAGAGTCTGACTGCTGTGTTTGTGTTCTTTGATAAGGCTTTCCACTGAGGCAACGCTGTATTCTTTTTTTTTTTTTTTTTTTTTTTTTTTAGTAAAAGGCCAAAGTGCAAAGAGAGCAGGACAGAAAGAAAAGCGAGAGGGGGAGGGGACAATCAGAGGTGTAAATCCCACCTAAAATCAAGGTGACATGGTCATAGTAAACAATATTCGGTCCTAATATTTCCTGTCATAATGTACATAATCTTTTTTTCACATGAAAATTAAACTCTTGGTGCAAGCAGAGAAAAAACAAACTTAAGTCGCACATACTTCACTGTATATAATCTGTTTCCACCTACCAGCACGACTGTAATGTTTCGAAATGGCAGCCTGCTGGTCACTGTACTGTTACTGTTAGTACAATCATTGTCTCTTGCTGGGTTGATGTGACCGTGCAGCCAAGTGTGTTTTTTTTTAAAATCATTTTTGCTGCGGAGTTGTGGTGAACCGTGACATGTTTCTGCACAACCTTCTCCAGAGACCCAGCCCAGCTTCTGCAGGTCTTTTAAGCGTACAAAGACACTGAACGTCTTGTGGGATGAACCTTAGCATGGTTAACTTCATTATTTAGGATCAGCCGTGTGGACTAATAACATCAGTGAAAAACATCCTGCCTCTGCAGGTCCTCCATTATCTATGCATTAACATTCAGCGCAACAACCCAGGGAGGTATGCAAATGGAGCACATACAGATCTATCAGCTGTCATTGCACATGAGCGGAGCGCTAATTCAGTGCTAACCTCAGGTCAGAGGTGAGGATGGATGAGCCAGGAGCATCTACAACATGACAACCGTAACTGACTGTATCAAGCAGCTAGTGCACTGGTGCTGTGACCGCTGGCTTTGCTCAAATGACTTGAGTATATGTCAGCGGCGGCACAAGTCTGTTACTGGCAATGTTGAGCTAATCAGTTAAACACAGAATCGAAATACAGTCCATCTAAATCAATGTTCATTTTACATGTATTTTTTTCCCCCAGTTTATAAAGACATACTGGCACAGCAAAGGGTGAAGGGTATTGTTGGACAGCAGATTGCAGAGTGAAGTGAAAAACGCCTACCTACACAAGCAAATTTACATATATTACACAGCTGTTTGCATATAGATTATGAATATGCATCTCCATACATCATATACATACATCTACATGCATTTTATTCTCTGATCTAACAGCACATGTTCTTTGATTATGCAGGATTGTGAATGAGCTGCATTATATTCACATTTTTACGTAATTATGCTTATATATTTTTTCACTTGTTCTAAAATTACTAATATGCAGTTACATAAACAGGCAATGATCCAACAATGCACATTTGCAGTAAAAGTAAGTGTCCTTGCACATGGACTATTCAACTGTGGTGGATTTTAGCCACTTAAAATCTTACAGATGACCTAACAGAGATAGACCTTTTCACACTCTTACTCACTCAAGACCGATCCTTCCCCAGCAATGCACCGCGCAGCCCCAGAGCTCAGCATCACAGTCAGCCCTGTTTGACCCCTACAGCAGCAAAGTCCCTGTGCTGTCTGGAGAAAGTGAGAAACCCAGGAGGACACAGGGGACAACGGCAGGTCACAGAGAGCCAGGGCGTCTGCCTGTCACGTAGAAAGACTGGAAGGACAAAGACCTTCCACCCTCACTGACAGCTGTAGTTAATCAAGCGAATCATAGCACACCTGAGTTTAGAGCTCATGACCCCAAGCCGGCCCGCAGCATTCAACCACTGTGTCCTTATACAACAAGTATATGCAGGATAGCTCTAGCTGACAAGTGACAGGACATACAGTAATGTCACACATATTAGAGAAACACACAACACACAATGCTGGGGGCGTGTGATTAAAAGGAACAAGCAGAAGACACTCAAGCAACTCATAAGAACTTCACACTATATACAATAGGAAATATACCAATACCATACACACACACACACACACACACATCTCAGAGGGAATGCAAGTTAATGAGCCAATACCCATGAGGGAACACTTGATTGTCTCTGCCTGGTTAAATAGGAGGATGTTTTCAATGTCAAATACTCCCCATGCAAACACACATGTGGAAGGTAACAAACCTTTGAGGTACATCTGTAAATGTCCTTCCACACAGGCCCCACCCTCCCACCACCAACTCTTATGGTTACAGAGGGGCTTATAAATATTGATGAGAGGATAAAAGAGATGAGAAGATGGGGGTGGAGAAATTGAAAACACCATAAAGCCTTCATCACATCCATAGTGCTCCTAATCAAAAAGCTTGAGTCCAATACAAGCACGAGTTTATGATTCTGGCATCACACTTCATTTTTGAGAAAACTGTAACACAAGATCCGTCTCCACCACATGTTTGATCCAGCTTTCAAGGTCATGAGGTCATACGTCCCTAACAAGACAGAAATGACTGAAATTGCAGTTTGTGGCTTGTGGTGTGTGTGTGTGGGTGTACAGACATGTTTGTGTAAACAGCTCAGGGGATGGACGCGACAGCGTCAGCTTGTCTCCACTCGGGGCAGCACAGCTGGTATCAATTCCAATAATCAGCCAGGGCGATAAGCTGACCATCAGCACACACACATACACACATGCGTAGACACACAGTGGAACAGATGCATGCCACTATTAAAGGAAAGGGCATTGCCAATGTTACCATCATAGAGACACAAGACCTCTGGGAGGACAGATTCTTAGAAAGAAGCTGCAGTCGGCGTGCAGCCAAAATTAAGTTTACTTAAACCGCTCAACCGGAGATTGAAGAGAGACTCATGAGAGGTGAACAGCACTTTGTCCTCAGTTCAATGTCACTGACTCAGTGAGTCGAGACCACTACTACTGTCAGTCCCAGTCCTCTGAAGGAGAAGAGGGGAAAATCCAATACAGTCAGTGAAAGGCTACCATGATTTTTACAGGTATTAGGTTGGGCAGGGACCTTAAAGCATCGCTTTCCTCTTCCCTAATCCACACACAGAGGAGTATAATTACAAGGATAATGAGGCACAAATGGATGTGTGTGCGTGGTTGTGTGCACGAGAGAGAGAGGTCTCTTGTCCTGTTAGCTAAGATAGCAATAATCAATGCTGAGCACAGGACAGGTTATCGACGACTCCCCTGTACAGCCATCCCCTGTTGGTTTCAGCTCTAATCAATTCACACTTTATCAAATCAGCACTTCACCATGACCATGTCTGTGTCTTTGAACTGGTGGGTGGCAACACATTGAAACTCCTCTCTATCTACACAGAGGTGGATGAAAGGAAAAGAATCAGTGACCTGATGTGTTAAAATAAAAAGAAAATCTGACGCCAAACAGGAGGGTACAGTGAAATCCAGCTCATGAACACTTAAAGCGGATTCTGAAGAAAGTTAAATTCCTTTTCCCCCGAGGACCACACGGGAGTGATGGTGAGCCGTCTTACCGAGGACGCTTCTCGTTCTGTAGCCTCTGATTTTAAATTAAGCCACAAATTTATCCCCTGTGATTGGCAAAGGCTACTGCACAATCCAATAAAGTGGGATGAAACTTAAGACTCCTGTTTTATTGGCAACCTGACACCCCCCCAGCTCTCCTGTGTAAACTGAGTCTGCATTGCAGAATTAATGCAATCATCTCCAATACAAGGCAGTTAGGTTGTGATTCAAGCAGTCGCCGTAATGCTATTTAAAGAAACTCTGCGAATCCCATTCCCAGTCAGCCACCTATCAGCTGAGGTAGAGCTTTGAAGTGGTGACATCAAATGATGCATGATTAGTGCTGCACTAAACAAAAGTGTTCCTTAACGCCGTGCACATTTGGAAGTCATCACTTTATCTTCATGTACAAACAAAGAACCACATCTGGGGCGATCTCGAGCAACAATCTCAAGAGGTTTTGAAATAAACACTTTGGACAGACTGTGGCACAACAGGACGTTACATCAGCTACACCCTGACAACCAAGATGACTTCTCTATGATTACTATAGACATGTGCAACTTTCAACGCACAATAGCGGCCACTAAAAGAAGACCCCTAATATCAGTAGTAGTTATTATAACTGTCAGGGGAGGGCAGTTATGACTAAAATGTCCCAGAAGGCTGGATACAGAAACAGACTTTGATTGTGTGTGTGTGTGTGTGTGTGTATGTGTGGACGCACATTTAGTGATCCCTCCACTGTAAAGGTTGTGTAATCATGTGCTGAGCGAGGGACAGCTGTCAACACAGACCTGTGCTTTGAATAACAACTTGCCTATCTCTGCTGTCACTGTCAAATCTTTAAGTGTACACAGAGCTGGACCTTAGACAGTTAGTTCATCCACATCCTCCCCGACATGCACTTCCTCAGCCCTGCTCAAATATTGACTCAGTTTGACCTTCAAATAGGAATAGACTAATCTTTACAAAGTATTAACTGGTAGTCCAGGGAGGATCTTGTAGACATTGATAAGCGAGTTCCATGGGGAAATAAGGAAGATACAATTGAAAAGCTAATCTGTATAAGTTACAATAGAACACATTATTATGTAGGATTTATCATGCTGTGGGTGTCTTGTCACCTGAATCTGATGACAGGTACTGTTTTTCCCTGGTGATGATGACCTTGTGTTCAGTGATTTATTCCCTCTGTACCTACAAATTTGAAGTGTTGCATTTTTTTTGTGAACTTCTCCTGACTCATTATTTGACCCCCCAGGGCTGTGCTGTGCTGTGTTGGCCCGAAGAGAGAGGTGGTGGTGGTGGTGGTGGAGAGAGCTACAAAGAAGTGTGAAGCCAAAGCAAGGTGAGGCAGGGGGGAGAAACGGTTGGGTTACAAGAATGAGGCTGCAACCAGGTCAGCATTTCTGTGTCTGCAACTCTGGGGTTCCGTCCAGCCTCCAGCACTGGCTACAGATTGTGTGTGTGAGTAGGGGGGGGTTACATTAGAGAGTTACGGGCGGGGTTGGATTACTGCAGTAAAACCTGGGCGTCAATCTGTGAGCTCTCACCTTTTCCTCCCTAAATGCCATCATTCCGTCAACATATAGACTTGGTCTTTTGCTCATGGTAGTCTTAGCCTGAGTTTTAGTCTGAGTCTTAGCCTCGGCAGCACAGGATTCTCCCTTTCGAATTCTTGCTCTTCTGTCTTTTATCAGGATAGCAGGCTCTGAGGGCGGACCTCTTGAGACGTTCAGTCCCTGAGGGACACAGCAACAACAATGGGACAGTGCTGCAGCATGTCGAGCCAATAAGCCAAAGGACCCTGTATCCACCCCCTGCCCGCTGTAAGAGTATGTGTGTGTATGTATGTTTATTTGTGCGTAGGGGAATGCATGTGCCTGTGCAAGGCAGAGAAAGGTGAATAGAAAAAGGCAAAAGGAGCAAACCGAGAATAAGGCTCTTGAAGATTTGAAGGGCATTGCAAATTCATTGCACACATTACAGATTTGTAAATTGGAAGTTCCATATTTTGCCATCATATCTGTCCATTAAACGACCGAAGCTTGTTTCCAGTCATTATGCTAAGCTAAGCGAAACTGGAGAATAAAGATTCATTAAAACATTTTTTGCTGACTCAGTCAGCTGATAACTTACACACATTAGTGTCAGACCTAATTAGGTGCTGCGTCCTCATCAGGTTTTGTGTTGGGTCTTGTTTTAGATGCATCTAGTCTGACACTTTGATGAAATAAAAGCACAAAGTGCTTTAGTGTGATGATTGACTTCTGCTGTGAATGTACAAAGCAAGATAATTGGCCTAAATTGCTGTACTACAGTAGATGAGCCATTTTAACAGCTTACTTGTATATGGGTAACTTCATATAGGAGACATTATGAACTATGATACCAAGCCATACGAGATCTAATGAGGGTGGGAAAGAGCAGCATCATAGCTCACTGAAAGACACTGCAAGACAAGATGTTGCCATAGAAAAAGAGAGAGAAACCACAGACATAGGGAAATTCCTGTCTATGTCTCAGAATGCCCTTTCATCATTCACAAAAGTAACAGCAAAGAAACTGATTAAGGCGTCCTGGAATTATTACCTCCAATATGGAAAGTAAATTAAAGAGCCACCACAGTCTCCACACCACTCGGAGAATGTGTATCTAGTTTCTCCAGTTTCCTTTCATCATTCACAAAAGTAACAGCAAAGAAACTGATTAAGGCGTCCTGGAATTATTACCTCCAATATGGAAAGTAAATTAAAGAGCCACCACAGTCTCCACACCACTCGGAGAATGTGTATCTAGTTTCACTTAATTTCATCATCCCTCTATGTGGGTCCATTTAAGAATCAAATATTTTCTTATTACTTGTGGGAAGTCCAATGCTCACACGCAGTGACACACACACACACACACACACAATGGCTGACTGTTCCCTTGTTTTCAAGGTTACACCAGAGTTCTTCTGTCGTTCACAACACATTTGCATCAAACCACCAGCAAACAGCTGCCAATTAACAAACAGCCCCTCCGTTAATACACACACGTCACTGCCAATTACAGTGTTGTATGATCTCTCTCTCCCTCCAACAACAGAGTGGAATGAGGCACGCACACCCAACCACTAACACCTCATACACACTGGTGAAGGAATTTCAGGAGGTGGAGAAGGAGGAGGAGAAGTAGGAGGAGGAAGAGGAGGGAGGGTTTAGGTGTACAGAAAACAGCAAATAGCAGCTAACGTTTTAGAAAGCGAGGAAGGAATTGGGCGAGAGGGAACAGTGCAGAGACAAGAGGAAATGTTCTGTGCCAGGAACAAGGCTTTCAGGATTAACTCTGTCATGCAGCTACAAGGGTAGGAATAGTGGCCGGTTAGATGAGGCCTGACAGATAGAACAGACACATAAAATGTGGAGGAAAGTACACACACAACACTGAAGCACACTTATAGGAGCAGAGAAAACACTGAGCAATGTACAAATACAGACAGTGTTTGAAGTATATATGTAGAGTGAAGCACAGGGTGGATACATATGTATTAAACACTGTGTGGCCACAGTCGCACACATCAACAAATTACCATTAAATTTGCTTGTGTCTACAGAACTTAGATCTTATTCGTGTGTTGTATGATGCTAATTTAGCTCCAATATCATTATAAAAGGGAATAATTTCCTAAATAGGATCGTTTTAATTCAGGCATCGTCAGCAACAGGGTATAAAAGCTTTAGAGCAGGAGAAGATTACTGCAGGATGACTTTGCACACACACACACACACAAGCAGGCACAAATAATTATTTTTATCCTGCTATCTTGTACATACACACACATCCACTCACTCTAACACTTGCACACACACAGAGCAAAATGATAATTTCCTTCATGCAGCAGCACAAAATTGAACTATTCATTATTGTCAACCTTGAAAACAGCCAAGTGCAGGCTTGATAATGAGAATTTATTAATGTCCACAGCCACTAGATGGCACCCTCTTCCCTTTCAATTCCAATTTAGCTTCCCATTCCTCAGCTGATCAGCTGACTCTCTCTGTGGGGATGGAGACCAACTAGATGCACTCTAAGATAAAGGGCACTTATACTACCACAACAAATTAATTTGAAAAAGAAAAAAAAAACAGAACAGATTGATCAACACGTATGTACATATCAGAAACCTGAACAGCTGTTGTGAAATACATTCATTTCAACCTTGAGGATTATGGTGATCAATAGTTGCCATGTTGCTGTAAAGATCTCCCACCTATCTATGTTGCATTTTTCGTACACATGACTTTGTCTTGGTTTTGTATAAACAGACTCTTGTAGGCTTCTATCAGCAAGAATATATCAATCAGCCAATCAATCGGCACCACTCAGCTTGTGGGAGGCTGGCTGTATCCAGCATGCCTGGAGTCATTCAGTCAATACAGTGACCTTCAAGAAAACAAAAGATTTGCAGAATATAATCAGGCATACTGGGCATCAAAAAGTCAATGCCATACATTGCAAGTGAGATGGCTTGACATTCTCAGTTCAATGAAAGAGAAAGTGGATTTGCATGTCTGCACACAGCCAGTAACAGACATTTTGTAATTTAGAAATGATTATGTTTGATGTGTTCTACAGGAAAATGAACAAAAACTACAAAGACTGCTTTTGTAGGTGAACAGTGGCTCTGTAAACACAGGTCATAAATACCAGATGAAGGATATAGATGTGTGCTTTAAGAATGTGATTAAATATGGTATGGAATACAGTATAAATATTGTGAAATTATGAACATTGTTTGTAAGAACTGAAAAAGAACTTTACAAACATTAACAAACTAACTTTTTAGACTCCCTAGTTTCATTTTCAACCATAGCATTTGCAGCTTTGAATTAAAATCTTTTGGTCAGGTGTTGTTTCATCAAGCTACAGGGTTGTGATTAAATGCAGATCGTTCGGTGTTCAAACAGACTTGTTGAGAGGTGTCTGAGAGGAGAACTGAGACTGGAAGTTGGTGCCAATGACCATCATTTCTTCTTGCCAGCACTCTTGGCACGTTTGTTGGGTTGCTGGGTGGCAGCAGAGGTGGGGGTTGTTTTTTCTAGAACTGCCTGCTGGGCCTCCTCCAGAGCTTGCTTCTCTTCTTGTTCCCTTTTCACGGCCGCCATCTGACGGCTACTAAACGCCTCACAAGCATCGAGAAATTTCTTACAGCACTGCTTCAAGGCTGCCTGGAGACAAGACAGGGAGGCAAAGGGATAGAAGTTACAGAGTGATGTCTAACCAGAGGGAAAGCTAGCTGACGAAAAGTCTTTCACACTCTGTTTCACTATGAAAGCTCCTCATTATTGCTGTCTACATCTTCTACAGAAAGTTTCACCAGTCACTTAACTTCTGTGTGTGTGTTGTGACTGACCTGCATATTCTCATACATCTCCAGCTGGCATCTTATTAGCTCCTTCCTGTTGAGTTCCTGCTGTTTCTGGTGTTCCAGCACGTTGTCTCGGACCAAACGGTAGGTCTGGATCTTTTCTAAGCGCTCCCTCTGCTGGCTCTCCTCCATCTGTGAATCCATCAGCACTGGAAAATCCTTTCGGCGCCTGCAGGCATACACAAGAACTTGATACAATTTGTATATATCCAACACATGAGCCCTTTACACCTTTTCAATATTGTCTCTAACCCGAATGCTAATGTCAGATACTTTATTTATTTACAGTGAATACTCAAGACCTTGTCCGTGTTGTGCTATTGCATATGTTCCATCAAATTTTGAAAGAAATATTTTGAGGATTATATTGCCATCTCAAACTATTGTAGATCTTATCAAACTCCACCAGGTTGCAGATTTCACTGGCTATTTTGTGAGATGGGACAACCGACAATGTTGACACAGGCAGAGCAAATAAAATGGAAATGTGGCAGATAAATGTAGAGACGGGCAGAGGAAATGATAAACACACTGTCCCATGCTTTATCTCATATCCCAAGTTGTACATCCAGATTGATATCTGTGAAATCCATTTGGTTTTGGTTATACCCACCATGTTTGGGCATTTCTCTGTTAAGATGTGATTGTGTAACTCAAATGTAATTTATTTGCGTCTATGCGTGCATTTTAAGAGAGACAGGAGCAGCAAAACATGGAGGAAGACAGAAACAAACTGCATGTGTGAGGCAGTTAGTCAACGTGTGTGTTTGTTTGAGAAAGTAAAACAGCTGGGAGTATTCTTCTGATGATCTCGCGCACACACACACACACACACACACACACACACACACACACACACACACACACACACACACACACACACTCAGGGAGGAATTTAACGAGAGACTGCCAGTGCTAAATGTGGCTGCCTATTTCCTATAAGCTGACCTTAATGAAGAGGGGAGGCCAGTGGAGGTGACGATGGAGTTCATTTGTTTAATGAACATTGCCCTGTTTAACCTCTTTCACTGCGTGTAACAACGTGTGCGCAAATGCTATAAAGATGACAGGCATGAGCGCGTGTGTGTGCGTGCGTGTGTGTGTGCATGAGTGTGAATCTACGATGTGCTCTGTGGTGTGCCTCTGTGAGAAAGAGGTGTGTTGCAGACTAATCAGACTCCCCTAATAGACTACTCCTCAGGATCTCTCTCTCTCTCTCTCAGCTTGGATTGCAGACCACAGTGCCAGCAGCCATTAGCAGCTGGACACGAACACACGTGCGGACACACACACACACACACAAACGTACCCACAGCAGGAGAGGATGGAGAGGTGTTGGGAGAGGGGGCACATCTCATTGGAGCGACAAGCTCATTGGGGTCCTGAAATAGCTCTCTAATTAACAGACCCAAATATCATCTCATTTATCATGGAGAGGGACGGACAGAGGGAGGGAGAGTAATGGGAGACTCAGGGGGAACTGTGGAGGGAGACTCTTCCCTTCTGAACACTTACTGACAAAAGTCGAGAGCTGACACTTTACATGTTGACAAGCAGAAAACTCAGAATGGTGCTTGCGATAATAATTGTACATTCATATTCGAGAAACTGGTCAAATTGGTGAGTGACATTTCTAATTAGGTCCAGTTATAAAGCAAAGCTGTTGTGTTTCCACTTTGTGGTTGCATTGCATTTGGCTGTGCAGCTACTAATGATGTAGCTGAAGTCAACACGCCCATCCTAACACACTGCATAAAATATTGCACTGATGTGTATTTGTTATATTTGCTCTGGAGGTTGTGGATGGAGAATATTTTATCTGGAAGCAGATCTCTTTATTTATTTGTTTATTTATTGTACAGCTTTTTCTCCACATTGCCCCCCGCCTCATGTGTGTATACATTACATACAGCACTATCCTCTGGAGTCCATGCATTGCCCTTTCAAGCCAGGGAAAGTGTATAGTCTTGTAACACTGCTGTTCACAGCACCAATGGGAGCAAAGGTCACAAACACTGGCAACGTCCGTTGCAGATGCTGCATGAACCGATCTGCTTATGGGAATAAGGATGCTGGTATGTCCACCAACATAGAAACATCCACAGTCAGCATGTACAAACATGCACACACAAAAACAAACCCCCAGTCTACTGCAGTCAGGCCTTTCAGCTAAGTCTTAATTCAGGCCCACAAAACTAAAAAAGCAGAGTGATTCAACAACTACATTAGGCAACTGGACCGCACACTGCATATTACCCACAGGACTTGAACAGGAAAAAAAGATACTGCCTATTAGAAAAATACAGTGAGATGATGAGTCTGTCTTGGCTGTTTATGTATTATTATCCATCTCTGCCCTCTAAGCACAGAAAGGAACAGGCCGACCTGAGGTCACAGTGGTGCAACAAACGGAAACTGAGAATTCTGCAATGTATAGTTATGTGGCCATGTAACTTGTAATGGCTGCGGTTTGCTCCCATCCTCTTTCTAACTGTGTACTCATGCTGTCCAAATAAAGGGAGGAGTAAAATAAATGTAAAGAAAGAAAAAAAGCAGAAAGGGTGAGAAAGCAGCAGAGCACCTGATGAAGGGCGTGTAGTCCATGTGGGGACAGGTGGAGGAGGTATCGGTTAACGTTCGACTGGATGGGCTGAGAGATGTATCAGGACCAGATCTGGAAGCAGCTATAAAAGAGATGTATAAAAGGCCTCATTACCATACTGTATGTGACAAGTAAAGGAAACACAAGGTGCACAAATACATATGAATATGTACGTATGTGTGTGAGTACTGAACCAGGCTCTCTGTTTTCTGCATCATGTGTAGGAGCTTCATCACTGGCTGGATGTTGGACTTGGTTTAGAAACCGGAGACGAGACTGTAAAGCCTAAAAAGACAGAAATAAATTCTGTCTGTAGTGCATGTTTGAATATAGGTGAGGCCCATACCTTTCACATTTCTACAGGTGATACAATATATCAGAAAGTAAACTTCATGAAAACGACTCCAAGTAGTAGGTAATTAGATTAAACTGCCATTACAAACACAAGTTTTCAGGTTACCTTGGCACAGCGGCCTGGCTCAACCATTTCCCAGAGTTTTTTAATGGATTTAATCTGGTCCACTCTCTCTGTGTCCTTCTTCACCTCAATGCTTGCTGCTTTACTCTTGTCACCGACCACACGCAGTGTCCAGTGCGGCTTAGTCACGTCAAAGCTCTGCACAAGCATGTACACACACAGACCACAAGGCAAACACAGACAAAAAACGTTGCGCACATGTTCACACACACTAACATCCCAGCTGAAGGTCACCGTACCACGATGTATAATGAGTGTGTCTCTTTCAATTTGCAACTCAGACAGTCTGGTACACAGCCAGCCAGCCAGGATTTTATGTTCTGTTCAGCTGTCTTGTCTTTATTGTAAATAATAGATCATTTTTAGTCCATTTGTCCAGAGATCATTATGTCCCCTACCTTCACCAATGTTGTGCTGCTAATGCTGAAAAAATATTCAAAATGGAAATTTACTGAAGGTGACCAGCATTCTGAAAATGTGCCTTTCAAATTTGATTGTGTTTAGGGTTTGACATGTAGCGCAGTGGAGAATAAAAAGAATAAAAGGCACTTATTATGTGGATCAGAGATTTATCAAGCAGCTGTGGTTCTGACTACTAAACCAAGACCACTACGGACCATGAGATCATAGTGTGTGATAAGATGAAAACATGTCTCTTATCCAGTGTATTAACACTGAATTAAAGGCAGGTTTTCCCGGCAGCTGTGGGTCTTTGTTGATGTCAGGCTCTCTTTGTTAGCATTTCAGAGTTAGCTGACAGCAGAGTCAACCAAATATGTACATGCTGAGCCGCCTGATAAAACAAACTAAACATATTACAAAAGTGATGTCAGGAATGAGTTCAACAACCCCATTACATTGGTTTAGATGGGAATCTGTGAAGAGGAGCGAAGTATGTACTCCACTGGAGTACCTCAACACCCTCCTCTCCAAAAGGTTAATATTATTTACTATTTTTGCTCAAGTTTTAAATGACAGCTACCTCTGTACCTTATCTTAAAATAACATACCGGCAAAATACACTGTGAAAAAGTATGTGATTATGCTAAGAATGCAACAGCACTGCATGGCCTTGAGTGCACATTGTCTATTGAATTTGAGCTCTTATAATGAATGGGTTCCTTATGTGGCACAGCAATGTCATTGCCTATAAGTGTATATAATGCAATAAAACTAATGAAACTCGAACAGTTATTCTTCAACAGCTCATTCTTGTGTTTATAGATTAGAAATACATGTGCATAATATTGGTCCTATTTTGCAGCTAACAGTGTTGTGGTGTTTTGTCGCTGTGTGTCACAGTGTAGTAGTGATGTATTACCGTTTCCTGCCTGAAGCCAGATTTGGAAATGGCAGCTGGCTTCCCCTTCTCCTTGTCGCCTTCGACTTTGAGGTTGGTTTTGGGTGTGTCAGACTTGTGCCCATCGTGGCTCAGCGTGTCAGTGGTGGATGAACGCTTCAAGTCCTCGAGCTTGTATACTACGTTTTGCAAACAGAGATTAGGTAAATTCACTTTTTCTTTCATCATCTACAAAGTATGCTGAGTATAAATACTGGCAAAATGGTGTTAAATACTATGAGATGTAAATTCATGACTATTATCATAAATATTTTGTTGTAAAAAGAATTTGAAATGTTACAGCCTTAATATTCCAAATTACAAAATGTCTTTGAAAAGCATATAGAGTATACTTGTAACATTAGAGTAGCAATAGAATATAGAAACTCGTCTACCATGTCCAATGGTATACATCTTTAGAATGAACCTCTGATCTTCACATTCTACTAAACGCAAGTACAGCTCACCTGAAGGAGGAGTGTGATAGTTTGGGCAAACACTGCATGTGTTGTGTGGTTGCTTGTGTGCTAGATGGCAGTGTTGCACTTTATAGCTAAAATGCAACATTAACTATGAGTCTCACTTTCCTGATACAGAGAGGCATAATAATCCATCATTTAGCTGACACCCTGTCATTCTGCCTGAACAGCTTTAGTGCACGCTCATTGAGTTGCTCTTCTTTCAAGTCATACAGAAATTCAATGTTTAAATTGGATATAATTGGATATATATATATATATATGCCAATCTGTGTTGTTGTAATTTCCAAGCTGCTATGTGTATTGAAATTGATTTTTAGCTGGACAAACCTAGAAAATATTTATTAAAAAGATTTTGCTCAGAGCCTAAAAGGACACTTGTCTGGATACAACAAATGTGTCTTGCACAGCTGCATGCACAGCTACTGCTGACAGCTGACTGGTTTAACAGTATATACTGGGGTTTAAAGCAGAGATGCATGTATTTGCATGCTTTAAACAGGCACAGTACAGTATTTTGACTGCAGCTTGTTACACAGCTTGTTAAAGAGGTTTCAAAGCTTGGCATGGCATGTAGTGCATGTGCATCCATGTAGCATGTAGGGAGCATGATCAAGGGCACAGCCTCACCACTGAGACAGAGTTAAACTGGGTGAAATTAATTCACTTTCCTGCGGAGATATTTCCCAGGGCACCAGGGGGCAAGAGCCAGCTTCATTTGACTTCCCATTGACCCACTTTCACAAGCTCATCGGAAAACCACAGGAGATACATATGGACATTGACTTACACATACACACATGGACAAACCTGAGCATACATTGGCAAAAGAACCTTAACATGCTCACAGATAATTGCGAACAGAGATTGCATGCAGAAGAGTAGATGAACACACGGCATATCTAAGCAGGAAGAAATCATTACTGTTCATCTCACACATGACCATTACTGTAATAAATACAAAGCTTCGTCTTCCTCTGTAGTCAATTTGACATCTGGATATCTGGCTTGTTAATTAGGAATACTAGGAATAAGTCCCACACAAAAACGTGCATGCACACCCACACACACACACACACCATCCGTAAATTTCATGCCATGCAAACAGAATGGGTAAATACAGGGACCATTGTCAGAAGCAATAGAGAAAAGAAAATGAGAATTCAATGACAGCAGGCTGCCCTTCCTCTTTAGGCAATCATGCAAATTATCACCCATGCAGCACCTTTTTCACACCAACATCCACCCGTGCAGCAATTAATTCATCCCCTCAGAATATTTAAGAAGGTTCTGCAAATTTCAAAGCCCTGATTTTTCAATCGATCCAATTTGTGCAGCATGATTAAAGGCAGAGAAGCAGAGTTGGTGGCAGAGGACAGGATTATTGCCTCAGCCAACGACCAGTGGGCACAAGAAATCACACTCTGTGATCTGCGCAAGCAGCTGTATTCATTTGGCTTTCATTAGGCTTGTGATTACAGGCCCCTGGCTAGCGGAAGCAGAGAACAAACAGAGTCTGCCTTGGCCCCTGACACTGCCTACTGAGTATCTGCCACATTTCACACTAAACACAAAAATAAGCAGTGCAAAAACAAACACGAAGGGCATATTAGAAAATCCATTCAGAACCCAGGGCTCAAGAGCTGAAAACTTTTGAATGCAATAATAAAAATGAAATTGCTTCATGACCCACTATTGGGGATATTTGGGGATATCTGACCCACAAATAATGCATATTTAGACTTTCATTTTGATATTCAGATCAACAATCATGCTACTTTACTAAATTAAATAAACTATATTTTTATGTTTTCAAGAGAAGAAAAATGATTATGAAGAAAAATACTTTAAACAGTGACTTTCCTGTCTTTCCCTTGGGTGACAGAGTGGCTGACTGTTTGAGGCGGTGTTTGTGATTGTCTTAAGTATGTACCTTTCATTTTATTCTTCTCCAAGTCTCTGAGCATATGGACAAAAGCCAACTGAGATTCATCCAAATCCCAGCTCTTATAAAGCACCTCTGCCTGCACCACATACTTATGACCCTGTGAAACACAGATAAGTAAAGTCAGCGTACAACTTCCTCATTGTAGTTTAAACACAACGTAACAGATACACATAGTCAAAAAAGACACACACACAGTATAACATGTGGCATACAACACCACAAGCTTAAAGCTAGCATCAGATGCAAGCTTTTTTGTGAACATACAGCTGCAAACTTCACCAGTACTGATGACTCAGAGAGAGACGCAGACATCTTAAAGAAGAAGATTACATTTTGTTTTTGCCATTCTCTGCCCTCTTTGACAGAAGCACACGCTTGGCACAAAGGGAGAGAGGAGGCAGAGGGCTCGTTAGCCAAGATTATAGCAGGGGTGGTAACTCCTACATCCATCACACAAAAGACAGAATTTAGACAACATTTCAAGGTGAGACTCCAACTAACAGAGCAAGACATGCTACAAAAACCGAAAATTAGCCAAATATAACAGTTTTATTTTGTCAGATATTAATGTTAATAGTAATAGAGCCTAATAAATGTATCTTACAGAAACTGTTTGTGTTATGTTTTTTTTTTTTTCATGTGTTTACATGTGTATTTAAGTCGCAAATACGTTACACCATAGGAGCCTTCTCCATCAATCCACAATTACTGAGCATCGATATGTCTCGTGTGTGTCCCTGCGGCGCAGAACAGCACCTTAATCACTGACCCTTTGCTCTAAGTCTTGATCAATGTTCTTAGACCTGATCAATAGCTGTTTATTCTGGCCTGCTGCTGATCTGTGGGATCTGACATGATCTGTCTCATTAATATTGATGCCACAACAGTATTGTGTTCCTTCATGGAACAGGCTTTATTAAAAAGTATAGTATTTGTAATATGTGCAAACCTCTTAGTGCAAAAAAGATAATATTTGGTGTTAAAAGGCTCAATTCACTACTGTTAATTTCAAATGAACTGCAGTTATTCATGAGGTGTAAGCCGTTGCTGAGGGAACATTAAAATGATTGGTTGTTCTGCACATGCATCACTTGTATCAATGACAGTCATAACAACAACAAAAAATCACCTCAGTTAATTTTCACACTTTTATGGGCTTGTGCACACTGCACAGTCGATGTGCGATGTGGTTTTTTTTTGTGTATGTGAATGATAATAGCGCATAGTATATACTTTGGCAATAAACAAACCGTATGACAACAGGTCTGTTAGGTATAGGGCCTTCAGACAATAGAGTGGCTCATAAATCACGCACAAATCACTGCTCTCTGACAAGTCAGACAGTAACAACAAAACCACCCCTCCAGTTTCTGCTGCTCTCCTCTTGCAAATTTTGTCTGTGTGAGAGTGTGTGTGTGTGTGTGTGTGTGTGTGTGTGTGTGTGTGTGTGTGTGTGTGTGTGTGCGTGTGCGTGTGTGCATGCCTACAAGTAAGGCGTTATGTGTATCTGGCAGTGAAAAATTGATATGAACACAGGCAGCAAGAAAGTGGGTGAGAAAGACAGAGAGGGAAAGTGTGATGAACGCTTGTGTGCGTGTGCAAGTGAGATCAGTTAAGTGTTTGAGTAACAGCAGATACCACGCAGACAGTTGATATCGTAGTCTCTGTGGGAGGCTGGTGCCGGTCAGACGAGGAGTCTGATTTCCCAGGTTTTTGTAGGGGAGTGTCTGCCACTTTGACTCCCTTGTCCTGGGAGGGGCATCCTTTCTGGTTCTGGTTCTTCTCATTTGTGTTACTGGGGGCTGTAACAGAGACTAAGCCCGTATCTGAGAAAAGACAAGAGGGGTCAGCAATGTGTCCTTGTGTAACTAATCAAAGCATCGACAGAAAAGCAGACTAAAGAGTTTTACTGGAAGGTTTTGGTATTTACTTATTATCGGTACATATCCCATCTGTATATCTGCTTGTGGTCAAGTAAAGGCAAAATGCCAAAAAAATTTTTTACAGGTACTATTTCTTCACAACACGTAGAAACAATGTGACGCCACAAATTTAACATGAAACTCTACGACAGCTGTGGCATGACACATGCCACATAAAAAGGAGTAAATTAACCACTTTAACCCTCTGTCTAAAAGGTGGTAATATCAACTAATCCAAAGCTTAAATTCTGCCAGTCACTTCAGAAATACTATCCTTGATGTCCAACATTAATCCCTGTGCAGTAGTGACAAGTTACAACTCTTAATACTAAACCCAACAAAGCTATTTGATGTTTGGTCTTGGGTTGTCAACACCAAGTACACCAGTGTAGTTTTAAGTAGGAGTTTGGATTTTGTGTTTCAAACAGGAATGTCTGCAAACTGAATTAAGAAAAATGAATTCAAAAAAGAAATCACCTGACATGCTCAAAGCTAGGGTGTGCAAATTTCTACATTTTTGATTAATGTTAGCCTGAGTATGAACAGCATGCGCCCAACCAGCCTAACAAACTGTTCTAGGAGGGTTGCAGAGTTTAAGTGTGGACTGCTGGATATAATGAGAGAACAAGATGGGTGGCAGAGAAGAAAAAACTACACAAAATGTAAAATGATTTCTGTGAAACAAAGAGCCAATGGGGATAGAAAAAAATGTTCTTTTACGGAACTGATGTCTTGTTCATATGTGTGCAGGTATGTGTACAAAGAGCAAAAGGGTTGAAGAGAATTTGCAAGCCTGGCAAATCTTCTGCCAGGATCCAGAAGGATTTCATTCAGCAGCTACTTCAATTACTAAAGGGAATGGCTTCTCACCTTTGTTGGCCAGGAAGCAGAACACAGGAATTACCACATGGCCTTTCCCAGTGTTGCCAGCCACCTCTTTGTCTTGGTCCAGAATGGACAGATGTATCAATACATCCGGCTTGGAAGTCTGAAACTGAATTGTTCCTAGGACATCTGTTGTTACCTGCACTGAGTAACTGTGGAGAAATTTCAAATAAGTGGGTACCATTATTCTCTCAGAGTACCATTAGTCTCTCAGAGTGCCCTTAATGTCGTCCTTAATGTGTCGGAAAATGGGGCCTTTTCAAGAGCTTCCTTAAGAGGTTACCTGTTGCGTTTAGTAAAATATGTGCTCTGTGATTATTGTCACACCTTTTTTTCTAATAATAAAACAGATCACTGCAGTGTAAGTAAGAATAAGTGAGATCTGTTGGACAGCATTTATTTTTATGACAGACCCTCAGCAACAATGAATTTCAATTGACTGTTATAAATCCTATGATAATGATTCTACTTAACCTATCAATTAAGTATATAATACACCCATAATTCTCTCACCGGCATATGAGGTTTTTGTCATTGGGGATGTAATAGTCCCTGAATTCCTTCACTGAAAATGTGTTGAGCGGTGCCTCGAGGGACCGCTTTGGAAGGGGTTCCCTTGAGCCGATCAAGCGCATCCTCCACTTGGCACCAACAGGGGGTGATTCAGGTGTGACAGCCTCTGCTACAAAGGTGTATCCAAGCTGGAAACAGAGATACAGAGACATGTAACTATGATATCAAAATATTTTCAGGGAATGTGTTAGACAGATGTACACAGTGAAAACCACCACAAGTAGAAATTTTAATTTACTCCTCCCTCTTTTAGGATTTGTTTAATAGTTAATCCTAGAAATGTTCCAGTCCGTATTATAGCAGGCAGCCACAACTGTCTGCCAAACAGTCAACAACAAGTTTGTACCTAGTTACTGATAAAGTCTGGCAGGAAGAACTCCTATAGTGGGGCAATTTAATATGTCACATGCATGAAAGGAGTGCACAGGCTGAAAGCATCCACAGACCTTGTTGGGTTGATAGACATGGGCTGATAGTTTGTTGAAGACCATGTCCAGCTCCTCTCCTGTGTCATTATTTATCACGTGCAGCAGACAATTAGGGACTGGGTAATAGACCTTTGGTACCAGCAGCATCTTCTTAGGAACTAGGAACACCTCTCTTCACATATAAGAAAAATAAAGAAAACAACAAGATATTAAATTCCAAGGTTTGACCAAACTGTTGAGTACTTTCCCACAGTTTCTGTTTAAATTCAGAACTGCAGTGTGTTACAGAAATATCTACATTTCCTGATATTAGCTTTACAGCCAGAAATGAGAGCTGAGTGCTTTGCTCAAAGACAACATTATGACATTTGGTGAGAAACAGGACATCAGTCATTTACACCTGAATTCACCCAGATTTTTCAATCCAGGTTGGGAATCCTCTTTCACTGACAAGCCTAACCTTTAAGTAACAATGTTCTCTAACCTAAAGACCAAGACCCAGGAGCTGGCTGTGTCTTGAAGAGAGACAGAGTAATCAGCGAAGGTGATTTTGGTCCATTCATCCTGCTGACAGGGGTAGAGCTCCCCTTTCCCCTCAGAGCGGTCAATGATATACCTGTGCAGGAAACACAGAAGGGAAGAGCACTTTTAGAAATGTTTTAAATCAAGCAGATGCACTTCACATCTCAGCACGAACTTTGACTGAAGTGGATGTTTCTGTCAGTTAAGAAAAACACATGCTCAGAGGCTCACAACACCCAACAAACCCCCACCCTACCCTCCATATACACAATGACCAAGCTCTGAACGCTCATGCACACACATACTTCCCCAGGCAGCGGGTCATTCAGCAGACGCTGCTAGCCGATTGGAACGAGGAGAGGATAAACAGCAGATGGTACCACTGGGAAAAGATGGAACACAATGTGGAAAATGTTCCCTGCCTGGCCGCCACAGGCCGCCACAACCAGGAGAGGGAGCAGATTTTGGGCATGCGGTGCGACAGAGAGGCAAAACGGGTGCCATACAATGTATACAACACTGGCACAGGACTGCGGTAGGAGTGCCCTCATATTCTCTCAGATGATGACAATGTGTGAATTAATATGTGCCATATCGATAAGGTGTGTGGTGTAAGCTAACAAAATTAATATAAAAATTTTTTACTTAGAGTTACTGCAATTATGTATTTTTACAAGATGTCTCCTTCATTTACCGTAGCAAAAAGACAGCATGTTTGTCTGCATCTGATTCGATCTTCGGCCACATGTCGTAAAGGATCTTAGATGCACTGAGATTCTCCTTCGTGCCTGGATGATATGAGCACACACACACATTAACACACACACACAACACACACACACACACAGGAAACTAGCCAACATTAAAGATGAAAGACAATCCATGTTGCATTAACTTTCACACTCATCTCACAAGACAGGTAACCACCCTGACAGAACTGAAGCTTTGATTAAAAAAAAAAAATGCAGTGCTCTGTGTTCATGTGTATGTGTGTGGAAGTGTGTGTTGGTGCATAGAGAGAGAGAGAGAGAGAGAGAAACACTCCAAAGAGATAACTACATGATAGATGTTTTCACATCTGACATGTGGCATAGGTGTCCTCACATCCTCCCTTCATCCCTCCCTCCTTTCCCTCAGCTCTTTCTTTTCAAATGGCCACTTTTCTAAATTGACAGCCATTAGAGTGGCCAAGGCTGGCTATTGAGAGATGAGATCTTCTACCAACTTTATAACTAAAAGGTGGTTACCAAACGGAGGCAACAGACAGGCAGACAGGAAAGAGGGGAAGGGGAGTATAAAGCCTAAAAGAGTGAGGAGAAAGAGAAAGCTGTACAGAAATGTGGGGTGAACAGCAAGTTGTTCATACCATGGTACAGTGTGCTTTGAACAAATGTGCTGAGGAATTTGGCCATCTAAAATAAGAAAAGTCTGGTTCTTACTTCTCTTTAAATAAATGGCTTTTCAAATTCTTGTTAAACAGGCAGGGCTTTTTAAAATGATTGGTGCTTTGCCATTACTGCAAGAGCCACTCTGAAGGCACTTTGTGATTTGAAAAATAAATGAATAACATTTATGAGAACTTAACCATGACAGGCATATTTCATAGAAGTTATTCAGCCTGGGCGTGTGTGCTCATACTAATGCCACATAACCACCAGCAATATTTTTTTTTTTTTAGCATCGCTGGCAGATGGGTTCTATGATGATTTGTATATTCTGGATATTTGGTATGCTCAAGCCATAAGGAAACAAGGCAAAAATCCACTGATGCTACAATACAGCACCATTTTATGCAAATGCTACATTAATGAGGCTGTACATTCTCCCATATGTGCAAATTATTCAGAGGGTGGCAGTGTCATGTGTTGTGCCTGGAGAAGACATAGCCAGCTTCCGGTCCTGGCAATAAAATAGAGAATGTCTGAGCAGTGTGTCACCTCCAGGGTGTCCTCTGGAATCAACAAGCAGAGGTGTACCTTCAAAGTAAGATAATCACCACCACCTCTACACAAAACTGGATATTAAAGCCTATTCAACTGAAACTGGAAACTTTTAAATTACCTGCAACCTGCACAAGAGCATAGTTGGCAATGAAACAGTACAAGAAAAAAAGAAAACACTATTTCACAGCAAAAATGCTGCTCAGCTCAGTCCCTCTATTTATTCTCTCATTCTCTTCCTCACCTTCCACTTGCTGTCACTATTGAGAGGTTTGGCTGTTGATGCCGGAATGTTGTGTACGTGTGTGTGTGTGTGTTTCCTATATGTGTGTGTATCCCCTCTGTGGCCACCCCTCATCTGTCAGGGTGTATTAGGGAGAGTGGCAGTCTCATCAATACATATTTGTGCCTCTGCTCAGAGGCTCAATATATGCCACTGGGCTAAATCAAACAGGGAATATAAGAAGCAGAAGGTGTTTTGTCTGTGCGTAAATAATAATCTACAAATGAAACACATGGATTCTGTTGTTTTAGTTTTATCACTAATTTAGCTCCTTTAGCCTGCCCAGCTGCTGCAGATGTGTCTGTCTTTATAACACAGAGCATTAAAGAAGAAAGCTAAATCTAATGAGACTGTAATCAAAAGTCAGTATTTTCATCTATTTAGATAAAAGTTAAGATTTAAATCTGATTGTGATACTTGAATGAATATATGTTCTGTGTGTGTGTATGGATGTGTTTACCGGGTTTTGAGGCATTAAGGATTTCTCTTGCCAAGTGCCCTTTGAATCCAGCCTGCAGAACAGTGACTGCCTTGACCTCCCTGTCTGACGGCTGCCTGTCTCTCCAGTTTTCTGGAGGTTCAGACTCTGCGTCTACTCAACAGCAGTGTAACAGCAGAAAAATGCAAGTTACAGGTGGAATATTAAATTATGACAACCGTGATATACTATACAATAAAATCCAAGTTCAAAACAATATATTAAAATTTGGGAAATCTAAGCGGTGAATAAATATAAATGGTAGAAAGGTAAACTGCCCAAGATAAAACTAAAAGTTTAGGTCACCAAAAACTGAAAAAATTTTAGAAATTTTATAGAAATTTCAGAAACGCTGCGACACCTTACATATAAATTTATGTAAATTTAAATAACTGTTGACAAAATTGGGTTCTAAAACATTTTTGGTAGTGTGGGTGTCATACAGTGGTTTAATCCTTTAATTTTAGCAGTTACATTCACTGCAAGAGAGAGATGAAGGTGTAGCACAATTTAAAGAGTCATGTTTAAACTTGCTGTGACACACAGTATTACATGCTTTAGGTATATACTCATACACATATGTAAATGGACAACATGCAAAATTCATAAACAAATTACACCTACATGCAGGGGAGTCTTCTTTGCAGCCAGTGTCCAGGAGTGAAGGGTCAGCAGTGAGGGCCAGTACAGCAAACCGCTCCTCTGCTGTCAGCTTCCTGCCCAGAGCCTCACATAGTGTGTGGTAAACTGCAGCATTAAACACCTATAAGACAAACCCAGACATACAATAAACACACAGTTATCTGTATGTTAACTGTGTGTTTGTATTCACTAAATCTAAAGTGCATCTGTGTACCAAGATATGCAAGCTACCTGAAGGTGTTCCCATTTTCCGAGGGTGGTGTTTATGTTTTGGGGACAATGAGCCTCTTCTAGTGTTCTTCTGGCTGCTGGCTGGTCCTGCTCATCACTAAAGGAAGACACCACTCTGGACAAGGCTCCCCAGATGGATGAAGCCTGCTCAGTGAATCGAGCACTTTCCTGTTAAAAGATAAAAGTCAGGAAGCATCTAAGTTTTTATGTACCTATGCAGATTAAACAGAACGCAAACAACAGCAAATAAGATAAGGCAGTTTTTCCCACAAGTATGAACCTACTATAGCACATGCTGTTTCTCTTAAATATGAAGGTGTATCTATCTAGTAGCAGCAGGTGACAAAAAAGGTGACAAAAAAGAACAGTATGATGATGGGCTTCTCAGCTGTAAAACTGCATCCACAGATAAATAAAAATAAAAAAACTAACTAAAATTATCTCTTAAATTCAGCAAGCCTTCAGTGCCTAATGGAATTACTATTAGTGTCAACTGATAAATACAGGCCTTTTTCACCTTAGTAAGTTGTGACATTATGGTTTCTTCATCCCCAAAGATGAAAGGTGTCTTGCTGCACAGGTGGACGTGGTAGCCCAGTGCTGCCTTTGTGTGGAAGGACAACACATGGCGCCTGGAGGGGAGAGAGAGAAAATGGAGCATTTTGAAAACAGGCACACATAATCCAGGTTTACTGCACACTATTAATAACTCGAAAAATGTGGTTCCCAACCTTTCTGGTATGTGTCCCCTTAAAGAGAAGTTTACTCACAACTCTTTGTCAAAGGCTGTATATGTTGCTATCACTTCAACCAGTAGTTTTAGTGTTAGCCTACTATAAATACCATCCACCCCACACCCTGTGGCTCCACAGTTTTGAGAGGTAATAGTAGCCATACACTAAGATGGAAAATGCATGAAACAGCATGTGCAATCCACTGAATAAAATTCCTTTCTAGTCCTAATAGTAGAACTATGTTTCTGTCATGTAATAGTGAGTGGGTCAAACAGTCAGACGAACTGTGGCCTAATGTCCTCTCTGTGCCAAGCTCAGTTCACAAGCCCTGGTCAGATATAAGAGAGTGGAACCCCACTTGCTTGGCCCCCATTAGCTTTACATAATTCAGCCATCACAGTCTAACTAGATGGATGAGCACTGAGGCAGAGCTGGGCTACAGCTGTAGAAGAATAGGGCACACAAAAGGGAAATAAATGGGAGAGAGAGAGAAGAAGGCAGGGAGAACAGGAGGACAAGAGAGAAGAAAGGAAGAAAAGACAAATGGAAAGGGAGGGGAAAAGAAAGGGGGATCACAGAAGAGGAAAGAAAAAACTCTCTTCAAAATTAAAAGAACAGGACAGTATGAAAGCATAGGACAGCATGTTCAAATGTTATAGAAGAAAAAATAACCCAGGGAAAATAGTACCACATACAGGTGAGCTGACAGGGACACAGAAAGAGAAAAAGAGTGGAAGTGCTTTAAAAATGACTGCTTCCCAACATCATGGACAGCTATTATCTCTTGGAGAGAGTGTACTATGGGGCATATGGGTATGATAAGTTGAGTGCTATGTGTGTGATTATGGCTCAGTGGTAATTGCACTGCTGCATACCTGCACCTGACCCCAGAAACTAGGCCCTCTGCTTCTAGGCCAAGCAGCACCCATTAATAGAGACTAGGACAGATGCTTTTTACTGCTTCTCAGAGCATCTGAGGTAGACAGATAGCCTCTGCTAACTTTATGATAGCTTAAAGAAGATCTCTGCAGACCGGTGAAAATCACAACAGATCTTTCTTTCATCAAAAGCTCTCAACAGTGCTGAGTAAAAAATGTATACATCTTTATGGCACATTCTCACACGTGTTAGCCTTTGCCAGATATAGTGTACAATATTTAAATTATTATCAAATATTAAATATTTTAATTATGAAACGGCACACAACACACAGAATATACTACTGTGGTAGTAGCTAATGGTATTTTAATGACCACAGATCTACGTTATGGAGTCTTAAAATATAATTATTGTAAATGACAGATATGCATCTTTTCTCTGAGATGTCCCAGTGACCATGATCTAAGCTTTCAGATTCAATCCACATGGTACACAGCTTCTCAGTATTCTGTCATGATGGCATACAAAGAAAAGCCAAACAATCAATGCTGCCCTACCCTGGAGGTAAGTTAAGCATGGCTGCCTTGGAGGAGGTGGTCTTGATAGTGAGAACAGGCAGCTGAGACTGCAGACTCTTCCAGGAGTGTGGCTGGGCGATAAGAACTGCAGACCTACACGCTGCTGACATTTCCTTTTCTAAGCGGTGTTGTAGAGGGGAGTGAAAAAAGATGTATTGGTCACACACAATAATCAAATATCACAAACACAGTAGATCATGTTGATAATTCATGCAGCTTCTATGAATTTTTACATATACTATATGTTCCAAATAAGGTTATGATGATGGCTTGTGCATGATGAGACAGGATGCAAAAACCATTGTGGGTTTAGGTTACAATTAGGTTTAGGCAAGGGTAAGGTTTAGGGGTCTGTGTGTGTGTGTGTGTGTGTGTATAGATAATCCTTACTCTCTTCAGCTGTATCTCCCCAGAGAAGCAGAGTAGAGAAGCTGATAAGGATCTGGGAAGGCTGCAGGCTGTCCACACACAAGTAGTGAGTGCCTCTCACCTCTGGACACTTGGGAAACGCACACACACAGACACACATTTAAAAAAAAAAAAAAAAAAAATATATATATATATATATATATATTTGTGTGTGCGTGCACTGGACTTAGTTATCACCATGAAGGCAGACAAGGAGAAGAAAAAGTGAAAGAGAGAAAGAGCATAAAGCCATAGGGAGGAATGATGGATAAAAGGTGGCTTAGTAGAGGAGAATCTGGAGGAAATTACAGAGGAAGAGAAAAGAAGATGGGGTAAGTAGAGGAAATAAGAAGAGATAGAAAAGAGCAGAGTGAGCTAAAGAAGCATTTGACGTGGCACCTACATAGAGAGGACACAGAGAGGCCAAGATGGTGAATTTAGTCATATAAGAAAAAGCAGACAGTGAGAAAGACAGAGAGAGAAAGACAAATCAGGGGACAAGAGAGGGACAGGAAAAGACAGACAGAGAACAAGAGATGAGGCAGAGAGTGGATACATGTCCAGAATGACAAGGAGAATCAGCACTTTATACATGCAGGCATAAACACACACACACACACACTCTGTCACTTTCAGGCAAGTTCAGAGGAGTGTATATGCGATGCATGTGATACGAACAGTCAGTTTTCTTAGAGAATTTGACAGAACCACTTCTTCCTGAAGACAGCACAAGTACTGCTTCTAACAAATACCTCAAATCTGGCTACGTTTCTGCTGGTTTGGCCTCAGTGAATCCCACCATGGATAAGTCTAAAACTGCTACTACTAAAATTGCTTTAAAATCCTCCTCATTACTAACAAAGCTTTGCACAGCTTCCAATCACTATATATCTATAAACTGCTGACCCCTCAAAAAACCAATGCATCTCTTTGGTTCTCCGACAAATGATCTGCACTTACACCGATGTTGCCTCCACTGAATATTTGGTTAGCAAGCTTTATGTCATAACATGAAACAGGATCACACAAGCTAATATGCAAATTGTGATTGTGTGCGATTAGCGTCTGTGTGTTTGCATGTGTGTGTACAGTACTTCGGGGCTTGCTACAGCAGCTGTCACAGGGAGGGATCCGGTGGTAAGAGAATGTGTAGATGACCCAGTGCAGTGGCTACCTGTTGCAGTCTTGGCCAAGACTGTGCTCTGCAGACAACAGATAAGTTGCAAATAGCAATACATCAAATGAAAACAGCATTAATGTCTCAAACACATGGAATTATGTGGGAAATGAATGGAAAGCTTAGAAAGTATCAACACTGGAGACTGAACATGGTGAAATTAATCACTGGTAATTTTCTGATACATACTGTACCTTAAAATGAGATTTTTTGACATGATGTGGGTAGATATGTGATTTATGGAACACCAACAGAGTCCTGGAAGAAAAACATAAAGATGTGCCAAATATTTCTGTACTTAGTTAATAAAAGCAATTACAGTTACAATCTCGATCATTTAATTTTCTGATTCTGTCTATTGGTACAGCATGTTTGCAGTGCATAAATACATATGTGTGCCTATGTGTCTCTCACTGAAAGCATTTAGCAAAGTCATCCAGGTCCATCCAGGTCTCCTGCAGGATGGGTTTGACCGGAGCTGAAAGTTCCTTAGTTCCAGGCTCCCTTGTTGCAGTTTTGGGCTGATCTACAGATTATAAAGCAAAGTACTTTATCTAAAATTCTTCATTACTGCTAATACAAATCTGCAGCATCTCAATAAGAGAAAAACATGCCCTTATCAAACTGAGAAGCATCCAATTTGACTGGTGCTTTTCATGCCACACTTAATACCAAATGGATATAGAAACTGTGAAATCTCCCATTTCAAAATGCTGTGAGTAACAAAATGCTTTTCCTCTTGTGACTCATAGCAAGTTATCCTAGACTCAAATCATTATCTTAAACACAGTGAGTCGAATTGGCCAAACTCCCACATAATGGCATAGTGTAAGCGCACATGCACATCCATACTCCCACTCACTGACTCCCACTATCTCAATGCATGCAGCGCAAAGTCGTAGACATATGCACACAGACACGCTCTCCATCCAAAAAACACACACATGCACACACACGCACAGTTGCTCTGCCCCCGAGCTCTACTCAAAGCGAGAGTCTGATCAGAAAGCTGAGGCGGCGAGGGCCGGTGTCTCTGCTGCTGAGCAATGGTGGTCTGCTCACTCAAACTGCAGGTGTTACTAAGCAACTAAACGGGGGCAGAGAGAAGGCAGGGAGTTGGCCGGTTGTCATGAGGCATAATTTCAGTCCCATCTTCTTCAAAGTGTCTTGGGCAACCAATGGAGTCTTGGAGAGAAAGATGGAGGGAGTGGAGGCAAGAGATGCAAATTCCTCTCATCAAATTAACTCAACTATGCTTCACAGATGCTGTTCAAGTCAACCAATAATACAGACCTTCACTATTTTTCATTAGTTCCAATAAACCAGAATTAACGAGCCTCTGCCAACTGTGGTAGCCAGTACAGATTATTTGCAACATAAATGAGGGGGCCCAGCATTGCAAAGGAACAGCTTTTACCACTGCAGATTTCATCAACGTCCTTCTTCCTGTCCTCTGCAGTAACCTAGAGGGACAGAGCGAGAGAAAAAGAGAGAGAGTGAGAGAGGCATGAACAGTGAGTCGCTGATAGAGTAACACTGCCAGAGATATGTCTCCACCCTCTAGTGATTCCATGCCAGCTGTGGTGTTGCGCCATTCTCGTTGAACACAACAGGACACGAGACACGGTTTAATGTGACAGGGGCTGCTCCTCCCCTGCTAAAAACACCACCAGGGAATACCAACTCTAATTTACTTCGACTGTCACTGACAGATGAGGAGTTATTATGTTGTTTAGCATGTTATTTCTCTTAGAGGGGAATTACTCAACAGCTCTGATTTCATGCTCGTCTGCCCAGCACAATAAAGAAATATAGCTAATGAGTCATTATTAAATCCTTCAAATACCATATTCTTCTGTCTGAGCAAGGCAGGACATGCTGTGGTCTGGAAAAGAGCGTTACTGCTGCTTTGATAACAAAGCTGGATTCAAGTGCAAGAGCTGTGGTACACCTGTATCAACTAGCTTCACTTCCCTCCAAGCCCTTTCATTTGAAGTTTTTTTTTTTTTTTTTTTAATAGTGCTCCCTTGAGGAAAAATCCTGGTGAATGTCCAACAGTTTACTCAGCTCTGAATAAGAATTATGGCTTTGTGTCGTGTAAGACTCTCTGATGAGTCAGAGTGAGTGTGTGTGTGTGTGTGTGTGTGTGTGTGTGTGTGTCTGTGTGTGTGTGTGAGTCACCACTTATTTGAATAAGTACCCAGAGACCCAGACAGACGGAAAGAGGCATTGTGATTGGGAGGCACACTTGACCTCCTCTCCACCACGATAGCAACACTTTCCCGCAACAAAAATGTACGTGTGTGCGCATGTGTTCACAAGAGTGCATAAAACTTTGAGTCAAGCTCTAAGGCACGGCACGTCCTGTCCACCCACAGCATGTCATTCTATTAGACTGCTTGTCTTACCTGCGTACAGTAAGAAGACACTGAGACTTGATCTTACAGACAAGGCTCCAGGGATTTTAAGCTGCTACTTTCAGAGGCTGCAGCTATTTTCTTCTGTGATCAAATCACAGTCATGTGTTGATGGGTGGAAGAGGCCGCCTTTCTTTAATCCCACACTTTATGGGGCTTTATTTTACGCAGCCAGAGTTAAGTTTTTGCTCTTCAAGGGTCTCTCCATATTTCAGATTTTCCCCCTGAAGTGTGCCCCAATTTACACATGAAAAATCTGAAATAAAATCAAGTTAGAAATCTCTGTGGCTGTTCACAGTTCACAGGCACAAGGAAATCCATTGATCTCACAGCCCAGACTGGACTTTGGGAAGTGTAGTTCTCTGATACAAGTAAACTGAAACCATGGAGGGGCTTTAGTGATTTAGTGATTAACCACATTCCAAGCATATTAGAGGTTAAAACTGCACACGTACTCCAGAATCAAATGCTTTAACCCACACTAAAGTTGAGCGAGTAGGCCATTAAGGGTATTAGGGACATCATGTGACACCACCTTTTTCTATTCTAGGATCCAGGCACAGAGGTTGAGTCTGTTGGCCAGCGTTGACAGAAACAGAAGGAGGGGTCAAGACAGCAAAAACTCCTTCTCACTTGATGTACAGTCCGCTCAGCATGTGATCCACCACGTGCTTGCAAAGAGTATGAACACACGTTCAGTATAAATGTGGCACACATATGACACATACACAAACCAATCCACACGAGTGCATGTGCTCACACACATCAAACGACACATCAAATTAGTGTGTCCATACTGCCCTAGCCTAACCGCTCTATAACTGGTCACAGTTACACAAGAGGGCGATTAATATGAACTCTATTTTTTCTCTGTATGCTCGGAGTGAAGTGTAATAATGAACCCCCCAGGAGATGCAGACACTGATGGCTCACCATCTAATTGCACTGCTTTTTTCATCAGCTCAGTACACGACCTCTTCCCGTATGAAACCCACGCGCCCCGTTCACCACCACCACCACCACCACACACCAGAGATTCTCTTTTCCCATTCTTGCTCTGCTTTCATCTCTAACTGTCCAACTGTCAGTTTCATTCCATTTTTCAGTCCCCCTCCTTTCTTGTTCGGTACAGTTGTCCCCCCACTTTACTCCTCTTTATCTTTGTTTCTATCCTCGTCTCTGTGTCTCTCCGCTGCTGCTCTGAACCCCAGCCCACCCCCTCATCTCCCTTCCGTCACCGGTTCTCTCTTTGGTGCAGATGTGCCCCTGGTCAGTGGTGGCCTGGCTGGGAGACAACAGAAGTGACTTTGAGACTGGGGGATGGCAGCCTTGTTGTCACTGACACACAGAGCTACTCTGATGAGCCTTCAACTGCATACTTACGGGGTAGACAGAGGGGTGGGAGAACAGGGAGAAAAAATAACGCAAGGAAATAACAAGAAAAGGCAACAACATTTTGCAGACAGCTGCGACTTAGTTTTTGTAAACAGTGTTACTGTGGACTTCACAGATCCTCATGGCCATTAAACAAATGGCTTGGGCTAACCACAATTAATTTTCTATTTCAAACAACAAAATGCTCAGTAAAATGTTAAATACACACATAGTAAATGTATAAATTAACTGTGTGCTGAGCAGACAAGTCCATGTACCTCTATTTTGTCAGTGCTGTTTGGTGAGCTAGCTGTGGTTTCAGCTGCATCAAGCTCGAGGCCTTCTCTGCATTCAGTCTCCTCTCTCTCAGCAATGGACACCAGAGGGGATCCGTAGGAACGCTTCCTCTGAGCACTCTGCTTGGCCTCTCTGACACACAAAGACACATATTCATGCTATGTGCACATCCAGTGCATGCATGATATTATCATCATGCCGTACATGCATCTCATCTCATGGTAACATGTTTAGAAGCAACACACCATATCATCTAGAAATGAGTCATATGTTTCACATTATAGACATAAAATGACACCAGTACATCATTTCAAATTAGTTAGAGGATGTGAGAATTTTTCAGTTAGTATAGTAAAAGGCAAGTGGAAAAAAACTGTGTATATGAATAAATATGCCCACATGGTTTGAGTTGTCAGCTACCTGTATGTCACTGCCGTGTTGCTGGGAGAAAAGCAATACAAGATGGATTTACAGAAACTAGATAGGAAAAGGAAAAAAATAGTAATGTCATAATGATAATGTACTTTATTAATTCCCATATGAAAGCTTTTGTCTTGCTCTGTGTCCTCCACTGGGAGGTTAAATGAGCAGAAGAACAGAAAGGCAAAAAAAAACAAAAAACCATCTTGTTTAATTTCTCTGTTTTAGATCATTTCAGTGTACCCACAGCTCTGGGACTGAGCCAACTCTGCTCTTGACACAGTAGGACAGAAAAGGGCTGGCAACCTCAATGAACTGCTCTGGTTTTGACAAAGGTAGCTCTGCAAAAAGAGAAAAGAAAAAAATCCTCACACATCATGCCAGAGCTGCTTTTTCACACTGACTCTTTTTACTGCATTTTCTGTTTTTCACTCCGAGATCAGCTGATGTCAGATATGCCCGAACCAGCAGCTATTTACAACACAGGAATATCGTACCTATCCTCCTCCTATTTTCATTTCTGCATGTGGTACTGTATGCCCTCTGTACTGTAGGTTCTAAATCTCCTGCATTAACACTTGCTTTCCTTTCTAGTCATATTTATTTATGACAATCACCTACACTCTATCAAATAATTTGTGCTTTTCTATTTGTTTGATATCCTCCCCTGCATCCTCCCCCTGGTTTCCCCTTCATCACCTTTTCTTCCAAATTTAATCTCATCATTTTTTATTTCCTGGTTCCTCCTCTGTCTCTCACTCACTCTGTGGTTCATCAGTGACCACAATCTTCTTGCGCTGGCGGATGAGTTTCCATCGGGGCACAGGTAGTGGTTGGGGTGGCGCTTCCAGCCGGCATGCCCGGGTTCTGGTCAACAGGGCAATGTGGCTATACATCAAGGAGAGGCTGTACCGACGCAAGAACTCTGAGGAATTAGCCTGTGATCGGGCAGATAGACAAATGCACAGAAATAAAAGAGCACACAGTGTTCACTGTGGATTATGTGCACTAATATTTAAAAATGCAGTTTAAAACTTCTTCTCCTATGCTGTTCATTGTCACCTATAACCAACTCTACATGTGAATCAGTTCAAACTGTCAAACTGGATTCTGATTCAAGATCAAAGTGTGGAGGTCATACCTCCAACAGAGGAAAATCCTAGAACCTGTCCACCAATTAGGTTTAGCATGGGTGTAAATAATAAAACAAGTGAAGCCTGTTGAGGCAAAGCATCCAAATAGAACACAACATGCCCCCAGATCACAAGCACTGTTGTGTTTCATCTCCACCTCCCACTGCTACTATGGGGCTTCAGTGCATTTTCACATTTGCTATATAACAGAAGTGACTAAAACAGCAGATATTTTATAAAGTATTGAAACTCGATAATACGTTTTAAATCTTAATACATATCTATGAGTTATTTAAATCAAATTGGAGATAATTGTTTATATATATTTGGGTCCAACTGGGTCAAAACAAAAATGAACAAGTATGTACCAGTCATACTCCTTAGGTTGTTGATAACAGTCACATCAGAGTTGAGATTTTTTGCACCAAGACCATGTAGCATTTGCATCCTAATATGAACCTCTGTGCTGCTTCCAAATCAGTAGTGGAGATCTAACTGCAATCTACAGATTGCATGGATGAAAATGTCTCACGTACCAGTGTAATAAATGATTATGGGTGCATATGTGGCAATCAAGAGAGGAGAAATAGCAAAAAGACATACCATTTGGCCAAACTCAAAGGAATTGTTATGCGGCTGAAAAGGATAGTAGCTGGCACAAACCACTATCTCGGGGGTACCTGAGAAAAAAAGAAAAGAGAACCTTCATTCGCTCAAGTAATCTAATTAACAGGTAAACCCAACAGGCATATGCAAACTCACAAGCATTCATGGGCACATAAGTATATTCTATACAGTGTGACTGATATTGGGGACCTTGCAGTGTAGCATGAGACATTAGATTTTAGAGACAGGCTGAAATTAGACTGACTCTGATGAAACATTTTGATATAGTAAAACCTGGAGTCATCTACAGATGCAAAGTAATGTCGACAAAGAAAATGAAACTAAATTTCCAAATCAATGTTAAGTGAATCCCTGGAGATGTGAAAGCACTGCTGGCCTTCACGGGTATAAATAAGGAAAAAAGAGAGTATCTAGGTTATCCGCGGATGGCCCTGAACCCTATAGTGCATATTAGAGTATATCGTATAAGGAGTACATGGGCCAGGAGACACGGAAAATCAATTTGAAGGACCACAGTGAAGAGAGATGGAAGCACTGCCAGACTAATATAAAGGCTACACATTAAGAATTGAACAGAGAAGTGGTTCTCACACTGCATAGTGATTCATGCATTTCAATAGAATATAACAGTGAACATGGAAACTGTAACTGTAACAGAGAAGAATGTGTGCAGCCACTTGTATTTGAATGTGTGTGTAAGCCTTAAAACATACGTGTTTTGTGAAGTAATTCCACTTTGTGCATGCATGCCATTCAATGATGTTAATACCTTCATTATTACAAACAAGTGCGATTGTAGGCGAGACCAAGAAACAGATTACTGTTTAGTCTTGATTACAAGATTTTGTCCCGTATTATTTCCTTAGCGTCACTTTACAATAGACTGAATTATGCACAATGTTGAGAATGATTAGCATCTGCGTTAAATGAATTGTACAACCTTAATAAAGCCTTTATCTCTCTACCGTAATGACCTGAAACAACTCCAAGCCACTAACTCTTTTCTGAGGACATGTTTCAATCCTGCCTTCATCAGATAACCGCACTTGACTTGGGAGGCTCTTCTGCCCTGCGGGAACACCAAATAATTCACCCTGCCACTGCTCCCTCTGCTGGTTTATTTATAGTCCACCATACACGCATTAACCCTCTCTACACTTCATAATACATGAGCTTGGGAAAACAGGAAGTGATGCTTGAAACGACAGGAAAGAGGCAGCAGAGCGCTGGCTGACTGACGACAGGGCTCAGAAATGGAGGTATTTTGCAGTGTGGCATGATAGTGACTTTAGGCCTGGAGTCTTTCACATCATAAAGTAACTCACCAGAGAAATCCTATGAGTGTCGCAAAGGTTTAAGGGTTATTACTGCTATAAGAACATGGAATCATCGATCAGTGCGAGTTTCTGTGGGACAATGAAATATTCATTGTCATGCTCTATACTGGTTGAATTATGGATGCAGAGGGAGCAAAACAGAGATTTACACACACTGTGCATTCGCATACATATATACAAATATACAGTACATAGTACATACACACAGACACGCAACACACACACTTCTCTTTGTGTATATATGTGTGTATATATATGTGTGTGTGTGTGTGTGTGTACAGTGGGGTCCAAAAGTCTGCCACCACTTTGCCATTCAAGTGAACAGGAAAGTGGTCTCAGACTTTTGGACTAGATATGTGTGTATATAAACAACACAAATGATCACAATCTAATGGATGACTGATTGAACTGACTCTCTCAATTACACGTGCAAGCAGAGTGTGTAATTGAGATGAATGTTTGCGAGTATGCATATGTGCATAACTGTGTGCCTTTTGGCCTTCATGTGTGTGTGTGTGTATGTGTATACGTCTGGCTGTAGTACAGCTTGGGCCTCTACTTTTTTCTGGCTCTGGCAGCTGGCTCTTGCTGTCATTCAGGCTGGAATCTCTTCCTGCAGTTGGATCTGCAGTCTGAGGCTTTGTCTCTGGCAAGCTCTCATCCGGGTGTGTAAATATAGGAATGGTATCTTGTAAGAAATCCCAGATTCTTCCCAGGTATACAGATCTAAGAGGAAGTTAAAGAAAATATGATTGGTTACAGGTTACAGTTCTTAAAATTTCACAATAATCACTTTTTCAGTTGCGCAGACAAGTGGTGATGTCAGTCTCTCTCTGTATTGTACACCATGAATGCTCTGGTATCAGTGGCTGTGGCAGTGGCTGATAATGATGCACCAGAGCATCGTGTAATTTCTTATGCCAACCAGCTTCCATTAGCAGTGAATATCAGGATAGTATAACTAAAAAAAATACATCTACAAATGAAATCATAAGCAGATTTTTTTTTCTTCAGCTAAAATACTGCTGGAATTGTTCTTTTTTGGTACCACAGTAGCAAATGATGTAAATAAAACCCTCTGAATGGGTGTGGTCATGGGTACATGCACATGGGACTGCATACCCACGTGTCACAAATCAATCTGAAACACAAACACAGTCATGCTCAGTGCCTGTACGTGTTGATAGATTCCCCAGGCGACTCACTAACAGTGGCTAACCTGCTGAGCTAGAGAGAATAACATTCCCGGCTCCACTCCAAAACACTGTTGCCCCATTAAAGTTCCATCGCTGACAAGCTGAGATTCTCCACTGCACACTGCCTCCCCTCACCCTTTATTATATAGCTCCTTGTTTCCATCTTAGACCTCAGTTATTTTCTCCCAACATGTAGCTTTCCATACCGCTGCAGACAGATACACTTCTCAGTACGATTTTGCTAGAGTATACTTTACGAAATAGTTTACTTGAGAGGACAGAACGCACACTTTGTCAGACTAATGAGTGAGTGGCTTTAGTGCCACAGCCTTTATTGTGATAAACCACTAGAGATTAGATGGTCCGTCTCACATTTAGTTTTTTTTGTAAATGGAAGTAAAACACAAAGGGAGGGACTGTCAATGCCCCTTTCAAAGATAAAAACAAAGAGGACCCCATATGTGTAATTTTTAGGACATGTAACTAAAGACGCCAGGAAGACGGGGACAGAAGAGTGGAGTGAACCAATGAATATCTTACTTTACAGGCCTGATTTCCGGGATCCAGCCAGTGAGGGTGTGGATAAAGGTGAACTCACCAATCTCCCCACAGACCTCTGACTCAACACTGAAAAACAAACAATTATTAAAACAGCTGCAACAAAAGACATGCAACAAACTAGACACTCCATTCAAACCACCCATAGTGGCACTGGAACCGCTCTCAAACGGAACTTCTGAGGTTGTAGTTTCAATATGGTATATCGAATACACAATATGCCTGGTGTTCAAGAGGTTTAACTCATGAGAATGCTGTTGCTAAGCAACTGACAACAAAAATAGATGTCACTTTCTCTTTGCAAAAATCATGAAGGACTGTTTTCTGTCTTTATTAACACCATGTTTAGGAATGACACCGGTGACAGACAATATTCATGGACTCTGTGAACTTCACCATTTTTAAAAATATTTGTGTTTGTGAAACCGAATGTCAACAAATGTATGAATAGCATTATGGGGTGTGAGTCTAAGTGTGTATCCTTCACACCCAATTTTCAGTTGAAACAGATGGCTGCAGCTGCTCTAATTGGTCCTCTTGGGATCCTGTGGCCAACATGACCAGCCCACAGTCAAGACACTGAAGGAAGTGAAATCAATTCAACTTAATCAGTAATGTCAGAGTCCATAACCACTACAAAAAAGCTACTTAGCACCAAAGCGTGTCCTAAAATTCAGGTTTTTTTTTTTTTATTAAAAAAAAAAAAAAAAGACTATTGCTCTTCTAAAGAGCCCCAGCAGACACCTGGGCAAAGTTTGGTTCTAGTTCAGTATGAAGAACTTTCACTATGACTTATAAATGATTCACCAGAAGAGAGGCTCCTTTGTTTCCTGTCCTGGATAAAACATTTATGTCTCGACCTTCTGTGGACACTGGAACAGCCACCTTTACACACGCCATGTTGCCCCATCACAGACACGCACACGGCCTGTCTGTCACCAAATTCAACTCAGCCCAAGGCAGAGATTAGGTCAGGTAAAGGTTTGGGCAAGTCAGCAAAAGGCACTCTGTCAGGTTCACGTGTATGTGTGTGAGCTTTAATTCATTTTGTTCAATTCACTTCCACAAATGTAGGTACTGTGTGTATGTGTATGTCAACTTGAAATGAACTAGTGCAAAAGGTTAGTGTGCATAATGTGTGATGTATTATTACAGTGGTGTTGTTTAAGCCAAGCTGCATAGTGGGTATATATTTGGAACAGGGTTAAGTCTGTTTATAAGCCCTCTTACTTTAAGACCATAACTGTTTCTCAACTCCTTGGGGAAGTGCTGAGCTGCTTATGGAGTTTTCTGTTGGAATGTACAAACTCACCTTGTGTTGGCCACTTTAATGAGAGCCTTGGCCAACAACATTGGCCACAGCTCTGACTGACAGGTGGAGGCAGGGAGGAGAAGGTTATTTTCTTCATCAAATGGCATGCAGTCATCTACTGTTATCTTCCGCCAACAACCCTGAAAGAAAGGGCGGAGGACCCAGTGAGTGAAGATGGGGAATAACAATCAGTGCACCTCAAATAGGAGTTTTAAGAAATTACATTATCTCTTTAAATTAGTCATGTGAAACTACAACCAACAGCTGGTTAACTTAGCATAAAGACTGGAAACAGGGGGAAACAGCTGCTCTGAATATGTACTACAGTGAGTTTTGATATTTGTTCTCCCATCAGTATTCTCATTGCTGCTCAGAATCCTCACCAGTTCCCAAAAAACAGAGCCTATTCCGGCAAATTTAACCATAAAACCAGTTGCAGAAAACACTGAATTCCTTGACGTATAATGTTTTGGACTGAAACAACAGTTTCACGTTAGAGGGAGCTTGTTTGATCTCTTTACCAAACAGCCCATTGTGGTGGGGAGGCAACTGCGTTTAAAGATAATAAGAAGATCAAATATGATTATGACTGACACCAGCCTCTAACACATCTACTGCTAATGTAAAATTAAAGAGTTCTCCTCTCATTTCCAAGTGTGCCACGTGTAAATCTGATCAGCATAGCAAGGACAAAAAGGGGATTTTTTTTTTTAATTTAAAAAAAAAACAGTGTGTAACTAATCACCACAAAATCTCTGATCTATGGGTTTCATCTTTCTGCTCCATATTTCTCCTGGCATTAGCTACCTTATGCTTGCATCTTTGCATCCTGTGTGGTGTCAGAGCTTGTTACATGCTGTCTGTGGTGTGGTCTGTCTACTGGCCGTCTGGGGGAGTTTCACACTGCTTGTAAAGAAAAGCAGCACAAGCAGGTGATAATCTGACTAACTGTTCACAGCTGTACCTCTCCCTTATCTACGAGAGCAGTGCGCACAAGCTATGCAATCTTATATACAGTGAAGACAGGCACACTCGCTTTCTTGCTACTTCTTCCACTTTCTTGTCAAACCATTGCCCCGAGGAGGAGCTTGATGTGTTTGCAGATGGGGTAATATACAGTGCGAAAGGGCAAGTTAGAGGAGGAAGGAAGAAAAGGAGGAAAGGAGAGACAGAGTTGTAGGATGGTAAAAAAAAAAACAGGGTGACAAAATGAGAATAGGAAGGATATTCACAGCGCCGTGAAGGAGGAATTGGAAAAAAGACTGGTGAAGAACAGTAAAGGATCAGACAAGCTGGGGAGAAATGGAGTAGCTTATGAGCAAAAACAGGCGAGGAAACGGGAACGGGGGTTGGGGGCTGGGTGCTTAATGCCATCTCAACAACCATCTGTTAGTGTGCTCTGGTTGGCACGGGGACTGCTGCCTACAACCGTGTCATGCTTGTTTGTCAAGGCAAGAGTCACAGTGTTACAGAACATCATCACTTTTCGCTGTGCCTTTCTCACTCTCACGCTGACCCAAATTGTTTTGCAGGAAGAAGTTCCCTTTCTGAAGTCACACAATGATGTAGTGTCCACTACCCAGAAATCTGTGGCAAACAACACACATACCGATGCTCACAGGATAGCAACTTCAAGCTGTATAGTTAGAGAAAAAAAAATCTGTAAAATCCTTAAAATTAATAATTGATATGAATGACACTGCAATGCATAAAGCCCTCCCAGGGTTGCGTCTGCTCTCATATAGACCCACAAGGCATCGATATCCAAGTTGAGCCTTGCTCTCTGAGAAGCAGCTGACTCCTGTTAAGCTTTATCTATTCATCAGGCAATGTATGAAGCCCAGCCACTTTTGGCACAGCAGTGAGTCTGATTGATTTAAGCTCTGAGTGGATAAGACTTTCTGATTCTTCCCCCGTCCAAACCTCAGCCCATCCCCAGTGCCCTCTCATCTGCTGCATCCTACAGGGTCTGCTCAACAATACAATGTAATTCTATGTCATCCATCGCCTCAAGCATGCCCCCCCAAAAAAGCGTGATCAACAAAGAGGCATTGTGACACGACTACATCCGTAAGGATGTCAGCATTTTTGAGTTTTCTGACATGTTGCATTTTCATACAGTGTAAAGATCAGACCAAAAAGCCATCTCATTTTTTAATAAAAGTCCTCAGTAGGTTTAGATGACTATGTGTGAATGTGTGTTTGCATGTGTGAGTCTGTGTCCAGCTTACCATCCAGTACAGCCTGACCAAGTATTTCCCATAGCTGTTGTAGAGTGGCACATGATTTTTCACCACCTTACACAGCGAGTAGATGTGCTCCCAGGGCTTCCAACCTCCTTGTTCTGTGGACGTACTGTTATACAGCGTCCAAACAATATAGATCTCACTGATGATCCACCTCATCAGCTTGATCAAAGATGGAGGAGAGAAGAGAAAGAAAGTAATCACGGGTCTAATAACTACCAACCAAACTTAGAATCTATTGACTGAATCATCAATTATCTGATCTATTATTCACTAAATCAATAGGGCATTGCATTACCTGAATCTAATTCATTTCTGTCAGTCAAACGCCACTCTGTCTGACACCTGAATTAAACTATCCAAGTGCTGATCAATACTGGCTAGCCAAAAATCAGTGTGATCTTTATTAGAGAAGTAGAAAACTGTTGAAAACTAACCTCACTGCAAATCAGATGATCATTGGGGGAGATTAAGTCAAACGTCATTTGATTTTCAACAACGATGGGACCCTAAAAGAAAACACATCCTTGTTTTCATTGTAGGCGTAGATTGATACGTTCACCTGAGAGTTGACAAACTTTCTGAATTTAGGTTATTGTAGAGTGTGTTGTATCATCTGTACATATCAGAATTATTCATTTTAATAGCACACTGTCAAGCTAACTTTAGAATGTTGCTGTCACAAGTCACCTGTTTAAAAAGGTCATGAATATGTGACCTACTTAATGCTTCCCTACTCATCCCAAGGTCTAAACTGGTCTAACCTCGCCATGATACTCCCTGACTGTGTCTGTGATGAATATTTGACCACCAAGCTAATAGACTCTCCTATGTTCCTAATTAAATATGAATTAATGGGTCAGGTAATGGTGAGAGAGATCAAATGTGGGTCAAGGGAGGTTGTGCTTTCTCCCATCATTACAGCGAAACCAAGTGAGAGCAAGAATTTCAGTCAATAACACCAGGTTTAGAAATATAAACTGCGATAGACTGATTCAGAGGGAATTTCACAGAGGTACTCTTGCCTGCATCTGCACAGCTGATTGATTTTGTGATTAGCCCGTGCTCCTCCTGTATGAAATTAATGAAATGCTTGTGACATCTTGAGTGAAAAGGCAGTGTGTGACCTGACAAGGACTAATTCAAAAAGCAGGAAGTTTTCAGTAATTGCTAAATACTGCACTGAGAGAGGGGAAACAGAAAAGTGGAGTGATGCAATTAAAACTTCACTGGAGGTGACTAGAGAGCAGATTTCTTTAACTACATTTCACACTATGTGGCAAAGAAATGCACCATGTTAATAAATGTAATAGCTGAAACCATCAGATTAGTTACTTCATTAACCTGCCAATTTTTCTGATTAGGAGATTAATCCTTTCAGTCAATGCAAGACCATGGTGTCTTTTAATCCTTTAGTCTAAAAAATATTAGACAAATGATCACAAACGGTTAGAAGAAGTAAATACTGTGTTTAAACCTCTTATTTGGTCTGACCAATCATCCAAAATCCCATGGATATTCAATTTACAGTGAAATGATAAGTAATTTAATTTAATTTAATATGTGTATACCTGCATGAGACATACAACAGACCCTATTTATTATTGTTATCCTTGACATGTCTTTGAACTGCTGGTATAGTATACTGTGTAACTGTCCAAGTGTAAAGAAGTTGTGTCAACGTACACTGTCACACACTGACTTTGTTGAATTAGGACAGGTAGACATTTGGCGTACACTTTTCCACCAGAAACCATTTTTTTTTTTTTATAGAAGCATGGAGGTTACCTTGTTGACAATAAACTCTGCAGGGCGTTTCCAGGAGTGCACTTTCAAAGATGGAGGAAGGGAAATTTTTCCCACAGGATCTTCAAAAAATGACTGCAGACACAAGTACACAAAGGGAATATTAAATCCAGAGGCACAGAAAAATCAACAGAGTCAAAATTAATATCAGTTGTAAAATGTGTTTGAAGGAAATTATGCACTGTACTGTATTGCAGCACAGTGTACAGAATATGTCGCTTATGGCAATGATGTATTGGAAATTGAAATGTTTTCTTCTCCACATTTACAGCACTGGGACTCTTGCTTGTCTTTCCATCTTCAGCTCCTTCACTTGAGTCCCATTTCTCCTTGCTGACTTCTGCATCGTTCCACTCAGGCCAAATGGGGAATCTGCACCTCAATACACCACCTAGGCTCTCGAAGGAAGGGGCAGCTAGGGATGCTGCTCTGAAATGGTGACACATAGCAATTCATTTCATTTGTTCTTGGCTTCCCTTTTGTCAATATTTAGCAACAAAATTAGCCAGCTCAGCAGCAGAGATTCAGTCTAGAGTAAACCCACCAAATCTCTTGTTTACCCTCTCATAGTGAAAGTGATGTTAGCTCATATTGCAGACACAGACTGGGGATTAACACACATACCATACGTGCTCATGTACATCTCAAGTGGTTAATAGGCTTCTGACTCACAGCAAAGACAGACTAATGGATAGCTAGATAGCTACTATAGATAGTGTATGTTTTCTATTCTTAAAACACTATGAGACAAGCCACAGTTAACATATGACGTTCTACCTCTGGTGCAGTTAGCAAGCTTCCTGAATGTTGGGTAACACTAAGCTAAGGCTAACGCTAACTACAGCTGTCCTTAATCAACGCTAATTGTCACCATTAACCCAAACTCACTCTGTCTGTCGGTCGGATATAGAGACTTTGCTGGAGGAGGATTCCTTTTTCTTTGGCCCTGCCTTGGACATTGCAGTTGGTGCACACTGAAAGCCAAGTTACAAAGAAACGAACAAGTCAAGTAGCCTCCCGGAGGTGCGTTTGTTTGGAAATGTCTCTGCTCTCTAAAGTTTGCGCGTTGCTAAGCAACGGAGCTTTACCGTGGGCGGGGTCTTGGGCTGTTGCATCACTTGTTGCTATAGAGAGGGATGGGCAGATTTTCCTGTACTACACATCGATGTACAGAAAGATACTTTAGTGCACAAACCGCAAATGCGATAAATTAACCTGGTCTGATCGTATTATTCTAAACAAACAACAGGTGGACAATATATTAGAAACAGCTTTCAATGGACTGGAATCCAGTACAACACCACTACAACAAAATGTGCTCAAAATGGCAATTCCTGAAGGCTATAGTGTTGAATTGTACTGAATTGCCTCAACTCTGTCACCATGTTATATGCATGTGTATGAAATGCATGCTGAAATGCTTTAATGACATGATGTGGGTTGCAGTGTGTGCTCTGACTGAGAATTGTTGTAAAGCTTGCACACAACACGACTGGCATGCCTCCATTGCATTCCTGCTCTGGTAACAATTAGGTATGTGGAAGAGCACAAGCTGTAGTGTTGAGAGCATAATATCTGATGACTATCACACACTGTTTCTTGAGTGGAGTCACATGATCCTCTCTCTCTCACACACACTCAGTGTGAGTTTGACTTTTCACACATACAGCTCTATCCTCCCTTTGTGCTGGGAGTTTCTTCGAGGTACACTATGGGTTTTCTTACACATTTTGTACAAATACACACATTCTGTGAGCTTATTTGTCCTCCCACATATACAGTGCTTGATTATGTAGAATCTAGACTGTTAAGGCTGGGGAAGTGAAATTCACAATTTTATGTAAGCCTTATTATGGCCATTAGTCCATTAATGCTTTCCATTAGGTTAACTAATCTTTAGGGCTGTTTTAAAATTGGTAAATTTATGTTGCCACTCAGTCATTTCTCAAGTGCAGTCAAAGTAATGTCTGTTTTCTGTTAGTGCTGTTGCAGCAATTCTGCTATAGCACAGCAACATCAACTTGTGCCCTTTTAAAGTCCAAAGAACCTGCAATCACCTGCGCCAGGAATTAGTGCTTGTGCACTATGTTAATAAGAAATGTTTTAATAAGAGAATAATCCCAGCTAAACCGGCTTCATCCAAGACGTCCACACCTGTAAAAACCAGTGGATTTCATAGTCTGAAACATCTCCTTGGGAAAATGAGCCAAACCAAATCCGAACAGGGAAACAAAATGTTTTCACTGCATTTGAGTCAAATATTGTGCTTTAAGTATGTTGTTTGGTGCAGGCCTCATTTAGTCATTCACATACAGCTTGTTCATGAGCAGGTTATATGACTGAGTGAAGTGTGCATGATTTGGAGCATGTTGGCCAGCCTCAACATTGTTCCAGTGTTTTGCTCGTACATTTGCAAATACATTAGATGAACACTTTTAAACGATTAGACTAAAACGTGATCATACAATTATTAATACACAACACAAATCTGTTAAAATGTTTATTCTCTTTTGGTCTTGTAGATTTAAAGTATTTTCACATGTAAACTTAATCTCATCTCCATGTTTAAAAAAAAATCTGAACATTTTTAACAGATTACCATCCCTATGTACAAGAGAGTGTAGTCCTCTGTATGATTCTGTTTTTATCTCACCAGTTGCATAATGCATGACCCAACACATTTTAAAAACACATACGGTAAATCAGATCTACATTTTTATACCGGTGAAAAAACAATCAAACAAAGATTTCTCAGCATCTCATATGTTACCATTATTAGAGTTTTTTTTTTCTGAAATACTGTATTGTCTGTCTTTGTCCATGTAAAGGTCTCAGTGAACAATGAAAAGTTTGACCCCCCTCCATGTATTATGGCACATTATTTCAGAGAAAATATGGCATAAAGACAATTCATGACAGCAATAAGAGATACGGTTACACCTTGATACAGCTTAACAGTGATACTGATATGAAAACGGCTGGACACACACACAAACATGAATGTGGTGTAAGATGAATGTTTAAGGGGTAGTAACATCTATGTCAACTGAAGAACAGCTTCAGATAGAGTGAACAATAATAAAGTGTCTTGTTTCACAAACAAATGTTGAATGACAAGGAAAATGAGAGAAAACAGACCAAAGTGATAGAAATTAGGAGGCTACAGGTTGTTTTCTAGCTTGTGTTTCTCAGTGTTCCGCTTAGTTTTCACCCCTTCTCAGGTATGGTACAGTACAGAGCTTCAGAGGCTGTCAGGGCAACTGGAGGAGAAGCAGGGTTCAAGTGTGGAGGGCTGGCTGGAGTTCATAGCTGGTGATGGAATACAGAGTCAGGGGAATATGTGGTGAGACAAACACAATTATAAAGATGCTATGGTTTGGAGAAGTAGGACAGAGAAGAAAACAGTATGGTAGAGGCAATGACAACATTTGCGACAACATTAAAATAAAATTGGGCTTCTGTTCTCGCCTAGGGAAAGCTACAGTGAGAAACTTGGATGTGCATTTCAAATGGGCAGCAGTGCAGGGAGGAGAAGTTCCTGGAGCTTTAAAGACACTAAAATTCATATTCCTCTGCGAAGCTGCAGTACAGGGCTGAGAGCCACAGGCTGGGCACAAGCACTGGACCCTGCCAAAGGGAGGCGGATGGCTAATGTGAAAGGATTGAGTGTTAGCAGCAGCCTGACTTGCTCTCAGCCGCCACAGTCTCCTGGTCCAGTTTGATCCGGTCTCCATTGCTCTCCTCGTACGGCAAACCTTTGTCATTAGCCAAAATATTCTCTACCAGGAAACGTGCTGCCTCATCCACGTTGATGTTGTCCTATGAAAAGGTCAAAACAGTCTGTCAGAGAGGTGATAAAATACTTATTTCACAAAATATAGTACATTTACACCTTAGTGACAGGGCAGACACTAGTCCTTGTCCTTGATTCTACTTACCTTCAGAATTGCATCAGAGGTCCACTAAACCCCTTTATATGGACCAGCCTGTTAAAGTAACAGTTTTAAAGGCTTTCTAGAGAGCCAACATGAGGCCGACGGAGACGAGGTTATAACAAAAAAAAGGCATTTGCTTTTGTCCTTCACATTGTGGTCAAAAACTGTCATCCTGTGAGCTGAGGAGGTAAAACAGAAAAATTGAAAACAGAGCATTGAGCTGTAAAAGTCAGGAATTATTCAGGGACACCCTGATCACATTCACACTGTTACACATTCATACTTGGAAGCTGTCCAGTACAACCACAGTCTGACCTGATGGCCCCTGAGCACTGAGAGGTTAAGAACCTTGCTTGAGTGAACCACAGTGGTGTTGATGAGGGAGGTGCAAGCCCTACTTTTTCCACTTTTCCCACCCGGATTTAACCCTGCTGGGCCAGGGGACTGAACCGTCGACCTTCCAGTCACAAGCTCACTTCTCTAATCTTTAGGCCACCACTGCCCAAAATCTGAGGAATACAACCCCATGATTATAAGTCCTGGCTGTGTCACTTTTCAACCTCCGTGATTTTTCAAAACATAGATTGTGTGCACCAATCAGAACCAGACTATCCTCTTAATTAGAGAGACTAAGTTGTTGACTACATAATAACAAAGGCTGATTAGGATCAGAATAAAACAACAGCCCCTAAATATCTGACTGAGTGACCTGCATCAGCCACAAACTCTACAAAACTGTGCTGAAAACAAGTCTCATCATAATTGTGTAGTGTTTATATGTGTGACTTTAGGGAAACTGTGTTTTGTCACTTCAAGTGTGCTACTCCTTGACAGAATTCCAATCACAGGTTGCTGTGGGTTGAATTTAACACTAGTGTGACGGGGAGCACAAAACAACAACAACACTTCATTGCACCCACAGAAAGAAAACGGCTAGAAAGGCTTTGCACACATCACACGCTCTCACACACTTCACGTGACACAGCACGTGACACGGCTGCGGGACCTAAGGTTATCTGAAATGAGTTAATAAAGTTAACTCTGGCTGCCAAAACTCATCAAAGCATTTTTCATCTTGAAAGTATAAAAGAAGGTTGTGTTTTAAGATGTGGAGGTGTGTGTTTGCAAGCATCTGTAAAAGTTTCCTAGAAGGACAAAGAGGCTGAGTTAGGAAAAGACACAACTGTGTCTGAACAGCGTCTGAATCACAGCAAGTCAAATGTTCATCCCCTCCTGTGGAGACTCACAGTCAGAAAGATGAACATTTGACTTGCTGTGATTCAGACGCTCATTAGGAACAAGTGCAACTTTCAAGGAGAGTAAATTACTACTGAACATGCAGCCTTTTGTTTGTGTCAAACTTGTGCCTTCCCCACAGTTACCTGCTGATGAGTCTGACAGGATGATGACAGAATAGAGAGTTTGTATTTCACCAGTCAACATAAGCTTCAAAACACAGACTAACAACTGTTGAAAATAACTACAATTACCACCACTCCATGAGCTTTCAGAGGGAAATGCTGTACTTTTTACTCCTACAGTTACCACTTACTTTTCAGACACAGATTTTACATAGAAAATGTGACAATTTTATAAAATGTGATTTATTTTTACCTAACCAGTTAGAATCTGCACCACCATGACCAACAACAGCGTTAAAGCACAGTTTACATGTTAATGCATCAATGATAATGATCCCATCCTATAATAATATAACATTGGCAGGGGCCATTCTGGATAACGAGTACTTTTGATACTTTAAGTACATTTACTGCATTAACTGCTGTTTTTACTTTAGCAAATGATTAGTGAATGCTTCTTCCATCACTGTATCTCTAAACTGAACCTTTGTAGAAGTGAGAAGTAGCCAAAATGATCTCACTTCATCAAATTCTGATCACAAAAGCAGAAGTACAAGAGCACAGTGTAAACACACATACACCGTCACACCATACTTCTGACATTATTACCAAAGTTGAGGAGAAACACTACGGAACATTATCTTTCAGAGCCCCACCCCTCTAACCCTCACAGCTCTGGGCAGTGACATCAATCAACGTCAAACGATACCATATCACACCAGCTGTCGAACAGAGATCTTTTCACTGGTTGGGAAGATAAATGTCCAGAGATGTTGTGCATGAACGGTAAAGACAGCAGGATTTAAAAACAAAACAAAGGATAAATTTCCTGTCACAAAACCGCAGCTGTATCATTTGCACAATTTAAAAACAGCTTCGGATATTTGGTAACGGTACAAAGATTTAGGAAATACTGGTGCTCTCATTCTAGACGCCACATTTCTTCTTATACTATTATCTACAAGCTGCCATACTTAACACTGAATTTTGGATATAAAATGCTAATATGAGCAATTGCTGACTGTGTGTTTAACAAACCCATTACTACATGTATCCATTTCACAATCACCACAGAGTGATTACACCACTCAGAAAGGGCCTAGCTTCCCCACAGGATAACTTTTGAAGATTTCCTGTCTGCCACGAGAAACAAAGAAGCCTTGCAGTAAAACGGCAAAATGCCTTCACAGTAAAAGTCCAGTGGCTCCTCTCATTTTGACTCAGCTATGTGCACTTTAAAGCTCTTATCACATCTGATTCACCACAAATACAAGTCACGTACAAGGGGAAAATAGCATTTGAACCCATTGTTAGTTATGTTTGGACCGTGACTCAAGAAGCTTGAAAAGAAATATCAATATCCCATGATGCAAAATATTTCAGCCAGCTCTAATTTGAGCCTTAACTTTGGTAATTTCACGCTGCTGAACCCTGGTTTAAACTGTACAATGAATAAAACATAAAGATACATCTGAAAGGAGAATATTTTAAAAAGAAGCCTGTTAAAAAGATATTGAGAGGAATGTGTGTAAAATCGCATGGGTCTGTTTCATGCATATGTGCTACTTATAGCTTCTCTGTTTAATGCAGGGGTGTCCAAACTGTTCCACAAAGGGCCGGTGTGGCTGCAGGTTTTTGTTCCAACCAAGCAGCAGCGCACCAGACTTGACTCATTTAGTCAACTGATCTCAGTCTTCAGACAATTGATTGGTCAAACTGTGTGCTCTTCATTGGTTGGAACAAAAACCTGCAGCCACACCGGCCCTTTGTGGAACAGTTTGGACACCCCTGGTTTAATGTATTGATCTCTCACCTTAGCTGAGGTTTCAAACCAGCCCAGAAAGCCAGTCTCTTTGCAGAAATTGTCCATTAGGGCTGTGTTGTTGGAGCTCTCTTTCTTCTGGTCACATTTATTGGCGAGCAGCACTGAGGGGATGGGGTTGCCATTAGCCAGCTTCACCTTGCTGTCCAGATCGTGCTTCCACTTAGACACAGCTTCAAACGTGGATCCCCTTGTGACATCGAACACCACGAATGCCCCCACGGCCTCTTTGTAGTACACCCGCGTCATGTTCCCGAATCGTTCCTGCCCTGGGGGATAGGAAGAGAATTCAGTCAAATATCTTGCAAAACACTTAAAAGCTACATGAGTAACAGGGTTTTGGGTTTGTGAATGATTAAAAGAAATAATGTGGATGTGATGTGATGAACCCATCAAAGCAGATTTGATTAAACATCTGAACCACATCATAAAGAGAGCCTCTTAAAGCCAAAACCAAATGTCCTAGCCCTGAGCTTGGTTGAAGTAAATGGTGAAACATTCGATATTTCACTCTCATTTCCTCCTCCATATGTGGCCAAAAAATGATGAGGATAGAGATGGTTCCTATTCGGCCTATTTTCCCCTCATTTGCCACAGGCCTAATCCACACAGAGAATAGCAGAAGTAATCTGCCATAATAATAAGCCCATTCTCTGTAGTCATTCTCTGAGAAAATCAGAGATGATATTTCACAAAGGCAAAGCAAGGGGAATTACCAGCAGGATATAGGGTGTCACTATCGATCTGAGAAGGCCTCTTCTTCAACTCAACTGGACCACTTTTTGGTTTTGTTTTATACTTTTCTCAAATCTACTGATTATAATCACAGCGTATCAGCTCCTCAAAGGTTAATCAGCCACTGAGGAGAATTCCATTCACATGCATCATGATGCTGAAAGTCAACTGACTATTTTGAAACATTTTTTTTGTATTTTTCTTTTTCATTTTGTATTTGAAGTGCGTTTGAGTTGCTTAGATGCCACCATCACATGGAAAATGACTCCAAGTCGATCCATGGTTTCATAAGTATAGTCAAAACTAATTCAAACTTCTTTTTATACTTTTTATACATTTAAAATCAAAGAGGAAATAGAGGTGAGAGAATAATTCCAAGAACAGAACTCAAACAAGCCTTTAAGTCTGCCCCATCACTTCACCTTACCCGTGCACTGAGGCGTATAGAACAGTGCCACAGCAGGGGGAAGTGAATCTATGATCAGCAGTTCAACTGGCATGAGTTACCTCTGGTAACACTTGGCTGGCTGGTGTGAATCTTTAAAGACAGGTCATGAATATATACGTTCAGTTTTAAATAATTTGAGACTCGGAGCACTGTAGATTTTGGCAAACGCTACTCAAACAGGAGGAAAAGAAGTGCTGTTTCTGTGTGGGACTATTTTTAGCCGCATATTTGTTGTGCTAGTGAGCATTTACAGCAGCAGGGTAATGTTTGTGGGATCGACTCAAGATAAATATACAGTGTCCATGTTCAATGTAATGAAGAAAACTGTCACACTGATGTGATTTTAATAGTTTTGGGACAACAGAAGGAGTTTTTTTTGGCAAAGATGAATAATCTATATCAAGCTTTGGCTGAACAGACAATACCTGTTGTAGGCTCAGTTCATTGTTGTGTTTTGTTTTATTTCCTTTTTCATGGGATTTTTTTTTCATAGTCTTTAATAACCACCGAGGTACACAGATTAGTTGGTTACCTCAAAATGAAACCAAAAACATTAAAAGTTAATTTAAAAAAAAAAAAAATGGGCGTGTGACTGGGCTCTGATGCTCACTCTTTTGGATGCCTAGACAGTTAGGTGTGTTAATGCTGCCTGGAGCTAGAGGAACTGAGAGCAAGCATGAACAGGACATAGGTGTGATGATAATCTGTGAAAACCTTTTTCAGACAGACAGTTTGTCTGTTTCATGCCAGAAGTCTACAGAGTAGTTACAATAACATATACTGTATGTTTCAGACAGTTCTGACAGAGAACCACAAAAAAAGAAAATAACAGTTTTATGTCATTTATGATGACAGTAGTGTTTTTTCTTCACATAGAAAAAGGTTTCTCACACTCACACACATGGCCTTGCTCAAGCCTCCAAATATAGTTCCTGTTTTTGAGCGTTTGCATGTCAACATACTGTATGACCACTCACCATCCTAAACACGAGATTAATATGGTTAAAGGTCCATTAAACTACTGAGTTCATGTTCATGTGACTTTGTTAAAAAAATGCTGATTTTTCAAGTAAAACTAAAATATATAGGACTCTTTTAGTTTTCTGATTTAACACCATCCAAAAACATCTATGACTTAGGTTCACAATAGTCTGAACTTGCAACTGCAGATTACAATCCTGTGTTATGATTCTTGCCAGCAAGGATACCATTTATTTACACTGGATATCAGATTCTGCCTCCACAGCACCTGCTCATTTGTCTTTAGTTTCAGTCTCTGCAGTTGTATATCAGGCTTTCAGTGACTTGAGGTAGATTTGAGGGATGTAGCACACATTTGATGCTACACTGCTCCAATTTAAGAAGGTCTACAGGGCAAGTTGTAATTGTACCGTGTATTAGACAGTTAACAGCCTCCACTAGAGCTGACTTACACAATACAAAATGAACCAAGAAAAGGTTTGAGGAACTGTGAGCACAGTTTCTCCCAGCATACTTTCACTTTACTGGAGGTACTTACCCAACCACGCAAGGAACTGGAGTGGCGTGGCGCAGTGCGGGTGTGAGCGAGAGAGTGAATACACTGTGGGGCCCACAGGCCTGACGGTAATTGCTCATAATTGAGAGTCTAATTTTAGCTGATATAACCCCAGGTGAATTCACCAGAGACACGACACAGTGGGATAAAGAGCCGATAGACTGAAATAAGGCTTTTATATCTACTCCTTCCAGAGCTCATACATTCAGTAGAGCGGAGGCAAAGGAAGATTACAGAAAGAAATAACTGGCCTAATCTAAAAAAAAAAAAAAAAATGTTTTTTTTTTTTTTTATTCTATTGCAAGCTCTGACTGCATCTAACATAACTGTGTAGCCAGAATGGCGTGGCTGAACAATACTGACCACAGAGGCAGTCTTGAATATTTTCAGATATAACTGAACAGAGCCAGCCATTTTATTCAGCTAAATGAAACATCATCTAAAAATAACTTACATGCTAAGGTGAAGAGATGGACAAGTGATGGAATAGTGGCTGAAAATTACATTTCTGCAGAAGTGCAATGTAGCCCTGGACTCACCGACTTGCCCAATAAACCATGACTGTGTTCTTTACACAGCACAATTTTTAAATTTTTAAATTTAATTTTTTTTTTCTTTTCCATCTTAGAAATTTAATTCCATAAGTGCTGAAGAGGCCATGACAGCGTGTCATTGTATACATTCCTACAGTTCACTTGATTTTCTGACACGTCCGGTCCTTATTGCTGGGTCGATATGTAAGCAGAGCCAGTCTGGGGGTGTTAACCTCACTCCTCCCGGGAGAGAGCTGGCTGGATGGAAAGGACTTGTATGGAGTGATTATGGCAATCAATACCACTGAAGTGATTGCAGTGGCACACACGCACGCATGCTCACACATACACATACACACCTGACGGGTGTAGGGGGTAATGAGTTATTTGGGGTATTGATAAGGTGCTGAGGTTCCACACAGACGTCACTAACATTAAATGACAGCAAATCCAATGGTGCCTGACCTTTCAAGTGTCATAAGTCCTGAAAATCATTCACACAGCCCTGTTTCAGAAAAACAACACAAAGGCCACAGACTGCACTACTTGTGACTTAATGATTAATTTAAAAAAAGCTACTAGCAATTATTTTCATCATGGATTAATCTGTTTTCTTGATAAATTGATTTGTTTGGTGTATAAAGTAAAATGCTTTATCTGTACCGTTGTTCTGATCCATGCTGTTAAAACTGGATGAACACTTTTTTAAAATAACTGAGTGTAAATTAAATGCTTTTCCATCGGTAAGTCCAGCTATCAGTCAGTGGGTCAGTCAGTCAAAGGTTTGGCTTTAAGAACACAGGAGAGGTCAGAGGACAGAGGTCAGAGGTCAGGGACTCGTGCAGGAAGTTCAGCTCTATCAACAATGTAATTCCTACTGCTCATAAACAGAAGTCTAAATAAAGTTAATAGTAACTATCAATTTAAGGGTATTTACACTCAACTGGTGTATTTTGATCTCTGATTCTTCTTAATCACTGGCGCTATCATCTTGCTAAAAAAAATAATAATTTCTTTCTAAACAATATGACAAATAAAATGATACCTAAAGCATTAATGAGTGTCCTATGCTGCTAACCCAATCAGCGTAAAACACAGGAATGGAATGAGCTGTATGAACAATGGAGTATTTACCCAGTGAATGCCACAGAGGAGCATGAGACTGCAGGAGAGAACAAAGACGTGTGCTGCTGCCTCAAATGCTCAACTGCCTACAAACTAAAGAAAAGTACATCAGGATCTGTCCGTAAAGGGAGACAGAGAACTATTGTGGAATTCCGAAGGCTTCAAACAAGGACATTTCAGTTCAGTCTTCCACACTGATGAATTAGGCACCCTGGTTATGAACATGTGAAAACCTTCAGAGCTTAGCAGTTAAAGAGCCACTAGATGAAAAAGAAATGGTTTAGTTTACAGCCACTGTATCATCTCTGTTTGTTGTGTGGGAGAAAACAGAAAGAAAGCAAAGTCTCATCATTATCCATAGCCCTAGCAACTCCGGTTTCCTCTACGGTCGTACATATTGCTATCCTGTGGGTGGGTTACCATAGAAACTGTCCAAGCCAGACACGGCAGTAGCAACAGCAGCAGCCTCCGTCTGTTGTCAGGAGGCAACTGGCTGTGAAACTTCCCCGCTCGCCCTCCCTACAAACACTAAAATAACAAACACAACACAGGGTCCAGTCATTAAGGTAGTCTTCAGCACGAGCTTCAAAAGAGAGACTGAACAACACATGACAGGCACGTTCTCTGAGCAGCATGTGAGGAGTGACTTACTACAGCTTACTACAGCCTTTAGCACTGAACAGAGTCTGAATTGAGGGAAAATCCCCATTCTTTAAGTGGTATTACGCTTGTTTCCCCTCACCTTCAACGGGAGGGTTGGCGGGGGGCTGATCAACATAAAGCCTTGGCACAAGGTTGGAGGAATTTAGTTCAGAATGATAATATTTGCTGTAGAATATTAAGAAGAGTTATTACACATGACCTATTTGATGAGGAAAAGCCTCTTGGACTTAATCTCTATGTAGAAAACCTGAATAAATGAATGAGCGAAGACGTAACGAATCCAGATGCTTTTAAACAGGGCAGTTCTGGTGGCTCATAGTGGTCCAACACCTTACTAAGAGACTTGAAGTTGGATTTCATTTTAGTTTGTGATAGCAAAATTCATATCTTTGGGTTTTGGGCTGCCAGTCAGATAAAAATAATCAGAAGGCTAAGGATTAATAAGCGAGGAGTTTATCCTGTAAGTGTCAGAGTTCAAGGAAAACTTAAGTGTTTCAACCAAGACCGAAGGGATACCACTTTGATGGGAACCACAGCAGCCCTTCTCAACAAAGTGCAACCTTCTGCTTCTGATGGAATGTTTGGACCTATAAGGTGCTGGCTTCTTAACTCTATGCCATGGTGGTAATCATCCTGTCCACTGGCTTAGACAAATCCAGGAGAGAATAGCAATTCCGGGTGAAAAGGGGTGGGAAAGCCACAAGCTTCACACTGACTTCCATGGTGCCCCCATCTTGTACAGGCCCCTGATTACTATCATTCCTCCCAGACTGTAATCATTATTAAAGGTTGGTAAAAGACAACGCAACTCTCAAGTTGCTCTCAGTGTTGCCAAGAAGATAATTCCTCCTCCTTTCCTGCACGATTAAATGGCTTAATGGCTGGTCTTAATGACTTGGCAAATATACCTCCAGCTTTCAGTCTTTCACACCCACACACGTTTCATTACTTATTTTATCCCCGGAGTGTCCTCAGGCCAGGCCTTGGTGTAGGTGTGAATAATGAGGTTTAGTATCTGTGTCATCTACCCTAAAACTTTCTTTCTGGTCAGTGTGTGTGCACGCAACCGCTTTGCTTGCCCAGTATGTGCAAGTGTGTTCCCTCGTCTCTCTCAGTCTATCTAAGGTGCGTATGTGTGGCAGTGTGTTTTATTTACCCTCGCAGATCCTCTGATCGAGTGCTGTCTGGCTGTGACAGGCAGACGGCCCTCGCTGGCACTCAGTCTCAGATGCCCCTGCTCGCTGAGCTAGTGCTGCCCGACGCCCCAGTGACGGCGGGGGAATGTAGCCCTCACTGCCAATCAGTCTGTGACAGGCATGCAAGTTGTTGTGGCGAGCTCCCCCCTCAACACCCAACTGTCCACCCCCTTTCTTTCACTGCTGTAAGCGATGGAATAAATATAAAAACAGCAGTCTTCTAACCATCTGTCCTGATCTGTCTCAGCATATGAGGTTTGTTTGATTGAGGGAGAGGATGGACCTGCACAGTCATGTTCCAAAGTAAGAACAGAACATATCTAGAGGCAGGGCTAATCATTTCTTCTTTCAACAGGATAAAAAAAAAATCATTAAAGGACAAGTTTACATTTTTCAACTTGGTCTTAAAACAATACTCGCATGAACACTGAAAGAGTAACATGTTGCTATAACTGTTCCCCTGTTTATACTTAAGTTCTACTTAAGAACTTAAGTTCTAACATACCTGTAACTTAACTGCATTATAGTAAGATGATCAAGTGTTGCATTCACTTAGATCTGAAATGATCAGTAAATTAGTTTATAGACAACAAACTTGGATAACTGATCACTCATTTAAGTTTTTTTTTTAAGTAAAGACTTTACACACCTAACAATTAATAACACCACAAGAAAATGTTCATCACATTTCTCATTAATGAAAATAACTGTAAGTTGCAGCCACTACATTCTTTATACTTCCAGAACAGTGTAAACATATTCTTGGCACAGGCAGAAAAAAATCCTTAAGCCACACTCCTTTCTTCGAGTGCCACCTTCTCTGGGAATGATTAACTACCTCTACTGTCCCTCTGCACATGTGAGATCATGACTGTTAAGTGCGGTCTAACCCATGACAGACAAAGCAAACAATACAATTTGCATTTGTAAAGTGCCGCAATTTAAATAATGTCTTTGCCTTTTATCACCACAGAAAGATTTCTAAATAAGGCCCAAAGCTTTAACCTAATGACAGACACAATCCTTGGAACATTTGCCAACAAGAGTAAAAGAAAAAAAAGAGCACATAGGCACAATTGTTGGTATTTGCATGACAGAAAACCACACACACACACACACACTCACACACTCAGGCCCCTTAAGCCATGTGATCTCATTACACCTAACATAAAAATATCCACTGTGAATTAACCTTCTGAGTTCCAGTATATGTGACCAACCAATTTCACCAGCCCTAATGTCAAATGTATTTTTGCCTATGAAGACACTGCAGATAAAACATGAAAAGATGGAGGCTAATGGGACATCACACACACCCCTCACCCACCCAGCACCCCACTTTACACCCTCATTCCTGCTGACTGAACTATAATGAGCCTGCATCTGCCAGTGGGGTCGACACGTGATTTTAAAGATATCTTTCCCTCTTGGTTTTTCTGCTTCTCGTCTTTGCTCACTTCCTCTCTCACCTGTCCTTTCAAGCATGTCATTCTCCGACTCCCCCTGTTTACAGTGTGGTATTTTCATGCCTGGAGATGACAAACAGTGAGAGTTTGAGCAAGGCTGCCTGCATGTGGGAAACTTTTATTTACACTGCTCTGATTTCTCTCGGCTTGCTTACTAAAGCTGCTGGAATGCACAGGCTGGTGTGTGTGCCAAGTTCAGCAGCTCGGAGGAAAAGTTACTGAAGTTTACTGAAATCTTTGCAGAAATACAAGGACACACAGACAGGGATGTCTGATGAATACTACAGTGACACTGCAACATGGGTAAGAGGCTGCATTAAAAATAAGGGCCAGTAAAGACACTCAGTAAGCCTATCAACACATGTTTAATCCCCAGAGAAAATATTACAAGAATTATGGCGAGCTTCATTGAAAGGGGGTGGGGGGTGGAGTAATAGCAACGTGACCTACATTCCTCTGACAATTATGAGCTGCCCTGATCATAAAGTGGAAAAGACAGCGAGCAGACACGATCAACCGGTCTTTTCTGATGGAAATTCCTCTCCTGCTTCTTTTGAGTTCATGGCCTCCTGGGAATTTAAACTTTCACATCACGTTCCTGCAGACTTGCCAGCTCCTCTGGTTCAGTATTAAAACTGTGGCCATGACAAAAGCGCACACTTTCATCATGAAATAACTGCGTGCTCTGAAGTATCTCTTGAGCAGACCATGAGTCAAAGTGAAACTCACCCCCCCTCCCCTCCCCTCCCCACTGTCACCCAACAAAACTTGAGCTCGACTCCCCAATTGGCTCCAAAACCATCTGGTCCCGTTTTGTAACACGGAATCTCGCCAGCGAGCGTCTCCTTACCTGCGATGTCCCACAGCTGTAACCTGACCAGCGTTTTGCTGTCCCAGTTGATCACTTTAAGTGCAAAGTCGACCCCGATCGTCGCCCTGTAGTGCTGCGAGAAAAGCTGGTGCACGTAGCGCTTGATGATGCTGGTTTTCCCGACGCCCAGTTCCCCGATCACCAGCACTTTGAACAAGTACTCCTTACACTCGGACACCGAGCCCCCGGCCATGCTGAGACTGACAACTGACAACTTTTCTCAAAACTCAGACAACTTCTGCTTTCTCGCTCATATAGGCTTCCTGTGAGGAGCCGCTGTTGAGTGGGCTGGCCAGGGAGCTGAAGGCCAGATGAAACAGAAATTACATTTGCCCCCCCCCCCCCCCCCCCCCGCCTCTGTAATTCTCCTCCTCCTCCTCCTCCTCCTGACGCCGCTCAGCAACCACCTGATAAGTCATAGGACCCGGAAATGTCAGGGAAGCTTGATATATGCCCGATCCTCCTCCTCCTCCTCCTGCTGCGTTTACAGTGAGCTTTTCATGTTTACATGGCGATTCATTGTTTCCCATTCAAACTCCCAAACTAATGCATTTGAAGAGTCATGGCCATCAGCTGATCAAACAAGGAGACCGAGATTTATTTACCTCAGTTAGGATGTTTTTCTATAAAGAAACAAGAATCCAATATGTGAAAGTGACTTTAAACCTATGATTCACTTGGCTTCAGTTGCCTTGAAAACTTCTCCAGGACCCCAGATGGCCTCCAGACTCTGTTTTGGAAAACACTGACCTAATCTGATATTGATCAAGCTTTTAGCGAGTCTAAGGACTTTTGCTGTTCAACCTAATGACAAGAGCTGTTTTTGGGCTATTGCAGGCAGTAATCAGTCCTCATAATATAAATAGTTTTTATTTTACAGCATTGTTCAGCTTGCCCCAAAACATAAAGGCCTATTTCATTCTAGTTTTGACAGTGTTAAACAGGTGGCACCCTCGTATATTTTACATTGGTTAAAATCAGTTAACAACTTACACTATCATAAGACTAAAAACATTTGGAAATACAATACAATTGCACTATGCACTGTATAGTCTTGTACTCTGAAATAATTTGCATTCTTATAGATAAAGAACTAAGAAACTTAACCTCAAGTAAACTACTTAGGTTTATAATGCAAGATTGAAGCAAAATTGAAACATGTATAATGTCGTTACAAGAAGCAACTAATCATTGGTTACTTTTACAACTGAATATTTTCAAGAGGTTACAGTCGACTCAAGTTAGCTTAAAAGTTACCCAAAAACCAAACACACTGCTCCTTGACAAGTATCTGAGGACAGTTTCAAAATGTATAAACTTTTTTTTCAGTTGACATTCTAAATATAGAAACATTTATCAGTATTACAAACATACCACCTGTGTGAAAAACAAGAGATGGCTTAACAGTATTACAAACTTTGAGAACTTGTACAAGTACTGTGTTTTCCATTACAATGACACAGCAAACTCTTATCACATCCCATGCGCGTAAAACTTGATCCCAGGGTTATGATTGAGTGTAAACTGAATAAACAACACTGCCATCATCTACAATCACGCTAACCTGTATCAGCTACATCGTAAAAATTGAAAGCGGGGATGTAGGTTGATAACATTTTCGATTGGCACATTAAAATCCATATCACATATCGTACAGCGCAAGTCTTCAGCAGAATCTCAGTTCAGTAAGGATTATTTTTGCGGTGCTGAGCACACCTTGCAACTCGTAAAAGTAAGGTTCAACCAACTTACTGCACTTTTTCTTGTTAATCTATCTCTTTGTAATATTTAAATTGCAGTGAGGTCTGATGAGAGAAAGCTGAGGTGAAATTAATTAACCAAAAAAAAGGCAGAAAGCGCATCTTTTTTTTTTTTTTTTTTTTTTTTTTTTGATGCAGCTGCGACTGCCCACACACATGAACAGACCTGTACATGTGCGGCAGAGACAAGCAGAGCTAATCAAAACTGGCGTGAAATGCACTCGAGCTACTGCAGCCCTTACAGCCAGTTTGGTGTGTGTGTGTGTCTTACAATGTGTGTCTGCACATTTGTTCACATAACTGGGCTTCTCTTTATATGTTTGTTGCAGACCGTTTAATTGCACTACTTTGAAAACCACAGCTACTTCCTTTATTATGATTCTCATTGCTTCTTAATTCATCAAAATTTGGCACGAGAACTGACTAGTTTTGGCACTATTCCCAGTTTTACACTTTAGAGAAAGGCTTTGTGCACTGACAGCTCCTCAGAAACATAAACACTCACAGATGATTCCTGGTGTTTTCCTACTTATAGTTTGGATTAAACCCCTTACTGATAAAAAGCAGAGTAATAAATACAAGCAAGAAAATGACAGCAAAAAATAAATGTTAAAAACTTGAAAAGGTAAGTAATGTATCTGTATATGTTTGTGTATGTGTGTGTGTGTCTGTGTACCTGTATGTGGAAACACATGTCTATGTGATGCGCAATTGTGCTGACAGCTACTGTGTCAGCGCCTGTGATGCTCTCACAGTGTTGAGGAGCTGTGTGCGAAGTCTCGGAGCATGTTTGAGGTGTAGACTGAGCTCGGGGGGCTACCGAGCATTGACTCGATGACGGGGGAGCCGCTGTCAGACTCCCCCGAACACACAGAGTCTCTGAAGGGGGAGGGAGGAGACAGCGCTAGGGAATCCTCCAGAGTTGGCTTGTTCTGAGTTAAATCCTCGCCTTCCCCGTCCTCCCCCTCCCCCTCCTCCTTGGCATTATAAATGTAGCTGTGTAAGAGGTCCAGTTCCTCGTCCTCGGGCCCCTCCTCTTCAAACGCCCCCACTTGTGGGGCCAAAGGAAACTGAGAGGGAGTCAAGCTCAAAGGCTCGCTGGCAGGGATTGCCTCCTTGGCGGTGTGGTCATTCAGTGCAGGGACATGGGAGCTGTGTGTGTCCACCACAGTCCCCTGCAAGTGCTCTGTAGTGCGGCCCATCAAGTGAGAGGGCAAATAAGAAGCTGGCTTATCTAAATCGGACTCCAGCCCTTGCATCTGTCCAGAGCAAGTCGGAGTCCAGAGGGGGCGCTGCACGTCGCCCTCGTCGTCCTCCTCCACCAGGTTGTACAAAGGCTTAGCGCCAGGTGGTTCTTGGGGAAGATGCAGGTCTGTGCCAAGGTCGCAGGTGGAGGGCTCGCAACTGTGGGGGTCGGGGGTGTTAGTTAGGGGCCTGATGACCGCCGTCTGATTCAAGCCGGCTTCCTGTTTCCTCACATGCACAGACAGTCTGTGCCACACATTCCCCCCCCTCGGAGGGTGTCTTGCACCTGATTCAGACCATGACACAGACTTGCCATTAGAACTATGAACGAGATAAAGACCCAAGTTACTAACACAGGAAACCGGGAGGTGGAGACAGAAAAACAGCATCAACAGAGCAGCAACATAACACAAGAGAGCAGCAGCATTTCAACATTTCTGATGCATGTTAAAACACTCTTTTTTTTTTTTTTTGAACCACATGACTTGACATTAACAGCTTTGCTAAGGGGTTCACTCATGAGCTCTAAAGAGCATTACATTTATCAAGTGTGGCACTTCACAAACATGGTGATTCATAATGTGCTGCAGACAGCATTATGATCTTCAAATTGCTTCAGACATTTAGCTTACAGAATTAAGAGCCATCCAGCTCATTTCCTCTGGTCTAACTGTTTGCTTATATAGTTGAAATGGGACGCATGCACTTGGAATAAGTATTTCTGCTGGTGCCTGAACTGGCCTGAAGACGACAGAGTTTAGCGCAGAATGAGCTAGGACTGGCTCTAATGTGATTAGTTAGGGAGGTGGGGAGGGGAGGGGCGTTCATGCTGAGAAAAGTTAAATGTGAGGTTAATTCAGGATAAACCAAAAGCAGCAGGGTGGCAAATCTCCTTCATGGAGGGCTGCAGTGTCAAAAACCTTTTTTTTTTTCTGCCATTGCCATTGCCAGGCAAGGAGTGACAGGATCACAGAGGCAAGCGATGCCTGTAATTTATTGGATATTTGAACCAGCCTGGATGTCTTTGTTGATTAACTCAACAAGCTCAAGCTGAGAGCCAGCCAAATTAAGAATGGTCACTTGTAGCACATTCTCCTTTATTTCACTCATCAAAATTAAACATATTTCAATGCAACGGCTAATTAAACAGGAGGTTTCCACACAACCTTCCACAACAACTCCACCTCTTTACTGTGGACTACTGCTGCATTAGGGTGAAAGTGTGTGGAAAACTGGGGAAAATCTCAGCTTTAAAGACTTCTGTGCAAGCTGAGTGATTTTCTTTATGATCACTTTATGATTATTTCGCAGGTGAGTGTTAAAATTTCTCCCCTGGTTGTACATAATAATAAAATATGTTGGTGCCTCAGGTGACAGTGCAGCTCCACAGGAAAGGAGTTGAGTGACCTCCCATGCCAAAACATTTGCCAGCCTCGACACTGTGCAGACAGTATGCCGCTCATTTTAGAAGGTTCAGGGGTTAGAAGATTAGAAAGGCTGCATAGCAAGGGTGAGAGACAACATGTAAACATATTGGGATCACTCTCATACTCTGCCCCACTCCTTACTTTAGACACCTCTCCATGTGCCACTGCTGTGGATCTCAAAAAAGTTATATGCAAGTCTTAAATCTAGTTTAAATGTGTGAAATCTATACTTTAATCATCACTGACATGTTAGCATAATCAAACGTCCCACCTTGAGTTTTCTGTTAAATTTAGCTTAATTTCAATGACAACATTTCATTCTCAGGGGGAGGGGGATGTGCCATATAAACCAGTGTTCACCGCTTACTGTATCTAAATCAATTTGTCAGTTTAGTTTTACATAGACTGGGGAACTGGTTATTAATGTCATGCATATATTCTTGTGATATCTTTAAAAAAATAAGCACCCGCATGTTACTTGCAAATAAGTGATAGATCATCTTTGGAGAGATCACTGCACCATTTGAGTGGTTAGGCATCTCATCATTTTGTCTCTAGCCAGTCACCCCAGGAAACAACATAGATTCTAGCAAGATAAATACCATAAAAAGGTCACTCACTTAGCGTTCCCAGATCCAGGCTTCTTCCGTCGGAACATATTGAGGAAGCTGTTGCTTCCACATTGAGCAGACTTGCCGTCTCCAACGTGCATTCGCACCACATCCGATGTGGTGAAGGCGCTTCGGACGTTCCTCTCTGGTTTGGCAATGATAATGTACATCTTGGGGGTGAACATGCACCCCAGTGCCACTGTCACACTCAGGCTGACAGAGAACGACGTGGTGATGATCTTGTAGTTGGAGCCAAAATAAATGGGCACAAAGGCCAGCCAGATGATGCAGGTAGTGTACATGGTAAAGGCAATGTATTTAGCCTCATTAAAATTGGCTGGGACGTTTCGCGTCTTGAAGGCATAGTAGGTGCAGCTCATGATTAGCAGGCCGTTGTAGCCCAGAGGCGCCACCATGCCTAAATTGCTGGTATTACAGATGAGGTAGACCTCACGTATGCTTGGGTACGACTTGATGGGCTCAGGAGGCTCCAGGATGATAAGTGTGATCTCCAGAGTTAGCTGCACACTGATCAGCATAAAGGCAATGACCACCTGGGCCCAGGCGCTCATGAAACGAGGCTTCCTGGTGCAGATCTTCTTCTTGCTGCCAGCCAGAATGCGGGCAATGCGGTTAGTTTTGGTCACCAGGGCGGAGTAGCACATGGCAGATGAAAGGCCCACCAGGAGCCGCTGCAAGTAGCAGGAGGCCACAGTGGGACGGGCGATTAATGTGAACGGACAGATGTAGCCTAGGAAGATGCCTGCCAAGATGATATAACAGAGTTCCTTGCTGGAGGACTTAACCACAGGTGTATCACGGTACTGAATGAACACAAAGGTGACAAAGGAGGTGATTAGGATGCCCACGCAGGAGAAAACCACTGCCACTATGGATTCCACATCCGCCCAGTCCAGATACTTCAGAGGCAGGGGTTGACAGCCTGGAAAGAGCAGAGGAGATGTGAGGTCAGTTTTTTTGTTGTTGGTGCTGTAGCATATTTTTGTGAATGAAAGGTGCAGTAGAGCAGAGAAAAGAACCAATGAGCAGACAGGAGGCAGGTGGGAAAGAGGAGAGCAGCACAGATTTGGAGACGCAAGGGAAGTCAGGTGTGCAGCAGAGATCTTCCAAGATGGCCTAAAATTGCTCAGGAACAAATTTGCATGTGTCACCATACACATCCCAAAGCTCCAGTTCTGTCAGATTTCTCTCTCGTTTTCATGTTACGCCAAATGTGTATGTGCAGACACGTGGGTATGTGTGTCTGTCATGATGCACTAGTTGCGTACTTGTCATCTAAACGCACAGAGGAAGTTTGTAAAGCTTAATGGGAGAAAACTGACATCCTTAGATTCCCATAGCTTAACACTCCATAAATTACATGCTGCTGCTAATAGCATTACAGTCACTGCTATAACAGGCGAGGCTGTGCACGCACAAACCCACTTCTGGTCTGCATACTAACTCCCAATATGTCAAATCATGAGAAAATTTGAAATTCTAAAAAATACTTGTCGCCTCAGAAAGCTTGGGTATTTTCAACACAAAAGGTGAAAGTTACTCTTGTGAATATCAACGTGAAAACCAGTTGTTACTCTGAAGTATTGTTTAAAAGTACTTCTGCAAAAAACACACTGAGGCACACTTCAGGGCAAAGTGTCTGAAGCACACTGCAGCAAACTGTTGCCTGTTTTCTTTTGACCACCCACCCACCGAGCTTAGCACACCGAGGTATCAGCGTCACCGTGTGCAAACAGACAAGGGTGGCGAAGATGAAATGCACGTATCTGTATCTGCTCTTACAGAATCCTCCAATCCCTTATTACTCTGAAAACCTATACTGTCGCGCCTAAAGCCCTGAGAAGACCTTTAAATAATTCAGAAACAAAGCTCATTCTTCTGTTGCGCAAATTTATATTCCACTTTTAGCAACATAATGAAATTATGGTAAAAAAAAATAAAATCCTGCCCTTAATGAGTATGTGAGTGAACATATGGACAGTACAGCCTCACTCTATGAATAGGACACCAACTCTCTCTATTAGAATTCTCCAGATAGGGACATGTAATGAGAGTGAAGGGAGAATTTCTTCCTCGACAGACTGCTGAAATGTATCCCCAAGCCTCTCATGGCAGTAATGGGATTTTACACCTGGGAAACGAGAGCTCCTCTCAACTCTATAAATCGCTGTCAAAACAACCACTGGGTCACAACAAGGCAAAGAGCAGGGGCGGAGGGAAGTGAGCAGTGTCACTTTTGGGAGAGTAGTGTTGGGGTTGAGAAAGCTAACAGAGCAAGGTCATAGGACCTGGATGATAAAAAGCATCAGCAAAAGGAGGTGTCAGGGTGTGAAGTATGAAGAGGCTGATGGGAGGAGGAGGAGGATTTTTGAGAGCACAAAATAGTCAGAGAGAAAGTGTTTGCGCTGTTGCAGTGAGACTGGTTTTATGGGATATAAATGTCCTGAAAAGAGAGTGGGCACAGGGTAGTTTAGCTGGCAGCAAACACATGAAATGGGTAAAATAATAAGTGTGGGCTGATTATGGGGTAGAAAATAAAAAGGATGGATAAAAATTGTTCAGGAAAGTAAGAGTAGACTGGTTTTCTCTCTCCTACCTGCCAGGTCATCATCGGGCCACCATCCCAGCTCACACGCCTTACAGGTAAACTCATCCTGGACGTACTCATTGTCCTTACACGTGGTGCAGATCCAACAGCAGCTCACCTCGCCCTTCCTAATCACCTGCACGCAGAGAGGCCAGACATCAGCGTGGGGGTCACAGACATCTTAGTAACCAGTCACAGCTCTGATCAAACCACGACAAGAAGCACATCACACCCAAAGCAGCCTGAACAAGTAATCAGCATCAAGGGGATATCAAAGACCAGGATATGCTGGTGCTGTTTTTTTTTTTTTTCTTGAGCCCCAGACATAGTGTTTATAAAACAAGGCCAGTTGCATTTACATTCTGCTCCCAGAGAAGCTGTTACCAGCACTGTGATATGTAAAGCAGGGTGATAAGTGGGGCAGGAAACAAAGCAGATAGAGGGGGAAGCATGAGCAGCCAGGAGTGAGGATGCACCCTCCCTCAGGGCAACTTAGTGTATAGCTACACTGAAAGCAAATCAGGGCATTTCTACAAACTGGGCTCAATCCCAGTTTTTATCATTTGCTGTCCTGAGGTCTTCTCCTCAGCCAGTAAGGGTGAACGGCACAGAAATTCATTTGTACACCTTGTGCAAATATAAATTATGTGTGTGATATAATGTAGAATGATTCGACTTGAAATCTCAGAACTGTGAAAACTACAAGGATTTAGTTTCTTGTCCTTGTGAATTCTTTTCTCCTTCAAGAAGCATTTTTGTATGACATGTAACTGAGGAAGCAGGGCTCCAAAATGTGGGACATCTCAAAAGTTTATTTGCCAGCTCAGCATACATTGGATTATTACCAAAGAGAACAAATGCAAAGTGTAAAGATTCATTCTAATGACTTTGATGGTCCCCTGACTTCTCCTTAAGTGCCACCACGTGAATGACATTTTTGGATTTTACTGAAATGTCTTTATAACTGTTGGATTGTCATTAAATCTGGTTCAGATATCCATGAATCCTAAAGACTTCACAGGGCCCCTGACTGCTTGTGGAAATTGTTTGTCCCTACCAGCAGGTAAATGGATTGGCAAAAAAGTAGGAGGAGTTCAGAAGTACAAGGACAAGAGTATTTCTCTTGTGTTGGAATTTGTGGAACTGACAAAGACCAAGTAGTTTGTGAAACTTGTTGTGTGTGTAGGCCAAACTCCTCTACGTGATACAATAAAAAAGAGTTAGCAGAATATGTGTTTAAATTAGATCTGCTGGTAGTTGCTTATAGAAACACTGGCACAGTGTTGTATTAACACCTCTAAATAGTTTTGGACGGTTCCTCCAGAGTCACACAGCAAATTCTCCACTGGTAATGACTATTGATTTTTTAGGACTTAAGGTTTTTCAAACTAAATTAACTGCTAGAGTTCATTTAACAATGAAGAATTAGCTCTAAGGGGTGATCTGGATTCCTACCTTTATCTGTCCTTTGGAGCAGGGCTCACTGCAGACTGAGCGGACCATGTCACTGCTGTTCATCCACAGCTTGTTGTCATCGATGCTCAAGATGCCCTCGTGCCAGGAGCCCACATTTATATAGTCATAACGACCATCACCCACACTCTGTAGATTCATGATATCATACCTACATGGACAGAAGTGGAGAGAGACGGAGGACCATAATGAGCGGAAACTACTTTATTAAGTGAGGAAGGAAAAAATAAGAGAGACAAAGTAGAACAGAGCAGAGTTAAAGATCATAGAGGAGTGAGGAAGAGGGAGACAGAAGGAGAGGGTGAGAGTGACAGGTAATTTAATGATAACGATTCCACAGCTTAGCAAACCTTTTTTCTTATCCAAAGACATTTAAACAGCTTACAACCCAGTTAGTGTGACATCAAGAGCTCATGCCAGTGCACACTGTGGCCTCATTTTTTATATTGAACCAGAAAGTGCTCCACCTGACCTCTAGCTGACGGAGGAATGACACGGCTGTGTTTTCAGACTGTCAAATGCTGTCTGTTGGACTGAAGAGAGATGAAAGTGGCTGCCACGGCGGACAATCCACTAAATCTGTTCCAGTCCTAACTAATTACATCCTTTAGTGCTCAAGATTGGTGCACACGTGTGTGCATGTGCACGTGTGCTAATGAGTAGGAGACTGTGAGAATAGAGAAATTCACTGATTATAACCAATGTGATTATGTCAACTCTAAATTTCCATTTTTCTGTGTTTTTCTACACGATTACCACCCTCCTCATCCTCTTACCTTCCTGGGGTGTCTCCATTTTCATCAAAATAGATCTCCTCCCCAGAGACTCCTCTGAAGGACGTCTTTAAGAGGTAGTCCAGCAGCTTGCTGCCATCGATGGGGTCCATGGCCTCACAGAGCCCCGTCTGCCCGGGGCACAGCTCCTTGTGCATATCATGGAGGCCATGAGCCATGGCATAGATGGCATTGATGACAAAGCCCATCTTACTATCCTGAACATAGTTTTCATGCAGACTTTCATTTCCTGTTAGGGAGGAAAAAAACAAAGGCATCAGAAGGTTTGTCTTGTGTTGTGTGTTTTATTCAAAGAGCAGTTAAAGAAATATTGTGCTGCAAAAAAGAATCTGGTGTTTTCCACAATGCACAATGAAATCTGAAACCATTTAGAATTTATTGCAAAACAGAACCCTCTTTTGCAGCAAAATATATTGGCTCATGAGGAAATCACAACAAGATGTCCAAAGCTCAATAGGAAACAGATGTGGAGAACAACTGTTGTCTGGGAAAGTCCCAGCACTGTGGACGCCAAGTTGTACTTCACCATCAGCCATCTAAAGGCACTGTCCCACAGTCAAACCTCAGTGTTTTGGAGGATGGGAAAAGTAGAAAATGTTCAGTTTTTTTGCGTCCTCATATGACGATACTTCTTCCAGTGTTTAAGAATGAATTTACATTTCTCTTTGCTTTAGACAGTGCATTTAAAATATTGGGGTTTTTTTTGGCTATGGCATCAACATGCATATACAGTAGAAAACAAAGGGTGTGATCTATCTCACTAGTGATCAAAATCTTTTTCAAGTGTTCCAGCTGTTTGGGTGAACAGTGTGTGTGTGCTTGGTCAGCCATTCCTTTGTGCAGTTTTTCAAAGTGTAATGCCATTTTTGTTTTATTCCTCATACAGTATAAACAAGCCCAGTGCTCCACATCAGAGTTTGACTGATGCAATCTGCACTAACTAACTGAGAGCCTGAGACTGCCAGGATGGAGACATCTCCTCACTTGACTAAATCACAGTTTTAAGAAATTACAGAGATGTGTTTTTTTTTTAGCAAAGCATCAGTCAAACTCTTCCTGTCTTGGGGGAGTTAAATGCAGAGCTACAGAGTGCAGGTGCAATTCTGATAAAAAAAAAAAAATCATCATCACTATAGTAGTGGCGAGAAAAATGCACTTACCACCTTGAAGGTCTTTGGAATAAAAGAGGTATGTAAAAATGTGATACACACAAGGTAGAGAAGCAACTGTGACTGTACTGCTGTGCGATGGTAACAGACTGCACAAACCTCTAAATGTATTTAGCATTTGATTAAAAGCATGCTGAGCAATTCATTTTAATATGATTTTGATTGCAGCATTAATTTGATAGCTTTTTCCTTTTTTTTACATTTTTGATTAGATTTGTTGAGTAATTTTGAATTGTGATTTAAATGCTGTTAACAAGCCAAGAACTCAATTTACCGTGATCACCTTTTTGAAAGCAAAGGGAGAAAATATTCAGGGAGGAAAACAGAGGGGAAAAAAACACAGTTTTAATACTATTATTCAGTTTTGTACTCAGGTCAAAATTAACCCTCTACTCTTTGACAGTGAAATTAAAGAATAGAGGACAATGCCTGAGAGAACTACAGACGAAAAAATAGACACTACCTATTCATTTGTTACGAGAATCACCTCTTATTTTAAAACAGCAAAAATGTGAATTTCTCTGTTGTCACCCACCGGAGCAGATTTTCTTGTAGTTCTTGTTCTCCTGTGGATGACCCGGCAGGCGGCACTGGAAACGGTACTGCCAGAACTCGGGGAACCAGGGGTTCCTGGTGTTGGTGTCCAGACGCAGCTTCAGGTAGTAGTCATCAAAGGACTTGACCACCTCTGATTGCAGCTTCATAGTGATGCCTCCCTCTGCTTCACGCTCATAACCCTCTACAACCTCATAGCGGTCTGCCCATCCATCACTGCAGGAGCGAGAGAGAAGAGGAAGAAGCTATAATGTAACGATGGCAGAGGGAACAGTAAAAGATAATAAAAAAGATCTGAGTGAGTCTTTCATATTGGATTGTTGTATATTACAATTTACCTTTAACTACTGATTTAGACTGTCAAGCTCATAAAAGTATTCTCATGAGCTGCATCATCGATGATCAATGTTCAAAGTTTATTAAAAGACCAAAAAAAAAAAAAATCCTCAAACATGAGCATGATGTGGTAACTCTGTTGTATGCAAAACTGAATTAGAGCAGCTGTGGACCGAAACTCTTGGTTTGTATGTTTGTGTTCAAATGGAGACTTAGAAGTTCCTGTCAAACAGCAGCAAAACTTCAGTGTCGCTGTGTTGTTTTCATTTAAACAATGAGATACCACTACAAGTAGGTAGACTACTGCCTCCAATCTTGTACCATGCTAAATTAGCATGGCAGCACTGGCTGGAGGCTTATATCAAGTCCACCGTAGCGATCCTCAATTTGAGAGGATGCGAATCTCAACAATAGCGCCTCAACTGTAATTGTAGGCTTTACACAATCCCTTTCAGCTCGCTCGTTTGTTTGCTTGTGTAACCTTCTGTGCGAGAATTTCTACCCTACCAAGCTAATTTGGACATGCCGCTGCCCAGTGGGCTCTAAGAGAAATGGAAAACACCAGTGAAGGGGACACTGGAAAACAAATTAACAGATAAACAGCACTGCTCCGAGCTCTGCTCTTTCTCTACATCTAAGCCAGTGAGGGTTTCCGGCTGTATTTTACTCTCTGTGTCTCTCTGACTTCAACGTGGGCTGCAGGCTACTGCCTTGAAATACCTGTGCTATTGACAGCTACACACCAATTAGGTATGACTCACCATGGAACCAATTACCTCGCACACATGGGATGTTCTGGGTGATGGATAAGGACGTGTGTGTGTTTCTGTGCGCGTGTGTGCAGGTCAAAGTCTCTGACCTTTATGTCCACAATTACCGTCAGTCAAGAAAAAGGAGACGTTCAACCAAATTTGTGAGAATGTACTGAGGGCACTGTAAAACCAGTGTAATTGAGGTAGTATAGGCGTCCTCAAGCTAAAAGCCTTATAGATTCCTATATATACTGGGCAGCAGGAGACGGACAGCGTGGCAATTTCCCGAAAGCAGATCCTATGATATCTAGAAGTTGTTAAACTGTCTCCATCTGACCCTGACATCTGTCTCTCTGATTCTGTCTCCAGTAATGACGTGTCTTAAGGTAAGTGAACTGCCCACTATACCTAAAAAAATACACCGTTATCGTCTCACTGCCCAGTATCAAAGACCACATTCACCTTGGGAGGTGGAAATTTAAGGGATAAGGCTGGTGTTGTTTTATATTTTACTTACAGTCAACAAATACCATAACAAACAATGTATTACTCCATCCTCTACAGCTTTATAGCACAGAGTAATAAGCTGTATCAGGCTTTGGCTACACAGACATGGTTGTAGAGAGAGGACAAAGTTACAGATCACAACATAATATACTACATATAATATATGTGTTGTTCATTGGGTAGAGATCTGCCTGTTATGTCTGTAAAGATGTTTGCAGAATTTTTGCTGTGTATTTGTAAAGACAAATTCAGCTGACTCTTCCTTTTCACTCTCCTAATTGAGTTTAGAGTTGGAAACACGTGAATTTCATTGGTCCCAGTCACATTTTGTTCATTCTCTCCAAGTGAATAGCGCCTCTGTCCCCTCCTCTCTCTTTCAGTGTTTACAGTACAGCTACACACTGTGTGCGTATGTATTTTCCAAGTGTGTGTCGTAAAGGCGCCCTACCTGACAGGGTATCTGCATTTAATGCAGTCCATTCAATGCAATTCAGTGTTTAACATATTTGTTGTAACACAATGGTGGGAAACAGATTGGTTTTTAGATAAAAAGAGAGAGAGAGGAGGAGAGAGCGAGGGGAGAAGTGCCGTTCAACGCTCTACATGAATAATGCACGAGGCACTGAAGACATGCTAGACTGTTTCTCACAGTGGAGTTTGTGATGAAGTAAAATGACATTCTCTCTTCTCGCCCTCCTCTCTCAGGATCGTGCTGTCTGGCAGAACTCCAAACAGCTCATCAAAACTCTCAGGCCACCAGAGGGACGCCTAATGGGACAAAATCTGATTTAATGTCACCTCAATGTTCCGCGGCTTCACACTGCATATTGGAAGGTCCATTATTACATAACCTGAGTCAGATATACTGGAGGAACACCTGTTCAAGCAGATTACGGAGTCAACGCTGTTCAAGTATGTTATTAGTTTCGCGGATGTTGAACTGGAGACAGACAAGGAAGTCGGTGTGAATATAAAGCAGCCCATTAAAATCTATGTATTTGAGTACTTATTGTAAATCCAACAATCGTCACACCTACAGTACACAAACGCACAATCTGTGATTTTGTAATTGCCTCTCGTGCAAAAAAGCCTTGCGATCAGAGACTCACTGATATGTGTTGGAAAGCAAATTGTGTAAGAACTTAAAAGTAATTAAAAGGATTTTAAATTCAATCCTACATTTGACATTAAGCCAGTGTAGTAAAGCCAGTACCAGGGTAGTATGGGAAAGTGGCAGAGTTGTGAGTGCATCGTCTGCACATCCACAGATGGAGTCACAGTTTGATTTAGGACACACTGAAGCCAAACAAGTAAAACCCAGAAGACTGAAGCTAATCTTGACTGTATAAATTAAATTTTTCTTTTACCCTCAACTTTCCAAATACATTTTATGAACCATTTAAGTCAGTACTTATCTCTGCAAGTAAAGTCAAGTATTCCTTTGAAGCCATATGCTTAATAATAGGATGTGTGTATCTCGATGATTTACTGAGACTCGATGATGTGTGGCATTGTTTAGAGGAGCGCGGTGTGCCATCAGCTGGATAATTTATAGAGTAGTATACAACAGTGAGAAGACTGAGAGCTCCCCCCAGACTCTCCCGGATGATCTAGTTCCAGTTTGATAGCACATTTGTATATTTATGAAGCCATGAATTAATTGGCAGGGCAGAAATTTAATCACATGCGCTGTTTCCCCTGGAGGATGAATGGGAAGAGGTGCTTTAAAAAGAGGAAGGGGAGGATACGGGAGTCAAGAGTTTCCTAATTGCTCTCTTCGAGTGTTAAAATAAAAGTTCATGTAGTTAATGGAAAAACTTTTAATCTGTCTGTCATTCACAAACCACTAGAATATCAACTGATCTAATTATAAGAATGACGGTATTTTAAAAAGAAAAAAATCATGCAATAAGTCTTTGGTTTTGTAAAACACACTGACACACACTTTCTTTACCTCTATTGTAACTTCTTTTCTTTCTTTTACGAGCTCTAAGAAGAACTGGTCTAGATGGAGCATCTTCTTCCTACTTTATATTCTACTGGGTAACTTAATCTCTTTCACGGGTTCCCAACTGTTTTGTCTGACACACCCCCACAGCCCCGTTAGATGAGCTCAAAGCCTTCATCAACATTATTGCCAAATGTGTTCATTTGAATGGGAATGAAAGAGATATTTTTAACACTATTAATAAGATAAAGTGGATTTTGTTACAATAGTCTTTTGATCAAATGCACAGCGATCCATGGGGCCTGTTTCACAAAAGCGATTTGCAGATTCTGACACCATTACAGATTGCAAATAGTGTCAGCGCCACATTTAGCAAATGGCCGATAAACTTACTGGGCTCTTCACCAAATTCAGTGGGCTTGTATGCGCATGCATGCGTCCTAAGAATGGCCTTTGATTTGATTAGAAATTTAATGAATTTATGAATTTATGTATTTAATTAGCAAGAAGAAAAAGTCTCATGTTTCAAATTGCAGCTTGCGTGATGCTTATTTGCTGAGACGAGTCCAAGGAATGGTTTTAGGCTTGATCTCTTTTCTTTTTTCCCAGTAGCTTTTGTCAAGTTCACATTTGTACAATTAGCACTTGGATTTACAGAAGCAGGATGTTTCCTCTAATTTTCTATTTCACTTGCTAACTAGTATTTAGGCACAAGCTGTTAAGGTATTAGAGCTGTTTTAAGGTGGTGAAGGGTGTGTCCTGTGCACTCAACTCACTGTAGCTGATATCTTATTAGTTACTGTGACAATGTAAAGCCTCACTTTTTTTGGTAATGCTATTTGTGCATTTATTTTCCGACATATGCAGACATATACTGTATATTTGCTAAGCTACACCAGGTTTGCTCTTCACATGCTCCAAGAACTGCAGATGAACTGCAATTCTCCCTCCCCTCTCTGCCTCTGTCTTTCTCTCCACAGTTTCCCATTATCCACTATTTCTTTTATTTCTATGGTGGTGGTGGTGGTGGCTTCTTAGCTGCATGGCGGCAGCAGCAGGACTCTCTTGAGGTGCCACAGAAGGACCTGGGTGAGCCAGGGAGCCTTTAAAAGCCCATCCAGGCTGCTTTTACTTATTCATCATGCCTTCTGCTTACTAATTCATCATTTACTGTACACATAAAAGAACCACATAATATCCTGCATTTTTTTTTTTTTTGCAATACTCTGTGTACAATGTTGAAACTGTACATGAGAAGAAACAAATCCAAAAGTAGCTGAGGTTTTCGTAACAGGGACAGGTGTGCCAGGTTGGTCGGTGTAGGTATATTTGCTTGACAAAAACCCTGTAGATCGAAAACTATGCATCATTAAATTTTGGGGAGCTTTCAAAATTGAGTGTGTGGATTGCCTCTCTTTTTCTTTTGCATGCTGTTGTGCCCAACAGGGGTTGGCTGTACACACTTTCCTCCTCCTCCTTTGGTTCAAACTGTGAAAAATCATACCCTGCAGTTACCCAGACCACAAAAGATGATCTCTTCAGATTGTTGTTTAGTCGGACCAACTGTCCAAAACCTAGGGTTGTTTTATTTACAGTGATAAAAAAAAAGAAAAAAGCCACAAATCCTCACTTTTTAGAGAGAGAATGTTGGAATATTTGCATTTAAAATGACTAAAACAATTAACTGGTTATTCAAATTATCGCAAAATGATTTGATATACCAATGCAAATCGTTTTAGCACTACAGTACTGGGCTATGGCACATCCTGAGTGATTTGCGGTGCGCCTCCATTCACTATTGTCTTTGTGTATACATGTTATATCCATACAGCCTGGTCCAATGTTAGCTGTCTGTACAAGAAAGCATTTCAGCTTCTGTGAATCATGATGTGACAACTATGTCCAGATGCAAAGCCAGTGTGCTATTTTGGATCACTCCAATGTCATTCACCCATCCCCTCGCACAAGGGAACACAAGGCATCAATTGGAAACAGAGAGATGTCCTTGACAATGTGTGGCTGCTTTCAATTAACATCAGAGGCGTGTTATAAATATTCAAATGCAGCTCATTGTGCTCCCTTGCTTAGTAGAACACAAACAGATGCAATCATGAATCCTCACTGAACTTGAATATACTTTCCAGAGACACCACATGTGTGTACAAGTAAAGGAAGCAGGGCTTCATTACTGAATGAACGTCGACAGTGTCTCCTTATCTTATAATTACAATCTTTGTTACTGTTGTTACTGGGAGGAATTTCTCAGATGTCAGCCATATTTTCTGAGAAGGGACTATTGTGTTTGGAGCCCTGCTGACAGACTGAATGACAGATCTGCAGTGAGACGATCACACCAACCTTGTCATGAGCCCAAACAAAATCTCCATGGTGACTGTAGCACAGGCAGCACACAGGCCTTTTATTCTAGTAAATCATGCCCTGCAAACAAAAAGGATCCTGAGTTTGAATGCTGCATGACTTGCCCCAGTGAACTCTCACTAAACTTCCATGTGGATTGCTTTAGTGCAGAGAGGGTCATGACGACAGACCCGTGTTGCACAGAGAGACCGTGAAGATGGAGGCTCAGTGCTCGACATCACTCCTCTTCTGCTTTTTTGTCTCAGTCTTCGCCCACCCCTCCGCCGCCCTCCACACGTTGTCTCTCGCTCTCCGAGTCTTTACATTCATAACTAATGTATCAGTGCTTTCACTGGAAGCCTAACAACCGAAAGATGTTTCTGGAAAGCGAGCCAGACAAGAGCGTTCAGCACATTGTCGGTCGTGGGTATTATGCCGCGCACATCTCAACATAATAACTGAAAGGGGGAGGGGAGAATTACAGATGATGTGGAACAACCTTCCTGAGATTTCAGTCTAAACATTGTAAGTTTCTTTAAAACAATAATATCCATAAAGTTACTGAACAGAAACTATTTTTTTGCAGTCTTAAATTTCCTTGCTCTTGTTATTCTAAGGGTTTTCATAAATCTGAATGTATTTTAAAACGTGTGATTCAAGAAGGATCAATTCCACAAAAAAAAAAAAAAAAATCAGAGACAAAAATTCAGCCTTAACCTCTCGTACATCTACAATTCTGGACGAAAAAGATACCAATTTATTTTGGTGTTGTTGCCAGAGCTTTTGCCAGCGATAAGGTCTCTTTTTGCTCATGCCCCGCTATTTGCCAAATTACTTGCGAGAAGAAGTCAATAGGCAGAATTCCACATCCTCCGCACTCTCCTTCCTGAGATGGGGAGGAGATGAAAGCCTTGCAGATGACAGGAAAAAGGCAACTAAATGTGTCGCGCCACAACTCCTCTCTCTCTCTCTCTCTCTCTCTCTCTCTCTCTCTCTCTCTCTCTCTCTCTCTCTCTCTCTCTCTCTCTCTCTCTCTCTGGCGCCCTAAACGTTTCATTTATTCAAGCTCAGAGCAAAACCTGAGTACCCCTTGTTACAGAAAATCAAATAATACTGCCAAATGCAGAAATGCATGTGACACACACAATATGGGTTCACAGCTTTCTTTGCACCTCTGCGCAGACTCAAAAGGCACACTCATAACCTGCTAGTGACTAGTGCCAAGGCATTACAGAGGTAGAACATCCACATTCCGGTCCCAGTGTCCATTTTGTCAGGAATAAAATAAAAAAACAAGCATCGAGCTTTCGAAATGGGACCCAGACCAGAAGTGTGAGTGTAAGACAGGGGCAGAAATGAGCGTTACATGTGGAAAAGCAGCTTATGCAAATGATGTTTAGTAATAACAGCATTCAAGCAGCATTAGAGGGAGAGAGAAAACGAATGCTGCTAATTGCCAGAGAGCAAGCAGGCGGGCAAATGGGTAGGAGGGTTCACTCCATGCTGCCATTCAGAAACTAGGCTTGGTGCTGGGGAACAGGCAGTTGAAGCAATGAGAACAAAAGACACTGTACAGTAGTTTCAAATCTGCAAAAACTACAGCTTAGCAGAAAGACAGTTTCTTTATATAACCGAGCAGGTGGAAATATAAGAGTTTAATGGTGTGTGGCTCAGCAAAACCTCAGCTAAAAACGCACACTGCCACGTATTTTAACGGATACAACTCACTCCTGTCAGCTCACAGACCTAATCTGTCCGTTACAACAAACATTTTAAAATCCTGTTAATGAATCACAAAAATTTGGTCAGTTTCTAACATGTCTCTTAAAGATTTCCAGTTGTGATCACTGTTGCTTATTAGCATTGGGTAACGGTTGCACTGTACATTTTACTCCTATCAAGTGTCTCCCTGATGTAATTTGTAATATGATTAGTTGTAAAACACAAATATGTGTGTTTTAAGAGCAAATATAATTAGGACTCTGAAGGGTCAAACATTGGTTCCTTGGATTGCTTATTAACTTTTACAAAACACAAAATGATTCTGGTGACGAGGTAAAGGATCTTCACAAACAATCTATTAACTGAATAACTATTTTAATAAGAAGACTGGAGAAAACTAGAATATTGTGGTAGTGGATCTCTAACAATATGACCTGCCAGCACCTGGGAGTCATTGTGTATATAGCTCTCTGTGGTCAGGCAAGGAATCTGTAATCAAGTACACTCTATATGTAGCACAGGTTGTTCCCTCTTTATGCTCATATGGTCCAAAATTATGATAAATCCTCACCACACAGGTTGTGGAGTCAAACAACCTTCCTGGTCTCCGCCAGTGAAGCTTAATGGGTAATATCTTTTAACTTCCCTCCTCCAGTCATGTGGCTTTACTCCAGAATAGAACGAGGCTGCTCTGAAGATAAAGTGGAACAATGATTTTATTTCATTTTCACACATATTTCCAGCTTATGATGTGTGTTACACTTATCTGCAGCTATTGCTTGCTCTCTGACATTAAAGTGATTCCTCCCTGTGGTCAGACTGATTTCTGATTTATGTCCTAAACTCTCTGGATTCAGCAGAAAGCTATACAGTAGCGACTTCAAAGAGGCTTTGAGGAAAAAAATGTTATTGCTAATTCCTTTTGGCAAGGTCTATTTGTCATGGAACTGCCAGATGCTGAATTTAGTCTTTGAGAGTTTATGAAAGGTAAAGAAAAACTTTGTACATTTCCTGGGAAAGAAAAATGCTCTGAAAATCCAGTTTCAAAACTAAGGCTGGTGTTACTCAGCAAGGCAAAGTAACATCAGATTGAACTTGTCAGTTCTACGCCAAAAAAAAACCAAGCAGAGACAGTTGAATGAATATAAAGAGACGTGATCAGTGCAACAGATGTTGTCACACTGTCATCTATTAAACAAGGTAACGTGAAGTTAAGTGAAGTTCATGTACCATGCTAACTCCCCCCTGGCTGCAATTACAAGCTCTATCAAATTGCATCCCTCAATAATAACAGAACTCTTCATGAACTGAGAAAAAGGCTCGTTAAGTCTCTTGATAGTTAATTAATAAGACTGGGTTTATACGAGAAGTCCTCCAAACTAAACAACAAAACATGTCTTTTGTCATTGCCCTCCAAAACAACATACATAACAGGGTGATGTATCAGTACAGTGAAAAATAACTTACATTACTGTTTTCAACATCTTCAAAAACATTTAATTTTTGGGCCATCTGGGGGGCAACACAACAAGCTATTAACACAACAACATTGTAAAGTTGTTGCATAAGCAAACAGTTGACTATCAACACATTCAGCAGATATGGAGCAACATTAATAATCATTTGGAGACCCATCTATTCATCCCAACATCCACCTGGATCAGCACCTTCACATCTTTTCTGTTCATTAAAAAACAAACTAAGGTTAAATGAAAACATTCCCTGTTCTTCCTGCTTCCTTCAGCCAAATTTAAATGTGTTTCTCATTTACTAGAAATCACTCTGAAATGTATTTGAACACAACCACAAGAAAGACATCACCGTCCTGTTGATTGGAACGACGTGGACAATCTATGTCGGCAACGCGTGTCTGTATCTGGGTGCCAGAGCATACGCATGGAATAAATGTTGCCTCATTATATGCACCTGTGTGTGTGTGTGTGTGTGTAGTTATAGAGTGATGGAGGCAGCAGATTGGCAAAATCATGACTGACATCAGAGAGAGAGAAAGACAAGAGCCCCTGTGACTGACAACAGCAGAGCAGAGTGGAGGTAAAGTGTTGAAGTGATGCAGAGTAGAGTCTGAGGATCAGGGATAAAGTGGGTCGAGCACGCTGCCACACCTGGCCCTTGTCTGAAGAGCAGGTTCGCCGAACAGCAAAAACAAAAGCTCTCAGGTTCAAAACTCTCTGCATGTCTGCTTGCAGTTTATGTAGCCACTGCTGTATAGTGTCTTTGTCTGCCTCTGTGGTTTTCTATGATGAGATGGGAAAACAGCAACATAGCCTGCGCTTGGGTTCTCTAAATCTCTTTTTATGTCTGGTACACTATTGCTTATGCGGTTTTGTTTGTAATAAGGGAGGTGAAAGGGAGCAATGAATAAGGAAATGTACAGTAGGTTGCAATAACCGCCTCACCATCTCAGTGATTTATACGGAACCTGCTGCACACACCGATCCTTATCCTAAGTTGCTATAATTTAAACACCAGTATTCTCAAATGTAACATTGCAAACATTCCCGGTTGATTGTGATGAGGAGTCATGCACTTTGATGTGGTGCTTTGAGATTTTGGGGGTTGCTGTAACTGAAAGTTTTTTGGTTTTTTTAAAGAAAAAAACCTTTAACATCTGCCAAATCCTGTAGAAACGGTCACAGACAATACTGCTTCATGATTTCAGCCATGCGGATTTTAAAGCTGCATGTGCTGACTTTTTCAAGGTAAAATGTCAACTTTTAATTTTTCCCAGTGTTTGGCAAAGTAAACGATAAAAAATTTGCAGTGATAAGAGAGAGACTCAGCGCATTAGTGTCTGTACTGTCCTAACTCTGTCACTTTATTTCATTCACTCTCTGTTTGTCTTTGTGTATTTTACATCCTTCCAACTCTCTGTAGCTGTCTGTGCACACACACACACTCCTCATGAAAGAGGTTTCTTTAGAGGTGAAAGCATAAATTAAGAAAACAAGCTCCCCTTTGATGAGCTAATACCTGTCTGCCAACATCATTCAGTTGTTCAGTACATGCCAGGAAACACACACATGGCTTGGCATCTGTGTTGGCCCAGACTTCCTCTGTCATTTTTACACAGTCTCTCTATCTCCTTCTCTCTCTCTCTCTCTCTCTCTCTCTCTCTCTCTCTCCCTCTCTGTGTGACCCAGAAGCGTTTCTTCTGCCCATGGAGACTTCCACAAAAGCTAAAAAAAGGCCCACTTTCCCATCCCACCCTATGGAGGAAAGAGAAAAAGAGAGATATGGAAAGGAATGTAACCCTAGAGTGTCATTATAATGGATAATTTAAAAGGCATGTTCTGCATCTGAAAAGAAAGAGTGGCCCTGTCAAGAACTTAAATATGCACGTATGCACTGAATATAACACATACAATATAAACAGAGGCTGCTAAGAGCAGCACTTGTCTTCTCTTCACCACCACTGGGAGATATTGTAGGAAACAGGAAAGACTTCTTCAAGGATAATGGCCATGACAAGAAACAAATCCCTTAGTGCCAGCCAGGAGAGAGGTGTTCATCAGACCAGAGACTCTTGCGTAACAAAAACTTACTGTCAGATTTTATCTAATGAAACAAGGACTGTAGTTCTTTACCAAAGGTTCCTCTATGCAATAATGTCTCCAGATTGTGCATAGTCAAGAAATTCTTAAAAATATACAGTAGTGATGGAAGGTGCATTTTGTCTCTTAGGTTCTTCCTTGTGGAGGATGATGGGTCAGAAGTTGAGCTGCACTTTTGCAGTGTTCAGCAAATCTCTAATGAATGCTGCTTAGCTAGGCTACAAGCCTAGGTCATCCTTAGCTGTCTTATTAATGTCCTCCTCATGTAACGTACTGCTGACAACTGCCCTGCAACAGACCGGTGCCAAAGACCTCTTCCCTCTCTGAAATGATGGAGGAAAGATATTAAATGAATGAGCTGAAAAGTGGCATCAAGGTTGCTGGGGCTTTTACTGACAACTGTGAATGTTCCTTGAGGGCTATTTCATGGTGTAATGTGTCGCTGTATAAGTGTGTGAGATGACTCTACTTGCCCTTTTCTAATGACTAAGATTACTGATACAGTCAGTCACTGTCACTCAACATTGACTAACAGACAGAGAAAGAGCAGAAGAGGAGAAATATGGAGAGAAAGAAATGGAGTGAATATCCAAGGGAGGAGTAATGACAAAAGCCAATCACATTGACTCAGTATGGTTCCTCATGTGTACATCTATATGTGTTGTGTAATGTGTGTGTGTGTGTGTGTGTGTGTGTGTGTGTGTGTGTGTGTGTGTGTGTGTGTGTGTGTGTGTGTGTGTATGTGCATGTGCTTCTTTCTGATTGCTCAATATGGTATAACAGCCATTCCCTTGAAAAGCCAAATAAGGGAGCTCATACGGGGTGAATATGGACTAGAGGTATTGTTTCCCTCTCTGGTTTTGCGTCTGTGACAGAGATACCAATTATTCATTGCTGGAGAACATTTCTATTCAGTGCTATTGGTATGTGGTCTAATTCTTCTTGGTTGCCTTGGTGACATGCACATCAGGAAGACAGCACGGCATCTCGCAGCCTTCCAGCCTGTTAACCAATTTCTTGCCATCCAGAAAGATGCTCTCAACTGTGAATTAAAAGGTTAAAAAAAAAAAAGAAAAGAAACCGCATCCATACCTGCCAATGAGGAGGAATTCCCCAAACACCCCCAGTCGCCTCATGGCCATCAGGAGACCTCGGACAGTCATGCCCTCGCAGAAACACACCACCACACGGGCTTTGGGTAGACGTTCCCGTAGTTTCTTCAAAAGGCGATCAAAGTGCTTCTCCCCTGCGTTACTGTAGATCTTGTCCGAGTGGGCGATGCATAAGCCTTCCTGAGAGGCCAGCTCCTTGAAGGCCTCCATTCCACTCTCCCCATAGTTTCCTGTGGGTAATGAAGAAAACAGACTGTTATTAACGAATTTAGAACTCTGCCCTGAAACATTCTGGCCTTCCTGGAATTAAACAATAAAACATTTTCCTTGTGTGATATATTTTCACTGTCTGGTAATCCCATTTCTTAAATGAGCCTTTGTGGATACGGATAACAACTGGCTGTGATATTTTCACTGACTGTGAGATGGAAATACGGGGCATTATTTTCTGATTGTAAGTGACACAATCAACGTTTTAGAAATAACAAGCATTACATGCCTTGTTACTTGCAAAAACACACTGACATTATTAAATAGCATGAGTAATTACTTTCAACCATACGTTTCTAATTATTTGACTGATGGACAATCAATGTGATGCTTAAAGCACCCCCCCCCCCAGCAGTTGTTCAGAGCGTCAAGCCCTGACTGAGCTGAAGCTCTGATCCTCTCATAATGAGTGTCAGAGAGTTTACTGACTGCTGATTGCAATCAAAGTCAAATGGAGTAGATAGAAAGATAGATAGAAGATAGCTATCCTTGTTTAACCATCTCAATCAAGATCCCTGCAAAGCTGTTTGAGTCTAAATCTTCTATTTCCATGCGGACTGCAGTGCTCGGCTAATGTGTCACGGTCTGGATTGTTGATAAAGCCCACGGCTCTTTAGCATGAGAGCTGGATTACACAGACAATCCAATCACTGGTGCATGCTTGAACATGTGTCTGCGTGTGTGTTTGGATGTGCGTGTAAGCCAGAAGGAAATTAAGAGCACCTATCCATAAAAATCTGAAAACATTTCTTGTGCAGTTGCCTTGATGAGAGGCCAAGTTCCTCGGGGCCTCCACGCTGAATTCCCCTTGAATGGGTGACGAAGAACAAATACTCTATCTGTGCATGGCGTGTCTTTATAGAGCAAGGAAGACAGTAGCTGAAATAGGCATCACAGTAATGCATTTACTCTGGCACACAATAGGCCCATGTGTTGGTTTTCCAATTGTCCTTTGATGATATTTTCATTTGCCTCATTTCATTCTCTCACTGGTAAATGGAAATAATGATATCCAATTATTTCACTCTTTCCATCTAGGCTGTGAGACAGGTGGGTGGCGGTGCATTAGCTGACAGCCCATTTGACAATGACCACCGAAAACCTGCTTTGAGTATTCCTACCAGACTGATGATAATCGGGACAGGTAATTTATGCAATTTCACAGCCCTAGCTGTTGCCACGGGCAACAAGCTGCATTTATAACTTGTCTAAGGTGGTGGAGAGGGAAAACTCATGAGCTTAAGCCAGTCGTGACCACTATTTCAGAGATACCTAAAGATAGAGCAAAACAAACAAGAAGATTTACATATGAGTTCTTAAAGGTCAGTGTGAAGTCTGCATCAGGCAAATTATAATGTGAACTCTTAGAGATAAAAAAAAAATTATTTTAAACTTCACGTTTTTTGGAAGGTATCCTACTTTTACCGCTCACACAGTAGCCTGAGTATGTGATGTTGCTTGCAATCAAATTCATCCTTCCCCAGGCAGGTCTTTCATTACTCTTAAATTATGACTTCAGTCCCAGAGGATCCTTCTGTAGGTATCCTGAAGGTCAGACAGCTGACGCCACCTAGTAATGCCTCCAGGTACTACAGCTCCCTAACTCCCTCTGTTCATCTATCTGATAGCAACCTGTGTCAAAGCTCCTCTCCAGCACCTGACTATAATAGGACTTTCCAAAGATGTTTTACTCTCCCTATGAGTCCGCAGCTCCTCAGGGGGGATCCTGGGTAATGTAGCCTGTCAGTCATAATTTCGGTGCACATCACTGACTGTGTTTCACTAAGACTTTAATGAAAAGCCATGGACATAATTCACTTCACAGTAATTACTCTGTCTACCCAACCCGTCTCTTCCTTTTTCCTCCTGTCTCCACCATAACTGTTGTGCTGTTCGGCTGAACAAATGAGAAAAGAGAAGTTCTCAGATAGAAAGTGAGCCCATCACAGTATGAAATGCTGAACATTATTATTCCTAGGGTTTTGTGAGGAGATAAGACATTCATTTTAATTTATATATATCTGGTGAAATTTGAAACAGTAATGTCATTTTTCATCCCAGCCTCATCCTCCTGGCTTAACCATGGAATTAATTTAACATTTCCAAATGAACACCTAAATTGTTAATGCTAAAACGGCTAGATATGGCTAGATGGCTAGATATCAACTTCTGAAACTTGCGACTCTATTAACACAGCCGAGAACCTCCAGCTGTGGTTCCACATACTAAAACACATTATAACAAAGTGTCAAGGAAGAGGAACGAGCAGCATTACATACATTTCATAAAGAAACAAAGGAAAACACCACCCCATATTTACTCAATAAATGCTCTACTTACAATCCTTACCCTAGTGCAGGTTCTTTAATCCATGCATACACACTGGGAAGATGTATTATTGAAAGTAATAACCACACCACAACTCAATTCCGGACAACTGCTTAAAGATCCTGATGAAGATGCAGATATATGGACACTGCTACCTGCTCCACAAAGCATGAGAGTGAAAGACTGAGACAGAGACAGGGAGATGTGCATGTGCATGAAGAGAGACCAGCTCTCTGCAAGAGACAAACATGAAGGTGCACCTGCAAAGTTGCAGTCATTGACAAAAAACAATGATTATGTTAATCTGAATTGTTTGGGAATATAGGCCCAGAAATTACCTTTGGCGTTAATACAATTTTTCCGACATCTTGCCAGTGCTTTTATCATATTATTTAGTAAACCAGTATCTTCCAAGGTTCACTAGTACAACTAAATTTTAAGTCAACGCACTGAACACCCAAAATTTCTACAGTGTTGTTAAAAAGCTGTATAGTGATCCTGTATATTTTCAAAGTGACTGGGTATTGTATAAGTATGTATATCACTGTCTAACTCAAAACTGTTCAATAACAGCATTACAGTGATGCCATGGATTATTTAAAAAAACATAATGAGCGATGGGTTCACTGTAAACACACTGCACTGTCCACTAACATACTAAATGACAACATGGCTGTTGGCACATAATCAGAATATAATGACGGTTTTCCAGATAGGGAGGTCAGAGATGGGGTCTCACCCTCAGTGTGCACCGCAGACACATAGGTCCAGTTGTACCGCTTGACAATGTCCAGCATGGCCCGGGCCTGGAGGGTGTCTGAGGGCACGACCCTCAGGAAGTACTTGAAGAGAGTCTTGTCACTCAGGTCGATGCTGGTGGCAGAGTAAGCGATCTGCGGGATGTTGAAGAGCTGCAGCAGATTCTGCACCTGGATGGCCACAGAGCTGGATCCCGGGCCGATCACTCCGGCTATGGGTTTCTTGGTGGGTGGAGGCTGGTTGGACGGGGTCCCGTCAATGCACCATTTGGACCCGTCCTTATCATCCCGGATGGAGATGAGGGAGTCCCGGATGAACTCGATGCTCTGCTCCAGGGCCACAGAGGAGTGCCAACAGGAGTCCCGGATCTCACAGCCCAGGCTGATGTTGGGAAGCAAGTTCGGGTCGCTGTTGATCCGGTCCAACGTGTGGAACATGGCCTCCACCCTTTGGATGCCATACTGTTCGCGGACGTCCCCGCACTTCCGCTCGGCCACTTTCTCCGCAGACGGCTGGTGGTGGACGGAGAAGAGAGCGCCGATGATCACGTCTCCGTCCATACGAGCCACGGACCGGGAGACGGTGCGAGGGACCACCGACCGCTCATAGATGCTGCTGCTGTGGGAGAGCACGAGGACGCGGAAGAAAAACGTGGGGAGACACAGGAGAGCGAAGAGACCCATCTTTACGCGTGCCATATTGTGCCACATCGCGTGAGCCGTGCCAACTGTGCAGGCATACTATCTGCTGTCTGTCAGTCCATCCACGTTTATCCCAGCGACCATGATCTGTGAGCGCGACACCTGGGGCATGTCCACGCACACCTGCAGAGAAATAAGACAAAGTGCTGTGAGAAACGACGCCAGATGTGCTAAACGTTTATGTAGGAAGAGTTGACTGAGCACGCATGCTCCTTTCCATCAACGCCATTCCTACAGCTGAAAAGAGTCCTCATGCCTCTCCTATCAACTACCATCGAGGTGCCATTGAGCAAGGCAGTTAACTCACACCCAGCTGATCAGTGGGCAGTAGTGGCTGCGCAGGATTACTGACCACCGGAAACTGCTAAACCGCGCAGGTGCCTGGATGGAGCGTCCAGGTGTTTCAAAATGCCTCAAAGAATCGTGTTGTATTAGAAATAACCGGCGCTCTGAGCGGGGAAAGGCTCAGTGTGCTGCGCCTGGCGTCCATTGAGAAAATCGTGCAGAATCCAGATTTCAGCACCGCGGACAGCGCGCTTTCCAAACACGTTATGAGGACGTCTCTGGGACTGTTGCCCCGGCTCGTCGTCTTCTCACGGACACATTCCTCACGATCTGACTCAGCTAGTCTCTAATGAAGCCGAGAGACAAAAATCCCTCCACAGTCGACTCCTATTTGAATTCTACATGAGGACTGATACAAGACACCCTGCTGTTGTTTAAAACGTACTGTACATGCTTCCTCTTATCTGTCGTGATATCTTAACATGGCTCAATAACAACAATAATAATAATATTAATTATTATTAATATTATTATTATTATGATAATGACACGAACTAAGCTAACCTATTTAACAGAATGGTCTGTTGTCAATAGCTGATACCTCACATCCTTTTTCATTGTCCTGTAAACATCCTACATATTCGAAGCTGCCTTTTTTTTCTGTCTGTTGCATCAAAACTTACCTGAATCCTTGAGACATGTCGCGTGCCTCCGTCCGTCTTCTGTAGCGCGTGGTCCTCGGCTCTATCACTGGAGTTTCTCTCTCCCTCTCTCCTTCTCTCTCTCTCTCAACTGGAAACGTGAACATGAAGGACCCCTTCCAGGCCACCCCCCCCCCCCCCCCCCCCCCCGCAACCATCGTCCTTTTCTACAATATTTACCTCCTCTGCGAGTCTTAAAACATACATAAATAATCAGTCTGAGAATTAAAAATTTTCAGAGCTAAAATGAAATAAAGAAAGGAAGAGATATCACGTACAACAGATTTTAAAAATCAGATCATTATATGTGTAAAATAATTCATTACACTATTATCTCATGCACGGTATTTTATCCACTCCATCCACATATGTGAACAGATTTAGAGATGTTTTGGTGGAAGAGTATACACCCAGGTTAAAGGACATGTGACTATAGGAATTTGTCAGTCTTCACAAAAATGCCAGGTCTGTAGCTCTATCAGTAAAATGTTTTTGTATCACAAACTGTGTTCATGTGCAGATTATTATTATCTATGTCGTCATACACATCTGTGGGAACTTAATATTAAGTGTGTCAAAATTCTGTTATGTTGAAAAGGGACAGAATAAGTGAGATGTGTTGGTGTCAGGCGTTAATCACCATTTGAGTTATATGACAACTCACTGTAACTGAAGGGAAAGATGGTGGACTGACAAGCGCTAACAACAAGCAGACAGAAGCGTCAAGCCCCGCTGTCCTTCATGACTTATAGCTATATCTGATATCTTCACACTCTTGACTTAACTTGAGGCACGAGCTACTACTGGGTGTTTTCAGCACCATGGACAGCAGTCGACAGTTTGCATCGTGCCACCTAGCGTTTGGATGAAGGTCAATGGAGACCAATCACAGATCTGCTTCTGTTTAACCTGCTGAACAGAGATTTACGAACAACTCTAGCCTGATGTTAACAGTAACGCCACGATGGCCTGATCTGCATTGTGGTATTCCAGGTAAAGTGCTGTAGGTCTGAGCTTACCCGCCACTGTCAGGTACTATGACTGAGGAGAACTTCGGCCCTCAACAACTCCGCCCCTCAGCGGTGGAGACACTGAGCGAGTGTCACTGGTTTAACTCCACCCAGCGTGTTCATCCCACGCAAAGTTACGACCCACTCCCGCGGGGCTCGCAGTTTACGTGGTGGGGTCCTGTCGTGACTCGCGCCAGGCGGTATAAATCACAAATAAACTCGTGAAGGAGCAGCTATGACACTGCCACGGCTGGTGCCCGGGGCTTCGGGAGCGAGCATCTGATATTGAACCTGAATAAAAGTGACATGTTTGAGAGAGAGAGACTACTTGGATGCTGGAGCCACACTTCAGGGCAAAGGACGACGACGGTACTCGGTTTATTCGTGGACTGCAGTCTGCATGGGTTGACCGCAAGGCTTTCCAGCAATGACTTAAATAGTATTATTACACTGATCACGTGGTATTGGAGACCAAAGACCAATAAGCTATCAATTAAAGGAATAAAACAGGTATATTGTAACTTTCCCCCTTTCACTCAGCCGCCTAATATTAATGTAACTGTCGTTGCTTACGGTTGTGAAAAATTGGATGATCCAAAAACTAGACATATACTCCCGTTTTATTTCCTCAAAACATAAACCCCATCCATCAATCTCTTGGCAAGTCAATTTTTCATGTTAGGCCTTGCTTTGCACAACTCGGGGTAATCAGCAAAGTTGGTACTTACTCAGCAACATCTGTCCTTTTCATCCACTCGGGATTGACAGCCTATTAAAAATGCGACAGTTTACAGACAACTGCACAAAGAATCTTATATAAATACCCGGTCTGCTGTTTAAAATACCACATTAAACCGAGTTTAATGGTGAGTTGCAACGTTGATGGTGCCATTAACCGAACGTTAAAAAACATGGACGAAATCCAAAGTAAAATAAATTTTAAAAAATCTGTCAATGTGTCTTTTTACTACGTGTAGTTAAAAAGGGTGCCCTGAAGCCAATGCTATTTTAAATATTAAAGGTTGAGAAACCATACTGCTGTTCACTAATTCAAGAAAAAACACAATTGCTCTCAAAACATTCATCATTAATTGCTGATTCAAATAACGAAATATGCTGCTGTAACTGCTATCTGGATTATTAACTACTTTTAGATCAGAAAGCTCAGTTAGTCTCCAAAAGAAAAATTTGCAGCTTTTCTATTTCTCCACTTATCCAATTTATAATCTATCTCCTGGGTTGGTTGCTGACAACGCAATGCACAGGATCAACTAGTATGTATGTGTGTGTGTGTGCGTGTGAGAGTGATATGGAGTCAGGTTTAGTCATGATAGACCCTTTGGTGGCCTCTTATTGTCTCACTTTCAGTGTTGGCCTTAACATTAGCACCTAAGTATCATATTATTATATACAGATGTACGAACGATATTATTCTTGGATTCATCTACTGCATATTGGGCGTAAAAGGCACAAATTAAAAACATATATATCATATATCTGTAGATTATAAAACCCACTGTATATTCATTTTAAGCTCATGTACGTTCATTAAGTACAGAGATTTTAACAGGAAATGTTATTGCAAATCCGGCGTGTAATAATTATTATCTGTATAATAATTATTTAAGATGTTATATATTTTGTAAATAGTGACAGTCCCACTGACTGCATGGGCATGCTTCAACACCTCATGACAAGTGTGTTCAGAACTGCTAAGCATTGTCCTGCTGATGTGTCCATGAGTCAGGTCCTGCAGCTCCAGGGGTGCTGTTTTTGTAGGTGACCCCGACCTCGAAACGCTGCGTCTCCCTCTGCTAACGACAAAGAATTGAGGCATAGTCAGCCAGCTTGGAGGCCGCTTGGTAAAAAAAGGTGCAACACTGACCTCTCCCGTTTGTTACTTGTTACTGCGTGCAATAAAAAAGATCGGTAAGCTAATGCATTAAGTTCGAAAACTTTAGTATTTTTTTTTCTGTTTTGTTTTCTTTCTTTTTAAGACAATTTTCTTCGTCAGGGTCTTCTTTTTGATTGATTTACTCTCTTGTACTTTTCAACTTTTCTTATGAAATTGCTCTTTTCTTTTTCTTTTTAATTTTTTATTCCTGCAACAATTGTAGGTTTATTTTTGAGAACTGCTATGAGCCGTTAAAATAAGATAAACAGTACGAACCTATGAGCACGTGAAGGCAGCACAGCGTAAATTTGGATAGGGATGGAGGGCCCAAGTGATTTTTGTATCTGATATTTATTGATACTGGAAATTCACACACTTAAAATGAACAGCCAAGAATGTATGTATGAATATTTTCCTTGTCGGCCAGAGCAGTATCAGTATCTCACAGTATCTGTTTTCAAAGCTATGTTTTAATTTAAAGTATAGGTGGTATAGATATTACTGAATCTAAATGCATTATCAAGCAAATTCAAAACAAAATGCACAAACTAACAACAAAAAAACAAAACATTTTGTAAATAAAAAATCATGTACTCATGTTTTAATAATGTACAAATACAACTTATAGGCTCACGGTGTATTTAAAATGCAAGGACACAAAGATTAATTTCCGTGATTAATTTCAGTGTAAATTATGATTTCATAGGCAAAGTCTATATTTACAAATGTTTATTTTGGTTTTATTTTGCTTGGTTTAAAACTATAAGAGTGTCAATATACACAATTAAATGGTATTCTATTTTTATCTTTACTATTCTTAGCGCTTTTCTGTTCTTTTTTCTTCAATGTCAAAACGTATGTAAATTTTTGGTCAATAAAGTTTTCAAATTAAAAAAATGAGGCTGAGATGTAGCTAGCTTTCATTAGCAGTTGCTCTACAGAGGTAACTACAGTTAACAGCCAGTTGTATTTATGTAAAATAATCAAACATATCTTTTCATACGTTCCCCTGCCAATACAATCGTAAGGTGAGTAACTACTCGCATGCTAACCCAACGTTTTTTGACTTGACTTAGCTTGTTGTGAACCGTTCAACTTCCGAACTAGCTATGTGTCGTTAGCCAACATTAGCCGGCCAGTGTGAGCTAGCTTTCCATTGTTACAAAAAACAAGTTGATTTAATGGAGAAAGAACAGTTGACAACAGGCTGGCTTGCAGTACGGGTATGTACACAAACTACGGTGCACTTTATCAAAAGCGTCTCTTGTTACCGTCGGTTCTTTTGCTATAGCAATGTTTGTTGTAAGTAAACTTCTACTATCAGGAATATGAGCTAGCTACAGTGTGTTCCTGGGGGGCAGCAGCCTCTGTTGTTATCAGTGTATTCTCCTTATTTGGGGCACTTATTAGGTAAAGTGAACCAGCCTGAACTGCTGGCTAAAATGTCATTTAATCGTAGCGGGAGTGGTAGATATCCACCACAGTTAAAGATTTAGTTATGATAGGGGGTAAAGAACGATGATTATATGGCTCATTGAGTGCGCTGATGTATGGTAACTGATGTCCGTGCAAGCTGCATTTACAGTTCTAACCCTAGACTGGCGACAGAACAGCTATTCCTTCTCAAACTTACATGTACGTTCGTACATTGCTTAACAAAGTTGTTCGTACGTTGCTTAACAAAGCTGTTATGGAAACGGAGTGACTGTTGCTGTGTTAGCTACAATAATATCATAGATTAGCATCTCAGTTGCAGAACATTGTGATTTGTTCAGTTCTCCGTCTACACACGCAATTATCAACATTCTGTACCATCCATGTTGGATATACTGAAAGAAAGACACGAAGTTGCCTTTCTCTATCTTCAGGTACACTTCATAGGTGTTATTAACAAACATAACCAGACAGCATTACTCAGCTATCTCCCAATCCCATATGACATACTAACTGTATATAGTATTACTAAATACTCTATTATACAATTAAATCAACATACTTTCTCATTTTATAGTACTAACAAGAAATTATACAATACATACATCATGAGATGTCAGTCAAACTGTTGAGTCATTAATTACTTTCACAAAGAAAGCAAAATGTTTTGTAAGATCTCTCTGGGGCTGAGTCACAACTATTTGCATATTCTTGTAATGTTAGCTGTGAATAGCTTTGTGCATGGCATTGTTGGACAATTGTGTATTTCCTGAACACTCAAAAATCTAAATTTTTAAAACTTTTTTAGTTTGCATACTGTTTGTAGTATATTTTATCACTTAATGAACATACAGCAGTCTCAAAACCTGCTTAGAATTAGTATGTAGTACAGAATTAAGACATAGTACTCTCTTTTCCCAAATCTAGGAAAGGAACAGTTTTTACCTCCTGTCCAGCTAGGAAGCTTCCTAATAAGGTACTTGTATGAGACAGTCTTTTGGGTGCATCACGTGACTGCAGCTGACTTCCACATAGGGTGGAGTGGGGGCACTGTTTCACAGCAGCCTCCACAGAAAGAACACCAGCGCCTCACACAATTTGGCTTGCTTAGTCATTCAGTTTGTTTGGAAGACCAGTTTCATTATTTACAAGAGGAGGCTGGTATGTTACTATGTAAGTCTTGCTTTTAAATCAGTTTCACCGCAAATGACAACAGATTACATCAGTTCTACCATGTTAATATCTAAGTGGTAAATGCGAGACATCACTGTAATGTAATTTATGATAAGGCTTATGTAACTCAGCCTAGTGTGATTTCACTGCTTTCATAAGATAATTTGTAATGATAAAAATATGAAAGTAAATAAATAAATCTGTGCTACATTTTGGAATAAATGCAATAAACACTGTGCAACTCAGTAATTTCAGCTGTCTGTCCCATTGTGCACCACAATAAATATATCCTTGTGTTTTGGACAGAGCCATAGATTTTAACTGCATGTTTATATTGTATTAAAATACAAACACACCCTGATATTTTCACTTTGCTTAGGAATGTGAGGAAGTTAAGTTAAAATCTGGTTGGTGCACATTTACATTAATACATAAATGTGTAGCATAAAACTCATTCATGTATACAGGTCTTGGATACTGTACTGTATATAGCTTTCCAGTGTTGGTTTATTTTATAGTTCTATTTACTCTCTTCTGGTTGCTATATTTGCATCTATATTTAGCTTTCTATATTGATCTATAGTGTAGTTTTTCTTTATTTTCCCTCCGTCACTCCCTTTGCTCCATCCCTTTTGCATTATTATCTAGTCTGTATTTCTTTTGCTGGCTTTTCCAAGAAGCTTTGGGGCTTTGTTCCTGTTTGTTTGTGCCAACAAAAGACATTAGGCTTTGGGGCACAGATCTTAGCAAGCACAGTGACATCTAGTGGTTTGCAGTAATAATAGCAGCCATACAGGATAGGAGCTCAGGTGGTGTACCAGAGCTTTGGGCCTGATTTCATGCATTTCACATGGAATGTGGTGGTGAAACAGACTTCGGTGCCTATAATATAATATTCTGCCCAACAATAATAATCCCCCCCAGAGATAAAGTATTGTTTTGTCATGTTTTATCTTTCATACATGTACACTATTTTCTCTATCTCTCTTTATTTGGCAGGACAGTGGATTTTATCCTAGTCACCTGCAGGAGCTTTCCACCCCCTCAGCTCTGAAGATGGAGGAGGACCATGTTCATTGTATGTCCTGTGTTAACCACAGATGCATGGTTAGACCTGAACCAGGCGTTTCTTGTGATCTTATTACCTGTCCTCTAGTGTGTGGGGCTGTTTTTCACTCCTGTAAAGTTGACGAGCACCAACTTCTGTGCCCACTGGTGAGGGTCCCCTGTCTCAACAGTGGCTATGGTTGCCCCGCCACTCTGGCTCGCAACCAACTGTATGGACACCTTGAGGTGTGTCCAGCTGGAGTGGTGTGCTGCACCATGGAGTGGAACAGATGGCCTGTTAGCTGCCTGGACTATACCTCCTATGAGAGCCTGAGCCGTGGGGTGGAGGAGGTGGAGCAGCTGGACATGGCACTTGCCCTTCAGGACCAACGCACACTACTCGAGTCCCTCAAGGTGATTGCCATGGCACCTACTGCGGAGGGAGAACCACTTGTTCCAGTTAGTAAGGAGAACAGGGCAACAGACTCAGCTTTGCTAACATCTGCCCCTGAGGCTCCCACCGTAACCGAGTCACCTTCACAGTCATCACCCTCACATCAGCCACAACCTCCCCCACCAGGCTCGGCAAAGGAGAAGATTGTCAGTGGGATTAATGGCTTGAACGAGGAGCACTTCAGTAAGCTTTATGAGGCCACAGTTGAGACGGCAAGAAGTTTAGCAGCTGCTTTAGACTTTGTTAGCAGTTCCAGCTCTGTTGACAGTAGCACAGAGTGTGTGAAAAGAGGAGCAGTTACACAGAAGAGTAGATTGAGTAGTAATGGAGACCTTCAGAATGGACTGGAAGACAAAACATCTGTCGCTGCTGATAGTTTGAATAAAAGAGAGGTGGAGGAGAAAAGTGTTTGTTCTAGCTGCTTGAGTGGAAATGGGGCTGCTACAGAAACAGATCTAAAGATTTTACACTCACCAAATGGACCACAGTCAGGAGCAGCAGGGGCCTGTCTGGAGACAGCCTGTCCTGTTGAGGCGCAAGATGACATGAATGCTGGTGTGTCTCAAGAGCCACTAACCCCTCAGATGACTTCTCCAGTGCATGTCAGCCAAGGTGTGGCACAGAGGGCTGGTCATGTGGTCCTGGAAGACAGGGGATTAGTTCTTTTAGAAAACCACGGGTCTGAGCGGAAGTTCCACAATTACCAGTTTTTTAGGGGCCAGAGCCAATGTTCATTACCCAACGGACGGATAGGTTTTATCCCAGACAGGTCACTGTATAGACTGCGACCCAAGATGGAGGACAAGGCAGTGGATACCTCTGATCTGGAGCAGGACGATGACCCCATGGGTCTCGGAGAGATTGATCTGATCACAGCAGCCCTGTTCTTCTGTTTAGAAGAGTCCAGAGAGTGTAGAAAGATCTCTGATACAGTCTATGTTGATGGATACCATGTTGACTTTGGCACACAGACTTTCACTTTCCCTGCAGCAATCTTGGTAACAAACACTAGAGTGGGTGACATGGCGTCTGCGTCTGCCTGTGATCATGCTGCCCCCCAGCTCTCCTACCCAAGCCCTTTCCGCACTCTCCGCCTCGGGCTTGTCTTGGAAGCTCTGGAAGTTGAGGCGGTGCCACATAACCGCTACCTCCCTCCTAACCCCCGCTACCAGCACATGTTCCCCTTCGTCTGCGGTCAGTCATTCCGCCGGGACCAGTTTTCTTCCCATTTCACAAATGTCCACGGTGACATTCATGCTGGCCTCAATGGTTGGATGGAGCACCGCTGCCCCCTGGCGTATTATGGCTGCACATTTTCCCAGCGGAGGTTTTACCCATCCACCCAGGGGGCTAAGGTGGTTCACGACCGGCACCTCAGGTCCTTTGGGGTTCAGCCTTGCCCAAGTGCAAAACTTCCAAGTGACTCCCAGTCTGACCAATTCAGTGGGCTGCCAATTGAGATACTGTGGCACATAGCTGGGTTCCTGGACAGTTTTAGCCTGTGCCAGCTGTCACTGGTTTCACGGACTATGAGGGAGGTGTGTGCCAGTCTCCTCCAGACCAGGGGCATAGTGGAGCTGCAGTGGGAACGAAGACAAGGCCCTGGTGCTCATGGCACTGTGTCATGGCAGATCAAGAACAGAGTGAGTAGAAAACTAGAACTAGAAAAAAAAGAAAGCATATAAATTTATTTCCCAAAATACTGACCTGTTCTTTTAAATGTTATGCATGCAGCGCCCTCTTCATTCCAACATACATTTTTATTTACTGTCACAGGTGTGGAGATTCAGCACCGCCTTCAGCCCAGTGTTGTCGTGGGGTTTCACTGACCTCCCCAGCATGTCGGACCATCTTAAGAAGTGCCACTTCAACACAGTGGAGCACAAGACAGAACCTATACCCCTTCCTGCCATGTGCACTGCACGAGATGGACACTCGCTGCGTCGCGTCCTGCGTCACGTGAACACCTGACCAAACAAGGCTGACCTCTCGTAGCTGCTTGAGAGTCACTGTGGTGTTATGTGGATGTTGCAATTAAAGATTTTCTGTTCTGAAAAACAACTAACTCTTCCTGTATTACACTTTAGAGTATGAAGAAGCCTTAATGAAATAATACCTTACTTGTCACGATGAAGGTCTGTTGCTGTTTGGTGATCCCTGTGTGGAGAAAAAAATATTAACCATTTAGCTTTGCATGAATTTTTGCTGAAAATGCTTATTCTGGTAAGATAAAGTATATTTTCTTGAAGACAAATATGCACAATAGATTTATATTATTCTATATGATGTACTGAGAAAATGCAAAGAGATTTGAATGTTTTCACTATCATGCCTTTCAGTAGTAGCCATGGGAAAAAGCAGATTATTGGTTATATTGCATTATTTCTGTGTGACAGAAGTTGTGCCAGCACTTTACGCAAGATTTGCTAATCCCTCCTATACTGACCTGTGACCCTAAATGAGCTAGTCTTTCTGATCCCAATATAGGGTTTCAACCCAAAGCAAGTCCATTATGTGGGTTTGTAGGTCTCAGGACGTGAGTCAAACCAGACGGATATTCATATGAGGAGCCCAATAATGCATGTGATTTGCTACCGTTTAATAAAATCTTTACAGCCTTTTATATGTTTGTTTGTCTTTACAACTTTACCTGTTTATTCATTGTTGCTACAGTCCACAGGTGGTTTGATAATAAGAAAAATATCTGAACTTTACCTATAGCTGTCTAAACAATAATTTATCCCCACTTCGTGTAGCCATTCACCATGGCTAAAATTATAGCTAAAATACTGTCAAACATTCAACATGCCTGATAATGCCAGCAGGGCTCCACATGCAGTTAGTTAAAATGGAAAAAGTCATAAGTAATACAAAACGTTTGATGACCAGGTACTTTTGAACTGTCCCCATGCTTTGGATCTGGGCAGGGATCTTTTTTGGATATTTCTCACCCTCACTGTCTAGTGTCTCTCTGTCCAGAGTCTGTCTGTAAGATAAGATAACACTTTATTGATCCCACAGTTGGGAAAATTTACTTGTTAGGCAGCTCACAAGAAAAACAGGAAAAAAGGATCAAGTGCAGAAAAACAAGAAGTGTGCATGCAAGCTGTAGATTACAGTACATTTGTATCTCCACACACCTGAAGGTATAATTTGCATCTGCAAATGTATTATGATTTGCAAACTGTTATTTCCAATGCAGCGAAGAAGACTTAGGTTAGTTTTTAGGTCAGGTTGAACAGTGCTCTGGGCCACTCCCCTGTTCGTAACACCAAGGTCCCAAGTTATTCTTCCTTAAAATGTTTACTGGTAAGTTTATGTATTTAATTGGTAATTTCTTTGTTCTTGTTTCTTTGTCTTTCACACTTTTACAAAAACATCAGCATACTATATAATGTTTTATGAGTCATTGTGGGCATTGTGACAGAACTTGAATCTCATCCTACATTTCAAACATATGTGTGTGAGAACATGAGCAAAATTACACCAGTACTTAAATGTTTTGACACATTTATGAAGGAGGAATGAACTTTCAGAAAAAAAAACTCTCAAGACTTGTTCTATGTTCTCATTTAGTTCAGTTTGTCAGTAGTGTCTTTTCACTTTCTCCTCTTCATAGCTGCTGATCCCCCATCACCAATATACCCTCCATATAAACATCTTGAGCCGTGTTTATCTTTATGGCCCTGGCAGAATTCTTGGAAACGTATGTGACACAGATCCAGCTAAAAACCTTAAAGTAACCAACAAAACACTTGTTTTTTTCAGAGTTCACTTGAACCAGATGGAGTAACAGAACTGATAAGAAGAGGGCTCTTCGAAACGACCTACGCCTCCTTTTGCCCAAATGAAAACATTGCAGCAAGAGGACTGTCACTTGCTATTCTTCCAGAGTATGTTACAGAGTACTGGAAGGATGACAACTTTTATGGATTCCAGTTTCTGAATGGAATCAACCCCAATGTGGTCGAGCGCTGCTCACAGCTTCCCCTGAACTTTCCAGTAAAAAAAAAAACAAAAAAAAAACATGGCAAGTGAATCTAGATGATTCAACATGTGTTGTATACTAATTTGAGATACACAAGTCTATGCAACTGGAGCGAGAGTAAAAAAAAAAAAAAAATCTATTTGGTGAAAACACTATTGTTCTTACTTCATTACTAACTCACAAGCAAAGGAGAGAATGTATTACATTGTAAATACTGGATACCTTCAGGGTACAGCACTGGGAAACAAAACAAAATGAGTTAAGTAAACATCTCTAGCACATCTATGAATAGGCCCCAAAATAGGCTCCAGTGGGGGGGCCCCTTGAGAAAGATGTGGCCCTGCATAATTCATAATGCAGTGTGGGGGGGCTCTGAAAGGCACAGTATAATACAGTATTATTTCATTAACTTGAGAGAGAAGGACATTGTAAACACACTTGTCTGCTGCATGTCAACTCAGCATTAAAGAAAAAATATTTACCCATGTTTTTTTTTTCTCTCAGCATTCAGGCTATTTGTTTGGCTTAGGGATTAAAATTATATATAAACACTCCTGTGGCCCTAAACCCTATAGGCCCTGTAGCTATAGACCCTAAAAACCAGAAACACAAGTTTCACCACCTCTTCCATTAACATAACAGGGCGGAGAAATTACTATAAGAAGAGGAAGAGAGCAAGAATTCAGTGCACAGAGGAGGAACAACTGGACCTGTAACTACAAAGAGGTAGGTAAAAACAGCAACAACAGGTGTGACGCTGAGATCAAGACACTATATATGTAATAATGTCTGCAGGATAATACAAGGGTAAAAGTTAAGGCAAAGGGCCCCTTGAGAAAGGCACGGCCCTGCATAGTTAATTATACAGTGTAGGGAGGGGGTGCATCTGAAAGGGACAGTATAACAGTATTATGTCATCTTATTGCTATGGTCAATATAAATTAAACTCGAGGGTGCAGGGACACCGTCTTCACAGATGTCTGCTGTGTGTCAGCTCAGTGTTAACACTGTGCTCAGATGTACTGACCTTAAGCTTCGACAACAATAGCAGCTGTTGTCGGGACTATGGATTGAAGTGCTGCTAAAAAACATTAAAATCCGCAGCTAGGTTGTGATCAGGTTTATAGCCTCTCCAAAAGTCTTGTTTTATCAGGTCCTATATCTGACAAGAAGCAAAGTAGGACGGGGGCCATTTCCTGGATGTAGGGTGATAATAATAATAATAATAATAACAGATAAGGTCAGGCAAGTAAATTCTGAGAAATCTTAGGAATTTTAAAAGGCTGGGGCCCACCATCGCTGGACTTGTCTTTATCAAAATAACAGATTACCTCTACCCTTGGCAGAGATGTACGCACTTTGAGTGCTTTCTAGTATTTGGTTTAAATTCGTATTTTGTTATAATTTTCTACCAGTTATTTTAGATTTTATAATACATTTACAAAGTGACATGTAGACCTTCATAAATGCAGAGTTTATGAAATGAATGATTCAGAAATAATAATTCAGGCTGTTTGTTTGGCTTTGGCTTGGATTAAAATTATGCTTCAGTACAACTGTGGCCCCTGGCCCTGTAGGCCCTATAGCTATAGGCACTAAAAACTGGAAATACGAGTGGCACCACCTCCTGGACCTGTATTTATAAAGCAAGGAGGTAGGTAAGAACAGCCTTTAACTAACTGTACACAGGATAGACAAAGGCAAGCATTAACAAGCCTTTTGCACACCTGTGGGTGAATATTTTTGTTTATTGTTTGTTTATTTTTCTAGACAGTATCCACTGAGTGACTATGCCTGAATTCAAGCTAGAGGTGACAACAGGTGACAAGCAACATGCAGGAACATGGGATCACATATTTGTCACCTTATATGGAGATGAAGGACAGAGTGAGCGAACTGAGTTGGGCAAATGGGACACCGACTTTGTAACTGGGACAGTAAGTTGAATCCAGTTTGAGTCTGTGACTTAAACATGAAATAAAAAGCCCTTTTCTACATGTTCCTCTTACATTATTAACTATATTTATATTAACCCTTTTTTTTCCCAGACGGGGACCTACACCCTGAGAACCAGTGAGTCTTTGGGGAAACTTCTACTGGTCAAGGTGGAGAAAGATCCCTATGTTGTTCTCCTAGAAGATGAGTGGTACTGCTCCAAAATAGTGGTGACGACTCCAGATGAAGATGTCATCCTCTTCCCCTGTTACAGATGGATCTCCAGGGGAGAAGTGACAGAGCTCAGGGGAGGGAAAGGTCTGCTTCAAATTCCCCAAATGATTTATTATAGATAATATTAATATTTTAGATATTATTTTTTTAAACACATTTTTGGTTTTAGTTTTTTATTAACAGTTGTTGTTTGCAACATAAAATGTGACTGCTGTTATGTTCTTTTCAACTCTCAGCCACAAAGGCTTGTGAAGAGGAGTACCCTCTGTTGATTGCGCACCGGAAACAAGAGCTGATACTTAAGAAGAGCTTGTATCAGTAAGTGTGCAGCACGCTATCTACCTAGAGCTACAGTTATGGTCTCTGAGACTCATCTGGAAACATTTCACTGTGGTTTTCAGTAACTTTTTGCATTTTTTTGTATTATTTTTTAGATGGAGGATTATGGATGAAGGGCTACCCCACATTAACAATTTCAATGATTTGTCTGAGCTCCCAGCTGAAATCCGCTTCTCCAAGTCCAAATCAAGTGAAACGCAAAATACAGAACTATTAATGTGGGTATATGTGTATATTTATGATCAACACAACCAATTTAGTCATATGCTCTTTGTTTACCTCCATTTTTTTTTTTATCCTGTCTTACTTCAGTGATGTTGAACTCAGGCTTAAGGGGATGCATGGATCTGTGGGAAAGTGGAAAAGCATTGAAGACATGAAATCAATCTTCTGGTCCAAAAAGACAACAATGTCAGGTAGATTTTATTTCCAGTTTTCCAGTTCTGCTGCTTCACTCATCACTGCAATACCACTATCATAGTTTCACGTAACAGGTGACTGCATATTAGCATTTGGCAGACACTCTATCATCAATTCACTGAAACAACAGTTCTTTCTAGTTCACTGGCAAGTTATCTAACAGTCCAGTCAGAAATTGGTAATCAGCTATCAGTATATAGACTAATCTGACCAATGACACATTATTTCTGCTTGCAGATCAGTTCTGCCTTCAGATCTGTATAACCAAAACCAACACCCTGCTCCTTCAAATCTTCACAAACAATCCATCCAAGATTGCACGGATTGTTTTTAGTTAAATGATCATGGTCAACACGTTCTACTTCGAACCTGAACACTGAAAAATATTTTAGACGTTATATATCATATTTGTCAATTTGCTTTTCTTCCAGAGTATGTTACAGAGCACTGGAGGGAAGACGACTTTTACGGATACCAGTTTCTGAATGGAATCAACCCCAATGTGATCAAGCGCTGCTCACAGCTTCCCCCAAACTTTCCAGTCACAGAGGAGATGGTGAAGCCGTTCCTGGATGAAGATACCACTCTGCAGGATGAAATGGAGGTGTGAAAGAAGAGTGGCTTTAAATGGGTCATAATCTTCTCTTTGGGAGACAGTTTGCTCACTTAAAGCTTGTCACAGTGGAAAGTCCCTGAATCCTATTTCCTTGATTCATTACAAATCTGTGCCACTTCTTGATGCCTTGAACACTTCTTTCTTTTGTCTTTCTTTCCCATACAGGAAGGCAACATATTCCTCTATGACCAGTGGAAGATGGATGGAATACCTGCGAGAGATTATAATGGTGAACCTCTGCAAGTGGCCGCTGGTCTCTGTTTGTTCTACTTGAACCCACAAAAAAAACTGATGCCAATTGCAATACAGGTATTGCACAATTTAAGTAAAATCACTGGTCTAGTCACATAATCCTAGTACACTCCATGGTCTCAGAAGTACAGTTACACTTTAATATATAAAACTTAAATATGTTTTTATCGCATTCCAGCTGCATCAACATCCCTCACAGGAGAATCCCATCTTTCTGCCCAGTGACTCAGAGACAGACTGGCTGCTGGCCAAGATGTTTATCAAAAATGCAGATTTCATGGATCACGAAGCAGTCCATCACCTCATGAAGACTCACTTTCTGGCAGAGGTCTACGCTATTGCCACTCTTCGCAGCTTCCCTGCGATTCATCCCCTCTACAAGGTATAATTACACAGCAGAGAGCACAGGACTGGTAAACTTATGAAGAGCCTTAAATGTCACCAATAAAATCAATTCTAAAACATACTGGGACTCATGGTAAGGAGGCTAAAACAGGCGTGATGTGGTCAGTTATCTTAAATCCTGTTAAAAGCCTGGCAGCTGAGTTCATTACAGATTACTGTTATGTAAAATAAATAGTATCTGTTCTGAGAAATGTGGTATTGTTGTTGCAGTTTCAAATGAGTACACATTGTCAGTGTAGAGCAATACTTTTATTGCTCTCCACTGACAGAGATAGAGAAGGAAAAAAATGCAAAACTGTTTTCAGTTTTGTTACGACTATGGTTTCTTTTAGTGATCTTTACAGCCAGGATGTGCCGTCTGTTGTCTGAACTAAGCATCTTACTTTGACATTTTATGTCTTTTCTTTCCGTACAGCTGTTGATTCCACACTTCCGGTACACTCTCTACATAAACACTGGAGGCCGCGAAACTCTTTTTGGACCTGGAGGGGTTTTAAGGATTGTAAGGCACTTTAACATACCTCTTTTTGAATATTCAGACTTCAAGAAACTTGTCTGATGGTAAATATTTCTGTGTTGCTGATTATTAGAGTTCACTTGGATATGAGGGGCTGACAGAGCTCATGAGGAGGGCTGTCTCGGAAATGACCTACAGCTCCCTCTGTCTGCCAGAGAACATCACTGAACGAGGACTGGAGTCAATCCCCAACTTCTACTACAGAGATGATGGACTGAAGCTGTGGAACATCATCAACAAGTAACCTTTACATACATGTTAAAGCTGTCCATACCATTTTACAATCAACAGCTTACAGGCATATATGTAGAGAGGGAAGTGTTGCCGGATCAAGGTTTCTCATGTTTTCCGCTGATCTCTGTCTTTCTGTCTTTTTCCATACACAAATTTAAATATATAAAATTTTAAATTACATTGCTTTGTGTTTACCAGCTTTGTAGAGGAAATGGTGGATCACTATTATCCCTCAGACAGTGACGTGCGTGAAGACAATGAGCTGCAGGAATGGATCAGTCAGATTTTCATCCATGGCTTCTTGGGAAACATGGCCTCAGGTATTTAAATGTTTTTGGCTGACAATATTTGATAAATTTTCCAAGCAAGCAGTGAATGCCAAAGGTTAACTGATAATGCTGGTGCTGCCAACAGGGTTTCCTGCATACTTTGACACTACAGAGGAGGTGGTCAAATTCATCACCATGGTGATCTTCACAGTGACGGCTCAACATGCTGCAGTCAATAATGGACAGGTGAGGCAAGAGTAAATACTTATATGGCAGATCTTCAATCCGCTAACTCCCTTTAGCAGGCTCTTAGCTGAGCATTACAAGGGTATAAAGATTTCATTTCCTATGTACATTTACATCCTTTCTTCTGAGATGTTTAAAATTCGATTCAGTTGATTAAATTAGTTTTCCATCAACGTTGCCACATATTGAAGTTTCTTTTATCATCTAGTTTGACTACAACTCCTGGGTGCCTAATGGATCACTGCTGCTGCACAAACCTCCTCCAACCACTAAGGGGGAGACAAGCATGGAGACAATTTTGGAGACCCTCCCGAATGTTGGAGAGACTGTCAACTTTGCAGCAATGACTTTAATGCTTTCAGAGAAATACTCCGATGTTGTAAGTTATGTCTTAATAAACACTAAATGCAGTAGCATCATTATGGCCTATCCACATGGCCTTTGTGGATACTGTGTCACTGTACTCTTCTGTCTTGTTTTTGTTATTCTGACAGGTTCTCTTGGGTGCATACCCTGAAGAGCGATTCGATGAGCATGAACCCAAGCAGATGATTAAGGACTTTCAAGCAGAGTTGTCCAACCTCAGTGAAGAAATCACAACAAGAAACCTGATGCTTGAAGTACCCTACACATATCTGGACCCTACTCAGATAGAGAACAGTATAACTATTTAGGACAGTCAGAGGGAGCCATTCTGTAACAGCCGATTGCATCCACGCATTTGTCAACACCTGCCTTGCATGCTGGGAGGTGTGTTATACTTTGAAATTAGAACATACAGTAGGTGAGGTGTTAGATAGTGTTGGTGAGGTGTTGCATGCTGGGACAAGAAGACTATACTCTAGTTGTATCATGATGAGTGGGCCTAATTTATGCTAACATATGGACCTACTGTTTGAGCAGCAACATAACTGCTTAACACAGGAGGTAATAGCTTAAACATTACTCTGCAAACATCTGCTGAAAGATTTTAATTTGAAAGTTTTCTGCATTAATGTCTGCAATCAATGTTCTGCCTCAGAGCCAGTTCTTCTTTATCAGCAATCAAAAGTAGTAATTTAGCTTCAGGTTTACTTTAATGTTCTTACTTATCCTTTATTATAAGAACACAATAAGGGCAGGGATTTAGTTAAAGCATAACATAGTGTGGAGTATATTATTATGTTTACTGGAAATGGTTGAATTCTTCACCTAAAATATCAAAATAAAGATGGTCTAATGTGTGTGATTACCTCAGTGTCACCTGTCTCCCACTTCTAATCGAGTTATGTTTTCAGTTGTTCAACTTTGCAATCTCCTTTCAGTTTTACCACGTTACCAACTTTTGAGGAAACTTAACCTCTTTTTAAATAGTAACTTATAACTAAATCCAGTGTTGTATGTGTATGTGTGTATGTGTAATACCTGTATTATTTGGTCCTGGACCAAATCTATAGTAAACAATTTATTCTACAGCATACCTATAAGAACACCTCTGGAGTATTTTAAAGAGGGAGGTAGAGAAAAAATCTTCACAATGAATAATCTGTGAAGAAAAACATCTCCCCACAGATGTGTGCAAGACTTATCATATGGACGTTTCATTATAGTTTAACACACACACGTATATATAAATATTCTGATATGATTTCTGTATGGTGCCCAGTAATCGTAACAGAGTGGGACTTCATCCCCTCTCCCCTGTCTTTGAAAGCTACACCAGTCAAACAGGACCCGGTTATTTATAGACTGCACTACACCGTGTAAAATCGGCCACACGGACTTTAAACACGCTCCATAATATAACCTATAATAACCCATCCTGCCACGTTCAACGACTGAGGACATTTAGTCAAGGCTGCTGCAATGATATTCAGGTTCGGGGTCATTCTCACTCCGGAGTCTTCGGATATAGAGGTCTTTGTTTTGGGTTCGCGTGTGGAAATGGGCCAGTGGGACCCGAGCAGAGCGGTCCCGATGAAAGCCTCACAGAAGCTCCTGTCCACACAGGAACCGAGTCTGTGGATCGGCGACGTGCGGCTGGCCGAGCCGTTTAAAGACACACTGTGGTTCAAGTTCGTCAAAAGAGTCAGAGGCACTTATATCTGGGAAGGTACACATCAACACCGGGAGATTTAGCCGCTTTTATACCGAGATTTTATACTGATTTAATATAATTCCCATCGAAGGCAACATATCAGGGAAAAGACGAAAACGACTCCGCCATGTTTGATTTATATTGTGTAATGTATCCTTATGGCCACATGATGGCGGTAAAGCGACGCTTCTCATTTACTCAATTTTGTTCTTCTTCTTCTACCCTTCGTTTAATGGCGGGTGGCAACTATGGTTTAAAGGTGCATTACCGCGACCTACTATTCTGGAGTGTGGTTCGTGGTTCTCTATTTCCACCAGGACTGTTAGGAAAATAAATAAGTGAATACATTCTCTTTATTAACCCAGTTTCTTTTGAAAACACATACACATAATATTCACATATTTTCCTTTGCTAATGCTGAATAAATTCTTATTTCTCTTCCACATTTTTTTTTAGTTCTTTATCTTTTCTCTATGTGTTTTCTACCTCTGGCAGCAACAGATAACATGTTCAATTGTTTGAAACCACAATGTGTCCTGATCTTAGTCTTCATATGACTGTTTGCTCTCTGGAGTTTTTCCATATTGATTTCATTCCTCCCACTTTTTGCTTCATTTCATGTGAATGACGTCCTTTTGTTCCCTTCATCCCAGTGCTCTCGCAGGGCAGTCACGATATTACTCCATTTTACTGCTCCAGCTTTGGTTTTTACTGAAAGCTACCTCCATAATTCTATTCTATTTCAGAGCTTGTTTAGCTAGAAAGTCTGACATTTCATTCACCCTCTATGCCCCTATGAGCAGGGATCCACATAAACCTGACGGCTGTTTCGATATGATGTAGTCTGAATAGTGTTTCAGATGTTTCAGAGAGTATATCTGGCCTGTTTTGGGTTGACACAGACTGCAGTGATACCAGAGCTGATAATGAGTCTGGGCATAATATGATTTTTAGAAAAAAAAAATTTTAATCTTACTTTGCTCTATCCACTGCAATGCCATTATAATAGCTAACATCTCTGTTAAAGTACTGTTAAGTGATCTAGTGTTCTCTCCTTAATGTTTATATTTAAATCTGGGACAACAAAAGCAAACCCAGCATTTCCATTTTTAGGCTTCTTTGATCCATATGTATATATCGGAATAAATGTTTTATGCGTTGTTCTTAGTCTTTCCAGACTATATACCCAATCTCCTTCCCCTTTATCCCTCTTTCTCTTGAATATAAAAATCTGAAGACACAGGGCGATAACCATATCAGAGTCAGCTGGTAAGGTCTCATGTAATGCCATTTCTTTTGCCACTTTACTTGCTGCTCAAACATAACATTCTCCTTTGGCTTTCCCACTTTCCCACCATGGCTTAAGGGCCTTCACAGTTGGATGATTTTCTTCCTTACGCCCTTGTAGACTTCCCTAGCAATTCGCCATTAGCTGCTTGTATCTTAGGCTCAGTGGTATTTCTCCCATCTCCACTTGAATTTCTCTCGCTGGAGAAGTCTTAACAGCCCCGTGACATAATCTCAGTGCCTGATTTTGAATCACTTCCAGCTTCTTTAGCAATATTTTTGCTGCTGACCTATGTACTAGCAACATACATATTCCTCAAAGCATTTTTACTTGCTCCTCATTCAGAAATCACATTATAATTAGAACCGTCTTGCATTTTTTTGTTTATCTTGTTTATATGTAACTAGTTACTGTCCCTTAAATTAATTACAGGTGACATCTTATTGTATTTGTTTAGGAGAGATGTCTATTAAAAACATCTTTATCAATAGTCTGTGCCCCAAAACATTGTGAAATGTGTATTTGGTCACTAACTTGCACAAAGGTTGTCTTCTTTGTCACCAGGTAGTGGTCCAAGCCATGACAGATGGTGTTCATATGATGAGGGGAACGTGGTCGATGGAGTGTACTGCCACCCGATTGGTCACTGGATAGAGGAAACAGGACACACAGATGAGATGAAACACACCACCAACTTTTATTTCAGTGTGGCTGGTCAGAAGGCCATTCATTTTTCCAGGTAAAACAATTAATGCCTTCTTTGCATGATGATGTATGAGAATGCTCATCTCACATCTGTAGTTCCCAATGGGGAAAAAACACCCTAAACACACAAACTGCCAAAGTATCCTTCTTGCAGCCTGTAGTAAATACAAAGATCCACTGTTGGTGCCTGTTGAAAGTTTTCTACCTTTCTGATGTGACATCTGTACCAAATGTAATATTACTAAAAACTAATGAGGTCCCCTGAGGCCAGTGAATTTCCATGCTGAAGTATGAGGATCAAATCAGATCAGCCCCTCTTGTCTTATCTTCCTTACAGTTTTCAAACAAAATGGATCGTCTTTAGTGAGGCTCGTGCTTTAATCTATGTTCTCAGTGCAAGCTTGAGTTCTGCGTTGTCCTGATATTAAATCTGTCACAGAAAATGCCTCTGCTGTACTTCACTGACCTTCAAAGAGGGCAGGCCAGTCATGTCACACTTTCCTTTTTTGATGAATGTTACAGGGCAGATAAAGCCTCAGTCACCCTTTTTATGCCTGTTCACTTCTTTCTTTTTTAACCTTGCTCTTTACCATTTAGTTATAATCACTGTCTGTCACTTTGAAATTGACTGCTCTTTAAAAAAGTAGACCACGAGCAGTTGTATTATTACCTCATCAGCCTTGCTGGTGATCTCAGTGGGAAAGGGAGGTAATCAGTCAGAAGTCATTTTTGGTTTCAAGGAAACTCAAGACAGTAACTGGCTCATTTTGCAAAAGTGATTCATAGTCAGATATTATTCGAAGGAAGCTGTCTTCATGCTACTCCTTGGTATTTTTTAAAAATCTTCCTCCTATTCACAAGTCTATTAGAGAGAGACAGTAAACTGTTTGTGTCAGCTCATAATATCTCAATGACTTTGGCAAAATTCAATCATCTACAGCTTCCAGGTTGAACAGCTGCATTAATTATTCTTAATCTTAATCAGTCACTCCATGCGCCAGTCAAAACAGGGCTAAACTTTTATCGCAGGGGGATCCTTAACAGATACTCTGTTGTTTCATTATTCATCTCAAATAAATGTAAATAAATGCGTCAAAGAAGCTGCTGAAAGTCACTCTGTCTACGATTGTTTCCAAACGTTTTCGGAGTTTGGCATTTTCCCCTTTTTATTAGGAAAGCCAACACTCCTTGGTCACCATAGAATCGTTAGCTACAATCAGCCACGCTGGTAGTGTGGCTTTAGAAATGCCATTATCTGTTAAGCAGTTTGTAAGTCAGTCCACCACTTTGTCCAGACTGAAATATCTCAGCAACTGTGACATGTAAATCGCTAAATCTCTGGAGTTGCCTGCGGTTTGGAGGATACATCTTCATGTGTGAACGAAATCTATAAATTAGGCCTTAACTGATGATAGTCAATGGCCACCCACGCAACATCCACCATGCACTCTATAAACCTACCAGTGCATGCCTTCATTTCATAAGGCATATACACAGTTCCATGGTATAAAAGGAACAGAGGAAATTAACCTCAGCCCCCTAAAGCAGTGAGCACACAACTTGCATAAAAATAAGCAGACCTGACTGGTGCCATCAGGTTTTAATTTGCGTCCGAAGACCTTACAAGGCTTATGTCAAGGACCTGTGTTCGGAAGAAAGCATTGTGCCCTTGTACCTTGCCTATTAATAGCTTTTTAAATTAGTTCTCTCAGACCTTGCATCCATGTAGCCCCAAGTATGATTCTCACTCACCTCTGTAGTAAATCATTATATGACTCAAAGAGACTTTAACTCACTTTTTAGCCGCTGCCTCTTCTCTAATACTCAAATTCAAAGGAGAGGAGGCCTTAGGGTTATGCAGTCATCTTTGTAACAAGTTATTATTACTGTTGACCTGAAGAAGTGGGGTCTATCAGCATGCTGAGATGTTTGTTTTTCAGTTATGAGTAAGTTTTTAAATCATCTTGGAACTAAACGCTAGAAACAAAACAGACGTAACAATGCGAGGTTATGTTTTCACCTTTGTTTGTTGGTGTGTGTGTTTTCTTGGTCAGCAGGATTATGCAAAAAAAGTATGAATCTGAATTTTTTGACTGAAGTCTGGTGTATGCTGTTTGACATTGGCACTGGCAGAGGTCTGTGCTCTGAATGTTCTACTAGTTTTGTTTAGTTATTCTGTGCAGAAAAGACAATGTTTTTCAGTTGTCTGCAACAGACTGAAATAGTCTTGTAATACAAGAGAGATAAGAAAACCGTTTTTACATGACTGGTGTAATTTTTGACTGGAGTAGATTTTTTTTTGACGTAACTATATAGTCTTCACACTGGCACTGTGAGAGAAACACAGATGTGTAATCCTTTAGTGACAAAAAAGGACAGCTGATTCTGGTAACAGAGACTTTCACTGCAGTGCCACTCTGGAACATCACAAATTAACAGCGTCCTTTCATCCATTTACATGTCACCTCCTCTGGCTGTTGACTTTATGCATGCTAATGAGCAATAAATGGAGTCTGCCTCAGACCATTGTGGTCAGGAAGAAAATTAAAGGGATAAGAGGTCAATAAAACACCATTACTATGAGGGAAAGAGGGAGGAAGGTAGGATAAAAGAAACATGGGGAGATGAAACCTTTTGCTTATTAGTGACCTTCTCATATCAGCTTTCGTCTGATCTGTCAGTAAGACAGTTTTCAAAAAAAAATAACCTAACCTTTCAACATTATGTCAAATTTTTTAGCCTTGCTTTTGAATGGTAGATCCACTTTAATTCTGTGTAATCCGATAAAATTCACTTTTACATTACCTTGCAAATTTCTTAGTGGCTAGTGAATCATTACCTAGTCCTCACAACAAATTTCAGCATGTGTAAAATTCTGTATAAGAGAGACTTACAACAAACAACTGAAGGACGTACAAATAAATGATTAATGCATCCCTGTTTATTGCCCCCAGGGTGCTACCACGTGTTTGGCTGGGCAGCTGCCCTCGACAGGTAGAACACGTGACAATCAAGATGAAGTATGAATTGGGCATAACTGCAGTGATGAACTTCCAGACAGAGTGGGATGTGGTGAACAACTCCTATGGCTGCAGACGCAACCCTGGGGAAGCCATGACCCCGGAGACCATGATGCATTTGTACAAAGACTGTGGCCTGGTGTATGTGTGGCTACCCACACCTGACATGAGCACCGAGGGTAAGTCAGTATTTAGTTAAGTCAGAGTGAGGGAGCAGACACAGCTTTGAGCTGTTATGGACTAAATCTCTTCCTCAAAGACACACTGGCAGTGCGCGCGCTTTAAGCTCCAAACTTACTCATTATGCCAACCTTCACCGTGATTGTATTTCTTCACCTTAGAAATGTAATTGAAGGTTTCATTCAAATATTTCAAAGGTCGGAAAATCAGCAAGGATGTATGCTTTTATTAACAGTTTCAAGAGCTAGATGAATGCAACATATACACCTGAAAAGGCTCTGTGATAGATGAAATTATAGCCAACCATGACCACAAATCACTTTCAAAGGTTTCCTTTGGCCAGAACATTAAGAATTATTCATAAAGTATGGTATCTCATGCATCGTGTTAGTCATAAAATGAAGTGCTATTAATGCTTCTAGAGTAAATTTAAGCAAAGAAAAAAAAACAGGATTACCCTAGATCATCTCATACATAGCGATCCTATTATATGTGCATCTCTTGATATTTATAGTTAATTCCTGACAGTATTATATTTTGCTCTGGAATCCAGCCACCCACACAACGATTGTGATAAATATAAATTTTAAGTATGTATGGGTATGCCTTGAGGCAAAGAACTGCTGACAATCATCTAAGATGTATAGTTTTTTTCTCCAGAGATGATGTGAAGTTGTAAATATCCAAGTTAATCCATACAGGTCACAGTATTGTAACAAACAAGTATTGTCTGTGTATCCAAAGCTTGATGCATCATTTCTCTGTGCTATGGGCCGCCATTGTTGACCAAAAACTACTAAAAACACATTAATGAGCCACATCATTGCATTAAGTGACATGTTTCTTCACTTGAGTAAGTTCCACATATACCTTTGTGGTTCCGTAGATACTCACTGGAGCACCAAATCTGTATTAATCCATAGTCCCCCCAAAAATGAACTGTTCAGTTTTAATAATGTTTGCTAAAAAACACAATACTTTCTGTTTTTGCAAATTACTGAGCCCTTAAAAAAAGAAAATGAAAGTATAAAGATTTAATTCAGTAGGAATTAGTGGGCTTAAGGCAGAGTGCCATCAACAGACTAGAGAAGTCAGCAAGAATTGAGAGATGTCTTTTTGTGGGACTTCTTATTTGAAATAAGGAAAACACAGAATATCGCCAGCCTTCTCCTTTAAATATATATTGTCTGTTACTCTCTTCTAATGCAGGTCGTATAAGGATGCTTCCCCAGGCTGTATTCTTGCTTCACGGTCTCTTGGAGAATGGTCACACTGTCTATGTTCACTGTAATGCCGGAGTAGGCAGGTCGACGGCTGCTGTGTGTGGCCTGCTTATGTACATCCTCGGCTGGAGCCTGAGGAAGGTGCAGTACTTTGTTACAGCCACAAGACCAGCAGTGTACATAGATGAGGAGGCTTTAGTCCAGGCTCAGGCAGACTTCATCCAGAAGTTTGGACAGCTGCGATCATCTATCCCTTACCCAGAGACATGAGAGTTGAGTGTCTTTGTCCTGTACTTTTTTAGACTTTGTATGGTGAAATAACCTTTAGCAAGAAAATTAACTTCTTTCTGCTTAAATTTAATGTATGTAAATGACCCACTTCAGCTGAGTGGCTTTCGAAAACTGGTTGATCCTGAAGTATCCAGAGAGAGTTTCACTGGCTGCCAGCATAGATGTTGCAAGCAATTAATCCTAGTGTGATGTGTTAGCTTGTAACTTCAGAAATTGCCCTCTGCCATTTAGCACATACAGTTGCAAATTATGCACTTGGAGTCAAACTAAGGACACTGTCGGCAGTTTTCAGTAAATGTCTGATGGGGTGTTTGGGAAGACATTTTCTTTTAGCCTTTGTTGTAATAATCAATGAATAGAGTTGACATTTTGAGGAGGAAACTTTAAGCTGATTTGTTGAATGACAATGGCTGAGAGGAACACACAGCAAAACAGACCAAATATCACTATAATAAAAAGCAAATGTAACTAAACCGGAGACATTACTCAGGGTAAGACTTCTCATTTTAAGGTGAGAGGGAAGCAGGTCAAAGATTTAGATAAATATAAACTCTATTTCTATTGCATGACTGTGTATCATTTAAGAGAATCCCCCTTTCCCTTTCAGAGGGAAAATTTGTCTTTTTTTATGGAGAGAAGTCTTAATGCAGCATGAATATGGCAGCCATTGCCAAAGCAACGAATAAATTCCTAAAACGACATTGCCTCTCCATCTCTGTCAGACAGGTATTCTGCTCCCAGGCATCGAAAAATACAGCTCCACCCCATCTCTCTCAGAGAGCTTGATAGCATTTCATCTTTATTTACCGACAGATGCTTTTCCGATCCTTCTCCTAAATAACAACATCCCTGCCAGACAATTTTAATGCATACATAATAGGACATTATTAGAATACTATTTGTTGTCAATTTTGAATTTCTGCCGAGACTCTTATTGAGGACCTATTGCTTTTTGAAAATACAAATCCACTGTTGTTACCTGTCCCTGATTTCAGAAAGTTAGCAGCTTAGTGAGGAGGGAAGATTCTTCTCCTCAAGCACAAGTCTTATAGCTTCTCATTACTTTTCAGTGAGTCCCTGCAGAAGACAGCACCTTGTGAGGGTGTCAGTGGGGATGGGTGGGTGGATTGAGCCATGCATATGTGCTAGCAGAAGCGAATCATAGTGGATTTCTAAACGTTCTAAAAATACTCATAAAAACTGAATATGAAATAAGAGACATTCTTTTCTGTTTTGAAGAAGCAGAATGGGTAGAGGTTTGAAAAAAATTGGGTCTGTCTGTACTGGAGGTGTGTGGCTGCGGGAGTAATGGATGCAAATGTAATTGGTAAAGATGCTGCATTTATTCCGTTGGGTTGTTGTCAGTGATTGATGTTATAAAGTATTTGTAGTCCACATGATTTCCAGGATCTGTCAATCACCTGCGCCAGTTTCCCCAGATCCTTGCATTCAAATTAGAGTGGGTATTAGAGAGCATTTGCTACTGTCACAGAGACGGCTTTATATGGTGCAGAAGATGCTCCACAACCATGTTCAAAGTTTCATTTAATCCTGAATGTGCTGTGAGAATACACTGTGTGTTTGTGTTGTGACTACTGTTTTGGCTTGCAATATGCCTGCAAGTCATCAACTTGTATTTATTCCCTCTGCTCTTCCCTTTACAGACAGACACATTCATTCTGCTGATTTAATTATCAGCAGAATGCATCACAGACCCATTCTTTAAATCTGCTCCTGTAGTACACCTTCCTTTTATCCCTTAATGGATCCATCAACTGAGACTGACCATGTCCTTGCTTACCATTTTTAATTCTCTACTATAAAGTGAAAAAATAAATATCGGTATAGTGTCATATCATTTGTGTCCAAAGTTGAGGATTATGGGAGCAGAGGGACTTAGATTAAAACTACATGGACAAACACTATGATGTCTGACGTATTTTAACAGGCATTTCTTATGCTGTGCATCAGTGTCTGTTTCAGGTGGCAAATTCAAATCAGAACAAGTCTGTGACAGTGACACAGCACAGAGACGACAAGCAAGATGAAAACAAAATACCAGAGCTGTGCCCAGAATTTACTGCCAAACAACATCAACAGAATGTCTGTAATGGCAAATCTCACCAGCTGTGAAGACTGCATCCCATCATTGTTAGCAGTATAAATAATGCCAATGTAGATTGATATTTATATAACAGATAAAGGTTCATTATGCTTCTATATTATAATTTATATTTGAATCAATAACTTGATACTCTCCTCTGCCAAATGTTATAACATTTATGCCTCAACCAAGCAACACAACAGCAACAATTCTCTTACATAAACATCACACAAAATATAAAATGATTATGCTACAAATATTGGTTATTGCACACTGGTACTGGGAGTTGTATCTACTTTTATGTGCCACATAACTAAAATAAAAATTACTTTTTGAGCTCTTTTCATTTGGGGTAATCACTGTAAAGGCAGACATGAGTGACTGCTACAGTTTGATGTTGATGTTACCATAGGAAGCTTCCTGTTTGCAAGCTTGGGTGCTAGTGTTAGTGCTAACAGTGTGGGACTGCAGTCTTTGGCTTCACATATGCTACTTTACATATACTGTTCCAGTCCCATGGGCACAGCCCATGTGAATAGCCTGCAGCAGATACTGTCCTGCTGTTTATCCAGCTTGTGTTGTGTGATCTCTCTTCTCACCACTTTCCTCATCTTATCCCCCTAGTTTTATCCCTGTACAATCAGGTACATCAGCCTGTTGCTTTAGCCTAGCACAGAGTGACTTTGCAGATGAAGGCTGATCCAAATGCACTGTTTGATGACCCAGCCATACATATCAGCATTAAAAATATGTCTCTCCAACAATGTGAAATAGCATCCTTAATGTTATTTTGTATTAATTAACAAATGTTGAGCTGTTGTGCATTAGAAATAATTAGCTGTGAAATGCATGCCTGAAATGCCTACAGGTCTGAGTGATTACAACTATGTAGATGAACTTGTATTATTCAAGCTGCACCCTGCTCCATGTGACTGCTGACTTTAGTATACATGGCTACCCATCAAATTCAGCTTAATTCAGACACACTTAATTCAGTACAGTGGTATGGTTACACTCAGATACCAACAGGAATTACCACATACTTATTAAAGATGTGCAGATAAAGTACAGACACTTAAAGTGCAAGCATACAACACACGTCAAACTGTGTACAGTAGAGTATGTCACTCTGCATTGAAAGATAAATATTTTCTATTCCATGGCTATATTTACTCTCAACCGTTGCCTCATTTCATCCAGCAGTTTGGTATCAAAGCGGTTTTTGGTAACAAGCCAGACATTCGGTCCACATCTTGCAAAGGCTCATTAAACGTCCCACTGCTTTATTTTGCATATCTGTGAGATGGATGAGCAGAGATTTTTAAAGTTAGTAAGGCAGACTCACAAGAAGACATTATTTATTTTCTGTATTAGATATTATTGTCTAAGCACAGCCAGCCAGTCCAACAAGCCTTCTGACCTCTAAGATGCCTGATACATTGAGTATGAACTCTGCCCTTTGACACACTAACTGTTCATCTTCCACGCGGTTCTACTGCCCTGACCAGCCTACACGAGGCACTGATTCATTGTAGAGAGGTAAAGCTTTTTCACCTGCACAGACAATCCCACAAGTCACACGTACTAAGAGCCACTAATGATTTATATGCATCACGCCAGCCTGGGCTCCCTTGGCCAATTTACTTAATAGATTCAAAGTCCAGACATATCATTTGCATGGTCTGGGCTCACTATGTGCTCAAGAAAAATTCTCTTGCTTTTGACTTTGCTCACGGGTAGAACTCTACTACTGTATACTAACTGTAGAGTGACTATGGTTCCAGGTTTACAGGCTTATTCAACCATGTATGTTTCAGTAGCTTGCACCAGCAGCCCATCTTCTCAGAGGACAGGAGAGAGGTTTATCAAATCAGTTCAGGAACATCCGACTATGAGGCAGTCAGTGCAATATGAACAGGCATGAGTAATGTCAGTAAGTTGGAAATACGGTAAAAATGTCAATAAATCCTGGAGGCTGCAGTATAACAATGTTAAATAATAAATAAATCTCAGATTGCAATATGTAGACTCACTGCATCAGGTTGTAAAGCATTTTTTAATGCCTGCGCTGTGCCAAAAATATGGAATGTATTCCTCCAGATAAAAACAAGCACACAAGACATGAATTCTGTGTTAACTCTGACAGCAGGGACGTCTGGAGGATGGTCAGCATTTTCCAAAAAGCAAAACCTGTATGAAAACGCTGACCATTCTACACATTTCACCTCCACTGTTGCATCACAAGAATACATTTGGGGTGAAAGAGACATTTTTGATGAAATAAAGGTACAGTGAGGTCTGCTGGAGTGTCAAGCAACTTCATTTTATAAATGTGGGGATTGTTGTAAAGTTGTAAGCCGTGAGACCACAGTCAAATTTTTTGTTTCTATTATAACCTTGCAAGCATTCTGCTGTTACGTTATCGGAGAAGTTCCATTTTCAGTTTATGTGAGTGTATAAAGGTTCGAAAGTGGTAACTCAAAGTACAGAGTCAAGGAGAGGGAGCCGTCAAAACATCCACCAGAGCCAATTGGAGGGATTATCCAAGCAGCCAACATCTGCTAAGCTGGTCCATTGGCCAACTGAACTTTAATGCATTATTTGCAGTCTGAGTCGTTCCACAAAGAGCTGGTGGCAGTGCCCTACTGATATTCAATAATATCCAGCCTGATATATACAGGCTTGACATTTCTCATTCAGACTGTGTGAATACAATCTGAAAATTGTTTATTGCCGCAAGATATAAACTATCCACCCAATTAATTTTCTAATCAGCTGGTGGGCTTTTGCCTTTACTGTGGGTGCACTTTCCTTTTTATGAAGAACCTTACTGAGATTTGGGAGGTCACTATATTGCCATCATGCATTTCTTCTTTTACAAATATTGTGAAAAGTTATTTCTTACTATAGATTCTATATTTACTTCCTGTGTTTGTCAGACTGTGAACAGTGGCCTCACAAAAAACAATCTATCTGCTTGTTAATTAGTTTCTATAATGGTGTACTTTTTAGTCAGCTCGGCTGAGCAGTCTCTTCCAGATTTCTCTTAATAAGAGTAACTAATGTCAAAAATGCTCTCAATGGACGAATTGAATGGCTGTATTTAAAATTCCTATTTCACTTATTAGAAGGTCACTTATCTAGATTTAAAAGCTTGGGCTGATAAATGTGAGCTGTGAGCCTAAATGTGTGAGTTTTGACACGACTAATCTTTGTCACGCAACAATCCCTTTTGCTCTCATTACATTCATGTCTGACGTTATTTAAATTAATGTCTCCAGACTGTTGTTCGCCATTGCTGGGCTGCAAAGCGATTTTTAATTTCAAGACACAACTCCCTGCAATATAGATGATTGTTGGTGGTTGTAATGATTGCCTCAATTTACTATAATCAAGCACTGTACTCAATTTAAGCACATTACTGTTCATCACAGAGAAAAGAAGAGTGGTGGGTAAGGGAAAATGAGAAATGGATGAAGTAAGTCATTTGCTTTGACAAGTCCCCACCACAGCCAGTAATCATGTGACTGTACTGACTGGCTTCCTGTAAAATCCATTTCTTGCTGTCAATACCTCTGTTGTTCCCTCCATCTTCCACAGTGCCACTGCCGTTCATCAGTGTCAGCAGGACAGATTCTGATATGAACAAGGGAGGGGGATACAAAGCTGCTGTGCCCTAGTGAATACTGAGAGTAACTGTGTGTCACTGGGAAAAGCATGACTGTGTAAGGGTTGTGTGTAAAAATACGGGTGTCTTTATGTATACTCTGTCATGAAATGTCACTATAATGTATCAAATTCTGCAGGTCTACATGGATAAGATATCGTTTGTCATGCTCAGCACAGACTGACAACATTTCACAGGTAGGTGTGAGGCTCAGTGACCTTGGACTTGGCTAACAGAGATACATCCCAAATCAATAAATTCCATCCTTTACCTGGAGCTCTGCTCTGGGTCTATGCACACAGTCCTGACTGGACTGTATTTCACTCTCCTTCTATATCTCATTTCAATTAAACATTCGAGGAACTGCTGTATCGCTTGCGTTTGGTTATATAACTGATTTCCAGCAAATTGATTTAGTTTCCAGCTAACTGATTGTTAGTCACGAACTAGATGACTATAGTCTTGTTGTTTAAATCTGTATTTGTTAACCTCATTAGTTCACCAAAAAAAAGCCTTTAAGAAATTACCAGAGCTTTAATAGTTTTTTCTTTTTAAAGGGAAAAATGGAGCATTATTAAAGGGCCATAACAATGGACTTGTAGAATTTGGCTCATTAACTACAAACTTCTATTTGCTGCCCATGACAATTGTTAAAGTTATGCTATTGTTGCAGACAAGAACCATTTTCAAAAGGGTCTTAGTAGTGCGTTAAAGCACACTCCAACGCACTAAAAAACATAAGTGATACGGTAGCTCCTCAAATTGAGTGGGTTTTGATTTGTTTAATTCAATATCATACCCGCATTGTTTTTGCGTTCTAATCAAGATAAAAGGGTTTGGATAAGAATGTTGATCAAAATTTGGAGCCCTAAAACTGTTTCCCCAAAATGATTTATGATGCAAGCTTTTTGTACGCGAAGATGTTGTGCTTTTTCCTAATGCTGTGCTGCAGATTTACAAACCCCAGATTGCCTAAAATACAATCATGAAACCATTGTTGGTGGCAACACTGAAAACTGTTTCTCTCCGCTTCTGAAGGTGGACAGGCACGTTTGACAGTTTGACAAAACAATCTCTCAGATGTCTGTGCTCTCCAAATCATGTCTAATGCTTTTTTCTTTCAGTTCATTTTTGTAAATTGTCTCTTGATCCACTATCCATCATATGGTTTTGCAGTAAACAACAGCAGTGACATATCACAAAGAAATGAGACCTCTCATCTCTTCATCTGAAATGTATGTGTGCTGTTTGTGTGTATCTGTATAATCTGTTTGTACTCATATTTGTCATCATGCTTGGACTAAATAGGACTGGACAGGTATACATTACTTTGTGAAAGGAGCTCGTCTGAAGACGTTTTTAGCAGATAATTAAGCCGGCTAGCCTTAAGAGAACGAGAACAGAGATTGTGTGGCCATGCATGATAAGTGGGCCTGCCTCCCTAGTTTCTTTCCCCCTGCCTGAATCAGTGATGCCAGATGCCAAAGCTGACAGCTTAGTTAACATGGTAATCATGAGATCAATGGGCACTAAATGATCCAACGAAAGACATGTCCATCATTTTTAGCACGGCTCTGCTGGGAAAAGGCGGCCACGTGATCGGTATCAGTGGTTTACTCTGAATTTTTGAACATTAACTTTTGTCTGACCATCTTCTGTCTGACAACAGTAGGAACTAGAATGATTAAATTCACTTAATTCCATACATGTACAGAAAGTTGTTGTGCATTTCTGCTTTGTGTATCTCACTAACTTTTGCTGTGGTATCTACAACTTGGTCAGTGCAATAAAACAGTACATACTGACATTTGGTACAAGAACAACAAGATCATTACCTTTGATTTCAGTCACAATTCTATTAATTTTATCTTTGGAATACGATCAGCTTAATCTCTGTGCACAATCCTTCTGACATTTTATCTGTGAGACTTTAAAACACAGAGCTTTCCCAGATGACAGCTCTAATGAAGCTGTGTCCCTGAATGTCCTTTTTCCAGTTACTAATCCTATAAGGGGCTGCTATTCCACTAAGGAAAGCAGATCCAACATGGCTGCCCCGATTCTCATCTGATGCACCAATATGCTTGAGTTGCCCATGATCACAGAGACCCAGCAGGCCACTAGGAGCAGAAGGGTGACCTGAAGTGGGTTGACAGAGGACAGAGCGTGACTCTAACCTGTTTCGTCACCCTCCTCACCCTCACACTATTTGACACGGACTCCCTGCCAGAACAGATAACATTTGCTACAGAGCAGTGAACAACCCAGCACTGATGGACCAGAGTACGACACACACAGACACACACACAGCCACATCCACTGCCCTCTTTTCACCACTGTGGATATCCATACAGTCTGTATTCACATGAACAAGATGCTGATAAAACAGTCTCTGCTTAATTAGACCTCACTAATTATTTAAAGATCAGACCAGACCATCAAAATAAGCATTTACAAGGGAGCATTAGTGTATTTTATGCAAATGTATTACACATAGTCGGGGTTTTCACTGTGCTGAAAACTGATGATGCTCATCTTATCATTTACATGGTATTAGCGTGCTAACCAGATAATGACTCAACTCCACACAATGGGAAGCAAATTTAGATTACCCACCAGCTAATGGACGTCTTTGGACCTAATGTGATTTTCTCTATTTCAGCCCAAGCTGGCTGATGGACAATTGGAATTGGGTATTTTCTCTGTCTATGTTTGGCAACAACACCCTTCACCAAAATCAAAAATTGTTCTACGGAGCTCCTTTGTTTCCCAAATCGAAGTCTTTCAGTTATGCTCGTTTAGCAAAGCTGAGAGCTGAAAAGAGGGAAAAGATCTGGTGTTGTCAATACCATTAAAAGTTCATTTGGTATATTTATTGTGTCTTTGGATGATGAATCTGAACATCGTTAATAGGACCGTCCTGTGTGTGCAGGGATGAGCAGACATATGGCTGCCAGTACCCTGGACCACCAGACTCATAAATCACCAGTGACAACAGATAATGAATGCAAGGCCATCAGAGAAGATTGGTTTGCCCATCTCTATGTCAGCTCTGTGATGGTCGAATTTGCTGTATATTTACAAGAAAATTTGTGTTCAACACGAACTACATGCAACAGCATTAAAGTCTCAATAAGTTGAGACCAGAATGAAGAAAATATCTGTATTATGCTCACTCCTGTCCTGAATTTCTACTCTCTACCTCGCCTTCATTACTGTTCCTCATCAGCACATCTGGGCACAGCCAGACAGATGGAGGGTAGATGAGGCCTGTCTTTAGTCTGGGGACTAAGCCAGGTGTTCAGAACTTACTTCAGGAATACACTGGTAACACCAAGTCCCGAAAGACATTAGTAAGGGTCTTAGGCAGTGCCTTAGAGGCTTCAGTGTCTGGTTGTTGAGCCCCCAATATGACTGCAGAGCCTTGAGGCAATTTTCAAAGGAAAATTAGTCTTGAGAAGCAGACTAATTTTATACCACAAGTTGTCATGTACTGTTAAGACAGATGACATATTAAGGGAGGGGTGTTGGTGAAGTTCATATAGTAGTTAATGAGGCACTTGAACAGTTTACCTTCTACATGAAATCACTTACACTAAGTCAGACTAAGACTGGTCTATAGTGACTTTGCAAATGAAGCATTAACAGGGAGAAGTTTGCGCAGTTGGACTTCTCCTATCTGTCTTAATCTTCAGAGAGAAAGTTCCATTCCATTCAATGTCAATCTTTCAACCTGGGCATACGAGTTATCTCTTTCTCATTCCTTCTCACATACACACTCGCATGCAGATGCACACATGGGCACACACAATTTCACTTGAAATCCCCACCTAAATTATCCTGGAACTCTGGGGGGCTGTGAAACTGCCAAGCTGATGGGAGGGCAGAAGGGGATTGTGGGTAATTTCATGTCACATTTCGAGCAGACTGATGTCTCTTTGGACAGATAATAGCCTACAGCACACAGTGACAGAAAAGGCAAAGTCATAGTGAACCCTCCCTTCAAATACTCTACTTTTCCCCACATTTCCATAAATGGTTCTGTGCATGTTTTCTGAGGAGTACTTTCAATTTTTCGCATTTAGAAATTTGCATAAGCATATGAAAATTGCTTGTTTTTCTGAATATTGACATTATTGGCTCCCTAGTCCCATTGCCTCCACTAATAATACAATTCTATTACTAAAGAGCATGGATAACTGAGACAATGCACTCATCTTTAAACTCCATTAAAAGGGCAGAATGAAGTCTAACTCTACTGTTAATATTTTGTTTGACAGTTAAAGCACCACCAAGGCTTGTATGGGCATGAAACACTCCCGGTTGAATGAATCAAAATATAAGATAAACAAGTGATAAGAAAAGGAAGCGAAATATTAGGTTTTTAGAAAACAGCTAATACAGTCTCCTTTTTAAATCAGCTCATTTCTGGATTGCAACTGGCAACTTTTGTCTGTGTTTTGTTTCAGCCTGCAACAATAAATTGTTAAAGTGAATTCTCTTCACCTCCGATTTGTGCGTCTCACTGGTGATTACTTCTAAAACAACAGTTTTCAGCACACAAACAGACCAAAGCCACCACTGTTTTTTTTTAAGCCAAACTAAACCTGTAGATACACCAAAGCCAGCTCATTGGAAATCAACTCACAGGGTCCAACCAAAACCAGGGAGCAGTAGCTATGCACAAACTCTCAGGTGTCTAGTTTCACAGCTTTGGTGGACAGCAGTATGTGCTGGCAGAGACAGCAGAGGCGTTATTGTGCAAAGCCAGCACTAACGAGACTCAAAAGTTGGGGCTAATTAAAAATAATGTGTGCTCTGTGTGTTGTCTCTCTACCAGCCTTATCCGTGACTGATACAAACATCATCACAGTTTAACATAACTTTAACCAAACTGCCACTGAGATCCATCAGCCTCCAGACAAACAAATCACGTTTACTTGCAACTCCTGGACAGAAATCTGTGGGGAAATACTTAGTACATCATGTTAAAAATAAGGAAATGTGTCCACTATGCTGTCTAAATTTCCTTTACTGACTTATTTTACCATTTCCTGATTATGCCTTATATGTTGTATGTTACATTTCTGAGCACTGAATGAAAAATTTAAGTTCTATGCAGATGGGAAATCCTATACAGAAGTAATGAAACATTAAAAAGAAATCTTACTACTAGTGAAAGGCAGGAACATGAATTCCCTCACTCTATGCCATACGTCCTGTACATGCACTGCCAGATGTCACCAAATATCAATCACAGATTGAAAATAACTGCATATAAAAGTCATTCGTAGAAAACAGGGTTACATCATCTTTTACAGCTTTTTCAAATCGCCCTCTGGTCTCTGAACAAAACTTCATTATTTTTTAGCTTCCACCATCCTTACACCCCTCTCCCTCATCTTATTCTCAGTCTCTTTCTCTGGTCTTTTTGCAAATTGCTCTGGTAAAACAGAAGAGTTTGTGATCTCATCTGGGCCTTCTGCTGCCTTACAATGAAGCTCATTCCCTATTCTACCACCTTCACGTTCCCTCTCATCCTGTGCCTTATGCTCGCATTACTCTCTTCTTCTTTAAAGTCTCATCATTCTTTTCCCTCAGTCATTGCACCTTTCTCACACATCTCACTCTTTAACATCAGCCAGTTCTGTTCTTGTTTTCTTCTATCTTTAGCAAACATTACACCACAGCATTGCCTGGCTGATAACGCATGCTTTAAAAGGCTTTATTTTCCTAAATAAACAGATGATTTATAATGTCTATTAGTGAAAAGACAGTAAGACTAAAGCAAGAACACAAGAGCGGCGGGTGCTTCATCGACTGCCAGGTCTGACAACACTGTCTCATTGTTTTGTGTCTGCTGTTAATTTAGTTTGGCATCTTCACGGACAGAAAATTGGATCTGTGCTTCAGTGGACACAGTAAATGGTGCATCCTCACACACAAGCCGACTGCAGTCAAATTTCACCACCCCTTTCTTCAAACTCCCACCACCATCTAACACACACACACACACACAGTTATTTGGACACAATATTCAAGCACTTTACACTTTGGCATGAAGGTTGTCATGGCATTCACAATATCTCCCTTGCCAAGAAAATCAGAAATGTTTTTTTACTTGCTCACTGGTGTGGAGGACAAGAAAATGATTCATGTGGGCCAAAGAAAATGGAGAATGAGGACTTGGTTAAATGCCCTCAAAACAATGGCTTCAACCTACACACCAATCCGTACGTGTAAGACTCACAAAGTTAAATGCAGAGGTATAGAGTTTACGTTCCTGGGTATAAAAACAGGCTTTCCACTGTATGTTCAAATGTGATACCTATATGCAGTGGAGCCAGGAAAACATTATTAGAAAGCAAATAATACTGAGCGAACATCAGATTTATGGGTACATTTTATTTCTCCCAACAAATGCCAAGGGAAAACACAGAGTATTTATTTTAGGCATGGTTGTCTTTTCTCAGAAGATTTGTCACACAGCAAGTTTTTATGGTATACTGCATTTCAAACTTTCAAGACATAAAACAAAGCTTCTTCCCAAAGCACTTGTCTTTCAACAGCCTTTCTCACCGAGTAAAACACCCTCCTCAGCCTTATCTTTATGATATATCCTGGTCTGAATAAACTAGCAGCTGTGAATTATAACTGCCAGAGCTGATGAAATCCAACTGGCTACTGTGCATCTATCACTGCGAGGACCCCAGAGCATCATGTTGGGTAGATTTGATTTTATATATATTTGAAAGATAGATGCCTTTATTGTCAAAGCACAAGAGCGCAACGAAATTGAGAAGCAATCTTTCCTGTGCACTCACACATGACTAACAGTAATTAAAAATAAGAGTTCAAGCTAAACTAATTTAAACTAAATTGCTAAATATATAAATAGAATATAAAATGTATCTATTTGAACTAACCTATAAAAAGATAAGATATAAAACAATGTAATGAAATCTGTTTCTCCGTGATACGATGGACCTGAAACAGCTACCCGTGGTAGTGTATGTAGGGGGCCCTATACAAGTCCAGTACAAACTACTGCAACCCAAATGCTGAGCTCTCAGGACTCTTGGCCCTCACTCTCATTATCAGCCATCTCCTTAGCCTCCTGTGAAAGGTGGATTTGCTACTTCAGCACTCACACTGCTCTGACATGTCCGCCTCTCCACTTGCTTGTCGCCCACTACCCTGCCAAATATTGCCCCCTTTTCAACAGCTGCCCTGTCAGCATCAGGGAGGAAGATGTTTAGCTGAAAGGAATGAGAGAGAGAGAGAGAGAGATAAGGAGGTAGAGAGAGCTGAAGTGTTTAAATATGGTCTTTACACTCATGTCACGGTGATATAACTTATCCTGAGTTTCAGTTCTGAACGTGTGTGTCTGTCCTTCTTTAGACATTTGTATTTGTGTCCCAGTCCACGCAAGAGCAGTCCCGTCCAATTCCCTGCTGTCAGCTATAAGAACTAGGAGGCAGCACAAGTGAGCTATATTTGCAGGACAGTGTCACATTCACACCACGACGAGATGCTGAAGTTTCTATCACCTTGGGCATATAAACAACAGCTCCAGAGCTACGTGCTCTTACGTAACAATTCTCAACAGCCTTGTGCTTCATTTAATAAACAGTTGTGTCGCAGCACTGAAAATGTCCTCAAGGCAACATAGCAAATTGAATGAATTTCCCTAAGTGGTTGTAGTTCTCGTATTCTCAAACAACAGAGAGCTGTTTGGGTAGTGTGGGTGGACATTATTCAAAACTGAACATCCTTTTGTGCTTGAAGTTGAAAAAAACATTTAGAAGCAAACACTCTGTAATGGATTAAGATAGCAGTTCAACTTGAGTATGAATTTATTTTAATTCAAACCAACATCTAACAGTTTCCGTGGCTGCAGAGACATGAATATAACCTATTTTGCTCCCTGTCCAATAGAAGATGTTGTTGCTGGTCCAACCATTCACTAGCTTTACCTTTTTCACTTCCACTGCACTGGCAGTATATTATTCGCTATTATTCACTTTACTTTTAATGTGGTTTTCACATGATTCACAATAACAAACTATGAGTTTCTGTGTAACAACTTTCGCTTGTGTTTGCACCAAAAGAACAATGGCCCTTTTAGGACTTTGCTATGCTGTGTCTACTGGGGTCTAATTTGAAAGAGGTGATTAACTGTTGACTAATGCTAATTATTTGAGGGTATGGAGAAAATAATTGCCACAGAAAAAGTGCACTTACTAACAGAAAGTTATTCAGAGGAACTCAAACTTATAAAGTACAGTGAGTCAGGAAAAATCCTGACTACATAAAGTGTAGAAACCCACATACAGAATAATATGATCTCTGCACTCGAATCTGGGAAAAAATTATTTAACCCTTGATTCTGAAATCAAGAATGAACATTCATCAATCACAGCTCTGGTTATGTATGTAAGTCGATCTTGAAATCCAAACAACCCCTCTACTGCAGCAAGATGGAGGACATGAGAAGACAAAAAGCTGCAAGCAAAACTGGACAAAAAGGAGACAACTATGCAACACGTTTTACCAACACAATACAATTCAAAGAGTGATAAGGAAATTATAGTCACTACATAGATGAAACTGAGAATCAACACAGATGCACATGATGATGAGTATGAGATTGGTTTGATCCATTTTGTGTGTTTGAAAAGAGAGTTCCACCCAGGAGTCCACCAGAAAAGTGCCCCTGATTGAGTTCTGTAATTTGGGGCCAAAGAAAATGCTAGGCTTTGATAGCCGGGAGGCATGGAGACAAAAGAGCGATGGGAGGAAATGAAGAGATGGAAGAACAAGACGAGAGGACTGATTTTGTACAAGTGATTGGGCTTGGTCCGGGGCTGTCGGCCAATTTTATCTAAGTGAAGATACTGATGGCTGGTGATGAGCAGAAGTTTCAAAATGAAAAGTACAAAGAAAGAGAGGGAAATAGATTTGGGTACCAAAGGCTAAGAGTGTGGACACAATGATGGAGGAAGTTAGAAACTCCTCCATAATATTCAGAGGACTGTAATTGCTATAGAAACCACTAAATGCAACGGCAACCATACTTAATCTACTTCAAGTGATACAGTTATTTAAAAAAAACAACAAAGAGCGTTTTCAGCTTGCTGGTGTGCACAACAGAGACACAATTTGACATGTTTGATGCAACTTTTTCGCATCAATGTATTGATGCGGCCGCTTCTCAAGCCAATACAAACACACTACTGCATGATCTTATCACCTACAGGTTTCACTTCTGTCATGCTCTGCTTTCTGGTCGTCCTAAGAAGAATATAGCCTCCTTTTATTACTACGGTGGGGTTCCACATAGTCACAAATTTAGCATTAAAGCTTGTTTCTCGAGAAAAAAATCTGCCCATAGGGTGGAAACATGAAGCTTTTGTTTTTTAATAAAAAAAAAAAAAAAAGATAGATTAATAGAAATGATTGTCATCTTGAAACAAAACACTGATAAGGTAGATCAGGACTGCTATTGCAAAAATTCACAACATAATTTTAGAGAAATGGCATATTAACTTATCAGATACAGGTGCAATGATCTTTATTCTTCTTTTCATTCTTGTTTTATGTCAAGCCAATTTAAAACAAGATGATAAACAAACTGACTCAATGTTGAGTGGGTGGAGATGCTGCGTTTATACTGCCCACGTGCAAACACAGATACGATGCACTGACAGAGGGGGCCTTTTTAATGAGTCTCTTTCATTGACAAGTAACCCAGTCCCAGGAAGCTCCATCAGTAACAAGTGCACAGTTTTCATGTTGCTCTTTTCTTGCCAGTATTTTATTATCCTTTCCATCTGTGTCATTCTGTTCTCAGCTCTCTGAGGGTGTGATGGCCATGGCTCTTGGTGATTGCATCAGGTTTTAATAACTTTCTGGTGGTTGTTTTCATGGACAGAACACAATGGGTGAGAGAGGGAGGATATTGAGCGTACAGAGAAGGAAAGCAGCTGTCCCATTTGCCACCCACATATCAGCACCCAGTTCCCATAGCTAACACAGCACACTGGATACACACACAAACTGAGAATTCCCCAAATTCCCCTATTGAATATAAAAGTGAGACTGTGTGTGTGTATGTGTGTCTGTCTGCCTATTTGTCTGGGAGCAGAAGGGATATTGTTTTAGGGTTTGGGAGAGAAATGAGCCAACAGGCACCAGAGCTGATACTATGTGTATCAGAAAGCACAAAGGCAAGGTAATACCGGTGATACATCAAAGTCAGTCTGCGTACCAGAACAGCTGGTGACCCACAGAGTGTTATAATGTCAACGACTTTTCAGAGTAATACCCACAATGCAGCATGATAATGTATTAAGACGCCTTGTCAATGCTACTAACAATACGTTGAACAGTAGGCAAGTATTGTAGTTGCTATTGCATGTTGTAAGTTGCCTATGGAAATATAGCTGACTTGATTCCACCCACAAAAACATATGTTAGTCATACTTATAGAATTATACATATTACACATATACATATTAATTTTCGGGCACATGTCAGTGCCCATGTATTGTTTATAGCCCTGTGATGCCCAAGATGTCTGCCCAGTGCAGTCTCCAGTAACTCTAACAACTTTCAAGTGGTTTTAAAAATATGGAGGTGTATTACTCAGACTATGAAGTGACAAATTAGGTGGAAATTAGCTCCCTGTTCTCTGCCTGAGGATTACACCTTTTAGATGGGATACATACAGAGCAAATATGGGCAGCAGGGCTAAAATCTTCTGCTTGATAATGTGTTCATTAGGTTATAAATGAACTGGAATTTGGTTGTTCGGCTTCAGCAGCTCGTGACCCTGACAAGAATCAAATAAGGCTTTTTAATACGGAAAAAGGGAAATTGTACTAACATATTTGAAGTGATAGCTGACTTAAATTGAATTTTTCTTCTCCTTTCAGCATGCAGCTGGTGTTATGTTTATTGGTGTTTTTTTTTTTCTTACATTTCAAAATTGTAAGTAGTAAAATTATACATTGTATTAAACAGCTGGAACAAACAGTGCAGAATGAAGCACAATTATGTATATTACTACAATACCGCAGTGTTTTTGAGCTGACTGACTGCAGGTACACGCAAGAATGAACAGGGAATTGCTGTTGTCTTGTACTGCATATATTCTGCATATATGCTCTCAGAATATTCTCATTATTCTAACTGAGATTTAAAAGTGAGGGTTGTTTTATGCAACGCTTGATATAATAAGTATAATAAGTGTCTTCAAACCAGGAGAAGCAGAAATCCATTCTACAATCCTTCACCTTCTCAGCTACTTCGAGGAAGGTAACCGTAACACTGGACAACTGGCATCTTAAGTGTATGAAAGTGTTTTTGTTTAAGAAACAATATGGTTAATTACTCATCTTCTCTTGTGGTCTCTCTCTTTTTTCTTACACAAAAACACTTTCATATACAGGACAGAGACACAACACACACAAGCTCTTTTGGCTCAGGCCAAGCCAAGTGTTACACAGGCCAAAAATAAACCCAACAACCTGACTAGTCCAGAAAAGATACAAACATACAAAACAGAGATGTCACTCATGCTTCCTCTCAACATTTTACATTTTTTTTTTATTCAAGCTGATGTCAACAGTCTGACAAAGTCACAGCTGCAGTGTGGATGTTGTGACAGTAAATTAGCACAAAGAATTAAAGTTTATCATTTATTCACTTTGTATGTGTTTCTGCTGCTCTGTATGTCTCTGTAACTGTACTGGTCTAAAAATACCACATGGCTGCTGTTCAGACATCCTCAGCACATCCCAGAAAAGGAGGTCCCAGACCTGACATCTTGTCTTAGTGATTTGTTGCTTTTGGTCTCTTGAGGTTACCATAAAGAGTGATGTCAGTGTCGATCTTGATTCCTTCTAAGGTCAAGCAGATTCCCACTGGATGATTTTCTTATATAAGCAACAATGGGTCAATCTTGTGAATTCCCTTTTTGCTGGAATTCTATAAAGAGATAAAGAGAGAAATCTATTTCCCTTCTGAGAGGCATATCCTTCTGACCTCTTAATACACTCTCTCCCTCTCTCTCTATATATATATACACACACACACGTTAGTGTTTTGTCTGTTATATCGTGTGCTGCGTATTTTGCAGGCAATTTTCACTACAATGTCATGAGTGGCTGTGCAGGAAGGATGACATATTGTCCAAGTCAGAGAGAGAGAGAGAGAGAGAGAGAGAGAGAGAGAGAGAGAGAGAGAGAAGGAAGAACAGTAATTAAGTCTACAGAAAAGCTAAACCTTGGTGAGGAAAAGGATTCAGAGAAAGTCTTTAGGAAAAATTATTTCAAATAAAAGAGCTTTTAATTTCCATGAAGAAAAAAACCAAAGAAACTGCTCAGAATTCTTAATCCAAAATCCCTCAAAGAAGGTTTTCACCTCAAAATAACAATTTCACTTGTCATAAAATGTGACACAAAGACCTCCATGTCTTGTGTTGGGCCTCAAAACCAAATGAAGAGCATGTAGAGGTTCTTTAAAACATGCAGCAAGTTTATTGTTTTAGTATTTTTACATTCACATTGTGCTTAAGGGCAAAACAGCAATAACAAACAAATGTGTTTTGGGACACAGTCTAAATCTTGGCATCATCAACAAATCACCCCCTGGTTCATCCTATCAGTGTCAGAGCTCTGCAGCAGTCCATATTCCTGATGTCTATGCGAAGCCTGTTGTTTATCCCCAGGCTCCTTAAATACTCAATCATGTGCTTTAGCGACCAGGGTGGGAAAAGCACAGCTATAGAAAATCATATTTTATGATTTGGTGGTGGTGGGGGGGGGGGGGGGGGGGGCAGACCCAATGCTGATTGTGTTCCAAGAATTGACGTTGCATGCTGCTGAATCATAGACAGCCTCACTGGCAGCAGACACACCACATCTCTCCTTTAATAAGAGGACACCAGCTCATGTTATGACACCAAGAATCTGATGCCAAAGCACCATTGATCCAGAAATTGTGAAGCTTAAGTAATGGTCGATCATCGTTACTGTCCACTGAGGATAATTTATGAGAAGCATGTTTATCTCATAACATCACCAAGTCAATACACAGTTTATCATTTTCAGAAAATATGAACCCCTGCTATCTGCGCTATACCACTCTCAACTGTAAACTTTCATCAAAATCTAAATCAGGACTTCAGCTGAGGCAGGACCATGTCAAGACACGTGAAAGGCCAGACGCTTCACTACAAGAGTTTTTTTTCCTCTTAAATGTAACTGCTCTTCAGACATTTATTCAGAATTTCCATTCTGTTTCTGATATCGGAGACTACCACATGGTAGACGTAAAATGCCTGACGCACAGCGAATCACAGGATGCCACAAAGCAGTGACCTTGTAAATATATGGGCATAATAATTTCAGACCAAAGTCTGATCTGCATGAAGCTTTGTTTCCAAATAACAGATAAACAAAAAATTAATTAACAGATACACAAAAAAATTTTTATTAATTAATTAATGCCATAGTTAGAAGAACGCTCTCTGACTCCCTCAGCTGACCTCCACATGAATTATGTAGCTCTGCAAACATAACCGGACATAGACATAATCACTAGCTTTGGAAAAGTTTCAGGTTATAAAATCAACCTGTCAAAGGCAGACCAGGCACACAGAACGGACCTTGACCAGTTTCCATTTAAAATAGCTCACAGCACCTTTACCCACCTGGGGGTCTCTGTAATACGCAAATTTAAAGATTTATTTAAATACAATCTGACTCAAGCGTTGGAGAAGGCCAAACAGGACTTAAATTGATGGCCATCATTCCCTATCTCTTTAACTGGTAGAATACTTTGTCAAGATTAATATTTTGCCACACTTTTGTTTTTCTTTCAAAGAATAACTGTTTTTAATCACAAAATCTCTTTTAAAGAACCGGATAAATGCATCTCATCTTTTATCTGGAACAAATCAACCAGAAGGATTAGGAAATCATATCTGGAGAGACAAACGGCAGAGGGGACTGCGCATTGCCAAGCTTTATACAGTACTATTGGGCTTCCAATATTCACAATGCAGTTTATTAGTTATCACAATTTTACCAAACAATTGGCCAATATGGACTGAGATGGAGCAGCTTTTGTATAATATTCAGCCTCTTTTGGGTAAAGTGGGACATTAGTATCAAGGACACTGGGTTGGAGTGTTGATGTTTTGATTCTCTTCCTGTATTCTGGAGATATGCCTGAAGGTTTGAGTAGATGTCATATATACAACTTGTAAATCTTTAGAGTAGCGGAAAAAAAAAAATTCTATAACCAAATTCTTTTGAGGTGTTTCTTCTGCTTTAGAGAAATCATAGAATCATAGACCATGGGGAACTTGCCATTGTAGTTTCAAAGTTTACTGAAGTTAAGTCAAGTTTGAAGGTCTCATCTGTGACAGTTCTGATTAGGTATTTGCACATGTACAGTAGCAATGATGAGAGCAAACCCTGACTTTGGCTTACAAATGACTTCCCAATGTCAAACAAAAGAAAGAATATTGATTTACCCCCTGTAGCCTCTGACCATGTCACAAACTTTTCAAAGCTGTTACTGTCACTACTTCATGGCTACACTGACACAAGAAAGCCCAAAACCCATTTGAAAAAGTCATCAGATTACTTTTAAATGCCTGACTCTCCCTGTAAAATGCCTGCCTATTTTATGATGGGAGCATAACACTGAATGGCCGACAGACTAATTTTAGAGACTAATGCTTAATGGCTCACCGTAAAGGATTAGTGAAAGAGCAAGGGATGCACTAAGCTGCAGGGGGAAGCTCACAATAGGTGAGCAATTTTCTCCCAGGTGTTGAAAACAAACAGCCAATGTTCTACTCAATATTTTAGGCATCTGGCACTAGTTTGAAAAATACACCTCGTATGACTGGAGAGACTGCTGCCCAATTGGTGCCAACTCCTTTGCATCAGTTCATAGTTTGGGATGTTGTTTATCGTCCCTTAGCTATCTGAGAGTCTCTGTACATCGACCTCTCTTTTTAGCCACAGAGTAATGAAAGCAGAAGTCAGTGTGCCAGTGTTCTGATAGCACCATTCTGTTCCAGGACAGTGGCTGTGCTCTCACCCTCAGGCCCTGAGCAAGATCTCTTCATTCTGCTTGGATCCTCGTCTCTTTGCAGCCAGCTGCTACCCTACTTGGGTTTCTCATTTCGCTCCTTTGATTGGCCCCTCTGCTTAAAGCCTGTGCCACTTCCATCAGAGGGCTATACGAATCCATTCCACCTTGAATAATTGCGCAGGTCAAAACTCTGTGTGAAGGCGCACAGTTTGAAAATGGTTTGACATGCAGGTTTGACTTCAGTTTCAAGCATCAGGGTAAATTGGTTCATTTGGAAGAGCTGCACATGGCAGATAGGGTCTTGGTCTGGATATAAATGACATGCATTGATTTTTCCTTCTTGTAAAGTAATTCTCACTGAGCTCGTGAATACGCTGCCTGTTTAGTATGCAGTTTGAACACCTCATACAGTAATTGAACCTGTATTACCCTGTTACATCAGCACGGGCCATTTAACATTACTCAGGCAGGCTTGGAACTCATTATGAGAGGCAGAGGAGAGAATGTTGAAAAAAGGGGTAGCATGAAGAAGTGCATTGGATTTATCATAAATACAGTCAAAAGGAGCAGGGAAAAAGTGTGCAGGTGAAACATGAGCCTTGTTATGAATTCTGCACTAGGCAGCAGATTCAGGAGAACATTCGGCAAGACGTCAGGACAACACTCATTAATGCTCTCTTCCTATTATTATTAGCTAGGTGACTACGTGCAGCTGGTAATAGATGTGGTTCTGTGCTCGTTAGGTGACCCTGTGTCCATTTGTCAGGAATTAACAAGTAGCTGTGTTCATTAAGAACAGATAAGCTCCGGAAAGAAGGGTAACCGATAGTGCAGAGGTTACTCCCTCACACATCCATTTGAGGTGGGTGGCAAATCTGAGACAACTGTGTGTGTGTGTGTGTGTGTGTGTGTGTGTCTAGCTTCTTTTCTGTTTCATTCATAGTTAACATATGTAACATGTTTATGAGCAGCAGCTCAGACACACACTGAGACTTACTGTAATGGGACAAGTGGTGAGTCAGACGTACAAGCTCATACAAAGAGGGACAAACAGGAAGTCATGAAAAAACACTGTCAATTTTTCTCTTTAGTCCTATGCTGTCCAATCTTGATGATAGAGACATTAAGTTCCTCTCTCCCGTATAATCAGCACCTCCAGCCACTTCCTGACTGAAATGTTTTTCTCCAATTTCTCATTTTGTGCTTGTCAAGAGTTTCCACCTTCAATTCTACCTGCCCTCTTTCCATCTCACGCAGTCTGCTTCTGCATTCATCAGCAGAAGAACCAGGCTAATGCTTTCCCTCTCATACGTCCTTAAACCTGACGTTTTCCTCGCAGACTTCAAGTGTGGACAGGTTCCAGATATGACTGCAGTGGACAGGATGTGTCTGTTTTTCAGTTCTGAGGCGCGTTTATGTCTGAGTGTGTATTTTGTTGTGTTGCGGGAGTGGAGAAGGAAAAGGGCAAGGTTCAGTGAAATTCAATAGCTATCCTGATAGTAAATGACCTTTACAATAAATGTATTCCTTTTTTAAGGCCAGAGAGGGATATGCAATTCATCCAGTCAGTTGCAATGAAACAAACTTGGAACTTTAACTTAAACTTTAAGTCTACTTTGACCCTGCAGGTAAATATGAACCCAGGGTACTGGAAACAATTTCTGTGCAGCCAGGCCTGAACGCAATGGACGCACAAACACATACACACAATGCAACACTGTGGACCGAAATAATGAAAAAATCTCCCATTTTTGGGGATGATAAACTATAGGCCTAGCTTCAGATGTGGACTGAGACTCAGTATTGGCACATACCCTGTTCTGGTGTAGATTTAGGTTTAGTATTTAGGAGGGTGGCTGAATTAACAAAAGCATTCTGCCATTTGAAAAGTAGTAAATTTAAGTTGTATGGATTATTATCAACTAATGATCAAAATCTTTAACCCTGATACCTGTATGTTTTCGTAGACTTGTTTGGTATGCTATTAGTTGTGCTCAAAGACAAGCTGCTAAACTGTAATAAATTTTGTTTTCAAAATGTGTTTAAGTGTAGTGAAAGCAACACACTCTTGAGAAAAGTCTAAAGGCACAGATTAACCAGTATCCTAATAAGAAACATTTTATAACTTTTTCAGAAAGACACACCAGAGTCATGCATGCTGTAGGCTTTTGGGATGAATGGGGAATGGGGCAACAAATTGTTGATTGTGCTTTTACTCCTTTTTTGTCATCACGTTTCAGTGCTGTGATAAGCTGAGCACTCTTGAACATATGAAGTGAAATAGTAAAGTTGCACCCTGGATACTGAACTAATAACTTGCCCTCGTACTGCTGCCCAGTGGGCTAGTGTCAGAGATACTTAGACTGGACCCACTGGATGAGAGAAATTGTGGACTGCCAAATAGCTGTCACTCTCACATAATTTATAATCAGTAGTCTCTAAGTTTATGTTAGGTCCACTGCGCCAAAAGTTACAAAGAAAAAAAAATCAATAATAAAAAAATCATAATATTTTCATAGTTATTTCGCTTCACAGGTAGCAGCTTAGTTCATTATTGACTCAGCCACTTTGGTGAACTGCGCCGGCAGCTTGCTGGCATTTTGTGTTTCTCTCGCATCATTTCTCAGAAGACTGTTTCAGCACGATATGGATCAGTGAGTGTGAAAGCGTCCCTAAAATGATTCACACAGTGGGTGGAACTGACTTTATTTAGAGATGGAGGGGGAAAAGGACATCTGTGAGGATGAGAGTACTTTATTAGAGCCGAGTTTGGCATTGTAATTTAGTCCTGCTCTCACCAATGGCTCCAGTTTGCCGTGAAAATGTTTCATTCTATTTGTGAAACCTTTACCAGCTATTATTTCCCCGTCTCGCTTCATCTCAGCACAGACACCAAGTAAAAGGGGTGGAATGGTCGTCGTTGGCCATGTTTGGCCCAGTCTCAGAAAATCTCATTAAACTGTCCAAAAGTGGCATTAGGAACCCATTTCTGGCTGTTAACAGGGTGGATGCTGGCTGGCTGGCTGGCCTCAGAACAGCTGTTAGGGGTTGGAGGAATGCAATTACTAGTCATAATAATGTCTGAAGTGAGTACACTAAAGTCATGGTAATTATAACCTGCTTCCTGTCTTCAAAAGCCTGGAGGTGTTGACAGATAGAGACAGAGACAAGGGACCTATTACATCATATTATTTGCTGGCCTGTCATGGCCTAAGAGAAGTTGGATGATTCCGACACATAATAGATGCAATTAAAAACGTGTGTTTTCATGTGTGCCACTGTGATCATGTATAAATTCAATTTCCTCATAATTTCCCCATCATGCCAGCAGAGAGTCCAATTACTTATTCATGACATTTAATGGAAGCAATCTGTCTAACTCTTAAGTGGGAAAAAATGCCTGTTGAGGATACTTACAGGGATGAATAAAACAAACCTGACCAAGCTTTTTATACAGTCACTACCATACCAGACCCACCTTGTTAGTCTTACTTAGAGGCCTGGTCGTTGTTTTTTTTTTTTGGGGGGGGGGGGGGTTTAATGCTTCAAATTCAAAAGTAGGTAACAAAGCTTCAAGCAGTTTGTCTGAGTGTACAGAATTTATAGTGGCTTTTTGTTCACAATTACCCACAAACAGGCAGTGGCATTTTCAACAGAAATGACAGGAAAACAACCACTGCAGCTATTTTAGTTGCAGAACAGCCTCTATGCTGAATGATCATATGAACTAAATGAGATGAAAAACATTTAGTGTTTCACGTTTTAGTGGATGAAAATGTCACAAAAAGAACTGTGCAAAGTGCAAATTGCATATTGTGAAATACTGACCTGCAATAAAATGTACTGCTTTCTAACCATTAATAGTAAAGAGTTTGTGCAGTATGGCCTATATACAATACATTCCCTAAGAGAGCCACATATACCAACATTAACAGAATGGCTTACTGTAAAATACAGAGCGAGTCTGAGGGCGTGGGCTGGCAGCAATATCAATTCCTGTTAAAGTGGTTGCTTTTACAGCATTGGGCCCCTCACAAACACACTGTGATCAACTTTATACTGTGACATCAAAGGTGACAAGCAACAGAGCAAAAGCAGCAGATAAAGAAATCAAATGGGTATTAAGTGATCAGTGACTTTTATCGACCTCTGCCAATGTCCAACAACATTAATCTGCCAAGCAAATATGAATATAAATGTACATAGGTCAGACACTGAGCACATAGGTGCAATAAAGGATAACGTCTCTCATACAAAAAAAGTCTGTCTCGATGTGTGTGGGACATGCAAGTAAGTACTAAGCTATTGTACACAATCTTTCTTAGAGTTACTGAGTTCTTGTCGGTTAGCTCTACAGGTCTGGAAAAGCTCAGGACATTGCAACACAGCTTCAGTGCCACAGCTGCCACACACTGAGAAATTATTATTATTATTGTTATTATTATAGCTCACTCAAGCATCTAAAAATGAATGCTGTCTGATGATTTGATTTATTAGGTGGCTCCATGAGACAGACTTTTGTGAGGTGAGTACACACACATTTAAATTCACTTGTTGACTACTACTGTTTTATTTTATCTGTGATGAGCAATAAATAGATGTTTACAACTCGTGAAATGTTTTTGGGTGTAGTTATTCTTTAAACCATTTGTATTTAACAGTGCTATCCAGATGCCACAGGTATTACAATGTCTGGAATAGCAAAGCAGTCATCTGGCAATTATTTTGAACTGACATTGTGAGTAAGACCACTCTTCTCGTGGCCTCCTGTCATTGATGCTGAACGCCAGCTAAGATTAAAATACCTAACAACATTGCAATGATGCCTGCAAAGAAGAATGTGATTTGGATTTATCTTTTTTATTTTTTTTTAATATATGAAATAGTAGCCCAGCATCAACAAAGCCTGAATCTGCTACTTTGCAGATAAATTGTTCATTAAGGGAAAGAGCTGTGGGAATACAAAAAAGCTACATACGCAACAGGCAGTAAGTGGCAATGATGCATTTTGGCCTTCTTCCATGAAGGTAAATTGGATTGTTAAAGCAAGTGCCTTGAGCTCACTCTCCAATCTACAAAGCTGCCATGGACATCCACACTTGAATTGAGGTTCTTCAAAAATAGATGATTTGTTATATTGTGGCTATCTAGACAACAATTTGAAAACAGTATCAGCTGAACATCTCTTGTTTTCCTATGAAACTGGTGTGGAACAGAATTCCTCCTGAGAAAGAAAAGATTATTTTCCGTCCTGATAAATGTGTCTGTCTTTTGTTTTATCATCTCATTCATTCAAAGGAAATGCAAAACGGAGCGGGCAATGTCAAGCCCTTCACTCTGGCTCTCTCTTTGCCTAGTGTGCTTTGGCTTGAGTGATGAAGTGCTTCAGGGGACTGAAAGTGGTATATGCTGCTATAGCCATTACATCTTCTCCTTCTGCAGAATATTTAACCCTCCTCTGTTGAAGAAGTTTGTTCCTTGTGCGTTCGAGCATAAGATAGATACAGTAGAGTCTGGTTTCAGAAGTAAACAGCAGTAAAATACTGTCACTTATGCAGCACACAAGTCTGAAGAAATCTCTATTGCTGTGCAATGTTACCAGGTTAGGACTAACGGCAGTGGGATCTATTCATGGTCTGTAACCAAGGGAGCTCCAAGGTACTCGTCTGAAGATGTAGATAAAGAATGTCACCTAGGCATGATTGCTAGAGCAACTGCACACACACACACATACATACACACCGCATTCAAAGAAAGAATTGAAACAATGTCCACATCAGCCAACCATGACGAGCCTGACAGGTAATCTTAGGAGAGCAAAGAAAAGGGCATTCAATATGTCTCTGCCTTGAGTCTGTGTGTGTGTGTAAATATGAAGATGAGAAATGGATTTGGTCATGTTGGTGTGTGGAAGACCCAAAGGCCTCGCTTAGAGCGGGGACCCTCAAACCTCACATCAACCTGCGATGAAAAACTGAGGCAGGGAAGAGAAAGATGTGCACATAAAATGTTTTTAAGTGATCTTTCGACGGTCTAGTTAGATTATAAAAATAAACTCAAAACTAATAATCATATCGGTAATAACACTTTACATATAAACTCATTTATGATATGTTTTATCTAAAACACTTATTTAGATAATCTCTCTCCTGGAAAAGTCCACAAAAGCTTTTAACTCTTTACTAAAAAAAAAAAAAAATCTCACCAAGCAAACATGAAGCAATGCAATACTGCAGCAGGAACAGTCGAAGGAGACACACAATACTCACACACAACACCAATTGTATTCTTTTTACTGTGGTCTTATATATGCTGTATAACTTACAGAGTAAGTTATACAGATTTTACAAATAGCTCTGTATTTCTGTGGATATGATTTTACACAATGCAAACAATCCTCTGTGAATTACAAAAAAATCCAAAAGTCCAATAAAAACTTCCATATTCTGTAGTCTGTCGCATTGAGACATTCAAAATATCAGCATCAGGTTATTACATAGTACCCACAATGCGGGGGCATTTAATTGTACTGTCTCCATGTCTCACATCTCAATCTTAATGCCAAAATTTGCAAAGAGATTTGAACAATTTTCTCTTCCAAATCAAAAGCAGACACTCAATTCTTTTCCTGTGCAGACAGAGGAAGAAGGTACTGCTTCAGCTGAGGCCCATCTTCCACATGATTAAGCCATCACAATGTGATATTATTATGAAGACTAGACCACAGTGTGCAGCGTATTTGCTCCCACACAAATAGAACACTAATATACAAGGTTAGAAAATGAAGCTAGAGGAAACACATCGCTCTATTATTTTCCCCGGCTCTCAGGGCTCCATGCACACATAACCACACAAGCACATTTGAACACATCTGGTATATACCCGCAGCCACACACACCCCCTCACAAAGGAAGCAAAACTCAACAACAACTAATTAGTTTGCAGAGATCCTTCTGTTGGAGAGGATTGAGGGGAGCTGAGGTGTGTAACACCAATTCATCTTTTCCCACTGAAATGGGCAGCGAGGAGGTCTGAGCCCATCACATTAGCATGAAACAGTTTTTGACAAAAACAGCAAAATAGAACAGCGGGCTCCCAACCTCCCAGAACACGCCACACACTGGGCTTAGTCCCGTGCTACTCCACAACTTGGCTGGAAAACAAAAACAACACACTAACACAGGGGTGTGCAGGTTTTCACACCGCAGAGTACACCAATGCTATACACAATGCATCATGCATACACAGCCCCTGAAGTGTACTTCACCTGGGTGCAGAGCAGGAAAAAAAAAGATGACAATTTGTAATTTGGTAGTGGCTGGCAAGAAACAAACTGGAGAGGCACTATATAAGCTAAAACACACACGTGTACTGCATCAATGTGTGTGTGTCTGCATTCCTGTCTGTATTTGTGTTTTGCTTTTTTTCCCTGGATGTGAACATGCACACAAAATCACATGAAACTGGTTCTTTTTTTTTTCTGCGACAGGCCAGAAAGTGATCAGTAGAATATTGAAACGATTTCAAAATGGCCTGAAATCATTATCTTTACCCAGCCGGACATCCCCTTCAACAAAAGCGATCTTTTCCATCCCAGAATATCAGGTGTCACCACGACTACCTGCTCTGACGGACCCTGTCAATGGCCAGATTAACACGGATCGGTGTTAGCTGCTGCCGCTGCTGCTCTGATTGAATTCAACTGGGCTTTCTGATGCATTCTGTTGTCTCAGGTAAACAGTGGTTTGTACAGTGTCAGACAGAGATAATCCTGTACATAGGGAGGGATTAGCCTAAATCAATAATGACTGCACACCGTGAGCATGTTATGGCAACTGGCATCTACCTCACAGAGGTGTACACCTGTGTTTGCTCAGGTTTTGTTTTGAAATCAAGGGGAAGAATTAGCTTTAAAGATGCAGAGAGTACATCTGTGGATTACATATGAGGAAGTTACCTAACAGAAAAACCCACATTCTGTCAAAGATTTAAACATTAAACCTGAAGTGTAATTTCACTTATCTGTCTGTTTCAAGAGAAATGAACAGATTCTCATTTATGAGTAAAAATTAAAGCTATAATTACGCTTTGAATGTGCCAGTAAAATTCCAGCTTTTTGTCTGGCACCCAGTGAAATGAATATTCCTTTCATTTAGTCAACACTGAAGCTTTGCTTGCAAGTTCTGGTCCATATCCTAACCCTAATAAATAAACCTTACAAGCAAGACTACAAGAGTGTCTTGTAGCTGACAGCAAGGAAACCAACACAAATAACACCAGGAGCAGATAACTGCAAATTCAAGAATTCAAGGCTCAAATCTGTTATGGTACTCAGCAGTGCCCATATTGGACTGTGTCTGTATTATCAGAGGACGAAGCAAAATTTATAAGATTGATCTTGCTAGTACATATGAAGCAACACGTACTTCATGTGTACTTTAAGGGTGGCTTTAAACAAACACACTGAGATCATCTCTTCAGCATTTTGTTCATGCATGGAAGAGCAAAAGGGAGGCATGAAGGAAAGAGGAGGGAGTAAGAGAGAGAAGTAGTACGAGAAAGAAAGTGGTGCAATGAGAGGAAAGGTGGGGAAAGTGAAGGAATGAGCGCAAGAGAGTGAGAGAAATGTGGGAGAGGGATTAACACAATTTCAGCAGAAGAGATGTGAGTTTGAGGGTGGTGGAGGAAAGCGAAAAGGGAAAAGAAAAGGAGAGAGACTCATTAATGCAGGGGATGGATATGGCCCATTAGGTGATTCCCAATAAGACTCTCTGGGCCGACTAATTCACCTGCAATCATTTACCCTACAGTAGGTTTGATCACAGGCACAAAGGCCGCATGGTAATCAGCATGCAGAGGAAATAAGACTGTCTCTCAGCTGAATACATGCAGAGACACGTGTGCGCACAGATTACATAGCGCAGGCACTTTCTCTCTTTTTTTTTTCTCTCCTTCTAAGTCTCTCACACAAGCTCACTCTCACAATGTCTCAAGGTCATAAACAATTTTGTTTCCTTCCTGCCGTGCTATTGGTGTTTCTACCATAATTAACAATTAACCTTTAATCGAAAATGCTTGTCAGAGCTCACACTTAACATGTCCATTAGTTTCATGTCAGCGCACAGGCAATATTAGCAGCCTTCACACACTTAATATCTCACATATTCCAGAGTACACAAAGCTTGACCTTCTAGCTATTGAACAGATGATTAACCTTTATGCTCATTTAGTCTCTGGTTCGCTTCATTACTTGATGAAATTTTAATTACAAAGCTGAAATCATGTTCCAAGAGCCCTCCCTAGAAATCCATATCTGAGCTCTCCCTTGAAGACCATCAGCTAATGTGCAAATTGAAGCCATCCACGCGTTTTGTCTTATTTCACTACTAGGGACAAAAAAAAAAAAAAAAAAAAAAAAAAAAAAACTTCAGCTTGAGTTTGGGTTTGGGAAATTGTCAGTTCAAACTTTTGAGTGAAAAAAATCTCCTGGCACTTCAGAAATCCTCTTGGCCCTCAGTATTTGTCATTTTTTAAAATTCCCAATGCCATAAGTTGTGCATTCTGACTGCTGAGTTGCAGCAGGAGCCAATATTAAATGGTTCTTCAAACCTCTTCGCTGATTCAAGGTCCAGAGCTTGACAAGAAATTCTCCAAAGCAGATGTTGTTTTCAATAGTTAATGGAAAGACGGAACAGATATCTCCCAGAGCAGAACTCACAAAACCCAAAAGAAACAGACATGTAATACACCTAAACAATATTCAGGCCCACAAGCACAGACAGCTAAACAAAGCTCTGTGTCAAATCAAAGCACACAACGTATAAACTAATGCAACTGAACTCATGTTTGCATTAATTCTAGTAAAAATACAAATATGCACCCACTCACAGCCAGGCATAGTGCAGGTGAACTCACACAGGGGCACATTACTGGTCATTGGGCAGTAAACAGGTTTATGTTATATTTAGCTGTTTGCTCCACTTTTGCACTTTGGCTTGTCCCCTGTAAGCAGAAACAGAGTGTGCAGAGAAGACAAGGCTGGCAGCTCTGGCTCAGCTGATGCCAGTGCACAGCATCTATTGTTCACCTGCGGATTTGGGAACAAAAACAAGGTGTTGTGTCGTGTCATCCCAAGCGACTCCCTGTGAAAGAATAACCTGCTTTCCAACTGCAATCTGTATCATAGACAGAAGCCTGATTCCCAGCTAATGCTCATTAAGACTATAGCAATGGAGAGGGATAACGAGGAAACACAGAGAGGACTTTAAGCCAGATTGGTCTCAGCTTTTCTTCAACATGTTTTGAGAGGAGGAGGGAGGGAAAAGTGGGGCAACACTTTCCCTGGCATCTCTCATCATGCGTGAATAATGGAATAGAAACACGTAGGGGAAGCAAGGGAGTGAAATTGGGACTGAGATTCCAGCCATTAGATTTTCATTTTATCTTGAGAATGAGAAACGAAAAAAAAACCACACAATCAATTTATGTAAAGGCTACTACCTTAAACAAGGAAATGTTCCTTAATCTTAGACAACCATGAGTACTTCATCCCAGTTCCTTAATTATGTCAAATTTTGTATAATAATCTTGCTAAAACATTATGGTCTTCTGTAAGGGAACTACGGCAGAGTGAACAGAGAAAGGTCTTATGTAGGTCATCAACCTCATCAGGAATTAACTCTGGGAAACAGAGAGGTACACGAAGAAAGAGACATATAGTATAAATTGTGAGAGAAACAAAAAAACATCTAGATGTATACCAAAGATGCAAGTTGGCTAAGAGTAAGAAGCTTAAATTTAGCTAGGAGCAATCAAGGAAGCTTGGCAACATCTGTAGAGAGTAGGATGGAGAAGGGGAACAATAAAAAAAAGACAGGAAAAGAAGAGAGGAAGAGCATGAGGAAATACATAATAGCAAGAGTTTTAGCACCTTAGGTTGCACACCTAGACAGGATCACGTCTAGCCAGCAGCCACTGGAAATGCCAATTAGAGAAAATGAAAACAGCTGAGGCCAATGATGGATAGCTCCTGTACTCACTGGCAGATAATTGAAAGCATTAGCTCTTCAGTTATTATCAAAAAACTCAAGCAGAAGACTCTCTGAGTCCCTGTCTCAGCTCACATTCTGTATTACAAAGCCAAGGATCTGAGTGAGTATTATCAATCAAAAGTGATTCAGTATTCAGTTATTCACAATAGAAATGATTAAGATGGGCTGCATCAGAGGTGGCTGCCACCAGCTGTCAGGTTGATACTCTAATTACCTTTCCTTTCTCTTTGGTTTCAGCTGCTTTACTATTTCTGATTATACTGTAAAATCATTGCTACTTCCCTCCCTGTTTCCCTTCCTGAAAAAGTTGTCTTGTTTTTAGAAGGACCACGATGCATTTTGATGTTCAGTCAGAGGAGCTTGTTGAGAGGCTTTGGGTCTATCAGTTAAAACAAAACAAGAAATAATAACCAAAATTGCAGCTTTGAAGTTTTCAAAAATGCGCACGCACACACACACACACAGACACACACACACACACAGCCATAAGCACTCTTTAGTGACAAGTCAAATGAGCATATCAAACTGCTCTCATACTCAAACTCCTTCTTACATTATTCACTGACATCTTCTCCCTTGTTTCTCGGGTGGTAGAGTAGTTACCTGCTCCTCTGACACATGACAACTCCCCTTCCCCCCATCAACCTGTCAGCTGAATTTGACGGGCTTTTTAAAGGCCTATGTGAGATACGTTTTGATCATTAGCACCCCATTTCTCAAAAAGAATATGTGTCATCTAAAAAGAACTTGGGGAAAAGCTTTATCCCATGCAGCCTCTCCTCCATGGAGCAAGTTTCTTGCTCTTCCTGAGGAGGCAGGCAGTAGTTAAAGTATCAGAAATATACTTAAAGTGTGCTGCTCTCACCCATTAACTATCCTTGACACACGACAAATGTGTATGACTCTCATCCATTTTTCTTGGAGTTTGGACTGTCAACTCTGTTAGGCGTTTACAGATTCATGATCGATCACACAGACCATTAAGAACTGAGGAGACGACTGCCATGTGCTGATGCCCCTGCTGATTTTTAGATGTATTTATTTATTGAACAATGAAATAAAGAAAAAAAGTATTTATGAATTGTATAGAGATCTGCTCCCTCCAGTGTATTTTCTGTGTGTTGGTACCTTCATACAGATGTCACTCTCTACTCTTACAAACTGCTGTAGGAAGGGACCTGTGAACTAGGCAGAAATAAAATGCTGAACATTATGATAATCAGCCTGAGACACTTCTCCTCTTGACTTAGTATAGTTATACCATGACCATGGCTCTCCACACTGCACTGACCCACCTTGAGCAGAAGGGGACATATGTGAGGATTCTTTTTATAGACTACAGCTCTGCATCTGCTATTGTCCCTGGCAGATTGGTCACCAAACAGCTCGACCTGGGTCTTGGTAAATCCCTGTACATGTGGATCAAGGACTTTCTATCAAACTGCCCACAAGCGCTCAGAGTCGGTCCCCACCTCTCCCAAGCCTGGACCTGAGCACCCGCCCACCACAAGGCTGCGTGCTGAGTCTCCTCCTCTGTTCCCTTTCTACATATGTCCGCATCCCCACACCACAAGCAGGAGCAACAGCAACAGGATGAACACACACTCAGTGCATTCGCACAAACATGCAATCTAATATAATTAGACTGCATTTTTTCACATCTTGCATTGTACATAAAGATGATCTGCTGTTGTGTTGCAGACACATCTGACCAAGCCTATCTAGAGCTGCTATGAAGTAGGAACCCCAGGTGTTACTAATAACATTAACAATGGCTGAAGTCTCCTGGTAAGCCAATGTCAATGTGTCAGTCAACACAGACAATACCAGGAACATGAAACTGTGCCCCTTTGCACCTGTGCCTATGTCCCACTGAGACATGTCAAAATGTCTTCTGTGAAAAAAGTCCTAATGCTCTTGTTGAGTCTTGTCTGGTATATACATCAGCTGCTTCACACAGCTGTGTCTCTATGACAGTGTGACACCTGAGCTAGTAGTATGCTTACATGACAGGTGAGCCTCCACGGCTCAATCATCTCAGGCAACGGCAATCAAGCACAAAGACAACAGAATGATCTGTAGAGACAGAGGACTGCCCAGTCCAACCTATATCCCCTGTCTCTTGCTATTTACTGCATGTCTTATCTGTTTTCCCCTTATTTTCTGTAAAGCACTTGTGATAAAGCTGTACTGTATACAGCATATATAGTAGGTTCACTGATAAAATTGACAATATACTACAGAGAACCATTAAGAGGACAGAAAAGATGTCATTTCAAGTACACATCCTCAGGCTAGTTTGGAGCGTGTAACTGAACCTGTCTAGCATGGAGGTATAATCATCACTGGATTTGCTACCAGCAGGCGTATTTTGTTTTATAAACATGTGGAACATCGTGTAAAGCCAGGGTTTCAATCACTCTTGTTTGGGGCATTTTATGGAAGTAACAATGAGCAAAACACCTGTGAGCACATTAAGCATGCCAACAATTCAGCCCCCTTTAAACATCAGAAAATCATCTGCATGCTGAACAACTATCATTATGCAAGTGATTAAAAATCATAGTGCCTGTAGAACCAGAAACTTTACTTTTAAATTTCACAGTCCTCTCTCCACTATAATTTCAAAATATGGACCACATGACTCCTCTCAAATTCAACCAACTCTTCATCAACATGCTGGTGTTGTGGCAAGCAGGCTCTGAGCACCATGACCAGGAGCAATCTTTTAATAATTCAAAGTGTTTCTCATTCAAAATCTGCACGATTGTGGCAAAGGGTTGTGGTGCATCAACCACAACCTGTCTGCCACAGAGGTGTGATGAGCATTAGTTTTGCCTCTGGCAGATGGGTTGTTATGAAAGGAGGGGGCCTGAGGAAAAACACCTGGGATAGTTTGCCACAGCTTCCCAATGTGTAAATGGAAATGTGTAAACCTGCTATCCGTCTGCACAAAATGGACATGGCCACTGTGATTACTAATTCTTTTTTCCTATACACAACACAACAAAAGGTCCAGTTCATATTTTCTCTCTACAGCCAATACAAAATGCACATCAAAGTTCATTAGCGCCTCGTCTTCTGTGTTTACAAGTGGCCTGATTGGTTCATACTGACATCGTGGCAGCAGGGTTTTAAATACTGTGAGCAGGAATGCCAATGACCTGCCTGAAGCTAATGGTCCATGCTGTAATGAAACAGTGCAGATACAGACTGATTACCTGCACACCTCCCACTGCTCCCATTTCAGACACACCAATTTCAGTTTGTCTCCCTTCATTAGTCCTTGGTCCTGACCAGGCATCATGAACAAGGCTGTTACATACAGTTCCAAGTGTGGGACATTCAACAGTGAGAAAAAGCAAAAAATCTTGGTTTTGGAGAGAAAGACAGGTGAAATAGGTGTATTCCACACAAGTGCATGTGTACAGTCTCTGTATTTGTGTATCTGGTACAGCCATTTGCAGAGCATTCAGAAAGTCTAAAGAGCTGTCCACTCTTTTCTCATTTCACACAAAAAAAATCTTGTTTCTAACAATCTTGGAGCATTTTTTGCAAACTCCAAGTGGCTTTCACATGTCTTTCACTGAAGAGAGGCTTCTGTTTGACCACCCTGCCATGAAGCCCAGACTATCCTTCTGGAGATTTCACCCATGTCTACACAGGATCTCTGGAGCTCAGCCAGAGCAACCACTGGGTTCTTGGTCACACCTCTCTTATGAAGGCCTTTCTCCCCTGATTGCTTAGTTTGGCTGGTTGTTCCAGACTTCTTCCATTCAATGAGGCCACTGTGATCTTGGGGATATTCAATGCAGCTGAAAATTTTTGTAGCCTTCTGTAGATCTATGCCTCTCTATATAATATATATAATCTAACAATTATAAAAAGTGAAAGGAGCAATAGTAGAAGCTCACAATCTGAAAAGTAGTGGTTGCTGTGTGTCATCCTCAGAGCATGACGAAATATATAAAAGTGAGATAAGAAAGTATACTTGATGTATCCACTCAAGGAGAAAATGCTGATATGGGACAAAAGCCCAAGATATTCCCCGAAGCACCCAAAATGAAAACCTTAGGTCGATGCCCTGCCAGAGGAAGGTCCAGTGCAGTTAGCTACTTAAAATTAATTGTCAAAGAGAGAGCTAATATGGTGCTAATGCTAACTCTACATGTGCACTCAGCATATTCTGGAGATCTGAAGTGCACTGAGGACAATAAACTTTCGCAGTTAAGTACTGCGAGGGAGCTGTTAAAGCTGGAAGGCTCATTAGGATACAGGTTTGACTTGAGTTTCTGTAAGCTTGAACATTTACATAGAGAACTACTGTGTCAGCATCACAGAGATTCAACTGCTACCATAATAGAAATAATGAAAACAAAAACTGGCTTTCCTCCTCATCTGCTTTAGGTTGCTTACCTTGTATTCATCCCTGTCTCTCTTTCCCTGACTGTTCTCTCTGGGGTCCAGCCTGTATCCCATATCCCACACAGGTCCTGCAGTGCTCTACCTCCCCCCTCGTCAACATCTGTTCCCTATCCTTGCCTAGTGCCAGGGGCAGCTCTCAGCCAAGACAGCCATACCATCGGCACCAGCTCTGTCCCTGCCTGCCAAGCATCTGATCAAAGGGGACAGCTGTCGAACAGATCTGCATGCCAGCCAGGGTTGCTGCATGAATGAGAAATGGGCAGAGGAAGGGAAAAAATAAACATCCAACACCATCACCACCACTGCCCCAGCCAGAAAAACAGTTTGATTGGTTGTGGACAGCTGAAGCCATACGCCGAAAGCCTGGAGGAATCATAGTAGTCCGTTTTTACCCACAGCAAAGAGAATAATTAGCAGATCACAGATGGCAATGCCCAGAGGAGTACAGGGACAAGAGGACAAGGAAATTAAATAGATTAGATATTGTCTTGTACCCTGTGAGAGGCTCATACACACGATAAGGGAGAACTTATAGTGCAGTTTAACTCTGTATATAGAGCAAAGCATTGAGAAGGCCATGGTAAAGGTTTGTTTGCCAGTGAGATCACATATACTGAGAGTAAGGCACCGGGGCAAATGTGAAACAGCGGAATCCCTGGATGATTCAACTCGATATAACAGACAGTGAATAGAGGGATTTAAGACATTCATTTCATAAGGCCTTTGGTCAAACTCTTCATGAGACCCACAAATTTTCTAGCTGTGCCCCTTGTAGGCATCACTGAGGTTAACTGCTGAGTTACTTACCTTTGCATGCATGAGTATGTCCCAAATATGCCTCGTTGGAAGTCTGATGATGAAAGAAACTGGTGTCTTTCCAATTGATTTGGGTTTATTCTACAAAAAATAAATGAAGTCAGTATAGCAGCTGCAGAAACCGGGCCTACACATGTACACCTTTCATCAGCAAAAGCAAACAAACTGTTTGCTATGTTCAGCTTTCAATAAATCTATCAAACAAAATCAATTAGTTCACCATAATCACAGATAATTACAATATGTGGAAATTTCATTATACAATAGTGGCTATATTTGTTTTTCATAATTAAACTGAAAATAAACAACAAATGTAAAACAGACAGAAAGCACAGTGTCACACTGTCACAGTGGCTCTGAGGCTGTACACAGCAGAGTCGGCTTATAGATATGCCAACAAGCTCACAGTGGCAATGCTAACATGCCAATGTTTAGAGAGAAATGTTGACCATGGTGAACATCTTAGTTTAGCACGTTAGAATGCACACATTTGCTAATTAGTGCTAAACACAAAGATGCAGCCAAATGTTGATGGGAACATTTAGACTAAAATTTTGCCCAGGTGATAACCAAAGTCATCAAGAATCATCTTATGGTGGCCATGAATGTCTGTAATTTGTTTTGGGGTTTTTTTTTTTATTGCAATCCACGCCACGGTTGCCAGCATATCCCCAGATCCATAATAGTGTGGCTAAAAAAGTGTGAAACTGAAAGTGCAGTACAAAAGAACAGGGAGAGGTCACGAACTTAACTTACTAACTAAATAAATGAGAATGCTACCCAGTTAGCTGTTAGCTTATCTTCAAGCTAGCACGCCACAACAACATGACACACTCAATTAGCATTTTTAAATTTAAACACAGCAAAGCTGGGCCACACTTAGAGCCCCTGAAAATAAAATTTATAGCAAGTTTAACACTCGGCGCAGACTCACTTCTTTTCAGAAACACTTCCAGCTGATGGAGGAGAGTGGCGCAAAATCAAGCTGTCTCCAGCACCGATCCCAGGCGTCAAAGAGCAGGTGCCCCACGACAATGTCAGCCACGAACACGTTAATTGGGGAAGAATTAAAAATGACAAACTATCTGGATGGCGTCTTTAGCGACTTATTAGACAGGGAAATGCAACATCTGGCAGGTGTACCCGTAACAAAAAAAAACCGCATTTAATCCGACTTAGAAAATATATTAACGTGACAAACATTAAATGTCATCTCCAAGATGACGCACGATCCTCGACTCCGCTTTTCGGCGGTCGCGCTGCACCTTCGCTCAGTGCTTCCACCAGTGGCCGGAGAATCTATTACAATAATACTAAACAAAAAAATAGAAAAGACGACTGAGTGGTCAGCAGCATCTGATTGGACCTTGCAGTGGGATTATTGACTATCCTATTATTTGCTTTTTCCAAAATAAAAAAAAAATTTCAGTCTTAACATCTGAACCCACACGAATGACGCAAAGTTCTCCGAAATATTCAGATGAATGGACAAGACAACTTCACAGCTCCATCTGCTGAGGAAGATCATGTGATACAATTAAAGATCCAGAACAGTTACGACATGGACCTTGAGTTAAGATCATTATGGTTACAGCAAAGCTTACTGCACCCACAAGCTAAAAGTCACTCCTTTTTTTTTTTTTTTTTTTTTTTTGCCTCAGTAAAGTTATCTAACCATTTTTCATCCATTCCACAGTTCTGTATGTAATGACCATTATAGCCACAGGAGGCTGCTATGGCAGTCGGCCTTTAGTCTTGCTGTTTGATGAAGATTGAGGACGCCTGGCAGGATGCCGCTGGTTAGAGTTCCCCAAGGTTCAGTCTTCCATGTCAGCAAGCATCTATCAGTTCCTACCAGCTCCACGGGTGCACTGTTCTGTAGCTGAGCCTGACCCCTGAACTCCATTTGGAGGGCCATAGAATTTCATTTACATTGCTATCATATCATAATTAAACCATCCACTGTATGAGTTGTGTTTTTGTTGTACTGCAGAATGCTAATCTCTGCTCAGTCTGGCAAGCAAACTGCACCTCACTGGAGCTTGACAGTCTAATGTGCTAAGTCACAGAGAGCCGCGTCTGAGCAGGATTAAAGTTCTTTGGAAAGATTGCTGATAACTCATGCAATCCTGTTTTGACTAAGTTTCACATGAGCACATTGAATTGTTACAGTAATTAAAGCAAATCCGCCTTCCCATATAACCTAATTGTCACATTAATATTAATAACAATACAAATACACTTCTTTTTGCAATGGGATCCAGTCAGGAGTAAGTACCCCCTCTCCCTCGTGAATGCTATTTTCTTACTTACAAAATACTTATTTGCCTTTACAAACAAGTTGATTCCTGCAGTGAATTACAGAAGCTGGAGTGGTAAACTAATTAAAGCACCTCAGGGAACCCAGAGGATGTGAGCACACTGTCTATAAGGAGTTAGAATATGTACAGTAGCCCCAGATCCAATTAGGGTGCACTACCACTTGGCTACTGTTGCATTATTGAAGCGTATTATGGGACGGCTGGACCATAAGAGATAGGGAGTGCTATTAAGAGCAAACCTATCCACCATGGAAAAGTTGTCCCCTTGAATTAGTTTGTGTTGAATATATGCAGGTGCAAGAACAGAAGATAATGGAAATGGATCTGGGCACTGATATGTCAGTAATCACTTTTCTCCTGAACTGTAGTAGAAAGGAAAAAGTTATACAATGATGACTTGCTTGTTAACATTTTTTTGATGATGAAAGAATGAAAGAAAGTACTATGAGATTAGGAAGGAGCAGTCAAAGGAAGGAAACAACCAATTTGACTTCGGTGTGGTCTAACAACTGCAGCCTCAAGTGTACAGAGTATTTCCAGTTGGGACATAATTTAATGTGCCAAGTTGCTAAAATGAGTCGATTTTACACCGTGAACTCACTTGTGCAGTCAGATTTGATTTATAAGCACTAACAGGCCACAGGACAGCCAAGCAAGTCCAAGGTAAATGTCTTTAATCGAACATCACACAATCTTTAAGTTTAATTAATGCATGGAGCTGCAAGTGAGCGATGCTGCTCAAATGGAAAAAAGTGGGGGGTGTTTTTTGGAGTTTGATGGGCTGGAGTAAAAGGTGAAGATGCTAATTACCTTTCATCGCTCATTCAGAGTTTTCAGTTACAGCTCAGCATGCTCTCTGGAAACGTGTAATAATGATACAACCTCTCAATGCACGATCAGTTCCTTTGATAAATAATAATGCTACAGTCCTGGCTGGATGGCATTGAGGAGCTGGCAGTAATGAGGCCTGTATTCCTAAAAAAACAGGTGTGGGTGTATAAGATGCTTTTAAATGTAGGGGGGGGGGGCAGTGCTGCATATGAAACACTTTCAGCAGTGGGAGGAATTTCTGATCAGTGTGCATCAGCGAGATGAATTCAACTACGCTACCTTTCAGTATTTACAGTGTTAATCACCCATCCCAGTCCCAATTCAATAAAAGGGGCAGAAAAGAGCAAAAAAGACAGCAGAGTGGGGAAAGCGTACTTGTTATAAAAATTTTATTTAGAATAAAACAACATAGCCATATTACACGTAGTGTGGTCAATCTATTTTACATACCTCAGGAGAAGCGACACAGTTCTGCCATGGTACGGTTCATCATGATTGTAATCATTAAAATTATCACCAACATCGTCGTCAGTCTACAGTCAGAGGAGGTTATAGTAGTGTTGTTCAGTCTCACAAGTTTTACAGGATAGCATATAGCACAACAACACAACGCAGTGAGGGACCAGTGCTAGAAGGCCAGTGGAAAAACCAACAACAGATAAAGTAATACTCGTACAGGTGGCTAGCTTCAGCAGGCCACAGACCCATTGTGGTACAGTAATAATAACTTCTTTTTTTTTTTTACTTGGTATCTCCTCGTTGCAGTGTATACAAATACAGTAAGCTAAAGCATTAGAATGCTAAACCAGGTTGTTCATGTTCTGTAAATGATCACAACTGTTTTAAACAAGTTTACGAACCACAAAAACAAAACTGTGTCTATGAGTCTGAGGTAGCAAGGCAATCATGGCTTTCCTCTGATTTCTGAACATATATCTTTAAAAAAAAAAAACTATTCTACATAATGATGGTGGGCCTCTTACAAACCCAGATTCAGAACAACTTTAGATTTAAATCTATATTTTCCAAAACTTCTCACTTTATACACAATCCCACTTTAATTCATCAACTCTTATCTCGTCTTCCACTCGTGGAATGACAAACTGTATAGGCACAGAAGGGGTAAACTTTACATTAACAAATCGCAGTCGACGCAAAGTCTGCCGGCATATCAATGCTTTAAAGGGGAACTTGACATCAAGCATGCTACAAGATAGATTTTTAAAACAAAACAGAAGCTTGTGACAGTCTAAATCTTCAAACTCATCCTTTCAGCCACTGAATGTTATTACTCAGGAACTGTGCGTGCTCCCAAATATGGAACAAAAGCTGTGGCTACTTCCGTTGACAATAACAACTGGGGGCTCAAGGGTTCAAAGCAGTGGAATGACAAAAAAGACTGTAACAGTTTGATTCCCAGTGAAGGAAGAACTTAAAAAGAACAAAACACAAATCCCAAACCACCCTCTGAAAAACAAAAAGCTTGTTTTGCTATACAAAGCCCCGTGTCCATATACTCATCTGCATATCTAAACAAATCACTGACAAATGTTGAACCAAGTTCAGGTACAATCTACAGATCATAAAATGTACAATTTGCATAGTACAAGACAAGGTGGTAAAAGTAGTTAAGTTGTCCGGTCCTGTGCGTCTTTGGGATTTAGGGTCGGGAGGATTACTTGTTTGGGAATGGTTCTGTCTCTTCCAACACTCACTACACACAGACACACACACACACACGCACAATCATGTGTACATAAACAAACACACACCATCCTGTGTGATGACTGTTCTCACATCACCTGCAAAACAGAGAACACAATCATGAAATCACAATGTCGGATCACAAAAGTTACACATTTTAAAACACAGATATGTGTGTGTGTGTGTGTGTGTGTGTGTGTGTGTGTGTGTGTGTGTGTGTGTGTGTGTGTGTGTGTGTGTGTGTGCATTTGGGTTCAAGTAGACCCACTGAAAGTTAGTACTTTGAGTGCAGCAGGTGAGCCTGCCTCATTTCTTTTCATCAAGACATCACTGTGTGGAAACATCACGAGTTGGAACAAAGTAATCGGGTTTGAAAGCTGGTAAATGGACTGCAGTCCCTCAAGCCAGTTACAGTCCATTAGGAGCTCAGTGTGGAGGAGAGGGAGGAGGTGGGCATGGATGATACAGGAAAGATTTTAGAAAACATAGCTGTCTTCATAGTAATGGAATTAGGCACTTAAACCTATTCACCCATGCCTTTGCGTAAAAATCAGCAGAAAGTGTATTGTGAGAGGTATTTGCCAAGGACAATGTGAAAAAGAAAAGATTGAAACGCTGAATGAAATAAATACCACTAAAAGGAGAGTGTGATTCACTTCATTTCCTACATGTACTGAATGGAAGGTGCATATTATGGGTGTTTTACAGTATCATGATAAACTTGATCTGTCTTGATTTAAATTTCGAGGTGTAAAATGCTTAAAGCGGTAAGTTGAAGTGCGATGGTCATCAAAGAGGAAAGTAGAAATCAATCAAAGGGAAAATGTGTGAAACAGCCACCACAAATGGATTCATAGCAAAGAGACAGCTCGACTGGCGTGTGAAGGCATCATCTGTGTGTGTGTGTGTGTGTGTGTGTGTGTGTGTGTGTGTGTGTGTGTGTGTGTGTGTGTGAAGAGGCAAACCGAGCAGTTTAAAAAGACACTGGGAGAAAGGAGGAATGGAGCGGGCTGAGGAGCACCAGGCTGGGGTAAATAATTACAGTGGGAAGAGGTCAGTGCCAACAGATCTCGCAACAACTCTGTCTCAAAATGCACTTGGGCCTCAGACCGGGGGAATGAGAGGAGCTGCTAATGGCACTCCCCAGAGATCCATTAGCTGTCTCGCTCTCACAGGCCACCAAATGTGAAAGGATGAAGCAGGTGAAGGCTACAGAGGGGACTGCTTTTGTGGCAGCAGCTGTAATCACCTCTAAAATGTTGCTCTGCTCCAACTTCTCTCACCTTTACCAATTACTAAAATACAGACCGGAAAACTCACACAATGGAGCAGACAGAAAGAAAGCAGGAGCTTCCGTACAAGCTGCAAATACACAGACTGATTCACAGTATTGTTGTGTGGAAGAACTCCGTCTTACCTGTGGTCTCGAGGAGAGGCTTGAGGCTGTGGGAGACAAAACAGAGACAATAGAACAGTTTAACACTTGAACTCCCCAGTTCATTTCTGTTTTTACAAGTCTGCACTAAATCATCAGCCTCTGGGCCCCTCCCACATATTCATGCACACACACTCAGCTCTGTGCTGCTCGGTCCCGATGCCTCAGAGCTGTGCAGTAAAACCAAATGCTAATAATGCTTGCTGGAGTGTCTGCCAGATTAGAATGGATTTTTAACTAAAGCCCTCATAGGAGGTTCAACTCTGAAAATTCGAACCCAATTTAAGCGAGTGAGCTCTAACCCGCTTTTCAAAGATTTTTATTTATTTTTCTATTTGATTAACATCCCCAGAGGTAGATATTCTTTCAAACTCTGCCATAAAGAGTAATGAGGGTCTAAGATTTTTCCTGGTCATATCAAATACTAAACTGAAATGATAAAAAAAGGAAAAAGAAAAAAAACACAAGGCTGAATTTAAAATCTGTGTGTTTGAGAAAGCATTTCAATCAAACACTCAAAGTCACAATGCAGATGAGTCCGCACACACCACACAAACAGTGATTCCAGTTTTTGGGAAAAGCACACCCTATACATCACTCTTCACTGAAATACAGGACAAGACCTTTTGAATTCATGACTACAGATGAGTGCACAGCTGTTCGAGATGCCATTATTTATAAATGGCACTCCACAATGTGCGCACACTCACTCACACACACACACACACCATCTACAAACAAAGCTGAGTGACAGTGTGATGTAAAAAAAAAAAGAGAAGAATAAAAGCAGAGCAGGAGGGCGTGAGATCGTGAAAAAGGAAAGGGAATTCAGAAGGACTGACAACCGGTGATAGGAAGTGAAAGAGGCAATCAAAAGATGGATGATGAGTCTAGTTGAAATTGTAAATTATGTTGATTGTATCTGGAAAATACCACCGTTTCTCCCCTTTCTGTTTTTAATGCTTTTATTTCTGCTACGTCAAACTATCATGGCATGAATTAAAAACAAAAACAATAAAATGGTAAAATGTAAAATGTAAAATGACATAGGTAGACAAGAGAAGAAATTTGTATTTTTTTATGGGAAACTTCATGTGTTGGACTGTGCACAAACAGAGGACTAAAGATTTTCAGTTCACATATTCCCAAATTCAGTCGATGCATGCTATTTCACAAGCTAGCACATCTGCAAATTCCAGTTTGATATAGTTTTAATCATAATATGTAAAATGTAAGATAACAGCAGCAAAGATTAAAGCTCAAATCAGCCTTTTTCCTGAGCCTTAATTTATCAGTTGATTAACTACAGTAGTTGATCGACAGAACATTAATTGGCAACTACTATGATAACTGATTACCCGTCTCAGTCATGTTTCAAGCATAAATGCCAAACATTTGCTAGTTTCATCTTTTCAGCTGTGAAGATCTGCTGCTTCTGTTTCTCATATATGGTAGTAAACTTAGTATCTTTGGGTTTTGGGGTCTTAGTCAGAAACAATAAGGAGAAAAAACTTCAACTGTTTTTTGTTTCACAGACCAAAAGATTAATTGAGAAAAGAATCAGAAGACTAATGATTAAAGTAAATGATTGTTGCAGCCCAATATTTTTTTGCAACTCAAATAAAGTCTGAATTACAATTTACTGGAACTAAACATTTGTCATATTGCTGTTTGAGGAAGGTACAAACTTGCCTAATTCACACATCTTATACGACACACATGAAGTTTCCCTGTGAGGGATGAAGTATGAACAGTTAAGCGGAGTGGCGTGCGCTACTTTTCTGCTGACCAGCGACCTTGTGACAAAACACAAATCTGCCCTCAGAGTCTGGGAAGACACGGTGGGAGAGAGGAGGAGGAGGAGGAGAGGGAAACTTACGACTGCATGCAGGGAAGGAGTTGTTAATCTGCTCCATTACATCTGCCAGGTCAGAGCTGCTGTTGTGGGAGTCCAGCAGCTCATCTGAACACACACACACACACACGCACGCACAGAGAAGCTGAATTTCAGTTACCACAAACACACTTTAATCTGGTACCACACCACAGAGAGCAACAAGTTTCCATTTGCAGAGAAACAATGTGAGAATCTTTACAGTGTTGTGAGCAATGTTCAAACTTTCAATGTAAAAGCTGTAAAATGTAGCTTCTGCCACAGTGACTCATTCCCAAAGACAGATCCTTATATATCAAGGACAGTAGTAGCATGAGTGTGTTTGTCTTTTTAAGCTTGAGTGTCTCACCTGAGTTTTCAGTGAGTGGCCCTTGATCTTGCACAGAAGGAGAGGACACTCCATTTACCCTTGAGTCTACCTCCGGCTGATACAGAGAGAGGGAGAGAGAAGAAAACAAAAAAGAAAACTCCATCATTATAAGATAATTATTCCGCTTGGCATCCGCTTGACAACTTCAAAATTAACAACTACTGCGCTCAAACCGACTTGGCCTGCAGTAAGTTTGTGCCCCGAAATGTTTTGAATATCACTGAACTGACTGTTTCAGGCACAGGCGAGATTTTAGGCACGTACTCAGAGATCTGCAGATAAACCGATTATGTGTGACCCTGTTTTTTCTTTTTTTTTTTTATCATTAAGATAAATAAACATGATAAATAAATACCTTGGATTCAAGTCACAGCTGATAAGAAATGTCTGATTAGAGCAAAGCAATTTGTCAAAACAATGACAGAAAAAGCCCAGTAACTCCAAAAGAAAAAAAAAAAACACAATGAAATTCTATTTTAATCAATCAATTAGACCTGAGGGTTTTTGTAGCTAAAACACTGTGGACTTCTGATCAATTGGTGAAAACATGCTGTGCTGCTCTGATGCACAGAAGCAAATACTTGAGGTTCAGTGACATTTACGGCTGAATCCCATATTCCCTCTTCCCTTTAGCTTTCCAGCTGCCAGAAACTAAATCAATGTTCCCTCCCCTCCCGTATCACCCCTCTTCTTCTTCTTCTTCTTCTCCTCCATCTCCTGGTGCCCCCGGCGCGAGTAAAGGCTAACATGTTGGAAACGTCTCTAGAGCATACTCAGTGTCTTGAGGCTCGTCTTAGAATAGCTAAGGTCGGGGCTTTGGTCAGCCTTCAGGAGTGTGAATTTAATGCGTGCCATCAGGCTGGCTGGGTTTATTATTCTGCAGCTTGGCAGTAACGCTGCGATTGATGGAAAGACATGTTGACGCATTGTCAGGACTCCGGAGACTCAAATGTCTGACGACAGAAGTTCTTATTTAGAGCGGGGATGTTTGTGCAAACGCAGATAGTTGTGCGTGTCATTATGTTTGCATTTTTTGTCCTTCAGAATCAGCATCAGAATCACATTACTCCAGGACCCGTTGGCAGTGGTGCAGAAAAATCTCAACAAGTCACATGTTAAACTCAGTGTTCGCAGGGAATATACAGTGCTAAGACACAGCACAAGAAATTTGAGTTTATTATGAACTCCAATATGAGTGGTGATATGTACAGTAATTTAGTTTTTAAGTATTTGTACTTTACTACATTTCCATTTTATACCACTTCATACTTCACTATATTTAAGATAATACTTTTTACGCCACTACATTTATTTGACGTTAATGCGTCAATGTTAATGCATCAGTAGCAACATAATATATGACAGTATAATACTGACAGGGGACGTTACGTTGACTAATGAGCACTTTCACTTTTCAAGATTCATGACTTTTACTTACAAAGGAGAACATCTAAATTTCAGTACTGTAGTGTTGATACTTCCACTATTCAACATATTAAATATTAAGATGCATTCTGTGTGTATATAAGTCAGTGTGATAGCAACTACATCTACAGTTAACTACATCTACAGTTTAAAAATGGAGGGACATCTCCACTATGGTGAAGGCTGGGTGAACAAAAAACTTTTTTTTTTCCTGTCAAAACATTGATCCTCATCCATTAAAAATCTGCCGAGTCACATCAGATGCCTTCCTCCGGCTGCATTTGTTGTGAGTTATTACTGTGCTTTCAGCTCCACAGCTACCAGAGAGCCAATACCTGCCCCTGTGTTTGCTCAGTCTGATTTGTCAGGACTGCTGTTTGTTTGGCTTGAGGGTTGCGCATTTCTCACTTGGCACAAACAATCCAACCTCAGCGAGCAATTAGGCCGCGCATAAACAAATCTGGAAGTTACTGATAGAGGGACGGGAGACGGATGCTGGACTCCTGGATGGAATAGTAATGATGTGATTAGGATCTAATTTGAGCCTTAATGAGCAGGTTTTGTAATTCAAAGGCACAAAAAAACAAAGGCAAAAAAACTGAATGGGTTGTCGTGTTTTTCCTATAGACATGCTATGTGGGAGCTGAGACGTGCACAAGGACGTATTAATGTCAATGAATTATTTGAATGAATCCATTTCATTTAGTGGAAGAATTCTGCATGAGTGTTTCACTTTAAATGAGTTTTTTTATTTTTATTTTTTTAATATTTTATGAGTTGCACTGAAGCAGCCCCGCCAGCTGGTGTGTGTGAGTGAGTCTATGAACTGTGATTACTGCCCTGCTGCTCCTCAACAACAAACCTAATGAACTAGAAGAAAAGGCAACTTATTGCAGAAATAAACCTGAAATCTTTGTTGTGTATGTGCAAATTTAAAAGGCTGCAAAAATCAATCAGCTTGCCATTCAGCAAAGACCATCAATCCCCTTTTTTGCAGCTAATTTGCTAAATACTGTATGTCCCTCATATTCTACTTTGTTAGTCTGAACCTGTGACTGTTTTTGACAGATATTGGTTTTCTGATTTGACCAAAGTAATTTTATTTTTAGAAAAAAATATTATTCAGCTCTTGTTACTTTGAAAACTCACTAAAGAAGTCCTCCTTTTAAAGATGACAAATGCTGGTAGCTGACCTTCATACCACATTTTTGTGATTACGCTACTTCAGGTTTTAAGTCCTTGTCAGTGTTGTTTTCTGCCTAAGCATCAAGTCTACAGCCATTCTTTCTGCAAATGGCCTCTTCACAGCTGCAGTTTGAATCTATTTCGACCAGTCCACTTTGAGTTGTCAAGGAGAGATCCAGAATGGCAAGAAAAAACCTTGAGTGCTTTTTTTTCTGGAGTGACGACTATTCTGACAACGTATAAGTCTATTAATATCTATCTGTGCCTTCTCTCAGCCATAACCTGTGGCTTCTTGGGATAAAACTGTCCAACAAATCAGTGTAAGTGTTATGTCACCTGGTGCAATAGCTGTCGGAGGCGGTGGAGCTGAGACTCCAGCTGTTTGTTGTGTTCCTCCAGGATGTGCATGCGGGCCTCCAGACGACCCTTGTGCTGTCGTAGCAGCTTGGCCTCAGCTAGAAGATCGGCCTCATCGGGATGGGTAGAGGGTCCCTCTGACTCCCAGTGGCTTCCAGCAGGGGCCCCTCGCTGGCCATGCTGCTCCTTTAGCTGCTCATATTCCCTTTGCAGGGTCCTGGGAAATAAGGATTAAAAACAAAAAACAAATCTGTCACATGTATACACCACATCTGGGATCATTCTGTTTATTTTTATGTACCAATCTATCAAAACGCACATATCACATATTTTTTACAAATATACAGTTCATACGGTTCAGGTTGTTACTATTTTTATTATTATTTAATTTTGTTGTTTTTTAATTCCTGAAGGAAACAGAGCTTTTAAAAGCTTCTTCCTCAACTCAGCTCAACCCCAACACTGGGGTGCCACACAAAAATACCACACTCATGTTTACCTCTTTTTTCTCAGTGAAATCCTATTTGAAGTGATTAGTCAAACATAAAGGACCCCCCACCAAATCTGTCGCCTCACTCCCTCCTCACCCTCTCTCTCTCAGTGCAGAACCATAAGCTGCAGTGCTTTACTTAAGTTGGCATTTATGAGCCTGGCAGTAAAGCTCTCTCTCTCTCTCTCTCTCTCTCTCTCTCCGCTCTCCCAGAGAGGCTGTGTGTATGGGTAATCAGTGTTAAATCACTCCAGTTGAGCCACTGGCTGTGGCAAAGGCATCTCTATAACAATAGATCGTACAGTGACTCTGTTTTGAAGCCATCTCCATTTCCTAATCAAACCGGGGAAGGACTTGGCGTCTGAGACAGACTGGGGGTTCGGGAAGTGTGTTTATGTTTATATATTGTGCACCGGAGTGTGACAGTGACCATATGTACTCAAGTGACACCAGGAAGCGATGTGACTGAAGAAACGAAAAAGGTAAACACTGATTTTTAAGCATTTTGAACTCCACAGTGTAGACATTTAAATATTCTTAATATTCATAACCTCGTATTGCTCTTGGAGAAATCTCAACTGAGACATGATTGTCCATCTTAAGAAGATTGTCCAGACACCGGTGATATATTCCCTTTATTTTGGGTCCAACCTCCATCCACACTGAATTCTCTCAGGTTTCTTTAGCAGACATACAGCACAATACAACGCCCTACCTCTGCTCCTCCTCCAGACGAGCGATGATCCGCTCCAGCTCGCCTCGCTCCTCCCTCTCCACGGCCTGTAGGATCTGGGCAGGACTCTGGGGCTGACTGCAGGGGGAGCCCTCCCCTCCCAGTGTCTGACAGTACTGCAGGATCAGGGCATGCTCATCATCCCTATGGAAAGGAATGAAAAGCTAAGTGAAGATTGAGGACCCAAATATCTTGTCCCTATTAGATCAGTTGAGTTCACCTTCTGTTTGGTTAGGGTGGGGTAGCTTATTTCAGGTCTTTTTTCTTTAGTTAAGTAGCTGAACTGATGCCACTACAGGGTTTCATTGTCTTCTTTCATGAATCAGGTTCTCATATATATATATATATATATATATATATATATATATATATATATATATATACACACACACACACACACATATATATATATATATCTTTTGCTATTGTAGGTTTGCTGTAAGCTCCACAATCCCTGGTGTAACACAGACATGTCAGTCTCTACTATCTGATAACTGGAATAAGGGAGGGCTGGGAGGAGAAGGAGGAAGCAAAGAAAAAGAAGAACCTGGCAGACAGATCGAAAGATATGGAGGGAGGGAGGGAGAAATGGCTACTGGTGAGTGCTGTTGTGTATCTGTACATGTGTGTGTGTGTGTGTGTGTGTGTGTGTGTGTGTGTGTGTGTGTGTGTCTGTATGTCTTTTTATGTGATATCTCAGTGATCTGAAAGGGGCTGGCAAGTCTTGCCAAAGCCCAGCTGTCACCTTCATTCTAAAACGCAACCTGAGCCTCGATGACTAAAACCTGACAACCACACACACACACACAAAAAAAACAAAAAAAAGATGGCAGACTGTTATTTAAAAGTCCTTTCCATTGCTAAAGTGACTGTCATTTCCAGAGCCAGTGTGACAGCCTGAAATAGAGTTTGGGTGAGAAAGTTTAGTGCCATGGTAGATTCACATATGACTTTCTATCTAAAACAAATATATCTTAATCAGCATAAGGCCGAACTTATTGTTCTGAATAGTCTGCTATTACTTCCCATAATATGTAGTATGGGTTTCAAGGAAAATTTTAGTTCATAAAAACTGAACAAAAATGCTCAATTTGTGATCTGGGAATCCTGAGACCTGGAAACACAGCAACATCACTACAATGAATTTCAAGCAGAAGCAACCAGATAATCAGAAAGGCTGTGAACAAGATAACAGTTTTTATTTTATACAGTGATAAAGTGATTGTGCACCCACAATTCTGGTTATAATTCATCATTGTACAGGGAAAGTCTTACACATTAAATATGGCATGTTCAAAATGGATGTTTTACCATTTGCTTTTGTTTTCTCTCCCAAATAAGTTTTGTTTTAAGGCTGTATGATTTTTAGACTGCTCAAAACTTTAGACTGCTTTAAACCTGGCTCACACATTCTTATCTGGGCGAGACCATAACTGAGTGCATAAACCTTGGTTATAATGAGTAAATTAATCAAATACGCTCCGGAGAGCAGACGGACAAACTGAAATGCCTCAAGTTTGACATAAGACACCCTTGAATTGCACCATGGGAGACAATCAATGAGTATTCAGCAAATATTCAGAAGGCCATTATCACCACATGTATAATAAAAGGGGTTACGAAAAGAAAGTTTTTCCCTTTTCAGAGATGACAGTAATTATATTATGTCGTGACCAAGGACTGGGGTGAGAGGATAGCTAATGAAAAGTACACAGAATGAGGCAATCACCTCTTCACATAAAAGGAACAATGTGCCAAGCCAAAGCTCATTCTATGATTTGAAGCACAAGTTTAGAGGGTTTTTGCTCATAAGAAAGGGATTTGCGTCAACCTTACGTTCAATCTTTTCATGTTTTTTGCTATAACGAAAAGCACCATTGATAAAAGAGGCATGAAATAAACTTTATAAGCCGTGAACACAATTTGTTTTGAACCTTTCTGCACTATCCATTAAAGACAAAAACATTCCACTGCTTTTTTTTTTTTTTAATCTCCTGTAACCAGCAGCGCTCTCTCACTTTTTATTTCACAGTTCCTTCCAAGCATTCTTTATTCATTCACTCATTACTTTTCCTCTCTAACTTTTCTAGTTTTTCTCTTACAGGGCTTCTGTTGTATGTATACACAGTTTTACATACATGCAGTTCTACACCATTGTCCCTCTAAAATGGAGCCTGAAGCTATGCTGAAACTTCTGAGTTGCTGATAAATGATGTAAAGAAAGCTGGCAGAAACAGGAAGCTTAATGTCACACTGCCACTGCACTGATGGGAGCGACGAGGAAAGGTTTAATTCCTGTAGAGAGTGTTGAAAATAGGTGGCAGTGTTGCCTGCTGGGGCCAGGCGGATGGGGGCCCTGCACAGTGAGTGACCAATTAGGCAGGTCTCTGGCACCAGGAAGCTGCAGCAGGGCATTATGGCTGGCAGGAGGAGCACAGAGGACAGCAGGAAGGGCATTATTACATGTGAAAATGGGGGACTGCAGGGGGTAGAGCCGGCTCACAAATCAACCTCTGGAATACTGGGACAAAGAGGAAGTGCAGTGAAAGGACTGGAGGCTAAGGCAATCTGGTGGTGGTGGTGTTGGAAAATGAGAAGAGGGAGATGACAGAAGAAGAGAGCATCAGTGTGGGAGAAGAATTAAATGTGAATAATGGTGATGAATGGCGAGGCTATTAGCTGTCATGCATTGTGAATATGAGTCGTGTCGGGTTCGGTGAGGGTGAGCGGAGGACATTGGCTAAGGGAACTTTTACAGTCTTTACCCAACAACAATAGTCTCTGGGACTGATGCCTAGCTAATATATCGCAAAGCAAGCGGCTGCTCTCAAGCTGAATATCAGCAGCGTAGGCTGAGCTCAGAGAGAGACAGTAAGAGATAAAGAAAGAGAAACAAGGAAATCTGGAATATGAGAGAAGAAGAAGGGAGAGGATGAAAGAAGGCCAGAGGCTACACGTCTTTCATTCCTCCCCTCTGGTGAAATGTTAAAACCTCTCCTTGTATGGGACTTCCACATTTGGGGACTGATCACTGAGAAGCGTATTGTTTATGATGCGGGGCTTCAAAAAGTGCATTTCAGTGTTTACCTCTGTGCTCTGTGTGTTTAATCTGAAGGTTGCCTGGGCCCAAAGGTAAAACATGATTAGACTACAACTAAAAATGATGAAAAGAAGAGAAGAGAAAAAGGAGGGAGGGCAAGGTACGATGAAAAGAGGTTTAAAAAGAAAAGGGCTGGAGAAATGAAAGGGAGAGAGGGAGAGAGGGACAGGAATAAAAGGCAAATTATGAAAGACAAGAAAAAGGGACAGCACTGAGGGAAAGAGTGGAATGCCAAAGATAACCAACCAAACAAAAAAAAAAAGAAAAAGAAGAAAAGCCAGGCGAAAAAAGGGAAGCGGGAGTCTCGGTCCTCAGCGATGCCCCGAGGCATTGACGACAACATTGTGCTTTAGCTAGAGGTCAGAGAAAACAGGCAACACCGACTCCCTAATTAAGGATTCCCTTTCAGATAAAAGCAATGCAGGACAAAAATGACACAAGCACTGAGGTCACACACACACACACACACACACACACAACTCTATTTCTAGAGCCTCTCTCTCTGCTACACACACATACTAATTATTGATATCACTGCACAGCTGGCAGCGAGTCCACATCAGAGTTTGCAGGCTTTGAAAGATCAGAAAATACGAGCCAAAACCCAAACATGCATGTAATTGGCAAACGCAGCCATCCATGTTACACTGTGTTACCAAACACTACCGGGAAGACACCTTCTACTGTCCCGTCAAGCATGGGAATAATTCCTGTGAATGTGTGTCCACACAAACAACCAGATGGAGTGGAGTGATAGACAAAGAGGCTTGTGTGAAATCAGCTGTAGGCGGGAAGAATAAATCTTACAAAGAGAGGAAAGACAAACACAGGAAGAGGAAGGAGAGTTATTTCTTCGTTGAGAAGCCTGACAGCACAATGCACAGCTTCATCTTTTGAAAAGAAATATGGCTGAGGGGACTTTTACTGTAACGATATCTATAAAGCACAATACTGTTATTTTTAGATTTCAAAGTTACTAAGTTTTCCTTAGAAGTAGGCCTTGATGGACACATTGGTGTGTAAACACACTGCCACTGGCTGATTCTGGCCTTTTAAAAACAGCCTGTACTTAAGTCAAAACTATGTGAATGTAACTAATGTTAATGTTGTTTCTTGCAGCACAGTAACATTTAAGTGAACATTATCACATTTATGACACAGAAGACTTATAAAAAATAAATTAAAAAAAAAAAAAAACATTTCCCAGGAAAGACCAAACTGTTTTCTAAAATTGTTTTTAGGAAAATAAGTTGGCTGTAATGATGACTGTTTTCACGAGTACCAATTTTCACCCCAAAGGTTTCAGCATTACTTAGCTCTTAGTCTCAGAGCCAATGTGTCGGGAATCAGTTCAAATAAGTTAATTATCCTCCACAAAAACAGCAATTACAATCTATAAACTGGATGTAACGCATTTCCCTGTGCAATTATCGGTACTGTTCAGAATGCACTAAATAAAAGTTTATATCATCTCTCAGAATTCAGTGTTCTCTACTGAGAGACTGGTTATTCATTTAACACATAATAATAATCAAATTTGGTTTTCCATTCTTGAAATTTAAAGTATGCAGTGCACACATAGGTGGCTATACTGTGCTTCATTCTTATAAGCACAAAGCCATTCTTATCAAAGACGTGTTCTGGAAAAACACTCTAGTCCCAGTTATCTTTCATGATTGGCATTTAAATTTGTTTTTTTTTTCTTGGGGGATTGTTCTCGCTTTAATCTTCACAGGCTACATTGTAGCTGTTGTTTTGCCGAAATGTGGATGTGTGTGCATATCTTACAGAAATGACACTGACGTAAAAGTGAGTGAAAGCACATGAACTATGATTATGTTCTAAATGTGCCCTAGTGGGTGTTTTTTTCCCGCTGCTGCTAAACCCATTAGCCTTCATCAAACCATCATCTTCCTCACCTCATTAGTGCTCTACACACTTCTGTGTACATGCCTCAGTGTTGTTTCAGAACTGCCAAAGATAATGGTTTCTTCTCTTAAATAAGCCTGAGTACAAAGCACAAAAGAGAGAGCGAGGAGGAGTGGGGATAATGTGTTTGTCCCGAATTGCGAAAGCTTTGAGAGGAAAATAAATCCACCTCTGCTTCCACCTTCCTCTTCTCACCAACACTTTTGTCTTTCTATTCTTCTGTCTTTCTATTGATCAGTTGAAAAGAGAAAAAGCGGAGAAATGCGGCTTTTGGGAATCTTCATTCGAACACTTTCTGCTTCTAAAACCGCTATTCTAAGAGGTAAGGTTAGATGAAGGTGAAGTGTGGGAGCAGTGGTCCACATGATGCACGCACATCAGCGAGGGATGCAACCTACAACAGAATGAAGCTGATGCTTCACCTCTTCTTTATTGGAGATTCTCAAAGACCATCTTCACATGCACTTTTCCACTGTTGTGCTGCAAATACTCCTTTTTCTAAAAAACCCGAAACTTGCTCTCCTTCTCTCTTTTTTGGCTTTGTGCTACTCAAAATTGTCGTTGAGATGCAAAAAAAAGAAAAACCTTCTGCATCCTCTCTGTATCTGTTACATTCACAAATTAATTTTACACCTGCACACACACATTGTTAATTCCCAAATCTATGAGGATGATCTATGATCTGGGAAATATTGAGATTTTCGACGCAAGAACACAGCGATGTGTTTGAACACATATGTTAGTGTATCCATGGGCTCAGAGCTCATTCCCCTGATAAGGATCTCAGTTGGGAAAAGGGACCAACGTGCGCGCACACGCACACACACACACACACACACACACACACACGCACACAGACACACACACACTCTATCAGAAACGGATGCTGCTCATTCGCTTTTCACCCTTTTTTTCGGATTTCTTCTTTTTTCAAGTTTGCCACGTTCCCATCTCCTCTGATCAAAGATAACTGGTCTTTATCAGAAATCCTGAAACCAATCACTCTCACTGCTCATTGTTGGCACTTTAATCCATTACATTTCTTCTAAAGTCCTCTCCTTACCGCTGTATTCAACCGCATCCCATTGTCTTTTTCCCCTCGCTCAACACTTCTATTGCTCTCCCAAAACCTTTCTCCACTCTCTCACAGTCTCTCCCCTGATATCTTTTCAGCAAAGTGGAAAGCCGTTTTATTATTTCTTTGGCTCGTTTTGATACACCAAAGACAAAGAATGTATGTTTTGGGGTTTTTGACAGGTAAATGGTCCACTTGGAGATGTCATATCATTATAATGAAACCAAATTTTACTTGAATTTTGGAACAAACTGTTTATTGTTTGGAGAAGCTATTCATCCAAATTCATTCAAATGGAAAATATTATTAGCTTGCATTAATAAAATGAATGTGTATATGTGAAAATAAAGAGGTTTGCATGAATATGTTTCTTGACAGCTCTTGGTTTACAACAACCAGAAAGTGCAATCGTTCTATGGAAACGTGTAATCATGTTGTAGGAAATGTCAAAATGTGTGAAAACAAAAAAGAAAAAGAAAAAAGAAAAAAAGAAAAAACTTGTAAATGGCAAACAGTGACTTACATGCTTCCTGTGGCTGAGCTGCTGTCTGTGGGCAGAGAGCCGTTGGAGCGCTCCATCTGTGCCAGCCTGAGAAAGAAAACATCATCAGGGACTAAAACTTAAACATTTAAAAGCTCTCACCATCTTATTAAAATGCAGAACATCTAAACAGAACAGTCTAAACAAATGAGGAGCTCAACGTCACAGCGTGAAGTCTTTAAGCCGGCTACATGACAAAGGACCTGAATGACAGTGGCCAAATACAATTTATGCTTGCACAGACTATGCACTGCGTATGTGTGTGCACATTCATATTTTTTGAGATATGTACAGCTGATGTGTGACTGTGTCTGCAGGTCATAGATCCAGACAGAGGAGTCATGCAAATGAAGCTGGTACTTTTGATCAAAGCCTGTATTCACTGAACTCTGTAATACAGCAGCAGCAGGGTTGTCCCGAACTGAGACACTATCCTTCAGGATGAAACTGAACTATGACAGAATCTAGAGGGGAGGCGCTGGGGAAGAGATACTGTAAGTTACAATTTTATGAGTCAAATCTTATCACTGTGTGCATTTTTCCGTGCAAATCTTTAAGCTTTACTGTAATCTACAATGTCAGCGTCTATAGTTCAGTTAAAATTATAATTCACAAGGCACATGTCTGTGTCATTGCTGATAAAACAATGCAGCCAGAAACATTGAGCGAAGGTTAATGGTGTGTGACCAATGGAAGGTTACAGGCCAGACAGAGCAGCGCTGCATCTGAAGACCATTCATGATTAAAGCCTTGTGTGGGAGGACACATTGGGGTCTGTTCTGACACAAGTAACCCTTGTCCGCTTTAGAGAAGATAAGCTCTCGACTGATTAGAGATTCATTCAAGGGGTTAGATGGGATTTATGCAACTGTGATACTTGTGGATCTTAATAATCAGACTTATCTTAAAATCAAACATGACAGGTTTTCAGTGACAATGCAGCAGAACATTAGTTTGATGATGTTGGTAATGATCGACAGCACGGCGTGCAGCTCACACGCCGTGTACATGGATGTGTTGATGTGTTGGAGCCGTATCATTTGAAGTGGGCGGCTGAGAACAGCCGTCGGGCTGATCTGTTGCTACTCTGATCTCGGCAGCAAATCCATAATGTCACCAGCCATAGTGGTGGGCGGCTGCACGTTCACTCACCGAGCAGTCATCTCTGGCAGTCATCTGACATTTAATGTATGTGAACACCGTTTGTCACAATATAAAAAGCAGATCCCCAAAGTTCTGAAGTTTATTTTATGATTGTTGATGTTGTTTGCGCCTTCCCTGACATCTAACAAGAAAATATAGTCTAATAAAACATAGTGACACTTTTTGTGCCACAGCAGCATTTTTCCACTGCACTCAAGGTTTGCAAAATATCTATATAAGATGTATTCTGCTATTATGTGCATATTAAAAAGTTCAGGCTGACATTTCATGATTCCATTCTTTAAGATGCACAAATTTTGTGGATCATTTTTGTACAGATTCTTGTCCATGACAGAAATCCAGATATTATCAGCTGTTTTTATCAGTTGGTCTGGTGGAGTCTGAGGGGAAAAAAGCATTTTTGTTTCTCTCATTTGTCACTGAAACAGGTCTCAAAATTACACTTTTAGTAATGTTTATTTTTGTCTCTTAGTTTTGTCTCCTGGTGAAAAAACAAGCCATTTCCTTCTCTCTGTCTTTGTAATGCTTCAGCACAATAGGCATCATGTAGGTTTGAGCCGTAAGTATCAGTGTGACATCTGTTTCATTGTGTAATGAGAATAAACAGCGAAAGAAAAAAAAGCTACTCTCCACATTCAAAAACATCTTCACCATATGGAGCTCAGGAACAACTAATACAGATAGTCAACAGCATCTCCATTAATATGATGGCCTTGAGGCCACAGAGGGCTGAATAGCTTCTAAAAAGCCCTTCTTCCACACCTTTCTGACATCAGAATTGGAGGGGCTCCGTATTTCACCTTCGAGTATGTCCATTTAGAACACGTAAAAACACGCTGGATCTCTGACATGTACGAACTAGCTCTTTTCAGGCGTAACACAACCCTAAGGTTCTACAATACTTCTTCTTCCTTACAAATGTCTACACGGCAGAGGCATCTTATGATACTGAATAAAATTTTTGTTTTTTTAATTTCATTCCATTTACCGCAAATCACATTTATACCTTTTAAATTTCTGCTGATCCTTTCACATAGCGTAAGATAATGTTTACCTTTGTTAAATGTGATTTTCCCTAGCTTCCAGGCAGCTGTTGTTTCCCATTTACTTAATGCTTTTAATATCATTGTACAGAGATTTGATGTGCTTGTCATGTCTATGCCTTATTTTTGTCAATGTCAGATTACTGTTGCATAGTCATACATTTCAAATACTGACTGAAGCCAAATGCGACTCGGGAATAAGACTGAAAACTCAAACTAAAACATACAAAAACACTGGTGTGGACCTTTCAAAGTGGGTTTCTCGATATTTTTTTAAAATATGGAACATTAAAATGCAGTCAGCAGTTCTTCATATGTATGGTTTGTGGCATCTGACATGATGGGATGATGATGGGAGAATGCAGTGCATACCTGTTGGCATACTGCTCTATCCTGGAATGGGTGTCATCATGAGAGAGCTGAGGCGACTGGGACAGCCTGGAAATGAATGGGGTAATGGAGATGAATGAGATTCGGCATGCTCACACAACCTCATTAGCACACAGATTCACAGGCACATGCACACATAGTCGCTCGCAAACAACCTAATGGCCCTTCCCAACATCACCTAGAAAACAAATCTGATGATCCTAGAAAAAGAAATAGGACAGCAGGATGATCTACGGAGAGGTTGGATGGTTTTTGACAGCCGCTGCTGGGATGAGGAACTGATTGCTAGTTGGATGCTTCAGAGAGGAGAAGGAGGTGACGGTAAGGAGGAAACAGTGGGTGAGTTTTTTGGTTGCATGTTCAGGCAGTGGATCGGGCAGGCAGGCAGGCAACATGCAGCGCAGTCAAGGCTTAGTCGGTGTGAGGACGTAGGGCGGAGATGAGTGAGGAGAGAAGGGAGTAAAAGAGGTGTTGTTTAAATGCATTCCAGTCTGGAGACGACGTGTAGTTTCTGGTGGCGTAGATACTCACTCATACTGCTCCGGACACATGCTGATGAGGGTGACGGGACTGTAAGAGAATTGCAGGGAAGGCAGGGAAGGAGGGAAGGGGAGTAAAAGTACCACAAAACATTTGAGGGTCAAATTCACTCAGTGGGTCAGAAATAAAAAAAAAAAACATAGCAGGTGGAGGAAGAGTCTGTCTAACAGCTGAGAGGCTGGACTCAACACACGGGGAAGGCATGTACGACGTGTCAAACAGTCACCAATATATACACCACGTGTGGTCCCTTGTGATGTTATGTAAAACCTGCTTCAAAATAGACCTGTGACACAGAAAATATGTAGGTTGACAGTCAAATCTGAAAGGGTCAAAATGTGCAAGTGGATCTGTCAGCACACTGCAGTGCATCCAGGCTGTGCATGTGAAAACTCGCACAGAAAAGGGCCGCGTATGTCAGCTGCTGTCACACACATTTCATTAAACTGTTTTGACAATTTCTCCTGCGCACAGAATGATATGGCCCAAATTCATTCCTTTTCCTCATTTATTTCCTGTAAGATTTACTGAAATAGCACGGCAAGAAAAAAACAAAAACAAAACATATATATACTGCAAAACCTGTTTTCTGGTTAATCTGCTATTGAGTGCATTATGTTATAAAAGGAGAACGAAAACACTGTATGAGAACCCAGCAAATAAAGCTACAGGTTTTAGAGTTTTTGGAAATAAAATTTGCCAGAGAAAGGATGATAGAAGCGTGTGTGTTCGTGCCATAAAGTTTTTTAAAGTTTCTGGTTTCTAGTCTGTGGTAATTACTATTCTTAGAGACGCCCAGCATTACATCACACAGCATTATTATTTGTAAATTAATAGGACACCTTCTCATCTCAGTAACACAAATAAATGTGTTGTTTTCATGGAGGAGGCTGGCCAGAAATTGGTAAGACAATAGCTGAGGTTGATATTCTTTCGCCTCACGCTTTTGTTCCCACATTAAAGCGGGGATATTCAGACGGAGACGTGTGGCATGGTGGTTATGTTTCTCACAGCCAGGCAGCCAATGTAGTCACACTTCTGTAGCTGCGAGGAGAATTCAAAATGTAGCAGGAGATTCAGACGGAAAAGAGCTTTTTTTTTTTCTTTAAAAAAAGGGAAAAAGAGGAAGAAGAGAAATCGGGGTCGGCAGGGCAGACTGAGCTAACGACTGAAAGCCAGAGCAGGCAGCATTTTACACGCCTCCACCGACATCTTTGCCAGAAGGAACAGTCAGTGTGGTCTTTTTGTTTTTCACTAGAGTGATGTCAGTTTTCATCTTTGCCAAAAATTGATAGCATATTGTAGATTGCAGATTGTTTTCCTTTCACCCAAATTTGTCCTACAGGCACACAATGACATAACTTTAACCTTCAGATGGGTGCACTTGAGAAGTAGTCTGTGGTGAAGAGAAATACACAAGTAACATCAGGGAGGGAGGGAGGGAGGGAGGAAAGGAGAAGAAATCGGAAATGAAGCAAGAGAAAAGAATGACAGAAGGAAAGGTGACTAAAGAAAAGAGAGGGAGGCAAGAAAGTACGACAGTAGAGACCTTGGGAGTTTTTGGGGTCTGACAAATGTGACTGCGTGTTGTGCCTGCTGAAGTACAATAACAGGGCGCAGTGCAGAACTCTGTTCACGTTTCACTTCCACTGGTATCGTGCTAAAAGTCTGAACAGCCTAAGCTGCTGTCAAAATTCATGGCTAGAGTGAACCGAAAACTAAAAACAGGAGTCATAAGAGATTACCATCAGTCCATGATGAATGTCCTGTGATGAATATTTTAAATTAACTGCATCAAATTAAAACGAAAATCAGTGAGAATGTGGCCTTTCCTATTAAACCTGAGAGGACGGTCAGAGCATTAAAAAGCAAGTTTAGTCTTCCAAATTAGAAAAATTAGCTGCTTCTGTGTCTCAGGCTTTTTATTTAGTACTGATTTGAATGAGCTCACAGAGGGTAAGTGAAACTCGATCAGAAGGAAAATTCCAAACACACCATCAGTATAAAGATTCTGATGTTTTAACAAAGTCTTTCATAATAAAAGTCAAAGTCTTGCCAGCAGGGTGAATGTTGAGCCTGGAGCAAAGAAATGGTAGTGGGCCTTGGTTAAGCAGTAAACACTAATTCACACGCTGTACGACCCATGTAGAAGGGCATGATGTAGAGCTGGGTCAGATAATGCTACGAACTTAGCACTTGGAGTGCTGTGTTTCCCACCGGATTCTTCAACAAACTTGGAACCGCTGAGTCAGAAAAACATGAAGAAATTTCACCACAAGATCTTTTATCACCTCATATCATACAGTATGTGTTTCACTGTGGGTTTTTTTTTTTTTTTTTTGTAAATGTCCTGAAAGGCTTCTAAAAATCAATTTAGTCCATCATGCAGTGGTAGTCGCTCCGTCACAGTTAGCGCTGCATCTCTCGGCTCTAACTCTCCTCCGTTTTCTCTGTCAGGGGTAAAAGACCATCTGTGCATGCTGACACCTCTACCTGTCTGTCAGGAAGACAGCTGGAGGGCTGCATAGGGAAAAATGCATGTGTGAGTGAATACAGTGTGTGAGTGTGTGAGTAAGACACAAATATGGACTTAGAGTGATTGTGAGTGATTGTGAGTGATAGAGTGACTCCTGTTTTCATCATTTGCATGTGTGCTAAAGTAAACTCATAAGAGGGACTTGTGTAGATCCTGGGTCAGACGTGTGTATGGAAGCTTTTCAAGTTTACTCTTTTGGTCCTGTATAAATGTCTCTCTCACTGACTTCTGCCCGCTAATGCACAGAGGGCTGCAGAGGACACTTTATTCTGTGATTACAGCACAGAAATTTTAGGACTTGAAGGAAAAAAAAAAAATCAGCCGCTAATTTTCATATCCACATTCAAAGCCATTAACCTCTGTGCACTGCTTAATGCAGCATAGACACGCATTTCTATCAGGTTATGTAGAGTGAAAAGAAAAAACCAACACTGAGTGGGAAACCATTAGAATGCTCCTTTCACATTATCAAATATAGCTGTGACAAATCAAAAATCCTATCTGGCATGAAATTAAGCAAAGATATAAGTGGGAGGTGAGAGTGGGTGGTGTTTTGCTCTCTCAAGGTGGAGGGAAACAGAGTGGGTGGAATTAAAAAAGAGAAATTATGATAAAGGAGTAGACAGGAGAGAGACATAGTGAGTGGATGGGGGGCGCAATTATACAGCAAACAATCAAATTTTCTCTTCAGCTGCTACTGTACTTCAAAAATGATAACTTCTTAGAAGTTCCCTTTGTTAAGATGACCAACAGAACCTATGAATATAAAACATCTTAATGCTATTCAAAGTTGTAAACACTGAAAAAAATTGAGCACTTGCTGTGATATTCAGTCCTTTGAAGCTGAAAAATTGGGAGCAATCACATTCTTATTAAAACCAACATGGCAGCAAATGGTATGATGTTTACCTAATCTGTATAATTCCTCTTTTTAAGCACGGACGAGACCTTGTTCCAATTACAGAAAAATCCATTTCAATTTAGGTCACAGTATTCATTTTAGTGATATGGAGATGTCAAGAGCCATAAGCTGTGACAATAATAATAGGTCTAAAATGAATGTGGTATGCTGAGCCTTTCTTAACACTGATCATATGCCTAAGCCAGATCTTATAGACAGCTCAAAAGCTAAGAACTGCGCACACAGGCTTCTTTCCGCACATAAAGCTGTCTCAAGAGTACACAAGCCTGTGGCAACATGTGGATAGCCCACGGCTCACAGGAGAGACCTAATGCGGTAAAAGAGATGAGAAAATGATGACCATGAAATAGTCCTAAATTTCTCTAAGTCTCCATTCCCTTCTGCCATATTTTGAAAGGATCTCCGCGTTTCGCCCACAATTCCTCTACCTTTTAGAGGCATTTATCAGGCAGGCAGCTCTGCAGGAGTCATTTTTCAGAGAAGGAGGAAAGCGAGAACGGAGCGAGGTGGGAGGTGAGGAGGAGGAGGAGGAGGACAGGCGAGGATGGGAGGGATGAAAGAGGGTGTGCAATCCATCTGAGAGGTGACTGTGTGCAACTGGATGTCGGGGAAAATCTATTGTGAGCGAACAGGTGAGTCACTGTGTGCGCACGCACGGACATCTTTGAGAGTTTTCGGCAAATGCACAAAAAGTCAAACTACTTTGTTCAAAAGTAAGAGCGGGGCCAGGAAACGTCAGAATGCAACATCAGGAGTGACTGAGTGATGGCTGACAGGCAGAGAGAAGAGGAGACGGCAGATTGACAACAGATAAAATGTAGAGAAAACACCAAAAAAAAAAAAGAATAAAATGTGACGGTGTCAGAGCACACGGGGAACGGCAATTAAAACTCCCCGCGTACTGTAGCACAATGGTGCTTGTGTGTGTGTGTGTACTGAGTGTCACACATGAGACTCATAACCTGTGACCTGAGGATATCTAAGGCGGAGAGTGATTTGGCAGCGGGATATATTTAAAGGGGCACTCCATCAATTTTACATGTCTAAGTTAATTTAGTAGTCACAGGGAGTAACTCAGCCTGTGAAAACTGTTGTGTAATGTGTTGTGCGGCTCGTGAGAAGCTTTACCGAGCTGAGGAAAATTAATATTACAAGTTCTGTCATTTGAGTAATCTTGGCCCGGAGGCTAAAATGTTGTTAAGGGGAAGCCTGGGTTACAAACTGGGTACATGAAGTTTGTGAGACATGGCAAGGAAGGAGGTTTTATCAAATAACACTATTAAGTTGAATAGAAGGGAATGTAGGATCCAAGGGTTTGGGAGCGTGACTCAGGATATTTTGACCAGTCTTATTTTAATCTGCATCTCGTTACTCCCTGATGTCATAAATGTGTAACACTATATCAGTGAAGCACCGCTTTAAATTACAGGTTAAGCATTCTGTGCACGGATGTCAATCTGGCAAAAACAACCAAAAGATGGTGATTATGCTCTAATTCATTACTTTCTCCCTCATATTCTTGCTCTCAATCTAAGGATAAGAGTTTTTAATGTACCACAACCAATCAGATCTGAGGTGATACTTACGTTTCCAAGTTGTCGCCCTCCAAAACCGTCTGGACAGGTAGGTAACCTAGCCGAGGATGCTTGGCAAAGTACTTCTTCGATCGGAATTTATTCTTCAGCACTTTGGTGAAATCACGCATGTCTTCACCTGATGTCGTCTATGAGAGGGACAGAGAGAGAGGTTATTTATTGCAGTGTATTTGTGTGTGTCTGTGTGTGTGTGTGAGTGTGAGTGTGTCTCTTCTGCGCACATAAGCAGCATATTAATTTGTGTGGAAGAGAATGTGTTTTGTTAATTAGATACTTAGCCAAGGTGTTCTTCCTGCAGAAGCGGTTCCTGCCTTGCAAGCAAACAACAAATTACCACAACAGTCTGACCAGAGGGCGAGAAAATCCCTGTGCAGAGGATTCAGACAACCACTGCTGAACACACACACACACAGACATAGACAAATACACAACTCCCACAGTTCACAGTTATGCGTAAATGAACAGACTCCATTGAGTTCACTTGGCTTATTGACTAATCCACACAATTTAAGATGGTGGCTTGAGCAAACCAACAGCAATTCAGGAACAATTACACTAAAGCTGGAGAAGAATTTGTGCGTGTGTGTGTGTTTTTGTGTAAGCTCCTTCGTGTTTGGCTTAAAAGACTTTTTTTTTCTTTTAACATTATTGTCTTGACTTTATTAGACAGTGACAGTGTTGGTACAGGCAGGAAACAATGGGAAATATAGAAGAGTGGTATGACAAACAACAAAGGTCTCCAGATGGAATTGAATCTGATATGATGTGGTAGTATGATGTCTGCCTTAACCACTGGGTCACCAGAACTCCACCTGATGTGCTGAGACAGCTAGAAAAAATGTTCCATTCCAACAAAATGGCACCAGAGACACAAGTCACAGTCGAACCTAAGCAACATTTCCTCTCAGGAAAGGTAAAAACATTGAAATTGCAGTCATTAATAAATACAGCACGACACCAAATTTGGCTTCTTCAATATTACAAAGTCCACTGGAACTATGAAAATGCCACTCCCATACAAATCTAAGCCTAATAAAAAAGCAATATTGTGGTCATAAAAAAAAAAATAGTACGATAAAGATGAAAGAACAAATCTTATTAAATGACCGCACTGAGTTTCCCAAATGCCACTATCAATCTGTAACTCTCTGCAAAATCTCTTTCTTTGTCACATGATTATTCAATATGGACTTGATATTTTCAAAGGTACAGAATGGAAACACAATTTGGTTTGAGCATGGAGAGAAGGGCAAATAAAATTATATATAATACTGATATTTTTAGCAAATCTAAAAAAAATAAGAATCGCACTTCAAAGATGTGAAAAAAGTGAAGTGCAGGGTTTAAAATGACACAAGAAGATGATTCAGGTGAGCTTTCATTTGATTTCCCCCCAGCAGGAATTGCAGATTTGGGTCCAGGATATATCTAAAAGCTTGGATGCTAGATTGCAGTTCAATAAAACTCTGTAAAGTTAGATATGCGGTGTTTATGAACAGCGCGATTGACGTCACATTGCAGCTTTTCAGTGGGATTCAAGAAGAAGCTTTTCAAGGTTTTTCTTACTTTTGTTCTACAGCCATTCAAGTATTGATCTGGATGTATACTTTAGATCATTGTTCAAGCAGAACATAAGCTGTTGCACCAGTCTAAGGTGTTTGGCACTGCAAAGCAAGCTGTCCTCTATAATTTGCCAGTATTTGGCTCCATTCATTGCTCCTTTATCCTCATGCATTTTCCAGTTGTTTGTGCTGAAAAGCCTGCGGACAGTACGCTGCTGTCCACAGCCATTCTGCAGAGCTGTGATGGTGATAAGTTGTGACTGGTTTCTGGCAGACACAGAGCTTAACATTATGGCAGATAAGTTCAACTATTCATTTAATCAGTGCACACGATCTTTTGTCTTAAGCTCTCAGGCTTTCACAGGCCTCTCTGCAACTTCCAGGCTGCTGTCATGAGCATCTTTTATGCCAAACAGGCCAGATCTCTGCAGCACTGATTACCGTCCATCTAGCAAGATCTGTCCTCTTAGCACTTTTTATCAGTGTGGTCCTTAAGTTCATGGTCTCATCTGTCTTGTCTGGCTGCTCAGGTCAGTTTGATGACCCACTCTAAGAGAGTGTTGGACAGTGTAAAGATGCAATTACTCGGCAACTAAGAGATACGCCGATGTACGTAGATGTGAACAAGTAATTTAAAATCACATATAATGAACTGTAGTGGCCACAGTGCTGGTCAGGCTGTAAAGAAATCTCATTTGGAAGAACTTCAAATGTAAATTTGGGAGAGTTGAATTCTAAGCAAATCGAAATGTGTGAGTTCATTTTTTATTGGTTGTATGAATCTGAAACTACATACTTTCATACTATGGGTTATTGTGTATCGATATGTGAAATAAATTCTGATTCAATCCACTTTAAATTTAAATTTTAATACTATAAAATGTGGAAAAAGTCAAGGGGAATGCTGAATCCTCTCTGAAGTCATTGTTTATTTTTTCCTTTCCGATAATGTTGATGATCAGTAATGTCTCCAGTGATTAACATACCCTATAGCTCAGTGCTAATCTTTAACCAACATTCTAAGTGTTTGTTGCTGCAGCAACGCTGAAAATAAGATAATGTTTTTTCAAAGTTGTGGCAGGCAGCTGCTGGGCATCTTAACTCAGGGAAGAATGATCACTGCTCCTTACAGCTGCTCCTGCAAAGTCAATATCTATCCCATTTGCAAAATTGAAAAAGCAAATTAAAAGACAGAAATGGGAAAACGTCTCCACCCGAGTCACTCAAGAGTTTGAGGTTAAGCAATATTGAAACAAGCTGGCCCTCAAAGTGTGCGATCCTAATTGAGAGAGAGAGAGAGAGCTATGTTCCCTTTTGCCAGGCTCCCCCTTTTCTAATAGTCTTCTCTCTGCGTAGTAGTAAAGTGAAATATAGCTTTCTGGCAGAAATTATGAAAAGACCTCAGAGAGTCATGACCGTTTTACCATTTGTTCATGTAAATTCAAATGAAGCCGGAGGTCTGCTGGGAGGTTTGATTGTGGTGCAAGGTGGAGAAATCAACTGCATGGGAAGTGGGATGCAGAGACAAGGGGCAAGAGGAATGTCAACTTGTATTAACCACAGTGATGGGATAAAAATCTGTTCACATAATCAGTTTTATAGGGCTTGCCTCCTATTTGTGGCAAAAACAAGCCCACAGTGTAATGTAAAGGTTAGAGTGAGGCATGTAACGATTATGGTCCACACTTTGTCCACGGGCTGTAACTTGATAGGCAAATTACAGAATTACAGAATATTTGAAAATTAACGCAACAGCTTGTTTTCAAAACTGAAAGCTGTCGTAGTTAAGAAGTCCCTAAAATAATCAGAAGCGTAAATATTCAGGGGCTGGAAGGGAGCGAGTCAGTGGTTTATATGACATTAGGAGAGGGACATTTTTAATGAAAGATGAGATAGGAGGTAACCACAGTCTGGAATGGGAATGTGTGCGCTTTCATTAAATGGATGAGCGGAGGGTGTGAGCATGTGGAAAAGAGATATGAGATGAGCTGCTGAACAACATGTGTGTCTATGCATGTGTGTGAGTGCGTCGTGTGTTACTCCCTCACCGGTGTGCAGTACTCCACCATGGGGTAGTTGAGCTTGTGGCCCTTGGCGGTGCGCCCGGAAAAGAAGCAGCTCTGACACACGTCGTAGTTGAAATGCTTCAGACTGCGATACCTAAAGAGAGAGACAGAGAGAGAGAGGAGGGAAAGGGAGGTGAAAAGTGGAATAAGTTGGGAAGTCGTGTGTGTAGAAGTCACTTTCACATCCTCAGGGGGCGTGTGTGAGCGAGTGAGCATGTATGTAGTATTACAACATGACTCATCTCCAGGCTATACCAGGGCCCCCTGGAGAGCTGTGGATTTCCACTGTTACACATGCCTCCACATGCACATGATGATTGACTGACACCCAAACACACACAGACACACAGATACTCCTCAATATGATGACAGTGTGACAGACAACTGGATTTCTATCAAAACACAACAATGTGTCAACAACAACAACAACTGTCCTCAGCAGCAGCTGTAGCCAGAAGGCCATTTAATAGCTAAATTGAGACAGGAGCCATTCAGACGTAATAGCTTAAGTCTTTTATCTTTCTCTCCTCTCCAGCTCTCCCAAGGTTAGCTGACTGATGAGCTACGAGAGAGAGCCATATATCAAAGGATGCAACAGCGCACACGACACCACCAAGTCAAATGCGCCATTACGTACTGACACATAGCATATTACTATGAGGAGGGGGTGTTAATTCACCTTCACAGCAAGAGGTGCCGAGATGAGCCCTTAATTAATGAGTTTATCCACCAACAACTTTGGTTAATAATGGAACTTGTACATCCTGGCCTTCTGAGGTGACATCCTCTTACATATTAAAAAGCACTTTTTATGAAGCACCTTTTCTGCTGCTTTTCACAGTGTTATAAACTTTGATAATCCATAATAATCCGTTCTGTGTCTACATGAAAAGTGTGAACAAATCTACTGCCAATATTTCAAAGCACATTCGTATAGTGGGTAATAATTCAATACTGTCTTTTAGGTTAATTGTATAGTGATGGAATGATTATATCATGCTGTTCATGCTGCTCCAAATCAATCAAAGCAAATTACACAACAAACTACAAACAGAACTACAAAACTAGTGACTCACAGTTTTGATCAAAAACCTGAAGTAAAGCAAAACAGTAGAACGGTCCACTGCATTGAAATTCAATACATTTGTACAATAGACTGACATCTTAAAATTCTTATTAATATTGTGATATTGATCTCAACCATAATCAATCAAACCTGGTATACCAGTTTGGCTTTGGCCATACGAAGACTGTGTATAAAATCAATTCAAGACAATGATTGAAACTGGAATAAAGGAAGAGCTTTATCAGTACAATCAGTCAAAGAGAGTAATGATGAAATGAAGTAAAATAAATACGTAAAATGCATTTCCTTTTATTTTACATAGCAGGTGAACAAACCTCTGCACCTATAAAAATATTTTTGTCCACTTCATCTTTAACGTGTGCGCACAGAAAGGCCACAACAACTCTGTAAAATGTTGTATGCCCTAAAACACAAAGCCATTCAGCTCTCCAAACACAATGAAAGCAAATGACATGGCCAGAGAGAGTTTAAAACAAAAGAAGAGAAACAAAACCGTATCAAAAATAAAAGGTCAGCATCCAATTTTCCATTTTTAATCCCAAACTTATCATAAAACCACCATGAAGGTCTTTTGTATCACTGGCATTTCGTAGCAAAAGCCATTAAGTTTTAATTATTGCTGGCAGGTTCAACTGTAAGTAAATATGTAAATGTAACACATGCATAGCACAGGTCTGCATTAATGCACAGGAAATGGTGCATGTTGAATGTGGCTGGGTGGCTTGTTAACAGTCCCATTAATTTGTGGCGATTGTGTTGACATTTATCACATGTAAACATACATGCTGGCATACTATCTAAGCATAACTGGAGGGATCTCCGTCTGTATTTCGATTTTTCAGAGAACCGCTCATCTAATTGACTTCAGACTTCGCAGGTGTATTGCACTGGCAACTGTGAAATTTTTTGGATGAGTGGTTCTCAAGAAAGCTTCAAACATCGCTTTTCTATATGTTCCTTGATATGCACAAAAAGGCGGAACTAGACAATAAGGGCAGTGCAGCACCCACTTACAGTGCGCACATGCCAGAGAAAGTGCGACGGCACTTTCTACGCCGTTGCCCAGACACTACTGGAGCAGAGAGGATCAGCCAACTCCAGCAGTAACAAATGACCCTGAGTTATCTGAATGCTTTTGAGTGGTGCTATTTGTGTGACATTATATGGAGCACCCCCTGGGTCAGCTGAGAACAAAAAAGCTCAATGTTTTCATTGTGCAACACTGTACTTACTGTGCTTTGCACTTGCAAACCAAGTCACTTGCCCACAAGATTTAAGGGTCCATTTCATGCTATATTGTGCATTGGATGTTTCACCCCTTTCACTGTGTGATGTTGTCTGTATAATGTCCTCAAGAAAGCTGCATTAACGCTGGCCCAAGCAATCAGAACCATACGGACAGGCACATGTTGAACATGCACTGCATTAGTCCTTTAAATTCTGTTAGAATTTTTGGATGATCCAATGCACCGTGCCAGTTTAAAAAACACCACTCCCTATAAGAAAAAGAAAACACGGTTGGTGTCATGTCTCAAGACCACACAAAATGCCTACTATGCATTTTTCTTCCACTTGCTCTCTGCCTTTCCCTCCCTCCATCGCTCTCTCTCATCGATCACTGACAGAACCTGGGAGACGTGTGCTTCATCAAATGTCTGACTGTATTTCTCTTTCTGCTGGCAAAGCAAGGGATGTGAAGGAGGACAATTCTGCCACAGTACTTCACTTGGTGTGGTGTTGCACCTATCTCCAGCCACAGAAAAAGCTTTTCCCTCTTAGACTAGCCAGTGAAGAACTAAATTTTATGATGAATTGACTGAAGTTGCTGAACAGCAAAGTACAACTTCCTTTACCTGTTGTTACTGTAAAAGTGAAACTGATCAAGAACCAAATAAAACAAAGGAAGCAATGTGTGTGTGTGTGTTATTGTCAGTTGTGTATAGTATCAGAGGGTGGTCTGTTATAGATTGCTTGCCAAGCGATCAGCTCCCTGTGAACTTTGTGAATGTGGCGGTGTGGTGTATGTTTGTGTGTATGAGCGTCTTGTTGTTTGTGAGCATGTGTGTATGTTTCATTGCGAACCTCCGGATGGTATTTAGTCAGTGGTGTATCAGCTGCTGACATTTAGATAAATGCCTGCCCTCCAGAGCAGATCTGCCCTTTATGCTCAACCAGGAGAGAACAACTCAGAACAGTGCCACATTTGTTGTGTGTGTGTAGGTTTGTGTGTGTGTGTGTGTGTGTGTGTGTTTTTGGCCTGTTACATGTTGCATACTTGTCGCCTACGTCTAATATAAGTGTTTCACAAACGCTGAATTAAATGCTACATATGAGCGTGTGTGTGTGTGTGTATTTACCTGAAGCCAACAATAGGACACTCCTTGCAGATGTTACACTTTGCCTGATGTTTCGCCGTCTCTGCAGCAGCCACTCTGTGCAGCACGGGAAGCCAAACCATGGACTGAGGCTCCAGACGCATCCAATCAACAAACTGCCTGGGCTCCAGCTCCACCTTATTGGTCACCTGGGCATAAAAGAGGCGGGGCCAAAAGTTATGAGCCTTTAAATCAAAAGTTTAGGAACCACGTGAAGTTTATAGTTTCAATAAAAGTTCGACAAAGAGAGCTGATAAACTTTAAAGGCAGGAGCGTGATAGAGAAACACAACACAACACCATTCCCAGAAATGAGTAAGAGGCTGTAACTCCTTGTTTGTTCCCGAAAGCTTAATAAAGATGCAGACAAATCTGAGATGACCATACATATTAAAGTGACGACTCCCTCCGGTGCATTATGGCCTTGAATTGTGGACACGACTAAATAACTTTTTACAAGCGTCTTATTCGTGTTTATTTTTTGCAATATCTTATAATAAACATTGATTTATTTTAACACCCTCACTGCCCTTGTCCTACACGCCCGTAGCCATGCTGTTAGCTAACAGCCATACAGCTCCGTGCAAGTGGCAATGAAAAACACCCAAACTCCCACTCTGAACTGCTGCTTTAAACTTTTGGAGGTGTATTTGTTCATGTAACCTGTACTTTTACAGAGCTACGCCTACTGTTTTAAGTACTGTGGTTGTGAAACAATTTCAAGGCTTCTCCAAGAACAAAAAGCCAAAAAACAAGTGTCCACTTTCTAACATTTATCCCTTGTAAAACACAACCTATCTACAAAACGGAGCATTGCTTGATATGGCAGTGTTCACAAAATGTATTTCAGCAGAATCTTTGTTCAGCTGCAGATTCTAATGAGCCCATTCGAAAAGTCAACTCGGGGTGAGACGCTTTGACATAGCTGTTGTTAACGCTAAACAAATCAAAGACGACCTTTCCATCATCCCTGACAGACAAAAAGGGCAGCAAATGCAGCAAAGGGCTGAATACATTTGAAATAAGAGGAGAAAACAATCAAAGGGAATGCAGCACATAAGTGTGTGTGTCTATGTGTGGGTGTGTGTTCCCCTGATCCCTTCGCAAAGCTTATGGTGTGCAAAACTGCAGAGTGTCTCAATTTTATTAGCATATCCTTCTGAAAATAAATTCATGCTACAAAAGGAAGCACATTCCAACCTGGAAACTGGAATCAGGGACTGGCTTTTTAATTAATATCCAAAGGTGGTTCTTACAAACAACATTCACCAGTGAGCTTTGGTGTGTTTGTGTTTATAAATATATTTATAGAACCAAATATCAAAAAATGGCAAGTAGCAAATGCTACGGTTTAAGAGCCTAAGAAGGTGTCTTTAAGGTTTCTGTTAACACTGCCAGTGAAACTTTCACCCTGCAGACGTCCCAAATCATCTTTAAATCCTTAACCCATCCACTTGACCTTCTCCTGCACAATCAGAATACCCCCCTGTCTTTCCTTTCCCATATGTCGATCTCATCTTCACCTTCCCTCCCTCTTCCCTGCCATCTAACAGAAGAATTTATAGCACTTACAGATTAATTACCGCAGGAGAGAGATGGCTGAAAGGATGACTATATGGACGGATGAATGGATAAATGAAGGAGAGTGACAAAGGAACAGTGAAGGAGCCATATTTATGGCGGTGCAACCGGTTCATCCCAGGCCCATTAAACCAAATGGCTTGGGTGACTGCACTGTCACTGGCAGGGCAGACTGGCGCACAGGTGGGACAGGGCTTTGCTTGCGTATGTGTGCGAGTGTGTAAATTAGAGAGTACGTGTTTGTGTGTGTGTCTGCCTGGTTTCTACCTGCCAACTTGGTTTGACGATTGAATGATTAATGAGAAACTGGACTACAGTTGGCACAGCAATTCATGATCAAGTCTGTGAGCAATTTGTGTCCGTGCTTGTGTGTGTATCCGTGCATGTGTACATTAATATGTCATCAAGGGAGTGAACTGTGGGCAAAGCAGGAATGTGTTTGTCCACTTGCCTTCTGTATTATAAGAAAAAAAGTAAGAGAGACAAGGTTTAAAAGTGCCTCACTCTGCTATTTTGGGAGGTGCGGCACAGGAAATCAGTGAAAATTTATAGCTTCCTAATTTTAATGTTTGGCTCCCATTTATGACTGCCGAAGCATGAGCCAAGGGAGAAAGAGGGAGAAAAATGAAACCATGATCCCGGGGGATGAAGACATCATTAAATGCCAGTAACGTCCAGAGATAAACCCAGAGAAAGTGGTTAGCTGGCCACAGTAAAACACTAGAGGACAGCCAGCAGAGGCCTAGAGGCCATTTGAGGCTTCATGGTTGGTCAGCAGAGCTTAAATATTAGAGCACTTTTAGAGAATTGAGAGTGGCAGGTGGTAGATGGCTGGGAAATGTGGAGGAAACTGGGGTGTTTAATGACAATTAGATTTGGGGAAGATGCATCACAAAAACATAATGAATTACAGAACTGATTACTTTCCAAAAACTGTTTTCAGTAATGTTGCCAACTCAAACTAGGCTGACTGTTCTGAACAGATGGGAGTTACCAGTTTAGTGGTAGCAGACAGAACATGTTTCCGACTGTGACTGAAACGAAAATCATAGGCTAGGTTAAGCACTAGGGATCTGTGTAACAGATGAATCGATAACTCCTCGGGGACTTACCTAATCAGTCTTATTTTTGTGTCAATTAGTACATACTGTGAGTGCACACAACAAACATTGCACAGGAAGAGCCCTGCATCCAAAAAAACAACCAGCAGCATTTCAAGAACCTCAGGCTCTGGGAAAAGAAGTTAAATACCCCCCTTAACTGCAAACCTCACTAACAGATGGCGCACACAACATTCCCCAGAATATTCAGATATGCCACTGTTGTTTTTTCCAAACTAAATCACTGAAAACAAAAATGTTTACTGTAGGTCAAGTTCTGGGTTAAGTTTCAGTTAAGTTTTGTCCTCATGCACTGAGTTGTTCTGCTTGGACTTTGTAAGCTTTAATTAGCCTCTTATTGCATTAGGATGCACTTTTCTAATGCCTTTTTTTGTAATCGATCACAGCTTACAGTTGAGAACAAATTCTGGTCGTTAAATCCGACAGTGTTTTCAGGGATAGCATGTTAAGACTGACATGTCTTGACTATGATGGAAAAACATGGATCTTCATGTGTATTGTTCTGCATGCATCGATTTTACACCCAAAATACCACTCTAAAAACAGATTTCTTCCCCATGCCAGTAATCCATTCAGTATTAAGAACATTATGTGATTACTCAGTCAGTGGGAAAAAAAACTGAATCCCCTACACTTATTTATTCTGGATGTGTGTATGAGCACACTAATGCTTGCGTGTGTGTATGTGTGTGTGTGTGTGTGTGTGTGTGTGTGTGTGTGAACATACGTGCTGGAAGCAGCTGCGGACACTGGGTTCAATGTTGGAGCCTCCGAAGGCTGCCACCTCCCCGAGCTGCCTAGGGATCTGGATGGCTTCATGAAGCAGGAGACCGAGCTGCCTCTGGTCGCATGTGTCACCTGCCGACGCAACCTGGCTGAAGAGGTCTGAGGGGGGAGGACAGGGGGAGGTAGAGAGAAGGACAAAAAAAAAAGTGAAAAAGAAAAAAATGAGAAAGGTGATGTCACTTTAGTCACTGTTCCTACTGAAAAACCAGCCAGTTGAACTCTTTGTGGCTGAAGCTCCTGCCATCTGTGCCCCAACAATGAACCCTCTTTTAAAGTCACTTAGATCTTTTCCTCTTTCCATCTTGATACAAAATTAGAATCAACTGGGCCTGCTCAGCATTTTTATACACGCTACAGAGCATGATTAGATGTTAATTACTTAATTGTACCCTGCAGTGCACCTGTGTGGGAACATCTGCGTTCGTTATGTTTCTCCACTCGTTTGTTCAGGCTTTTCCTTTAATTTGTCACCTGTCTGTAGGTATAAATAGATCCAGAGGGAGAAAGAGTAACGGTATAGCAGGGAGTGGGAGGGGAAAGTGTTAGTGTGTGTATGTGTGAGTGGGAGGTGGCAGGGAGGACACAGGGAAACGATGCATTTTTTATCTTTCTGCCTTACTCCTTGCATGCCCGACGCTTTCTCCGCTAATCTCTCCCTCACTGCCTTCAAATCTCCACCACATTATCATACTGCCCGTGCAGTGACACGAAGACTCGGCCAGTGAACGTGTTTCCAGCGACGTGGCTTAGATGAAGTTATGAAACATCTCCAGAGCTCATGCACAAACTTAGCAAAGAGATCAGGGAGGGTAATGCGGAGAAAGAGGGGAGGGAGAGGGAGAAACGGAGGGCATGACAGGTCTTTCTGCTCTGCTTGCAGCTGACTTTGATCTCTGTGTGAGACCTGGCCCTGATGCCAGCTCCAGTTATGTATATATATGTATGTGTGTGTGTGTGTGTGACTCTCTTCCTCTACACTCTGTGTCATCTGACTGATCAACCCCCACATCTGCAACTCACTACCTTCTGTTCCAAGATTACATTTGACATACACCACTGTCAAAAAAAAAGAGCATGGCACCATGCCTGGTTAGGTGTGTGTGTGCGTGCTGCTGTGTAGCTATATGCATGCGGCTGACAGACAATGAGACTCTAAAGGAGTAAAGGAGGAAAGACCCAATCAACCATGCTTGATACCCTTCTCAAGCTAATAGAAACCGCCAGTGGAACGAATAGGCTCAGGGATGGAGCCCATGCCATGGCAAGGGAAAGGGAGGAGAAAGAGGAAGAGGTGAAGGAGGGTGGAGAAAAGAAGGGAAGAAAAAGTACGGACAGAAGGACAGAAGACAAAGTGGCCCTGTTCGACAGATGAACCATGGCGTGATCTGTCACAGCACAGGGAGATAGACAGAGAGAGATAAAGCTGCAGAAACAAAGAGCAGGAAACTAAAATGAGTCCCCTCCCAGTGTAGCAAGCCCATATTCACGCTCCCTAATCCTCAAAATAAATCAGAATAGAAAATTAAATAAAGGACAGGGGAAACGCGTAGGAGGTCTCTCATCCAATTAGACGACCCGTTCTCCAGCTCTCTCTCTCTCTCTCTAGCTTTCTGTGAGGCTGATTAATACAGCTGGGAATGCAGCTGTGCTGGAGCAGTATGGGATGGACTCACCACAGACTGGCCTGCACAGGGGTGAGGGTGAGGGGCTGGACAGGGATGTGTTTGAGTGCATGTGTACATCAGCAGATATCTTACCTACTCATTGACACTTACATTTGTATTTCTCCTCCAGGTGTCCCTTAGAGAGCGAAAGCAAACCGATCTTCATGGACAGGACGCGGATCTTCCCGCTGCGACCACTGCAGAGACCACACGCACACATATATACACACAAACAGCGGCAGCGAGTTGTTACATTTATTATGGGTTTATATTATGTCTTATAAAAGTATGTGAACCCTCTGGAACTACCTGGTTTTCTGCATTAATTGGTCATAAAATGTGATCTGATGTTCATCTAAGTCACAAGTACAGACAAACACAGAGTGCTTAAGCAAATAACACACTAATAATTATTGTCTTCCAGGTCCTTCTTGAACACACCCATTAAACATTCACAGTGCTGGCGGAAAAAGCAAGTGAACCCTTGGATTTAATAACTGGTCAAACCTCCTTTGGCAGCAATAACCTCAAACAATCTCTGCTGGGTTAAGGTCTGGGCTCTGACTGGGCTTCTTCGAAAGGCGGATATTCTTTGTCTGAAGTAATTCTGAAGTAGATTTACTTCGACGTTTAGGGTTATTGTCCTGCTGCATCCTCCAACTACGACTGGGCTTCAGCAGCCCAGACATTATCCTGTAAGATACCTTGATAAACACAGGAATTCATTTTCCCCTCAATGATGGCAAGCTGTTCAGGCCCAGAGGCAGCAAAACAGTTGTGATGCTCCCTCACTTTACTGTTGTTCAGCTGTTACTTAGGCCTTCTTTTTTTTATTTTTCCCCCCAATTAGCAGCCTGTGTTGTGCCCTTTTGAGTCATAAAAGCTGGGCACCCATTTCTAGTGAGAGTAGCCACAGAACTAAATCATCTCCATTTATAGACAGTTTGTCTAACTGTGGACTGATGAACATATAAACTCCCTGAGATAACTTTGAAACCTTTTCCAGCTTTATGAAAACAAATAATTCTTCCTGTTGTTTTTTTCCAAGTCAATGTAGTTCGAACACCACACCACCAATCTTGGTGGATTGACTGAACTCCAGGTTTCTTAACTCCTGACTCCAATTAGCTTTAGTTGATATCATTAGCCAAGGGTTTCACACACTAGTTCCAGCCTACACTGTAGGTTATTGGGGTTATTTGTTAAAACCAGGACCTGATCATATTTTAAGACATATTTATACAAAAATACGGATAATTCCAAAGGGATCAGTATGTTGCAGTATGTTTATATGTGTTTAGCTCTGTGCAGACCTGAACTATATGCAGCTGCAGTGACAGAAAATCATTATGTGCTTGGGAAGCGAAGAACGTTCAAGTGTGTCTGTGTGTGTTCCTGTAGTTCAGTCTTTCTAATTGCATTTTCTAATTGCATTTTCTGTGTATCCACAAACAATGCTTTGACCAGTACACCAGATGGTTTGCAGCATGTGAACACACATGTGAGAGAGAGTACTGTATGTTCACCACTGCAGAGCATATTTGCACATGTGCCTCTGTATGTCTGTGAACAAACATGAAAAAGGCTGTGTGTAACAGCCTCTTGCATGCCAACTGGGGCTCCTGCTGGTGCATATAGCATGTTGACAATGTCAGGATAAGTAGGGTAAAAGAATATAAGTGTGTAAATATGTAAAACATAATCATGGTGCACAGAAAGGACTAAAAAAGATGTATTTGAAAATTCAAGAGCATAGTGATGCAATGCCTTAGCTCGGCCACTTGCATCTAGTCTGATTTTATACACTATATTTTGTGCCACATTTAAATCCGTAAACAAGTATCTGCATGATGTTGCATTTTCAAAAGGCCACGATGGAGGTGGCAACAAGCACATTTCCCCGGTTTTGCTAAAATCTGTGACAAATTGGTGACTGATGCATAATCCTCTGCCCTGAAGGCAAAACAGATGGCATACGTACGTGTCGTAAACATTGAGCAGCCAGTTGAGACACATGTCAACGCACAGCGGTACGTTGACCAGGTCTTTGTGCTCCTGCTCCAGGCCATCGTAGATGGACGTCAGGCAGTTGATGACGTCGGGAACAGACAGCAGCTGGTTGTTGTTGGTGAGTTTGTGCTGCTCGAAGGTGTTCTGTGCCACGCTGAGGTCCAACAAGTCCACTGCAGATGAAGAGGGGAGGAGGGAGGAGTGGGCAGGATGACAGGAGGTGGATGGAAAAGAAAATAGAGGACAGTACAGGAGGGGAACAATGAGGAGACAGAAAGGACAATTATTGGGAGAAAGAAGTGAAAGTGAAGAAGGGAAGGGAGCAGAAGAAGGTTAACAAGAACAGACAGAAGGAACAAAGAAAAAAGTAGAAAAAAAAGAACAAGAAATCCCATGAGGGTTGACAGGGGACAGAAAGAAAAAAAAAGGGCAAGTTAGAACCATTAGCAACCTTTCTGACTTGTTCACTGGGCTTTCAGCTGAAGACTATTCATAGAAGCACTTCAGAACTTGACTGATATTTTGTCCAAAATAGTTCAAAACAACTAAGTACGGAAGTCTGCCGGGAGTTCAGACAGAGAACGGATGGATCATTGTGGTGAAATATTAATACAAGAGAGAAATCAGAACCAAAAAAAAAAAAAAGACTTTAGAGTTTACTTGTGTGTCTTCAGAGTGAGACAGAGTGGAAAAAAGAGAGAGAATATTTAACAAAACAAGCTATTCGAGTCCTTTGGCCTAACATTATTAAACAAAGTAGCCAGCTGCATAAACACACACAAAAACAGACAAAACAAAGCAATAAAAACAGATAAAAAACGAGATGCTTTCAGCAGCTGCTGTGCAGTAGATTCATTCACACATACAAACACACACACATAAATGGTCACTGCTGTCTAACTGAAAAGCTTTGGTATTTATAGTGTTTGAACACTGACAACTCCCCAGTCTGTTACTGAGTCCTAAAATATTATTTTCCTAAAATAAGCAAACGATCTGCCTGTGGGGTGAGATGCTTTCACCTTTTCTAGTACAACGATCTGCCTTAATCTGCCTCCTATCAAGATACTGACGAGCTTTGAAGTCTTGAAGAACAAACCTGAGAAGAAACAACTAAAGTAAAAGTGAATATGCTGTGCTCAAAAACATGGGTTGAATTAATAGAGCATATGTTTTTGGGACACAGAGTTTTAATATGAATGTACAGACCTATCAAGGGCAATCTCAGATCCTGATTGGACTCCTAATTAGTGCTTTATTCAAGGCGAAAGGTCAACCATCTCTGATCAAAACATGTAGGTGGGAAAACAAATACACAGTGTGCTGTCTGCTATATGTGATTAATTAACATGAGCAAACTACAGTGTAGCCACTGCAGTGTAGATACAGATCATAATGATTTAATTAAATGGTACAAACTTATTTAGATATACTCCTTATGAATATTTTCTATTTTCAGGGTACTGATAACACTATATTACTTCTGATTTTGCCAGAAATGCTAAAATACAGGAGGTTAAAAAACTTTTTTTTACTGGTGGGTTTTCCTGAGGCCTGAACTTTTAGTTGTTCTGTCTGCAAATCTTCCTCTGACCCTCCACTGCTTTCTCCTCACAATCATTAAACACTGCTCCCTCTCACCTCTTCTCCTCACTTAAGCCACCTCATTTGCTTCAGTCACTGTCACGCCCTACGCTGCTCCCCGCCTTATGTTACCCCCTGTTCCCCAGACAGAACTAATTAGTGGGGTGTATCCACGTGGAGGAGACACAGCGGGGCAGCCACGCTGTCAGAAAGCAAAACTTTATTTCTCTCACCACACACACAGATATGAAGCTCAGTGGCTGTGGCACATTAGCGGGGTGCCACGCAAGCTCATTTGTGCCTCTCTGGTCCCCTGGCACAGACTTAACCCAATTAGCCGTTGTATAGTATCCCTGTCATGTTTGTTGGTGTGTGTGTGTGTCTGTGTGTGTGTGTGTGTGTGTGTGGGTGCGTCATTCTCAGACACATGTACACACACACACACATTCATACAGCAAAGTCAAGTCTTCAAGCAAAGATTCCACATGAATCCAGGCTAATAACTAATAACTACTGATCTTTTTGGTGTGCGTGTGATTGTGTGTGTGCGTGCATATGTGTGTGTGTGTCTGTGTGTGCACAGTTTTGTGGCTGTTCTAATCTAATGGATGAAATTGAATTGCAGTGCCCCAAGTCGAAATCACTCAGGCTAATGCATTCCCATCACAAACACACGCATGCGACCAGAGAGCCAATATGAGATAGCTAACTAAAATCACCTAAATCACTCAAACTTATTAACAACCAACAAACACAATAACACACTTTAATGCCCACAATTATTCAGGTGCACAGGTCAAAAGCTGCACACACATACCTACATCAGACAAGGTATATTTTATCTGTTTGTTTCCAACATGCACACAGAGCAAACTTCCTACAGACAGCAGCACGTAAAAAAGCGGTGTGTGTTGCTTTAATAGTGTCAACAGCTGGATAATAGTTAACATTTGTCACCATTATTGCACTGTGCTGAGATCAGGTAGCTGCTGCCATGGGGGCCTGCATACGCCTGCAGTCTGTGTGTGTGTGAGCAGAGGGGGTTGATGGCCACCTGAGACTATAGGCAGCCCTGGACTTAAACGCTGAGACCGGATACAGGTCAGGGTGCTTGGTTTGGATTGGTGAACGTTGAAACTTGGATGTGATGGGCCAGTGAGCCCAGTCCCTGAGCACGCATGCAGCACGCTCTCATGTAAACTCCAAATGACAGGTATGTAGTGAGGGCCGGTAAACCGACTGACAGGGCTGCTAAAAACTTTATGGATTTTTTGATGGTTCATGGGCCGACCAGGGCGACAGCCCACCGGGATTTGCCCCAGTGTGCCCGACAGCCAACCCAACACTGACTGTAGGTAATAGCCACCTTTATCAAAGCTTCCATTCTAAACAAGAAAACAGCAGCTCTCATGTTGAGAAAAATGCTTAAAAAAAAAAATCCCACCTGTGCACATCAAATGCTAAGCTCAACAGGCTTAACACAAGCACCAGCTGTGACTGTGTGCAGCCAAGATCATGCACATGCACACACACTGACACAGTGTGTCCAATTTTAAAGCCAAAATATCTTTGGCTCATGTGCTGCTCTGGCAAAGCATCTGGCAAAGCTTCAGATCATTACCGCATCCCCTCCTTGCACCCAGACTTCAAAAGAAGTGGACCACGGCTGTAGGTATTAAGGTGTGTGAGTGTGTGTCTTACTTACAACACAGTGCTTTCTGTAGTCTGCGGATCTTCATGGCTGTTCGGTACGCTGAGAATCTCACATTGTTCAAGTCCGCTACAGGCGGGGACGGAGACAGAGAGATGAAAGGTAGATGGACAAAAAGAAAACAGAGGCAGAAAATCTGAAAACAAAGTGCAACAAAAATCTGCCTTCTGGGCAACGCAAGCAGGAGCTCAGTCTTCAATGAAAGCTGACTTTCTGTTAGTTATTGTCTATGGAGATGACCGAGGGGAGGTGGGGGGGGGGGCGCGCAAATGTGGACTGTGTAATTAGGTTAGTGAGATCTGTCTCAGTGGAGGCCGGTGCTATTTGTTGAGCTGCTGGCCTACAGCAAACGCTCCCAAAGTTTCACAGCTTATTACTTATCCGGCTGCTCATTAAAGAACAGTCATACTGGCCACCCCACAGGGACACAGCCATGCATATGGATATTAGCAGGGAGCGGCAGAGAGGGAAAAGATCAGGGTGCAATTTTTATCAAGTTAAATGTAAAGAGTAAACTAACTAGACAAGTGAGAAACAGATCTGCAGGATGCAGTTGATCCCTAACCAGAAACCAGCCTTCGAAAAGACCCAAATTACAGCATGCAAGCTGCAATTTGTAACATGAGATAATTTCCTCTCATGTTAATTTTGTGTGACAATCAATCATGTAATGTGACACTGTCACCATTTATAATCTGCGTCTAAGTGGTTCTCGCAAATTGCTTTTGTGAAACGGGCCCCTAGACCTTTAAAAGACCAGTTAACTGCCATTAAACAGGCTTCATTCATTTGATTAAAGGGTCAGTTCAAGCAAACTGCAGGAAAACATTTTTCTGACTCACCTCTAGTGGCATCTGGCCGTGTAGATAGTTTTGAGTTTATTTGCCCAAGTTCTTAAATATTTATGTCTGAAACTTTTGCCTTCAACCAAATACACTGACAGGGAAACAAATGTTGTTTGTGGTGCTCGGAGCACTGACAGATAACATTGAAAAAAAAATTCGACAGCAATATCTCGTTGCAAAATCCGCAGCCCCTTTACTCAGGACAAGGCAGAGAACACACAGTGAAAAGTTTTAATTGGAACTTTTTACGGCAGAAATGCTATAAAAACAGTTGACTGTGTTTTGTGGATTATCCAGAGTGACAGGAACATGGTTTCTGGACAGAAAATGTTCCTGTTGGATTTTTGAAAAGGCATTTATTTTAATACCTGGAGCACCACAAATGAAATTCTCCTCCATTGTACTGGAGTGGCGGTATTACTCAAAGACACAGTTACAGTATCCCAAAACCTGGGCAGATAAAACCAAACCAAAACATTTGTGTGAACCAACCTTTAACAAGATCCTCGGGCTTAGATTTTTTTGAAAATGTAACCTGCAGCACTCAGGACTGGGAGACACCATTAGTGACTGTGTGTGCTTCCTACCTAGTGACTGGTAGAGCTCTGTCATCTTTGGATGGTCCCAGCAGGTTGTCTGTGTCTGGTGACTGAAAACCACAAACAAGGGAGAACCATTAGACTAAAAAACACACAAAAACCCAGAAGCCGACACACAAACAGAACAGGAATCACTGACGTCAATATACACATAGAGAAACTGGCAAACACTTTCAAGGATTATCATGAAAGAAAGGGAAAAAAAACACAACACAATGACAGACAAAGGTACAGTATTTCAAAAGCATACACTGAAAATAACACTAGTAGACGCAAACACTTGTCAAACTGAATGTACATGAGTTAAAGTCACCATTATCACCATTATCATCGTCATTTGACACTGTCGATAGCTTTATTACCAGCTCTTTAGATGTTGTGCCCAAATTGGGGACAGAGGCTACAGATTCTCCCATAAACCATAAGTCACACACAGAAACCCTCTGAACGAAACAGCAGGAAAAGATGCACACAAACAGACACACACTGTGAATCCCTCTCATCACCACAGCATCTTTCTGTTCAAAAACCACGGGACATAAATATAATGGGGACCAAGTCTCAACTCCCTTGTTTACATTTCTACTTCAGAGAGAAGCGTCACACTCACATAGACACACACACACACACACACACAAAAAAAAACAATCTGCACAAACCAAATGTCCTGAAAAACCAACACTACAAAAATAAAAAAATTTAAAAACCTGTGCTGAAACTGATCAAACATGGTCGCCTTCGCACACAGGACAGCAAAAAAAATCTGACTTTTCTCAAGCTGCAGCTGCCAGTCACTGCATCTATTTGAGGTCTGCTGGCCGTGATGTGGCTTTGTGAATATATTTCGAGAAGGCACCTGGCTGTCAGAAGCTGCACTCAGATCTGTGGAGAATGTTTGAGAAGCTTTCTATAAAGGTGGCTTCTTTTTTCTTTTTTGTTTGTTTTGAATGCAGTGGCTCCCCTGTGGTTTCTGCGACGGCTTGCTCTCTGCTGACAGGCAGCAGGAAACGAAGTTGAGTGCTGACAGTGAACCGAAGTGGCACAGTGGACGTCGGGAGCCCTCCTCATCCGCATATGCTCATCACTATTCAAGGGCCTGACGACCCCTTTCACACCCGCACAGGCATCACTAATGCCTGGATCTCTGTGCACTGAGGACAGGGTTGTGTTTTATTTAAACGGACTACAAAGAGCTCTCCTGAATTTACAAAAGGTTTCAGTGAATCCAAGTCAGGGGATTTGCTGATATTTGCTGCACACAAACACACGACTAGGAGAATACTGGCTATCCAGGCCACAAATGGCCGACAGCTATTGCCATCAAACATTTTTGTCATTCAAGTGTAGAAGGGTACATCACAGACACGATAGAGCTATTACAATGATGGGATATGCCATCAACTCACATCACAACAAAACTCTGTATCGTATCTATGTACGCGCACCACAAGGCAGGCAGCATTTCCATCAAAAAGATTAGACAGTGTGTGCTCACATCCTCAGCTCATGAATGCCATAATGAGGACGACTGTGTTGTCAGGTTCAACTGTCCTCAGCAATCTCCCCTCATCGCATTCCCTTCGTAATGCCTGAGCAATATAAAAAAAATGAGCTGATGACACATTTAGTAAAAAGCTGCTACAGTTTAGATAATGTGGTGGGAAACATCCATTTGAAAGCGGAGAGACATAAGCGAATATTAAAGGGCAGGGGACAAAAACAGAGATTTTACGGCAGATATTTGAAAGCTTCTTGGAGATACATGCTGCAGCGCAACCTCGGTGAACCTCAACTCAGTGTGAGGAATTTCATCTCTAAGGTTGCTTTCACATTTGTAATTTGGTTTGTGTTCACACTGACTTTTTTTTTTAATATATAAACTAATCAAGAAGCATAAGCTTTAAGCTGAAATTGAAAAATTAATCAGTGAAGCAAATAACTGCTAATTGCCAGAATAAAGTTGATGCCACTACTGTACACATACTCTTTCTGACTAAATATCCGACAGTGAACCTTCACTTCTACATTTCTTGGGCCTGTATCTCCCAAGTAAGAAATAACTTCTCATCTTCTTTAAAGTCAAAACAAATTAAAATGAAATCATAGCAATTAAAACAGCCTGTAATCAGAAATGGGGGTTTTTGCTGATTTTTCAGGAGGTGGTAAACTGTGAGCGAGAGCTTCATCTGGGGATGAAGCTGCTTGGGTCTTACGCAACGCGTGTGACATTTTCCCTCATAAATGTAATTTAATGACATCTAAAGGAAGAATCAACAAATCAAATGGGGTAACAGAAGGGCATACTGCAGCAGGCAGAAAAGGATGAAATTTATGTAGCTGCTGGGGCACCGTGAGTGGGAAAGTAACCTTTTACAGGATGTTTTTGTGAGATTTCCGTCTGAGCGTGCGACCAAAGGGGGCAGTTGAAGCCAGCCGCCTGACCCTCTTACACTAACAGATCGCCGTGATAACAATTACGCTTATCAAAAATAATTGCTATTTCCTTTGACGTTCTCTGTGTGGAACTGCCAGTCCAGGCTGTTACAGTCCAGCGGAAGGTTAAAGTGGTTTTGCTAATTACTCACCTCTTCTCTGCTCTACTATAATTAAGCATAACCTCATTTTCCCACTAGTGGTGATATATGTTATAGAATATTAAATGTTATGTCTAGTGAGTAAAAGATTAGAAATGTCAATGACAAAATCCTTCTGAGATACATCCACCCCACCCTGTACCGTGGGGGCAGAGGGGGAATGTATCCCATCAAACAGTTGGCTGCAAACCAGCCAACACTTCTGCGCAACGCTTCTCTTTGCTGCTGGGAGTTTGTCACTGTCAAACACTCAGAGGCCGCCATGAATAATCATGAGTGTGCAGATGAATCATTACAAGCGTATCTGGATATCCAAAGAGATAGAATGAGTCAAATATCCATGTAAGCAAGAGGAAGATTTCAAAACATTTCTGTTTTTTTTTTTTTTTTTTTTTTGGTGACAGTAACCTGCCAGACTTCTCACAAAGTATCTCTGACAGGTGATAAGTGCCTGCATTCACCGCCTGACTTCTGTTTTTTCTGGCTTTCACCTCTCCTCCTCTGCCTCTTTTTTTTTTTTTCTTATTCTCAAAAAACATTAACCCCCTTCCTCACAAAGTTATCCGTATTCTGCTTTGAAATGCAGTTCAAACAGCTTGGGAATCTTTTTAAAAACTTCTTAAACTAGACAACTTGAGGAAGGGATGCACATTGTCTATCCATGTATATAAAGGCTGTCAGCTCTGCTAGGTCCAACCACATACATGATGTCCCAGCACCAAATATTTCCTGACAAAAACACAAAAAGACTATACAAACTAGGAAAGCCTTGGAAAGTAAAGTAGAGTTTCTCTGATCTTTGCAGAGATGCAGTCGTGTTATATTTCCTCTCAGAAAGCCCTCAAGACCTCGCTAAAGTGCCAGAATGGGTGATACTGGGACAGCATGCGAGGTTGCCAGCATGAGGCCTTTGGCACAGAATCTCATGTGAAGCCATTTGATTTTCCCCCAATATGTCGCTTGAACTCCACACTACAGGGGGCGGACAAGGCGCAGTTTTAATCAGGGGCCCTTTGTCAGCCCGAAGAAAAGAGGCAGAGTACTTGAGGAGATGGAAGAGAAGACGAGGAGGGGTTTGGGGAAATGAATGTGTCAAAGACTGATTTGGGCGTCCCCGGGAAGTCACGGCACTGAATGCGACCTGTGATTAGTCCTAGAGATGGATTTAGAGTTCACTCTTCAAGTTGCAAATCAAGTGGGTTTGCATGCATTTGTATTTGTGAGTGGAGGAGGATTTGCAAAGGGCAGCGTACAGCAAACTACCTTCATTTTAAAATGAACGAAACACCGCACAGTGGCTAAACTTGAAGGAGGACTGATTCTTTTCTTCATGTTTCTGCAAAGCAATACAGGGTTGATGGGAAAGCCACCACAGAGAGAAAAAAACCTGGTGCAACTGTCCTCGCTGCATGGACTCAACATATGGCGTGTGCTCAGTGAGTCTGTGCATGTATTTGGTTAGAGAACTTCAGCCCGGTTCCATTTGGGAGTTCTTCACATCTTTGGGAGTGTGTCAGCGTTTCCTTGCCAATGTGAGGGTGTGCATCTCTATTTGTGTGCCTAAATGCGTTTGTGTGCATTGTTCTGTGCGAATGTCCTTGTGCACACGCCTTTTGTTTGGGTGAGTGGGTGGATGCAGGTTCACTGGCTGGGCACATCTGTGATCACAGGCTGCTGTTGACTCTAAAGTTATTAGCCTGTCCTCTGAGTCGTTGCCTGTCTCTGGCTTTCATCTCTGATCCCCTTGTAGTGCCAAGCTGAAGGCCCAAACACAACACAGGTGTCCCTCCCCCTCTCTCTTTGTCTAAATCCTATTTTTCTTCATTTTCCATCTGTCTGAAAACACTTTGCCTTGACCTCCTCCCAAATGAACTCACAATTTTCAACATGATTCAATAAACCAAATGAACTAGTTTTAATCGCTGGTTTTAATAAAAATAGATAAAGATAAAATATTATTTTATTAGCTTTCTAGAAGCACTATCAAGCAAGTGTCTTCAAAAACAGTCCCAATTAACACACCATAACTCACAATAAACATAAATATAAACGCTCTGGAAAATGGTTGCATCACACTTTTTTGGAGCTGTTTAACATATCACTGAGACAAGACTAGACCTGTGAATCTGTAGCTGAAGCTTTTATTGTGGGTTGTTTTGTGGACAATGGCACAAGGAGAATTTTTAAAAAAAATTGCCACTGGCACTTTAACTGAGACAGTGACATTTAAGGGGGGGCCCTAAAAAAAAACAATACAAAAAAAAAAAAACCAGACCAATTTTATCATCGTCAAATCACAAAGCTAGACTGCAGCAACAGAACCGACAGAACCGGGAAACAGAAACAACAAAACAGGATGGACACAACTGCTATCCTAAGATTTTTCTAAGCACCAGCCAAAAATAAGGGCGTATTGGGGTTTGGTTACTCAGCAGTTCACTGACATACAGTTACATGATTTCTGGATAATGAGGTCGTTCAAACTTTTGAAACTGACACATCCTGAAGAGTAGAGAAGCTGTCCTCGTTTCTACCAGCACAGATCTGCTCTTTGCCTATTTGAATAAAAAAAAAAAATCTGCTGTTTGGCCTGATTTGGCAAAAATTAGAAAGGGAAGCAACATGTCAAGCTAAAGTTGTTATAGTGACTATTAGAACAGTGTGGGAAATTGCCCTGGGATTCAGCCAAGTATTATCTATTCAAAAGGAGGTCCTAATATTGGACTGCATGAGAAATGTGCAGGTGAAACAGCCTGAATTTTAATATACGCAGAGGAGCAAATCGGCAGGATGAATTTCCTATGTGGGAGTAAAATAAATTACATATGCGCGAGGAATATACATGAAACAACAGCTACCACTTGACCGTTTGTGGGTGATGTGTGTGAGAGGTCACCAGAGGTCAGAGCTCTGATGTGAAAAGGTTAAAAAAGACTTTGCCCACAGAAAAATGTTTGAGATAATAGCCTATTTCAAAGTCAACTAGGAACATTTTTTAAATGTTAAAACCAACTCCACTGGCACCATACTGCCCACATTTGGGTCCACTGTACCTTGAGGAGGAGCTGTTACGAAATCTACAAACTTAACAGTTTTCTTCCGAAGATGCAAGTCATTAGAGATCATTGACTGCAGAGTATATTTTGGCTGGGTCTGACAGCTTTAATCTACATGACCTGCAGGTCATGGTCCATAGGGAATGTTCAAGAAGTCAGATATTTTTACAACTGTGCACGGGTCTACAGTAGCTCCAATCTCAGGGCTAGGACAGTCATTCTCAACCTGAGGATCATGACCCTCACAAGAGCTCATATAATGAATATAAGGGAGTGAAAGATAATCAGAAAACGTTCTCAAATTCAATGCATTTTTGTTCATTTTTCGGACTTTGAAACCTTTGCTTTCTTTAAGTACCATAGTTTGACTTTGTATTAAAGAGTCACATGAAATATAAACTGGAAATCATTCATTTAAGAAAAGAGATAAATACAAAAAAAAGAAGGAAGAGTTGTTAAAAAAAAAAGACAGCATTTTTACAGATAGTATCCTGACTGTTCTACCTTGAATGCCTTGCCAGTGTACAATAATCAGTGACAAACACTAACACACATGCACACAAAGAGGGCTATTGAAGCCATTTCTTGCCACTTACTTGATGTAATATGGAACCTTATTCTGAGAAACTGCACGTTGCCAGGGGAGCTGTACAGAAGCTGCAGATGGAGAGAGAGAGACAAAGATGAGGAGAAAAGAGAGATGGAGAGAGAGAGACACACACAAGTCGAGGAGTCAAAAGCGAAACGCCATCTTAATAAACATTGCACAATTTTACCAATGCAGTGTAGTAATCCGGTTAGTGTTTGGAGCTTGATTTGAAATAATTCTCACATCCACCGCTTCCATAATAAAATAGTCTAGCTATGTAAGGGAGACCCTAACTGTCCATTACATTTGAGGGGGGGAAAAACAAATGGGTATTGTTTTCTCAGAAGAAAGAGAGAGAGGAGAGAGACAATCGGGCATGAAATAAGAAACACAGAGAAAAAAAAACACTGTTGAGAAAAGGCGCCACATGCCCAGGTTTATGTTAATCTTTGTGGGTATGAAAGAAGACAATACATACTGGCAGACCAAGGAAATCTTAAAAATGACAAGCTGATACAGTGTTAAAACCAGCCAAATATAAAACTTGAGAAGCTCTCAAGAGCAATATGGAGAAGAAATGTTGCTTGATTTATCGCCCTCCCACTTTCCCTCCTCCTTGACACAGCTCTACGCTCAAATAGAGAGATGAAAAGACAGTAAGAGAAAGAGATTAAGCCAGATTGGGAGATATACGAGACAGATAGGGCAAGATAAGAACGCAGTACTTTATTGATCCCTGAGGGAATATTAAGCTACTAGTGTAATGAGAGTGAACGTGTGATGGAGTAGATAGTGTCATAGTGCCAGCGAGATGAAAGCAGAGACAGAGTGGTGTTTTGTCTGGTGCAGTCGCTGAGCTCTCAGCAGGGCTTACTTAGTAAATTCATGTCTGCTGGTGACGCGGCACGGCGGCCAAGCTTACCACCTGCCCTGAATCACACACCGTTCATCTCGCCTCCGTGCCTCACAGCCAGCAACGCAAATCAGGTGGAGCAGAGAGAACATTAATGACTGTATGATTATAGAAAATGACGACAGAGGGAGAGTGAGAGAGACTGGCTTCTCTGTTTAATGTTCACCCTCCTGCATTTGTCTTTTCTCTCTAGCTTTGTGTCTAAATCTCTCTGTTCCTCTCTTTCTGCTAATGACCGCTCTGAAGAGGGAGAAAGATGAGGGAGTCAGTGGAGAGCAGTAATTAAGCCTTGCATTATTCAAGAGTAAAGTGCCTCGTCTGCAAACTGTGAGAGTACGTGCGCGTGCACCCGCATATCCGCTGAGCATGCATGACAGCGAGGCGTAATGCTCAAGATGAGAAGATGGGACATGAAAAAATGAAGGGATGTGAAACAGTGTCACTGAGTGAGGACAAACCGGGTCTCCCAAAATTTCCTAATTTCCTATGAGAGGTAATTGGCTCTGTACTCACTGGAGAGGAAATGTTGGGAGGAGGGGCCGAAGTCTCGGTGGGCTTCCTGAAGCAGCTTCAGTCTGTCGTCAACCGCCACCTGCACGATGACCAGACAGACGGGAGAGGAGACAGTCAGCTGGAACCTGAAAGTTGTACTCACGGTGACAAAGCTTTACAGTGGCTGGAGCTGGAGTCATGGTTGGGATGAATTCAATTTCAATGCAATTAAGTTAGAGGTGAATTTGCTGTAAAACCCCGAACCCAAGGAAGATTTTTCTAGCAAAGGTATAAATACATAGCGTCTCATATCTGGAATTAATTCTCATGGTAAATTGTGTCACCTATAAGGTGCGTCGTCAACTCATGTTATGTAGGGGTCACTTATTTGAAAAAATAGAATAAATATGATGATACATGATGTTATGATGTCCACACTGAAGTGGATGTGAAAGTCTGTCATGGAGAACGCAAGTGATAAACTGTGCTACTGCTTTCATCTTCCATTCCTGGTGTTAAGATGAGAAGCCAAACGGGGCAGAGCGGTAAATGCGGCTGTATCCAGGCACCCAGAAACCAAACTTTGTTCACTTTCTACTGTTGAGGTAACTGAGGTGGTACCGAACCGACAGAGCGAGAGATGAAGGAGTCAAAAAAAAAATGATGGCAATGACACACAGATCATAAACCTGAACAATGTTGGAATTGCGTGGCGTCTCATGTTGCATGTCAAGCAATACGATCCAAAAACCAGGACAAGACTCAAATCCATTTCTTTTTCCTTTTATACTCCACATTACCTTCACTTATTACAAACCTGTATTTCAAAAACAAATGCTACTTCAACAGCAGTACATTCAGTGAAATGTGAAACTTCATACAGCTTTGAGTTATCAGTCACACTCATTCACTCCTGTGAAAGCTGTGTATTGACCTCTCAGGCAGTGCACCTGTGCCCTACCGTGGATGTGGGGTTGCTTTGCTTCATCAGTCTGGCAGTCTGTAATACTGAGACTGAGACTCACACACACACACACACACAAAGACCTCAGGTATTATGGCAGCCCACAGGGGGAACCTGAAAATGGGCCCAGATGGGGCGATAGCTCGGCCTCTTTCTGGCCACTAATGGCTATTATGGCCACCGTCCCACCGAGAGGAAGATGGGAGCTGTCTGCATATGGAAACCAAATCATCAAACTACACAGTCAGACGTGGTTTATTAGTGAAGCTGTCGCCTTCCTGCAGACTGAGTGAAAGTAAAAAGAGCAGACAACAGAGAGACAAAGTGTACAGTCCACTGAAACCCTGCCCAATTCTGACTCATTATTTGAGTTATGGTCATTCTCCATAACACAAAAAGACTTTTAGTGGGCGTCTGTACACAACATGGAAAATATCACAAGGCTACAAATTAGCCAAGCTACCCAGTTTCACTCTGCAGCGGTGTTATGCATATGAAGACATGACTTAAGGTTTCTTTCCAAGATTTCTTTTTGTGTGAACGCACTTCCTTTCCTGCTTTTTTCTGCCCACACATCTTTTTTTTCTGCCCACATTCCTTGCTCATTTATCTACAGTAAGGGTGCTGTGTGGCTGCAAACAAGGAACCTTCAAAAGTTTCCATGTCAATGTCTTTGAAATAACAGGCTATCTGTGGCTGCTTGGTGCCCTTCAAGCTTGAAGCCATCACAGCTGGGCAGTGTGATCTGTATTCAGTTCTCCTTCTGCCGGACACCAGAGGCATCACCAGCCAGCCTCGTCAACGCTCTAAAAGGCTCAAAGAGTCAGTAATGAAGGAGAAAAATGCTTTGACCTCGCACTTTCCTGCACCTATCTCTGGCTATAGGGGTCTACAGGTCCTATAGACGTGATCTGATTCACACACGATTTCAATAGATTATTCTTGACTCTGTTTCTGACCAGAGAGAAGGAAGAGAAAACACCCCTGATACTCAAAAAAGCCTAAACTTTTATGTTTAATCCAACGGTGTAAAGAAAGTGAGGAAATAGGACAACTGGCCTTCCTTGATGGCAGGAATGTGTCTAAAAGAATTCCTCACAACTTGCTTCTTTAAATCTTGCTCTTGTGCTCCTGCAAACTTAACAGAGAGGATTTTATTCCCTAATTAACAACCAACATCCCTTCTCTTCTCTTCCCCCCTGACGACTTGTAAGACTTTTCCACAGCTTTCCCTCCAGGGCTGAGACATGCTCCACTCTGAGAAACACTCAGCGAGTCCCACAGAGGATCAGACCGAGACATTCAAGCATGTAGAGAGCCAAGAATGTAACTGGTGTGCTGTGTGAGAGCAGTGTCCATTGATGTGTAGTGACAAAGTGTCGCATTGAGCACAGAGCTGTGTTCAAATAAAACAGGTACACAGGTAGAGGGACAACTCTCAGTCCCCTGTGTGTTTGGTTGACACAAACTAAAATCAGCATGCACATGGTGAGAGAAACTGAGGGAGACAGAGACAAAGACACACAGAAGAGGGGGGATGAGGGAACAGGAAGAAAAAAGATCAACATGTATTGAAGACAGCATTCATCTGACAAGTGTGGACAAAACATTGACGGGGAAAAGAGGCACAGAAACAAAAGTGTATAAATAAACATGTCTGCTTCAACAGCTGCAGATGATTCCAGAGGATTTAAACTACCTGTAGTAGTTTCCATCTCATGTTGAGCTGGTCCAGTTGTCTGGAGGCGGTGGAGGACAGCTGAATATCCAGGGGTGTTAGCTCTGCAGAAAGCTCATTGACGAGTCTTACATCCTGACGTAATGGGGCGATCTCCTCTCTGAAGGCCTGGACAGAAAGTTTCATGTTGTTGCAGTTTATGCCACTATTACTCCTCCGTCCTCCATTTCCCCTTTGTCGCTCCTTCATTCACTGTGTGCTGTTTATTCAGAAATACTGCAATTTTCCCCGTTGTTAACTAAATGTGTTGCCTGGTCTCCTTGTGAAAAGACCTCCTCAAATTTGATGAGTAGCATTTGCAAACAAACAAGACAGAATCATCAAGCTGAGTGCATCACCAAATCAAGCCCTCTTTTGGCCGGAAAAAAAAAAATGGGAGAGTGGAAATGGTGTGAAATGTCACAGCCAAGTCTCTCACACAGTCTTGCACATACATATTTTATGGATGTGCAGTTTTGGTTGATACTTTTACTTGATCAAATTGCAGTTAAATCAGTAATTAGGGAGTTAGACACCAACTGGCCATATCCAGGATTTTTTAAGTAAAAGAAAATATGTGATTTGTTGAAGAAGACTGAAGCACACTGAGGCACACAGGGATGGGTTGTCTAACTCCTCACTTGATGTCTTAATGACTGTAGTCAGTACTTTAGCAGTAATGCAGACAACAACACTGCTGTCTCTCTGACTCACCATGGTCTTGTCGATGTGGTCCTGCAGAGAGTCGATCAGCAGATCCCCCACAGGCTGCCAGGTAGCTTTGGCCTCCTCTGCCCGAGTCAGCCGCAGGTCGAGCTGATCCATGGAGCTCTGCAGCTCCTGGAGTCGCTCCAAGGCTTGCTCCACCTGATTGTGCCAGCCACCCACGTGTCCCTTGAGACGCTCCCACCGCTCCCTCACCTCGCCTGTTTGCTTGCGGATGGCCCGAGCCAAACCTCGGGCCTTCTCCTCCGGGGTGAGGTCTGGAACAAGAGAACGAAGGAAGGAAGAGAGAGAACGGAGGGTAAGTTGTTTTTTTTTTTTGTCTGACAAAGACAGTTTTCATGCCCCTTTATTAGTCTTTATTACAGGTTTATTACATGTTCTTAGTTTTCTACAACCTTCCTCCAAAGATGGTAGAACTGCAGCTCAGTCAAAATCTTCCAGCCTACTGGCTCTTTTTATTTCAGAAACCTGAATTCCAAATATGCACCTTTATACACAAGTTGTTAATTAGAGAGGCAAAATTTCCACATAGTTCCCCTCTTGCAACCATTTATTTATTTAGAAAGTTTTCATAAGGTATAGTATTCCTAACTTATGAGGCTCTGTTAATTCATTAATATTATATCTTCCTTAAAATCATACAGAGAATGATTTAAAAAGGGTTTAATCTCTGTTTAATAAATTGACATTTATGAACACGCCTTTCTTGGGCATTTTCCATCTTCCACTTTGCATTATTTATACGTCCTATGTTAGATTTTAACTTGGGCATATAAGCCGAACTCAAGATGAGGAGGGAGAAAAGAAGGGCAGAAGATAAGAAAAATAGAAAAAAGGATCTCAATTACAGCAAGGGTGGATGCGAAGACAGTCAAGGCATGATGAAAGTGACTAAAGAAAGAAAAAAGGGTGAGAGAGACAGAGGGTCTAGGGAATGGTGATGGCAGGAAAGGTGAGAGGATAGGATAATTGTGACATATTGGAGGATGCCGACTAAAAAAGGAGAGAAAGGAGACGGAAGATGAGAAAACTGCTCTCCGACCGCCCATTTTGACTACAAAGAAAGATGAGCAGCTTTTATGAGTATTAAGGTCTCATCTCCAGGGTAACGACTGAATTATCATCTTCACCTGTTGAACCTACACAATGACTTTTTCCCCCCCCACTTTCTCCATCACTCCCCCTTCACACACACAAGTCAGACGTCTGTGAGGCGTACAGCAGGCAGCACCTCATGCAGGTACACAGTGTGATGGCGTTTGTCTTTTGTAATGAAGAAGGTGGGGTGCAAGCAAAACAATAAAAGTCAATTTAATGGCATTGAAAAACCAAAGTACTCAAGAGACTGTATGAATGTTGGACAATTAAAATTATTAAGACTTTACCACAGTGTCACTCTAAGAAATCCGGTCTCCTCTGATTGCACAACAAGCGCAGACTCTGATCTTAAATCAGCTTTTTTATCTATTTATACAATCAGACGACGCTTTGATATCCGTATCAAAGATCACAGACAACAAGCCTATCGGACTGCGCTCTGAAGTCTCGCCACACCTCTACACAGCCCCTTGGGTTGGTTTAATTATTTACACAGTAGGGTTTTTAGTTTGAAGGGAAATGTGCTGACTTAACCAAGAGTTCCCCGCTGCATCCAACAGAGACAGAGAGGAAATGCTGAATGAGTTGGTGCATATTATGATTCTTGGGTGCTATATTATATTTTGGCATACGTGGGTGATATATTGGTATTATCTTCGGCTCAGATTTAAGTGAACGGCATTTCATTCCCTTAACCTCAAAACTGAGCCAGATAAGCCCTCACATTTGGTTTGAAGACTGAACAAGGAACTTTTCTGATCTGGTTCCACACACTGGTTAAAAAGGACTCTAAAGGGGCATTACTGCGACTTAGGGGTGTAAGACAGCGAACATGTAATCCAATGTCCCTCTGGTTTAAGTCCAGCCAAGGATTTTTGATGCGTGTCTTCGCCCTCTGTCTCTCCCCTTATTTCCTGTTAGCTCTCTACTATAGCTTATCCAATACAGGCAAAAAAGAAGAAAGCAAAAAAGACTAAAACAAAAACAAGTCTGTTAATACTGTTATTACAGTCTGATTTTGATATATATTCTTGAAAATGTGTCACTTAAAGATGGATACCAATCACATGGTGAAACAGGAAAGAGGTCAGGTGACTTCATCGCTCTTGAATTCAAACTCAGGTTTGATGAACACAAACCTGTTTCCTAAAACGGTTTCCTGTCCACTGTTTTCCATTTATTTACTACATGCTGAGTTCATTAATCATTTTATTTGTTTCTAATAATCAGGTTTTAGTTACGTAAACTGGAAGTCTACTCTTAATGCAAATTTATTTCAGCCACTACAGCCTCACTTGTGGCTCTTGTAAATCCCATGTGCACCATGTTTCCCTGCAAAATGTACAGTGGTAAACAGCGTGACCTCAGTAAATCCAGCTGAATACATAATGATCCTCTGTTAACATGTCTCGTCCTATTACTGGCAAGATCCTCCCATAAATGCATATGCAATGAGGACCAAGACATGCAAACTGTGACTCCAGCCTCCCGCGACTGTTTGGTACATACAGCACATGTGTTTGGAGCAGAATGCGGCAGCATCTGCACCTGAAAACCAAGCGTGTGGTGAACCTGGTTACCAAGGTGATTTCAGACACAAAGAAAGGACTCACCATTAGGACTCCTCACCAGTCAGTAGAAATAATGAAGCTCAGTGAATGACCTACAAAAACCAATTCAAGACTACATAGATCTACAGTTACAAACTTGACTTGGCTTGGTACTGCAAGACTCGCTGTACTACTGCAAGATCAGACCACCTGAGGCTTAATATGGGCTTGGATTTTAGTAGAAATTACTGTAATAAGGATGAGGAAAAAGCATGAAAAGTGGTTAATATGTACTGTAAGTGGTACTGCGATAACAGTTTTAGTAACATTCCTTATTTCAAAATAGCTTTCCTGACCTCACCGCCTGACTTAGAGACATTAAGTTAGATCAAAGTGTGATGAAAGCTGTGTCGTTCTCTTACGCAAAATGATTATGTTCTTCTATTTCTTGTCCAAACATTGGTTTAAATATGTAGATGGTTTTTATGGAAAGTGCCAACATACCAGTCTTTTGCTGCAGGTTCTTGCGTGGCTCTCCGGGACCCTCGATCGGCTGGTCAGCGAGAAACATCCTAGCTTGGTCCAAAGTACTGATCACCAGGTGCTCACGTTCCTTTAGCTCGGATCGTAGCATCTGCAGGACAAACGCAGAGCAGCGGGTTAAAGGAGCTTGAGGCTATAATTCATGACATCACAAATTGCTCTCTTGGAAAGCAGTCATTAGAATTATATTTAACTCTGAGATGATCCTAATAGATCCATGAGGAAAAGACAGTAGAGATTTTCCAATGGCTTTAAACCAGAACAAGCTATCTCAGTGAGAGGGAAAGTGCATTTGTCAGCAAAGATTATTTTAACAGAGAATTTGAGAAAGGGGTAATTAATGCATTTCCTCTGCAGGTATGTGCATGTTTGACTCTTGTCTCCTGATCTTGTCTGCACCAGTAAACTCCAAATGAACCTGGAGTATTTGAAACAGGGTGTTGTATTCAGATTTGCTGCTCCCCCCACAGAAGTATCTACTAATAAACCAGTTCTGCTTAAATCAGCTCCGACGTTCATAATATTACAAAAGGCTCTTATGATTAACTCACACTCACGCTCGCAGATGCACACATGCGAACAACCGCAGGTGTTTATGTGCAGCTTATGGAGGAGATAAACAACGCTCTCAACGGCTAATTAGGTGATTGTTGCATAACGTGACCAGTCTTCCCTTATTAAGAGGAAAAGCAAGAGGTGAGACAGAGGGAGAGGGCGAGAGAGCAGCTATGTTAGGAGTGTCAGAGCGAGTGAGAGCTCTGAGAACAGAGCAGCGATTGAAGGCGAGAGTATGGGGTCAAACCGGGCATTTCCTTCGGGTCGGAGTGAAATTAGCTGAGCGATCCGCAGAATAAAGTGAGTTGCCGGCTGCTATAACCCTGCAGGAATTATCATTACAGACCCGGCCAGCAATACAGCATATCCTGCTCATCCTCTTACAGAGCGGCTCACACTTCGATAAAGAAATTACCACACACACACAAACGCATGCTCATCTACATTTACACACACACACACACACACTCTGGGCCCTACAGTACAGAAAAACGGATTCTAAAAGTTCACAAATCAATTTGACGGACACTTTCCTTACCCTCGTGTCAAATAGTCAGCCTTGCCACAGCTCACAGCTGGAGATAAAGCTAGATGGAGGGAGTGAGCATGGCATGTAACAGTATAATTATTCTTGTTTTAATATAAATGTGACCCTGGGGGACTTCATTGCCTATCGGAGTGTGTGATTGCTTTGTGAGGAGTCAGTGTAGTTTAAGGCACTATGAGGCAAGTTTAATAGATGTAACAACTCATTTTGATAAAGTCTCAGACTTATCAGAATTACCAAACAGAGGAGAGCAGCGAAAATTAGATGCCAAAAATTCTGGGTTTTTTTGTGTCGTGCACACCACTTTGACTGACTGAGCAGGAGATGACAACATGCTGGGTTCAGTGGGGTCGTATATATACAAAGACATTTGCAGTAACAGTCAGCTCACAGGCCTGGAAATGCACACACCATTTTTTTTGTTCTAGTATCAGACTAAAAAAAGCTCATTTCAGGGAACAAGTTCCTGTAAAAGTTAAGTTTAGACCACTGCAATGACAATTTCACACAGCCTCCTGTGGACAAATGTACCCCCGCGCCGAAATGGAGCATCCTGCTGAACACAAATTAAATCATCCCTGCTAATAAATGGTTTGCTCCGTTCCAATGATTTGCTCCCAGCTCACATGGAGGAAACATATTAGGCAGGTAGCTCAGAGAGGGGACCTTGAGAGATAGAAACTAAATGAGAGGCGATTGAGGAAGAGAAAAAGAGGTGTGTATGTGCAGCAGAGATAAGAATAGGAGGACTGGGGACTAAGCTGTGAGGACAATTACCAGTAAAAAACAAGTTTTCTGTTTTTTTTTTTAATGTTTTTTGTTTTGCACCATTGTTGGCTTTAAATTACGCTTTAGAGACGACTGACCTGAGTGTGAAATGGTTGTTTATTTACAAATATTCTTTGCTTATTGCTAGAGTTTAGCAATTAAAATATTCTGATACCAGTTTTGTAATGTCACACTGAAATCATTTCCTGCAAATCCCAGATATGCAGCTCAGTGTTTGAGCACAGACATCATCCAACATCCTGGCTGGATAAATCAGAGATGCCTGATTACAACCAAATGTCAAGAGAACTAACATTTACAACATCAAACCAGCAAGCTGTCCACTCTACAATATGTTTTTCCTATAGTGACAGAGCAAACTTTTAGCTACATGAAAACTATTGATGACAACAGAGCCAACTGAAGGAGACCCGGACGTGGTTTAAAGCTCTGCAAAAAGCTTGGAAGTTGACTTAGAGTTAAAGCTGGTGTCAAAAAATAGACACGTGTCAGAGTCACAGCAGCTGTTAGCAGCTGATTTCTGATCACAAGTGAGTAGACTGGAACAACAACAATTTGTTGATGATTTGTACATTATACACAACAGACAGCAAATTTTCTGAATGCTGCTTTAAGCTTGGTTGATACTTCTGTATCGTCTAGGGCTGCATCTAACTATTTCTTTCATTATCACTGAAGTTTTCTGATTAATTGTGTAATTATTTAGGCTGTAAAATGCCAAAAAAAAAGTGTGAAAAATCCTCACATTTGAGACACTGGAACGATTATGAACAGGATTAAGTGATTATGAACATTTTTGTCAATTAATTTCTAATTAATCAACTAATTGCTTGAGAAGAAAGATTATCGTTTAACAGTTTCTTTGCGTGTGATAATATGATCTTATCATCGCACTGTTCGACACATTTCTGCTGTTAATGATTCCAAGAAAGCTGTAATCAAAGATCTACCAAAACTGGTTACTGAAGTTTTTTATATATACATTATTTATAATATTTCGACACCAATTTGATAAAAAACATCTCTGTTCATTGTTTCTAAGATCAACAAAGAGCACTGAAGTTCAGAATTTAATTCCTTCAAGTGCTCATAAAAAATAAAAATCTAGACGTTTACAATGTCATGACAACAGGCTCAGCTTCTAAGTGGATCTTGTGGTCAGATTATTTTGTCGACTGCTGATTCCAAGGTCAAGAATGAACTTTGAAGATCTTAATATAATAATAATAATAATATGTCCCAGCCATAGTTTGCTTAATGTAACTGTATTACTTGTCTATTGAAATAAATGTTGAATTTATGACAGTAGTGTTCCCCCTTCAGTGTCAAATGGCTCCAAAGAGACACAGACAAAGCCACAGACGGTTGTTACAATGGCGACACAAGTAGTGCCAAGCAATTCCCTGTGTTAGAAACAGCCTGTCTGACTGTCACCCAGCCACAGACAGACGACAACACCAAGCTCCTTTCTCTAACACTCAAACAAGTCTTTTTAGAGAAACTTCAACACGCTCACATTATCAGAGTGCCACACGGGGACACACTTTTCAGCGGGAGCATGAGAGGTAAATATCAAACGCATGTACGGCTTTCAGGTTAAGAATAAAGCTTTTTTTTTTTCTTAAACAAGCAAATCCCAGCTGGCCCATGAGTGATAAGACATGGTTGTCTATGTCAAAGATAAAAAAAAAAAAGGGCAGGTTCATCTCTTTGCTCTTCCTTTTAATAGTTTTCAGCACTGGCACATCAGAATATGTTCTGGGCTTGTGTGATTTGTGGAGACCAGGGAAAGAAAGGACTCTTTTCAGCTCTGCAGTACTTATGGCATCTATCTTGTAGCTATGAATGACGGTGACCTTGACTGTGTGTGTGTGTGCATTTCAGTACCTGAATGATTGTGTCTGTGTGGCGGTGTTTGTGTCCAGGTTTGTGTTTGTGCCTGGTGTGTGGCCGTAGTGGCATAGCAAACTCTTATCGCTGTGTGCCCTGCGCTGTGGCGCCAATAAGATAACATCACAACACAGCTACTTTCAGAGCTCTGCAAAACATCCCTCTTCCCGCTCTAAACCCCTGCTATCTCGACCGCTTTGCAATATTACCACACCCCTCATCTTCTTCCAGGAAAAAAAATAAGCTTCCCGAAAGGTACCACTACAACACGCCAGCTCTCAGCAGCAGAAAAGCACTTGACAGGGGCTCAAGGAGCCTTCAAATGGTAGGTCATTCACATCCAAACGAATGACAAACTATCAAGAAACTTGTGACTGAGAAACAAGTATTTTTTTAAGTGTTTATTTTAGGCTTTGAACTACTACTGAACCAAATTAGATTTTCGTAACTGCACACAGTCACACACTTCATGAAGGAGCCTCAGGGTGACTCAGCCTTAGAATTTAATTGCTCCTTTGCCCCCCAACATCCACTGTTATCTTAGAATGGCTAAAAGCTAGTGATAGTTGGTGGTTGTTTGAACTCATACTCTCTGACATGCTCTACTAATCTACTGCTTCCAGTCTTGACTATTTTTAAATAAGTAAAGTGCCCACAAGCTGTAAAATGCCAACAGATGTGTCAGAAAATAACCTGTGACTGCTTCCCAGCTAATAAAATAGGAAGGCACAGTAAAATAATAATGTATACATAAGTTTCTTCAGTGACGGTTCTTGACACACCAGAGTTATTTTACGCTTTTCTTTAAAATATGCATTGGATACGGTTTTTTTAACGATGCAGTGCTGCTGCCACTGCAATGATTTACATAGATTCTAGAGAACGTTTAAGAGGCATTTTCTGATGCTTCGGGCAAAAATGAATATTTTCAAGTAGTCACTCATTCCCAGCGCAACTGGAATTTTAAGCATGAAATCACAGAGGCTTTCCTCCTCTTTATTATTAATGGTCATTACTAATACTGACAGTGATGTCTTTGCGTATTAAACTTGCGTATTTACCAGCAGACATGGAGCAACATTCGGTTTCGCCTCTCCCTTTGGCTCCTTCTTTTGGGTCTTAATGAACACCTGAGTGAAATATCTGGCTCTTTAATCTGCTAAATGCTCCACTGTGTTCACCAGTTAGTCACCGTCTGGTTCTGGTTAGGTGGTGTTTAGTTGTGTTTTTACAACTATTTTCCTTAAACATTTGCTGGCTTTGACTGAAAACGACTGAAAACAAAGCTGTTTTTAGGGACAGGGCTACAGACTGTCAGAGCCCAAGTCTAACAAAGTCACAAAGCTGCTCTCTGCAGACAAAAACTGTTAAAATTTACTCCAAGTGAGGCAATTGAGTGTGAGTTAAATGAGTCCTTCCTTTCCTAAGAGATAAGGCAAAGTCCGGCGCAGCACTTTAATCCATTTCATTCTCCTCTATGGCCTGTCTGTTCAAGTGTAAATGGTGCTAATCAATCATGCAGGCACAATGATTAAGATGGGTTCTGTAGCGGTTTATTAGACCCACCTCACTTTAGATAGAGTAATTGTACACTACTTCAGCATATTCAGACTGCTACAAAAACTAAGTTAACTAAATTTAAATTAAAATAGAATCCCGCTTTGTCTGTTTGTCTTCATGTTTATTCACTCTGAAACACTTGGCGGAGCATTTGAAAGGACCAGGCTGGACTCTTATAACAATGTAGACAAAAAGCCAACTGTTGCTGAAAGATAAGAGTCATTAAAGATGCCCACAAGCATTTGTCCCCTGTTCCCACTCCTTGATCTAAAAGCTGTTAATTTAATAGAGCAGATTGATGAGTTTAATCAGAAGGATGCTGATGAAGGCCTTTTATTGGGTAATTGAATGTGCGATTAATAAATGCTATTATGGCCATTTTAGCAGAGGAAAAACACAGACGCAGATCAATACACAGAGGAGAGAGCAAGAAGTCGCTCAAGTAAGACAGGACAATACCCCTCAGTCCCTCTCATGATTTAAATTCTTTCACTGTTGCCAAGTGAAGGGCTCCTTTCAAACAGAAACTAGTGCAACAGTTGTGTTAGAAACTGAATATCCTAAAACAAACAAGTGAAAGTGCACCATATTTGTCTTTTTGTGCCACCATTGACCTCCTTTCTTCCACATATAAACCTCCTTTCCTTCCTATTTTCTTCTGATCTCATTGTACTTCTGTTTGCTGCTTCCTGTCCGTCACTTCTTTCCCTGACTGTTCGAATCACTGCGCTCTCATATTTTTCTTCCCTCTGATTCTTTAATAACAGCAATATCCGTTGCTCTCTGTTGGGCTAAGTGGCTTAGCCTTCCTGTTTTATCTCTCCAAGTCTCCCAAGAAAAAAAAAAAAAAGGGAAAGAAAAGACAGGTTTTTCCACTTAGCTCTTCTAAGCCCTCCCTACCTCATGGATACCAATATCCATATAGCTATAAACATTCCTTCATCTCTCTGACAGAGTAGCTGCTGTGTGTATCACTGAGTGACTGAAGTGTGTGTCTATGTATGTGTGAGCACAGGGGACTTGAATGTGTGTTTCTGTTGGTGTAAGCAAGTAATAGAGCATGACGTGTTCAAAGCCCCAGCTCTTTGTGCTTCTCAGCCCTCTCATAACTCTCAGGGTCGGAGGGACCTCCAGGCCAATCTATTAAGAATACAGAGGAGACAGAAGTGAAGGGAAAAATATAACATGGTCCAAATGAAAAGTGAGCCTTCCTCACTTTCAACTCCCCTGATTTACGATTTCTTATTTCAGAATTTTCAAAGCCGAAGACCTGGACAGATAGGACATTGTGAGAAGTAAAGAGAAAAGGACGAGTGCAAAGAAAGGAGATGAGGAGGCAGGAGACCGGCACCGTGCTGGACACCACAGAGAATGACAGAGAACGAGATAGAAGAGCAGAAAGCGAGTAATGAGAAAAGGAAGGTGAAAGCGAAGATGCAGGAAGATTGTACTCTCCTGTGGTTATTGTGCGCTCACAGCCCCATTCCTTATCTAATGGAGCTTGTCTGATCTGCTGGGTTGAGGCCCGTCCCTGCTCTCCGTCAGGTGTTGAGTACAAGACACGGAGCGAGCCTCAACATCATCTCAGTCCTCAGAGGACAAGTTTTGATGAAGCTGGACAGACGCTAATCATCTCCCCCCTCAAAGCACAGGCAGAAGTACAACTTAGATACTGAGTTCTCAATCCCAGATCTCCACTGGCAAACAAGATGGAAGATAATCTCTTTCCTTTTACACAGTGTGCATCTCTCCGGCCTGATTGTAGTTCTTGCTCCCTGGTGTGCAATATATTCACATGGTCCGACACTTTTCTGGCTGCAATTTTCTTCTTTCAAAATAAGTTTTTAAGCCACGATCTCGGGGAAAACTCTTCTTTTTTCACAATCTGTTCTGCTTTTGAATGATGATTGTTCATTAAATCATTAAAGGACTGTACTTAGCAGGCATTAAAGAGGCCAAGAAATTGATCATCTGCCACTGGAAAGAGTCCCATTCTGTCTCCCCAGCAGATCAGTTATCTCTGCCTTTCTCGATATTTTGCCTTTGAAATAAGTAGCAGTAAGAATGCACTGAATGGGTTTTATACTTCTTATATTTTACTAACTTTTTTTAATTTTTTCTTTTCCATTTATTTCTCATTTGTTTCTCTGTACTGAAGTACATTTGATATACCTCCTATGTGTGTCTCTTGTGTGTGCATGTGTCCCAGAGGGTGTCTGCTGATCTGTCTAAGTGTGTCTGTGATCCTGCGCCCACACATGAGTGCACAAGTGTTTACTCTCAAAGCGTTTTGGGGAACAAAATAGTGGTATGGTGAGCGGGGTGCGGAGAAACACATTACAGCGTCAAGAGCCAACACCAACAGCAGCGGCGGCCAGCGAACTGGGAGTAGCCACAGGGCAAGTTATCTATCTGAAAGCAATTACACAGCGATGCACTATCACAATAACCAGTGGTTACAATAAATAATACACTCAGGAACGCAGATGACAAATAGAAGTGATGACGGAGGTGTGAATGGATCGGCACAATGGCAGTATTGATTACTTGTTAGAATAAATGATACAGTGTGGTGTAAGGGTGATAAATAACAATAATTCTAAGAATGAAGTAGGTGGAACAACAGTACTGATTGTGTTGTAGTGATTTTGATATTTGTCCTTAACTCTCTGCTGATGCAAGTTCTGTATACGGCTACTGCAAAGTGACTGCAACAGCACAGCTGATTATTAACCATGGAGACATTGAACACCATGCTGTGATTAGGCTTGACAGCTGCAATGTAGTTTAGTTGAATGTACTGTAACCACACTGATGACGAGCCTGATCTGTGATAATGTCATGGTGGTTAGTGCGACTGCTTTACAGTCACAGCATCTTTGTGTGGTTTCAGTACTGTTCAGCACTTCTCCACCATTATAGGAGCAGATAATTAATAGAAGGGTCAGAGAGATGCCAGTCAAGCACCGTCCATACATGTCCAAAGAGCCTTTAAGAGGTCTAATGAGGACAAATAACAGAAAACACCTTGTTAAGACCCTTAATGTGTTTATAGTAGGTAATATGGCACTCAGTGTATCAAGCTGGAGTGTGGCTCAAAATGCTAAAACGTACACAGAAGAAACTCATGCTCTTTTTTTTTCTTGTCAAAGTTTGACAAGCTCAAAAACTAATCTTTTTGGAAAACTGATGAAAACAGTGAGTGACACGGTATAATAAACCTTGAACGGCGTGGCTGGAACATTGCCTGTGGCAATAGTACGCACCGTGCAGTGGTTCTGCTGTTGAAGCAAGGTGGGTACATCTCCTCCGATGGGCATCTGCTTGGCCAGCTCCTCATCCTTCATGCAGATCCACCTCCACAGCTCCTCCAGGAGGCCCAGCAGACGGGACCAGCGCTCAGCACTTGCCTCCAGGTGGGCCCTGCCAACGTACACCATCCACTTAAACTATTATTATACTGTATGATTTTTTTTCCTCTCTCTGCTGAATCATATACAGTCTTGTACTGGCAAAGCTGCGTTTCTTAGACTTAGCACCTATTAAGCTTGTGAAAATCAACTAAAAAACCTTTAATACTACAAAACCTCCATAAGAACCTCATCACTGACCATGCTGCCCTCATGGAACAGATGCTATTTGTAAAGGGGAACACACTTGGCTGCTAATTGCGTGGGTGGTACCACACATGCAATATGTGTTGATAAGCACTTTTGTTTTTCTACTCTCTGATGGGCATAATGTATCCGAATACTGTGTAAAGAGACCTATCGCCACTCTCAGAGTTAGCCTTAATTATACATGTACTGCAATTAAGGCATAATGGGCTGTATACAAACAACACACACTTTACCTGCCACACACACACGAACTGATCCCTCTCTTTCTATTTTTCTTTCGCTTGTCTTCCCGTGGAACAAGTCCAGCCTATTACGCACTGTCTGACCTTGACTGACTCCCATTTATTCTTCTCCACTCAAAACGAACTAGCTTCAGCACAGAATCTTTCCCCACACCTTTTTTTTAAAATTCCCTCCGACTTCTCTCCAGCCTCTCTAACCTTTCCCCCCCTGCCACTGTTGCTTTGTTGCACTCCTGTGCTGCTTTTCTCCACCCTCTCTCCTCCTCCTCTTTGTCTTTGAACATCTCCATCTGGTCCTGTCGACTTTACTTGCACCCTCACTTTCTTCACTCTCTACATCGCCACCCATCATCAATCATATTTATCTATGCCAAGGTTGTATAGGCTCAAATTAAGGTCAGTAAAATTTTGAGCTTGTGAAGTGATGCTCACGAATAACTCCAAAGTTCGTTGCTGTGAATCAACCCTTGTAAACCTGTGAACTAAATATGAGAAATTCAAGTTTGTCACTCTTTTTTGTGACCTCACCACTGACAGAATTGGTTCACAGATTTTTTCTTTTTTACATCCCTGTGATCCACGATCGATAAGTGGGAAGGAGCTACTGTATGTGTACAGCAGATAGGAAGCACAACAACCAACATGCATGCTGTACTATATGACTCCAGGACACGAGAGCCATGTTCCACCCTGAACAGGACTATGTGTGTCAGATGGGATTCAATGCTTGAGTTCTTGAGCTTTCTTTTTCATTGTTTTGTTTTTTTCTTACTTTGATCTGTGAGAACCACACACTCTCTCGGAAACTAACTGCAAAGTGCGATTCACTGGTTGATTAAAAGAGTAAACTGAGGCAGAGACCTACTTGAACCACTGCCATGATAAAGATCCTCTGCCAAGATGTTTTTCCAGAGTTGAGAGCAGCAGAAAAAAAGCTGAAAGCTGCAATCTGAGCTGCATGACCCAAAACACTGGAGCAAGGAAAAAGACATTTCTACTTCTAACTTTTAGATAGTGTTTTACTGACCGGATGTTGGCTGACTTTGCCTTCAGGTCACTCCAGCGTTGGTTCATGTCATCCAGTCTGTGCTGGAGGAACACAGCCTCCTCTGAGCTGCCCAGAGCCTTGACCATCTTCGACTTGTTCCCGTCCACGCTCTTGTAGATGTCATTGTGGGCATCGATCTCGGCCTGGATGTCCTGCAAACACACAGACGAAGAAGAAATGTCACAGCTGACCATTTCTTCGGGGGAAAGTTTCTGTGCAAATGTACAGTCAAGGACAGCAAAATCAAATTCATATCACAAACACCCAAAACTGGACGTCGCAATCTTCTACGCTGTCACAGCTGATTATTCCTGAACCGAAAATAACATCAGATTTTGTCGCAGACTCGTCTTGACGGTATACTGCTCAGAACATTTCCAGAGAGCAGAGAAGTCTAAATGTTCATGAAATGTCCTCGAGGTACTTTTTGACTTTTTGACAAAAAATATTTTAACTTCTACTCTTTCACTGAGTTGGAAGGCCCAACCAAACCAGGAGCAAGTCCCAAAGCAGTGTCTGCCTCTGTACTAGTGCTGCATTATAGGTTATACCAGGACTACAGCACAGCAAGCTCTGCTAATTTTATACTAGAATACAGTATGCAATGCTAATGCAAATGCAGTGCTATTCCAAAATACTGTGTGTTTATGTGGGTGTGTGTGTGTGGCTACAAGAGGCCATCACACTCAATACTGTGACACGCACAATTTTTTTTTCGTGTGTTCGAGTGTGTGAGTGTCCTTAACAAGGCAGCTCTATTACACAACCACATCTCCAAAGGTACGTGTGAGTGTTTGTGTGTGAGGGCTGAACCACAAGGGGGGCTGACGCAAGCAGAGGATCCTGTCAAATGTTTTATTTTTAGATGTGTAAAACTGCTCCATTTTCTTCTCTCCCTCTCTCTCTCTCTTTCTCTCTCTCTCTTTCTACTGGGACTCCCCTCAGTTCAGCCCATTTCAACTGCAGAAAAGGAAAAGACTCCAGTGCCATATGGCTGAGTGTAACACTGCCTGCAGCACAGAGACAGATTTGCAAATGGAACAAAATTAGGGTAGATAAGAAAAATGTAATGAGACCTATAGGCTACAACATTAAAGAATATTGGACATTGTGTGAAATGACCCATCTTCAATGCCTGAAGTTGTTGTTGGTGTATCTTTCTCGTTGTGACATTACAGATTGAAAATTATGATATTAATTGAGTTTTATTTTACAATTACTGTGAAACTGTCTTATCTAGGAAAATGCTATTAATGTTGCTAGACAGTTTTTATTGTAGTCTCTGCATTACATAAAGTAAATTAACAATAATAAAACGCAGTTATTAACAGTCAGCGGGAGATTGTTCTCCCGTGTCTTCACAAATCTGTAAATTAAGGGAGTCTTCTAAATTAAAAATGTTCATATTCTGGATACTGAATAATACAGTTTGCTTTTGGAAAAGAATCACCTACTGAAGCTGCACTATGTACAGCAAAGGCAACCTCCTGTGATGGCATCAGCGTGGTTCTACACTAACTGTTAAACACCAGCTGAAATCGCACACGTGAAAAATACCTACACACATAACTGGGCAATATGCAATGTGTGTACAGTGAGTGGAATATGTGACAGCAGCTCAGATACTCTGGAAACAATGTTATTGGAAAAAGTTGACAAAACACAGTGCAGCTACAGTAGAACCCGACTACACACAACGCAACTATCAATTACCACAGTCACCCGTGGCACTGTGCTGCAATTTACTGAATGCCGATGCAAATCCCTCCACTGTGATCTGCAAGGATAATCGCCTGCTGGCTTTTTGACACAAATCAAATGCCTCTGAAAGGTCACAGAAGAGAGAGAGTAAGAGAGACAGAGACAGACAGAAGAAAGACAGAAGGACAGACAAAGAGTGAAAGACAGAAAGTCATTTTGCCACTGAGCCAGCTGGCTGTGTTTCAAGTCATTACCCAAGTGCCTCCCTTTTGTTTTTCTTTAGCACTTCTGCTTCCACTGGAAGTAACACTGATTGCACACCCCAGCACATGCACGCACAACACAGAAGGCACAGACTGTGTGGACATATAGAGGCCCATATATTCATCTACAAAAGCCCCCTTTAAATCTCATTTCACCCGGTGAAAGACTTCTTTGAGCCAGTGGTTTATGCATGTCAACGTGTATCCTGAGGTGCCTAAGTGTAGTGACTGATCACTTTCTCTCTCTTGACACACACACACACACACACACACACAAAAAAAAAAAAAAAAAAAAAGAAGTACAAAAAAAACATTTGTGTGCCACAGGTCACGACTTCAGCTACAGAATGCCACTATTCCATGTTTTATTCATTGGTTATTGATAGAAATTAATTCAATATAGAGTTTTCAGTCCTGGCAAAGAATCTCAACTTTGGCTCTTTACCTCCTGTGCACAAACACACACACACACACACACACACACACACACACACACCCTTTAGCTTTGGGCTAACTGTGAAGATACTGAAGACAGTGAAAAAGTGTCTTCAACACATTCCTGAACACACACACGTAACACAGATACCCACTACTTCTCTGACCTGCACACACACACGCAGAGATGCGTATGTGTGGGTGAGTGGGTAGAAAGGCAACAGAAAGGTTAATGGGTTCTGCATCTCATGCACATTGTAATGAGTGATGGAGATTTGCTGGCTCTGGGCTCACTGGAGTGCAGAGAGGATGGGGACAGAGTCTCCCTGGAAACTAAAGTTACAACTGCTGCTTAGAACGTTATGAAGGATAAAAACATTAAACACATGAAGCCTAAATTAGGTATTTTATATTGACAAACAACAGTGACCCTTAAGGGGCTAAGCCATGTTTGTCTTTAGCCCTTTAAAAAACACAATTACAGTAAAGGTCTGTTTTGACAAATTAGGCCCAATTCAACATGCCGAGTCTCATTCTATACTAATTCTCTCTCTGCATGGAAGCGCTCCTTAATAACTATGAAAGCAGGCCAGAACCGCTTATTCCATTTTAATGAGTCCAATAATGACTGCTCATACCTCATAAAGCTGACTACATTAGGTCCACAACTACAAACACAAGGGGAGATAGGGAGGTGAATAGCGGCTGTATTTGTTCTCATGCTAAGCAGCATTTATGTTTGTTTTAAAAAAAAATTGCATTCAAAAGACAATGAAAGGCCAAAGTCAAGCTGTCATGAACAAAATGCTTCCTAAAATTGGCAGATATATACCTGTTCAAACTTTTTGAGGAACTCCTGCAAGCTGAAATTCAAGCCAATCATATTGGAGTGTGTGCTCTGACTCCTCCCACTCCCTCCAGTGCCTACATCTTCTCGAATCTCATACAGGTGAAAGGTTGGTAAGGAGTCGGGACAGATAGGTAAGTCCTCCAGTGGTTATGGTCAAAACCTTCAGGGTCGAGGCTCAGGTCAAAAGTAAATCCAAAATCTGAACAATCTTGAATCCAGAGAAACTCAGCTCTTGAGAAAAATTCAAACACAAGAGGGTCAAATCCAGGTCGCAGTCCCAAAACTGGCGATTTACACACTTCACACCCCCCTTGGCAGCACTTGTGCACGCATGCCGGTGTGTGTGCTCGCCCAATCCCACCACATGTTCGTAGCATCCTCTTTGGACAGGCAGCCAGGCTGAGTGGGGGGTGACAGCTACCCTGCAGTCATGTTACAGAGCTGGGACTGGGATTAACGGGACGACTGGTGCCACTGGAGGTTTGACAAAGTAGCGGCTGGAGGCTGACTGAGAAGTTCCTCTGGCCAGCAATGGGACACTGAAGCCGGGAGGGAAATCCAAAGAATCTTGGGTGGAGGTCTGCAAAGCGGAGATAACGGTTTGTGTCTTGAGGGATGGGCTGGCTGATGCAAACCACCGAGTGGTCGAGGACAGGTCTGGCTCTCTCCTTCAGTTTTGCTATGCTTCCCTTCCTTTACCTCCCCTCTGGGTATGAAGGAAGCTGTTTACACGTTGTCCGGCAGCCCAACCCAGGGCAGGGCTGGGGTGTTTGTTCTCAATTGCTCAGATAAAAAGCACTTTATTCCTGCCAGTCACATAACCCTACACACTTCAAGAGGAAAGACGGCGGCACAAAGAGGCACATGGTTTGCCCTCTCATTCCCCTGAGTAAAGGTAACACGGGCTCAAAGAGACAGAGTCACCTCAGTGTCTGCCTTCCTACCCTAACCTCACGTCTCCAGCCCCGGTCTGGTCTCGCTCCATCACACCCTCCTAATCACCGCCATGACTGGGCCACTTAGCCAAAGAATGCCTTCTTCTTTTTTCTGGAGCCACGTGTTGGCAGGGAGCTGCCTCGAGGCTCAGCGTCTCGATCCTGGGTAGCAAAAGTCTGCTTTGCTGGTCTCTCTGAGTCGGAGCTCTGCTGATTATCTCTTTTCCTCCTGAGAAGGAAGATAGGTTGATCTGTTTGGCATCGTGCTCTTGCCCCCCTCCTGAGACACGGAAACTTCTTAAAAAGTTGTGTTTCTTCTTTGGCTTTTTGTTCCCTCGGGGGTCACACAAATACCCAGGCTGGCGTCCCCATCCCTCTCTCTTCTTCTTCTGTTGCTCTCGTTCTCTCTGGCCACTAGCCCCACTCTTTCACACAGCTGTTTATTATTTTAATCAGTATCCTCCCTTTCCCCTCCTCTCTCTACCTCTCTTTCTCTCTCTCTCCCCCCTAGACTAACTCAACACACTACACACCCACTTCCTGTGGCCTGTGCGGGCAGAGAGCATGGTAGAAACAGGAGAGTTTCAGAGAAAAGTAACATTTAGATGGAATTTAAATAAGGATCAGTTATCAGTATGAACAAAACTAAGATAACAAAGGCTGCAAGACGGAAATGATGAAAGTGAGTGGGTACAGTGCTAGAGCAACATGAGAGAAACTGAGGAATAAAAAAGGAAAAGGCTGTTTGGGAGGGTCGAAAGAAGGAAAGTGAGGGCAGTGGGCAAAGCATGCAGAGTTTCACCGGTGCAACCTTTAACCTATCTAGCTCAAGGAGTGATGAAAACATGAGGCTATTGTGTTAAAAGAATGGAAAAAAGAAACTGATGGGAGTTTGGGATGTTGAGGTGGTTGGGTGTCAGGACAGGACAGGACATATATATAAATATGTATATAATCTGCTGCAAAGAGAGCCTTATTCCTGCACTTTAATCAATGAAACACATTTAGCCCTGAAAGCTCTTATTCAAGTTTCAACTCTTAGAACTACTGATGCTCGTTACAATTCAGATTCCTACAGAAGAGTGCAGGGAGAAGCTCTGAAATTCATACCATGAAACAAAGGCTATGTGCTTTGAAGTCTATAAATGGTGGGTTATCACATGTTTGGGGAGGCTTGGGTACAAGGCTGTGGTCTATCGGGCTATGTTAAAGAGGTGCAAACATCAAAATGCATTCCATATATTAAAACTGTATGTGGGATTTCTCTACTTGTGTGTGAGTGTGTGTTGGCATTCTGTACAGCAGGGCAGACATGTGGTGTGCATCAAAGACACGCAGACAGATGGCTGTCAAGTGAGGGGGGGAAAAAAAGCACAATACAATGTTACATATTCATAAGACAAAGTCTTTGAAGTGCGCTTAGCTAATTAAAAATATTTACATACCCAAGGCCCTTAAACAACATTTCTGATGTATGCTGACAAATATATACTGTTTGAGGGCTTTCCAGTGAAGGGTGTTACATTAACTGGTTGGAATTGGCACATTTGAGGAGCGTAACTAATTCAACAATGAGTGGAAACTGAGATTAAAGGGCAAAAAAATGTAGATGAAACAACCATTTGGGAGACACGTTTGACAAGTTTTGATACTTTAACTAAAAACTTCTAAATCCAAGACTGTCATTCACAAAAACAGACACTTATTGGGGGTGCAAACACACACATATATGGAGCTTAAGGCAGGAGACGTGGGGGTTAATGTTGGGCTACATTACTAAACTAAGCGGATTAGGACCATTACAGGGGTAAGAATGTAACGCTTCCAGCCCCTCAGGCAAAAAGGAGTAGAGGAGAGAAAAATAAAGTTGACTGAGCAAGAAGAGAGAGACGTCGACGACAAGAGCTGAGGAGTAACACTCGCACCAAGAGAAGGACAAGGGAAAAAGTAAATAATAAAATACTGAAAAGTCATCAGGGCTGAGCATAAAAACTTCTCAGAAACTCAAAGAATGTGAAGGAGAGTCAAGAGAGACTGAAGGATGAAATAATAATTCTGTCCTCACCATTGTGGCTTTGGTTGCTCTACTTTTCCGGCTGCGGAGGCTACATGCTGCGTCAGTATTGTTGTGACTGACTCAGCCTTCATGGCCTTCAAACCGGACAAAGAACTTTTGTTTACTTAAACCTTTACAGATGTGCACATGAATATTCCTTGATTAACAGTGCATCAAATGACAGCATGCAATGTGGACAGCCTTGCTCAAAGAGCGATGAACCCACAGAGAATTATCACCAACTCTGCAGCTCCTCTGAGCTCTATGGAGAATTTTAGCATCCTATAAATTAGCTCAGTGTTCTGGTTTTTACAGACCACAAGTTTACTGTTTTCTCTCTCATCAGCCTTGTTTCTAGATGAAGAGCAAGAAGGTGTTTTTACTGAAAAAGCTATAAAAAACTATAAAATGTCCTCTACCTGCCCAACACCAAAATCCAGAAAGGCAGCTTTAGCAACTAGCGTCATGTTGACACTGCAAGAACTATGGCTTAAAATTCTCTTATGCTGCATTAATAGCTGTTGGCTAAGATATTTGTCACCACAACTAGGTGATAATATTCCAACACTTCTGATTTTCTGCTCCAAAAATAATTTATTCCTGCATAAATGTGGACATCTTTGAAAAACAGACTGTGTGATGTCTTTGCGTAACATATAATTATGGAAAAAGAGGTGAGGAAGGTTGAGGCAACTAAGTTGCGCAGCTTAAGATCATCATCAATGTACAAGGACTAAAAAGAATGAACCTGCAGAAGCCATTAAGTCATATTAGACATTTTTCTACTTTCTGACTCCTTCCCAACTGCATTTGTCATTGAGCATTTTATTCTTCTAAAAAAGAAGAGACACTATTGAAAGCAAACAATCTGGACAAAAGAAAAAAGACAAAGAAAGAACAAGTATATTGAAACTAAAATATATTTGATCATATCTTCAAACAAATGTAGCTGTAACACTGCCTCCCTATAAACCAGTTTGCCTTTAAAAAAAAAACAGAGATAAGACTGCAAAAAGAGAAAATGTGAAAGAGACAAAGAGCAACAGCAAAAAGTCAGAAGGCAGAAACAAAACAGTTTGCTGTCTCAGATGATGTCAAGAGGGAGCAGAAGCCATACTGTCTCACTAAAGTTGGGTAACCATATCGCAGGATCGCAAACTGAGCAATTGAACACCAGAGTCAACAAAGACAAACATGGCCACAATAAACCCAGATACACAAATACCCCTGGAGCCCAATTTCAACAGCAGACGTCTCTACTCTGTGGTATAGTGCAGTAGCTATTCCCCAGACAGATCATCAAAGATTCATCTATCTAATCCAGGTTCTCTGCCACTACAATGTACAGTGTCTCACAAAAAGCAATGTAGCTGCAGCATTCCACTATAATTCTCAGCCTCTCAAATAGGCCACATCCAGTGAGATCACTTCCTGTGCCCCAGGTTATCACTGACACTCCTCTTCCTGTTGGAAGGGCAGCACCGTTCTGGAGAGATCAGGGCCCTGATGTGTGATATGTGTGTAACTGGCAGACAGTCTTCGTTGCTGCTCACTTGGCAGTATAACAAACGAGTCAAACTCTGGAACAAATCGCAGTGGGAGCGCAGAGATGAAAGAACAGCTCCTGTACATTAAAGGTTTGGCGCTCTGCATTCAAATGTATATATCAAGTGGAGTTTTACTCAAACATTCTTTTCTTTTTTTGTTGTAGAACAGGATCTCAGAGAGGAGAGGGGCCATCACTTACTGCACACGCTTTGCTTTTGTCAACACAAGGTTAGTGCAGCTCACGGTTTAATTGTTAGTTTGGAGGATGAATGGAGAAAAATTGTTGATAGACGAATAGAACAGCATTAACAAAACGGCAATATTCAATAGCATGTCTGAGTCATCAGCACTCGTTTCACACTCTGTATCTCCCAGGAAAAGGGTATCAGATATAAGAAAGTATATGATTTACCTGGGCCATGTACACATATTTACATACATACATTAGCAGACAGGACTCAGTTGTATTCTCAGTTGCAGTCTCAGAGCTCAGAGCTCACACTGACAGGATGACATACTTACATCTGACACAGCCTGTCCAACATGACTCCAGTGAAGACCTTACTAATCTAGTTTCTGTACTGTACGTCCACTCAAGTCCAGATCACAACCAAGATAACACAAACACAAGATAAGAGCTAGCAAACTGCAATGGAAATCAACATGACATAAAGAGCCAAGTCAACGCTATAAATCAAGTCCCCTGAAACTGTGAAGTGCAAACATGCACATTACAAAGCCACTGTCTGACACTCAATTGACACCTGACCTCCAGGGCTGTGACAGAGATACCGTTAGAGAGGACAACTGGAGTCAAAGGTCAGGCAGATCACTAATAACTCATTCCAGGGATCCAATAATGAACCACAAGACCCATCCTTGAAATCATAAGTGAGAAAAAGGACATCCTGAAATTCATATGCAAGCTGCTAAACAGGGAAATTGAAATTGATTAGGAGCACTGCGTGCCGTTGCCCGATAATCAGCTATTGATTCTGGACAGCCTTTTGTGTTTTTGTCTGTCGACAAGACAGTTGGGAGGCACATTACATACATGCATCGCTTCTTGTGAATCCCCTGTGTATAGGTAGGCAATTTAAATCCACCCAGCATTTTCCCTGTTTCTGTTACAGGAAAAAATCCTGGCCGCAAATAGTAACAAAAATGAGCTTTGATTTCATGAAAATGTTAAAGATTAAACATTTAATATTGTTCAACATCAAAACGGAGGTCTCCACTACAACAAGAAATAATTGATTCCTGGACAACAGGCCTTTTTCAGCCAAAACATTTCCACTTCCATTGAATTTTGAGGAAAACTAACCTGCTGAATTGACCGGATTTTAAAACCAGAGGCCTGCTGAGGGTCCTCTGAGTTCTTATCACCCTGCTCTTCACTGGTGCTCAAAGACTTCTGCCCCTCCCCCTTTCCGTTTATCAAGGCTTTCCTCCAGCGGAGCATCTCTCTCACTTTCTCTCCTCTCCTCATAACTATCTGAAGTGCTTAGCCTCCTGGGAACGGAGAATCTTGACCACGGTGGGTGGTCTGTCAGCACGTACTGCAGTACATTACAGTGGGAATAAAAAGAACTCACTGTGACGTGATCGGCTATGAAACTGCTGTCACCTCCAGCACAGGCCCGCATAGCAGTACAATTAGCGCATGAGACCCCCACCCGCTGCGTTTGATGGGGAGGAACAGGGCCTCGAAAGGTTAGGTGCCTGGACCAATTAGCACGCTGCTCTTACGAAGTGCTGTTTCCAGCTGTAGAAGACCACTGTGTGAACAGAAACTCCAAAGGATGGTCCTGTGGAGTTACGGGAACTGATAATGGGCCATCACAAATCATAATTTACACGTCCTTGTTGGAGGGAAAGATAGAAAGACGGAGCGTGATGATAGAAAAACTAAAACACAAACCATTTGTTATACACATATACAAAAAAGTTACACTCAAACACAGAGACACCTTCAAAGAAAACGGCAGGCGTTGTCATCGTAATATAAAGATAGCAGACGGCCATGGTCTGTGGACCGGCCTGGAGCAAGAGACAAGATGAAATTGATGGATGGGAAGAGACAATGATGAAGAAGTACATGCATAAGTGAATGAAGTAGAAAAAGTAATAAAGAAAAATGAAGATAAAGCGAGAAAGACAGCAGTAATATCAGTAAAAGAACAGATGGTATCATCTGAAAGCCCTCAAGAAAGCAAAAGTAAAGATAAATGTGCAGAGAGGCAAAGTTACAAAGGCATGACAGGATTACCTCAGGTTATTTTTCAGTCACTGGAATTGCTTGTTTCGGGACCAGAGAAAACAGATAGACGAATAACCGGTAGCGTGGGAAAGGGTGTATTCAAATCCTCCTCTGCCCCCACCTCCACCAAAAAAACATTCCACTAAAGTTTCTGATAACAACCCCAAAATCCACCTGGTAATCATATACTTTCCAGGGAAGTCACATCAACATCAACATCACTGCTACCACCCACACATCCTCTTTAATATACTCCCTACATCAACTCAATTGCCTCATAGATGTTTAAAAGGAAAAAAAATGGACTGATTCCTGATACATTTGCTTCATAAATATTAATTCTGCCCTGCATTTCACCTCGCAACTTCAAACATTATTCTTGCCTTCAAGCGACAAACCGAAGGAAAACAAAAACACCATTCACAAGGATAACCTTAAAATCTCTGGACACTGTGAACCTGTAAAAACTGACCCACTCCTCACACATTGTTTACAATTGCCTTTTATTGAAGTGCCAGACTTGCTGCTCAGCTCTGGTGTGACATTTACTTTTCCTCTGTCCGCGAGACAATTTATTGAGAGCGCACATCGTTCAATGAAGGGGAAGAGTCTCCCAATTGGAGTGGCCCTGCTGGTTGGGGTCCGGCTTTGAGCGTGCAGAGATGAAATAATCTGACAGCTTCTGTGCAACCTCAAAAAACTGCTCTATCGATCTTACAGATAGCCCAGCTGGGATTTTGAGATGGCGACTGGATGAGTATTAGGGCTTCATTTCGGTTAAAAATCTATAAATAATACACTTTCCGTTGATTGAACATTGTTTGGATCGATGACCACAACCCACATTCCACTCCGCTCTGCGTCAGTCTCAATTTAACAACTGTAAATACTATGTCACTGTAACCGGCCACTCAAACAGTATACAGGGAACAAGCAGCAGTGATTGGTGAAGGATGATGCATGTTTCCATGAACCAAAATCACGCAGCGAGGGTGTGTGTGTGTGTGTGACTGCCTGCGAGCCATAGACGGAGTTCCTGTGCAGCCCCTCAGGGACAAACCACTGGGTGGGACTCACAACAGCGCTGCAGTTCAGGGGAAAGATAAGACCCTGGAGTTTCCACACACATACGACGTTTCTAGAAACCAAAACCTGCACAACAAATTCCTATTTACTCAACTCAAAGAAACAGGACCGTGGCACTGTTTTACTATTTGGGAACATTTTAAAATTCTGGCCAAAAGGATTAAGGTACTCACCATAACTAAAGGAACAAACTGCCCAAATAACTTTAAAAAAAAAAAATTACCTTCTGAACCACTCGGGGACAGATGGATACCAAACCAATCTCACAGCAGTACAGCTTTAATATCCTTGTGCGTTATTGACTTTTTCTGGCCAACATTTTAGGATATATATTCTTAATTACACATATAACAGAAAATTTGATTCTCTCAAATCCTTTGCAGGCCTGAGATGCCCAAGGACATGCTCAACAAAAATGATTCGGACAGCTTGATTCCTACCGGTTCAGAAACACAAAGGACATTTCAGATGGATTAAACAAGCAACCAAAGTTTTGATTAAAAGAGGACAAAAGGTCAAGAGGAGGAAGAGGCAGCGCGGAGACGTGATTGTTAAAACAATTTCAGCCAAGTCGCACAGCGGCTGCTTGGCCTGACAGCAAAGATGTTCATAAGAATCAAAACAGCTGGCAAATCCCCGGTGGTCACTGAGTCAATGTCCAATAAAGTGCAGCTGAAAAAAGGAGTAAGATCCACGAGAGCACAGTACAATAATGCACACAGTATATCATGCTGGCAGCACAGGTCAAGTGCTCCTTGAAAATATCAGCTTTTAAACCTCTAAAAAAGGTTTATTTTGCATAGCTGCTCAGACAGGGTTGTAAAGGTTTGTTGTTCACCAGAACATGCCACATTTTCCCTTCCTTTCCAATGCTTTGCTGTGATTACTTCCTCGGTTTATAAGTCAAACCTCGGGGAGATTCAAACACAAACACAAAGAATTCTTTGCAAAACACTATTAGACCCATGCCAGGGTGCCAGATAAAAACAAAGCCAGCGGTGTTCAGAGAATACACAATAAGACAGGATAGGAGGCACTGAGGAGGAAGCAGTGACACTGACACTGTGGGTGCGAAGTGTATATGAGTTCTTTTTTATTGCAGTGCAGTTTTCTGGTTATACAGCCTATGTGCTCCCTCCACTCCCCTGCTTCTCAATCCTACCCCTCATATAAACTTTTCATCTTTTCTCTTAGTCATATTCATCTTCCTCCACTGCTCTTGTTAACTCCAACTCCTCTTTCTTCCCCTCTCCCTCCTCCTCTATCTCTCGCTTTCAGCTCTTCTCTATTTCATCCCACTCATCTTTTTTTTCCCCCTCTCGTCTCCTCCTCCCAGTTAGTTTATTGCCCAGGGAAGGTGAGTGAGATATCTAACCTCCACAGGTCGTCCTCCCTCTGAGTATATCCATCCTCCCATCACCACTACAACTGGCTGATGGTTGGCTTATTACTTCCTGGAATGTTTACTGTAGGAGCTCGGCCTTATAGCATGGCGGTGTTTTCTGTTGTGCTGTGCTAAATTACTTCACCCATCACTCACGCACGACTCCGGCTGGAGTCTGTCTTCATTTGTTCCACTTCCTTTCCCATCTACTGCTTCCCTCAACAGGAAAAACCTGAACAAGTGAGTGGAGAAACATAACTTCCAAAACTTATGTCACTGTCTTAACATTCACTGCATGTCACTATTTCAGACCACAACTTTAAAGATATTTGCCACTCCTGAGTGAAATTACTCATTTTATGGTGCATAATCTCCTGCGCTCTGTTATCTAGTGTACCCATCAGATTTAGAATAGATATGGCTCCATGTTGTCTCAGCAGGAGCGCATTTTTAGTCCGGTCTAAACTGCTTCAATTGTCATGTACATGCCCAGAGTTTAATATTCAGTCTCCCACTGTGAATCCATTACAAGTTTTGATGAATATCATCAGCGTACGACACCGTTCGACTCCCTGAAGATGGTTTGCACAGTGCAACAACTTTGCGCACAATGCGGACTCTGGCAATCAATTTCCTTTCATTGGATGAGCACTGAGCTGCTTTTTTCACTCTGCTGGGCATAAGGTGAAAATAAGAAAATTGAAAGGCGAGAGTGTGTCCTGTTACCCCTATGGTTTCTCTCTCAAAGCTCTTCATCTCTAGAGATCCATGTCTCCTTTTAATCAGTGACAAAAGCAATGTTCTCTGGTCTTCGGCATAAAAATCCTATCCTTAAATGAGTCACCTTTGCCCGTTTTTCTCCCTTCCCACTAACACCGATCTTGGTTGTTCCCTGTTGACTTTCACCCAGACAGACCACAGGGGAATAACGTCAGCTTAGGTAATATTCTGTGTCTTCGTGGCCTCATCAGGTTTCTCTCCAGGGATCAGATCCCGCTCTATAATTGTAAACCCTGAAGTCAAGACAGCAAACTCCTCCAAACTTGCCTGTGCTACTACTCCCTCCAGAGGAGGAAAAGGAACCAGATGAAAGATCTTTTTTTTTTTTTTCCCCCATTTTTCAGCCTGCACACCTCCACTGGAGTTTGAGAGGAGTCAGCCGCCAACACTAGCTGCCTCGAGGCTCTGCTGTCATTAGCAGCATTCAGCAGTTTTCCTGAGCTCTCAAACAACCAAAAATATTTTTCACATTATGTGTTCAAAACTTAAATATGGGAAAGGAGCTCTAAAGCGGTTAGTTTTACTGGCTGTCCAGTTACTGAGATACTGTATGTCCTACTTAGCAAATGCAATATTATCTCAACAGTCCTTACTGGTTAGAGCAGGTTCAACAGCTTCTTTTTGTCTGACTGAGATACAGGGTGACACTGATGTTATGAAATGGAGATTTCATGCAGCGATATCTGTCTGCAGTTGATATGCTTTCCCGATTCACCCAACTCTTAACATTAAATTATTCATTGCACTAATTAGCTACACAGTTGACTCCACATACAACCTTTTCCCTGCTACTAATTAGATGTATTCTGTGAGACGTTTACTGAGGCGCACAAATGGAGTTGTGAAGATTCACTGAGCTGGAATAACTCCTCGCATCATTTTGGTGTCCTGTTTGATGCCCCCCAAAAAACGTAACCATCTATGTACGCTAATCAAGGAGATGAAAAACAAGAGGCAGTGATGTGGCCCACTGCAAGTCATTAAGGCAAACAGAGATTATTTAAGGGCTACCTTCCAAGAAAAGAGAGGCTGTGACAAGGTATCATTAATCTGACAAACAATCAGTTTTTAGAGCCCATTAACTCTGTGGGATGTAACAGCTGAAACAACAAGGTGCTATTACAACGAAATATCAATGTGACAACAGCAGTGACATACTGTAGACAGGCACTAAGTATCATGCTTGTGATGCCAGACAGTCTGCCTCGCTATGTTATCTTTTTATGGCTCTACTGGTTGTCTCTTGGTTTGGCATGTGTATGTTTTTTTTTTTTTGGGGAAGTATAGAAATTGAAAGTCATTTATCTCTGCTGCTCTCTGAACTCACATTATAAAATATATAGGAATCACACACCATTTTGCACACTGCCATCATTCCTTTCAATGACATAACACCCCCAACACATGCACACGCCCTCACAGATAGTTTATCATGCACTGTAGAGATGGGACAGTGGGTGTTATCACTTTTCACGATAAAAATCACTCACTTTCCTGTGGAGACAGGGTCACTCTAGGACAAGCGAGGGTATAGATCCACACACATAACAGATGTCAAATCAACACGGGAACATCAATACGTTCAGCACCCGAATCATTCAAATGAACAGCAGTGACGCAAAATGCATCTTTTCTGGGAGAATGTCATCTGTCATCTGTTAGATGAGTGTCTTCACAGCCATTTTTCATTGTTGAAAAATGGCTGTGAAGAAAAACGACTTATTTTATTTTCCAAAATTCGGCACATTTCCTCTTGAAACATAATGCTTGGGCTACGACGGATCATGAAGTGGTGACTGCTCAGGAAGCTTAGCCCATCTTTAAATGCAGATTCTTTAAAAATAAATTGGAGACATCTGGATATGACCATGGAGGTTTAGGGAAACAGGATTTGTTTGTGACTTCGAGATCAAAACCTTCCACTCTATCTCAAGGACTATGACTGTGTATAACAATTGGCCATGAGGTGCACTATAAATCTTATTTCATTCTTACCACTAATTTCAGATGTTTTTCGTAAGATTACATGCCTGATCAGCACATATTTGTCCAGTAGCCATTAAGGGCTTTTTTGAACCAGTTAAAAAAAACTGGCAGGCTGTAAATGAGACCTCTTGGGGCCACAAACTGTTTGACAGGGCCAGTTATAAAGGATTTGCCTCTTCTGTGTATTGGCCCACAAAGATTGATGCTGTCCAATTAATCTGTCCTGATGTTACACGCCTTTTAATCAGAAGTCACACACCCCTTTGATCAATCAGCGAGGAAAGTTTGCTCCTTCCTTGTCTCAACAAAGTTTGTCCGGATCAGCTCATATTATTGTAAGACAACTCTGACAAACAAACAGACTGAAAAGAACTACAGCATAATCCCCTCCAACTCTGTTGTTTCTGTATGCATTACACTAACACAACCCCACTGTGTAAGTCAGGGCAAATGCAATCCGCTTTCAATCAAATGTATGAGGAGAGGACATGGTGACACAGCTTTGAACTCGCACTCAAAAGTACACCAGAGGGTTATTCAAATGAATCTGGAAGAGGGACAGGGAAGGTGGGGAGGGAGAGCGAGAGAGAGACGTAAAGATCAGAGAGGCAGTGTGTGGCCTGAAAAGACTGACATTTCCTTTTCGTCTTGGTTCGCACAGAGGGAAATCGTTTTCTGCCTGCACAAAAATATACTCACCCCCCAATTTGATCTGTCTGCGCCTTTTCTCTTCCTCAGACTTTCTGACTGATCAAACAAAAGCCGTGCTCCCAAGAGCGGTGTCGTGAGACGAGTTAGATTCTTCAGAGCAAAGAAAACTCAATTAGTGTAATTAGACGGATAGACACAAACAATGTGTGTGCCAAAGCAAGACTGAGAGAGGTGTACTAAAACAAAAAAAAGAAAAAAAAGAAAAAAAAGGTATTTGTGTGTACATATGTGTGTGTGTGTGTGTGTGTGTGTGTGTGAGCTTCGATTTCTGGTAATGTGATTGCATGAGCGCAATGTGTGATGTGTGTGATGCTCAAAAGAAGTAAATGAACAAACAACAGCTGCTTCCATCACCGAGGAGCAGGAGCACGAGGAGTGGGAGGAAAATGAGAGAGATGAGGAGAAAAGGAAAGGAGCGGTGCTTGTGCTCATCTGGGCCTCTGTGGTGCCTGCCATGGCTCAGTACCTCAAATGAAGATGAGACGGGGGTAGGTAGGGCGAGAACGGTGGCAAACAGACACACAGACTGGGCCAGCCCCGTGGAGGCTACAGCACGCACTCCTCAAACAGCTCTGAAGGAGGAACAAATGTTACGTAACTATGCCTTGTGACTTCAAAGCCGCAGATGGATGCAAATATACGTGTTAAACATTTTTCTGCGTGCCTGGGAGATCTGTGTGAGCCATGTTGGGTCAGGAGATGAGCCAGTGACACGGCAAAGTGAGACTGTTTGTCTGGGAATCTGAACCGTCAGAAATGTAAAACGTCACAAACGTCACAGGCTTTGAAACTCTGATACTCAGCCAATTACAGTAGATAAAATGGTAACAAGATAAAGTTATAAAAATGAGAGACATATGCTGCATCTGCTGAGTCTAACTAAAATAATATCTGACTCACTGTCCTTCCAGTGTCTTCAAATTTCCTTTTATTAGGAAAAATAGCAGTAACATGCTTCATGTCCACATTACTGACCATTACTCATCACTTTGAGACGTTGGTCTTGGTCAGTTTCCCAGAAGCAGGGAATAATCCACTAATAGATGCAGCAGCAGGAACTTTAAGATCGTTATTGCATCTGAACTAAGTATTGATTTTGTGTTATTGTTGGCCTGTCAAACAGCCTCAGAAAGTCGACAAAAATCAAATGTGCCAGTCACTACTGAAATCTGAAGGGCCAGACATTTAGGATTAGGAATCATCTTAAAGAAAAAACAATCATTCAACGAGATATAAAAGGTACAGAATCCCTTGGACTTCTGACATCAGGCCTATTTTTTCAAACCTCTTACATCCATTAGCTTTACCTGCATTTTCAAACTGGTTTCACATTAATGCAGTCACGTCTCCTCATTAACAAGCAGGAACACACTGTACAACAAGCTCTGTTACCGAGCAACCCGGCTCACAGTTTCCACTCACTTTCCCTCCTTACATTCACCCTGCCATTCATCAAGTTCATTGCTCCGAAAGATGCACACTTTTTTTTTACAGCATAACAAAAACTACATTGCGGCTGTTTTTTTACAAACTGCAAGAAAACTGGGAATGCAGCTACGAGCGAATGAAAACATTTCAACATGAACTGAATTAAAGAAAAAGGTGAAGTATTAGCTACAGGCACCAGCGGAGCTGCACAGTAATAATAAATAAAGCTCCTCAAGCAATGCTTATTATAGTAACACTGAACCGAGTGACTTATTGTAATGTGAAAGGGTTGCTAGTAGTGCCAATACAGCTGAGAACCAACACCCGGTCTACAAAGCATTTCAGTTTTCAAAACCATGGGCAGACGCCTCCATGCAGAACAGAACAGTTTTTCTTAGAGTTGGATGACCAACATGGGGTTAAAATATGAGTTCATTTTGGACTTGCACTCCACGAGCAGTAAAGACTCTAAAGGGAAATCTGTGTTGCTCTGGTGCTGCTGCATGCATAAGTAATGTTGGGTAAGTGCTTGCTAACATGTTAAGAACTTGTTAAGTTAATACATTATTTCAAGAATTGTTGCTCTGAGTTTGTTTTGGAGTCTACGTTCTGCACCCTGGTGGTCAAAATCCCTCCATGCAGCTTTAAATACCCGACAGTCCAAAGTTTAGGTTTTCTACTATTAAATAAGCGTTTCAGATATGTCATAATTTGAGCTGGTAGCTGTGCAGTAAAGTCAGATAAGGATTAAGACAAACAGATAAAAAGTGATATACATAGAAAAGAGGGGGTTGATATCACTATATCACTGTTCGCTCGGATGTTCTTTTTGTGATGAGTATTCACAAGCACACATGCATGGATGCACACACACTCACATTTATACTGTCTTCTTTTTAATCTGTAAGTGGTGCCTTTGATCTGCCTCGATGAGGAAACGCATATTCAAAAGCAGCAAGAGCGAGAGATGAAAGGCCTGTCCAATTATGGTGAACTAAAGCGATCTCTGAAATATGCAGTTCTTCATAAATACTTGTACACATTAGTCTCATATGCTGCAAAAAGTCCATACGCCAACTTGTTTACAGCTTCGCAGAGGTTAGAAATCATTATGAAAATGTAAATTAATCCTGTTAATCATTCAAATAGAGAGAAGACATAGTCTGACACATCGTTAAGACAGAACATTTTAACGGCAAAAAAAGCAACACATATCTGCTGGTAGTTATAAATATATACATATATATGTATATGTTATACTGCTCATCATCACAGCTGCTATAATCCTCTACTTACTCTCTAATCTCCTTGGTTACGCTCAAACTTATCTACCATCCCACCGTACAATAAATTACCAGCACACTTAGTGATACAAACCTCAGAGCTTCCTACAAAAACTGAACGAAGACAAACAGCTGATGTACACGTTTAAATTTACTGTCTATAGATAACTTTATATTGTTTGTATGGCATCAATTTTATGCTTGATTTGAATGGATTGTTCATCGTTTGAATGGATTTTCTGGATTACTTGTTAGCTTGTCATCAATTTCATGGTTTGTTTCAAAGGCTTGTCTAATCACAGAGGTCTGCTGAGCTGTGACACCGAGATGCTTTAAATAGAGCAAAAGCTGCCTTCCCAACAAAAACTGACACTGCTGCGTTTTCAAAGGACTTTCTGTATTTGGTAATCCCAAAATGAAACGGCAAGTGACCAGTAACGCATAAGAAATTGTTTTAATGGCAGTGATTTCATAACTTTGACCTGGTGATGGTGCAAAACAAACAATTAAGGGTTCACCAAAGTTAGTCCATGAATATCAGTACCAAATTTCCTTCCAATCCATGTAGTATTTGTGGAAATATTTCACCACAAATGTACAATTCATGATGGTGTTAGAAGAAGTGTCAGCGCTGCTAGAGTGGCTAAAACCACACACTAAACTTAAACTGCTCGATCGGCGGGTGGTGGTTACAATCAAGTCATCAGCTCATCTCCTGAGTGAGTCAACCAGTGGGAAAAACTCCATAAATGAAATAACCTTTCATGTCATATCATCACCTTTCATGTCATACATCATTTCTTACAGCGATGATATGCTCTTTAATGTAGAACATGCATTTGAGGAAATGCATCAGAATATTAAATGCAGATCCTTTTAAGTGGCAGTAATATCCGCCTGGGGTAAGTGTGAGATGACCGCTAAGATCCATTTTCATGCCTACGATTTGCATCTATTTAGTGCTTGTGGGTATGAGTGGTGTCAGCAGCTGCTCACCTTTTGATACCCAGTTAACGCTCCTCTAACCCGCTGTACCTTTAGCTGCTGCATTAAGGGGAAGAACTGAAACGAGCAGGACTGATTCAAACCAAAAAAAAAAATTTCATTTTTGTTTGCACACATGAGAGATTCAGTAGTCTGCAACAGACGGTTGGAGACAACAGATGCCAGCCAAAGGCAAGAGGGGAACTGATAACTTTATTGTGCCAACACAATATATTCTGTAAGAAAGAAAGAAAACAACAACACGCTGACAGTATTAAGCTCTGAGACTGCAGTGTCAGCAACACGAGACCTTTAAAATTCATTTTATCACTACATAATAAGGGAGGTAGAAGGTATAGAGAATGAGAAAGGCAGAGATTATGAGGCGATTAATAATTTGTGGGAGTCTGTTAGAATATCTTCCCACAATCTACTTTTGCTGAGCAAACAGAAGTGTTTAAATCTACACACAATAAATTCAAAACATGACATGTAAATTAAAACTCGTGGCATAGAGGTTCTGTAGTGCCTGTCTGAGTAATTGCAATTAGAGAGGTTTGTCCTCGTGGTTCCACAGTGGATGCTGTTCTTAACGCACTGTAACAACCATAAAGGGTCAGTCTGTTTGTGGCCAGGACAGGTTCCTGCAACAAACAGCAGCACAACTCCTTGTGAAACTGTGTACTGTACATTAGCATATGCATGTTTCTGACAGGCAGTGATTAAAAAAAAAAAAAAATACTAATACAGTTCCCCCCTTTTAATGAAGCCTGAACTGCTGAGCTGTCCTCCCTGATGATAGCAGCCTCTGTAATTGAACCCAGTATGTGGCTGAGATCCTATTTTTCCAGGCTAAAAATAATGAAATAATAACATGCTTTGAAGAATCCAGGACGTCCTGGTGATAGATGTTTACCATCGCAAGTTTTCCAAACACACACTTTTTAAAAATGTATCCTCTGTGTGATGGCCTTGGCCGAGTCAGCTTAAAACAGAAAGAACGGTGTGAGTGAAAAGATACGAAGCAAAAAACAACTGGGTTAACATCGACATCGAGGCTATCTCCACTCAACAATCTGATTGGGTGAAACTTCAAAAAAGACCATTACCTGATTATATTTTTATAACTGAATTTAAGGTTCCAACTCTGCACTTATTTTTTCCATTATTCTCCACCCCCCCCACCAAAACTGTCATCAAAACCACTTGGAGTCTGACAGCGGGATGTGATTTACGCCTCGTGCCTCTCTGTTAGTCCACTTAACCCTGACTGGGAGAGTTGTGATGCAGTAATTGGCTTGACTTAAAGCCCAATCTCTAAATCATGTTGCAAGCAAAGACACACACGTGCATTGTCTTCACAGACCATGTAACATTCATTTTTCCACTTGATGCGGCATTCTTTTGACACATTAGGTTGCTTCAAGGTTTGAAAATTGATGCGACAGCTGCCCATACTGACAGCTCCACCTCGATCTCACATACACACATACACACACACACACACACACACAAGCCAACAACAAACATACAAAGACATTTCACACAGGGTGAATGTGTTAAATGCAATGGTCCGGAGTAATGCATCAGTACTACAGAGCTTCTCTTCCAAGTTAGCCAGTATTGATTCAAACTCAAAAGAGCTGCTCTAAAAGCTTTAAGAGTGAGGCAGTGAGGCTCATGTCTCTCAACTAGTTTACCGTATCCTGTTCACTTGTTTTTTTTTTTTTTATAGTTTTTACACAGCTTTTATATATATTGTCATCCTGCAAAGGCAAAGATTCAGCACTGCACCGCATTCGGTCAAATTATAAGTTCCCATTTCTACCTATAGACACATATTTTGGACAAAAACATACTGACAGGACAGAAAATAATATTCTAAAATGTTCAAAAACTAAAGTGCTAAGTAGTGTCTAATCTATGCAATGTAATTGTTAGTCGAACTGATGTTGGCTGGGTTGACATTTAGATACTAATAACAAAGCATGCTAGTTAGCTATGACCTCTGCATTGCCTTACACCAGAGAAGATTAAAATATGAAAAGCAAATGAGATTAAAAGAAGAGGGAGCTGTACAGGGTAAAGTCAAACAGATGTGACCCACAACTTCTCTTTCAATCATAAGGCACAAAACTTTTTTTTTCCATTCATACCAAAGTTTATGTGAGCAAAATTATTTTTTGTGCAGCAACTATTTAAACAGAGAGAGGGTAGGTGAGGCAAAACAACTGCAGTGTTAATTACACCACTGGCTGAAAAGCATATTAAGGTGAGTCTTGAGGGATTCAGAGATGAAGAGTGGGAAGTGGAAAAGTACAGAGAGTTATACTGTAGAATTGTTCCTGCAAAGACAACATTAAATCGGTTTAGGCTGTGGGAGCAGTTTATGTCTAAGGGAACATTTCTCCTTCAATTTGTAGATTTTACTCAGATGACCCCTTCATCAAGTAGAAGTGTGTCTCTACTGTTATCGACCCAGATGTGACTTTGGACCACAGTACATCCTCAGGGTCAAAGGAAGGTTGGTGTTCATGTCACAGCACTGTGGTGCAGACACAGGGCATATGCCACTCTCGTACTGGAAGGCATAACATCTGTGCTAGGCATATGATTGGCCTGGGGCACTGCCATTAAAAAACAAAACAAAACACACAGTTATTAAACCTGGAGATTGAATGTATTTTTGAGTAAATGGCTTTTAAAGAATCAGCTGCATTGTTTGTGACTTGATGATAAGGTATTCCTAACAGTATCCAATCAGCATCAAACAGGTTTCATGAATCAAAGATTCAAAGAAATTTTCTGGTGATCCTTCCACTGATCTGAAAATATGAAAACCACCACGTTAGCAAGTCGCCGGCCAACGGAAATATGCAGCACATAATATTATCATAAAGATCATCCCATGAAACTAGACTGCATCAATAAAACAAAATGCCACAGAAAGGCAGCATGACAAACAATCTCACCTCGACTCAACCTTCGACATCAAAGAAAAATGAGAGATAACCCCCAAGGCAGAGACGAAAAATAATATCAAATCAGTTTAGATTTTTTCCTCACTGAGACAATAATTACAACAGCAATAGTCTACTGAGAGAGGGAAATGATGAGGAGAGAGTAAAAGGAGGTGGAGGAGGGAGTGAAATAGCTGGAAGGTGAGTCCTTGAGAATGGGGAGCAGGGCAGCCAAGTTTAGAAAAGAAATAATACTATAATCTGAAGCAGGAAAATGGGTTTACTGTAGGTCTGTCAACAATCTGTAAATGTACCTTGTGCATTCTGTAGAAGGAGGGGAGCAACAATAATCTATCACTATATTTTACTGACACTGATGCCAGCTCTTGTAAACAATAATTAGCTATAAAATGGAAAAAAAATAGTGATTTTCTTTCACAAATATTTCTACAAATGGGTCTATTTTGAGAGATCAAAGCAATACTGGACTATGAGAAATGCAGCTAAATATACATTACAAACAGCTTTCCTCAGGCTAGGTTTCCAGTTTATGTTGGCAGTGTTGCCGTGGGTGTTGCTTTCTTTCCAAATTGATTTCCATGAAATATAAAGCAATGCACACATGAATAGGGAAACATCTGAGATGCTGCAAATCCCACTTGTAAGTCAAATTTAAATTTAATAAGATTTCCCAAAGTACACGCTATATATCACTGAGACACAGACATCATGCACAGAAAATAAACATAAAATCCCATTAATGTGCATGTACTGGCAAACTACAAGCATTTGTATTTTTAAAGTTAAAGTTAATATTAAGTATGACAAGATTTAATATAAAAAAAAGAAAAAAAAACATTATAGTAAGCTTTTTAAGCGACTACACTAGAAATGTCTTGAATATAATTGCCATTTTAGTGAATCCAGTACATCACAGTTTGAAACAACTTCATCATTATAAAGAAAGCAGACACTTATAAATGTCAGTCAAGCATTAACAAGGCACGGAGTACACTGTGTCTACTGGCAGACAGAGACAGAGAGAGAGAGTGAGGAAGTGGCAGGAAAGAGAAAAACGTTGAAAACAGAGAGTTAGAGACAGAGTGTATGTGACGTCTTAACTGTGGAGCCAATCAGTGCTGGAGTCACAAACACCAGTCAGCACATCCACTGTTAAAGCCATTTATCAATCTATTCTGCTCTGTGACAAACTACAAAGACTGGCACAGCTGCTGTGTGTGTGCACGTCTAGATGTGTGAGCGTGCGCGTGATGGTTAATCAAAGTAAACCAGTGAACTTAGCAATTAGGTGATGAGTGACACGTCTATGGAGAGGTTGGCGCCCCAAATTGATTTACCACCTGCTTAAGGCCCAGGCCTGTCAGTGCAAGTGCGTAAACAGAAAGGAGTGAGCTCAGACAGCAGAAAAACTGCAATCTCACACCACTAATGTTTAAGTCACTGGGTTACTTCAGGCCATTCACAAAAAATCTTCTCAAAAAAATGAAAAAGGTGGACAGAGACTACCTCCATGATTGCTCTGTACTCTATAATTGGAGAACAGAAGTGAATAAAACCAACAATAGCCTGGGAAAAACTGAGTTATTCCACAGACACAGCCTGAGGCCATCTTGCATTACAGTGACACTTTGTCCTCTCCAATTCAGTCCTTTTAAACATGCAGTTTCCAGAGGCAATACACAGCACATCAGCCCAAAATCCCTCATACTACTGGAAAAATACAATTCTGGTACTTGGGCGCCATCCAATCAGACTTACAACTGTTTCGTATTATGAAATGGCATTGTGGCAGCGATATAGCCTGCAATGCCCGAGGGAGTTTTGGCTGGACATTTCAATTCAGTGTGAATTCACATCCAAGTACTAAGTGCATTACATATCGCTGGGCTGTGGGGGTTTTTATAACTCTTTTGTATTATTGTATTTTTGCAACAGCAGCGCAGGACTGCCTCATTAATTTCCATCAAAGATTAATCTGCTTGGTGTGTTTACGCAAAACAACTGAGACCACCAGGAAGCATTTCATTTGGAACTCCGAAGAGCTGCACACAGCCTTGTTTGGAATCATAAAAAAAACACCAAAGATCATAAGCATAGAGAGGGTCAGCGAGCAAGTTTTTAAGAACAACTACTGAAGCCAGATACAATTACTCTAATGCATGCCTTTTAGTGCAAGCCACTTTTATCATAATTGAAGCCATTAAAATATCTGTATCAGAACTTTCAATGGCTGGAAATGAACAATGAACAGCCTCTTGAAGCCAGACTATAAATGAGTATGAATGATGAATGAAAAAGAAAGAAAAAAAAAACTCTTCAGTCATAGTCTGGCTTTTTTTTTTTTTTTTTTTAGCTTGACTGACATTTGTCCTAAAAATGAAAAGTTTCCTATAATCATCAGACTCAAATATCACTTAACTTGGATTGATTTCATGCACTCGGGTCACTTGTTTCCTGAGCTTTCTGGTTCATTTCCTGACTTGCAGGTATTCATTTCTGATTAACCTGTGCTCCTCCAACTCAGGACCAGTTGGCACTGTAATTATAGCAGGAAAAAGTACTGCACTCAAATTTTGCATTATTTTCCTAAGGTACACTGTCTGAATACTAGTCAAACTTTAATAAAAGCCAGTTTGAGTTGTCTTACTTGAACCCTAACGTAAAAAAAAAAGTCCCTCAGGTGCCATGCACAGTACAAATGAAGGACGTACAACTTCTTGTTACGTCATACAGACTGTTGAATAACAATGTGCTGATGAACATGACAACATCTGGCCTGAAAGGACTGGTAAGGCATTAGCACGGCTCATGACGCACTGGTGAGGTGGCGAGGGAGACAGACTGTGTCAGAACTGTTTTGTTTGGTCAGCCTTCGTCCCTGTTGCCTGTTATGAAACTGCAACCTTTGTATAAACTGGCTCTTCTTTAACCACCCAAATATATCTCTGCATGTATAGGTTAAGATTCTCTTCCAACAGCTTTTGGAGTTCATGCTTGCTAGCAGTATGGTACTGTAATCCTTACACAATGAAGCCCACACCTTGTAATGGTGTTACTTTTTTTCATACAAATACATGTAAAGTATGGCTACGGAAAAGCTACATAGCAAGCTGCTGTGAAGGAATATGGATGTTGTTCAGGAGTGAAATAGGATCGAGTTTGAGGTCAACAGGTGGACCAAAGCAAAACTATCACAGCTACAAGCAGCTGAAACTAGTTTCCTTCACAAAGTGTCATGGTTACTATAGTAAAGGTTCACCAATACACAACCAGTACAACTGCTACGTGTCTGTGTTGCTCTGGGCTGCTGATTACGATGCCGCGGGGACATCTACATGAGTAGGTGTTTTAGCGGACACTTCCAACTGGGAGGAGACCTCAGGCAGACACAGAACATGTTGGAAGGATTACATAAAGTATCCCATCTGGCCTGGGAACAGCACAGGTTCCCACAGGGGAAGCTGAAGGACATGGTTGGGGAGAAAGACATTTGAGCTACTCCACTTTGTTGCCACGGACGGCTTTCTAGATAAAGTGTGTTTTGTTTTTGTTTTTTAACACTCATGTGGGAACATTTGGAAATAAATAAAAAGCAAGGTTTTCCACAAGTCTTTACTAAACCACTTGAGCACATACAGTAGAAGAGCAAACAAATATTTAAGAAAACACAGGGGAAGTCTGTAAAGCTCTGAAACAGAGCTGGTGTATAAGATGGAAATTAAAAGGAGACTGAGTGATACCATTGGTGGAGAGTTAGTGGTGAGTGGAGCTAAACTCCAGGGCAATGCATCTTCCAGCCAAACAGAGAAGGAGACAGACAGGAAGAGAGAGATACCGTCACAGTGAAGTCACGACGACAACAACAGGGCCAAACAGAAGACTTCCAGCTCGTTTTAGTATTTGGTCAGTTTTTGTAACACATAAACATCAAAGTGAATTTATAAAAGTTCATCCCCACACATTTACGTCAAGATGGAGGGCATGCACTTCAAGATCGCAGCCAGAAAGTAATCAAGTTAAAATAGTTTCCATGGTACAATTTTTCTTTTGATTGGTTTATGAAAAGGTTTAAACTACCCTTCCGCAACCCACTGAAAATTCAAATTTCATTTCGGTTTGGGCCTGGTTATTGTGATTGAGGTGTTTATATGGAGCATTTTTATTAGGAATAATATTTTATCTAATATTTTATATCAGGAACCATATACCTAGGGTCTCGCAACAAAGACTGGAGTACAAGCCACAGCCTGTTTTGCTTAAACTGTGAAAATGTTGAATTTGAACGGATAACTTCAGATCTCATACTTAATATTTTCCACACATCTAACCTGTGCTCAAAATTCTAAATAAAAACTGACTGCCCAGCTAATATAAAGAGACAAAGGTGAGGGTAAAAGAGTAAGTAATTAACGTAGTGAAGTACAGTTAAGGTTGTATACGTGAGTAAGCGTGCGTTTTATGACCCACATCCCCTCTGTGAGTGAGAGGGGGGCATTTAGCAGTGAGGTGTAAGGCCATCCTGACTGACTGAGTTATGATCACACACACACAGTCAGTACAGAGTGAAGCGAAACAGCCAGACAGAAGTGATGTCAGAAGGAAGGTCAGCTGGAGGAAGGAGAAAGTCAGAGGGACAAAGCGTGCTCGTCGATTGCCCTGTCAATCATTTAGTTGCCATGGCACTGTCTGGCAGGGCGGGGCCTAAAATGGGCTATAAATAGAGCGAGGCAGGATGGAAAGAGGACAGAGGACAATTATGATACATCAGCAAGGGGTAGAGGTGTGCTCCTGTGTCTGTGTGTGTGCGTGTGTGTGCGTGCGTGCGTGCGTGCGTGTGTGTGTGTGTGCGTGTGCGTGTGTGTGTGTGTGCATGCGTGCGTGGTTGTTTCCTGAGTGGTTAGTGGTAATTAATGGTCTCTCTCCAGGATGGAAAACATCAATCCAAAATTAAATCTTGATGAATTACCACAAATCGACAAACCTGAGGGCAAACACAAGAATACCCACACACCCTGTTTGTAGCTCTGTCTTTGTGAGGACCGAAACCATCATTTAGACTCAAAATCCGTTTTTCTACCCACAAACCCTAAACCTAACCCTAAACTTCACCCACTTGTTAAATGTGGCCCCAAATCCAGAAAAAACCCTAAGCCCTGCACTCAGTCTCACTGACGACCAACAAAATTTAATCTGAACTTCAAGGCTCCTCTTGCTTTGACTACTGTTAGAATGCTGAGTCCTTACAAACACAGAAGAGAACACGCACATACATTCAAAGATAAGTGACTAGACTTTTCTATGGTTTTGATTCAACAAAACAGATTGCCAAAATCTTTACTCAAACTTCAGCCGAGGCCAAATTCTCAAAACCTTCATACATAAATTCTCAGTTTTATAACTGAAGCTCTGTCTGTGTTACAGTCAAGGAAATGTCACACATATACACACATACACAACACACACATACACACACAGAGCACATTTTTGGCAGATTCCCCGCTGTTGTCTCAAGCATACAGGGTTTCTCAAGGGCACTTCGCATTGAGTCTCAGAGAGATGATCTAATTAGTGTCATTAGCATCATCTAATTGGAGCTTTAAAATTAAAAGATTAGCTCTGGCGCTAACTGTGCTAACCTATTTTTGGATTTTAGAGCGAGAGAGGGAGGCCGACAAAGAGAAAGCGAGAGAGAGAGAGAGAGAGAGAGAGAGAATGCTTAAAAGTCCATCACAGTAAATGCATTTGGTTCTGGGTATATCATTTGCCCCTTTAACCTCATAAATAAACACACAGAGGATATGAGAGGCAGAGGGGAGTGCAGCGTGTCTGCACCTCCTCTACCCTTTCAGCCTCCACCCCACTTCACTAATTAACAATTGTTTTAATCCTCCTTTAATTCTGCAGACAATTGCACAATTTGTGTGTGTGTGTGTGTGTGTGTTACACGCCAAGGGTCCCTCACACCATTCACCAGATTAGTCGAGCTACTCTCCGCCAAGCGTCGCCCACAGCGACCAAAGGTAATTGCTTTTTAATTAAGCCCCCGGTGCTAATCCCAGTGATATTTAGCAGACACAAACTGGCGCGCACACACACACACACACACACACAGGGGGGACAGAGACTAAAAGAGGGACACATTACACAAGACCTACCCGTCCGTACACTGGACAAATGTGTAATAGGCTTTGTTGGTATTTCTCTTTTGTCCACTGTGGGAGGCAAGGCAGGCGAAAATGAAGTCATTCATGTACTGAAGAAACAAATGAATTTTCACCCCATGCCCAATCTGAGAATATCCTTTAGACTGAAAATGAGCACTCAGATCGATTCTGGACAGTGTGCACATCTATGTGTGTGTGTGTGTGTGAGATTGTCTCTCCAGTGACCCTCAAATAAGCCCTGCAAACGTCAAAGATGGAAAAGGCAATTGTACACTTCTATCGACCACTTCTTCCTCTTTTCTTTTTTCCTCTGTCAGTCTCTGGTCTCTCCGTGTCTTCAGCCTCTTTCTTTCCATCTTTCCCACCCTTTCCTCAGACCCAATTCCCACTTCCTCTTGTGGCAATAACTCTCTCCTTTTTTTTCATTTTCTATGCTTCCACAATATCATGTTTCTATCTGTCTTTCCTCACCTCAGTTTTTTTTTTACATACATATATAAAACAGAGTTGGCAGCCATTTTCTTTTCTGTCATGATGTATTTTTCGTCCTCTCCTGCCTTTTGAGTCACCCTCCTTGCTTCCTTTTTCAGCGAAGTCAGACTCATCTCCTCCGGGGTGATGAGTGAAAATGTCCCTTTTTTCAGACATTTGGGTGATAACTATGAAATATGCTGAACCAATGAACACCCACACTGGCAGCACTGTAGTAAATCTAATTTCATTCCCCTTCACATCTAACTGCTCAGAATTTTCTTTGATGTCTATGGTCCGATGTGTGAAGGTACCACTCAAGCGGAGTTAAGGCTTATGTTGGGCCGTCTTTCACAAACATTTCCATTGCTCACACTGATCCTCTCCCGTCATCTCTGATCCCTCTCTCAACTTTCTTGAATATCTCTCATTTGATGGAGCTGTCTCGTGTCTAATCTTTTAACCACGTTGTGTAAAAATGACATTTCTGATTTAACGCTTTTTTTTTTTTTTTACCAAAAAGCTGCTCAGAGCAGAAAATACATGTCAACCGCAAGAACTCCTTTGGGCAAAGTTAAGATTTTACACAAATTCTGCTCAATATTTCTGTAAAGCAAATCTGACTACCCATCACACTCGTCAAACTCTTCTCCCACGCGATTTTGCTCAGTATTTTTACAGTGGCATTTGACTCCGGCTCCTCTGGCTGGTTGTACCCTCCTGCAGATTACAGACTATATATAGCACGATTTATCTTTAATCTCCCTGTGATATAACAGCGGAAACCATTTTCGGTTGCTCTTTGTTTTTACCACACCACAGTATCTACCTCTGAGGGCATGCTCACTGCGCTATCCTCCTCCCTTAACCAGTGCACACTGCTATTTCCTTCGTCACTTTATCTTCTCTCTGGATCTCTTTTTTTTCTTGTTATTCTTTTGCTTTCTTGCTCCCTTTCCCAATATTCCTCCTTCACTTGTTTTGTTGGGTTCTGCTTTTCTTCATTTAGGCCACTGACAGCCCCAAGTCAGAGATCTGCCCTTCACAGAAAACATGGAAACTGAGCCTGAATTTCCAGTGTTTTGATCAACAAGATTTTAAGGTTATTTCTTAATTAAGGTCATCTTATCAAAATGTTGAACTGAACTTGCTGGAAGACATTCCTTTATTTCAGTAATAGGAAAAGGAAAATTTTCCTTGAAGAGGTTGTTAGGCAGGCTGTTTAATAGGAAAACTATATGCACACACAAAACCTCTATTTCTAATTGAAACACACACACACGCTTGCACCCAACCTTGGGATGTTAAGGTGAATCACGTATGATGTGTGAGTGGGTGCAGCTCTAGCGATGGAAACTGGCCCTCCAAGGATCTGACCCTGCATGATTAGATGTTGCTGTGTCAGAGAAAGGCATTTGATCAATGTTTTAGCAGCATGTAATGATCTGCTTCATAAGCGTGGCATCAAGGCGGGCTCAAGTTGCATGTAAGCCATCTGTCGAAGTCTTGAGGAAAAGATGGGCAGTTTTAGTGGGATGGGAGGAAAAGAGGGAGAGCATGAATGATTTAAGAGTGGCATGCGAGGAGCAGATGACGACATAAATAGAAAGAGGAGGATATGAGCCGGAGCATATGCTGCATATGGCTTACTGGAGAGTGGTATTAGGGAAATTGGTACTGAGAGGAGTTATGACAGGAGAGGAAGAAGACAGGTACACTAAGAGAGTGTGGCTTCATACTTCACAGCTAAAAAAAAAGTTTGCTTTGTTGCATCAAAGTTCTTTTTTCTTTTTGTATGATTGTATGAGGAGCCTACGAGGTCGGTTAATTGACCAAAGAAATGTTTCTGAAAGGCCAACATTTAGAACTACAGCAAAATAAAGACAGTTGTTCAGTTGTGAATTAGAAGTTTGAAGAGTGATAAATCACTGAAAATGTGCACTGCATCTTTCACAAAACAGACAAAATACAAAAGCATTTGGGCTCAGTCTGCACCACGGAAATAAAACACCGAACCACTGACATGTAGCAGGAGCAGACGTTATCTTCCAGCAAAAGTGCCACCTCTTTTTAAAGAATTAATTACCCTTGACAGGGGAGGAAAAATGGCCAAAGGTAGGGGAGAATCACAAAGGAAAAAGGATGAGTGTTAAAGTTGATGCAGGTAAACAGAAGGCAAAGAGAGAGGAAGGGCCAAAGAGGAGAAAAGTAACAGAGAGCAGGGGATAAAGCAGCACAACTTCTAGGTAAGGTATTGAATAATAACTGGATCAATTCCCTTCTGATTATTATTCTGGGCTAATGTTATCGATTATGTGTGCAAGGCTGATTGAGCGCGGCACGCTATGCATCTGAGTGTGTCTATGCGAGAATTACACACCGTCATTTCTCCTTCAGTCTGAAACTGATATTTGTCAGCACCACAGAGGTACAGACGCTAACATACACTGAGAGGAAACACAATATGGACTATGAGTCAGCACTGTGTTCGTGAGCTCACCATAGATATTGGCAGGGTGGGACGCTGTCGGGGTGCAGAGCTCAGGCCTTGTCCCCCGTAGATTGATTGTCAGGCCAGGAATAGAAGGAGCAGCGAAAGAAAAATGATTGCACCCCTCTTCTTTTTTTCTCCACTTAGGTCGCCCCCCTGGATCACACCCTGACTCGGTCTGGCAAACAGTGCGGGCGACAGTGAAGGGAGGGTTGAGGAGGAGCGGGAAGGTCAGAGAGACTTCAAGCTGGCAACAAAAATGACTGCCTCCTGCCTACCACTGCCTCCAGGTCAGGGTGTCCCCTTTTCTCTCTGTTTATAAGGAACACTCTACAAATCTTTGTGTACTTTAAAATTTTGTTTTTACAGCACTTTTGCTCTATTAGAGGGACAAGTGGTCATGGCATGAAGGAAAAAACAAAGAAATGAGGGGATGGAGTCAAATGTATCACTATGTAGTATGTGCCTTTGTCCACTGAGCCTGCAGGACATCGTAATCTCTATCCTGCCTGGACTTGGTGTGATCCAGCTCGAGAAGTCTTGGCCGGCCATAGATCATGATGTCAGGTGAGTTACAGAGTTTTAGCAGAGTCTGCTGTCTGAAAACAAACAAGTCTTCCAAGACAGCTGGGTCTTGAACTTCAGTACCTTTTAGCAAGTATAAAGTCAAGTAGCTAAAGTTTAGTGTATAAAGAAATAATATTACAATAAGCAAAGCATTAATTACTTTGTCATGCCTTGTTTACATGTTTTTCTCTGGCTTGTTCTTGGTAAAAGCAGCAAAAATGAGTCACAGCAGGCTGCTCCCCCTAAAACCACAAGTTGTTTTTACATTTCTGTTTGTACACAGACTAAGCAAACAAGATATAATAGGGTAGCTAGTGAAGTTCAGTGGTACTGACATGTCAATTTTCCTTCAACTTTGGAGAAAGCCAGGCAATATGTTTCCACCTGCTTCTAGTCATTATGCTAAGCTAAGCTAATCGCCTCCTGACTCCAGCTTTAAACACAGGATTTCCAATAAAAATCCAGCCCTGCCTACTCAATGTACGAGCCCATAACAAATATACTGAGTCATCAAACTAAAAAAAGATGATTAATAACAAGTGAATGGGAAAAAACACAAAAAACTAATGCTAATTGCTACTTAAAAACTAATAATCAAACATTTTGGTCATGATATCTAACCATAACATAAATACACGTGTAATTCCCTATGGACAGCTTTGTGTCTGTCTCTCCCTCCTTTTCTCTCGTCCTTCCTGGCTACAAACTGTTGTTTACTCTCATCATCACATGTCGAGAGCCTGGATGGTTACAGAGCTTTCCAGCACCATAAAGTCTATTTGATGATAAACCGCACAGGCATTAGCGGGTTTAGCTTGCTTTTGGGGCCTGTCTGAAAGCCACTAATGGAAGTGTGCGCACAGAATCCATCGCTATTGTGCACAAAAACACAAACACAACACACACACACAACCATTACTGGCTCAATAAATTGGTTCACTGGAAATGGGAGAGAAACAGTGGGATGTGGAAAGAGCGAGAGAGGAGAGGCAGGGAGGACTTTCTCTCCATTTTGTATTAGTATCTACTAATATCAAATGTAGCTTACTACATATTTAATCTAATTACAGACGGTGTTTGTCAAACAGAGGACGAGTCTCTCAGTCCTTGTCTCCTCATCTCATCGTAATCGAACGGTCACTTTCTGCAGTAACGGCAATTGAGAACAGGAGAGCAGCTTAACTCTGGGCTGTATCAGTGATTTAAGTGCTATTTGAAATCACCACTACTGCCAAGTGGAAGTCCATCTGCAGGGATTTACACGTAATGTTGATTGGGAGCAGAGTCCCGTCTTCATTTTCTTTTATTGTTCCTGCTCTCTCCCAATACTGTCTTGATGAATTTAAATGATCTGCATTTATGAGTCTGTTGCCACATAATTCTCCCGCCTGTGACTCATCACTCAGGCTAGCTGCGGAGTAAGTGCGCGTGTGCACACTTTTGCTTGAGTGAGTAAATGTGTGCACGCATGCATGCGTGTGTGTGTGTGTGTGTGTGTGTGTGTGAGGGAGAACAGAGTGCATCGTGGGCATGTGTGTCCGTAAACTAAATGAGTCTAAGCGTGCGTGAAAGAAAATATCTGTGATTTGAGTGTGAGCCAGGTTACTGGGGGGGAAGTGGAGGGGGGGGGGGGGTTATCTGCCTGCACCTGAGGCTCTAACTGCTAATGCTAATAACCCAGGGGACCATGGTGGAGCTCAAGGACAGGGAGGTCAGACAACTGGGCTCCATGCCCATTCCTGAGTCACCTGTCCCGGGGTAGCAGTGAGCCAGGAGCAAAGGTGGATGGAGTTTTGAGCCTAAAGGCCAAAGTGTTTGCCAGACAAACAGTAGAAATGACAAGGCATGACTCCACATTGTCACTGCTTTAGGGCTGATTCTAAAGTGGGCTTTGGCTGGGCACACACAGACACACACACCCACACAGTAGGAGCCAATGCCACAGTAATGAGAGTAGGAGGACACTCCTCAGGAGAGAGGTGGGCCCTTCAGCCAATTCTCAGCTAGTGATTACACACAGAGAGACAGAGTCGAGCAAAAGAGAGGAGATGAAAAGAGCCACCAGGGCCCTTCTGTGTGCCTCGGTATAAACTAACCAGGCGTGCTACTCACAAGTGCTCTTTACCAGTACACTACTCGTGTCACAAGGATGCATGCAAAGAAGAAGAACACTAGAAAGCAGGGACGCAAAGGCAGGGGAGAAAAGAAAAGAATCAGTCACGACTTTACAAAGATTCAGTGAACATCCCATTTAAATTAAAGGCATTTAGTGATTTAGTGGTTGTTTTTAATGGGAGTGAGCGTGATTCTGTGTGTGGGATAAATGCCCCGTAGGATCATATACATAAACAAAGCCTTAGGGAACACTGTATAGATGTGAAATTTCTCTAATAGTGTACAACCTCATTAAACATTATTGTTTTGAATCGAGAAACTGGGAGAAGAAATCAATTTACGCACCAAATAATAGATGCAATTCTAAAAAAAGTTCAAGTTAAATGGCTTCTGCTTGCAAAGACTGCAAAGCTTGGTATTATACATCAACATAATGAGTGCCGTTAAAGGGCCATGCAAACACACATACACCCAAAAGCTCAGCAGCAAAGCATGATTAACAGAAAAAGACGACTAAAAGGTTATGACTCAGTAGATTTTACAAACTTCCTCAGAACACAGCAGTCACTCTGATCTGTCCTGCCACTGTTAGACATAGTGAGGACGGATATGATAGAGGTCAATATGTTTTCGAAGATAAGCTTGGCTTTGCAGCTTAATTGGACTGTCAAGGATAAAACACAACCTGCACGTAATATAAGGCCTTTATGTCAGCGGGCCTGACGACAAGGAGGATTGTTGACTTGGTCAGATCGGCTTGAAATAATTGTTAATTTTTTTTGGTTACAGGAATGAATAGAGTGTGGCTCTCCCTTATGATGCTTTTCATAACTACTCTCAAGTTGTTTCCCCTCACTCACAGTAATTAGAGTGGTAAATCAAGTATTGATCAATATGTATCTGTTTCAATAAGGGCCACAAGTTTATTCAAGCATTTAATATCCTATATCAGACAATGGTTAGGTGGGCTGTTTTAGGACCAGGAAGAATGTCCAGACCCAAGAGGATGAGCCCCGAGCAAATCCATCATCAAGAAGTCACTGTTCCAGTCTGACGGCCGGAGAGCGCGCCCCCAGGGAGGCAGGACAAGCCTGGCATTACTGATTCCCCCAAGGGAGGGCCAAACGAAGCTCGAATGACTGATGCAACCCAGGGGAGGGTAATCGAGCGTGGAATGACTGATGTCATGTCCCACCGGTAGGGACGCAATCCGGGAAGGTCTGGCCTCTGAGGATGCTTAACAGGGCCAAACGAGTAATCCTACTCCAGAGTCGAATAAGTTTACAATGTAGGAGTGAGCAAGTGATGATTGTGCAAACACTGTACATGTGCAAGGCTGTACAGAAAAGATCAGATTTCACTTGTTTGGCCCTGAACTGGTAAAACAAGCGGGATCAAGCATCAGGAAAATTTTTAAATCCTAATTCTCTGTTTGCCGCTCTCTCTCGTGCTTTTTTTTTTTTACTAAATCTCATCCTTGCGCGATCTCCCTGTTGCTTTTTCTGTCCAAGGGATTAGAGATGTAAGCAAAACCTGTACAATACTGTAACAGACTTTACACGTGATCACTCTTTGGCAAAAATACAAAGAAAGATTGACAAACAACCAAATACACGCAGCAGAAAAAAAAGGGCGGAGCACTAAAGAACGATGGATTTGTGGATTAAGGATGGATTAAGTTGAACCACCACATGTTTGTTGAGGCATGATTGGAAACTGGTCTGGTGCATTAGTCTCTCTCTAACTCCCTGCACAGTGCTGTCAAATCTCAACAGCTGGTCCACTCTGCCCCCTGACTAAGAGTGGGTCAATGCTGTGCATCGCAAGAGAGACAGCAAAGAAGATCAGCAATCAATAATGATCAACAGGGGTACAAAATGACACCACACACACCAGCAGTTGTTTCCTCTAAGGTGAAATCAATACAGCTGACAAACGGCTATAACAGGTCACAGAGTGATACAACTGAGTTTGTTTTTCCATTAGACATCAGGAACAGAGGCTGTTCAGCTCTTTCCGAGTGCTCAGCTGCGTGTGTGATTTCAGCATTTAAATAACTTCACCATCACAAAGTCCGTTAATAACTTTAATTCGGGAGGCTTAATTGTTAATTACAGCCATTATAGTGCAAACTCTCATCAATTCTTTGATCACTGAGGAACTCAAGTCTCCTTTCACTAACACAGTATAAACCCCATCAGGATGATTCTCACAGGCATAAAGAGCAAAAATACAGTATAAACACACTCGTCTCTGCCTTGTTAGTTTGTTTACGCCTGCACCACTATAAAGTCAAAACTCATTTCAAAACTGGCAGTATACAGACAAAAATACAAAGCACACACACACACACACAAGGGCACACACACACACACCACAACAAGGATGCACAGTTGGCATCATTATTTGTTATGCAGAAAAGAAGTGCCAAAAGTCCTTAAGTCAGTGAGTTGTATACATATATGGATGTGTGTGTGTATATATATACACATATTTATTTAGTTATTTAGTTATTTATTTATTTTTTGCTTTTTTTTAAACAGCAGACTGTGGAGGTGACATAGTCCCAAACATCGGCTGGAACAGAATGTCTTGACAACCAAATGACTCATGAATAAAAAGACCAGAAATAGAGGAGAAACAATGGATGAGGCAAAGATACAGTAGACAACTTGGTGAGCCACTCCTTATTCAAGAAAATAAAGGACTTCCACAAAAATACACTATCTGCTGGTAGTCACACGCACAATCATAAATAGCCAATAAAACTGTAAAGACTGTTTCAGAAACAAATCCAAAAACCTTAAGCGAACTGCTAAACACACAACACGATAAGTTTGGTAAGCTGAATCAAATAAAAAAAAGTAAAAAAAAAAAACAAAAATCAGCTTCACACACGGTGAAGTTTTAAACAAATTCTATCTAATTTATAAAAAGAAAAAATAAGAGAAAAAAAACAAAAAAAAGAAACTCTCTGTCTCTCCAGCCTGCTCTCTCTCTCTCTTGGAGTCCACATACCTTGCAGAGTTTCTGGTAGCGCGGCGAGGAGATGGCCATCCTCTGGAGCCTGTGTAGGAAGACCACCACTTTCTGGAGGGAGGTCCGGACCATGGCCATCATCTTAAGACTGCTACAAGTCTGCAGCAGCCTGCTCCTGGTCCGCATGCTAGCACTGCCCTACCCCGCTCATATTGTTCTCCCTCTCCCTCTCCCTAGCCAGCCGACCAGACCCCAGCCAAGCTGACGTGATGCGCACACACACTCATGCACACAGAGAGAGAGGAAAAAAAAAAAAACCACACACACACACACACACACTTGGAAGCGTACTCAGCTCAGCATGCCCCCACGTTTCGTCACATAAACACACACTACACACACTGAGCGCAGCCTCAGTTAGCTCTCTCTCTCTCTCTTTACAAACAGACACTCTGACACAGCTCTCAGCATGCACACACACACACTCACACACACATAGGATGATGCAGGAGAGCAGGACAAGACGAGACACTCACTTTCTCCTCCACGCGGACATTCACACGCGCACCCCGACCGCAGAACCAGAAGAGAATCAAACAAATCACTTGTGACGGCACCCTGCAGAGTCAGAGGAGGGTGATGAAGAAAAAGGAAATGAAGACGAAGATGAAAAAAAAAGAAGAAGGAAAAAAAATTCAACAGGGAGAGAAGAGCGGAAAGTGCCGGCAAGCTTTGAGGAGAGGAGAGAGGAAGGCACGAGTTGCACTGGAACGAGAAGAGAAGCTGGTTGTACGCGGCTCACTTTTTACTGCCACTGATCCAGAGAGGGAAAGAAAAGGAACGAGTAAGAGAAAGATAGAGAGGGAGAGAGAGACGGACACAGCGAGAGAGAGAAAGAGGGAGAGATACAGTAATCCGCTTGGACCACAGAAAGACAGAGAGGAAGAGAAAGAGGAGAAGAGGACGGAGAGAAACGGATCAAAAGCAGCAGAGTAAGGGACAGAAAAACACTGCCTCCGCCGTGAAGGGAGAATGACATTATGCAAGGAAACCAACAGATCAATGAGCAAGAGACAGAGACAGGCAAAGAGAGAAGGCGAGAGAGAGAGAGAGAGAGAGAGAGAGAGAGAGCAGGGAACTCAGAGAACAAATGAGATGCACACACACACAATAGAGTTACGGAGAGGGAGGAGTCATTTCAGGCATCCAGGGTTCCTGGAAGTAAAACTCCCATTCATTTTCTGCGTTGGCAGTGTTAGCGACTGACAGCTGGAACGATTCCACAGCTCAGATGTGCATGAAACCCCCCTGGTTGAATCATGAGTACAAAACAAGACTGACTGTATTAGACAGCATCTCTGATCTTCTGATAAAACTACAAGCAGCAGCAAAGCACTTAACCTACAGGTTACTGATCTTTCCATAAACCTAACCAAGTGCTGTTTCTGCCTAAACATAACCAAACCATGACTGTTCCATAAGCTTAACTGTGTGTTTATTACTGTAACCATGACAACAAACATCTGGTACACCTGCCACAGTTGGGCTGGTATTTCAGGTGACTCTTATGGATGGTATCACAAGGTAGAAAAACAACCTATAAGGGCAGTCAGGCACTTGGAGGGCTTGATTTTTCTAGCTTTTTCTGGAGCTTTCATTCATCTCACTGTCTTCCTCAACGCATGTTGCCTCAAACACCTGAGCTATCTCTGCGACAGCCGAAGGAACTTCAATCGGAGAGGAATACCGTGAGATTTAAAATCTCCAGAGAACTTCATCAAGTTCGGGTCTTTAGTCTCTTCTGGCCGAGAACTTCTGTTGCATGTCATTATCCATCTCTCTCCCCACATTTCCTGTCTTCTCTCTACTATCGATCATAAAACGTCCCAGTTTTTTAAAAAAAAATTTTTATCATAGTTGAAATATTTTAAACTGATGGCTATAAGGTAAAACTAGAGTGGAATTCAGAGTGGAGAAAAATATTTCAAACACCAGCAGCTCCACCTGCTTTGCTACTCTATAATGCGTATGTGTGTGGGAAAGAGAGTGAGAGCATGTGTGCTTGTTGTTATGTATCGTGCTTGAGTGGTCCAAGTGCGGCTTTCAAAAGATTAAGAAGAGAGGGAGGCCTTACTGGAAAAGAGCAGATAAAACACAAGGAAAAGGAAAAGTGGGAGGAAAGTAGAGCACGAGGAGAGAAGGTAGGAGGGCAAGGTCAAGAGAAGATAAAAGGCTTTTAAGCATCTTTTATCAGCACGGAAAACAGCTAAATCTTCAGAAAATAAATCTGTTGGAGACACACAAGTATCGCAGAGATGACATTAAGAGACAAACGGGTCGGAGAAGAATAAGAGAGTCAGGTAAAAGCAGAGATAGGTGCACAATCAGCAGAGATTATCATAAAACAGCCGTTCAGTCCCTGCGCAGCCACTGACCACACAGTATTACACACAGGTGTGTATTTTAAACCTATTCATGTTCTCTATGACTCTTTCTGTTGGACTTTTATTTGAAGTGCTGCTGAGAAAAAAAAAACACTCACACACTCTTTTTCTCCAAACTGAAAAGGCAAGAGGCATCTATTTGAAGTGAGGATGAAAACCTCTGTATCGCCCAAGAGCAGCACGCTTTACACCGACGGCTCCCCGTAACTATGACTCACACATTTAAAATAAGCACAAACTGATCTACACACACACACACACACACACTCACAAACGGTGTATTCAGTGTAGCACCACGGGATGCATCACAGCACTTGGTCCCTGCATGTAGTGTCAGTTTATATAGATGAAGGGAGGCTCCGAGGCAGAGAAGAGAAATGAACACAAATAAATTCCTTTAAACCAACATGCAGCTTACCTACACAGCCAGCTACAATAATCATCATTTACCGACAGGCTTGCACGAGAGTGCGCACACACGAACATCAACTGAGAGAGGGGATCATGATGAGCTTACTGAAGAGCTCCGTTTAGACAAGGTTTAACTGGCTGCAGCGTCCATTTTAAGTCATTCCACAGAGTATCGACTCGGCTTCACAGGGAATTACAAGTGAGACTGAGTGTTTTGTTGGCTCAGTGTTAATGGCACCGACAGTGCCGGGTCTCAACTAAGAGGTTGTAGGAGGCAACTCTAAAGCCCACAGCCAAACACGCACACTGCAAGTGAAACGATCCCTTTAATGTATCTGGTTATATTGGACCATTACACATGATTTTCTGGTTTGAAACTGGGTGACTCCAATGCCAAGATCATGAAACGGCATTACAGTAAAACACTTAAAAGTGTCCTTAAAGTGTTCAATCTTCCAAACATATAATAATGGAATAGTTTAACGTTTTGGGAAATTTGTTTTCTTTGATTTTTAAGTCTCAATTCCAGCTGAGAGTGAGAGATGGAAATGAAAGAAAAGAAAAGAAAAGAGAAGATTAAAAAAAAAGAAATCCACCGATATGTAGGCGTGCCACTGTTTCTTGATATATTAGCCTTTGACTGATACTTAAATCAAATTTCAACTCAGTTACTTTTACCACATTTACGACAAAAATGACCTTTGAGATGACTTTGAGAGACTTTTTAGGAATAAAGTCAAGCAGTATAGAGTTTGTGTCCTTTAAAATTTTGAGAAGGACTTTAATTATGGATTATGTTTGATACAATAAACGTAGAACATGATAATAATATCCATTTCTTCCCAATTATCAGCATTATATTAGGTACAAACCAAATCCAGTCAGGCCTCAAAAATGAGCCGCAAAAGTCTCTCAGCCGCATGTTCACACCAAGTTAATGAATCCCCAGAAATCTTTGTGGCCATTCATGCAGTGATTCACTGTCATTTTTATGCCTCTGCGCTGACGACAGCTGTGGCCGGAGGCATTTTGTTTTCTGGCTGTCTGTACGTCCCCTTCTCATGAACGTGGTATCTCAGGGACGCCTCGAGGGAATTTCTTCAAATTTAGCACAAACGTTCACTCGGACTCAAGGATGAACTGATTCGATTTTGGGGGTCAAAGGTCAACATCACCGTGACCTCACAAAACATGTTCTAAGTTTCACATGAGTATCTAATAGGATAAAAATCGACAAAGTGATGACATTTTATGGCTATATCCACAAGGTCAAAGGCCACTGTGACATTACGTTCTGAAAACACACTTTTGTTGAAATGGGAGATATAGACCTGTGTCATTCAATAACACGAAACCAACAATGCTATTGTTGGACTGACGCTTTTGGTTCTGATAGATGTAGGCAGAATTTTCTCAAGGACAAGGACTTCATGCGAAAAGCAAAAGAAAGCTTGAACCATTTAAAAAATAAATAAATAACTAAAAGAGGTTTTGCAAATGAAAGCCCCTCAGTGTACAATCCAAAAGAGATGAGGACAAGATTCACAGGGTCCGTATTTTATTTTAATAATACCTTTCAACTTAAGTAAGATGTTATAAAAGAAAGATTAGTGCCTGTTCTATTTGCTGAAGGGGGGAGGTGAAGAGATTTTGGGATTAAAATGTTACATAAAGCATAAGATGATATGTGTCAACAGGTCTCAAAGGGAAGGTCTGGGTAAATGACAAGCTAGTGAGAGGAAGCACAAACACACAAAAAAACGAGCACATACACACACATACACACACTCAGAATTCCTAAGCAGCGGAGGACGAGGCGATCAATGAGGCGCACTGAATGCATACAAGCACTCACATGCCCCTCTTTACATCTTTAACCCCACACACACACACACACACACACCAAGCCTCAGTTCTGTTGGTGAAGGCTGCTTTAAAGAAGGACGACACTGAGATAATAGGCCTGCACCTATGCATAAACTCACAGCTTCTCAATTTACAGCCCTACCTCCAGTTGTTGCCTCAGCTCCTTCACGTGGGCGGAGTCCTGCGACAGGTCTTCCCTCTGGGAAGCGTCGGCCAGGACGTTGACTGTAGTCTCTGCCTCCTGCAGCCATTTGAGGAAGGACTCCAGCTCCCTGAGAGACACCTGCAGACCCTTCATTTCACTGTCCAGCTGGGCGCAATGGTCACTTGCCCTGCCAATCAAGGTTGATGAGGCAAATACGTGACTACCCATGGGAAAATGCCTGATTTATAGATACGTAACTACTCTAGTGGCCAGTACATGATTAAAGACTGTCTGTAACACCAGCTTCTCGCTTGATGTTACCAAATGGTGTGTGTATATGAGCATACAGACAGAGGTAAAGAGGCCAGTTTGTGCGCACCTATTGCTGAGGCTGTTCCAGACAGCGTTGTGTTGATCTGTGACCTCTTTGATTCTCCTGGTGTCGTCGGTGGAATACTCCCGCAAAAGATGACTGGACAGCTCGTTGAAGGCTATAACTGTACCCTGGCCTCGGCCCAGGTCTTGGAGGAACGCCTGTAAAGCAATCAACTCGGTGACATTAGGGTCATCATGACACTGGAAATGTGACAGATGAGACTCAAACATTATGAGCCACTGTGTTGTGGCTTGGTATCTGCTCTTGGTAAGACACTTTGCCGTTCTATGACATATTCTTCAAACTTAAAAAAAATTAAATCAAACTCCAGGCATTTAAAACACAATGAAATTAGTTATTCTACTGCTCAGCCATCTGACATTGTCTGTTTAACCTCTACTTAATCAAGTAAGTTACATAAGACCCAACTGTTATTCATAAGGCCAGATTATTATTCTAAATTTAGCCATTTGAGAATAAATCATCCATACATGACCCAAAGGAACATATTCTGCCCACAGTAAGGTACTCTTCACCTTTTTAAATGGACAATTACTCATCATTACAAGACCACACAAACCAGGAGAAGGTAGTTGTGTATCTAATGAGCTGCATTCTGTTAAACTCAGTTGCCCTCTAGTGTTCGGTTACTGTAATGCCACAGACACGCGCATGAGGAAGACTTTCTAGATACTCTCGGGCCAAGTCATCATCTCAAATTAAAATGATGGATGATGTGGGTGTACGAATGTTATTAAGGTTCAAAGTGATACTGCAGAGAGATGATTTATTCATTCCACCTGGCACAGGCTTATATGGATGTATAAAGAACCTCTAATACTCTATGAAGTAAAGTTTGGTTTGGTCTAAGATTTTTCTCTTTATTATGAAAGTGAGCAGACAAAATCCCCTGAGTAAATTTCTAGTCTACTAATGACAAGAACACAGAATCACAGCATATGACCTCAGGAAGGACAGACATTAGACACCCTGAGGACAGTTTAGCAGTGGAAATTTTCGCTAACCTTGTTGTCAACAAGCTGTTTAGTCAGGGGATCTCTGGACTGCTGAAGAAGGTTGTGGAAACGTCCTTCATGGTGCCCAATAAGGGCCGTCACCTCCTTCCGCTGCTCTTCCCACCGGTTGCTGTGGCCAATCATGTTATCCAGCTGCTGGAGTCGTGCCTCAACACCGTGCTGAGTGGTGTCCCACTGGTTGCGTACCTTCTCCACTAGAGACAGAGACAGATGTATGTGCAATGTGGGGTTTGGAAAAAAAGTGATGCAGTTAAACTGACTGAACATGAAGACAATGCACTGTTAAAAGCATAAATACAACAACAACACCAATCCCAAGTACAGTTCTGAGAAAAAGACATCCTTGTTCTTATCTTTGGAACAAATAATTCTTTTTTTTTTTTTTTTTTAGTGACATCTCTTTTTGAAACTGGCTGATCATCCTACTCTGTACTTACATTTCTCAGTAATGGATGTACGAACATCCAGATTAGAGGTCTTGTTTTTGATGTTCTGTGCCAGGGTGAAAATGTCCTCCAGCTGGGGGTGACGTTGCTCCAGGTCACTCTTCGTCACCTGCCAGGGCGAGGCACACGTAAAACACACACAAGCACACAAGCACATGAAGTGTATCATATTTGTCATTTCAATTTTAAATAAAAACATCCTATTCCACTGAAAAATGTTAATTACAGAAAATTCCCTTCCTCCTTTCCACTCCTCGCTTATTACCTGAAGACGTCCCATAGTGGTCCTGATCTCTTCCGTATCCCCCACAGTGACAATATTAGACTTGAGCATTTGCGTGATGAGGAGAAGCCAGTCTGCCAGTTCGGTGGCGGTCTCGTTGAGGTCGGTGGGCGCCACGGTGTCCGGCGTGTGTGGGGTTTGGTGGCGGGGGTCCTCGCTCACCAGGCTGGCCATCTGCACGGCTGAGGGGACTGCAGACACTGGAGCAAGGGCGGAAAAAGGCGAGGAACTCAAGGTGAGTAATGTTGACATTTAGAGCTTTTTTAAAAGGAAATGATGCAATGAACATTAAAGATATTAGAGTGAGAGAGGGGTGCTGCCAAATGCCTCCCAGAGGATAGTGGCATCACACTAAATCATGATGAATGAGGCATGGGGGTTTGTTTTAGTGTTGCACAACCAGGACTTTGTTGCTCACCTCTTATTTATTATTTCATCATGCATTTTCATGCTCCAGATTAAGGCAAACCAATAAAGAATTTCAAATTTGCCACCTGAGTGCTTATTACCTCTAACACAAGCACATGTTTATATGTTTGTCATATCCAGTTAATGATCCATAAAACTGAAATATCTCATTTTCTCTCTCCTAATAAAGGCTTAATACTTCATTGGGACCATGTTAAGGCTCTTTACGCTTATGCCACTGATGTATTGTTGATGCATTAAAAGGACAGAGCTAGTGGTACAGAATCTTTACCGAGCTGCTGGTGCTGGACGACATGTTGCTGTTGTGTCCATGGAGAGACAGGTGGCTGAAGAGACTCTCTCAGTCGACTGTCCAGGGCTTTCCAGTCAGCCGCCAGCTGTTCTACCTTACTCTATACACATGAACGCACAGAGGAAAAGATACATATAAGTAATGACTGGGTACAAAATATTAGCAACAGGAAACAGATTTAGTAATACAGCCAATTAAACCTTAGTAAATTATGGAAAACTTGAGTTACCCAAAGTGAGGCAGTGGCGTTTTAACAGTCAAATACGCTACAATTAGAACTGGTTCTTTATTCAGTTATATTACTATGGAAAACTGGGACCTTTTCCTGAGGCAACAGCTGCTGTCGTCTCTGCAGCTCTATAGAATGAGCCAACAGCTCCTCCAGGTCCTTCTTCCTGTCCTTCATGGAAGCTTCCAGAGCCTGTTGACAAGTAGGAGTTCATTTTTAGACACAGTGTTTGTGTGTGGACAGTAACTGGACTTTCAGTCAGGTTAGGTCCATTAGCTCTGGTGATGCATTTGGAGTACAGGCAATCTACCTGTGCTTGTGCCGGATTAAGGCCTCTGGTCACAATTGTCTGGTGTGTGATGACAACCCAGTCAGTGAGTCTGTCCATCCTGTCCTGGAACTGTGCATGACTTTGCAGGTTGGCCTCCACCTCCCCCACCTTATCCAACAACTCACGGGTCACCTGCAGGGTAAATGTGGAGTAAAGATTAAGTAAAGGAAGTAGGACGAAGGAGAAAGATGAGAGAATGGTAAGATAAGTTAAAAGTTTTTAAATATTGATACGGATTTAGCGTTGGTGCAGCTCTCACCTTGCTCCAGTTGAGGTTGATAGCTCTCAGTTTGCTAACATGTTGGTCTCTGCTCTGAGGGCTCACACTGGGACTAGCCAGGATCTGAGGAGCGTGCTTGTTCAACCAACCGAGACGCTCATTCTGTGCATCCATTTCCTCAGCAAGGGCCTGGCGAGGAAAGATGCACTGACCCTTAATTTCACAAACAACCACTGATTTATTGAAAATGAGAGAAAAGAAAAAGTACTGCTGTGCAGGTCAGTAGCAGAGCAGTTGCTCCACTTAGACACATAACGCCATTCATTGTACTTTTCACAATATGTCTGGGGACGAAGTCTGGCTGAGATTTTTGTCATGAAGGAATCAGGACAGAAGGCGAGCGATTTTATTTCCTTCAGCAAAATGACATTGTTCAAAACAAAATATGTGAGAGTTAAGTTCTTTTTCTGTACATTTGCTGAGTTTGAAAGGTTTTGCTTATGTCTGAGATACAGCGAGCAACTTGTGGATACAGTGAAACAAACAGCGAAAAAGAACAAAGGAAACACCAACATAGTCAGAGCCGGCCATAAAAATAGGTGAATGTACCAGCTCACATCTACCAGAACAAGAATAGAAATCACAGTGCTCCCATGAATCACATCAACTTCAGCACGTTTCGGGCCTCGCTGTACCTTGAGTTCTTTGAGGTTTTTGTCAGTGGCGGTGACAGGTAGGGAGCTAACAGCGTTTTCTGCCTGCTCCAGCCATACAGCCAGGTCCTCGCGTCTTCTAACCAGCTCTGACACGGCTGGGTCCCCACCAGCCAGCCTGCGCACACACACACACACAGACAGACAGACACAGACACACACACACACACACACACACACACATCACATCACATAATAAGATAAGGATCTCAATTTACCTGTACCACAGGTTGAAGGTCTAATCCTAAAATTTACATTTAAATTACTGTTATAACCTGATTGACCACACTGATAATGTTAACCTGCCAAACACTAATAAAGACACAAAGTCTGACAGTGCTAGAGAGTGAGCATCATCCTCTGTGCTACACCATACTGTAAAACCACGATGTTACATAATCATGACAGACCAAAAATATTTTATACATTTCTTGGTGACAGGCTCCAAATCTCACTATATCCCCTTAATGTTTTCAGCCTCCTTTACATAGCAATGCATCCTCTCTGTTTCTATGGATACACTACCTGCGCTGTCTGTCCAGGACCTGGCAGCTGACAGCTCTCCAGCGCTGACCCAGAGTGTCTAGCTTCTCTTCAAGCAGTGGTCCATCAAGAGATGACAGCTGCCCAATTATCTGCTCCCCAGTGCGGGTTAGTACAGCCAGGACAGGCTGGTGACTGGCAAGGCCTTCTTCCAGCTCCTAACATGTATAAAACGAATGAAGGAGAGTGACGGACAGGGAAAGAAAAAGGGAAAAAAAAAAAAGGTGGAACTGGGGATCAATCAAACAGCATAAGCCGATTGACTCAGGGCCAAATCCCCTGCTCAAGTCCATCTCTCCAGGCAAATCTCCGATTGACATGTAGGCATGATTTGTGGCAAATCAAGATTTAAGCTGCCAATTCTCTACTTCCACCAAGAGAGATTTAACTTGCCAAGGCAGACCCGTAAAGTAGGGTGAGTGATTGTAACGTCTAACGCTAAAAGGTGAGTCAGCTAACTGATCTCTCAATTCCCATCCACTTGATCCCTCATCGCGTTCTCAGCGACTGTGAAAACATGTAAAAGAGCAAGGCAGACGGAGTGTAGCTCGACCTTTGCAAATCATACTGATAAAAGGTGTTAATGGTGGTGCTGTCAGCGATAATGCCGTGGCTTCAGAGACTTTAATTCCCCTTGGAAAGGAAAGTGCCGCATTAGTAATAAAACAAAGCAAAATTAGAGGCCCCTTCTCATCTTACTCCTCAGTTCACTTCTCTTCATTTCTCGCTCGGCATAATGAACAGCTAGATGTGCAGGGAGTTTGTTTATCAGGTGCAGGATAGCACCCATTTTTCCCTTTGGGGAACAAAATACAATTATCTCCTGTCTAACATTTCCAACCATCCTGCTACTAATATCTCAAACATATTACAGTGGCATCCTGGGAAGGTAATAATCTTGCATTCATCTTCTAAACATATGGAATATTGTGACTCTGTATTTGACTAATGACTGGTTTATCCTGAGGAATGTGATATGCCTTGAGTACTTTCAAAAATTATCGACAAATACAAAACTGTAAACTGTCTGCTTAGTTAAACTTACAGATATCTCTGGGGCGATGTGATTCAAATACATATGTGAAAAAAAAAAACCCTGAAATACTCCGGTATGCATGTGAACTTTGTGCAGTCACAAACACTTGAATAAAACATCCGTTGAGAACTCCACATGCTCCATCACCCTCCACTGACCTCTTGGTGTTGTCGTGCAGAGTTCAGGTCCAGATGTCCATCGGGGCCAACACTCTCAGACAGCAGTGCCTCTGTGTCAGTCAGCCACTGACTCAAATCATTCATGTCACAGTGGAACTGCCCCCACTCCTCTATGGCACGGTCAAAACTCCTGCAGCAGAACAAGAAAACACACATACACAAAGCATGTCGTTAAATTCAAACCTTTATTTTGTAGTTAAGTTAATACGAACGGGTGAATTCTGGTCTCAAAGGATAAAACCGTGTTCACCCACTGGGAAATTCCACAGATTCTGATAAGGAAAAATAGAACATTTGACCTCTATTAAACACCAGAAAATGTCATAACCATCAGGAACCCCTGACAACACTGGAAAGTTCACCGCGACACAACTGAATAAATCAGCAAAGACCAAGAGGCTGATTACTTAAAATGCCTAATACAATAAACAGATCTTTATCACACTGATGGTCTGCGTGAGGGCTATTTCCTCTAAGAGCATCGCTTGGAGCAGAACAAATCTGATTAGAGAGACAAGGTGAGGAAATGAGTTTTGAATGAGTGACTTTACAAAATATACTCCATTCTTTGATTTTTAATGATGCCTAGAGGTTATTGTGATTACAAAGGGAGTGCTTCAGCATTTGCGTGCAATCTTCAGAATTGGCTTACCAGTTTATTCTAGCATGTGCACATACTGCACTCAGCAAATATGGACTGTTTATGCCCAAGGAATAGTGTTGATGGGAGTCAAGGTCACCCAGTGTGAGTGTGTGTGTGTCTGTGTGTGTGTGCATGAGTGAGTGAGTGAATGACTGAGTGAATATGTGAACAGGCATGATATTGTTTGTGCTCAGGGAATTGTTTCCGATGGTAATTAAGGTCAGTGTGTATGTGTGTGTGTGTGTTTAAGCGTGTGTAGGGAGTTTGACTGTGTGCCCTGGTCTACCTCTATATCTTTATCTTTCCTGTCTCCTGAATAACGGACAGCTGGAATTTAATGTCCCCTGCAGCTTCGACCGACACACAATTCACAAACATTCACATCTGAAAATAGCAGTTTTTTCACTTCTCTCCCCTGTCAAAAAAAAAAAAACTTATTTGTGAAAAACTTCAAGTTCAATTCAAAACCTTATTTCTGTCTGTCGGGTGTATGGTCAGTGTAATCTGTTGAACAGGTCGTATGTGAGGTTGGTGAACGTACCCCTTGCGGTGGTTGTACATGCGGTTAAGGCGGTCCCACTCGGCGTTGAGCTGCGTGAGGGAGTCCCCAATCTGAGTCACCTCAGCGGGCGAAGCATCCCGAATGGCATCAGGTTGGCGCTCGTGGATCCCTGTAATCTGCTCGCCCAGATGCTCCAGATTCACTTTGATATTCTGCGAAAAAGACAATTGAACATTTAAGTTAAAAGGCAGAAAAACGGCTGAATTAAAACAGTGGCTTAAAGTTCATGCAAGAAGGATGCTAACAGCAGGAAATCACATCACTTTACTGACTTTAATAATTTGCTGATGACTTCAAAAGAAAGGACAGGTTTGGCCCACAGTCTTATCTAAATTAATACTAGATACATCATAGCAGTTTGGGTATATGAGAGACGACCCACCCTCAGCGTGTCCTCCTGGCTAGAGAAGTCTTCATAGAGCCCCCCGCTGAGCTCAGAGGAGTTCAGAAGCAACTCATTGTCAGCCATGGCTAGGAGCACTTTGTTGATGTCCAACAGGTAGTCGGAGGGACTCAGTGCAGCAGCACTGCTACGCTCCACTACAGACATCTTCTACACCACAGAGGAGCAGGAGAAAAATGATAAATCAAATTACCAACTGTTGTGCCACATGATAATACAGCCAGTCACACTATGATAAACTCACGCTACAGTCAATCCAATCAATCCTACAGCGAAGGACACAACTCAGTGATTAAAGTGATTTCCTAGTTAGTGTGTATGTGTACATGCATGTGTACACGTGTAAACCCCTCACCTCAGATGAAAACTCTCTTGTCTGCTCTGTGACGGTGTTAGAAGATGACGACTCCACAAAGACCTGGACCTGCCTGATTCGTCGCACCCTCAGCTCCTACAGCATAAACACGAGTTAACCCGACTGCATGAGTTCACAGAGGAAAAACACAAAATGACAGAGAGCTGAGGGAAAAAGAAACAAAATCACATATGAGCCCTGCTCCGTGAAGACACAACTTATTTTTTATGCATCTCACCCTGTGAGTAGAATATTGGTTCTGCAGCCGGAGCAGCAGAAGTCTCAACTCCTCCCTCTGGCCCTCGTCTGAAGTTTGGTGCAGTAGCTCTTCTCCTCTTCTGAGCAGGTCTTCTACGCTGGCTTTCTCCTCATCCATCTGGTGCAGAGAGAGAGAAAGAGAGAGAGGGTAAAAGGTCAAATGCAATTCAGAACTTATTTGGAGAAAATCCTTTAAAATTATAGCAATTCAGTATATCTTCAATGAATCTTAAATCTATTCTCTATTCAGTGGGCATGAAAAAAAGAACTTACACCCCAGAAACTGACATTAGCTGCATGTTGTTCCTTTACCAAACAAGCAACCAGTTGCTCAGAGTAGAGACGCTGTAGACACTTCTCAGGAAAATACAGTTTAAAACACAATAATAGCTTCCTGACTGGCACACTGACCTTGCTTTGGATTGGTCAGATTTGTTCAGCCGGTGTGTTTAACGTCATAAACCTTGATAACAAAGATTGAATTCCAGACTTGTTAGGCCTTGAAATGCCCAATCACAGCTCGTCTTATCAGGTGGCAGCTTTATATACTGTAGCCTGTAGCCCAGCATATTCTGCATTGAAAATCTCATAAAACTTCAGGTTTCGAGGTACAGAAAGAGAATAATAGGAAACCCGGGGCAATTTTCTGTGAGTGCATTTTCAAATTCTTCTGGAAAATTGCTAGAGATGGCAAATCTTAATGAAAACTTTTGAGCATACAATAGACAGAGTGCCTATTCCGCTACACACAATACTACAGTATTTAGAGCTCCATTTTAATGGTGCGATTACTAGTTTGCTGCTGATTTATCTCATACTATTACCATTATGTTTGTACTGTTTCTTTGAAAGTTTTAAAAACTAAATTAAAATGATACAAAAGGAAATTGAAAGGTGACCTTGTGTACCTTGTCATCATCCAGAACATTTACTGCGTCCTGCTGCTGCAGAACCCTCAGTGTGTCCTGGAGCTCTGCCTGAAGGACCTTCACCTCACTGGGGACCAAAGCCTCAGCAGCATCAGTAGCCTCCTGGCTGTGAATGACCTGATGAGAAAGAGCAAAAACACATCTCAGGCAACTCAGTCTGAGCTGGTAAGATAAATTTAATTATCTGGCACGCTCCAAGAAAATGATCAGCTGGGTTTAATTTGTGATATGACAATGACTCCAAACTGAGTCTTACACTGTTTTGTCTAAAAACTTCTGGAGGCTATTTTAATATAGTTTAGATAAAATTAATTATGTTCCCTTTGTCACTGGGTAAGTATTCTGTAGTGAACTGGTTTTGGGTAAAGATAAGATTTACTTGAACTTGAAGCTTTTACTAATGAGAGATTCTTTTACCTGCTGAGGTGCCTGCTGGTTCATCTCAACATCACCTGATTCCAGGTTGGTCATCATCTGAACACCAAAAGACAAGGAACAGATACACTGATTGAACAGACTGCTTCCTGTTTGACAGTTTAACCTTCTGTGTGAGCACCAGGGCTGAATTCCACACTGAACTTTTCACTGGTAAGGATGAATTGTGAATGAATTGTGTACCTTGGCGGTTTTGATGTGCTGGGAGACTTTGTCAAAGTTGCAGTTGAGCTCAGTGAGCTTGGGCTTCACCACATCGTGGCAGGCAGGTCCCCTGCTGGTCATCAGGATGATGGCCTGGTCCCTCACGCTGTCCACACGCAGACTGATGTCCTCCAGCTCCTCCAGCATGCTCTGAGGACAGACCAGTTTATGCCATCAGTCATTCTCTCTCAGACTGGATGGCAGAGTATCCTTGGCTCAGACCAGAGAGCTTAACACAGCATGTACTGATCAAGGTTAGCAGGCCCAGGGACCAGCTGATATTTAGTGGAGGCCTTCAGTTGTCTTGGCAAGAGGAAGGGAAGGTTTAAGAATTTAATATAACTTCAAGATATATTATTTGACATTGCCATTTAAGGCCACACTTTTCTCATTTAGCCACCTTTTTTTCCCCCACAGTACAACAAACTTCTCTCTTGCCCCTGACCTGACTGACTATCTCTCACTCTCGTTTTATTCCATTTAGTGAAGCTGAGTGACTGTGGGCCATTATCATTAAGAACTACACAGAAATTGTCCTAAGATTGTCCAAATATGTGCGCTTCTTTACAATTGCCATCCAATCCAAGCACAAAAAGTTTCTGCTGAAACAGAGGACAATCCAAAATGGCACATTTAGAAATGATCGATCATTACTTCTCTAATCCTGTCATGTGAAAATGCATTAACATCCCTCTGTACCAGGACGTAACAGAGGGGATATTCCTTGATGGATATTCGCAGAATGCATTTCCTTGCCAGAGGCAGTGATTTCCATAAAGCAATTCTAAACTGCTATTTGATACTTATAAGCTTGTCATGGACTAAGCTCAGCCAATTCTTACATATTTTTCAGACTTTACAGTCAATGAAATAGTCAATGAATAACAGAATGAAATAATAACTTTGAAATGATGACAGGGAAAAAGGACGGACTGGTAACAATCCTTTGAGTACCAAGAGCGCTGTATCCACAGTTTAGGGCCATTCTCCCTTTCATCATACTGATGCTTCTCTCTTTCACACTGTGACAACTCTCTCTCCCTTACCTTTACCACCTTTTCCCTCTCTGCCGGGGCGAGCCGCTCAGCCTCATCCAGGTGGATCTGGGTCTGATAGAGCCAGGTGCTGATGTGAGCCAAGTTCTCATCAAAAATTTCCACCTCATTCTGGTGACTCTGCACAAACACAAAGAAAAACAAAGGCTCAGTGTTTTGATTAGGACCTAAAAGAAAACTTTCATTATTGTTTTGAGTTTTCCTCCTGTGTTTTTCCCCATTTTCTACTGAACAAAGACATTTTACCGATTATGTGAGTGTTGCCTCTACATGACTTTCTGCTGCACATAATTACAAGAAGAAACATTTCTTAGTCTCTTTGTTCAAATGGTGAATATATTTTTGTTGAAGAGGTGATTTGCATGCCCTTGTTTTGTTCTTGATCTGAAGTTTATTTCTTTGCCTTGCTACTGCAATCAACTGACTTACGCAGCATGAGTGTTTTCCATTAATTACCTAGACTTCCAATTTGTCCCACCAGAGTTTTACTATTTCAAATGGGCAAAATCTTATTTCGCTGCAGAGCTGTGAACAGTGCATTGACTCCCCCAGTCCGTCTTTGCCCCGCTCTCATTCTCCCCCTCTCTTTCTCACAGACATACTGACAACGTAACCGTCTATCATAATCTGACTGGCCATCGAGAACCCCGGGGGAAACCCCGCTGCATCGTTGGGCCAGTGCACCATCAAAAATTCCATAAAGTTTTTGCCGTCCCTGTCAATCTCTTTACTAGCCCTGTCATTCAGTGTGTGCATGAGAGCGTGCTACATGTGTGTGCCAGGACCGGGCTCAGTGGTCAATCACAATATGTAATCAAGCCTCCCTGACCTCACCTGAGTCAGTTAAGACTGTCATTTGTTTGACACAACGTGAAGCAATGGAGGTGTGTATACTGTTCAGTTTATTTTTGTTCAGTTTATTTTATTTGTTAAGAAATAAACTCGGTCAGCTACCGCCACAAATAGAATCTAATTCTGTGAGAAACACTGCAGCATAATGAGGAAATGTTTTATTTGGGGAGTAAATCTTTCAAAGAAAGAACCTTGTAATGCTATTTTATAAAATCTTTCCAGGGACAGGAAAAACAACTTTCAAATTTAATTTAAACTTCTTAGAATGTCAAAACAATAAAGAAAACACAGGAAAAATTGATAAAAGATTTCTCGAGAGAAATAACATGCTAAAAGGCACAGCTAAGACATAAAAAATCATTTATTCACACAAGAGTAGCATTTGTTCACTCAGAAATTACTTCAAGTAAAAGTGTTGTTAACGCACCTTTGCCTATAAAAACTTAACGCAGATGGGAAAATCTACTTACACTGAGAAAATCGAATAAGAAGCACAGCAACTCTTTATTTATTAAGGCTTACTGCACAAAATATTTGCTCTCACCAGCACAGCGCTGAGCCAGTCCTCGGTCCAGGTGCGGACGCGGCCCCAGGATTCATTGAGGCCAAAGAGTTTGTCCTCCAGCTGAGCCTCACTGCCCTCCACCAAAGTCTGAAGTCCAGCGCTGGTCTCCATCAGGCTGGACAGCTCCACCTTACGACGCTCTGACTCCTTCAGCAGGCCCTGGAGGAGAGACAGCACAGTATATTAAACAGGTTCATGTGATGGCCTCTATGTTTCAATAATTTACTGCCATATCGGCCTGCTGTCATTAGGATTTATCACACACTCCGTGGTTTTCACAAAATTGCACGTATCATAAACCAAAATAATGGTCTGCCTGGATATCCCACCACCTAAAATGAACTTCAATATTCATTCATTCAACTGCATATAAATTCAACATACATTATATACATTTAATAAACAATGACATCGGCAGAACAAAAAAGGGCACTTGCTCTCATGCACTGTGGTGCTGTGAATGACTTGGTGTGAACCTGTGACTCATTTAAATTTAATACAGGTTCAGTTACTGTTACTGAGGCTACACATTTTTTTCCATTTTAAGGGTGAATATGGTTTAAATTGCAGCTTTTTAACACTGAAGAATCCTCAACCATTCCTAAATTGTCCTCTCTTCCTAATCCAGATACACTTAATTAACAGCTATAGAAAAGAGAAAGACTGGTATTCTCAGCAATATCAAACAGTCCCTCTGCTCCACTTACTGGCTGGAAACAGAATTTTTTGCTGCTGCTGAAGAGATATAATGAGGGGTTTAGAACAGCTGCTCACATTAGCCCATGCAATCTCGGCATCAATATCTGCTGGCATGTCTCCGCAGCTGTTCTTCTGCTGGAGCTGAGCCTCATTTGTGCTCAGCCACTCCTGCAGGGCAGCACTCTCCTTCTGGAACTTCTGAGACAGAGACAAAGCTTTTTCCAGGTCCTGCTTGCCCTCTGTTACCTGTAAAGAGAATGAAAACAAAGGTGTCTTAAACCTTTTCTCAGAGATATGGGAACATACCTTATAATCCAACATGAGCTGCGTTTTCATTTGATATAAAATTTTTACCCAAAAAGAAATTACCTGAGCCCCCAGGTCATTGTAGAGCAGTTTGAGAGCAGTAAGCTGTTCGTCCATGGCCTTGGGATTCTCAGTCTGCTGTTTCTGCACAATCTGGCGACCTGTTTTAATCACCGTCTCCACCTCTAGCTTCACCTCGCTCAGCAATTTGTATAATTTCTATACAGCAAAAAAGAAGGGAAATGAGTGTGAATGAGATAGACTGTGTGCGTGCGTGCGTGTGTGTGTGTGTGTTTGCAGAAATGGGTAACTAATTTGGCAGATATCTTCGCTTATGTTTCTTGTAATTACTTTAAACTTTGCTGAGCATTTACAATGTGCACAAACTACAACAAGCAGCTACAACTTAAACAGACTGTGTAAAACAGGGATTGAGAAATGTCTGGTTCTCACCATACAACCACTGAGGTGGGACTGGATCTTTTCCGGTTCCACATCCTTGACATCCAGAATGTGCAGCTCAGCCTTGGCCCCCTCCAGGACCCTCTTACAGTCCAGCATGCGCTGCTCAAAGTTAGCAGGCTTCTGGAACAGCTGGTACTTAGTGGAGATCTCTCTCAGCTTCCTCTGCAGTGAGCGAAGGAAGGGTGTACAAAGTTATGCAACTATTTCACAACCTGGATGACAAACAGCTGCAACACATCTTTTACAATGGTGCCATGAATTTGTACATGTCCTGTATCTAAACACTTTCTAAATGACAAACAACCGCAACAGTGAATGTGAAGCTTCCAGGAAGACCTCCAGACAGTGAAATTAGTTAGGCACACTTCTTTATACCTCAAACATGAGGTTAATGGGAGTATTGCGTTATTAATGTCATGATAATGTAGTAGTGGAATCAGTAGAGGAAAAAAAAAGTCTGACGTCAGTTTCTGTAGTTTGTGATGTTCTCCAGTAGGAGTCAGTGTTACCTGAAGCTGATCCAGCATGGTCCCACCACGGGCAGCCTTGCCATCAGTGGTGGGGGGAGGCAAGTTGGCCACGTTCCTCCTTCTCATCTCCTCCACTGTTACCTCGTGGGCTGCGATCTCCGCCCCGATGGTCTGAGCGAAAAGTGGAAACGAAGACATGCAGCACAAACATGATATGCGCATGCAAAGACCCTACTTCAAGTGTATTTGCATTCATTAGGTATTTTCTGTACATTTATGTCCATGTACTGTTATATCTTGAGATTTCAGAAGGCAAATGCACTTATGGTTCCTCAATTAAGATCTATTTAACAACCAAATTACATCCTGTCAAAATGTATAAAATGTATTCTTTCACTTTATCACTTAAATGTATGTTTATGTGATTGCTGCTATATGGTATTATTTTACAACTTTTTATTGGGCTCCAAGCTAGAGGCAGGAAACTTCAGACCAGTGAGGTGAGACTCTATGAAGTAAGACCCATCAGGCTTGGGTGTCTCCCCATGTGTCACATCTTGTTTGGTGACTTCTCAGGGTGTGAATGTGTTTGTACTGCGCATGTGCCCTGCACCTGTGCCTCCTGTGGGAGCTGGAAGGCGTCTATGCGATCCGTGAGGTAGGAGGTGAGTGTGTGGTCCAGCTGGCTCAGAGACTCCTGCAGCGATTGAAGCGCCTGTTCGTTCTCCTTCAGTGTCTGCAGCTGCTGCTCGAGGCTGATCTGCCGGTTCACCGCCTGGACGAGGACACAGACAGCCAGACATGAGTTTGAATATTTCAGTCAGCGATATCAATGTGTTTCTATGGATTTTGCTATTCTACATGGAAGCTAACAAGAAAAAGATCTGATGTGCTCATAGTAGGACTGAATATTATGGCTTCTGTATGCTATTATTAAAATCAGGAATACATCTCATCTGCAACACAGCTTGTTTCTGTTGTTCATAACTAGATGTGACAATGCACAAAGGCATATTCCTTATTAGGCATATCCCTAAAGGCATATTCCTTTTTATATTCCTTCTTATAACAGAACATATGAGAGAGGATACCAAACCACTATAGATGCTTAGGGAACTACCGTGTACCAAGTGCAAAGTGTAAAATATACTGAAAATTGATATTTTGTGAATATTAATAAGAACAAATAATAAAATAGGCGTATTCAGGGTAGGTATCAGTATGCATCACTACCGAATCATATCAAATCTTATTACATAAACTGGTGACACTACAGTCAAGTACAGCACATTAATAAGTCTGAGAAACATGACACATTGGAATATTTGCAAATAAAATAAAGTCAAATTGAAACAGTGAAAAGAAAACGTATAGATGTAAATCTACAGAAGAGAAATCCAAACATAACTTGCAAAGAATACCTATTTTCTACAGTAACAACCAGAGACCCACACACACCCTAAATTTGCTTATACACAAAGACAAGGTCCTGACCTGGTGGTTGAGTTGTTCGTAACGAGAATTGAAGGCCTCTAGTTTTTCACTAATGAGTTCGTCCAATATGCCCCCGTCAATCAGCGTCTGACCCAGCTCTCTGATTTGAGTGCGGTTGTCCCCGGGGTGGCGAAGCACGCTCTCCAAAGACTGGTGTTGAATGGAGAGATGGAGAAGAGGGTAAGTTTCTGAGCAACGAATTTGAAAAATCAGACAAAAAGGAAAAGAAAGGAAATGAGGACGAGGGAGTCAAATTCAATATAACAGTCCTTCGATAAAGCCACAACAAAGATCGAGAAAAGCTGTTTCACACTTCCAAAAAATTTGCCACTGAAACTGAAAAGAACAGCAGGAGCGAGTAAAAACACAGATCGAAGCTGGAAACCAAACACTCGAGGAACACAAAACACCAGAGAGGAAAAAGAAATAAAGTAAATGGGCAAAAAGCTCAAAGTGTGTGTTTATGTGCGTGAAAGATTGAGAAAGAAACGAAAAGCTGAGCAAGTGGATGAAGCCCAGATGCAGAAATTGCTGGACTGGGTGTGTCAGATGGAGGCAGACCAAAAAAAAAAAAAAAAAGGATGATAACTGAACGAGAAAAGAGAGACAAGTGAGAGAGAGGCTCGTCAAGTGACGGCAAAAGTCATTGTTTATGTGGGGGTCATTAAATGTGCTTTTCCTTCCCGGAGGTGATGGACAGACAGAGTGCGAGTGCGACAGTCCCCCTCCAGAGGGGTGAGTCTGATTAGGAAACTGGGAGACTGGGAAGGGTGAAGGGTGAGAGAACGAGGATGAGAGGGATGGAGAGGGAGAGAGAAAGAGACGAAATGGGTGGTGGGGGGGGGGGGGCAGCCAAAAACACATAAGGACAAAGGAGAGAAGGGGGAACGTTGTCTTCAAGGGTCTTCAATTTCCTACATGACTATGTGATGTTACAGAAGCAGCACTGTGATTAAAGTGAGTTTGACAGTCATGCTGCAGGCAGTCTACAGATATAGCAGCACAGCAAAAGAAAGCAGAAGAAATTCAGAAGACAAAGTCAAAGACAATGAGGTTATTAACATATAGCTACATATTAAATGGATTGTTTGGTCTGAGGAAGGTGGAATTTTCAAACTTACCCAAACTAATGGTCTTTTATATGTGTCTGCATGCAGTCTGAATGTATGTTTAATGATGGCGTGACATTTTATCCTAGCTACTCACATTTATGGGTTTCTACCTCTCTACAGAGCAGCAGCGCCTCTCAAAAATAGGTACAATAATATGTAAAGAAATAAGTACAAATTTAAACATAGTCAAAGGTGGACAGGTCGTCTAAATAGTCACTCTAATTTACATATTTATAAAGTAAGAGATTTATCTATTTTTTATTTTCTGTTGGCAGCAACTGAATTAAGGTTTGTGTCACCTTTAAACATTCCTTCAAAGTGTGCCCAGAAGAAGGCTTCTATTGAGTAGGTCTGACTGTGGGTAAATGGGTTAAACACTAATAATCCCCAGACACCAGACCTTGCCTTTCAAGAGTGTGAGAGTTACAGTAAGAGGCAAAAACGAGATAAAGAAAAGGGAGTATGAGGAATGTAATGTGATTACAGAGAGTGCAGTGCGTGTGTTTGTGTGTGCACCTCCAGAGCTTCGTTGACGGCCTCAGTGCTCTCTGGCAGGTTGTCAGTAGCTTGGACCTTCTCCTCCACAGTGTTGAGCCAATTTTGTTCCATGTCCAGGTACTGAAGTAGCTCCATCCAACAGGACCAAACCTCCTACACAGTACAGCCCAACACACAAACACAGAAACACGTATGTAAATACAGCTGTGCGCAACCAGAGAAACAAAAATGATGTTACTAAAAAGTGACAGCTCTATTGAGTGTGCCCTCGCTTTCCATTTTGAAGGACTGCATGGGGAAAAAAAACTTCACTGTGAGGCATTTTACCACAAAAAAAAAATATTTAAAGTCTTATACTCAAATTAAACAGCAAAACTCGAAGGACCAAAACAGGATGGTGACTAATGGACTTCAGGCAAAGAGTATACATGAGCACAAGAACAACTCAGTGACGAGTCTGACCTTTACCCTGCGGAGTCTGGGAGATGATAATCAAAAACAGTGCCCCAAACTATGATTTTACACTCACAGATTAGCATCGAAAACAAGAATCACCACTATTCCCTTCTAGCTTCTCTTGTTCCTCATATGGAAATTAACAAAAGGGTGCTTAAGAAATGACAAATCACATAAACTAACATGTCATTCTAATACTGAACCATGAGAGCTGCAAGGTGACGGACAAATTGGGCCACTCATGCATAAAATTGTGAACTATTTTTATGTGAATGTGTGTCACAGCAGCTTTTTATGCTGGAAAAAGAAATTAACTTTAAATTCCAAGAGTTTAAAGAGACCAGGAGCTTCTTCTTTTTCCATTGTCCAAAATGACAAACTGTGAAGCTGTGGTGCAGGTACATTTTTAACGAAACAGAAGCAGAGGTCACTTATTTTATCAGCATCAACATTTTTATTCACAAACAAAAAAAAAAAAAACTTTTAACCATCTCCAGTACAGAAGGATCCCACACCCACATTACCTCCAGAGTGTGGCACTTGCTCTTGAAGCGGTCACACAGCTTGTGGTAGTTGGCAAGCACCCCATCTAGCTCTGAGGTCAGCTCCTGCCCACTGCCCCCACCAGGGGGCAATGTTCTGGACACCAACATGTTGATGCTGTCTTTCAGGATCTTTACCTTCACCTCCTTCTGTAGCACATCCTCTTTAGCCCTCTGTGAGAGATGAGGGCAGAGATGATGACGACGACAGCAGCAGAGAAAGAATTCCATCCATATGCAAATACAGCACTCAACAGTCAGTCACACCCACCTTCATCTCCTCCAGCGATGCCTCCAGCTCCTCGGGACTCTTGTACTCGAAGTCCCTCATGAGAAACTCCTCGTCTACCTGGGCCATCCACTCCTGCATCTCCGCCAAGTCCTTCCTCAGATTCACCTGCTTCTCCTGACTCTCTGCCACACGCTCCTGGTGGCTCAGCAGCTGGAGGAAAGCATTTGTCATCAGGTTTGTAAAAGAAACATCAGAATCACATAAGTTCAACTTTATTTTTTAAACCTATTTAGAACTCGAACCACATGGATCCTGGGTTATAGATTTGAATTAAGTACAGCTGATTCACATTAAATCAAGCTTTAAATCCAAGACTTTGTACTTAAGTTGATATTTTATTAGTTTGCTGGTGTGGATGAATGCCTGCATATACTGTCTGAGAATACAAACAGAAGCTCATATTAAGAATTGTCCTCACCTGTTTGCTCAGCGTGTCCCACCTGCTCCGGAACTCGTCCAACTTATCCTGCCCCCATTTGGCCAGTCCTGGGACTGTAGCTGCCTGTACAGCACTCACATTCTCTCCCATCTGCTTCAAGGAACCCTCCACTGCCTCCATCTCATTCACATACTCCTAGTAATAAGGAAAAAAAACTTAGGAATAATACTGTGCACAACTTAAAACCCAATTCAAAAAGAATCAATTACGGTTAAGTTACAGTTAAAATCTGTTGGACAAAGAAGAAACCAATGCTTTCATTGTTTTGCCCTCCGACCTTGCACTGGTTTAGCTCTTCCTGTAGACTCTCTGTGTCGCCCAACCCCGTGGCATCACGAGACAACAGCTCCTGAACCGCATCCAACCAACGCTCAACCTGTACCAAACACACCTAAAAACAACATTGAGCAACTGCATTAATACCATTTATATCTCTACCAGTAAAGACAAAAAACCCTAACATTCACTGACAACTTTTCTTTATTACAAATGACAGCTGCTCTACCTGATTGTCCTTCATGCTACCCAGGATGCACTGCAGAGTCCCCAGCTCCTCCCGGGCTCTGGTGGAGAGTCGACTCCATCTCTGTAGTTCTGCCGGATCGGAGGCTTGTTGTGTTTGTTCAATCTCTAGACACAGACCCTGAGGTGAAGAAGAGTTCAGGCTTAAAATGACATGTCTAAGTGGAGTGTATAAGTACTAGACAGCCATGGAAACTCTGTTTGTCAGTAACGGAATTAGCTTTTTAAAAGAATTACACAGAAACATGAAGAATAATGTTTAACAGTCAACCCTAATCTCTTTGATTGACCAGTGGCTTTGTTATCGAGTAAAAAAGTTCTAAACATTTGTGGCTTTCATGTCCATTTTAAAAAGGGACTGAAAGCGAGCCAGCTTGGGTTTTCTGCTACTGTAATGTCATCAGACACTGTCCTCCAAACCTCCAAACTTTAATTATGTAAAGAATTTCCTCATACATTAGTTTGCTGGAGTGCGAATGTAAGGACAGACTACTGAAAGAAAAGCATTTGCACAAAGACAGTAATGTGTTGTTGCAACTTTGCAATCAAATGAACTTCCTGCACAGTATTTTTGTACTGCGAAGTACACACAGGTTAGTACACACTGCTGATTAAAGTGTTTTGACATCTTTAATAGAGGAAAACAGTCAACTATGTTTACATGTTTAAAGCAATTCACATTTGTGTATAGTGCAACGTGTCCGTTTACACATGAAGAAGATGATTATCACCTTCTATAATTAGGCTAATTGCTATTAGGACTCAGAGATGCTGTCATGGGATTGTGTGTTGTGGTTGTCAGGCTGAGTGAACGGTTGGGCGGCTCCACACTGAGCTGTTAGGAGCTCCGTGCTCCATGCATGGGCTCACTGCCCAGAATGTGCCAAGTGCCTCCCACACCCCTGCCCCCCCCACCCCACCCTCGCCGGCACTATGCCCTATCTGCCACGATAACAAGAACTCGGACTGAGCTGCATTCCACCGAAGATGGAGGAGGACAGAAACACACACAGTAACACACACGAAGCACAACAACATACGTATCTCCAAACTACATAACGCACACACACACCCACTCACTTTTCCTTCTACAAAGAGGTTTGATACAATGCAGAGGGAAGTGACTGTGTGATAAAGAGTCTATTGTGTGCTAGAAAAAAAAAACTGACAGCAGACAGAGATTAATACTCACTCTGATATACGGACAAGCAAGTAGACACAGACACAAACAAAGTGACTGTTGAGAATGAAATCCTGTTAGCTCAAAGGCCAGAGGGCACATGTATCATCAGCTACACTCTCCACAGAAACCATAACAACAACTGCTCCAAATAATTAATGGGCATTTTTAAAGTTCTTGACACAAATGAGTTTGCACTTACTTATTTTTATGTTTTATCTAACCAGGAATGCATTCTTAGGAATTAAGAAATAAATAAATAAACAGTATAATAGCACAAAATACATAGCAGGATCAGAACTAAACAACAATATGGATTGTAAAATCATAAATATAATTGGCAGTTGGAATATTATAAATATTTGAATACAAAGAATTTGTTTGCCAATTTATATTCTTAAAACCCAATAAAAATTATTGAATAATTAGTATATTACAAAAGCCTGCATCCCCAGAAACATCCACAGAGACAAAACCAATAAGATCATTCTAACATCTTCAAAGAATAATTTGAGACACTTTGTGTGGTAACCTCCATGTAGGAGTTCATGTTTTTGGTCCTGGTTGTCCATCTGTCTCCCAGTTATCAGGATGTGTACCGTGGTTTTCACAGAGAGCCATGAAATAAGATATCACTTATCAGGACTATGAGACTACTCACCTGTGCCCGATCCACTGCCCCCTCAGTGGTAGGCATGTCTACTATCTGTTCCCTCAGAGTGGCCAGCCTGGCCTCTAGACCCTCCACTGGACATGGTATCGCCTGGTTCGCCTCAGGAGTGGCCAGGGCTGGAAGACAAGGGGAAGGAAGAGATATATGTAAAACAAGGGAGAAAAGACAGAACAGAAGGTGTCAAAACTTTCCCATCAGGTCTCAGCCATCAGGTTTTGTACCACAAGGGGGCAGTGAGCTGGTTTAGGATTTCACTCTCTGTGCATGTGTGTGTTTTCCACGCTGTGAGAGGATCCCAGATGTTTGACAGCATGTTTCTTAAAGTTTAGCTGTGCTCTATTAACCAACTCATGCGAGTTACTCTTGCCAGATACATTCTGAATACACTATTAAGCCATGGCTGAACTGGTTTTTACCCATATCGCAAAGGTGATTAAATGAATAACAAAAGTTAAGTAGTACCAATTTTTAAAATTTCAGCCTCATTTATAATAAAGGGTTACATTTATTTCTGTCCCCTGCTCCTCAACTGTCTCTCTCCTCCTCTCCTTCTCTGTCAGCATTTTAATTACCAGGTGATTTAATGCTTACATAATCTGGCTGTGTTTATATACACAAAGAGCAGAGACGGAGCGTAACTGAGAGACAGAGGGGGGAGAGAGATAGAGAGAGGCCCCAGCAAGAGGCAAACTGCCCTCAAGCAGAAACAAAATGGTTTTCCTTGGCTCTCATCCAAATCCTCACAGTCATAAAAGCCCAACAGGCACAGCAAAACAGACACCCACACACACACTGTCACACACACCTATGGTCAGGAGTGAAGAAGAGCATTCAAGCCTCCCTTAACAGACTCGTTTTTTGGCCAAGAGCTCTGTGTGTAAATACCAGAGGTAAAACGGTGACTGATTTTCAAGGCTGCTCCAGGTCCAAGTCACGTCCTCAGGTGGAGATGGAGCTGGCACAGACGCATGATCTTACACACAATCGCTCACGTCTACACGCACGCATCTGTGAGCTTTTGGAGGCCATATAAGGGCATCATCTATTACTTGTGGCTCGCCAAGGATTCATATAAAAGCTGATGTCAAATTTACACAACCACTGTGGGACTGAGCTCTGCTGATCGTAGCTATCACTCTCTCAGTCCCCCTATAAACCTGGACGCTTTGAGCCAAGAGCAAGGAGAGAGAAATGGGTCTTTGTCTTAAGAAGGGCTTAAATCTCTTGCCCTGCAGAGGTCTAAAATAAGCGAATGCCTCAAAGCTGTCAGGTCCCATGAAAAGCATATCGTACTGTTAATCCCGAGCTCGGAGTTTGGAAACAGGTTTACTCTGCGCTGATTTAACAAATTATTTTGATATAGTTCAGCAGAGGTACCTTTGGTGACTTCCTGTTCTCTGCTCTGTAGCCGCTGCAGTGTGGAAGCATAATGTGCAGATACCACCACCAGGCTGTCTTTCAGAGAGGGCACGGCTCCCAGTGATCCTGCCTCTGCAGAAAGCTGCTCCAGTTGCAGCTTCAGTGCCGTGACCTGGGCAAGTCGGGACTGATGAAGACAAGAGGAAAGGGAAAGTTTATTGATTTGCACGTAATGAGGGGTCACCACCGTTGTTACAGAGAACAGTTCATGGACAATTCAGCTGGTATAGTTTTTGCTATTATTGTAGATTCAGACTGAGAGAAGAATTTTTAGAACTGACTCAAGGCGGGATTATTCCTTTGACTTAAAAATGAGCCAGCTAAATCTGAATAATGATGTTTCATGAACTGAAAGCAGCTGGGGCCACAGTTACAGCCTCTATGATTAGTGGTTTTCTTGAAAGTTTTATTGACTTTTTTTTTTTAATGATGCAGAATGATGAAACAAGATGTAAAGTGTAGGTTACAGCAACTTAATCTGCTTGTATTTTATTTGTTTTATGCCATTAAGCACACACACACACATACACTGCAGCAAATCATTAGTCTGGAGAAAATTCACAGGTTGGAGATGGAGTCGTGCTTTACACCGACAGACTTTCCCTCCCTGCTCAAAGTGAATTAGCTTCAAATCAAAAAATCTTAAATGCACACTTCAGGACACACCAGAGAGGGTTTCATCCATCTTACTCTGTGCACATTTCACTGATTTTACAAGTATTTGAGGAAACTCTTAACTCGTCTTTTTGCTACATCTCAATTTTGCCTTCATGGCTGTATTGATATATGACTTTTAAAATGTTTCATCTCTGCAGTGAAACATTAAATATTTACGAAATAACTGCAACTGCATGAACTGAATCTAAGAGGACTGACGAAGTCACACACAGGAGATCAGGGTGAATGTGGACTGAGACAGTGACTCTTACCTGACATTCTCCACTCAGCTCGGCCTCGTCACACTTTTCTACAGCTAAGGTTGAGTTCAGCCACTCGTCCTGCTCCTCCAAGGCCCGGTCCAGGTCTGTCAGCCCTGCAGAAACTGCTCTGACCCGGTTCTGAGTGTGAACTCGCTCACGGGCTGCCTGCAGCTCCCTCGCGCACACATCCCACTCAGTTTGGATCAGGTCTATGTCTGCCCGCACTGAGTCCACACACACACCCTCTACAGAGAGGCACAGAAGCCAACAGATATGAAGGCTCACAGTAAATGCACTTCACAAACAATTAAGCAGACTTTGGAAAAAAAAAAACGGAAAACCACATCACGGATGAGAAAACAGCATAAATGAGGGAATTAAACAAGTTGGGTTTAGTGGAAAGTTTGGTGTATAACAAATCTACTTCAATTTAGTGATGCTGCTCCACTGCCCCTCACTGCCTCCAGAACAGTGTAAACTCATAAAAATCCTGAGTGTCTCTTCATTTCATTGAGCAGTTATATGCAGTCAGCAACCCTGCAGACTGACAGATTTTTACTACTTCACACACACAAACACAAACACACGCTCTGATTGCTGGAATCTAAAACTGAATGAGGATAAAAATTTAGACTTGTAAATACACAGAAAATGCCAAGCAGCTGTGGAAAAGTAGTAAAATCGTACAAGACAAACACAGTTTAACAGGGAAATGGAAGATTTCTGTGTAAAAGCCAAAACTCATGAGCCTCTGAGAAACAATAAAAATGAGCCAGCATCTAGAAGAATGTGTTTGACAGGATTTGCTCAGAATAATTATTTGGTTTATTGTGTTGAATAATTCATAATAACATTTCAATGTCAATGAGCAAGGACAATCTCCTCTTTCCTTCGTACCTCTTTCCAGCTGGTCCATCAAGCCCCGTCCCTCCTGGATCACTTGACTAACTGTGGCTTCCTTTGCTATGAGGTCCAACTCCAGGCCCTTGAGTGATTGATCAACGCATATTTAAGGCGTTATTTTCAAAACATAAGCTCTAACTTTAGGTTAAAATTGTTTGTTATTAAGTGTATTCTTTTCAGCAGGTTTACCTTTAGTTTCTCCTGCAGGTCCGGTGTGTCAGGTGTAGTCTCAGGGTGTGTGGAGGCCAGCGCCTGAGTGGACGTCTTCCATGTTTTAATCCAGCTCAGCAGGTCAGAAAGCTTATTTTCAAACCTGCAGAACAAAGAACCCAATGTGTGCATTAGTGTGTGTTTTGCTTGTCTTTTATTCATGCATTTTCTGACAAGGGAGGTATAATCTGTGCATGTGTGTCTCCACTGCCTACATTCGTCTGACTTCTGCATCTGTCTCCACCAGTCGTTTCTTAGGGGGAGCAGGTGGAGCCAATTCCTGGTCAGGGATCGAAGCAGCCACAGCAACTGTATCCACAACGACTTGCTCGTCCACTTGAGTCATCTCAGCGTCCGTCACAGCTTCCATTACCTTAGGAGTGAGTTAGAGAGTCAGAGTGGGAACAAGAATCAACCAGAGTTACAAGGCCATAAACAAACAAGACAAGGCAAACAAAGTATTTTCTTGTAAAACTACAGATAAACATTATACCCTACTGGTCAAGAAAACAAATTTATATGAGTTAGAATTGCAAATTGATTTTTTTTTACATTAAAACTATTCCACACACTCCTAATGCTGTAGTGATTGTAGTCAAAAATGTACAATATGCTTTGAACAGCTCTGTTGTCTAAATTCAAATCATAAATGGTGGTGTTGGTAAATTATTTTTTGTCATTCAACTAAAACTATCAACTATTTTCATAACAGAGTGCAGTATGCAGAGTGATTCTTACTGTTATTATTCTGTCTATCTCTCCAATAAGCCTAAAGCGAACCAGTGGACCTCCCTCTACTTCCCCTTTTTGTCTTTCATTGTGTCACTGCAAAGGCTAAAACAACACATTCACATTGTCAAGCCCATCTAAAGCTTTCTTTACACTGTAAGCTGAGTCATGTTTTTATACAACTCTTGCTAAGTGAACTTTATTGTACCGGGGGGTTTTCCCTGTGTTTTGTCTCCTTCCTAGGTGATTTAAGTGGAGTGTGGCTTGTAAAGCTAAACCTTCATGTAACTTTTCTACAAAGCTGTCTGAATTGTAGCACCTACTCAATTTGTCAGGCTTTTTACAAGGTGTCCCAGTCACTGTGACTGTTTTTAAATATAATCAGCAGGAAGATGAAACCCCTGGATCACACACCTGGAAGGAGCAATCCTCCAGCTTCTGCACCAGGCTGTCCCATCTATGTGCCAGCTCTTCTGTGTCTGCCTCTATCTTGGATCCTGCCTCGGGGCTCCGAAGTAGCGATTTCACATCCTGTCCTGCATCAGACAGCTGGTCAAGAGTCTTCCTCTTCTTTTCCATGTCTTCCTTTAAAATCTAGCAGATTGAATGAAAAATAAACATGAAAAATTCACCAGTATCTGTCACCAGTTACTGTCACCAGTAACAGTATCTGTTGCAGCTGGTACTGTCCCAGAAAGAGTTCAGCTTCTGTTGTTCAATATTGTTTTGAATAAAGAAACTACAGAGATATTCATTACATTAACAACTGACATTTACAACAGAGTATATTTCAGAGCAAATTCTATAATTGCAGCAGAGCAACTACCAAGAACTGGCACTCCACTTACTGCTAATCGGCGCACATTAGTATTCATTTCACTTGGGTCCTTAAAGTTGCTGGTCTGTACTTCACTCAAAGCCTCCTCTTTTTCTGCCAACCACGCTCTAAACAAACTCTGTGGAAGAGGTGGGAAAACAGCATTAATTTCAATCACTAAGTAAACATTACAAAACAAAGTCTTGGTGTTAGGTTTGAGTTCAGCAATCAGGTCAAATCCTAAATTTGTGCTTTCAGTGTTATGCAAGGATTACAGATTGAATAACGTAAGGATGCAATTGAAATGTGTTTGTGGACCTGGACCTGAAAGACCGAAAGATTCACTCTCCACTGAAAAGACTTTTGTAAACCATTCTGTTTCGTGGAGTGGCAGACAGAATGTGCTGTCCTTAGTCACTCGTCTCTCACAAAAAGAGCAGTCAGGCAATTTTGAAGATTTACATGACACTGTGACCTTTATGTACAGCTCAGTGACTCTTCTCGTGTCGAACTGGTTCATTATAATCTGTGATTCAGTTAGAAGGTGGCAAAAAGACATTTATTATGTGTGTGACAGTGTGTGTTTGTAAGACAGCCCTACCTGGTCTGACAGAAGCTGTTGCCACACCATAAAGACTTCCTGCAGCTTGTGCCACCTCTCCTCTGTCCACCGACACACAGCTGCCCAGCGCTCGCCCAGCGACTGAATGCAAGATCAAGACAAAAAATTATTCAAGCAGCAAAGGTCTAGTAAAGGTCCCTTTTACACCAGAGTTCATAGACACAGAGAAACTATATATAGGCACAAAATCCATATGTCATATGTCCAAATGTCAACAGTTGCCAGCCTTTGTTGATAAAGTTCAGACAACAAAAAGCTGAGTACAATACTATAATTGTTGCATAAACAAATGTGTGGCAAAAACATGTTACTATACCATGTAATTATTCCAGAGTGGGAATTTAAACGGCAAACATAATGTACTGCATGAACTAGAGGAAGACTCGCCTCCTTGAACTGCCAAAGAACATTAGGCTAACAAATTCACAAAGACTATCAGGCTGACAACTTACTTGTAGTTGCTCCTCCAGGGCAGCAGTGGCACTCTCTCCACTGTTCTCGTCCACCACAACCACCATGTGTGTCAGAGAGTTGACCTTCACTTGCTCTGCCTCCAGGTCGTTCTGAAGCTCCTGAACAGGAAGGAACATAGTGAATTCAGCGCAGTTCAGATATTACCCATTAACAGAGTTGCCAAAAAAATGACTCAGCTTTATGGTGACACTGTGGCGACAGTGCATGACTCATAAAACTACAGGATCATGAGACTTGTCTGCTTGAGGACAAGAGCAGTGTAGTAATACTGTGACAATTATTTTAATTTATATGAATATGTTTTATATCACATCAACTTGGATAAACATGAAACAGGATTTTTTAGGGTATGCTTGATCCTATCCATGTTTAATCAATCACCCATTCTTCACTGACTAGATTCATGCCAGATAAAAAAAATTAACATTTCAATGAGAATCTGTATTTACTTTGTGCTGCTCTATCTGCTCTTTGTAGGCCTCCAGGTCTTTGGCTGTCGGTTCTGTCTCTATCTTTCTGATTCGCTCTTCAGTCTGCGTCAGCCAATCAGAAAGCTGCTGTAACTGCTGCTGTTGAAGATACATCAGGACTTCATGGAGCCTGGAGAGACAGGAGGAGAAAGTACGGGCAAAGAGACAGTGAAGTGGGTGTGAAGAGGTAGAAAGGAAATGAAAGCTATCAGTTTAATACATTTTAAGGTGAAGCTGCCTGTTCAGTTGATTATGTAACTTCCTGACAGCAGCACAAACACTGGAATGAGTTGCAATGCTGTATACAGACAATGAGTCATGACACACACACACAAGGAAATACATTTTAAATCAGGGTCAATAAATGTTCCGGTGGACATCAGGAATATGATTTACAAACAACTGTGTGAATGTGTGTGTGTCTACAGCATCATAAACCTTGATAACACGGATTGAGCATCAGACTTGTTCGGCCTCGGAAGACTCGAGGCTTATCAGGTGTCACCTTCACACAGGCTGCAGCCTTGCACATTCTTCACAGGAAAAACTCATAAACATGAAGGGTCAAACTGTGACACTGAGCGAAAAATTACCTCCACTGGATCATTTGTGGCTCATAAAGTAATGGCACTTCACACACCACTGGAAGAAGTCTTTAAAGGTTTTCAAAATTTAAGCTCTGTTTTTCTTAAACAGACAAAAATGACAGTAAAGGTATTTCAACACCAATGCAGGACTGAGGCAGGTGTGTGTGTGTGTGTGTATCTACCTGGCCTGGCGGTCCATGCTGGCCACTCGGAGGTTCTCCCAGCGGGAGTTGAGGAGGCTCATCTGCTCCCGAATTTCATCCTCTTCCTCATCCGTCAGGTTTCCCTGGGCAATCAGTTGGTTACCAGCTTGCAGCACATTGCCCACACTGCTCTGGTGTGCTGTCAGCTCCATCATAAAAGCCTTAAAGGGGAGAGGGAGTGAATAGTTATGATAAAAATTGACAGCAAATCTCTGACTTGAAAACAGTTGCAATTTGAAGTATTGCTCTTCCTGACAAGCTGTGTGCTGGAACGAAAAAATGGGATAATAAAGTAAGTTAAATTAAGAGAGACAGCGCACAACCACATACCCTTAAATATTATCCAGATTCAGTCTAACTCCCAGGCCAAACATTGCTCATATAATCTGGGGCTCCATGCTGGCACTTGGCACTTACACGCTAACATCTGGATATGTATCTTTCCCCACCCTCTAACCTCACTTGGTATAGTACTTAAGAACACCCTGCAGAAGTACTGGGCATCACCTCTGCAGCCTTGTATTAGCGAATGTTGCTGTAGCAACACTCAGATGAGCCTGTGAGCGCTAACTGAAGGGCAGACTCTGTCAAGTGGCCAGCTGACGCCAAGTGCACAACAACAGAAGAGGAAAGAAAAAAGACTTAAACAAGAAATACAAGATCAAGTTTGAAGGAGTTTGCTTGCTTCTTAACTCCTTAAAGGAGCTGCTTTTTACTGGTTCTTGTAGTGAGCAATATGAAGTCCAGTGAACTGAGTTATTGTCTGTTTGCCGTGAGTTCTCTGGATGAGTAAGCATTTTCGACTGAACCCCAGCACATTGTTTCTGATGAGGCTTTGCTCGGGAAGCTGGAGTAAGTGAGTGAACAACCAGGTCAAAACAAACTGGATTGATTTTTTTTTTAGACCTCCTGAAAAGCCTGGCTGTTAAAGAGGCTTTGGGTCTTGTTGCTCTCAGTCTCACTACAAGCTTTCTGCTTTGACCTGGATTCCAGACATTAGACTTCAAATAAATATTCACATGTCAGCCAAGGGAATCCGGCCAAAGCCCCTTTACACACATGCACAGACACAGGCCCTGCAAGAACGCCTTCTCAAGCAAGCAAGTGATTTCTGGGCCAGGGCACCATGGGGTGCTGTGCGCCACTGTTGTAAGCAGAATTCCTGGCATTCCCAACATGTACAGAGCATGTACTGCTGGTTGTGGGAGGCCTGTATCTGCGGGATACTATCGTCAGTCTCAAACATGGAGAGTGACACAAGTCAGACAAATAACGTGTGTGTCATACAAGTGTTTGTCTTTAAAATCTGATCTCTCAATGTTATTAATTAAGGAAAAAGTTAAATGAGCATCTAGTTTTAGGATTTTAGTTAATTTAGTAATTTACTTGTGGACTTCTACTAATCTTTGAGAGGCACCATAAAACATGTCCATAGGAAAAACAGCACAGTTATTAGCACCTCCGCATACATGTGAATGCATGTTTGCATCTCTGCATGACTGAAGTCTAACCACAGGTTTCCTCCTACCTCGTGTGTGTGAAACTGGTCTTTGACTTCTTCCACATCGTCCGACACATCGTCCTGGATCTGTAAGGTGTCCTCAGCCGACAGCAGCCAGGTCAGTACCTCCTCCAGCGTGGTCTGGTAGCTATCCAGGTCCACCTCCACCAAGCTGCCCTCCATCTCCCCCTCTGTCTCTGTCAGGGTGCTGGGGGTCTCAGGCCTGGGGCTGCTGCCTGCTTCCTCCATCTGTACACTCTGAGAAACACAAGGCAGGAAACGAAGGCACAGGTTTACCAAATTATAGACACTGTGTTTACATCTTATATGATCATTACTGTATTAGTGGTACAATATTACTAAAAGTAAGTATTGTACTAAGTCTAACATTTACAGATAACAAGGAACAGAAGAAATGTAGTCTTTTATTTTAAGGTTATTTTACAAGGCAAAGTCTATGGTCTTCAAATTGGAAAGAAAACAATGTACGTTTTGGCCAACGCCATGTTTTGTAGAGATGGTTGTCCAAAATCTCTATTTGTCCTTTACTCTGAATTTCATTTGTGACCATCAGCTGGTAAGTTTTAAAATAGAACCAGACACCTAGGAGGGGCCTGTGCTGCTCTGGAGCATGCAGAGGGACCTGCCCTGCACAGTTAAGAGAAAAAAAACAACAACTGTAGGCCTATTATGAGATGTTGGGAGGTGCCCCTGGCATGCTGGACGGGTCAATCCTCATTCTAGGAATAGCACAGTAAGTTAGAAATACAGTGGTATCATGGGCAAAGTTGGGTGTACAGTCAAGGAAATGGATGGTATGACCTCAGGGGAGAGGAGGCAAAAAACGAATTTGAGGACAGGAAATGGTTTCCTTACAGAGAAGGGGAGAAGAGTGTGTTTAAATAAGTGCAAGATAAAAAGTGATACTGAGCTGAATCAAATCTCTTTACCTCACACGTCACAAGGTAGAATTCAAAATTACACAACATTCTAGGTATACATGGAAAGTGCAGTTTCCTGCATCAACATATTCCTTAAACAATTTAAAGATGTTTTTCTAAATCCTACCACTATAAAAGGGTGATTCAGTGATATTTTCAACAAAATCTAAGTTACAAATCCCAATAAATACCATGTTGTTAAACACCACATGGACATGTGATGTAGACAAGAACACTGAACTATTCCAGGTTTCCATCTTATGAGGAAAACGTAGGAAAAGGCTTGACAGAGCTCGGCAAATCTGTCTGGAGCTGAAATGAACAGGAGATAAAATCTCAGCAGTAGCAGCAGCAGTTGCCAAGTCAAAGATGACAGAAATGCTAATGGGTGTGTGGGGACCAGTACAGTCACAAGTCAAATGGACCTTTTGTTTCCCAGGCTGAAATTACAAAGCAGGAAAAGGTCACCTGCTGAAAATATTCAATGACCTTTTGGATATTTTGGAATAAGTCACAAAAATACTGTCGTCATACTAAACCTGCGTAGGCTGGCACGGACCGAGCAACAGGGAAAGAAAGAAAGGCATGGGACAGAGAGTGGGTGAGAGAGAAAACTGCAGCCTCGGTCTATTTATTGACTTGAATGGCTGTAAAATAGCTGTGGTCTGGATCAACAGAACATTTTATTATCACCAGATGATTTGCTCAACTCCAATCCATGCATTCATCACTTTTGCAGCTGTGATTCTGGAGCATGTAATATATCACCGTGCAATACACCAGACAGTGCACTTACCATCAGTGATATCCCAACTTGAGAGATGGTAATGCAATAACATTTCATTACATCTCAAACCAAAGCTGTCATGAATATTGAAAGCAATCACCATCTAAAATCTGCATCTCAAACAGCTGTAGAATATCACGAACCAGTATTGTGAATGTAAACCTTAAGGGGGGGAACCAAACACAGGCATCAAAAACAAAGAGCCTTTATTCTTCCTCCGCTCAGCCTCAGCATTAAGCATCACTTCCTATGGAGAAAGGAAGCGTGCCAGGAAAGTAAACCCCTTGTTGGACCATTCAGAGCACGATTTAAAAAGACTTTTCCAGCACTCGTTCCAGGGAGTGTGAAGTATGTGCCCGTGGACAATAAAAACTTAAGAGGTGGTTTTGGGATTTTCTGACTTCTGACTAAAAACCTCCAAAATGAGCTGCCCCCGGGCTGTATGTGATTGAAAGGAAAGAGCACAGCGGGCTGGGAGGGGCTGAAAGTGTGTCTAATACATAGAGCTACAAAGTGGGTACATTAAATCCTAATCAATTCGATTAAATTTACTTTTTCCCCGACTTTGTGGTTACTATAAAATATATGTAAAGAATGTGAACAGGATAAAGCCAAATCGTGAACAGATTTCAATCACAAGTTAGTGAAACAGCAGGGAAGTCCCTATAAATCAACTTAACTGAAATGTCCACAATACGTGAATGTCAGTCACATACTAAAGCCACTTACCCACCAGCACACAGACATCTTTAATGCTCAAATAACCTATGTCAACTCTCTGCACACACTCCTATTCTCACCAATTTATTCCCTCATTTCCTTCCATCCCTTTACAGCTCTGTGTTTCCAGCAGCATGCAGTTCGGTCTGTTGGCTAATGTCAGAGTGGTGAGTCATGGCTCTGCTCCCTATTTGCCTGCGCCTGCTGTGTTTTTCATGAGCAGTGCTGGAGAGAATGAGGGAGATGGCTTTTTCAGAGTGGGAGTGACTCACTCTATCTGGCAACACACAATGAGACTCCTCGCAATATTCCTTATGCTTGCACATAACAGTGTGAAGGTCTGTGGCCTTCAAACTGAATGTTATCAGAAACACAACACAGCAGCAAAGGTTGAGGAAGTTATGGGTTCCATTTTTTTTGCAACCCCAGTTTTTCAGTCGCTCTAAAAGGCGCTGAGGTATTTGCTGGGTGAGTTTTCCAAAATAAATCTTTAACTTGAAATAACCAGGGGAAAAAGTATGCTACTGGCTAGATGTATTTCATGTAAATGATTTTTAATGGCATGAAACATTACTGAAAATATACAGAAAAAAAATTGAATCCTCAAATCTTGGGACACCCTTGGCCTGTCCTTTAGGCAACCCATAGTGCCCATAGTGACACCTTTTTTAGGAGCTGCTGGTCTGATACAGTCTAGAAGTTAGCATTAAAGGATTGTGGCCTATGAGTAGCTGATAAGTCCTAACTTTTTCTTTTCCCCACTGAGCTGAAAACATACAGAATCATTTCCTGGGCTCGGATTTTGACAAATGGCTCTGAATTGCATCTGGTTTCAAATTTATTTAAAAAAACAAAACAAACCCAAACAGCTACTTGTTAAGAAATACACTTTTCAGTTCCAGTCATAAATTCCTGTTGTTTGGACCCTCTATGCTTCTGTCTACATTGCTGGTTACCAGCTGTGGATATTTTAAAGAACACCTTGAATTCTATAAAAAAAACAGATGTAGCCATGGACTCCTGTGAGTAGTTTGTGTGAGTAGTTTTAAAGGTTGTGACAATAGTGCGTTGACTCTCCCTTTGGCCTAGAGCCCAACCCACTTTGTCCTAAAATGAAAAGCTAGTCTTGTATCCTATCACACAGGGTGACAGCTGTAATATCCTGTAATGTATATCTTACCTGAGCACTGAGGCCTTGACCTGAGTCCTCAGCCTCCGCTTTGAATTTGCGTGGCAGGGTCTCCACTTCTCTGATGGCTTCCATGCTCACGTCTCTGGGCAGCACAGCAAACAGCGATGTCACGTACATGATGATGGACTTCTTATCTGGCAACTGCACCGCCACATCTGAGAGAGAGAGGGGAAGATGGTGGGAGGGAGATGGACGTAGGGCAGAAAGATCAGAGATACAAATTAAGCATGAGAAGCAGTGGGGGGAGAGAGTGGGGGATAAAGAGGTGAAAATTGCACGAGCAGAAAAGCGGCACGGCAGATGGAGTGAGATAGCAGTTAAGGGTGACAGGAGGAGATTATACAGGGAGCGAAAGAAGCAGGTTGAGGCAGGTTGTACTGATTAAACCTGGCTTTGACACAGGTCAGGTGTGACTGCCCCTCGGTCATGACATAAGACGTGTCTGAATCAAGTACATGCACACTGAGCAGATACAGGTGCTACATGAATTAGGAAAACATTCTGAGCAAACATAGTTTCTTACAAATCTTCAGCCAAAGACAACACCAAGTTATTTGCTCTGCCATGAGTTTATCCAACTGCTGGCAGGACATGAAGGTAAGCTTCGTGAACGCAGACTATGTATGTGTAATATGTGGGAATTCTGGAGACTGAAAAAGTCATTCCATATCCAGCTTTTATTTTTAAGGGACTATAATAAAAGGCAGTTGATGCATATTCTTTTGTAATCAACTGTTACTTTCACAACATTTTCTACATTCTTGTTCAAATAAATCTCTTTATGTGGAATATGGGAAAGTGTTGACTTAGTGTGTCAGTACCTTCGGGATCCAGTAGCCTCTCAATTGCCAGCTGGTCTTTGGCTACAGTGAAGGCATGGTCCAGTCTTTCCACAGGGCTCAGTTTGACCACCTGATCCCAGCTGAATGCGTTCGGCCTGAAAACACAGAGAATGGCATCAATGAGACCAGCGAGGTGGAGACAGTACCACTACCAGAAGATTTCCAAAATTAAGATCATATCAGATCTTTCATAAACCACTAAGGCAAACACATTCCTGCTTGGGAGTTTGTGTTTCCCAAAGTGCCACAGATGTTTCAGTGAAGCAAACGAATTAATCTCAGTATCATTTTTAAAAATTCCATTTTGTATATACCACAAATGTGATTGTGTCTGAAACTTCTATTTATGCCCTGAGTAAAGACAAGGCGGTTCCCTGAGTAGTGCATAGGGGAACTTGTGTTGAGGCCAGTTGGGTGTGGAATGTGTGTGTTCAGTGATCCACCTAAACCCTGGCCCAGGTCTAAACCAACACTGGCCTTTCTCACAGCTCACAGGCCTCTGTGTGTGTGTGTGTGTGTGTGTGTGTGCACGCATGTCACTAATAAGGACAAGAGGTTACAGAAAGGGGGGAAAACACCCCGACACTCCTCTCCCTCTCTCACAACAGCGTACACACACACATGCACACACTGAGCATGTGCAAACAGTGACATGGCAGGCGTAAACAGAGCAAGTCAAGCAGTGTACACAGACCCGGCAGGCGGTGACCTGTCAGCCTGACCTTCCGCCACTTACACAGGCTGGGTATCCTCACAATCTCTCCTGCCCTCTCACACACACTTTAACACACACACACACACACAGAAAGCTTCCTACACACAAATTCCAGGCCTTGGTTTTTGGCGGCATTTGAAGGTCTTGATCTGCGATCAGTATGATTTACATTCAGAGTCAAAGGGCATATGTCAAATATGCAGTGTCAACCTTAAGCAGAAGATTCATCTCACAGCACTCAGAAAAAAATGGTGTGCAACGGCACAATACAAAAACACAAAAAAATGAATGTAGAAAGATAATCTTCAGCTTTTTTTACCAGTTTCAGCAGCAGTAAACAGCAGTAAAATTTTTTGTTGCCATGACCTCATTTCTTTTTCCAGTACACCCCGTCTAGTCTACGGTTCCTCCTCACCTGAAGTGGTGAAGGATGCCGTTGAGAGCCAGGCCGTCAGCCCAGCTGGTGGTGAAGTTCAGCACATTGACTTCTGGGTACAAGCGGGTGCACTGACGCACCCAACTCAGTAATATCTTCTCGCTGTTGGTTTGCTGCAGGTTGGACATGATATCCTTCATGATGTCTTTTACCTACACAAACATATGCACATGGAAAAAAACACACATTAATGTGAGTTCAAACCTATACTTTACTATACATACAGAGACATGACACCAATGTAAACTAGCAATGAAAAACTAATACTGAAAGACCTCGCAGTGACCAAGTCGTTTTAATGAAACCTGTTGACTAACTAGCCTACTCTGAATGGCTGTTTCAAATTTCAACAGGTCAAACTCACAAAGCAGTGGATGATAACTGTGTTTACATGTATGCATGTGTGCTCATTAATACTGTTTTTCCATCATCTGTATTTTTGATCCCTCTGCAACATCAGTGAGTTCACTGAGCAAACATTAACGAGTCTTTGTGTGCATGCGTGCAGGGTGTGGGTGGAAAGAGGGAACAGCATGCGTGTGAGTGTGAGTGTGTGTGTGTGTGTGTGTGTGTGTGCTCACCTGCCAGTGAAGGATAATACTCCAGATGAGGCCTAAGGTCAGCTTGTGGTTCCCATCCACAATATCTGTCCCTCCTATGTTTACCAAATCAACCTGAAAGAGTGGGCAGACACATGTTGAAAACAAATAATTAATAATAGTTGTAATTAACGGTTAAACATTATCTACTCTTTCTCATATTTCTTTATTCATACTGTGGGGGTAAATAATAGTGCTTCAATTCTTAATGAGTGTCCACACTGTTATAACTGAATGATGCATTTTTTAATACCACCCTAACTACACCCTTCTAATGCCACCTGTAAAGTGTGTCTGCAGGCTCGTCAGACACTGACCATATGAGGTGAGGCCAAGTGTGGCGTGATTACATATAAATATTTTGGAGAGGTTTAAGGCACACAGTGGAACATGAGATCAAGTGTGTGTTCAAACTATGAAGTGACGTCTATGGCCACCGCAGAGCTGACCTCTGACCCATCTCCACTCACAACCAGCTTCATCCCACCACACCATCACTTCTGTCTCTCTCGCACACAGAAGCTCACATATACAGTACATCATACTACTACACCTCAAATTTTCCCCAAAACAAGAACCATCCAGTGGCTGGTCATGAGACAACGCAAAGGGAATACATGATACTGATACAATAACGCAAACTCAACAAATGCAAGCGTGTCGGCACTGATTGATGATCAGTGCCAACTGAGGCCGATTATAATGATTTTCATGCAAATTGCAGTTGACAGGGGAAAATCTTCACACATCTCATTTAGGAGCCATCCAAGTGTTTTTTAACCACTTAAGCTAAATAGAAGCCAAAAACATTTTTTTTTCACAGCTAGAACATGACATCAAAGTCAAGCACATTTTAATGATAAATGTAGTTTCTATACTTTAATTAGAAACATTAAGTATTGTTATGACATCTATTTATTTATGATAAACTTCTAAGGCCTTTTTCTCTAGTCAGCAGACTTTAAAAGCTCATGGGAACTCTAGCCTTCTCTTCCAGCTGACAGTGTTTGGCTCTTGCAGAAGAAAAAGCAGCAGGGGTTGCATGCAAACTCCAGCCTCTGCTACTTCCCATGAGCATGCCCTGCCCCTCATCTCCCACTGCTGTGGTCAAGGCATTAACACCAACCAGTGTACACACAGAGAAGAAGGGATGAGGGAGCGATGGAGCGAGGGAAGCAAACAAATACAGAAGACAATGTAGAAAAACGGACTCATTCAGATAAAAGGCCACAAGTCAACACGCAGTCCTGCATAGTTACAGGAAGTGCTACTGTTTTCAATCAACCCAGAGCCACTTTGGTTGGGAAAGCGCACATCACTGGTAATGTCAAATGTTGTGGCCAAAGAATTTGTGGGTCTTTACTTCAAGAAAATACAACAGAAGATATTTTTACTGTTCACTACAGTTGCATCTCTCTGATTATGTTGTACTCTGTGGCTAAAATAAAAACCCTGCAGACTCTTTAGCCTTAATGGCAGCAGGTTAACAAATACAGCTATGAATGATTTGGCTAAAAGTGTCCACCAAACGGCAGCTGATGTTAGCAATAGCACCAAAACAGGTACTCACATTATTTTGATGCAGGACTTGAAGTACTTTGTTGACGTTGTTGAGAGAGTGCACTCTGGTGGAGCCTCGCTCTTTGGTCTGAGGAAGAGGAAATGAAGCAGAAATCAGCTGACTGCAGGTTCAGTTTTCACCAGCCAATCGTAACGTTACAGGAATCTTTGACGGTTCATAGAATCACCAGTGCATCCAGTAATTCAGCGATTTCAAGGAAATGAGTTTCAGTGTAAACTGGAATCTGCGACACATTTTATCTGCAAACATTCACAATTAGTCCCAGGTCAAATTAGGGAGTAAAATGTACAAAATGTAAAGGTATGCCATCACTCAGCAGCGTTCCTCACCATACATTCATCACACCCATTACCCAATCAGAAGTGTCAACAGGTCACCTTATGGAAAGAACGGCAGGATGAATAGCTGCCAGCTGCAAGTCCCTCTTAAGTCTTCACATACCTCAACCACTCATTAGCACCCAATTATAGAATTAGTATTCTGGTATCACAGTATGTCTGTGCACATGTTTGTTCCTGCGTGTATGGTACAGAGACAGTTAGCACTTAGTATAGCTACAGGTGCTAGAAAGCAGATATGATGTTAAAGAGGTGACGGGGAGGTGACACTGATAAAAAAGGAATATCCAATGAAACAAAAATGTGTGCACTTAAGTGCATGGTTGGTCACTGAAGATATACCTACAAAGGGATGGACAAGAAGTATCAACTCTGCTCATAAATAACATTATAAGTAAGAAACTTTTAAATCTATTTCTTTATTAAATCTTTTTCTGTTTGCTGGTTAAACACAAAGTATTAATTTAACCGTCTAATCTTTGGTGAGCAAAATCTTTGTGGAGGAAAAACTGAAATGTCTTACTGAAAATATCATACATAATATGATGAATATATGAAAATATCAAGATGCATGAACTGGCAAAAGTTCAAATAACACAAGAACAACTATTTATATATAACTGATGAAGAAGAAGATATAATGCGTTTGCAAAACATTTGTTTTTAATTTAGCTGTTGGTATTACAGGACTCAAAAACATCTGCTGAGGTCCCCAGAGTGGCTCTTATGTTTACATTCGACTTAAAGTTGTTTAGAGTTTACATGAGGTAATGCGTGTACTTGTACAGGCTTGAGGGAATGCAGCAGTCACCCTTCAGCTACAAAACACCGCACTACTGTAATTTCATTATATACACTGCCAAAAAAAACATACTGTAAGCATACTGGTGGTGTCAACAGCCGACCTTAAAATCTGCGATTTGTAAAGGCTGCCCCTGTAGCCCAGCTTGATAAAAATGAGCTCACAAGGCAAACAAGTTTTTTGCTGCCACAGTTCAAGTCCCACATAAAGACAAAGCATTAATAAGGTAAATGATCAGTGCTGAAGCTGAACAAATCTTAGGAATTTTAGAGATCAGACGACCCAATTCTTAAAAATGCTAAAAATCTGTGGCAAAAAAGGTTTATAATCTTTACATAAACTCACCAGGACAGTGCCAGTGAGACCCTCCAGCAGGTCCAGCAGCTTCCTCCCATCCCTCAGGTCAGAAAACATATCTTTGATGGGCGTCTTCCCCGTCTGATAGGAGAAAACAGTACAACTGGTGTATGTGTATCCTTGTATATCAAGGATGAAACAAAAATCCCAAATTTTGCTGCAGCACGTAATCAGCAAACAAGCCTATCAACTATCACAAGTAGACATGTATGTATCAGTTTAAATTTTAGTAATGGATCAATTATGTAATCAACTCACGTTTTACAGAAAATGTGGATTTTTACAAATAATTTGAACATTGAAAGACTTTCAGAGTGCCACTGACAGAAAATTTAGCTGTTTGGCAGGAACCAGAAAGCGCCAAACAGAAAAGAAGAAGAGAAAGTCTGGCAGGTTGTAACAACCTCTATCACAGTGAGAGACTTGGGGACACGATTGAGAGTGAAACTAACAGCATTTAAGAGCTTCAGAGATTATTCTGGCCTGTCTAAGGGGTGCTAATATTTAAACAAGTCCAGTCAGATTAATCAACCTCACATATTTAACACAATTCTGTGAGTGGTGTGTTTATGAGAATGATGAAATATAAAAAACAGGACCACACACGAAGCCATTAGCCCTCTAACAGAAACTGCTGCTTGGTAGATTAATGGATTGACACATGCACTGAAGGAAAGTAATGTGTCACTTTGTTGTTCTGATTAGATATGGCGATTTCTGCAGTATAAGTGCAATAAAATTTAATTGATGATAATTAATCAATCATTAATCACCTCCTCCTCTGATAGCGGCAAAGCTAGTCTGCTGTGTGTCTGTCATTCTCGGTGTGGAACAAGAAGGTTCCAGCACAAAAATCAAAGTTTGCAGGGACAGTTTTTCTATCAGAAACAGATTAAATGGTCTTAGGACTGAAACAAAGGTAAAAGTTTGGCATCCGTTTGTACTGGTCAGTGGTTGAGCTGGTTACCTTGGAGAACTGTGCATTTATCCATTTGGTGAACGTTTTCTTCTGTACTGCATCGTGCTCATCTGTGGAACAAAAAGATGGGCTTTTAGAGAGGTGAACAGATGTATCAAAAACTGGACACTGGCAGTCGGTACGGTCAGTCTTTTAATGACAGCAAAGTCCATTTCCACTTGTTTATTTCAGGAACCAACTGTTCATATTCACTCTCCCACTAAAACGCTGGTAAATGGTAGCTCGAGGCACCGCCGCTTAAAAGCATCATGATCAATGTGGCTGGAACATCAGAAAATTACAGCAACAAGGTGGAGGTAAGATGTGTATTTGGATAATGTGTACAAGATGTAAAAAGGTGCTTGCCGTCAGAAGTAAAAGTAACACATCACGTTTTAAAAAACGAAAAGTAACTGCATGTGTGTGCACACCCTTGTCCGTTTATTATGTTCCTCAGGTCTCTGAATCCAATTCTACAAATATTTCACATTCTCTTCCCTTTTGACTCCTTCCCTCGCTGCTCCTCCCTTGTTCTCCCCAACATGACTCTCTAATAAGGCCTCGTTGTGTGTCAGGCCAGCTGCTTTGATGTGCCTGGCCCATGGCTGGCTCATGTAATGGATCAGGGTAGCTCATACAAAGCCTTGGACTTCACTCAGAAAATTCATTTTGACTGTGTCTCCACATTTAAAAGAATGTGGAGGGAAATATTCCATATTAACTAGTATGACTATATTTATAATTTAAGATTAAACTTAACTGGAAATCACAGCTGAAGGTTAGATTTGGTAGCACAAACTGTGAGCAGAAACCCTTCACAAAGGAGGCCTCTGCAGACTCTCTGTGCAGTGTACAGTGATAATTTAAGTAATGTGCAGAGTAATGGTTCAAAGGATGTTCTGGTTACAACTTCTCAGATGTAATATAAATTAGTGCATTTTAACATAAAGACAGTACTAGTTATGTGTCAGAAATACAGTTATAGGTTTATGTTAACTTTTCCCATTATTTGCCATTTTATCAACTTAAGAATTAATTAAAAACAACGTAAAAACATGAAATAACTGTGAAAATAAACATTATTGATAGAAGACAAACCTATAAATAAACTAGGACAGACCCTTAGAGACTCTATAAAGAATTTGTTTGGCACACAGGGAAACAGAGTCATGTAATAAACAATCAGAGGATAAACATTGCTGGTTCTTTAAACTGTAGAGCAGTCTATCAAGTAACTGCAGACACATAATCACATTCCTAACAACGTTGAGCTCAAGTATGAACTGCAGGCAAATGAACAAAAGATGACATTAACATTATATTATTTTAGTTATCTGACATTACATCAGGGAACCTACACCTCAGGTACATAAGTAAAGGGATGTAAAGAGTCATGTTCAAGTTTAGTTTTCAATTTCTTCCTCGTGCCCTCTCTGCGGCCTCCTAAATAACCAGTTCATTAAGCTGTCAGATCTGTATACCTGAGGGAACATGTCAAAAAAAAATACTTTCACATCTGCTTCTTAACACCATGACTGAGGTCTAAGACTGTAATGTAAGAGTAGAGAAGTGTATGTGTGTATGAGCGTTAAACTGCCACTGTCATTCAGCTAGCCGCTGTGTAAAGCACCATGAACGGAACAAAAGGTCAAAGGTTATGATCACCAGCCCCAGCAGTCGTCGGCTTCTTTGTTTTGGGGTGTGTGGAGTGTATGTTGTGTGTGTGTGTGTGCGCGCGTATCCAGTGGCTGGGTGAGAAGGAGCATAAAAACAAGAATGTACTGAGAGGGGGCCAGAGGTGGGGGTGAGAGAGGTGAAGAGGTGAGAGGATGAGATGGTGGTGGAAGAGATGGGTGGTTTTTGTGAGTTTTTCCTTATTCAAATCAAGGGTCTAAGGATAGAAGGTGTTATATGTTGTACAAGACTGTGAAGCCCTTTGAGGGATATCTGTGTCTTTACACAAATAAAACTGACTTGACAGGATGAAGATTATACATGGTTTCTGCAATTTCCATCTAAGCTTAATGTTCCGTACTTTGGCTAGACATTTTCATTCCTACTTGTGCTGTGCCATTCACAGCAGGAAATCAACAAGAATCATTTCTGCACCTTAGAAATTCTCCAAAAATGTCCGGAGCTGAAGAAGTGAGGATGACTGGGACTAAGATGCCAACTATTGAGAGCTATCTATGAGGAAAGAGACAGCTGGAAGGGTGAGGCCTTGAGGTGGAGACAAACACAAGGGAGACTAGTTGCCTGGACTGGAAAACACTTGAACTGCATCCTCTCTATAAAGTGCTCTGAACCGAAACACTGTAAAAGACCTCCTGAGAGTATGTTGCACCATTTTCCACATAAATCTCAGGCAGCAACAATTAAAACCTTAAGGATTCCTTCCTAAGAGGTGAAAAAGACAAAGAAGTGACGGGTGATGAATGATGAAGTCGGCGTACAGAAGTGTGAAGGAGACAAAAGAAGGGGTCGTGTCGAAAAATAAACGGTGGTGCCGTGACATGGGGCCCAACAACTGATCAATCATAGTGGATAACTTACAGGTGGAATGACTAAACATGTTCTGACAGACAAGATGAGAGGAGGAAAGAAAGGCAGGCAGACCACAAGACAAAACGACAAAAAAAATTTTGAAAAAAAAAACAAGGAGAGCGGGCCAAAAAGATACAGAGAGGTAGCCAGAGGGAGAGAAAAAAGCACACAATTAGCGCGACAGGTATAGTACAGGTATGCTTTCAACGCAATATAGATTTTCCTTTTATAAAAAGCCCCGTGTGGAGGCCTCCTGTCCTTGCAGCCTTTTTTGGCACCCCGCCGAGGGCCTCCGAGGCCCCTGAGAAGAGGGTCCCCTGTGGGCCCAGGTCTCCTGGGTTCTCCATCACACCACCTTAACAGGACAATACACCTGATTCATACACGATCCCCCTCAATCTGTCTACTGCTCCTACTCACCACAGCACAGGAATGTCTTACTGCTGGATGGATCAAAGGAGCAGCAGGGCTGTGTGTGTGCATGCAAGTGTGTTCAACAGTGTGTGTGTGTGTGTGTGTGTGTGTGTGTGTGTGTGTGTGTGTGTGTGTGTGTGTGTGTGTGTGTGTGTGTGTGTGTGTGTGTGTGTGTGTGTGTGAGCAAAAGACAAAAATACCCTTAGCAAGGGGAGTCTGTATATACAACATTACTACACTATTACACATCCACTTATGTCACTTTGCTTATGACTATTTACATCTGCCCACATAAGTACTTCAGCCACAGATGTGCAGTATGTAACACACACCTCTGACATTTATGTGATTAGGACAAAACATACACACACACGCCTAAACTATAAACAGCCGAGGTCCTACATTTATGATTGTGTGACTGGCACGTGGTGTGTGTGTTTGTTCATGCTATTCAATGAGGCCACCTCCAATTCAGCTTCACCTGTGTTAAAGCTTCAAGCTGATGAAGTTAGAGGGTTGGAGAATGTTACATTGGACACTTACTTACATTAGTAAGAGAAATACACATTTTCTTTCTCACAGCTAATCAGTGAGTTTGGTCACTCTGGTCTTGTGATCTCTTGAGCACAGTGTTACAGATCACAGGATGCAGTTCCTGAGTGCTGGAGCCTGTCAACATGCCATCTTCGTCTGATGTAAATTTAGACCAACAAAAGGTATCAATGGAGGCATTGGACATAAATATTGGATTCGTTTGTAGATAAATAACCTACATTCTAGCTATGTGAATTGTAGGAGGAAATCAGTTAAGCAGAGAATCCATTAACATATAAATATGGTACAAAGTTTTTGCAATCCTTTCACTTGTTGCTGAATCAAGCAGAAAAGATCACCGCTTGCAGACACCACTGAATTCAAGGTCCAGCTAATATTAAAAACGTACAATTTTTTGCGAAGTCCCATTCACAGCAACTTGCAACCGTCTGGTAATACTGGCAGGCTCTTACTGGAAAACAGCCTTTATGGGTCACTTGGTCATATGATAAAGATATCCTATCAGCCCAGTGAGTAGAAATGAACAAACTGCACCAGCACAGAGAGGCAACAGGCACAGGCACATTTGTTTGCAGAGCAAATATTAAACCCCTGTCAAATAATCAGTCATCATATTCCATATAACTGAGACACACACGCTCACACACACATTGGAGTGAGCAGAGGGATGACACTCTGCACAGACAGTGCAAAGTCATGGACAGAGAGAAACAACTGTTTCTCTTCCGCAACAGCCAAACAGGAAGTAGTGATTACATCAGGAAGAGTAATCCCACTGGTATCTTCTCACAGCTCAGTGAGCACACACATGCTCTCAATATACTGTATGCACACACATGCACACTCAGACCACAGCATGAAGACCACAGGGTTGTGTTTCGAGTTATGTGCAGGATTCCCTTCTTAACAAAAAGACAAATTCTGTTACTATTCCTATAATTTACATGACAAAAGCCTTTGCGTGACCTCAGAAATTTATGTCCACAGAGCCTTCTGTTAATACCCCCCCCCCCCCCCCACCCCACACACACACACAAAAAAAAAAAGAAATTCAGAAACAAGTTTATTTTTCTGAAATATGACCATGATTTATCAAATTGCCAGACTTCTCCCATTTCTTTGACCCAGTGTTGACCAACATTACATAACCAAGAGTCAACAGAGCTGAGGATATTGAGCAAAATAAACCACGAACCAACCTCAAAACATGACCGGGCAAAAAAAAAAAAATTTGAGAAACACACATGTTCATCACAACAGCCAGCTGTGAACACAGAGCAGACACATTAAATATACAGCCCCAGTCTCCCAGTATATTCCTCCATGTCACAGGTGGAGACAGCCTGTGACCACACAGCAGGAAGAAGGGGGGGGGGGGGGGAGGGGGTAATGGTGGGAGGCACTGAGGTGAAAATCAAACAAGCCATCAGGGTTTCCACGGAGGCATCACACAGTCAACATGCGAGCTCAGCGCCTAGACAAATAGAGATATTTACAAAGTTTAGCCGCACCAGCGAGCAGCAATTACCTGTAACCAAGTTAACTGATAAAACTTAGCTTTTGCCCCCAAGTTTTGAAACACATGTGTGCCCACCGAATGAACACTTAACAAGACAACTGTATATCTACGGCCATTACCAGCTGAAGTGACTGTAAGTTTCATTGGCCAAATACCAATTGAGGTGTGTGTCTGAAAGCTGTCAAAGTGTTCAGACGGTACCAAAAATAAACTAATAAACGTAATGTCACTGAATGTTAAGTGTATGCTATTTTCAGGTCGCTGGTGATGAAGCATTAAGGCAAGCTCTTGGCTTGGCAATGAAACAACACTCATGAAGAGGCTGCGCTCATAAAAAAAAAAAGTTTCCCAGGGTGAATTTTACCTTGATGGCTGTCTGGAAGGAGGCTCGGCTGTTGGCTGTTTTGTCTTTCAGTACAGCACCACCCACAGCACTAATCCTTAGACGGGACACACACATGCAGCCCTACAACAATCACACTGATAGGTTTTCAAGTCAACCATTGTATGTCACTCAACTTACCTGCCCTCTGACAAACTTTCTCTTTTCTTCTCATACATACACCAAAAAACGCACGTCCAACTCAATCCTATTCACAGTTTGTTGGCTAAGGCGCATTATTCTGAGTCTGTAGGTTGAGAGGAATGCATAGAATTCCTATAATTTCTCATGCATTCCTCCCTCCTCCTTCCAGTGGTCACTTGTCTAAGCTTGTCCCAGCCGGCACAGCCTTGTTGACACTCTTCCCTTGCCAAGATCTGGGAATTTGTTAGGAAAACACTCCAAACATCCAGAAAGATTAGCCCATACCCCCACTTTGCAATTTGAAAAAAAACCCTTTCATGTATTGGTAAAATTAGGGGTGAACAAGCATGGTGAGATGAGGGGTACAGAACATACTGATGAGCTGTGATCAACAAGCCAGGTCTCTTCACAAACCAGAGATGTAACAACAAGCAAACTGTAAATCACTGCTGCAGCTTGTGAAACGAGTGGGGAAAGAAAAGAGATGAAAGATAAAACTGTAAAGTAAATAAGTAAGTAAGCGAATTTGACTCACAATCCAATCAGACTATTGAATGTGTTTAAATGTGTTTAAAGTCTAATATAACATTGTTTGAATATCAGAATGCCAGTAACTGAAACACCTCTATCCCATTATTGGCTTTGCTTACAAAAAGAGGAACATATTTTTGGTTTCTGATATGAGGACTGAGCTTGTCTTTTTGTATAAATCCAAATCCGTCCACAAGAGAATCAAAAATTTGAATGTACAGGAGGTCTGTTCTTTTTTTCCCATCTAAAAACTAGTTACAAATGCCCAAAAAGCTTTTTTAAGAACATATAGTATATCAGAGCATATTTACTGCAAGAACAAGTGCTTAAGCTAGTGAAACAACAATCCACTTAAGAAAATAATACCTTTCTTTCATAGCAAGTTGACAAAGCTTGCATACATCGTTTTTCAGATTGCAGAGGAACAATAACAATACACAGCATTTGTCTCCAGTATCTGCGGTCTGAGTCTACCACACCTTAATGCGCCACCTGTGGCACACCCTGCTGCCACCAAGCCATGTGTCAGACACCTGTCAAATTTCCTACCTCTGAGTTTAATCCCATGGTCTGCCATCTTTTACTGAAGGCCGCCACAGTCTTGAACCAAAGAAGCAGCAAAGCCAAAAACAAGGGAGGAAGAGACAGTCCAGGTGTATCAGCACAAAAGTGAATCTGACATTCCTGCCTCCCTCTCCTCCTCTATCCTCTGCCTCTGTCGCTCCTTGACCAGAGAGGGAGGAAAAGATCAGAGGAATGCAACAGCAGAGAGTGAGAGGGGAGGGAAAGAGGGACACTGCCAATGAAAGGGAAACAGACTGGGGGAAGAACAGAACAGGACAGGGCAAGCCAGGGGTAGGGAGTCATAATGCATCGTGGGATAGGGGATGAACACAGATAAACACTGTTCGACATCATCCCTGCATGCAGCATGACAGAATGCAAATGCCGTCTCCAACGACAATGAAGAGCATATCAGTCAGAAATCAGCACGCTCACAGACACAACACAGAATGATAGTGGAAGAGATATGGTGAATCCATTAACTTATCTGTATTTCCATTTGGAAGTCTACCTAATTCAAAGTTCGGGACACAACACATGCCAACCTTCATCTGATCTAATCCCCCATATACATTATATTACACTTACAGGTACAGAGGAGCTTGAATCAGAGCAATTAATAACATGTTTAAAATAGCTACAGCTGAAAGATAAAAACAGAAAGATAAAATTACCTTACATTACTAAGAAGAGATGTACAATGTGTGATGCAAACCGCATACACAAGAGATGCTTAAGATTTAGGGCAGCACATCGACACAAACTAATATACGGTATGTAGACTGAAAACAAAGCATAAACAGGATATAAAAAGTAACTTAGATAAAAATGCAAAAATAAAAAAAATTTAAAAAGCACCAAAAGCAAAGAAGAATCTGAATTTTACTGCTGCGGGTATAAATTAGTGGAACCAGTGGTATATTTTAAACGTTCTAAAAAAAGAAGCCTTCAGCTAGTAAAACAGTTGATGGTGAGTTGGTGAATAACTTAGTTTCCTGTAATGCTTCTTAGAACTCAATGTCAATTCCTTCACAGATGTTCTCGCCCACTTACCTAAATCAAGATTATTTACATGCTTTCCTTGCCTCCTGAAAAAGTTACGCTTTCTCCAAGACATCCACTTACTCAAATTCATGATGGGATAAAGTATGTTTTTACTAAACAGCAAAAAAAAAGAGAGAGAGAGAGAAAAAGAAAGAAAAAAGAAAGAAAGAAAAACAACAAATCCGGAACAGGAAGACGAGGTGTTCGTGGTGGTGGGAGAATGAGAGAGACAGAGAGAAAACAGAAAGAGGAAGTAGAGGTGTAAGAGCATTTATCGAGTGTGTTTATTTGGGGTGCTGGGCCGGCTTGTCTGATGTGACATCACAGACACGTGTGCACACACACACATGCACGCGCGCGCACACACACACATGCTCAACAGCAGGGTGAGAAAAGTGAGTGACAAGAGCAGGGACTGCTTCACTTGTCAATTAAAAGGTAAGTGACAGGTGACAAAGAGGTTAGTGTGTGTTTATGTGTGTGTATGTGTCATATGCATTGCTGCAACTGACAGCTGATTCTCCCCTGAAAACACGAAGACCTGACGGGGGCGACAGTTCTCATTCTCCCATGTTGCAGAAAGTGACAGCAGATAAACATGACCCACAGTGACCTAAACCTGAAAAAATACCACTGACACTCTGGGCTATCACAGACACTTTCTTTGCTAATGTTTACATAAAAGTGAAACCAATGACAATCAAAAAAATATATATATATATGACTCACGGAATCAGAGAAGCATCGCAGGACATGGAGTCAAAACTGTGACACAGCTCCTGACATTTAATGCAGGTCGGTGAGCCAGTGTAGTAGAACAGGGAACAGGGTAAAGGCCTGAGCCCATTTGCTCATTGACATATTTAGTCAATGAGGACCAACTGAGTAAACAACTCTATTCCCACAGAGAGGGTGGACTAGAGAGGCGAGAGTGGGGGGGTATAAAGAGAAAGTTCATCTTCCTGTGTTTTGTTTTCTCTCTTCCTTTCCTTCACAAAGAGGAAGTAGGGGAGGAATAGCAGCCCGGTCCACCCGTGACCAACTTCCAGAGTCTGATTGAATTAAAGCCACTTCCTTTCATGGAGAGTTGCAGCAGCTGGTCTGGTCACAACTCAGAGGAATGAACTGGGTTGGGTGAGGCTGGCCTTGGCAGTGACTGAAGGAATTAGAGACCAAAAGGGACTTTCCGCTGGGCTGCATCAGTCATGAACCCAGAGACAGGCGTCCCCCTCTGTCATTTTGTCTTTGCGCACCACTCCGAGAGCATCCGTCATCAAGCTGCTTGAATGAAGCCATGCGAGTGCATGTACACTGGCATAAACATCTGTCTGTCTCTTTCACTCACACACATGCACACGCGCGCAGGCACACACACACACACACAGTTTGTTCTTCCCACATCTGACTAATGGTTGGAAGAAATAAGTGAAACCTTTTATTTTCTTGTCTCACCACAAGCACTGGCTGAGTTTACATGACATCCAGGGCTGTTTATTTACGGGATGTTTGGTATCTGAACTTGAGAAATTAGTAAGACAATTAGTACACTTATCTTTCTGCAGACCCACAAATTGAGAAACTACTCCATATGCCACACAGCCTTAAGAAAAAAAAAACATTGCCATAGACTGGGTCCTAAATGAAGATACTCTAGCTCTGTATCCCGCTCTGACTGACCACCAACGTTTCATCTCACACCACCCAAACCACATAAGATTTAGTCTATACATTAACAAAATCACTTAAAATTAAGGCCAGTCACATGCCCATGCCTTCTAGTCGGCTTCACTATTAACACCCATTTGCCACTGCCAGAAAATCAGCTTCCCCAAAGGAAACGTCCACTGTTACATCACTCTTTGATGTTGAGTGTGATACAAGAGTTTTGTGATGAAATAGTGTGATTAACTTTTTTTGTTGTGCTTTCCTTTAGCCTCCCTTCCTGACAGTCAACTTTGATTTCAATGTGTGATCCTCTCTAGTCATGAAACAGAAAGTTTTTTTTAAGAGTCGCACAACTTCATCAAACTTCACACAACATCATATACGACCAAGAAATTTAAGAAATATTGAACTAGCTGCTTATAGATGTGTTTTAGGATGGATTTTAAAATACCATTCAGAGCTGGTAGTCATCACACACACACACACACACACAAATGCATTCATACGGAGTAGATGAGTCAGTCGTACAACCAACATCCAAGAGAAAGAAATGGAAAGTGCACGTCTCCCACAATGCCACAGGCCTCCACCCAAGGACATGAAGAAGTAGATTTCCATGTCTAAGTCCTCAAAATCTCTTTGTAAAGGTGGATAACATGGAGCCACAATATCCTCAGTTCATCTCTGACCTGAAACCTATCTCTCTCCTGATCTGACCTGTCTCTGTCTCTACCGATCACTATATGCAACAGTGGAATAATGTTTCCTTGAAGCTGTGATGGATCTGAAACAGGGGAAAACCCTACCTGTAAAGTTTTTGGTCTCAATACCACAGCATCAAAATGCTTTAAAATGTCTGTACTGTGCACCTAGTTTTAGCACCATCAATAACAGAACAAGTAACATGAACTTGTTAACAACAAAAGGACGAAAAACCCTTCAGTATAATGGAAAAGTGGAAATTTCAATAGAGGGATTCAATCCCTTTAAGTAATTTACTCAGCAGTGAAATACCACTGTAGCTTTAAAGGGTTAATCTAAACTCTCTCTGGGCCTCAGCCTGTTTTTTTGTTTTATTAAATCCTGTCATGCGAGGGGTCAGAAGGTAGATTGGGCAACATGGCTTTGTAGCCCTAATGAGCAAAGAAAAGGGGGCAGAGATGGGGATTTAAACTGGAAGGGGTTGGTTTGGAAAAGGGAGATTCACAGAAAGAAGAGACCGGTTTGTATGTGTTTAACAACCACAGACCCATTCGAGACTGATCATTTTCTACCATTTCCAGCCTCCTCTAGAGGAGTTTAAATGTCACATGGGATGGGTGGAGTGTCTGTGTGCTGCTTCATGCACATACACATTCACATGCACATGGACCAAAGAGGCAGAGTCCCACACACAACCGCACCCAGGGGAGATGTTTTGGCCAGGGCTTCCATTCCCAGATTTCCAGCCAGGATTTTGCAGAGCTGGTTTCCTCCCACTTCCCAGGCAGCCAGATTCAGCGACAAGCAAAGAGACAAACACACACTTGTATCTATATATTGCCATGAGGACAGATTCAGCTGTATTCCCTGTGGACATGTCCTGTCCTTAAAGTCAAAACACACTCATGAGAACCTTCAGCCACCTCATAGACCCATTCAGCAAAATCTAAAGCTAAAATTAAAAAAAAAAAAAAAATTCAGGTCATGACATCTCAGAATGAAGGGGCGGCCACAGTGAAAGCTCCATTGTTTTGATTTTTGTTCGACACTACCCACACATGTAGATGCACACCCATTATTGTGTATTTGCATAACACTGTGTGCCGCTGCAATCGCTCAGAGTTTGAAAACATTTCTACGCCACTGCAAGGTGAGTATCAGACAGCTTTAATGTTTCATCCAATTATTTCTGAACATGTAATCCAATCTCTCTCTCCACACACACACACGCGGCAGCTGAAATATTTCCAAGTACTAGGTCCACCCTACTGCAAGAGGCCAAGTCTAGAAGTAAGGATTCATGACATGTAGCTGAGCTAGTATGGTGACAAATCACACCCTCCACACCCTTTGTCAGTGACAATCACATTCCTGTTCTCTTATTAGATAAACAATATTTCTTGCCCTCTGCTGCATGTCACACCCAAAGATAATGTGTAAGCAGATGATCCTTGAGTTTAGCATGACAGGTAATGATGAGAAAGTTCAACAAAGGTAACCAATTTCAAAGCTGCATACACTCAGAGAGCTGCAAGGCACCCACCAAATCTGTATTATGCTGTTTGGGACTGACACTGTTATTCTCACATTTACAAACACACAAAAACACACTGAATAATAGGAGAGAGTAATGAGCAAGGCAAAGAAATCAACAGAGAGGAGAAAGGTGGAGAACAACAAGGCCAGGTCAGGTAACAAGAGCTGTGTAAGTGTGGTTTTGAGAAGGCTCTTCCACAGCCGAGCTCTCAAGTGACAAATAAACAGAGAGGAAAAAAGGTCAGGTGGGTGTCCATTATTGTGGCATGGCTGTTAAACAACAGCCTGTAACCCTGTGGATGATATTTGACCTTTCACATTTGTCTGCACTCTGGAATGGACAGGGGGGAGGGGGAGTGCACAGACAGGATAGGTGGCTAGGGCTTCAGGGGGTTATAAGATAATCCATCCAGAACTTAGTCAAATACTGTTTGTAAGCACTCCTTAACATCTCTTTCAGCCCCTCGGGAACTGCAGTGCTCTGTAGCAAACCACACACAGCTTATCAGGTCATTTTTAGAGTTGCAGCAAATGATTATTGTCATTCTAGACCAGGGGTCCAGGCAAGTGGCTCTTTCATCCCTCTGCTGTGGCTCCCTGTGACTTTGGAAAAGAAATAATGAGTATTTAATTTAATTTAAATGTATTTTTTGTATTTTAGTTCGTTCTTTTTTTAAATGCAATTCTAAATTTGAAGATTATGTTGATCGTGTAACATTAAAATAAAACGTTTTTAATTTTTTGTCGCTCAAAATATGCGTCACAACCGCCGATGTGCGACATCCGGCGCCAAGTCTTATTGAGCTTTTCGACCCTCGGTAGGTAAACGATGGATAAATACAAGAAAATAAAAGTTTCACAGACGACAGCTTACAGTCACGATGTGCGCCGAGGTTCAGCAGCAAAAATCACATTAACCAAGTAAAGTAAATATTTGAATTGGCTATTATTTTGCAAATCCATATTTCGCATTGTTGAGTGAAACAGGTCTTTTTTGTTCAGGTTGACAGCTGACTGCACGCTCCAGTACACGCGATAAAACGATGACGGAACACAGAAGCAGACGGTATTTTTGGTTCGCTGCAGGTGGATAATTTAAGTTTGGATTTTTATTTCATAAATACGAGGAGGACTCAAATAGACACTGAGTGTTTTATTTGAAAGTAAGCATCAACCAAGCGCCTTTTTTTCGGAGTTCGAAATGTTTTTGTATCAGATTTCATAACTGCAAGACACTATAGTTTCTTATACATAGCATACAGGTGTTTTCTTTTCTGTGGGAGACGGTCTAAATGACTTTTTGAGTATTTAAGGTTGCCGACCCCTGTTCTAGACTATCTGTAGACGATTTCTTTTTATTTACTGTTTAATCTAATAGTCTATTAAATGTGAGACAGTCATGCCCATCACAGCTTCCCAAAGCTCAAAACGACATCTTCAGGTTGCTTGTTTTGCCTGACCAAAAGTCCAAAATGCAAAGATAATCCATTTTTAATGATTAATTAATTCATTCAGTAATTCAAAACAAAGGAAAGCAGCAAATACTCTCAGGAAGATCGACTGAAACAGACTGTCCATCAACTAACTGTTCCAAAACTATTTAATTTAGTAAAACTTTTCTGTGGCTTTAATGACTTTTCAGTAGCATTTCCTTAACTGTCAAAATACTAACTCTACATCCCACCAACCTGACAGTCTACCAGGGAAAATTAATAGCCAAGAATTATTTGTTCAAGATTATGGACAAGTAAATGTTGGTCTTGTGTGTTAATGCTTCAACCACTGCAGGCACGTGATTGTTATAAAGCTCCTACCAATGCAACTTTCCTCCATATAAACAACTTCATCTTCACATTGTTCTATCCTACACCCTCTTTCCTTTGTCCTTTACAAAACGTTTTTATCTCCCTCCCTGGTCCATTGTGGGGAATTGCATAACAACGTGACGCGCTGGAAAACATGACCACCCCCCTCCCACGCCCCTCAAGAGGTGTAAGTGTGCATATATCTGTGAAAAGGACAAACTGCCTAGGTTCCTGACCCCGATCATAGGAGGCAGATGGAAAACATACATACACCCCTGCCTAAACACACATTGTAGTGATAATCTCAGTCTTTAATACTAGTTTACAAATGGAAAACACACCAGCTGAAATAACTAATCCAGAGCTTCAAAATAACAGAACGGGCTCGCTCAGATCAGGACAGCCAGTTATAACTTTCTGTCAATCAGTAATGATGGTTAAAAAAAGAGAGGGCATGCTGTTTGAGTACACAGTTCTCACCTGTTGTGGATAAATTCCTCAACCATTCAAACACGCCCCCGTGGTGGCCAGCATGGAGATCACTTGAACAAGTGCACTAATGTATTTCTAACAAGGTTTGTATCAGCTGTGAAAACATCCTTCCACCTGCCCACCACACACAAACAAACACACACACACACACTCACCTGCTTGTCAGTCACTTCTCACAGTCCACCTTCAGCTCAATGTAGGCTACAAATCTCACACAATTATAAAATAGAACACCTAACTTCCACAGCCATATTTCTATAAGCCCACCAAATAAATGCATACCATGCCACCAAGTGAAGATCAGAAACAGTTGGGCCACAGCCTGAAAGTTACCTGAACACAAATGTGCTTTGCTGTATTTCGTGCATTGTTTTAGTGTGCAGCTAAGCGATGTGCTAAATTTTCCCCCTTTGCCATAAAAGAAAACATTACATTTAGGGGTTGCTAGGGAAACCTGAATCTTTGTAAGAAAAGTATTGTGGTCTGGAGACAAGCGTTGTAAATTACAAACTCCAGCGGCACGGTGGAATTCCTGGCACGGAATCTGCCAGCGCTCTGAGGTTGGGTGGGTGGGGAAAGCTGGCACATGGACTGGACAGGATGGATAAAATCTTTTCTTTACATTATTTCCTGCTGCATTTTACAATTTACAATACAGAGAGAGAGAGAGAGAGAGAGAGAGACAGAAACAGCAAGGTTGGGGAGTTGACTGGACGACAGCGTCAGGCACATTTGGAAGCAACGGCATCACAAAAGCACATGCCACCAGTTTTTGATGCCAGTATAAGTGTTTATATGGTGAATTCATAGTTCACATTACAGTCAACATTATCAAACCAAAGGAAATCACATGAGTTATGGGACACATGGCTTAGCTCAACTTCTGTTAAAGGATGATATCACCACATGTTTAAATTGTTAAGCCTTATATACTATGTTTGGGACGTATGAATATATTTCCATATGTTTGATTGCTTCCCACTTTGTTTTCTCTTGCAACTGTATGCAATGTAAATAGTGTCTTGTAAGCCCATAATGTGCTGGGAGCCACTGAAATGAAGTATTCATTCAGTAATTCACTTTGAAAATCATCATTGCTTTATCTACCAAACTCCCTTTACTCAGATTTTTAAATGCAGTATAGCTTCCTGACCTTTCCAGTCAGATATATATTTAGTTGCTAAATACAAAGTGTAAAATATACCTCTGTAAGCATCAGACTAAAGTCTTGTATGTTAAGAAGGCCAGTGCTTGTAAGTATTTTTTATTTTTGGTACATTCTACATTTTGTGCTGACCTTTAATATTTACACTTTGCCCAACTAAAGCACTCCTGCTGCTAGAACAACAACTTGTTTGTGTGTCTGCCTCTCTTCCCGAGGGTGGCGTCTACAAAAGATTAACCTACAGAATGGAAAGAGAGAAAGGGATCACAGGGTGCGGCTCTCTGAACCCATCCCTGCATTCTTGTCTTCCCTTTTCTCTGCTGCCATTGGTCACCTTTCCTCTTACTTTCTCTTTCTCCAAGCAAACGTGTTACAGTCAACCATCTCCTAATCTCTTCATGCCTTTGTCGCTTGCTTTGCCTCTGTCCCTTTTCCCTTGCCTCCATGCGAACTGAGGTTAACTATGTGTAACAGGATTTCTGGCTGTGTCAGTGTTTCCTTTCAGTGACTGCTCTCATGCACGTACAACAAACACTTCTCTATATGCAGTTATGAGACAACCTGTCATTTTATCAAAGACACCTCAAAAATTTGACAACACCTGGATGCTCACTACACACAGGCTTACACACTCGGCAGGTCACACAATGCATTGAACAATTAGCAAAGACCAAAGAAAACAATTCCAACAATGCCCAGAATTATCCCAAAAAAAAACCAAAAAAAAACATACCAGATCTCCATTTGATGATGTCGTTGAACTCTTCATTGGCTCCTCCCTCTGCGATGTCTCCATGTGATGCCATGGCTGCCGATTAATCCAACGTTAGATCAGTTGAAATTGTGTGATTCGGTGTCAGGCCTCTTGACACACAGCGTAACAGCTGCCTTTCAGTACCTGTAAGTAAGAGTAAAACTTTAAGTCAAATTCAACCAATTCCATCGCTGCTCAACACTCACTATGAACTCTATTCTTCTTTAAACGTGACCTTAAGCGGTGGAAACTAATCTCATAAGGAGGCCTGGAAAGTGGAGTTGTCACATGCATTGGAGCTACACACACAAACACATCACACACAGGAAGATCTGGCACTTCATGAGGAACACCGTAGGTCGTTAAAACACTGACAGCTGTTTGAGATTTACACCTTGATGTCCACTCAGCTCTGCTGGGGAAGAAACAAACTGGTTTCACACCGTGGCCTTAGGTCGACAATCAGGCCATTGATTTATGTGTAAAAGGACTCCTGTGAGAGTAACTGATGCTGTAATAACTGCAACAGTTATGTTGCAGACTTCTGTCAAAGCGAAGAGTTTGAAACACTCACAAAGCAAGGTAGCAGAGGTGAAACTGGTCTTTGGCCAGCAACCACAGACTCAAAATCTAATGCTCTCTTCTAATGTTGAAATCTCTTTTAAGGTCCGCTGTATAAGTAGTAAGATTTCACATTGACTGCTTCCAGCTATATTGAGTAGATTTTCATTTATTCTACAAGCTCCTAGCAAACATGTTAATTTCAGACTTTGGACTCTTGACTGATTGATTTTTTTTAAAGGGGTACAAGTGATGAGTTTCCTTTAAGCTACGAATGAATGACATATAATATTATGCATCATTTTTAATCTATTGTCCTGAGCTAAAATTTGCAAATAGTACTGTTGTTTCTATCAGCTGTGCTTGAGATTCACACAGGATGCTGACAGAAGTGCTCAGTAGTCAGTTGGCTCTAAAAATAAAACCCTATCTGTCAAAATCTCCAAACATTCAATTTGACCAAGTGAATAGGTGTGTTTGGTGCAGGAGCATTGCAGGTTATTATTAGGAGGGTTGTTTCAGTTTTTGAAAATCTCTTTTTTTTTTTTTTTTTTTTACTGTTGCCTCAGTGCATGTGCTTGTGGTCGGTTTCAATTCAGAGTATCCTTTCATTATAAACTCAGCCATGTTCACTCCCCAAAAATAGCTTGCTTTTACCATGAAAGGAGTTTATGTGCAGTTTTATCAAGCAGTGCTTGGCGAGTTACAGTTCTAGAGGGATGATGCAAGACCCAAAAATAACAACTGTAAACTGAAGGAAAAGGCAGCCCCATCTATCTTGTTGGTGTCTTTACAATTTCGGTTCCTCTCGCTGAGAGAGGACTAGTTTTGACAACCGAGGCAAAACAACAGAAGGGGTACAGTCAGCCCATTTAATCTGAACTCTGTGAAGCTGTACATTTCAGCTGGCAGTTTTTACAGTACTTTCTAGTTTAGTTGATGTAAACAATACCAGAGTGTCAATGCTTTTGGCCCAGTAAATGAAAAGCAGTCTTATATTGTGTTAATCTGACTTAGTTACCGCCTTCCTGGCAAAAAAAAAAGACAGTGATACTGCTACTACAAAACACACAAAGGGCCTTTAAAACATAAACTCTATGGTGACCTTGTCGTGGTTAATGTTTTATCTCTTTTTACCTCCTCATCCAGCAATTTCAAATTTGGCTGCAGTGTACACAAACAGCTACAGGTCGGGTCTAGTAGGAACAGTGATCGTTTCAGTTTATCTCAACAACGTTTTAACTTATCATTTACACCCGAAGTCCGACTTCAAACTTCACAATAGCGTGCAACAATGCCGTGCTCAGCTGATACAATGACGGGTTCACATTTACTCACAGGTCCGAGGGATTGCACAGATCCAAATCTCACACACACCTCTGCTGTCACCAGGGAGCCAGGAGACGTGTTCCCTCACAACAAGTCCAAAACGTGTAGTGTACGGACAGACAAATAAAGCCAGGTGAACTGAAAAGTTGAAAACTTAAAAAGAGCATTAATCCGATTAATTTAAGGCATTTTCTACATGGTACTAGGCACTCTTTTAACTGACTGGCTGGCTACAGACAATCGTCCTCAAGCGCATCCAGTCTCCACACAATGTGCTAAAAAAAAAAAAAAAAAAAAAAAAAAGCTTTAAGAGACGCCTTTTTGCCACGCAAAGCAAAGCACAACTACCGTAGTCTTGAAAGCACACGGCAGGCAGTCTCTTGGAAACGGAGAGTTGGTTATTGCATTTCACGGGTGAACGCAGCGGTACTGTGGACTCAGGTCCCACAACTTTGTTCCTGTTGCTTACTTTGACTCTCCCTGCTTCACGCACCAGAGGTAAGCAGGGCTGAGTTAGCTAAACATAGCGGAAACATGTCCTTCAAAGTAAAAGCCGACAGGGAGCCCACTGGGAAGTCAAACCAGCTCGAGACAGCGGTCGTACCCGTTCTTTTTCCCGATAATTGTGCAAATTTGGAATAATTCATCGCGTTGACAACGTCATAAAAGATTTACATTATAGCTCACGGCATTAACAGACAGTCTGTTACCCAAATTTAAACGATTTAGAAATTTTAAATTACTTTTTGACATTACGTTTGGGCGAGATAACAAACGCAACGTTGACATTTGCGACTGATTCACGCTTTTCTCTTGCTGTGGGCCTTATTTCAGCGAGTTAATTTCATGAACGTCGCAGTAGTGAAATGTATTTTGAAGGTTTTGACCGGATCCACGGCGCTCACTCTGGGTGACTTGACACTCGACTTGAGCTTTTCCCTCTGGCTGTAAAAGTTTTCCTGACGCGGAGATGGAAACATGGCGCGGTGGGCGTCACGTGACGTAACACCAATGAAACCAGTGATTCCCACTGGAAAACAAAAAGCTTTAAAACAAACTTTGATTGTGTAATAATAACAGCAATGTTTATTGGGACAAGGGTTTTCGAAGCTTTTCCACATAAAGGCACCATAAATTGACAATTTAAACCGAGCCACGAGTTTTATTGTCATGTATGTGTAATATTTTACTACACTAGAATGGTGTAAACCATTGACTATGGAGAGCAGCAAAGCCACATTATTAAAAAAAAAAGTTCGACATTCAACCTCTTACTCTAGTAAACCTACAGCCAATTGTAGGTGAAGCATGAAACGTACTGTCGAAATGTATGCAGAGTAATTACCCTTGTCAGTAGTTTATTACATATAACTGGACATTTATTACTGATACATTAACGTGTGAGCAGTATTTGCTGTAAAAGCTGTGTTTAGAATTAATGTATTTAATATAAATAACATTTCTTTCAATAATAAACTTGATTTACAGTATATTGAACAATATAAATAATTATAATAACAGCAAAAATCATTACCATAAACTCTCTTACCATTTTTTGTATTAGGTTTCATTTTATTATACTCTGTGTTGTATTGGCCTGAAAAGCAACAACTTTTGCAGTACCTAAGCGGACTGAATAATAGATTAAAGCCCACTGGAAAGTACTCTCTGAGGCTTTGGAGATGCAGATATGTTGATCTTCCATTGTAAGCCCTCATACTTCGCCCTCCCTCTTCTCAGTTGTCAGGGCTCTTTTGTGGATGCTTCCTCACACAGCTCAAAGAAGAAGCTCAGTTTCACAAATTAGTGCTCTCTTAGGCCTCCAACACCTATCAAGTGACAGTATATTTGCTTGGCGGTTGTTATAGAGGGAGCAACAAGACAAGTGGGAACTTAAACCTGTAAGTTCACTGGGATATTTACAAAGATTAATATGTAAAATGAGAACATCTTATGTATTCAAGCGACATCTTTTTCGCAGTAATATACTGCATTTTGTCACAAAACTGCTACACATGTGGTATACATTTACATTCATCATGTCTGTGAATACTGTACAGCAAAAGACTTATATGGAATTTCAACAGCTTGAGGTTGAAGTTTCACAAGGCTTCTTCTCCCTCTAGACTTCTTGGATCTATGTGACTACAGTGCAGCAAACTCTGTAATACTACTTTAGAAGTGCTGCAGTTATTTTCTGAGGAGCTTTTCGTGTGGCAGATGCAGATGACTGGGTATCCGTGAGTCCACGGCATCGCCCTTGCAGTGAAATTATAGGGATGAAAGTGTGTGGGCCTTCAGTGGGCCAGCGCTGGACTTCAGCCCAGAGACTATAAGAAGGGCTTAGAGCGCCCTCTCTTGTCCGAAAGGTGCCATTTCTCCTAAAAGACTGACCACATTTGCCAGCAGAACTTTATTAGACAAGTACACAGCAAAAAAAAAAAAAAAAAATCAAAAAAAAAAAAAATCATACATTTATAAATGTTCCCCACAATAATCCTTGTCGAAATTATTTGTCTATCACAAAGGCACAGACATCAAAGATGCCAAATACATGGATATTTTGACAGCATGAGCCAGTAGGAGGTGGGCTTGTACTGCAGAAAAATATCTAAACAGCTTATTCTGTACCGCTGTTGGATTGGAGCCAATTAACATTATCTGACCACCCAGATTATTCAGTATTATTGTACAATCAACACTACCATGTTGCGCATCTTCGCTATTTAGTTTAAACGCCATTCACCCAGACTAACTGTACAAAAGGGGAGAACTGTTCTTAAGAGGGCAAATTACAATGTCTTTAGGTGTTTTACAGTGTTCTGTCACAGTGGAGAAACAATCCCTACTTTCACCAGGAATTGTTCTTGTCACGTTACGGCGACGTATAGAAGATAAGATAAGATAAACCTTTAATTTTAATTTATCATGTTGTATTAACTTTTCACCTTTCTGGTATTTTGACCTCATCTTCGGTGTGGTGCATTAGATGGAGATGGAAGTCCGTAAGCAAAGCGTGGTTCTTCGTGTCATGAATTATAATGTGCTGTGTTATGATGACGGTGTTTATGTTTACATGTGGTACTTTCACGAAGGTTCAGGTACCAACAAAAGACTTTACCAGGAGTGGGGTTCGAACCCACGCGGACATATGTCCATTGGATCTTAAGTCCAACGCCTTAACCACTCGGCCATCCTGGTGTACACACCGCATCCCGCCATATTTCCCCTTCAAGAAATAAGCCCCCCGTACAGGTTGCAGACCACTACATTCGTGTTTCATTTTTAAATAACGGTCACGCTTCATTACTGCGCTAGCTACATGGACGTCGTTGCCATACTAGTTCCGTACAACAACAATGCCTAGTGACTACGCCTATGGTGCTAAAGCAACGTTAGCAGCTAGCAGCTCACTTGTGGAGAAGCACCGAAGCGAACTTGCTAATGACACAGCTTTTCAACTAGCTACTATCGTAACCTATGCGGTGTTTGTGATATAATATGTCATACCCAAAACAAAAACGCCAGCTTATTATTAGCTTACAATAACCCCTGCTGCATCCGTCGCTACCAGACAACAAGAACGATAGCGAAACCTACTTAACTAGAACCAGCAGCTAATAACGTTAGCACATGCTAACTGATAGCACAAGTTTGGGACTTCGGTATGGTTCAACCACTCACAGCGGAGCGTCCATCTATTACTGCCACTGTGACCAAACAAGGTGCAAAGAAAAGGAAAACACCAAGAACCCAGGAAGTAACCTCTGTAGTCATTCGTGGAATTATATAGGAGAAGTTGCCCAACAAAGTCCGCAGAAACTTTGGAGACTTGAATGACACTGACGGCTTCTCATGGATATTTCTGCGCCTGTCAGATGCAACCACTCAAACAGGACAAACGCCACTAAAGTCGTCCTTTGCCTATACCTCTTTACATCACACTGTATATCTTCATGGTAATTCAGTGAGACCCAGCTCTTTAAAATAAAGAAGATGTAGTTGGATACTGATGATAACTACGTTTAACACAAATTTGTCATTGGTTCTTACTAGCATTGACGGAGTGTAGCTTTTAATAATAAAAGAGAAGGTAAACATCAAGAGTGGCCTTTACGTAACTATTTTTTATACTACATTTAAAGGAAAATGCGCAACTGCACCCCCAGACTCTCGGTTCACGATGTGGCAAATGATTTGTTTAAATATAATGTAAGTGTGTGGGGACATGGGCATAATAAAAACCACCAAAGCATAATATAAACTGATACAGTGTAGTCTTTAGTGTGAGTGTTACTTAACACCTGATCTTGAGGCCCCTGATACTGGGCTTACTCTGTTGCATATTCCTAATTAATTTGTTTTTAATCAAATTACCACACAACACACCCGGGGCCATGTAATATATCAGGAAACATGTACACACAGTGCACCAAGAGAAGGAGGACCAAGTGGGCTAATAAGAGCACAAGCACAGTAAGTTTGGCTATGCTACAGTTGCTTGTGAATCGGTGGGTCATTTTTCAAAAAACAAAGAAAAAGGCCACATACACTACTGGACTTATTCACCCCTGAACTCAGCTCACCAGCTGTTCACTTAATTTGGCTTCTTCTAGGACCACACAGTTTGACAGGTCATCTCAGTGACAGACAACCTTCTTATTTCACACTCGGGTTATGAGGATATAGCTTAGATAATGTCAGTGGATCATATGACATGTGTCTTCTCCAGTCTGAAGTTTTAACAGCTTATCTGACTCAAAAGAATCTGGAGGAGCCAGCTGATTTGTCCAAACAGTATTTTTCCTCATTCTTCAAGGGACTCTGAGGTGTCATGTCATACTTTAAAAACCTGAATTAAAACTTGATGCTGTTTTTTTTGTTTGTTTGTTTGTTTGTTTTGTTTGTTTTTATATACATGCCATCTCTGTAGCCTGTTTAATGTTTTTGTCACCGACATGTTAAACGTCTCATCATCTCCGGCAGTTCCAGCTTTCTCATTCTCCTGCTTCCTCCCCCTTACAACAAACCAGGATACATTTTTTGCTGAAGTTTTCTGCTGAAACAGGACCATGAGGAACCTCACATGACTTCCATTTATGACTTTGATAATTTACTGCATTTCTGCATAGTCCCAACTCTTCTTAATAAATCTCATCTGGCACCACTAACTGCAATTTGTGGACTCTCCCTCCATTCTTACGGCCGCTGATCACTCTCGTGACTCCAATTCTTTCGAATTTCTGAAGAGCACGTGAAGCTATTTCCCACATGACCCTTCTAACTCAGCTGATGTTCTGGTGCCAATGACGGCAAACTGGTTTTAATTCAGTGCAACAGAGTTTATTTTGCATAAATTGCATAAAATGTTTATTGTTTCAAGTCAAAATCACATCCTTTCAAAATGTTAACTTCTCTCATGCACACACACCCACAACTGGATTAATTCTCTGAGGTATTTTACCGTAAATCAAATTTCAGGCAGCTGGAAACTCCAGACCTTGAACAGTTCAAAGCTTCTCACATCAGGTAAAGAAATACAGAAAGCTACTTTTCAGTGCAAAAGTGATTCTCCTTGTAAAGGTTCGATTTACCATGAAAAGGGCATATTGTGTAACATTTCTTTTCATCTGTCAACAACTTTTTACATAGGTAAATATTTATTTTAGTTTTTGATCATCCATAAAATTGCATAAAGTCAAAAAGTCCTAAAATGTTTGGTTGTTTCTCCAACAGGGGAGACAGGGACAACAGTGGAGAAAAGGATTTTTCTTCTTGTACCGAAGAGCCCTCTTGATGTCAACATTGCCCTTTTCAACATATTCCTCAGTGTTACACACATTGCTCTCAATGTTATTGAGCATGGATCCCTGTTCCTCCACCAGCATGGCCATGTTCAGGAACAGTTCATGGACCTCCCTCAGCCTGGCCTCCAGCGCCACCAGTTCCTTGTGTCTGCCTTTGATCTCACACAGTGCCCACCGGCATGAGCGTGCACCTTCTGTCTGCAAACTTTGGGACAGCTCAGTCCATCCCTCACCACCTTTGTCCACCAACTCATCCAGCTGCTCATCAGTGATTTCAGTCCCTACAATGGAGGCCTGCCTCTGGATCCTGCCCCGACATGTACTCCTCTGCGTCTCTTCAGCCTCGTTGTAATCACCCATGACAGCATGGAAGGTTCGGGTCAGTGTCTCATATTGAGCTCGGGCAATGCGGCTAACGGCAGAGTTGTGACCTTCTTTCTCTTCAAGCTGGCTGCTCTCCTTGCCCAGAGCCTGCAGGCGACCATACAGAGCCTCCCCACGTTGCTGGATCCCCTTGGCAATGGAGTCAGAGTCCTTTTTGAGTAGGGTGAGGCGTCGCACAGAAGTCGCAAAGCGTTCATTGTGTTTTGTCAGTCGCTCAACCTCTAAGTGGAGTAGGGAGATCTCCCTGCGTATGGAGTGGGCCTCCTTCAGGATTTTGTCAATAGTTGAGGAGTTCTCAAAAAGCACCACTTGATGAGACAGGGTCGTCTTGTCTATGTCATACTCAGGTCCATAACAGTCTGGTTCATAGACCTCCTGCTCCACACTAATGGTCTGCAGCCTCTCCAACATGTCCCGCATTCTGCCTGAAAGAGCTGTGTAAAACAAAATGTTAATTATTAGGCTAATTTCTAGTCTAGCTTTTGGTTTGTTGTACCGTAGTCATGAAAATATAGTGTCACTATAGATTCAATCTTTTCACTTTTTATAATTCAAAGTTAGTGTCACATTCATTCCATATATTGGGTTGTAGACATTCTCATCAGGGTACAACTGCTAAAATTCTGAACTCCCCATAAGAGCTCACAGACAAGGAACAAGGAAATTTGACATCAAATGTTGTGGTAACAGGGCTTAAATATACAGTCCACTGACTGACTGCATGTAAAAGTTACTATTATATAACTACTGCAACTGATACACCTGACTGGTCAGTTTTACCTGCAGAAGGTTTTCTTTAGTGAAAAACAATGACAGCAGTCACAGCTCAGCAGCCCTTTGGAATGCTGTTATTTAAACCAGGAACAAGGAAGACACTATCTTATTTAAAATAACACACATATCTTTTGAAACTCGGCTTATGGCAGAAGGTATGTGCAATGTATGTTGATCTATCTGAATAATTCTCAGTACATTCATTTTGTCAACCTTATGCTGGACAAAAGCTACCAAAACAGTAGTGCTTGTCTGAATCTTTGTCACAGAAAATCCATTTCTTCATATATCATGTTGGTAAAAATTCATGAAGCTAAAAGTAGTCATAATATATGATAAAATAATTTAAGTTTTTGTAAACTTCTTCTTGATTGCCAATGAATAGGTCAACTTTCTAAACTACCTGGTCATTGTAAAGTCCAATCAATTATCCACTTGTCTCCAGGTGCCTCTGCTACACCTAAATCAATCAAATGTCATTCAATTCTCAAATTAAAATATCTTACCTGTTGTGACTGGCCTCCACAATCACAGAACGCAATCCCTTCAGTGTTTCTCACACTTGTTTGGTTCAAGGCACTTGGGAGAGTGAGTGACTGCCACCCCTTCCCAGCTGAAAGACGTGGGCCTTCCCACTGTCACACTCTGTACTTCCTTGAAGGGAGATGCATTTTTACCTCCACCAAGTAGGTTACGTTTTCACCTGCATCTGTTTGTTAGTTAGTTTATTTGTCAGCAAGATTACGCAACACGTACTGAACCAATTTGCACCAAACCTGGTGAACGGAAGGGGCATGAGCTAGAGAAGAACACACTGAATTTTGGTCCAGATCTGGTTAAAGGGACAGAATTTTGATCATCTTCCTCAACATTTTGAAAACATCTTTTTGGCGTCCTTGTTAATTTCTCAGGAAAAAAAACAATGTGTGGATTTTAATATAGAAAATCAGACATATTTATGGTGTTGTGTGTTATGGTGTTCTGGTGTAAGAAAATGCTGAATCCACTGAACACAGTTGTACTGTTGTTTTATGACAAATGATTTATGTTATCAGACTACTTCCTTTTTCCTTTTATTTTTCTACAGTAAGAGATGGACAGATGCATAGGATTGTTTGACTTTAGGGCACATTCTACTGAGTGCCAGTGTAGTTCTGTTTTTTTTGTTTTTTTTTCGGTTCCTGTTCAGGAAGCAAGACTGAGTCGATTAAGTAAAATGACATTCTTCTGAAACACTGAATCTGGAACAAGCAAGAAGCAAGAAATTTAGTGAGGAAACCTGAGGAATTAAACTGTTTGACAATGCACCTGTGTGTGGATGTCTGTGTCAGGGATTTCATTGAGGTGAGGGGTGATTCAGGAGGCCCAGAGCTGGATAAAGAATCTAGAACATGCCAGGGATTGTGGATATTAACTATCATAGTTATTGAGGTCAAGGGACCAAAAAATTTGAGCAGTGCTTCTGGTGTGACCTTGTATCTGAATGAGAAGTTAAATTAATAAAATGCATTAACGCGAACCAAATTGCTAAACCTTATTTATTTTCATGTGTTGATAGTAGATTTAAGCAAGAATAAGCCCACACTCATGTTGGTTTTTAATATAGTTATTTATGTTACATAAAAGACACCACAAGATTAAAGCCAGAAATAAGATATTATTATATGTAAAGTCATCAAAAGGCAGAGACAGTGTGATCCCTTCATAATATCACTGACAATAAATCCCAGTGAAAATGTTGTCAGTCACTGGTGTCCTCAAAAGAGGAGGTAAATGTGAGGAGAACAACTAAACTTTACAATTTCATAAACATTTTCTTTCAGCCTTATGTCAACTACGACATCCATTTACTAGTGCAATGACATGTAGTGACCAACCATTTGACCTGAACGACGAAAACAATGGATTGATTGATGATTGAACTTGCATGCAACACAATTTCTTTAAGGTTTATTTGTCATGGCAAGTTACTACATCAGAAAACATTGTGTCAGGCAGGATGCCCTGCACAAACTGAATAAAGATCTTACTGAAAGTCATTGCTTTGTGTTGCAAATCCTCCCAATGTGGAAACTCAGCAGACCAAAAGAACATGAAAAATATTTTATAATACTATTCACCTTTGGTCTGCATCACACCTCAGTGATCAGGGAATGAATTCTGATTTGAGGTACCTGTCTCAAACCTTTCATACAAAAACATTACAGACATCAATGGATTACTTAAAAATAATTTTAAAATATTTTACACGAGCAATTTTGTCTCTCAATCTGGACACAATAGCTTTAACCTTTTGTTTCAAACCTTTATTTAACTTCCTGGAATAAATGCTATTATGCAGTTACTCTGATAAATACTTAGTGACAATAAGAACAATGAACAAATGACAAGTACAGAACAGGCTTCATTACCTTGGGATTTCCCAGCTCTTTGCGTATTTTCCCATCCCTTTCTGTACTGTACAGCCATTAGCTGTAGCATGGGAAACAACTGCAAAACATTTTTTTAAATGGATTGTTCCTGTCATGACGTTTGGCCCTACCGAGTTTGACAAGGGAATCTTGTATGTATTCATCAGTTTTCTGAACATTAGTTTGGATGGAGGTCAGCATGGGGCCCTGCTCCTCCACCAGCAGGGCAATGTCCAGGAAAATCTCATGGATGCCACTGATGCGGGTCTCCAGGTCCACCAACTCCTGGTGACGTTTCTCAATCTGGGACAGAGCTGATCGAGCCGTTTTACCTTCAACCACGATGTTGTCATTAAAGATGTTCCACTGACCTGTCTCAATCATCTCCTCCACCTCCTCTCCTGTCACCTCACGCCCTACTATCTCCATCTGCCTTTGGATCTGGGCTTTACAGTTCTCACGATGGCTCATCTCAGTCTCATTATAGTCAAACATAGCATCGCGGAAGCCATTGCTGAGGCAAGCATACTGGGTTCTGGCGATACGTGTGATGGCAGAATTTGAGCCGTGTGTCTCCTCTAGCTTGTGGGCTGTGCCGTCCATGTCCCGCAGGCGTGCTAGAACATCCTCAGCCCGAGCCTTTATATCAGCACCAATGGCGTTGGAGTCCCTTTTAATAGTACTCATGGTGGTGGTACCCTGGAGCATGCGAGAGTTCTGCTCACGGAGTCTTTTAACCTCCAGGCGGATGAGTTGGACCTCCCTGTGGATATCTTGTGACTGGGAGAAGATCTGCTCCAGAGCAGGGCTGTTGTCAAACACTACAGCCTCATGGGGTAACTCCTCCTCCAGGTCCACGTTACTGAAGGAGTCTGAGACAGCGGACTCTGCGTACTCCATTGGCTCCACATGGCTGCTGGACATTTCCTGTAGGTTGCTCAGTCTGTCCCTCATGGTTAGGCTGGAGAGCAAGTGAAGGTTGCAGATGTTAAAATGATATTCTCTTTCTTACTGACCTGAAAGGCCAGATATCAACAACAAATTTTTAAATTCACAGCACCTTGTAGAATTGAATAACTTAGTTTGCTACAGAGACTATTTTATCATTTTAAACACATGCAAGTTGCATGTTTAAACACATCCAGTGTCTAATTTAAGCTGTTGTGTCTGTTTAAAAGTCTTTTCCGTCTTCCTTCAAATATAACTCACCCAGTGCCGATCACTGACCTAACAGGTTCTCTAAAGAATAGCTAAAGGTGTTGTTTCTCACCAAACTAGTTCTTTTAGCTTGTGATCTGTCCTGATGTCTTCATCCAGACATTCATTTTAACTTTTCATCTAACTAGAGCATCAGATTCTGTATATCAGATTCACTTATGTCTTGGAGTTTGAGGAATAGCTTAAAAAAAAAAAACATTTCCAGAGTAAAGTAAGGAGGCCGGTGACATCATTTGAAGACATTTCAAAGGCTGCTACGTCAAATGTTCACGAACTTCAAGAGCTCTTATCTGATATTGTTTTTGTCTTTTCCTACTTTCAGTGGGGAATAACAGCTAATAGTCTTCATCTGTGATTTGTGAACAGTCCTTATACAGTCCATCATTATGGTGAAAACTACTGAATAAAATATTGAAATTTACTATTGCTGATTTAAACACTGAGTCAAGAGCTCCTGGTCCTTAGGTTGGATTTCATTAGACTATACTATTACAATACTCAATACTAACAAACAAACAAACAAACAAAAAAAAAAAAAAAAAAAAACAACAACAAAAAAAACTCATTCTTTTATAGTAGGGTTTATTCAGATGATCTGCAACAGGTAATATGCAGGCATGTTGTGGGTATATTAAGTCTATCTAAGGTAGATTCATGGTACAAATAGTAAAAAAAAAAACATCTATATAAATCTATTTTCGAAAATATTCTTGGGGAAACCACAGATGTGTGTTTCCTGAAATTATAGCTTAATTTAATTTTTAAGCTATAGGCTTTTGTCTCCACAGTGTGATCTAACACCACATCAGTATCACAGTTCACCCACATTTTATGACTCCAAACATTTCCTGCAATGTCAACAGATATCTGTAAGTATGTTTTCTTTACTTCATTCACGATTGCTAGGATTAAATGAAAGCTCTTTACCTGTTTTGCTGTGATGTCCGCAGATATCAAACCTTGTCCTGTAATGTAAGGTGGCCGCGGTGCCGCAGCACCATCCTATGTCTGAAGTCGGCTGTTCCGGGCTCTTTTGAAAAACAAAAGGCCCCCACATGCGTAATGCAGCTATCTTTGGAGCTAAAACTGGCGTTCAGACTGTGGTTTTGTTGGGGTGATGGATTGCGCCACGCCATGCAACTGTAATGATGTGACTTCAGGAATGAGGCCCGGTCGGTTTGGCCTTGCAGTGACGCTGCACCTCAGCAGCGTCAACTGGGATAGGACGAGGTGTGAACAGCTGGGGTGTGTAAGCCAAGCGAGTGCCAGTTTAAACTCGCAGGCCATGACCTACCAGGTTCCAGGGTAGAATAAAGTATTGAATTGTTAGTAAATGGTATACTGGTATTTTTGACGGAGGTCTCTGTAGATATATCACAGTGACAACACTCATATCACCGGCCTCTGCTCCAAAGTTCTGCAGCTAATAGTCGCTGTGTAAGGGTTTGTTTGAGAGCATTGATGGCGGTGATACCTGACGGTACCGAAAGCGACGAGGCCGTGCTCCGGTGAATCAACATTTTCCCAGCCACGCCCAAATGACTTCTACAAGTATTTACTTGTGCGCGTGTGTGTGATAGAGAGAGAGCGAGAGCGAGAGAGAGAGATTAACACAAGGAAGCACAGACAGGCCAATGTTGTTTTACCAGTTTGTTTAAGTTAAATACAACGTCAGTTAATATTTTAGGTAATTTTAAAATGTAGGTGTGGTGACAGTTTCTTTGGGAATTCTGGCCACATACACTCAGTTGGCAGGTTGTTAAATATACCCAGCTAAAGTAAATCCAGTCTAAAACAACAGTCCTGTCACCATGTTAAGGTTTTGGCTGAAATTGTTTTAGAGAGGTGTCGATTCAACTGGATGATACTGCTGAGGAATGCAGTTTGTGCTGCTGAACTATGTTGCATTATAGAGAGAGGTTATTTAGTGTACCCTCATTAGCAGGCTAAAAACACGGTGGACAAAATAATAGAAACACCTGTCCATATAACACGACACAATTCTACAGCACCACAAACTGCAGCCTCCACAACAACCATTAAATTGAACACATTGAAACTTCTCTACAACAAGTTCAGCATAAACTGAACATTATAACAGTCTTGAAGGAGGGATGTTGGTGTACTTAATAAAACTGCCAACTGAGAGTTCCCTTATTTATAGTCTTTCTTATATGTATAAACTTTAACACCAGGTCAACACCAATGTCAAGTCAATTTCATTCATATAGCCCAGCATCACATATCACAGTTTGTCTCAGGGGGGCTTATAGTCTGTACATAAGACACCCTCTGTCCTTAGATCCCACCGGCTGAGGTCCAAACCACACTCTCTTTGGTAAGGTCGTAGTCCTGAGTGAATCCAGGTCATGTTTTGTGAACCCCCCCTCCCCCCTTTACTGTGTCAATGCATGCAACACGTGAGTGCGCGTGCTGGTGAACGCGAGCACCTTTCGTCTTCTGAGGCTGCTGCTTTCAAGTGTACTTCTGATTTTACAACTGTAACTGTTCGTGTAACTGACATTGAAATTAATGCATTATCAAAATGTTGCTGAACAATAGGCTGTACCTTGAAAACGTGGCAGAGTTTTCCACGTCCCTGACATTAGACCGCCCTTCTCTGTGCGGTGTTCATTATATTTAGTGCCAACCCTCTGAGTACTCAAATTCCCGACTGTCCCTGAATACATCGTACCTCCACCAGGACCCTGTCGCCACCCCAACTTTCTTTTTGTTCCTCCGGGAGGTTGAATTCATTCAGCGTCCACGGCGAGAGAAACAAACCGAGGAAAACACTCAAAAAGCCACATAAAACAACTCAAAGAAACGGCCATGAAGTTGTCTTTAATTCGCAGTGCTTGTGGCAGTCTTCGGATACATCCAGGAAGAAGGGTCGGCGGCTTGTCGCGGAGATGTCTGCCGGTTGGCTCTGGCAGCAGCCGTTTCATCCTCCGGGCAGCGAGCGGTTCTACCAGCGGCGGTGCCAACCCGAAATTGTCCGACCACTTTGGGAAACAGCCCCGGAAGGAAAACGGGTTTGAGTTCGACAGGTCTTTGAGGTAAGACAGAAATATGTGCGGTTAAACATATGTGGTCATACATCACTCAGTTACAGTTGTGTTTGTGTTATTGTTATTACTTTTATTGTTGTTGTTGTTAAACTAAACTGTCGAGTAGTATTTCGTTGACCTGATAAGGGGTCGGCATTTCCTGTGTCACCGGCGTTTTGGCTCTTGGCGAGGAGCCAGCTCTGCACGTGTCGCCGATATAATCAGAGGGTCTCCAGCCAGCTGATGTAATTTTTCTTCGTTGTTGCCAAACGCACTATACTAAAGAGGTGCCCGAATCCACGGAGAACCGAGCTATAAACACACAGGGGGGCTGTTGCTGACGAGTTTTGCTGTAACGTTATGTGTCGATTTAACACCGTTAACACCCATCCATGTGTGTGTTTGCATAGGTTTTGTGTTGCACGCGTTTTAATGTTATGTATATTGTTCGTGAAATGCATTATGGTGGGTTTAATGTTTAAATGATTTCTTTTACTACTGTAGACCATCACGCGGGATTCAGTTTAATGTTTAGTCTAAATTAGCTAGAGGGGGAATTTCAATGTTTACATCTTTGACAATATGTAGGTGAGTAGGTTAACTCTACTCATTAACATACTATCGCCCACCCACCCCCTCAAACACTGTCACGTGTACAGTTGGGTGGCCAATGGGTGCAGCTCCACAATTTTTATTTTATTCATTTAAAAGCAACAAAATGTAATTCCATGATAACTTTTTTTTTTGTTTTTATTGGAGGTAGAACTTAGCTGCAGCAATATGACCAATATGCAATATATGGAATTTCACTATTAGGGAAATTGGGAGAGTTTGAGGCATCATTTGCCTCGAGTCTAATGTGTTTGACTTAAATTTATTTTAATACTCCATGTGTAGCACTAAATGGGTTTAAGGACATTACTAACCAGTTTATTTTCTCTCACAGGGAAGTGGTTCAGAGCACAAAGGAGGCAATAGTGGCTCTGCAGAAAAGAAATCCATCAGTCCAACCTTTGTTAGCCATTATACAGGTACTTTACTTTTTAGGATTTTTATTTATAAATATACAGGTATCAGTTTTGTGGCATGCTGAAATATTGTCAAACCTCAGAGCATAAAGTAGTCCAAAGACAGTTTACCTTGTCAGCGCTGTGCTAGTAATGACATAAAGTCTGCTTTGCCTCAATTTTCCTTTTACCTAAGGGTTATCTTATCTTTTTCTTTTTTTTAAAACAATTGAGCATTCCTGTATTATCAGGTCTGTGAGTGTTTTTCTCACTGTGTAAACTATATCTCCAAGGCAGGTGAAGATGACAGTTTGTTGGAGATCAATAAGAAAATGGCAGGAAAGGTAATTTTGTCTCTCTCTGTTCTATTTTATTTTGTTTAGTAATTTTTCCCACTTTGTCTTGTGGACAAATCTACATAACAGTTCACCATCTCTTTGTCTACATGTCCACAGGTTGGGCTGAACGTCACTCAGATTTGCCTGGCAAAAGAGTGCAGTGAAGATGAAGTAAGTGAAACAGGTTAATTTCCCTTTGTTCTGAAATATTTGTCTGGGCCAAGTCTTCCTCCCACTCATCGTCTTACTCACTGCAAGTCAGTGCGCGATTTACCATTCCCCTTGGCAGTTTGTCAATGCAACATGTGATCATGGTGGTGAAGTGTTAAAGTAATCAGAGCCTCACACAGTTTTACCAAATCAGTACATAACTGTAAGCCACTATTTCTTCACTGTTACATGACTAATCCTTTATTTCCCAACTGATTTAGCCCTTAGGTTCTGTTTTAATTTTTCATGGTATTTTCCATCACTACGTAACTGGGAATGGGAATCACCCTCCCAGCTGTGAGTCTCTTGGCCTCGCTGGAAGTTGATACTTACAAAAAGTGGAAACTCCTGGGAATAGCTCAGACATTTCATGTGAAAGTGGATGATTTAAATTGCAATTCCTGGCCTTAGGAGGACTCTACTGCTCTACTGAGCTACTGCTCTAGTTCCACACATATTTCTTCTCCTTTAAAAAAAAAATCCTCTCTCTCTCTCCCTCTTGTTTCAACCCCCCTCAGGGGTTTTCATCTTTTTTCTTTGCTCAGTCAGCAGCACTGACCTGTTAAATCTAAAGGTTCAAATGCTCTTTCTCTCTCCATTTCTTCCCTTGTTCTGAATCAGTTTACTGTGTTCTTAAAAGATCAAAGGTCCTTTACTTTTCACGTGCGATGTCAAGGATTCCCTATATATTCACCACACGGAGTACAGTATTTACACCTGAATGTGTTCAACATGTTAACATGTGTATGTTACATTGTGTGTATGTAGATTGTAGAGGAGGTGTTGAAGGCGAATGAAGACCCCAGGGTGCATGGTGTCTACCTCCACCTTCCCCCGGCTTCACTCACCAGTCGAGTGCTCAATACTCTCAAACCTGAGAAGGACATAGACGGGTAAAAACTATATTTAAAAAGTTTTCTGTTGTCACATGGAAAGACATAATTGTGAAGAGTATATTACAAATAGTACATACTGTAAAATGGTGTGCACTGCATAAGCATTGCAGGTTTCTCAGCCCAAACAGAAATAAATGCATTTACTCTCGTGGTGCTTCACATTTCTGGGAAAATCAGAAAGGGCTGCACAAAATTAAGATAAAGTAATTGTAGTGTGCATGCCCTCAGCAGTCAAGTGAATAAGAAAATTAGCAAGGCACCCTTCATAATCAAAACGAATTGAAGAGAACTGGTTCATCTGAGGTCAAATTATGCAGTTTAGGTAGTCTTCTGAAAATCTGCAATGTACGTTATAGTATAATACATATAATAAAATCAACAGTGTTAAGCTTTACCATTAACTCAAATTATTTGTGCACCTGCTGTTTCACAATGCAATATTATCCAAAGCACTTACCAAATAGTCTTAATGCTTCAGTGAGTAAAAAGTCGCTAGCTACCAGGGAGAAGAATAATTAATTCGTTTTGATAAATGGCCATTTTTGTTTTGCAATAGGATATCAGATTTGAATATGGGCCGTTTGGTACGAGGAGACGTAAGCAAAGGCTTTGTGTCACCCATAGCCAGCGCCGTCCTGGATCTGCTGGAGAAACATGGTGAGTTTCTGGGAAAGGAATTGAGTCCCGTGTTCAGTTGTTTGTGAATTCTGTAGGCTATAGTGTAACTCATGAAAATGATCTGACCCGTGACAAGTGAAGGTCAAAGTATACAAACACTTTAATACATGTCGCTGTAACAGTACTTACATTTGTAGGTTTTAGAGTCATGACGGCATGGAAAACACGGCTGTAGCTGATAACGAGTTTGATTTAATGTGAGCTACTGTAATAGCAAATACAGTCAGTGACAATCAGTATCCTTGTGGCCCACAAAAAACCCAAATGCAAAGTAGAGGAGATGTAGCATTTGTATATATATTGTATTTTGAGTACAGAGTGGATAGTGCATACATGTTGAAAAAATGAAACATCAGAATGTAGGACAAAAAGTGATCTCAGTAACTTTGACCGATTGTTAGTGCCAGACAAGCTGGTTTGAGTATTTCTGAAACTGTTGATCTCCTGGGATTTTCATACATAGCAGCCTCTAGAGTTTATTCAGAATGGTGCCAAAAACAAAAAACATCCAGGGAGCAGCAGTTCTGCGGAAATGCCTTGTTGATGAGGGAGGTCAGTGGAGAATGGCCAGACTGGTTGGAGCTGACAGAAAGGCTACAGTAACAGATAACCACTCTTTATAACTGTGGTGAGAAGAGAAGCATCTCACACTGAATCTCGAAGTGGACACAAAACAAAATGGCTGACTCACCAGGCTAACTGCTGAACTAAGGGCCATTTGAGACACATGCTGGGGTTCATAGGTTAGGGGTCAAATGTCAGGTGTATGTGTGGTCAAAGTTATTCTGAGTTTCCCTGATACAACTAGTAGAGATTCACTAACTTGATGCAGTTTTTCAACATACAAAATGTCTTGAAAGTAGCATTTGGGTGGTAAATAGTCAGTGTCCTTTAGCTTTGGAAATGTACCACCAATCAGCACGCCTTGTCTGTAATTATAGATCACATTGTTGCACAAAGCTATTAAAGACCCAAGTTTCATCCATGTCCATATGGTCAGTATTTAAATACCGACCCACCTGATTAATTGAGTAAATATATGCCCTAACGTTGAATTGAAACATTTCTACAGACGCTCCTTTGGAAGGAAAAACAGTGTTGTTGGTTGGAGGAGAAGGACCCCTTGGGCCTGCCCTTCAGTGCCTGATAGAGAGAAATGGAATGGCAGCTCTCAAGAGTAACTGGAGCTCTAAAAGCCTACAGAGACAGGTGTGTTTGTATGAGTTTGTGCTAATTTGCTTTTCCTTACCTTTTTTATATATTCTCTTTTTCCTCATCACTTCTCCATTCAAAATAGTATTTAAGCACCACTCTCCCGTCTTTATCTTGTTTTTATCTTGTTTTTATGCTCCATATTCTCAACCATCTACTGCCATTATTCAGTTGCACCAGTTACAGTGCAGTTTTATTAGTTGACCACATGGGGTCACTCTCTGCAATGCCATAAAATGTGATCAGTCGTAACATGCCTGCCATACACATAATGCACATATCTTCTGCACTCTTGAATCTTCTGAACTCTGCAATTGTCTCTTTTTTGTCATTGTATTGTTCCTCTTTAAAAAAAAATCATTTATTTTGATTTTCTTTCCCTTTCCTAATTTTCTAGGTGATGCAGGCTGATGCTGTGGTCCTATTAGGGGCAGGGAATATGGATGTCCCACCTACCTGGTTTAGACCAGGGGCTGCTGTCATTCGCTGTGATCCCAACCTGGAGTCAGGTATTGTTGAATATATTGTAAGAATTATTAGAATAACTCTTACAACCTCCATGCAATCCTTTGGTGTTACATGGATTTTAAACCATCAGTTTGTTGCTTTGCTTTCAGGGTGAGAATGTATGTGTTTCCAAAGATATATTAGCTTAATTTTTTTTTTGCAGTATGGATGCATATGTTTTTTTTGTATATTTGCATTCTGTCCACCTCATTTTTAGCATTTGTATATGGATATTTTTACTTAACGTTCATTAACCTTCTTATTTTTTTCTTTTAGATGCCACTGAGACATCCTCAAAGACTGGGTTAGGGTACCTCACAGCAGCTTACAGAACGCAGGTGCATCTCTTTGTTTCCATCTCTCTGTCTCACCACATTTGCTGAATATGTCTTTGAATATAATGACAAAGACAGAAAACATGTCTGTCTTTGTTGTTCTTCACCTTGTTCTTACTGTTCCTTCTGTTTGTCGACTAGAATGTGGTGCGTAGTTGCAGTCGGTGGATCCAAGCGCAGCAGTACCGACCCTGGCATCTGTGCAGCCTCAAACTTCAGCCCCTGACGCCTGTACCAAGGTATATACCATTTCACTACATCTGCCTGGATGTAGGAGCTTTTCCTTGTGTCATACCATTCTCTGAGCTGAGTGTGGTGTATACCTGTTTTAATTTTAAAACATATGTTTTATGTTTTACAATTAAATGCACCTGAACTCTTTGTCATGCATTTTGTGTTTGCCAGTGACATAGAGATTTCCAGAGCTCAGATCCCCAAGCCAGTGGACCAGCTGGCTGAGGAGATTGGTTTGCTGCCAGAAGAGCTTGAAGCCTATGGCAGGACCAAGGCTAAGGTCCGACTCTCCCTGTTAGACCGCCTTCACACACAGCCTGATGGGAAATATGTACTGGTTGCCGGGTGAGTCTGACTGACTGATCTATTGAATTCTTTTTTTTAATGATCATGTTCCTTTAGCGTCCTCTAGTGTTTAAATTTATGATGCAAAAGACATAAACACTGCTGGTTCTCAGCAAGGGAATAATGGCAAAATCACTGTCCATGCTTATTTTATGGTATTATAAAGTGATACTTTGGACACAGTTTTTGACTTTTTCCATCAACACATTGGCTGTACAGTGTCTCTGGCTATGGCATTATTTCACAGAGATTCATTCATTCATCACAAAGCACATAAAAAAATATGAAATTCAAATATGTTCTGTATTTTCTGCTTGGCTAGTATAACTCCCACCCCATTGGGCGAAGGTAAAAGCACAGTGACCATTGGCCTAGTCCAGGCCCTGTCTGCCCATCTCAAGCTCAACTCCTTCGCCTGTCTCCGACAGCCTTCTCAGGGACCTACCTTTGGGGTTAAAGGTTAGCAATGAATACTTCCATATCCTGTCACCTCTCTGTGCTCTTTCTTTCTCTTGATTACATTATAATACAATGCAGCAATCTCTTATTTTGAATATAATCATTCCAAAACTTACAGTTTTCTTAAAAACTCTATGCAAAACTATTACAATGAATAACAACTTTAGTTATCTTGAAGGAGTTGTATTTTCATGTTTGAAAAGGTGTCCAGCGGTTAGTGATGGATGTTTTTTTGGAATGAAACTCATGAATTTTGTTTTGCTTCCTGTTGAATACTTTGAGGGAGATTTGGACAAGGCCAGATACTGGTGCCCAAAGGAGCAGTTGCTACATTTTATGCCGGGGTGGAATAGTTCACACAGAGTCCACCACTCAGCATTCCTCCTTTGAGTGTCCCTGTCCTGTTGTCTGCCTCTGACTGTGCTACTACTTCTTTGTGTCTAGGGGGAGCTGCAGGAGGGGGATATGCCCAGGTCATTCCTATGGAGGAGGTAAGACACACAGACAGACTCACATTGCTCCCTACCAGGATTAGCACTTGCTTCAAAGACTCAAGACGTGCAGAGACTCCCACCAGTTTGTACAAAAACACACACAAGCGTACACTCACAACCCCTGGAGCTGTGGCATAACATTGCCTGTGACTAATGGCACTGTCCGTAAAAACAGGGAGAGGAGGGGTGAGAGGATAGAAGGAGGGAGAAAAGGAGAGGAGTTTCAAAGCTCCAGACATGTAGTCTACAGTGAGACAGCCTCCTTTTCTCAAACCAAAACACAATTTTTTTTCAGCATTTTCATTCTACCTCTCCATCTTCTCACTGCGCTTGTATGAAGAATAATATCTCCTGTTGTTTCCCCTAAATAGTAGGGCTCATGCCAAAAAGAGAAAATGAGTCATAATATTGTTAAAGACAGAGAGGACAAAGTCAAACGCCATGACAAGATTACTTCATTTGAAGCCATTTATCATGTTATACTGAAGTTTATAGCCTTTAACCTTTCTTTTGCTTTGTTTATTTTTCCTCTCTTTTTTCCCCCCTCTCATCGTGTCCTTCAGTTTAACCTCCATCTGACTGGTGACATTCATGCCATCACAGCTGCCAATAACCTGGTGGCTGCAGCCATCGATGCCAGGATGCTCCACGAGGCGACGCAATCAGACAAGGTGACCGTGTGATGGTGTCACTCAGTAATAACTTATTCTTACACCACACTGTAAAATGTGACAGTGCTGTTTTGACCTGCATGCTAATACAAGGACAGTCCTTTCTTTCTAAATGAAGCAGTACATACTACAATCTTGTTATCGGGTAATGTCACAAAATATTCAGAGAAACCTCAAACGTGTTACAAAGACAATTAATATTAACCAATCTATATATTCTCTTGATGTGATTGTTTATTTGTCCTGATGCATTCTATTCAAGAACTTAAGTTAAATTTTCCCTTAGGTGCAATTAGTTTATCTGTGTGTTCTTCACAAACAATAATTGTTTTTGTCTTATACCTTCAAGGCTCTGTTTAATAGACTGGTGCCTTCTGTGAATGGAGTCAGAAGATTTTCACCCATTCAGATCTCCAGGCTACATGTAAGTGTAAACACAGCTGTGCCACAATCGCCAGTGTCAACCACAGTTACTAACCTACAAGATTGTTGTGTTCGTTATTGGGAAAAAAAATGTTTTTGTCCACTAGGGGACCTCAGCGAGCCTGTCTAAGATTTTCCACACTTCTCCTCCTTCATGTCTTCATCTCCAAATATTTGTTTATGCCTCATGAAACTCCTGACTGTTTTCATGACTACGTGTAAAGCTGTTTTATTTATTGGTGATGAAGAATGTCTGATGTCAATTCCTATCGGATAAAATACATATGGCAGATGTTATGGAAGTAGAAGGGAGAAGTTTGAACACTTCAATGTTTGTCTGTCCTGTTGGATAAAGGTCTCTGGAATGAGAAGTTAAATGGACTATAAAATATTTATTGGTCTTAATGGATAGAGTGAGAGATAAAGAGTTGTGTTTTTAAACAGAGGTCTCCCAGTGAACCCTCTGAACCTCACAGTGAGTTGGTTGCCTCATCGTCATTTAGTCTGGAGCTGTTTTTACATGCTTGGATGATACTGTGCATCCAGCTAATACGGTTACAGCAAGAAAAGCACTAGTGCTTTGATTTGAAATAAAATTTTAAAAAGTCAGATTATGATAACATATCACATGAAATGGGATGAAATTAGCCGAGCAAAAACACTTACAGATGGTCCTCGACTCTACTGTCTTTCTTCTGTTCCAGCGTCTTGGCATTAATAAGACAGACCCGGCATCTCTCACACCACAGGAAGTCAGCACCTTCGCCCGCCTTGATCTTGACCCTTCCAAGATCACCTGGCAGAGAGGTATCTCTAGAGCTATAGGAATTCACACCACGATGTCTGAAATATAGGATTCCTTTATCCTTTTGGACCAGTTGGTTGTCATGCCTCTTTACCATGTGTGTCATTTTTTTTTTTTTTTTTTAACATAAAACATGCAGTGACAGTGCAGTGGTATGCAGTGACAATATTACTGACTGACCAGGCACAGTGACCTGAAGCTGTGGTATTATATTGTATTGGCAGCATCAGCCACACAGGTGCAGACTGACCAATTGCCATAAATTTTTCTCCACATCAAAGATGTTTTTGCTGGGACAGTGATATAAGACCCATTCACATTAAGAATTGAAGGATAGTGGTTGGCTCAGAGCAGCCAATAACATTTTTTGCAAGCACAGAGTCATATTCTTGATCATAACCAATATCATGACTATCACACAAATCTAATTTACATCAAAGATGTTTTGACGTCCCTTAAAGTTGGTCTCTTATTGTGCCATACCCGAGGAATGTCACATACAGACTCAGAAGTATTTTCTGTTTAATATAATAAATTCTAAAATTTGTATTTATTGTAGGATATTTGAAATCTCATCAGTGAATATTGGCAGTGACAACCCCTTCTGGCCCTTGTGTTCACATTGAATTAGCACATCTTACATAAAAGTATTAGTTATCAGTCAGGGGATGAAAAATGTGGGTATGGCATGAGTGAGACTAGCTACCTCAGTGGTAGCTATGTTGGTTTAAAGTTTTTAGTGAGAACAACCAGCTGGGTGCTGCTTTGACTGATGTGGTATTTACTCCAGTGGCTCCAGAGGGCATCCTTAAGAGACGAACCCTGGAGATTAAAAACAGATTTACCACCTAATGTTATGTGGGTGTGACTGCGTGCCTGTTTGTTTTTCCCTTTCCCTTTCACTAGATCAAACCAGCATGAGAAAAATGTTTGACTATTGTGGCTTCGTGGCTGGTTGTCAAAACAGTGTAGCTACAGATTAACTAATTTCTAGCCACACTATCAGAGAACAGGCTAAGTGCTGAGTGAAGAAACTTTTAAGTAGCAAAAGCACTTTCAATGTGTCAGCACCTACTCACAATAAGAGATAAGAATCTCTCCTTTTGTCAGCCATTGGGTTTATATATGTGGAGGTCTGTGGATGGGCATCTCTATATATATGTAAAGGCATAAGTCTTCTGTGTGTCTGGGGAGTCATATGAAGTTGTAGTACTACTTCATTTAAAAGCTGTGCCTTGCCTGCCATTTGCACAAATGGCAGACAATTCCCATAAACCTTAAGTCAAGGATTTTTTTATGAGAAATTTAGCAGGAAATGAAACTTTCTTTTTCTGTCTTTGTTTTTCAGTTCTTGATACAAACGACCGTTTCTTGAGGAAGATCACAGTTGGACAGGCAAGCACTGAGAAAGGACAGATCAGAGAGGTATGCAGCATTCATGCCTTTACAATTTTGATTCCTCTGAATTTATATCATCTTTAAAAAATGTTTTTCACCCACCATCTTGGTTTTTGTGCATTTGTAAGACAGAGTATAAGAGCAAACAATGATATCTCTACAGTGTTTCCATTGCAGAGGCTTTCCTGGTGTGTGTCATTAACGTGGTGTAATATTATCATTAAGGTGCCATCAGACACCTACGTTTCCAAGTAATTGCACAGTAACACAATGACTGTCTAAAAACTTTCTCATGCGCACACAGAGACACTTCCCTGCGTTTCTGTCTCCCCTGTCCATGATAAAGCCCAGATGTATTTCACTCATATGTCTGTAGTAATGACAGCTAAATGAAATCCTGTAAATAAACACTGCATGTCAATGGGAAGCAAGCAGGCCTAAGTGAAAGCAAATGTTTAAAGAAGGGGGGAAAAATGACCCACCCATCCACACAGACACCTGGGACAACCTCTAAGCTAGTTCAGCATATGCTTACATTTACTGCCATCGGTTCCTCTGCTCTGTTTCCCTTTCATTCCTGTGTCCTCCACCTTCCTCCAGTGCTGGATACACTATAGCCCCTCAGGGTATTATCACTGGGAGTGGGAATAGAAATGTTGTGTTCCTTGGTGGATTGATGTGGTTTAAGTTATGTTTCTTTTTTTACCGTGCAACGGAGATTTATTTAGTTTTCCATACTCTTCCCTGTGGGCAGCTCTCATTCACTCATTTACTCTCAGTTCTCTCTGTCTCTTTCTTTTTCTCTTAGTTTGACATAAATCAATACAGAACATCACATCAAAAATGAGTTAAACACGTTCATAGTCATAGTCATCACTCTAAAACCAGGCCATGTTCATAAGACTTTTATTTTCTTGCCCATGTGATAAAGCTGGTGACTGTAGTCTAGATTATCTCCTGTCTGCCAGTCACTGAGGAAAGTTACTGTTTTTTTTTCACGTGGTGTGATCACTGTAGTTTGGAGAGTTAGGCTGGGATGATACGTTTCATTCACTCTAAAACTATTTTTCATAACAAATGGAGTCATATTTATTTTATTTAGAAAGTGTAAACACATTGCTTTCACACAGTAACGGCCATGAAAATGCAGAATTTATGTTTATCTATTTTGTGGTTGGTGGAATCTGAATTTTTAGATCCACCAGCTGCAGTGGCCACTACACAAAAATTTCAATTTGTTTCTTTTGTGGTTTACGTTGTGTATGAATTCCCTTTTCTCACACTCCAGACTGGGTTTGACATCGCAGTGGCCAGCGAGATCATGGCGATCCTGGCTCTGGCAGACAGCCTGGAGGACATGAAAAACAGACTGGCGCGAATGGTGGTGGGGACCAGCCGCTCTGGACAGCCTGTCACCACAGAGGACCTGGTGTGTGTTACTGTGTGGGCTTTCCATTCAGGGAGTGTGGGAATTTTAACTCTGGCAATCTCACAGTTAGATTATCATCACTACATCTCACAATTTATGCAATGAAAATATTGAGTCAGCTCTAGTTTTGTCTTTTAATAGTTCAGATGAATATATACTAGGTGTGTTGTTCAAATACACAAAGCACAGAAAGTGAAGAAAACCTCTGCCACTTTACACATAGACATACATCACATTTAGAAAAAAATACACAAGAAAATAAACAAAAATCCATCAAGTCCAACTTGTAACACCGTTACCATTTATTTTAGTTTTAACATAATTATATGATTCTTAGTTGTTGTCATTTACTTGAGGTTTTTATATGTGCTTGTGTTTTCTGAAGTTGCAGTTTTCTCAGTCATTTTAAAAAATACCACAACTGCTTTACAGAGTAACGAATCTTGTGAGTTTTTAGAGATGTGTACAAAAACTTCTCATTGCCATCATTTAGCTCCACACACACACACTACAGTACCACTCCCCCCTTTCAAAACAACGTCTAATTCAGGTGTAGCCTGTGATTAAGATGTTAGGCAGACTTTACTCACCTCTCACCAGATCCCTCTGCAGGGTCAGCTGGCTGTGGTTTCCCACCGAACACTGCCACCTGTGTTGTTTCAGAACTTTACAGGAGGATCCCCTATAAAGTTACATTAGTCTGGTTAGACGGTAAAAAAACATCACCACACCTTGAGAGCCAGACCCTGTGGGAATATGGTGTATGACTCTATGTACGCTGTATGTATGTTTGAGTGTCCAGATTGCTGACAAGGTATATTTTGGGATGCAACCATTTGCAGTGTTATAGCATAAAGAACAGACCTACCAATGGCATTTATCATTAATAGCAGATAACCATTTGAGAATTCTTTACATCACTATCAGTTGTTTGTATTAATAAGGTTAAATTTTTGTCTGAATCCTCATAACCTGTTCTTGTTTCCAGCCACCCCCCTAATATTTTTTTCTTCCTCCCTGTCAGGGTGTGAGTGGAGCACTGGCGGTGTTAATGAAAGATGCCATCAAGCCCACATTGATGCAGACCCTTGAGGTGAGACACGCGCATAACCCCACTTAAATAGTCATTATCCTGCTCAACTTAGCGTCTTCTGATGAATATCTTGTAGAATAAATAGGCTGGCAGTCCACGGGGAAGTGGAAAGCACCGAAGCTACCTCTACCTCTGCTGACAGAGAGAAGAAAAGAGGAGAAAGAGTGCTCCACTGAGAGCTTTTAAGAAAGGATGATAGATCGACCTTTTCCTCCCATGGCTCTTTATCTTAATAGCAGTTTAGCCGTGCGCAGAGGGAAGGTGGAGCGCTCAGACAGGAGGCTGTCCTAAAGAAACGGTTTAATTTGGGTGTGACAATTTATACCGTAACAATGCCTTTCACAGCATCTGGTTTTCATTTTGCTTTTGAGACATTACTGTTGGATTAATGGACATGTGATCACACAGGCACATAAACCATTTTTTGTATGTGCGCAAACAGACACATACGCATAAGTGACCCTAAGCTGTCCCTGTACTAGAGGGAAAACACCCGACCCCCAAGGTGATGGATGGGGAAATGGTGGGGAGTGGAGTTTATTGAGGTTATTGCGTTAAGAGACAACACACTGAACGTTTCGTCTGCCTTACTATTACAGCAGAAGCCTACTTAATGGAAGCACCAAGTTTACAGACTACTGGCCCATTAACTAACTTCACTAAAGGAGCTAAATAATCCATCCTCTGGTCAACAGTTATAAATACGAATGGAATAAAAATAATTAGCATTGTTGGAAGATGAAACTTGGTGTATGACTGTGGTTCCCAAAGTGAGGGTCAGTCATTAAAGTTTACAGTACGGCGATTGTTAGCAGTCACGCTTCTGATAACAGCTTTGTGTTTCTTTTGTTGTTGTAGGGCTATTTTTCGTTTGTTTGTTCTTTGTTGGTTTTGCGCAGAAAGCTTGATTACATGGTTATTGGGTGTGTAAAATAAACACAGACTGTCCCAGATTGGGTGTTTTCAAGGGTATAGAGGGGGTGGAGTGTTGCATTCAGCAGAGATTTGGTTACTTTGTTTTTTTGGAGGAAGCATTGCGGTCCTGTTGTGTGAAACTGTTTCCTGTGTGGGTTTCCTGTGATTTTGGTCAGGGAACTGGTATCGGGACCAACCGGGCCTCAGAGCTCCATGAGAATTTTCCAGCGAGTTTGACCGCCTGTGCTCTTTGTGCCCTCTTCGCTTGTGATTGTGTGTGTGTTGAACCGGGACACTCACGAGCTGGCATGTGGAAGCTGGCCTGTTTGTGTGTTAGAGTATGCATAGCTGTGTTGTTTCAGATGGGGCAGGGTTTGGAGGAGACATAGCACAAAAGGAAAAGGGATAGTTTTTGAACCCACTCCCTGTGTACGTGTCTATTAAGCAGACCTCAGTCACTCTGTGCATTTTTTAAACATCCTGTCTACGTGGAGTTTCACAGAACAACAGCATGCATCTTTCCTGGGGAAAGGCAGTAGAGCATAGTCTTGACAATTTGGCCTGTGGCTCCAGGCTTTCAGGAGTGAGTGCTCTCTGAAAATCTGAGCTGGGAATATTTTATTAGTGTGGCACTCTCCTGCAGCTGGTGTGGTGGACAGCACAAGAGATCCACACGAAGAGGAAATAGTGAAATGATCTTCGTCTTCCTGTTATTGTTCATCTCCTTTCCCAGTCTTCATAGTCCTCTTGTCCACCGATTGAGGAGGTGACACTTTTCATTTATTTCCACTGTCATCACCCTGTTGGAGCTTATTTATTTCCTCAACCGCTTTCCCTCATGTACGCATACGGAAAGCGCGAACGGGTTCAAGTTAAAAGTTCAGTAGTTGCAAACACACATGGAAATCCACGTAATGTATGACGTGTGTTGTTTTTCCACTGTAGTAGAGAAAAGAACATGTTATTGAATGGGTAACGACACTAAAAGGATGTTTTTTTGTCATTATATTGTGTCATCTTTCCTTCATTTTCCTTTTACCTGCCTCTTTTATTCCCAAGTATTCCTTTTTTGTCTACATGCAGTTGGGAGCTGCTGTAATCCGTACTACCTGTTTACACAGACAAACAGACAAGTGGCAGCATTTGTCAGAACCTTGTTTAAATAGCTGATTTACTCCCCCGAGGGGAGGCTGTTTATGCAAGCAGAGGGAGAGGTATGCAAACAAAAGCTTAGAAAATCGTGCAAGGCCTTCCCATCCTTCCTTTTTCCTCCTTGTCAAGGAATTCGCAGGCAGCGTAACAATGGGTCATGTTGGCCCCCCCCCCCGTTTTCTTTGACCAGTTTTCTCAGTAACTTCCCTTTTTAAAAGTCTGTCATTAGTGCAGCGCAAGGATTCTGTGATCTTGAAGAGTAGATCTTTCCTTGGCAACCTTATTCTTTAATGGCTTGAATTGTGTAAGCTGGATGCACCGTGCAAAATATGTTTGAATAATTCAGAACCAAAGTTGAAGCCCTGTTGCTTGCAAACCTTTTAGGACTGGTCTGCTGCTTGTAAGATAACAGCAGTCATGAGTCTGAGCAGCAGTAGCAGAGTTTCTCCACAGTTGAGAAAAAAAGGCCATTAGATGCAGTGACTGAAGTCATTCTACATATATGGTGGACATTCTGAACTCAATAGTCAGTGAACATTAAAACTGTCAAAGCCCTACTTTTAAAAACGAGGTCTTTCTTACATTTTCCACTGTTTCCCTGTTGTGTTTATGTTCATAGTTGTATAGCTAGTGTCTCTGTAAATATCAACTGAACATAATTGTTCTGGTCTCAGCGTCTGCAAGATACAGAAACCTGCACTTGAATTGCTCTTGTAGTTTGTGTGTGTCCAGCCTTTAGGGAGTAATCTAAATCAGCAGGGGAAGGAAGCCTGACCCACAATCAGGCGGGCATGCTAGTCGAGTACCTCTTAACTTGTGCCTACTGTTTAGGCAAACATGGTGCCAGCCAAAGGGCATTTATCCTGGATGTTTGACTGAAAGATGTTGAATTTACTGTGAATGAGCTGGTTAGTCCTTATTTAAACTTGGTTGGGTAAGTTGCTGTGGGTTACACTGTTTTCTCAACTCCTCCTGTATGTTTGTGTGCACCCCCTTATTGTTGCAGGGTACGCCAGTGTTTGTCCATGCTGGGCCCTTTGCCAACATCGCCCATGGCAACTCCTCGGTGCTGGCAGACAAGCTGGCTTTGAAGTTGGTTGGACGGGACGGTTTTGTGGGTAAGAGCACCGTCTGTGCATACAGATCACACACATGAGCTAAGGCAGATGCACAACAACAAAACTTTTGGGGATGACAGACAACAAGATGTTAGCTGTAGAAAGTAGGGGTCCCAGCTGTGGAGGGATTTAAGGTCTAAGCTTCCTTGACAGGACAGATTAAACTATACAATTTACTCCAGTCATGAACTTCAGCTTGCTCCCCTGCTGATGCAACCTTTGGCCTACACTCACCTTAGTTCTGGTTCTGGCTCTGTTCTATCTGCCTCTAGTTGACTGCTGTGTTACTCTGGTGTCCTGCTCCTGCACAACTCTCTAGGAAACTGGTGGAAAGATTGCATTAAAAAAAACACAGGAGAGAGGAAGGAAGCAGATTGATAATCTTAAGAGCCCCTGGAATGCTTTAGAGTAAACCACACTAATCCCTTCAACGTCAAAGCATACTTGAGTATTTCCACTTTTATCTGTCCATCTATCCCACTGCTCTCTCTGTCTTCATTTACTCTGGTTAAAGAAATATGTTTGGAATGTATGTGTGTGCGAGTTTGTGGGGCTCGTCAGGTGCATTTGATAGACATGCAAATCTCCTCAAAGTTTGTATGTATGTGTATGTGAGACATGTTTGCCATGTGAGGGCAATAACAGGTAAAAGGAGAAGGGTGACATTAACGCAAGCTGTCATCTGTGAGCTGGGTAAATGTGTAGGCAGCGTGGGCAGAGAGTTGGGTTTCACAACACTGGAGCAGAGAAGCAGGGAGGCTCGCATGTGTTTTTAAACCTCCACCCCACTTGTTTTCCATCTGTCCGTCTCATTCCCTCCCTTCCCTGTCTGTGTGTTTGTTACCTGACTCTCAGGTATGCCAGGAACTCAACCTCCCTCCTTTTCCTCCCCCGGCAGCTGGGATGCATGTACCCTCTTCTCACCCCCTTACTCTCTCACTCCCTCCTCTCAGCTCCTTTCTCTGATGCTAGAAACATTGCTTTCTTTTCACTGGATTCACTGTAAAGAATAGTAACATAACAGCAAAGTTAAGAAAATGAATATTTCTGCATAAATAATCTGGTCAGCCTTTTTGCAGGATCTTGTTTGTCATCAAGTTAAATGATAATTTTGACTTATTATAAGTTTTGGCCTTATATTCATATTAATGGCTTTCATTTCTGTTGATCATGAAAGAGATAAGATAAATATTTATTGTCATTGCACATCATACTTTGTACGAAAGTACAACAAAATTGAGGTACTGCCCCATATCAGTGCAAAAAGAAAGGTGTACAAATCACAGTATAACAAAATAAAATATATTCAGGATAAAATATACAGTGTATACAGAGTATATACAGAAAGGTACTCAACAAAGAAATTGCTGAGAAATTTTGGCACAGAGTGACAACCCTTAATGAATGGGGTAAGAAACGAAGACAAGATCAGACATCTTGTAAATTAGCCAACAATTCAAACAGATTATCTAAATCAAGTTATCTGGAGGTAAAGTGGAAAGGGCACCTGAAATGTTGGTAGTAATCCCTCACTGCATGGACAAACTCATACAACTGCAGGGAGTCTGTTAGGTTATCAGAGAAATATTACCAGACCCTGCGTGTTCTCCTTAGCTGTAGGTAGCAACTTTCAGCTCAATGTTCTGGTTTTTCTACTTGCAGCTTTACTGTTTTGGTTCACTGGTTGGTGCACTGGAGTGCCTCCTTCAACATCTGTATGACTGCTCCTCTTTCTTGCCCGATCTTGTTTCTTTTTTAACAGTATCGCTACACTCCCAGATCTCATCCCTGGGTGAAGTCTTTATAACTCATATAGCCATACCACAGTGTCTTGAATTTAATGTACATTTCAGTTTAATTATCTCGGAAAACTCCTCTCATGTGGCAGAAGAAGTGCATGAACTCCTTGTGAACTCTGTGAGGGGCTGTGAGGGTGTGTATGAACTATGCTTCATCATGCTCAGTATTATTGTGGGGTTTTTCAAGTCACTTTGGAATCTGGACTGAAAATGGAGAAATGCTGCTATTGGAGGGGGCTGCTGGGGGATGAATTCCTCATGCCAGATGTGAGGGATTCCTGTATCATTAGCAGTCTGGAGTATTGAACGCAGATAACCCCCGCATACTGACTTACTGTAAGATTTCCCACACCGCAAATCCTCCCTGAACTAGAGCAACAAATCATTTGGGCTTTTAGGGAAGTGACCACTGAGAAATGAAGATAACTCAGGATGTAAAATATTTTCAACACGATAACCTTTTGAGTCACAGTTTTTCTTAAACCATGAACATATATCCTGGTGACATATACAAGTACTGCTTTAACTTGTGATTCAAATTACTGAATTGAGTTTAAAAGATAACATTTTTCAAAGGCTTTTGTTGGACTCATTTGGTAGTATTGTATCAGTTTAGTACAATAAATTATTAATTCCCCTTCTGGGATTTCTGAAAGCAGGCACAGGCAGATCCAAATCAGCACTTGATATGAAAACAAATGCATTAATGCAGCTGCAGACAGAATGATAAATCCCGCCCTCACATAGAATTATGGTATGGATTCAGAAGTAATAGTAGTAGGAAGTCGTAGGAACAATAAGTAGATTAATAAACAACAGATAATTAATAAACATCACGATCAGTTAATTAGTCCTAAAGGGGCCTTTACGAATTGTTGTGAGTTGTATAGGTTTTTTTTTTTTTTGACTGTTGCTCAGACAAAGCAACCCATGACTCATTGAAAAAATAATCAACAGATTAATCAGTGAAAATATTCATTAGTTGAGGCCCTACTCAGAAATGCAGTATAGCTTTATTATGGAACATTCCAACAGGAAGTACATGGTCCTGTTGATCTAGGCTACTTTCCAGCGTTTTTGTTGGTGTTTTTATTGGCCCGGGTGATGATACCAGTGCTCTGACACCATCCAGCTCTCTCTCTCTCTCTCTCTCTCTCTCTCTCTCTCTCTCTCTCTCTCTCTCTCTCTCTTTGGCCCTACTTACAACAACATCGACCTTTTCTTCCCCTCTTGCTTTCTGGACAGTTCAAGGTTGTCACACAGGACAGGAAGCTTGCAAGTGTTTCCTCATGACATCCTCTGGGGTCACTCTCCTGCTCTGTGTAACGTGGTAGGACAAAGCTTGTCGTATTTGCTGTTGTCACACACTAGCTGTCTTCTTTTTTTGTTCTTTTCTCCTTGAATATGCCTTGCTCTGACTCATTATGCACATGTGGTATGAGTACTCCTGTGCTCGCTTTGTGGGAGATCACACAATTTATGGAAATATTCAGAAATGTTGTATCTAAGAATGTGATTTATATTGGCAGGCAGGTTCAGTATACAGAGCCAAATCTCCAGCGTGGTGCTAATGAGAAACACTACACTCTGTCACCGGTCTGTGGCCAAACAAAGTCTAGTTATATTCTGGTGCCTTATATGTTGCTCCTGACTCAAAGAGACTAGTTGGAGCTGAAGCCCCCCCCCCCAAGACCACAATTTTTGCTTCTTGTCAATATTGTCGTTTATATTTATATTTCTCTTCTTGTTCTCCCTAGAGGAATTTCTCATATTTCTAATTTAATTTAACTTCTTCTTCCTTTTCCATTTTCTTTCTCTCTTTCTGTCTCTCTACTCTCTCTTTCTCTCTCCTTCCCATCCTTGAAGTCTTTTTACTCTTTCAGCTCTGAGAAAATAAATTGTCTTGTCACAAGTAATACAGAGAACCAAACAAAGCAGAGTGATGCATTTCTTCTCGGAAACACTTGTTTTCTCATCCCCCCCCCCCCCCCCCCCCGAGTTGGAGCAGCTAATAAAGCTAATAGAGCTTTATAAGAATAATAAAATATGAATATTGATACTAAATCTAGGCTGTTAAACAAACAAGCCACTCAGTCTCTCTTCCCTAATATTGTCTTGTTGTCTACTTATTATCTAACTCTATCTTGATTCTTTCTCTCTCTCAGTGAATATTGTCATTTAATGACTTTTTCTTCTAAAATGTGCCTTGTTTTCTCATTTTCTTGATTTTTTTAAAAAATTTGGTTTGATTAGATTTTTTGGATCTTTACACAGCTATTTTTCCATGAGTTTCATTGGTCCTAAGGTTACGTCTTAGTTTGTTTTTAATCATAGTAGTGAGGTGGCAGTTTTAGCCCCCAACTTTCAGTCTTTGCACACATTAGTTAATCATCATTTTGGCAGTAACACAAAGAGCCTTAGTTTAACTCACCTGTTCACACATTTGGAGAGTGGATTATTCAGTCTATACCAAAGCAAAAATAATAGATTTTTGCGTTAGATCTAGGCCCTTTAGGGTTAATCTGTTACTAATGTGCCATGAGTTGTTAACGTGGTGTCATTTGGACAGTCTTCTGTTTGACAGCAAGTCACATTGGTCTTCTTTGGCGGTCAGAAAGACTTCATGAAGCTTGATACTCAAACCGAATGGTAATAGTACTAACTGGCAGATAGAAACAGAGGAAGGAAGGATGTCAGAACAAATTTATTCAGTTTAGCTTTTGAATTCATTTAAGTATCCCATTATTGCCCTCATTTTGGATTTTTACTACAAACACACAACAAGCACCAGAGTGGCCTTAGAAGCAGACTTCAGTGTCCAGCTTCTCTGGTGGTGTACGTGCAATTATTTTTTTCCCCTCCAGGTTCAAATGACAGAGTTCCCATCAAGCTAAACAGACTGCATTAAATGGGGAAATACGCCAGTCGTTGTTAAAACCTCAGTAAACAAGTTAGGTGTGAAATCAACCTTAGTCTTCCTCTGGCCTCCAGCAAGTGTTTTAGAACAATGGTGCCATACACATACAGACGGTCCCACACACATACACGCATGACTACAGTAACAGGAAACCTTATCTTAACAAGGCCGTCATTCCAGGTGGACTATTTGCTTTGGTTGGAACATGTTCAAGAGGCCTGTGTGTAGGGCCGTCCATATCAGAAGCCCTCTGTCTCTTGGAGAGGCCTTACAGTGAACCCATTACATACAGCTTTACTGTTCACAGAGAAACACAGTCAGACTCACTTCTTATTCCCACGATTCCCATGAACTTAGCTTACATGTGTATATAAAGTTGTTTCAAGGTCAAGTTCAGTCAAACATGGCGTTTAACAGAGATTAAAGAAGTAAAGAGGAGAGGAGTAGAAACATGAGTGGCAATCAGGTCAGCATATCAATGGCATCATCATAATTTATGTCACAGATAATAAACCCCAGATCATAAACATATGATAAACCAGTGCTGCTGCTACAAACGTAATTGCTTAACTATCTGCTTATTATTATTTGCTGATCAGATGCTTATAATACTCTCAATAAATTATTGGTAGCTATATTAATGTTCTGTATAGCTGTGTTTTCTGGTGTCTTGTATTAAAAAAAACAACAAAAAAAACATGTCTGTTTCCCTGCAGTGACTGAAGCTGGTTTTGGAGCAGACATCGGGATGGAGAAATTCTTCAACATCAAATGTCGAGCATCGGGTCTGAGGCCTAATGTGGTGGTGCTGGTTGCAACTGTGCGAGCACTGAAGATGCATGGAGGAGGTCCAAATGTAAGTTACACAGCACTATTACTCTAATACACTGTAGTCAACACGATGATGTGTATGAATTGCATTGGATAAGTACAACTTCACAATGGTCACCTCACCTTATTCTCAGTGTTTTTCTCTCCATAGTTCTGTCTTAAGATATCATTATGTGCACACATGCATTATCTCTGATCTAATGGAATTAAGTTATCAGTGGCATGACTGTCTTCAACATCCTTAACTAGAATGTGACACTGTTGCTTACAGAGTCACAGTCCCCACATAAACTGTAACAAACTCTTTTTTTTTATCAAGAATTATTTTAATTTAATTTTAAACAAATGAACAAAATGTACTCAAATTAGTTGAGAGAAACAGCGAATGTTGTTTATACAGATTTATACAGATTTACACAAGTAAAAACAATTGTGCTCATATAATAGACACAGATTTGTAGGGTGCACAGCAGATATGGCAGTTTTACATTGCACATCCATAATAAAGGGGAACAACATGCAGGGCAGCGTCCCCCCATCTTAGTAATGCAGCATGTCTTGCCAAAAGGGAGGCGAAGGATAATGTGCAGCACTTGACTGGAGTCAGGTGCTCGTCATTCTCTCAAGTGGTGGACAAAACGGGCTACCACAAGATTGGGTTCTCAGTCAAAATGGAGAATAAGGGAAACAGTTTGGGCCACATCAGTCCATTTTTTCCAGGTTTAAACACCACTAGAACAAATGGACAAGGGAAGCCACATCGCTTCTACAATTCTCAGGGCAGGTATTTGGGTAAATATGAGGCAGTTTGCCTTTGGACATATGGGTCCTGTCCACAACCTTAAACTGTAAAAGACAGTGATAGGCACAGAGGGATGTTGAATTAACCAGTCTGAAGATGAATCCCATACTCAGGTCAGCTTGTCATAAATAGCATATGTTAAACCTTTGCGTGACAAGTGTAATCTAGGAAACAAATCAGCTGTGCCTCAGGGAAATTTGCTATCGGACAGTGCAGTACCATTCTTGAAATGCAGGATCAAGTAATTTGATTAGCTAGTTCAGTAACATACTTTTAATGGCCATGAGCTGCTGTGTTTTTAAGGAGCTGTAACTCAATAGAAATTTATCAAATTAAAAGTTATTACAGTCATTGCAAGTTTTCTTTGTGCTTATCTTTTTGTTGTATACACTGATCAGCCACAGCATTAAAACTAGTTGCCAGTTATAATGCCGTGGCTGAATGGTGTACGCTGCACTGCACTCATACACATAGCAAGGTTTCAAGTCTTTTTATGGATGATTAATAAACAACGGCTCTTCTGTGTGGTTTAACTCAATCCACCAGCCTTTCAGCTGTTCATTAGGTTTTCCTCTTGTAGGATGACCTGCCAGACCTCCATAATGACAGTGAAGATAAGACACAGAATGTACATACTGTATATATCCCGTTCAAACATGAAGGCCATTTAATGGCAAGGGTTAGGGTTAGGACAAGTGTTCCTGTTTGGTTTTGAAACTTACAGATGTTTGTGAATTCCTCCATGAAAAAAAAAAATACTTGAATAGCCCATGTTCATACAGTTAAATCTATTATTGAAATTTGCTTAGAATTTCTTGGCATTTCTTGAATTCCCAACAGTTAACAGTTTTCACTTGTTTCTCCATGGAAACGTTCAAGGCAAGAAAACAGCAGTTCTTCATGACAAACAATTGCGCCCAGAAATGTTCAACAAAATGCAAAATTATACACTGCTAAATGCAGTATGATACGGAAGTGTGTGATTATTTGTTGTTTTTGTGTTTTCAGGTGTCAGCAGGCGCACCTCTTCCTAAAGAGTACATCGATGAGGTATGAACCGTACAGAACCACATTAATGAAAACCCACACAAATAAGCATAGCCAGTGTGGAAAAATATAAATATGTCTTAGACATGACAAATGTGTAAACATTTTGAGCTGAGCAGTTGGTGGGTTGTGTCATTACTTGCAATCAAGTTAAAAATAATTGGGTGAGCCTGTTGTTATTACAATTAGTTGTAAAGGTCAGGCTGTTTACAAAAAATTTAAAGCTATTTAAACTCATTGGCCAATGCAAGACTTCAATTATAAGACAATCACGTGCTCATTAACATAACGCTGTTTGGTGGTGTGTCTGTGTTGTGTTTTTTGAGTTAAATGACAGCCTTGCACATGGATAGCCTTGGTGATACGGCATCCTCTTAGTGTAGCTTTGTGTCCCTCGACATTCCCAGCATGCCCTTAGGGCCTCATACTGCTCCGACCTTCTGTAAAGATGTGAACATTTAGGATCACTCTGAGCTACATGTAAATGACTTACTGCACACTTATGCACTGGGGCAACACAGCTCGCACAATATTGCATATCACTTATCAAATACGTTATACTGGGTTTGTCCTTTAGGCCAAGTGCATGTGCTACAGGCCAGGAAGAACTCGGGAAATGAGCCATCATTTCACACATGTGTGATGCAATAAAGGAAGTTTCAGTTTTTACTCTGCCTCAGGCCTCCAGCTGTATTCTCGCTGACATTTAATTCCCCACCCATATGCATAAATACATCGCCCACTAACATGGTTAAGAGCACTCATTCGATTAACAGCACAAATAGAACCTTTGCATGTGGTTTCCGGGTTATGTGGGCCTTAGCAAAGTGGTTGTGGGATTCTTTTGGGCTGTGTGTGTGTGTGCGCATGTGTGTGCACGCATGTCCATATCTGGATAGAATCACTGGTCTCTCAGGCAGGTTCAGCTGAGTAAATAATGAAGCAGTATAAGTTAATTGTGAAGCCTGTAACGAGAACCAGAAGTACTGGGGAAAACAGAGCCAGGGAAATGAATTTATGGGACATGTATGGCCCTACTGCTCTGAGCCTGCGGCTGCGTGCACACACACACACACACACACAGTTGAAAGATTGGATTACTGTGGTCAAACTTGGAGTAGCTGAATGAATATGCTGTTAATGTGCCTGGGAGTAACTGAAGTTCTGCACGTAGTAGTATACAATATGAGAATGATTAACGAATAACTGCGCCCACCAGGGTACTACCACAGTCTTCTTCTGTACTGTAGTATTAGGGGACTTACAGTTATACATTCCTGACCTTTGACCTTCCTCCTCTAGAATCTGAGCCTGGTTGCAGGTGGTTGCAATAGCAATCTCAGGAAGCAGATCCAGATCGCACATCTGTTTGGGGTACCAGTCGTGGTGGCGCTCAATGTCTTCAAGTAAAATGCTTATAGACACACACATCCACAAAAACAAAATATTTTCATAATACACAGTAATATAATAGACTGAACAGCACATAGTCCATATATTCCTTTTAGCCACAAAAGCATCATTTTTGTTTGGTTTATTTTGTCTTAAAATACATAATTTGTCGTCATGGCCATCAGTCACTGCTAACATTTCCTTTGGTGATCCTTCAGGACAGACACCCAGGCAGAGATTGACCTTGTGTGTCAGATTGCAAAAGAGTGTGGAGCATCTGACGCTGTACCATGTCACCACTGGGCGCAGGGTGGGCGAGGGTCTTTAGAGCTGGCCCATGCTGTGAATGAAGCTGCCAGCAGACCCAGCTACTTCCAGTTCCTGTACAACACAGAGGTGAGAGCTAGTGCTATAAATATAAATCTGCACGTTGTGTGTTTCTCAACAAAGAATACAGCCCTGTATTGAAAGACATGCCATTGAATTCAATGTCTTTGTTTCATTGCCGTATGACAGGCAGTTGTCATTATGCCTATTCCTACTTTTTCTGTATTGGGCACATCCTGTTTGCAGTAAATGGTGAAGTTGTCTGTGGGAGCATGGCCAGAGAATGTGGAGGTAAAAAACATCAGCTGGTTTGAGTTAGTGAGTTTGGGAAGTTGTGACGTAAATTAACTGATCCTGTTGCAGTGTGTGTGTGTGTGTGTGTGTCTTTGTGTGCACCTATTTACAGTATGTGTGTGCCAGCATAACAAGAGTCCAATAACTAGAGTACAATAAGTCCAGGACTGATTTAATAAATTAAATTAAATTGAAGTCCAATAAAAGATGTCCAGTGAAATTAATTAATTATTAAGTCCAGCATTCAATTTTCACATTATTCCAAGTTCACAGTGCCAACTTCGTGGGGTTGGGATCATGAGGTAGGTCAAAGGAAAGGGTAGGTTGGAGGATGCATGGAGTGACATATGACCTCAGAATAGGACACTTGGTGGAGCAGCAGACTCCAAGCATCACAAAGCGGCCCCAAAACAGAGCCGGAGAGAACAACCCAGAGCTGAAGCACCTATTTTCATGGCACACATCAGCAGTAAAGAAAGGCTGCAGTTTAACTTCTCTTTGCAAATCCCAGCCACTGTAACATGATTTCAGTAACTGTCAGGTGAACTCATATTCCTCTATGGTCTTGTGGCTGTCACAGAAATCCAACATTTCATTGAGCCACCGTGCTGGGATTATAAAGATTATGCTTAATAAGATGTTGCCTGGCAAGTTACGGCTTAGGAGATCGACTTCTCTGATGTTTGCTGAGAAAAGTATACAATAAGAGACAAGAGTAAAAGTCGAATGATTTAATTTACTCTGTTTAGCTCTTTTTAACCCTGATGTCACATAGATGTGTATTCACTAAACCTTTTTCCCCCCCATTATTCCCTTTGACTTGAATGCTGATACATTTCCACCTTTCTCTGATGCGCTGTCTTTCCTATAGATGCCAATAGCAGAGAAGATCAGAACCATTGCCCAGAAAGTGTATGGAGCTGATGACATCGAGCTGTCTCCAGCAGCCAAAGCCAAGATCGATTACTACGATCAACAGGTGAGATAACTGATGCTGCATAGACAGGAGTCATGTAGCTCATCTCCTTTCTCTCTCTGACACACACACACACACACACACACACACACCAACCATTCATTTTTCTTTTCCCTATAACCAGGGCTACGGTTCATTGCCCATCTGCATGGCCAAGACCCACCTGTCCCTGTCCCACATGCCTGACAAGAAGGGTGCACCCACCGGATTTGTTTTGCCGATCAGAGAAGTTCGCGCAAGCATTGGGGCTGGCTTCATCTACCCACTTGTGGGGACGGTACGTGGTCTGCAACAGAGCACAAACAGCAGGATAATGCTAACTTCATTGTCTGTGCCTTGTGGGCTAGGTCACAGTCACATTCCACAGGTTTTTTTTAAAGTGTCTTCTGAACACAAGCATGTACTGTTGTTTGCAGTGAACTGTTTCATAACTGCCAGAGAACCAGAAACATTTTCAGTTCAGTTTTACTTTAGTCTTTGACGACACCCGACTACAACACAAACATTAATTGGATCACTAGAACGCACTAAATATAGTGCTTTTTTTACAAATATATGCTTGTTTTTTTGTTTTTGTCTTTTTTAAGAAATTCTGTTTACCATTTTCTGCTTTACTCTTTCTGTTCTTTGCTTCTTGGTCCGTTTGATTTCTTCTTGCACCATATATTCATACAGAAATTAATTATTAAATTAAAGTCACAGTATCACTTTGGTGGACAAAGGTGGACAAATGTGTATTGCAGCGTTTCAGTTGGTGTGTGTTCATACATTTTTGTCTATGTAGCAGGGTGACCAACACACAAGACACTGAATCTAATTTTACAGCCTGATGCCCTTCCTTTACCTTGTTACTGTAGTGTCCAGGTCAGACACTGATATCTCCTGCTGCTCACTTTGATCATTCGGGGTTGTGGACAGAAATTAAGTTCATCTGTTCTTAGTGAAAAGTTAATGTAAAGCCCATGTGGCTTGTTGCTGTGAGGTTAGGCCTCACCAGGATGTTTTCAGGGCTGTGTCATAGCAGAAATGTTATTTCCATCACTCCACTCGGATCATTAACTCTTGCAGGTGCTTTGTCCCACCATCCTTCCTCCTTCCCATGAGTTTTCTCACAACCACATTTATGGTTTTGGTCCTGCCCCCTGCTTTTCCTGACCGTATTATTGAGCTGGTTAGAGCTGAATTCCGCTTGCTGAAACCTCTTGGTTGACGATGGGCCGGGCAGGAAGGAAGTGGCTTCCTGAGCGTTTTGTCTCCTGCTGTTTCACCAGTGTGCCCAGGGGGACCGAGCTTTGATAGGCTGAGACAGAGGTGTCAAACACCGGGCATGCTGGGAAGGGGTGGCAGTGTCTTGGTGTGGCGTCTGTCATGCCTTCCTACCATGCCTTTGATCTGCTGTGGCCCATGGAGCCACTGGCACGTTGATGACCCTTGAACTGTGACTCACAACCCAAACGGAGTCTCTAGTTAGGTCTTTGAACTCTTTAGCTTAGTCTCTGTCTGCCAGACTGATCCATAGATTGAAGTTAGAAAGAGCCAAAGAGCTTTTCACTACTGTCAGATGAACTTGAAGCAAAAATCTTTATTAGATTAGATTAAAAGTTTGTAGTGTTCTTTGTTTCTCTGTGATTATAGTAAACATAATGTTTCATAATGTTTGGGCATTTTTTATTTAATTAAAATGGCCAACAGACCCTCAGGTCATACTTAACTCAGAAGTGCAAAGATCTCACCAGCAAAACTCCTGAAGCGATGAGGGTGTGGGTATGAGAGGAGGGGGAAGTTCAGATGGAGGGGTGGGTTAAGGGTCTTTACAGGGTGAAGAATCAGGAAGGGGCTGATGTCACTCTTCAGATATGTGAGGGAGGGGTCGCAAGCAGAACAATAGATCTCTGTAGAGTTCATATCCCGTTAGAGCAACCTCCACTGCACCATTAAACCCAAACTAGTTCAGATTTATTAAAAAAAAAAAAAAAAAAACAACAACCTTCCTGGATATTTCACATGGTGACAGCTGGTTAATGTTTAACATACTGTAGATTGGTTAAAGGACTGTGATTACATCTGTGAAAGAAAGCACACATGAAATGTAAGTAGAGCTTAATTTATTTTGCCTGACTTTGTTAATGACTCAAAGTCCATTGAGCTCCGTAAATCCAGGGATATATTTATCTTTAAAACTGACATGCACTTCATGTTCAGTTACAGTAAAAATAAAGCAGACATAAGTTCAGACAGGTCACACAGTGTCACGATACAGTACGTTACCACGTGAAGTAATGTCCCTGTCTCATTTACTTCCTAAGCTCTACGTCTCATTACTACTTTGTATTAAATTCCCTGTGCTTTGCCTTTAAATTGCATTGAGCACTCTTCACTCTGACCTGAGTCCTAAACAAGACTCTTGTCTGAGTGATTACAACTTGGCACTGGGAAGTTCAAAGTGCTCCCTTAGGGAAGCAATGCGCTCTCACAGGTGAGAGTTCAAACTTCACCCATGAACTCTTCAGTCTCATCACTCCAGCCTCACCTTTCCACTCACTGGGCAATTTATCCATTGATTTATCCCGATCATCTCACGGCCAAGAATGCAGCTTCATTAGATTATACAGTCGAAACAAGAAGCATCACTCTGTCTTTTAATTAAATGTTTAATTTCGCACTTATTGTAATTTTGACATTTCCCTCCCTTCAGTGGTCCATTAATCTTAAATGGCACAAGTGTTTGCTCGTGAATTCAATTTCATAATCCCCTCAGTCCTCCTCTTTAGCAACTGTGCTGTTTGTTGACTGAGACTCTTCTCCAAAATCAGAGGGGGTAGAAATCCAGCTACATTGTCTCCTTCAGGGTTTTCCCCGACAAAGGCACATTGTGTTTGGCATAATGGGGGCGACTTATTTGGCCGAGTGGAGTTTCCAACTTTAGCTACGGAGTGTTATGTGTTTTTGCGAGTGCCAACTTGTTCTCAGGCTTTTGAGAGGAGGGCCGGCAGAACACTGCATCTTTTGTTGCTTTCAGAACCTTGACGGTTCGTCTTTACATTTTACCATCTTTTGATAGTTAAATGAGCAGCCTAATATTTTATTCTAAAGAGATGAGAAGAAAAATTTGTGAAGCCAGTTGATAACGAAATTTAATTTGTATCTGATGTGGTTTTTGTCCAAAAAAGTTCAATTATCTATTTAAAAATTCTTTAGATGCTGACAGTTGATTGAATAGATAAAAATAAGAACATGGACAGATTACTAAGAATGTAAATCCCACATGTTAGTATTTGTGTTTGAACTTGTCTATTACATTTATATAAAGGAAAAACCTTCAATAAAAACTAATGTGTCAAAAAAAAAATGTCTTTAGATTCCATCAACAGCCAAAATTCTGGACACATCACACTTGCATAAGTTGTACATTGGACTACGTTCAGCTTTAAAACTTGTTGTTATGTCACACAATCCTGCTCGTACTGCATGTACACACCTTAAATTCATATTAAAGGTGAGCACTGAAAAAGTTTCCCCCACTGTACAGTGTCAGTGTCTAGTATCAAACATCATCGTTCTGCACAGTGAAGCTCAAACATCCAAGTGAGGTAACGATAAGCTAAACACATTTTTAGGTGTAAATAATAATTGTTCTTAATTTATTCCATTAGAACGTAATGTAATGCAGTGGTACTGAAGTCCTTTAAATCTGCTCATAGTCTGAGTCATCTGTGGTTAAAGCCTTATTGATGGATGTGTCATGTAGCAGCACTCACAGCTGACATCAGACCAGCCAACAATGAGGCTGGGTCTGTCAGATTGTGTAACCATGTATTCCTTGTTTTGTCCCTTCATTTACTGTCAGAGCCACATTTCCTCAGACAGGAAATTGGCTGGTCACTTCCTCCTGTCTCATTTACTCTAATGGGCCCATAAAACCGGCCCTGGGTCAGAGGGAAGGAGGCATGCAAAGAATGTCGCTCCCTGTCTAATGAGCAAGATAATTTACTCTTCGGCTTGGACGGGACGATCCGGCTGGGTTTTGGGAGAGGAAAGTGTTTTATGAGTCAGACTGTTGGCTTTGATCAATTGTAGTGTGCAAACTACTTTCTCTCCATCTGTCTTACAACAAAACATGTGAGAGAGGGACCACATTTACAACTGAGAAAATTTAGATTTCCATTTGTTTTGGCACATAGGCCTAATGAAAATCCTTTAATTACTCTCTTGCTCATAGGAAATTCTGTCAACATCTGACCAGTAAAGCTCTTCACTGTACGTGTGGGCTTCCATTCACATGCTCTCTCCTGTCCTTGTCACAAATTGTGAATTTCCCGTCTCGTTTTTTTTTTTTCTTTCGTTTTTTTATTGAATCATCATCAGTAAAAACTCCACATGGCTCTCCCTGACAGGTCTGGCTATCAGCTGGTGATAGTAACAGGGTTCCCACATGCATGATCTCACACACACACACACACACACACACACACACACACACACACACACACACACACACACACACACACACACACACACACACACACACACACTGTAGTGGTGGACAAAGCAGGAGGACAAGTTTCTCCAGAATATATCGGAATAAATGTTATGTAACTAAAAAAAAAACATTGAAGTTGTTTTCCTGTTTTTATGTCCACACCCATACAGGGGCAGTTACTTCACCAATTTGGAAAATACTTTTGGAAATAATTCTCATTATTATGTTGATGATCATCAGCATTTAACACTCCTTTGATTACAGTCAGTTCAGGAAACCCAAACATCAGGGGTTTCCACTATTTCAAATAGCAGTTGCTATAAAATCATTGCACACGTTGCACATTACCTCGATCCATGAATACGACAGTTAGTATTACCACTGGGACTTTGTGTACATCTCCTTGACCTTGTCTCGTCTCTTTAAGGCAGCCTTTTGTTATCTTTTATTTTGATGACAGTGAGAACAAAGCAACCACTGTCTATGCCTAAATTCATCACCACTAAAGTGGAGGTTGTCAGCACGTTGATCGTCTGTCTCTCTGGACTTAAATGAGTCCAGATTATAGTCATTGAAACCTGTGGGGGCTGATTTTGTTCTGTCTCTTTCACGTAAGGTTTGATACAAAATCTTAATGGATTCTCTTTTGGTGTGGAACAGCTGTGTTGTGGTAAAGGCTTTAATATGAGCTTTTAGTTGTTAGTTATAGATTGTAATATTACCATCTTATTGGGTTCTGTAGTCACTGGCATTTTTATGAAACTCCTCTCTAAAGACAAAAGTTATGCACCAGCCGTGTTATGCCTTAGTAAGGTCCAATGCTGGAACATCATATTTCATTTAATATGTGAATTTAATGGTAAATTAATGGTACATCTTTCTCATTCAGAGTGCTTGACTCTGTGTATTGACATCTGATCATTTTTGTCTAAACAACTGAACATTTAAGCATATAGATAAATAAATATACAAGGGAAACATTTTGAGAGCTTTTTCAATTTTATTCAACGTATGAAAAAAAAAACATGAACAGGGTGCAGGGTTTTTTAAAATTGTGATAATTTTGAGAAGTTTTGGAGTTGAGTCATTTTCTCTTAGCAGTTCTTACACTCTGCTTTTGTGGTTCTCTTCCTCAGATGAGCACCATGCCTGGCCTGCCAACCCGGCCCTGTTTCTACGACATTGACCTTGACCCGGTCACAGAGGAGATCACTGGGCTCTTCTGAGCATGCTCCTGTTAAAGCGATCCATATAGGTATTATCACATACACATCAGTACAAACTATTCTACCATTCCAGTGATCTAAATGAGCTGCCGTTGTATCATGATAAATATTTTACAGGTTGTCATTGTTTGTATAACTTGTTACGTGAGGCTTTATTTCTTCCCTGAAGTTTTCAGTTTACTACATTCACTCGGTGCCAGGGCTCCAGGCTGAGAGGTGACACACTCTCTCACTCATTCACACAGTTTAATTCACCATCTTGTTTTTGTCACAGAGTGTGTGATCTCTTTTCAAGACCTTCAGCTCCGTGCATGCGTGCATCATAAAATGCATCTATCCACTGTACGTCGGGCAGGAAATGTTTTGTTACTCTTCCCAGTCACATGTTACGAAAAGCAAAATTACGAAAAAACAAGATTACTCATTTATGCTTTATTTGCACATTAGTGTGATATGCCAAAGATAACCTCCTACAGCCATACCGTGTATATCATAAATGCGTTGCGTGTAGTTAGTTCAAACCATGCTGAATTTTACTTTAATATTTTTTTATGTCTTTTGTGAACAAAAAAAAATACTAAAATGTCTTATAATGGTGCTATAATTCTAAGCTTTTTTACCTGAAATGTTCACAGTTTGTGTATTTATTAACTAAATCGCTGATATACGCACAAAAAGCTGGTATGGCCCTTTTCTTACATCTAATGACGACCAGTATCCTCGCCTCCTGCTAAATGTCCAAGCTGCTGTACTAAGTGAAAATCACTAAAAGTCACAGGTTACACTCATCACTTTGAGTCATTTTTGAGATATTGTTCAAGCATGTTTTTTTCTGAATGTTGATCCTTTATTTCATGAAAGTGTACTAATTTTTAAGATGTTAGTAGAGGTTACCTTAATTTCAATATATATAGAAAACAGTGGGAAAACACTGATTTTACATTTTAATACAACAGTCTTTTGCAGTTTCCAATTCTCATTGCTCATATGCTGGTTTGCATCCAGACTGCTGAATGTAACCGTGTTCTCACAATTCAAGATGCCTACTTCAACATCTAGTTTTGATTGTCTGATACCAAATGGCTAACATCCAGCCTCTGTGTCTCCTGACTTGTCCCCTCTTGGGCTCATCAAAGGACAGAAATAACAGATGAAATGTAAGATGTGGCCATAACTTACGTTTTACTCTGCAATGTCTAAACCAAACATAATTTCAGATTTGAAAGCAGCCGGTTTCCGCTCTGAAAACATTTAGCATTCTTCTCATTGACAACAGTTGTATGTTAAACATTTTGGCTCTCAGAGATCAAACGTTCTTTTCGAATAAACCTTTTCTTTACTCCAAAACCGTGTGTTTGTGTCTTCACACCCAGCAGTTGACTTGTGGCTCAGCCCATCTGTTGTTTGGACACACTTGTTCTCTTCCTGTTGTCTCGTGGTTCTCAGAGAAGTTACCTCAATGCACAAAAAAAACCCTTCCTCTTTCTCTTTCTAACTCCACTCACTCGCTTCACATCACAACTTTTAATTTTTCATCCATTTGCTTGTGTTTTTCCACCAAGTGCATCTTTACTCCCACAGGGGGGCGGCCCTAGTGTTGGAAGCGTGCCCAAAAGACGATGGATCGGGCCCCCAGGCAGCACCTCAGGGTGCAGCATCTGTCATTATGAGGTGTTTGGGTTTGCAACATGGAGCCAATGTACATGTGTGCACATGTGTGTGCCTGTCATAGCTGGCATTCCACACCTGCTCAGTCTGTTATTCTCTGTGTTCACCAGGCAGGATCTGGCACTTTAACTACAGTCGAGGCTGCAGGAATGCTCTCATTTATACAGTAGTGCTCCAACGGCATATTTACCGTGTGTGTGTGTGTGTGTGTGTGTGCTGGGGAGAGAGACTAAACCCTCTTGTTTTGAACTGATGACAGATTTGAAGACATGGTGTTGATGAGGAGGGGGCTTCGTCATTGCTTTGTAATGTGCTGGAAAATCCCCGTTTTGTCAGGTCAGAGTTGTTTATGTTGAGCTTCTGACTTCGCTCTGCCGAAGGAGCCAGTAGTTTAGGCTCTCATCTTTTAGCGCTCATTTTTAATAGACTGGCTAATTTCAGTACCAAGGACAGGTCCCTGTGAATGTCTGTGAGTGTAACTCCTGGGCTGCTTCAAAATGGCTCAAATTATTTGAGGCTGCATTATCCAGTGGATAAAGCAGGCAGCTCTGGGACTCACTGTATCATTTTGCCTTTTGTTTATTTGATTTCTTGCAAATCTGTTTGTAAACTTCCACCACTAAAGTACATTATCCTCTGAGTCCTGCATTATCATGTATAATTGTTGGTACTGGTTGGCTGTGTACTCTCGGCCATGTTCTGTGTTCGGCGTAGCTGGTGAAAACTTGGAGGCAGCAGAGGCCCAACAGCACATTTCTGCTGTGAATGTGGCCGTGAATGAAGTGACACTCTGGAGAAATGGTCAAAACGTTTTACATTTTTTTGAAGATTGCAATTTTGTTAAAGCTCCTTCTTAGAGTTTTTTTTTCTTATACTCTCCACACTTCTTAGACCTGATAACTGTTTGTTCAGTGTGACGTATTGATGACAGGTGTTAATATCTTATTGTATAGGAAAATATTTATTGCTCAACATTTAAGAAAAAACAGGGTTTCATCTTTACAATGCAGTTTTTGGGTAGAAGTCTGTGTTGTCTGGTAACGTCTGTTTTACATCAAACTGTGTTTGGTCCCCAATAATTACCACAAAAATGGATGTTCATTTTCACCCATCTTATTTTGGAGCAAAGCCCTTAATTCTCTGCTTGTGACAAAGTGTCTTGTGAGTTAACCTCCTGCTGTGTCTGCACGGTGCTCTCGCCAGACTTCAACCCTCAGGGCTACATTCTTCAACTCCCAAAGTCAGCTCTGTCTGAAAAACACTGCATTTCCCAACATTTCATTGTTACATTTGAAAAAAAAAAAAAAAAAAAAAATACAGTCCGTGTATCAACTGCATGTCCTGTGTGAGAATGTTTCTCTAAAGTTTCAAACAATGACACCATTTGTTTGCAGGCTGAAACTGATGTAGTGATAGCTCTTGTGCTCTAAGGTCCTAGATTTTTTTCACCATCAGCTAATACAGTCATGTACAGTTCTCATAAAAAAGTATGTTATTACTTTATAAATATCTGTTGTTTGGATATCTGTTCACTAACATATTCTCACATTTAAGTCATGCAGTGATTTTAAGCTTCCATATATAGTCTGCTCTGTGTTTCATTGCCAGTGATCAGCAGAACACAATAGACCAGTTGTATCTGGACAAGGTCCTTGAGTGGATTCCCATTTCCCTTAGAGCAGGAATAGGACAGCAAGTGTGAAAGAAAAATAAACATTTGTTTGTGACAATTACTGAAGCCTACCTCCTCTAAGTGTGTGTATGTAAGCATGCTTTGTGTCTTTAATTTGCCCCTACATTACTGTTCTATTGAGTGGAGACCATGACATATCCAGTAAGGCTTTCACTTTAATGAGAACCTCCTTCCCCCATCTCACTCCTCTCTCCCATCCCCCCTCGTCTTTCAGATGACATCAGCACTACTGCTGATGGGCCAGCTGTGCTGAAGGTCATTGACTAACTCATCTATCTACATGTTCTGTACAACTGTAACGAGGTTTCCTGTCTCTGTTCACTCGGTCTTGCAGGCACGCGTTTGAAATTATTCTGTAATTTTACAACGAGCGCAGCCCGAATCATGAATTAACAATGTGCTGCTTTACTAGTCTGAGATCACTTTGTGCCGCAAAGGTGATGAGGAATTTTATTCATGAGGATTTGGACATTCTGTTGTTAGTAACATCCTACTGCATATTCACAGTTTAAACACATGCTCCTGTGGGAGCAGAGCAGTGTAACCACAGTCCTCTTTTCTGCAGCTTCAGTGAAACCGTTGGGGTCACAGGGGAATCCCAGTGTCAGTTACATCAACTGTGCTTTACATTTTCCCAGTTTGTCCTGAAGTACTTTCTGTGTGCAATGACTCTTTAAGCTCTGAAGTATACTTAAGAAGTGTAAGTTGTGCTGTCGCGGCATGTTATTGACACATTTATGTCCTGACAGTTGCTTGAATTAATCCAGAAACTGAAAGAGACCCAATGAATGACGTGGCTCTTTCTGGGTCCATCATCAAGGATACTGACTATCATAACCAAGGTTACATCTTTTATTGTGCTCTGTAGACATATTAATATTTCTACAGAGCACAACATTAATGTAAACGAAGTTGTCATATTCAAATGTGCACTGTCTTGCCCATTGTTACCGTACCTGTTTCAGGGGGACAAACAGAAATTTAACAATTTCAGGAACCATTTTGAAAAACATTTAAAAAAAAAAAAAAAATTTAACCAAAACCATATCAGTGTTTACAAAACACAGAAGCAAACATATAAAACTGGACTGGAGAGTCGAGGCAGTAACACTAATATACTTTACCCCTTTGAGATTTCCACCTTTGTTATGTCACATTTATTGAGGTTTAATAGTGATTAAACTTACCTGCGGTGTCTTTAGAAGTGAAAGTTATAGCTTCATGTCAGTCTTAACTGCAGACAACTTACCACATTTTCTAGTGTTGTTAGAGTGAAACCACACGCAACATAGCCAGCAAGCTGCTTGTTTATTTTGTGGCGAACTGGACATGTAAATATCGGTGAACTGTCTGTTTCACCAGCAAGGAAAATCTGGAATGCTGAACAGAGTTCTCCACATTAGGTGTTGTGTACATTGATTGTTTGCGTCAGATATTCCTATTAGCTCGTCATGTGTCTGTTGTTACTTGGACATGATAACATTACAATTTATCTGATTAGATCTCCATGTGCCCGTTGTACTAATGTAGTCAACACTGCAGAGAGGGAGAGAGAGAGAGAGAGAGAGAGAGAGAGAGAGATGCCATAGAGGCTTGTTTGGAGGCTGGCAGGAACACTGAATTACAGGACAGTAATTTCACTGTAAATTCTCAGAAAGGTTTGAATGGTTTCTGTCACAGTGTGACCTCTCATCAGCTTTGAAGAACTATACAGTACTGTGCCCACTGGTTTTCTTTATCAGTTAAAGAATGCTGAGCTTAAGTAAGTCTTTGTCTATAAGTCCACGTCAATCAAGACAGGTTCAAGTCTCAAGATTTCTCTGAACAAATCTTAAGTCTCAAGGTTTTAGGGGCAAGGCATGTCTCAACGTTTTATTAGAACCTTGCAAGACCTTCTGGTTTCAATGCTGATCTTTAAAATGACACAGCATCCCCGTCAGAAACGGAAACCTGCAGATTTACAGTATGTAGTCATGTCAGGGGAATTAAGTTTCAAGTAAGTGAACTCTCACATCAGTAAAGACCAGGTTAAGTCAGTTAAAGTCATTTTTACAAGGTCAAAACATGAGATTTAAGTCTGTAAGCAAATGTCAATAACTTTAAATGTCAAAGAACTCAGTCAATTGTCACTTGGACAATATTATTTCTTCAGTTTTATCTCATCTGTTCACATTGATAACTTCTTTCCCCCAGCAGTCTGAGTGAAGTGACTTCTTTAGTTACCTTCAGGTCAAGTTGCTACTGGATACAGTTTTCAGGTCATAAACCTCTGGGATTTTATATTTCCACAGATTATTTCTCTGTTCAAAGTGTTTGTTTGTTTGTGTTGCTGAACTGTGTGTTTAGGTTTTGGTTTTTGATTTAGCTGCAGGGACCCTCAGTCTAGGCCTGTGTGAACTTGGCTTTGAGCACCCGGGCTGTAATTTGTGCGTTCTAAAATTCCAAACAAAATACATGGCCTAACCTTCAATTAACATTTAAACCTGAACATCATCTCCCCATCAGAGAGGCAGAGCTGCTCCACACTAACACACTTCATGAGGCATCAGTACAGTGAATCCTGGAAAACTGTAAACTATATAAACAACAATAACATATGTGCAATGTGTTAAATAGAGAGCATAGATCGGGGAATTGAAAAGTAGATTGTTGCTCTATTTTTGAGCTTACATTTGTTTTACAAGGGAAGAAGCAAAGAAGAAAACTGAAATAAGAGATACCATCTTGAGAGTCAATCTGGATCAACAAAGGAGAAAAATGCATGTAGATAAACAACAAGGCTGCATTTAGTGAGAAATTCTACATAGATTGCTGTGATTGTTGTGTTTAATTGTGTAGCTAGTATTGTGATAGGAATCAGTCTCACCACATTACCAAAGAAGTTTATTTTCATGTCAAAGCAGATGTTACCTGACCTAGTTAACCACAGGAGAGAGATGAGAGAGGAGATGTTGTAATGTTGGAAGAGGTTTTATATATTTGGCATTAGCAGCTTCACTATAGTAAAAAACAAAAAACAAAAAAAAAAGTTAATATAATAAATAAACTTCTCCATTCAAAATTAGATAGGGTATCATTTAAGTATCAAAAGTAATATTCCTCATTGTTGTGAATATATAAATCAATGCAACCTCTGGTCCACTCAGTGGACCTGCTTCATCAGGACTTTGTGGGTCTGGTTTGATCTCATTTGATTTCATTGGCAGTGGCCTGGCAAATAACCCCACATCTGTCTTCAGACTGCACACAGTGCAGCGTAAAAACAGGAAATTCAAATGAGAAACAACCAAAACCGTTTCAACTTATATAGATTCCCATTGGTCATACTAAGAAGTTAACTAAGAAATAAATTTAGATTAAGTACAGTGAGAGTACAAAGTCCATATTTGTATTAAATGTTTTTGTGTGTGCAGGACTTGTACATTTGATCTGCCACCTGTTTGTGTGTCCTTCTACCCAATCCCCTTAAAAGAATGTGTGTATTTCTCCCATGTTTCTTCTACACATTTTTTTTCTTATATCGTGACAAAGCACCAGTTTTGATTTAAAAGTTCCTTATGGCTCTCCAGGGACTCTCGCAGGTTTTGTTTGATGTTTGCAGAGGATTTCTCTAAACCCTGCACGATTTCTTCCCGTATGTCACTAATATGTGTTTTTATTGTACCCCCCCCCCCCATCAGCACCGTCTCAGATGCTGCAAGGCGTGCCGCGGCGCACCGGAGCCCCATGTGATACTGAAGGGAGGTGTTGGAGATGGAGGAGGTGGGGGCGTCCTAAAAGAGTTTGCTGGTCATCACACTTCATCACTCCAGATCCAGGCCACCCCGGGGCGGAGCTGCACTGTACCGAGCTCGTAATTTGGACGCTTTGGATACTCGCTTTCTCCAACACAGTCGTGCTATCCTGGTCGTGGAGGGGTTGTTGTGTTAGCCTGACCGTAGCCAAAGACGCGAAGAGTTCACCTTTGTGATTGTTCGCCATGGGAGCAGAGAGCTCAGTGCAGCGGGACGGGAAGAGCCAGGAGGATACCTCAGCGTCAGCTTCAGCCTCCGCCGGGGAGCTGGGTGCGGAGGTGAAGGTGCTCCAGGAGGAAAGCAGCGTCCTCGACAGCAAGGTAAAGCCTTTACTGACGCCTTTTAATGCCTGTCACTGTGAAGCAGACCTCCCTACTCGGTGGGCACGGAGACAAACCAGAAACCGCAGTGTTGTGTCACATTTGCTGAATTTATCCTGCTGCCCAGTGTCTGCCGTGACGCTTGTTACTTTTTTTTCCCACATCAGTCAGTTTACCTGTGTGTTTGCAGACAAGGTCTACCTGCCGTCTCCCCCCACTCCCCCCCCTCTAAATTTTATGCGTCTTTCTCTCCGTGCGCATCAGTAACGTACTGCAGCGCACAGACTCCGTGTGCGCCTTGACGCCGATTTTGCTGAGTAATGGCTCGAGTTGTCTGCAGTCCCGCGGTAATAAAACGCCAGCAGCTCAGCCCGGACCACATTCACAGGCTCACAGGCCACCTGGGCTCAGGCTGTTACTCAGCATCTTTCTGGTTAACGAACAACCACACATTAATTCTTTGCTTTTGGCAGTTTTTAGAGGTCTTACACCAATCACAGCTTTGAAGAGAGCAGGTACTGAATTAGACTGTTATACTTTGACAATGACAGGCTCAAGTCAGGTGACTTGTGATTGCACTCTTTTATCATGCACTTTACAATTTATTTCCACAAAAGAACAATCATTTTACTTAAAAATAAAACAAAAAAACAAGTTCTCCGTGCAGAACTTCATCTAAAATGGACTGTTTTCTGTTTATTATACTTGTTCATACTTAAAATGGAAAACAAGATAAAAAAATTACATCAAATTAAAAACATTATGTAGCATAGCTATAACAAATGTAGAAAGCAACAGAAGTGCATTGCGTGGCTTCTCCACAATAACAGAAAGACTGTTTTCTTTCAAACAGAGCTGAAATGAACCGTTTCTAATCATGCTGATTATGTTTTCTGTTCATCTTTTTGTCAAGAAAATGTAGGCAACACTTATAAATCCAGATGTTCAATTTACAGTGACAGTGAAAGAGAGGAGAGCAGGATATCCTCACATTTGAGAGGCTGAAATCAGAAAACATTTGTCTTTTTTTCCCCCCTTGAATTATGACTGCAACAGTTATTTGATTATGAAAATAGTTTCTGATTAATTTTCTGTTAGTCAACAAAGTGGTTAATCAACCGATCATTTCAGCACAAATCATTAAATAATCAAATCAGGTCAAAGCAAGAAATTTGACCTTGTGACCCCAGTGTATTGATAAACTATTAATGAATACTGGATAAATTACTTTACATTGTCAGTGAACTGGGGGAAAAACCTACGATGCAGCCTGTAAGCAGGGGGATTTTTCTACATACTGGTGTCACTGTGACACATTTAAGTGTCAGGCAGCTGAAGTACAGAACACTGTTGTGTTAAAAACATACCAGATAATAAACCAAATTTATGCTTCATTCACTCTTCTCCCCATTTTTCTATATTTCAATAGAACAAACCGAAACTAAAATGATTTATTTATCAACATGCTCTTTTCATTTCTTCGGGCCTGCACTGTGTTGTGGTCCAGCTGCCATCATCTTATGAGGCATCTTGCCGACTCTGCACTGTTACCTTTGTGTAAATTGCTCAGCAGCGTGCGAATGAATATTTGGAGAGTGCCTACTAATGACTGTGTATGTTTCGCCACCTGCTCTGTTCGCGCCTCGTATAACCTATTGAATTTATTGACTTTTTTTATAGGCGGGAGGTCAACAGGTCAGATTTTGTGGCCCCGTCTCTCTCTTCCTGAAAGGTCACCAGAAAGGTCAAATGACACTGAGGGAGACGTGGGGTGAGGCAGAACGCACAAGGGGCTTAACGTTTGGTAAAGATTTTAAACATAGCTACATTTGTTCATTCTTCTTGAATTCTCAGGAATTGTGTGTTGTTTGCTCATGTTTTTACATGCCGGGGTGTTTGTGCAGTTGTTTTCCAGCGAACTGACATCATGTGTGTGGCAGTTGGATGTTTTGTTAAGCCCCCGAGCTGTTATCACAGGTACCATCACGGTGGCAGTGCTTTCACTCGTATTTTGTCAGTGACATTGGAATGTGTGATATAGTCGTACTCAAGTGTCTATTATGTTTTGTGATTCCAGTTGTGCCAGGGGGCGAAACAGTTTGTGAATGTAGACTCAAGTTTCTTCCTCTGACAAAATGTCTCTCTGTGTAGCAGGTTGGTGGCCACAGTGTCTGCACGTTCGGCCAAAATACAGTCACATTGTTTGTTTGTTGTTGCACTCACATTCCAAATCAATAAAAACAGGTGATTGGCAGCCAAAGCGCCGGCATATCAACGAGATATTGAGTCAAATCAGTGACACAGATTTTAAGGTGATTTAATTTCAACACGATGAGCTGGAAGATCTTCACAGCTTCACAGCTTGAGATGATTTGTCTCAGTGAATTTAATTGCTGTTCTGTTTGGGAGCTAAACGCTGTGAAGTTCACAGTCAGACTGATAAGACAGATTTACGGACATACGATGATGAAAGATGACAGATATGATGCTATGACGATGAGTCATGTTTGGTTTACGTGTTCTAACACGTTCAGATTGCAGCCGACGATTTCTGTGCACATTGATAGTAACTGTGCACATGTAACTGCTGCTTAGGCAAAACCTGATGGAAAAGGGCTGCAAGTAACAATTAGTTTCATAATCCACCAATCTACCAGTTATTTTTTTTAAATTAGGTGATTCATCTTTTGGTCTGGAAAATGTCAGAAAAGAGTGAAAATAAGTGAAAAACTTCCTGAAGTGCAAGGAGATGACATCGCATTGTCCAAAACCCACAGACACTTAGTTTACAGTCTCATAAGACAAAGATTTTAGCTGCTGGAACAATAGAAAATTTGGCATTTTAGCTTAAAGATAGACTTTTTAAAGGTTAATCGATTATCAGAATGCTGATTCATGCATAAATCGTTTAATCAAACACTTGTGTCACCTCCAGTGAGGAAAAGCCTTCCTGGATGCTCTGAATTTTCCAACAGCTTTTGCTGTTTACAGGCAAAAACCTGTACAGTTTGTTATGAAGCACAGTGCACCGTGACCTTGGCTGTTGCACCAAGTATTTTATTCTTGAACCATCTCAGGGAAGGGACTGTGCCATGTATTCTCTGTAAGTGATACACACTTATCTAAGACGAAAGCAGTGATTTTGAAACCATCTTTATTCAGATTATAATGAAGAACGTAGAGACAGACGTTATTTGAAATGGCTGGAAAAAGGTCACATGAAATATCTGGGTATATTTGTATCGGATAGAGTGTTTTGGTCAGAGAGGGAGTGTTTATTTGGTTGGTGAAGTGTGTGCTTGGTTGAAACGGATGGAGCCTTCCTGCTTGATGCACAGTCGATAAATATCCTCCTCACTCCACAGAGGAATTTTAGCAATGCCTCTCTCTCTCCACCACCACCACCGACCCGCCTTCCTCATACCTCTGTCTCCAGCAGCCTCACAAGTGTTATCAAAATAATCACATTAAAGGTCGTAAAAGGGTGTTTACACAGTTTGCAGAAACACGGATTACTTTCCTGAAGCTTGACTTGTTGCGACCTACGGCACAGAAAACATGGTGTGTTTCTGTCTGTCTGTGCCATGTTTTTATTTCCCAAACAGACATCCAGTGTCACAAATTCGTCTCTGAGATCTCTCTCTCAGAATCCACTGTCAGACAAGGAGTCCGTATCATATCTGTGTTCATCTGTTGTTCACAGTGTGGGACAAGAGCGTCTCTCTAATTCTTGCAAAAGTTTGTGGAGGTATTTTGCGAGGCTGGAATTATAGGTCTGCTAGGATACATAAACATATCTGTGGGTCTGTTGAGAAGGGCGTTATGGGTAACCATAGGTTGCAGATACTTGCAGGTGACAAACTGACTGATGGAGCGAGACAGAACGAGAAAAGGAGCTTCCTTGCACGTTCATTCTGCCTAGAAAGGCCTGTTCAAGCCTTAGGCCATGGTCACATTAGCCTTTCATTCTCCAAAATTGCTCCATGTTCAGGTTTAAAAAAGGAAATGATGAGCAGAGAGATCTCAAACTGTGAACAGTCTGTGGGATGGACGCTGTAGTCTGGTAGTGTGGTGTTATACGTAACAAGGTTATGGCAGAGCAGGAATAATGTCGTCTCCATGTGCAATCACAGTGAACGGTGTTTCTGTTGTTGGACTGAGCTCATCCAAATGTTGAGATGAATAAAGGCGAGCTCTGAACTGTGAGTTCACCTGGAGCTAAAATTCATCTGTGGTGTTGGTTTCAGCGCTAAACAGAAGTGTAAACATAAAAAATCAGATCTGTCACTTTAAAATAAAGCATCTCTTGTGATTTGCTTGTATGCCATGTGATTCTAGATTCTGGTTTGAACGTTTCATCCCCTTTTTCACCTGTAACTGCACCCAACAGTGGTGTCACAGTGTACTGACTCACCTTGCTGTACACTTTTACATCACTGCAGCAAAGTTAAACCACTGGAGATCAGAAAACAAGATTTTCTGGACGTGTTAAGTTGCTCTTTAAGCCACGTGGAATAATCAACATGTCTAATTGACAGAGCATTACAGAGCATGTGTACAAGAGTTTGTTTCTCTTCTTCCTTAGTTTCTTAATCTACTTTCCTTATTTGCACCCCAGCTAGACAGGAACTTTCTATAAATACGTCGTCACTGGTACTGTTATGAAACTACAGTAAATGGAGGTGTGCTTCAACACACAAATAAACAATGGCAAACATGCCACAAATAACCACCTCAACATGAGACCTGCATCACATGTCAGGTTCTCCACCCATCACAATAGCAGCACCAGGTGACTCCAATAATCCTACATCATGTTATGTAATGTAATGTGCGCTGATTAAAGCTCGTATGTTCCTGTATAATGAGCTGCGGCTGATCAGACGCTGTTGTGGCTCTGATTATCCTGTTTAGCAGGGAGAGTGGAGGGGGGAGGCGGAAGGGGTCAGACAGAGGATCCATTGAGGATGGGCCGGGACAGGGACAAGCCGGGGGCCCCTGTGTGCAGCGGCCCAAAACAAGAGGAAGGAACCAACAGGGGAGAAGGTGGAGCACCGTTTTGGGTGGGCAGGGGAAGAGGGGAAGGGTGTGGAGCTCAGAGAGAAGAGGGAGAGTTAGAGGGGGACCCGCCAGCGTGACATCAAGGCAGATGAATCAGCCGATTGTTCCCTTAGTCCTCCCTCCTGCCTGGTTTTAACAGGCACTGATGACAGAAGTTGAGTGAAAACGGGCTCGGGTACAAAAAAAAAGAGCAAACTCAGTGTGGTTCGTTAGTGTGTGTGTTGAAAGTGCAGGTATGGAGCCTCCTGTTGTTGCCATCACAGGACCCGCAAACTGATCACAAATCTGTAGAGAGAAAAAAAAATTCGTTTTTCACAAATCTGTTTTTCAAAGCTCTATTTGGAGAAGATAGACCATTAGTTTAGTGGATTACTGAGATGAAAACTAGAGGTGATGCAGCATTTTTTTGTAAAATGAGTTAAAGCTGCTCCCTTAAACTAAACTGAATCTGAAAATTTTTAAAACAGGCTGACAGTTTCTGTCAGGAGAGACAAAGTAATTGAATACTTCAGTACTTTGGCTGGTGTTTACATGTCTTATAGTTTGTCTGTGGACAGATTTTGTGATATCTGTCCACAGCGATAGCGTCACAACCGCCCAAGATGCAGTCATGAAACTTTACAGGAGTGTAGTTGAGAACAAAGGCCAAGTTTGAAGATTTGTGTGGTGTGACCCATGAACACTGGGTACTTGTGTAATAATGTAGTAATAACAAGTGAGTTTTCATGGGTCAAAATGTCAACATGTTGACGGGTGTTGCAGCTGGTGTGACCCCCATGGCAAGATGGTCTCTGTTGTTGATTGTAAGAACTTAACTAATTCTGTTAACATTTAGTTCTGTATAGATGATTTGTTTATTTTTTTATGGCATTTTATGCACTGCAGATAAATTATAACCATTCTGTAAGTCACACCAGATAATTTTCCATCATGATTTCATGTCCAAAAAAGAAATAAAATCAAATTTAGGATTCTGTTTTCTCATTCTTGTTGAGGAGAAACAGGAAGTGGCTTTCTGCTAATTTGAGTGTCCCTCAGCCAACTTCCTGTCTCCCATCTCTCAGATTCACTGCCAGTCACATTACAGTAAAAACACAGACGTGCATTTGAGGATGTGAAAAACAGCCCTTTTGTTCCTCTCCCCTCTCCGTCCCTTCAGTTTTCAATGGTTAGATCTAATAATGAGTTCGCGGGACAATATCAAATCCCAAAATGGCATCAACATCAAAATGTTACATAATATAAGACAACACGATGCTTCTGTTTTTTCTACAGTGCTTGTTTTTGTTTTTTACAGTGTCTGTGCTACATTCCCAGCTCTTTTTTTTTCAGCTCAATTATCCATTAAATGACGCCGCAGCAGAGCTGAAACCATCCACCAAATACGCAAATTAACTGAAGAAATAAGAGAACAGTGAACACAGAAAAGCTCATACAGTATGTATTACATAACTATGTTAATGTTTTTGCTTAAAAATGTGGTTGTGGCTGTCAGTTGTCGAACGATTGTACAAATGCACTGGAACAAGTTCTGTTCAATTTTCATTAGTTGGTGGTTCCCAGCCACCTGTGGTCATGGTTCCAACATAAATCTCAGAGACTGATAACAAAAAAGAAAAGCTGAAAAGAACAGCTTTTTTTTTTTTTTTTTGGTCATCATTTGTTGTTGCAGATTGTTTTACATCTTTAGGTCTGTATAAAGTAATCAGTAGTTTAAATACTGTTTGAGTGCACCGGTAATGCTGAGATGCTGACATTAAGAAAAAAAAGTACACATAAACCAGTCGATATACTTTAAGAGATCTCAAAGAGATGAAAGGAAAAAGAGAGGTGGACTGTTCAAGTACTGACAAGTTTGCTTCATGCCATGCTCATATTGAGGCTTAGTTTGGAACTGTGTTAACACAAATTGGAAGGTGACCATCTCTTCAGTTTAGAGGCTAGATTTGCAACGCACAAACACACATGACCCCGCAGTATCAGTGTTTTATCCTTGGCAGTCGTGATGTTGGAGTTGAAGCAAGGGGTTTTCCTCCCTGAGAATCGCTGTCTCGTGGTGATGATGTGTTATTGAATATCCCAGGTCAAGCCCGCTGGGCTCGACTTGTTCACTGCCCCACAGAGACCATTACAGCTGCTCTGTCCCAGTCAATCATTATGATTGGAGCACTCTGCCACATAAGCGACCTTATTTAACGCAGCCTTCCTCTATTGCTCCACTAAGTTTGAGAGGCTTTTCTTCCCTCAGCATCACAATGTTGTGTGATATTTGCCTTAGTAAGCAGAAGATAACTTCTGCCTTATAGCATCATGAATATATGGGGATACATGTCCATGCATAATTAGATTGTAGTCTAGCAAACAATCTGATTAATTCCTTTTCTCATCTCTCACAGAAGCTCCTTTTGAACCCATCATCCGTTCATGATCGTTGTTGGCTGACTTTGGGGGGCTTCAGATAAAGTTATTTACTCCCTTATCGATGTCTAAAAGTTAGAACTCATGAGGCATGCTTCTCATCTCAAAAGAGGAGTCTCCTGGTTTTTACATGTTCAATATTTCAAAAACATTCTCTGTACTGGCTCCTCCACTGCGACACTGTGCCGAAAATAACTTCTTACCTCATACATCATGAGCCTCTGTGGACTAGCTCACCCATCTTTCCTCCACTGTTGTTTCACCCTCTTCTCTTTTTGGTCCATGATTCATTTTCGTCTCTTTCCATGCACCTGTTAGTTCTTACTCTGTAAAAACAACAGTAGAGATGCTCCAGGCCTCCCATTTTGTCTGACTGAAACAAAATGGCTCTCAATCTCACAGAGCTTCAAGTATTTAAGACAACTTTTGGTTTAGGGAAAGATTGTAGTCTTGGTTTAAAGAAGCTGTTTTGTACTGTTGGTAGGAGACACAGTGTGTAGTCATTAATGTACTCCATTTACACTTAGCCACTTCACACCTTTTTGGCAAATTTTAATGCAAACCAATGTCAAAAAAAACCCAACAAAAAACTAAGTCTAAATGCAACCAAGAAGCATTGGTGAAAAACTGAATGAAGATCGCTTGGGACAGGGTTGGAGAAAGAACCATCTTGCCAGATGTTGAAAAGGTGTAAATGCAGCAGGACACATATGCAATCTTTTTTGGAAGTCCCCATCCATGTTTTTATGGCAGTTTATAGGTAGTTGTTAGCTAACAGAGACACATAGACAGTATGTAGCACATATACATTTGATATTATTAAATGCAAATGCCATCTGAGAGGTTTCAACCTTTTACTTTTGCTGTTGCTCCTGAGGAAGAACATTATTTTCAAGACTGCAGGACCTCACATATCAGCAAATAATAAATGTGAGTCATTTTATGTATTAGAACAAACGGCTAATGCTGTTGTTTTTCTGGTGAGAACAGTCTTTGTTATCAACTAAAGGACCCTCTCCCTGAATCTCTGGCTTTTCAGCATCAGAGAGCTCCATCAGGTATTTTTTTTTAGCTCTCTAAGAGGAATGCTTAAAAAGAGTGTTCCTCATTCCCTCCCTCATCCAGTCTTCGATGAACCTGTTCACCTCCTTTTCTGCCTTCCTCTCTGTTGCTCTTTTTTGCACATCCATTTTTCATCAGCTCTGGTCCTGATGCAGCACTAACTGCATCACAGAGCACAGTGGAAGATGTGTGAGGTCATGTTGTGTGTATGCGCGCATGTGTGTGTGTGTGTGTGCGTTTTATAACTGTTTGTCTTTAGTGCTGGTGGGAGTCGGAGCATTTGAAGGACAAATGGTAAATCAAAGCATAGTCATGTGTTGGGCTGCTCTAATCTCTACAGCAGAGGTGTCTGAGATTTACTGTGATGACAAAACACTCGACTCGTATATCACAGTCCCAGCCCAATAACAGTAAAAGCCATTGACCTGAAAACAGAGAGCTGTGGTGGAAAGTAACTCATTACATTTACTCGAGGACTGTACTTAAGAACAGTTTTCAGGTGTTTTACTTGAATATTTCCATTTCATGCTACTTTACAATGCAGCTCCACCACACCACAGGAAAAATGAAATTGTACTTAAGTTACTTTGCAGATTATTTAAAAAACCTGCAATGAGCATATAAAATACAAATTATGTTCACCTCAACCAGATATAATCATGAATTGCTGCTTATGTGCAAATGCATCAAAACAATGAACCAACAATATAACCTACCACCAATTAACACAGACAGGGGCCACTCTGCCTGTTTATTTACCTGCTTTTGGTACAATAAATACCCTTTGTTAGAGTTTTTACTCTGTACGCTTTACTCTGTTTTTACAGAGATTCATGTTTTCCTTGTGTTCACTCAAAGCAGTTAAAGTTTGGAAAAGTTTGTGGTTAAATAATAAAAAGGTCAGCACTGATTTAAAGCATGAGATGCAGCACGGCACTTGACGCAAAGTAATTTTTATGGGACACAGTTGTCCTTAGGGACCTTAGGGAACTTGGACATTTATTATGGCACTTGTTTCTGTTGTATCTGTATATTTGATTTTGCCCAAGTGACTCCAGCTGTGATTTAAGGAGTCGGGACAGACCTCACGCAGCAAAAGTGCTTTTGTCACAAACCGCATACTGTATATATACTGCTGCGTTTGGACTCTGTAAGTGGTGTCTTATGATGCCAACTACTGTCTCAAGATAATTAGAAACAAACAGCAAAGTCACTGCTTACTTATTTGAGCCAAATGGATATGTTGTTTTAAATGGCTCACTGCTTTGGGCACTGAAATATCCTTATTGTCTGTGAACTACCCACCAGCTTGAACATGAACAGGTTTCATAAGCTGTCCTGCTTTTAAAAAAAATACAATATTTCATTCATCACAAGAATTAGCACACAGTAAAACACATATCTCCATCAAGACCAAACAATCTTACACGTCAGTCTAGCTCTTATAATTGAAAGATAAAAGGAAGAAGGAAGTAGACTGATAAACATACATGATTTATTTGTCATGAAACATAGTAAATACAACTCTGTGTGTAATGTGGATTCAACATTTTCTTGCACCAGATCCAGATTGCTGTCAGGATATGCACCAAACTGTAGAAGCTCATAGAGCTCAACCCCATAAATATGTCTGAATTTCTGCATTAAGATCCATACATTATTTTGTCATGAGAATGTGACGAAAATATCGGAAAATGCATTATCTCTCAATGTTAAGGATAGTGATAAAAATTTCCTGGATCTGCGCCAAACTTTAATGGGTTCTTCCTGCCGGGCTCAGATCGGTTTAGTACTTTTTGCGTAATCCTCCTGGCAAATAAACAAACAAACAGACGTGGGTGAAAACATAACCTCCTTGGGGGAGGTAATAATTAAATGCATTAGTCTGAAGAGAACAACAAACAAATTTTCAAAATTGTCATGGAGAATTCTTCATGATGTACTGAGGCAAGAAGCCACTATGATTTAACTTGGGCGTGTTTGTGATTAAGTTATTTACATTTTTTTTAGACTAGATAATTGCATCAGTGGACTAAAGCCCATATACTGTTCCTGCTATGTTAAGCAGACAAATGAAGGTAATGAGATGAGGAGAACAACACTGAGGAGCTGGTTGTATTCTGGCAAGAAAACTGGACTATTTTTAAAGCTGATTTCTTTCACATGTCTCTTTTAACTGTGTTAAAATCAAATGGCACCTAGCAACATATGAAAAAAACTTTCTTAAGGAGACATGGCTGAGGTTTGTTTTGAAATTCTTCGTATCTGGCTCACAGGTAAATTTCTGCTCCTGTGCTTCAAAGCTGCGCTGATCAATACTGGATCAAATAAATGCATGCAATGTGAAACGGGTCGCTCATATTGACAAACCCACAGAGAATTAGTTCTACAAAGTGTTTTAGTGTCTTTTCACTACCTGGCCAGCACCAAAGAGCAGAGCGTAGTGGAGCAACATGTTCGTTATGCAGTAACCAAGACTCCACTGTCTGTGCTAATAATAAATAAATAAAGATCAATAAAGTTGTTCCCAACTCAATTCAATTCAATTCTCAGCTCAATTCAGCTCCACTCTTCATTCCCTTCTTTATTTGAAAATCATTGAATTTACTTCTTGCTGCTGCAGAGGAAAGTACAGATTTCAACTTTAAGGAGCAACATGTGCTGCTTCTCAATGACAGACTGTGTCCAAAAATATGTGAATTGGAAATGGAAAATGTCCTTCAAGTATTTGAATAGCTTTGAGTTTAAGTGATGTATTTAACCCTAAATGTTGTTTGTGTGCCAAAACTTAGATCAAACATATCAACATTATAGGGCAATGATCTATGAGTAATTTGAGGCCTAAAGCCATAAAAACAATGTCTGGTTTTAGTGTCTCACTAATTAAATCCATGTTTATAGGTTCTGAATACGTTCCAGACACCCCTCCCCACCCCCCCAACACCACCACCAGTCATCTTCTTTTCTCACATATGACTCTGGAGCTCTGATGCTTATCAGGGCTCAGAGCTCACTGAAGGGGGTGGATTTGTTATTTCAACCCAGTTAGAGAGGCAGGCCCCTGGGGTCAAACGCTGGCCAGTGCGGCCTGATTATGAACGTGTCCTGGGGGGTCTTTTTTCTGCAACAAGGCTGTTGTTGTTGTTTGGCTCCGTTTGCTGTTCAAGTGTAGCAGCCGCACAGATGAAGGGGATGGGGGTGATGAAAAACAGACAAATTGTGGGAGGTATAGAGATTTGGGGTTAAAGGGTCAGTGATGCACTGATGTAGGTAGAGGAGGACAACCTGGTTTCATCTGCTGTCCTAAAATGGCAGCTAACAGGTGTGTGTGGACGCTGCAGCTTCAGGGTCAGTCTTTTAGTTTGCATTTCTTTCTTTCTGTCATACCCCATCCTTTCCTCCCCCTCACTCTCTCTCTCTCTCTCTCTCACACACACACACACACACACACACACACACACACACACACACACACACACACACACACACACACACATTTGGGTCTTGGCTTATTTTATCCTTCTGCTATTTTATTTATCTAATTCAATGTCCCTCAGCTTCTCTGTATGTGGACCAGGCTTAAATCAGATACAGCTGACAGTCACACAAGCTGACTGATGTGGTCTCCAGTGCTGAAAGGCTGTGGACGTCATATCATGGAATTTTCTTTTTTCTTTTTCTTTTTAAATATTCATTACTTTCCAAAGAAATTTTTTAATATATTTTATATTTTTTCAACTCTGTTTCCTGTTTTGAAACAGAAGTTTTAAGAGAAATATAATGCTTGCTGGATTATTTTTTTTTTACTCAAAAAATAGTGAACTTATCTACAAAACATTCAATTACAATATAGATGTAATTTGTTTTCCTACAGTATCTAAAACTGCAATACAGCATTTGACTTGATTAGGACATTATGGTTATGTGATGACAACTGAACTCAAAGTGCTTCTTGAAGGTTTGGGAAAAAAATCTTAAATCTTAAATACTGAAGTATTTAAATCTTAAATACTGAAAACGTCAACAGTAGCGGGAGACACAAAGTGTCCGCATTTTCAGTGTTTAACCACAACCATGACTCTTCCCTAACTGAAGTGTTTTTGTTGCCTGAACCATCCATCTTTTGGTGTGGTACAACCAAAGGATGGATGGTTCAGTGGGCACGATCCATTGAACAGCAGTCCTGTTTTCCCAGGACATATAAGACGAAACCATTTTGTGGTATGCAATCATAATTCATGCACCTGTCATGAAACCTAAAAGGTGCTAGACAACTCCAAGTCAAATCACATGATTTCATGTCAGTTTCAAGTCTGTGAGAACTGGCCATTAACATGAAACAGCAACTGAACATTTGCTTTAAAAGCTGTGTTAGAGGATGCTGTTACGTAACTGGCATCAGTGCATAAATATTCAAGGTGCGTGGTCATCCAAGGGCTGCTGACGCTGTCTTTTTCATTTTTTATTGTTCTTGGATTCTAGGTTAAAATAACATGAGGCTGAGTTGGTGCCTACTAATACTGACTGAATGTAACTGATAATGGAAACACTGACTTTTACAATGACATTATTATTTTTAAGCTTTATAGCTCTCCGTCCAGAGTGAAAAAGACATTACATAACTGTTTCACAGGCTGAATAGTTCTCCACATGATGAGTAAAGTGGAATGTCCCCCTTTAAGTCAAGTCTCAGGTCCTCATTTTGTGACCTGAGTCCAAGTCTCAAGTCTCTCAGTTTGAGTCATCCAGTCCTTAGCAGGTAAACTGTATTTTGCCATGAATCAACAGGATGATTCAGTGTGAACTTTCAGCCAAATAAGAGACTCAGTGTTTTCTTCATTCCTAAATTAATAGAGGGGAGTTTTGGCACACAGAGATTGCGTCTTTGCCAGTGAAGAGTTGACGGATTTATTGTGACCTGCCTTTTTTCCTGAAAGCCACCATAAATAAAATCTCTCAGTCAAACCTGCTCTGCATACAGAGCAGAAGTGAGCAGAACAGCTGGGGACAGAGAAGAGTAGTAGATCTGTTATACATCTGGATATGACTTCATGTCGTGAGACTTACAATCTTTTGTTTGACTTTATTTGACTTGTTCATTGTTTTTTTTTTATTCCACTTCAACCTTCTCTGCACTGCACAAACACACACACACACACTCACACTCACACACACACACACACACACACACACACACACACACACACACACACACACACACACACACACACACACACAGGAGCACAGGTACCCTCAGTCCGAGCACCTGAGCAGAGTTAATGGCTTGTGGAAACAGTGAGAGTGTTCTTCGGGGGTCTTGTCAGGCTTTGATCTTTGGTATGTACTGAATGTGGGGGTCAGGGATAATAGATTGGGGGCTGGCAGGGGTGAAGAGACATGAAGGGAGAGGGAGGGAGTCAGATATGATGGTCACACAGGCCCCTGAAAACTCCTCTATATAGACCTGGATGTCATATTTATTGGTAAATACCTCTCACTGCTTATTTTATCCTGCTTAGAAGAACATAGAGGTGAAGTTTGATTCATCAGGACTTTTCAGATGATGGTGGTTAAGTTGGTAATCAGAGAGATGTTCTTTCTTTGAAATGTCTAAGCTTTTGGGTGACTTCTATAGACCAATGTCTCAAAATCCACCAACCAACACCTCGAAAGCTCAACAATGGACACTTAATATCATAGTTTGAACAACAGCCAAAGTTAAAAAAAGAAAATTGGAATTTACTGAGAGATATTATATGTCAGAAGATTCATATTTATCGTACAGACAAAAGCCAGTATCAATCATTGCATCCAGCTGTCTGCAAGATAACAAATAAGATTATTTCCCAAAATGTGGAATTCCTCCTTTGTCTCAGCACTTTGAAAGACTCTCTTGTGCCTAATCTGTGTGTTTAGTTGCATTTTCTCTGCAGAGAACAGCATCTTCTTGTAGCAGGAAGCTCAATGAAAGGAAATCCAGGTGAAAATTTGTTTCTCTTTAAAGATCTACATCTCCTTCTGCTCCTGAAAAATCCTGATATTTCGTGGTAAAAATCAGTAAGAACCAACTATAGTTAACCTTTCCTGTAGACTGGGAGCCATTAAGGAAGGGCGACTCCCCATCGCTCTCCCTCAGTATATTCTTCTTCATCTTTGTTCTCCTCATTCTGACTCTCTGTCTCTCGTCTCCTCTCCTTTTCTGTCTTCGTGTTTCTGCTTTCACCTTCTCTCAGTCCTCCTCTCTGTTTTTATCTACCCTCACTCACCCACACCCTCCTGCGGCGTCATCCTCCTTTCGTCTTCTCTGAGACTGTCCACACCTCAGAGGTCAGAGGTTGTGAGGTTAACTGTCACGAACAAACTGCGACCCCACAGAGAGTCTTTAAGCCGATTATCTCCTACTGCGAGTTCGCTTGTGCGTACATATGTTCGTCTGGGGGGAACACTAACGTGACTACAACACAGTCGTTCACCAAGACAGTTTTGAAATTCTTATATTTTTCTTTTCTTTATATTTGTACAAAGTTAAAATCTTAGGAAAGTCTGAAGCAGTTTTTTGAAACATTTTTCTTCTTGTGCATTTTCAGCAGCACCTCGTCGAGTCATTGTCAATATACTGGCTATAAAATGACCACGTTAACCAGATGGAGTAAATTTATGACTGCTGTTCCTGCTTCATCATTATTGCCTTATGATTGACGTTTATAGCTAGTTCTGTGGTGAGCTGGAAAATATTAGCCTACTGTATCCGATATCAAATATATTCAATCCAGAACTTCAGCTACGCTCACCCACTATTCTGCTGCCTGAACCTCTATTTCACTTTGACCTTTAAATCCATCTTGATGATAACTTACTGTATAAATCAGAACAAAATAGGTTTTTTAGAGGAAACCGAATCAAATGCAGCCCTTTTTGGTACATGGAAGCTCCTAAATCAATTTCACCCTCAGTCAGGCTCCTCTAAGCTATTCCTGCTGTAATTTTGATACCATTTTTGATATGATGTTTTATTTGAGTGGGCCATTTTAAAATAAAGGTCACCAGTCCTCTTTTTACATGCTTAGTTCTTCCTCTTCTGTCAGACTGTTCTGAGACCAGAGATCTGGGTTTGAGTTGTAACTGGGCAGCTGCGTCACCCTCCTCTTTTCCATTAACCCCCTCCTCCTGCGTTCTGTGTTTGGTTTAAGGGATATAAATCTCGTCTTCTGGCCTTCATGGAGTGATTTAGGAGACAGCAGGTCGTCTCTCTCTGGGAGCCACTGAGTACAGGGGTACAGCCAAGAAGTAAATGAGAGAGGCAGATAACAGGAATCAAGAATCAAAGATTAACTGGTAAAGTGAGAGAAAAGGTCGTAGGAAAATGGCAAAGGATAAAATCTAATCTTTGCTACAGTGCTGATGCTGAAATTGGAAGGATTTTAAGTTTACTATCTGGTTTTTGCTTTCACAAAGTGAACTGGACTAATTAGACTTATTGGTATTTCTTTGTCATTTAAATTGTGCCAAAGACAATTTCACACAATCGCTTCCCCAGGTGGCAGCAAGACAAAAGCGTTGCTTGCTGGCCAAAAATTGTGGCTTTATGAACTAAAGGCTCAGCTCCATGTCTTGGAGACAGACCAATGTTAACATATGCATACTTTAGTGATTCAGTGCATGAACAAATTATTCTGTTAACACCTTTGCTGAGGCCAGAATAGGAAAGAGTTGTTGCAGTGCAGCTGAGAATGAGTAAAACCACAGCTCTGTCAGCCAGTATGACAGCAGTTATTAACCCCTATCTCCCAGCACTTTCTGCACTTCTTAAAAACAGCCAGTGAAATGATATGTCAATGGGGGAGTCAACAGGGTGACTTCACCCAGGTAATGTGAGACTTCGAAGCACAAGACACGTGCCATTTTTGTTTTGATTTCTAGGATAAGGCTGACTTTAGACTTTATTTTTCTCATTGTTAATAAATCCCATGAAAAGATTATAACCATATAAAGCTGTAGTCTGTCTTGCAGTACTTTTTTACTTCATTACTCTGTGGCTTTCAGGCCCAAGCCCAATGAATTGTAATTTCCTTATACAGCTGAGTGTTGTAGGTTTGTTTTTTGTTTTTTTTGTTTTTTTGCCAACATTACTCAAATAGAAGTAAAAGAACAACTGTTTAGGGCAATTTTCATTGATAGATCAATACATGCTTGATGAGTATTTGTGCCAGCAGGACAGTTAATGTGTGATTGATTCTGCATGAACAACAGGACGTATGTTCATAGTAACTGAGCAGTACTTGTCAGTAGCTTCATACTGTGGCTCATGTTGCAGTTTTCTCAGGATTTCGAAACGGAATGAAAAACGTTTAATATCACCCTCATCCTTTATTGTGGATACCTGAGATTTATGAATTAACGCTCGGAGGTGGCTGTGTTTGTCCACTTCAGCTTTACCTGTTCAGTTCACTGTTACTACCTGCTCCAACACTTTGTGATAACAAGTTGGATGAAACAAATTGTTGCAGTTATTTCTGTTATGTCCAAATAGTGAATAAGCTTTTATCATAAAAACCACATAAGTCCGCTTGCTGGCAGAAATCCAGTGCCTAATGGATGAGCAAGCACTAAAGTGAAAGATGCTGCACAGAGGGAAGGTGGGAGAAAAAATCGTCCTTCATGAGTGTTTAACCTCTAGTTATGAATGAAGATGAGACCAAGTACAAATGAAAAGAGCTGAAAGAGGCTGTAAGAGAGGCGGGAGGCGTTCACTGATGCTTGGTCCCTGTGGCTTAATGTACTTATACCAATACTGTCAGCATATGAACAAAATCATAATGATGCTTTTATTCATCAATATAAATAAGTCTGTTCAAATGTTTTCCAATGAACTAAATCTGATCATAATATACAGAAAAGCAGACAGAAAACAAAACACTTTCCCCTACTGTTTGTTTTTTCCTCCTCGCTGTTGTTTTGTTTTGTGACCATTCCTTTGTGCACTTTTTTGGAGCAGGTCTAAGTCTGTCTTTAGGTCTTTGTGGCAGACCATGCTGACCAGACAGACGTCAAAAAATGCACAACTGGCAGGGAAACATCAACATATTCTGTCTGGGGACTCGTGAAAGGAATTCAGAGCAGCTCAGACGACGCAGAACTTATCAGTTTCTGGGTCAGTTCAGTTTCAGTTCACTGAAATGATAACCTGAAACTGAAATTCTTATAATTCCTACACAGTCATTTCTATATGAGCAGGACATGAGATCCTTTAGAGGACAAACTTCTTTCGCTGCTTGATTACTCGAGAGCTGCTTAACACAAATATTGATGATTCTCTCTGAAGTGTCACAGTAAGGTTAAAAGTTTAAACCTTCCACTCAAGTCTCCATAACTAGAAGTCTGAGAGGGTTGCACATAGATTCAGCCCTAATGTGGTTAGGAGTTAACAAACTCCAGTCCTCTGCATGAAGACCAGACATGCTACACCCCCAGCCACCACCCTGATCACCATGCCCTTTCTTTGCACCTCAACTAAAGTAATTCCTAGCTCTAGCTCTGAATATTGGTATCAAACAAAAATCATGAGGTGCATATTTGTCCAATGTGGATACTTGGTTCATAAACTTAATTTATCCCACACCCATGCAGTCACTGTCGGTCCAAATACTCCTGCCACTGTGGGAATATAGCGGCGACATTTCTGACACCCATAAGAAGGAGTGGCATTTTAATGGTGGTCAGAGGGGACTTACGAGGTAACTGAAGGACAGAGGTGGCTGAAGGGTGAACATTTTCAGGGTGGGCAGAAAAAAGAGGGCAGAGTCAGGTGTTGGGGAGGGGGGGGGGGGGGGGGGGGTCTCTGGAATTTTGGTGAAGAGGACAAGGAATGCTGGGAATGCCAGTCATGAGGTAGACCAGGGGAGGGCGGGGTTGCTGCAGGTCTGGAGGTCAGCCGAGGCCTCACACACCAAATCTGATCAGAGGTCCTGATTGCTTTAAAAGGACAACAGTGACAGCGCCGGCCTCCTCTGTGTGAAAGCACTTGAACCAATGAGCTTTTTATGTGTGTGAGAGTAATGGCCCCTCATATGAAATAACAAGATGGCTGCAGTTGTGTTTGCCTGTTTTCACTCAAGCATTGTTTTCCTGGGTGGATCACGCCTTTTAGACAGGAGGGCACCATAAGCACTTAAAGAAGTGAATTGTACATGACCTCACTGTGAGGTTCTCCGTTTCTCCATGAGCTTTGCAGGGTGGGATCGCTTGGCTTGCAGCGAACAAGAATAAAAAGGCATGGTCATATTGTGTTTTAGCAGTAAATGTGTTCTGAGATGTCTGATTACATCTACAACCAATCACAGTCGCTTGCAGCCGAAGCCGCCTCACCAAGTAGTTTGAAAGATCAGACGCTGATACAAACAGAATCAGATGTTTTGTGCATCCAACAAACATGACTCAAGTTCATTGTCCTGAAATGTAGCTGCCCAGTTAATTAAATTGTGCAGGGGAGGGCTGCTGCAGTACTGACAGAGAGCAGGAGCATATTTCAGGGTTGTGTGTGTGTGTGTGTGTGTGTGTGTGTGTGTGTGTGTGTGTGTGTGTGTGTGTGTGTGTGTGTGTGTGTGTAGAGCTTTTACATAATGTGGCCAAAAGTACTTGGACAGAATTACGCTGAAGTTCCACTGAAGTGAGGAGCATTTCCAAATTTGTTGATTCCCAAAACCTGTTGGACGGAACTGAGTTTAATTAATCAGTGAGTTGACTGACAGAAAAATAGCGGCTATAACGACTATTTTGATAATTGATTATCAATTAATAAGAAATATTATCTAGTTCCAACTTCTCAAATTTGTGAAAGTGAGAGATTTTTGAACTGCTGGTTGAACAAAATAAATGATTAAGTGGCCGATAAAGAAAATAATCAGGAGTAGAAAAGATAAAGAAAATGATCATTACAAATGTTATACATGTCAAATGAGGAATTGTTTGTATGAAATAATGCACACTCCTCTCCTCACTGCAGAGACCTTTGTCTTGTTCCTCCCAAACAATTACAACACCATGTAGGACAGCTCTCCTCCTGATGACCGGTCCCTCCCTCCACTCTTCCACGCTTTTCTCTCTCTCTCTCTCTCTCTCTCACGCCTCTTTTTCCTCATCATTTACTACATCTCTCCGATCTGTCCCAAGCAGAGTGCCTTCTCTGTGGTGTCATTTTTCAGGTCTTTCCTGAAGGACTCTGGGCTGCTGGGAATGGAGCCTGAGTTGTCCATTAGTTAGATTAGCAGCTCTGTGGGGAGGCTCTGGTTCCCTCTCCCCTGGCCGGGGACAGACAAAAGCTCTGGCCTGCCTGCTATTGTGCGGCTGTCAGTCGCTGCAAGAAAAAAAAAAAAAACAAAACTTTGTCAGTTTCACCGATGAGGCGCTGTGAGCCAGGTTGTATCTTTTTAACTTGACTTTGCCTATAATGAAAAATGAGTGTACAATTATACTTTTTGATCCTCTATTGTATCACCAGTGATCCTGAAATATTCCTTTACGCTGTGATGTCGGTATGTTGACAGTGCAGTGAAGTTCTTTTTCAGACTTCATTGCTAACTTACCTGTAACTTGACCATTGAACAAAATCAGCTGACGGAACATCGTAAAAATAATGTTATTGAGGTGTTGTGAGTGTGACCCGGGGTGAATCTACCTATTTTTGGCTCTTGCTTTGGTGTTTTTTGCCTTTCACCAATAAATTGTTCTGCCTGCTAATAAAACTATTTTTGGCTGAATAACACAGTGGCGGCACACACACCATTTAAGGATCTAACAGAGTCCTGTAAGCTGATTCACTGATTATAAAACATGATGGGTCGGTTGAAGTAAAGGTATTTATTTGCTGGTTTGCAGTGCTCTCAAACCATTATACAGTGTATGATGGTGAGTGGTGACAAACTGTGAAACTAGCTCCACGCTTAGCTCGCAGAAATGAGCGGCACTAACCTTCTCATCTCCTAAAGAAAGTATTGTGGAACTTGTGGCTTGTGTCCCTGCTTTTGCTAATACATTCAAATTTAAAAAAAAAAAAACCCTTTCACTCAGAGTGTCTTTGCTTTCTGTCTCTTTTTCAGCCTTTGCAGAAAAATGGACAGATCTCCAGCATGACCAGCCTGAATGGACACTCGGAGGACAACACCCTGGCAGAAGGTGCGTTTATATGTGTGTGTCTGTCCTGTCAAAAGCCTATTGTTTATTTACAGAGTGTGACTTTGGGTGCTGTTCCTGTGGTCTGTGGGGTAAGTAGTGGCAGTGTTTGTGTGTGTTTGTGTCTGGGATTTTGTACTGTTTCTTCAGCGGTGGCAGAAGGTAAGCCTGTTTGTGTGGGGTCGGTTTTCAGTGGGTGTCAGTGTGCCTGCATATTCTTGTCTGCAGATGTCTTCGTGGCTCTGCAAGATCTACTTGATCCTAACCTAATCCCTTTGTCAACACACAGGGGACACCTACATGGGGCTTTTCACATCGGAGCCACACACACACTCATACACACCCACATACCCAACATACTCCTTTCTCTCTCTGTTAACTCACCCACAGTGCATGTACCTGTTTTGTAAATTTGTACTTGGTTTTAGTGTGACGCTGTGCTTCAAGACAAATGCAAATGTATGTTCAGATCACCAGATCCTTGAAATATTGTTCTGATATAGCAGGTTTCTCTCTGGCCCTCCCAGTAACAAACAGTCTTTTTACAGTAGAATCTAATGAACACAGAAGAGCAGCTCATTTGTCTCATTGTTTAATGGACTTGTTAAAACATCGTTCTTATATTTAAAGAGGGCAGTGGACTCGTGAAAGATACTCTAAGGGCACAAGGAAAAATGTTAAATCAATAATGTTAGATAATCATTATCCAATAATAAACTGGGTGAGGTTTATTTCCAGTGAAACGGACATGTGCACCAACCTGCTCTATCTCCAGCTTCAGCCGCCCATCTCCAAAGCTGCGTTTGTTTATTTTCTTTGTCGTTTCTGTCGTGTCTCCCTCAATCTGGGAGGGCTGCAGGGGCGTGTACACCCTCCCCAAATATTTAGCAGGCCGTGACCCAGGCCCCGCACAAAGCAACCTGCGCACATCATAATGTTATAGCCCAGGGGAAGGAGTAACCCAATACTACTTAAAACACAGAGATATGTCACATAGCACTCTGTCAAATAACCTATTTAATAAGCTACTTAATGAAGCGATTCTGTCCGTTTATAGAGTAACCCGATACTTGGTTCAGGGCATAGATGTAGACTGTATGATTTGATGCGGCATGTGGACTGGTAGAAAGTAATTCGGTTATTGAAGTAGTTGTTCATTAGTAACATGGAAAGATGCAGAACAGAAATGAGGGGAGCCACATGTTTAGCTTTTCAGGAATGTTTAGATCTTTCTCATTTGTGCATACACACAACAGAAGCTGCCGACCATTTACTTTCATGTACACAAAACCAACTCCTATTTTATTGTCCAACAGAGATGAACTGTGTGAAGGTTCTGAGGCAAAGATAACTTTCAGTATTATCTTTAAAAATGGACCTGTGAAAAATGTACCCAACCCATATATTAATCTTCAAAGAGGGAAAGAAACCCTAAAGAAAGAGACCAGGGCATACTGTATTTACTCCTACTAATGTCCTGCACCTTTTGAGTTCACACTCTTCTCCTTGACTTAGAAAAGATAATCTTCCTCTGAGAGAATCACGATGCAGCACATGATCAGAGCTGATCACAGATCCGTTCTGATTCTTTCACGAATTGCACGTTTGTATTCACAAACAGACCCTTGGCAGTTACAACAAGACCTTACTTGAACTCTTTTGAATGGAAAATGGACCCGTGAAATTTGAACTGACTGAACAATCAACCAACCAGCTGACAAATATTTGTACATCACAGAGTCTGGCGCTCCCACTTGCAAGAATAAAAACAGGAGACAACAGAAAAAGCATAAGTTTTGAAAAAGCATCAAGGCAAAAGATTAAAGAAGTACAGGGGAGTGAAAGGAAGGGAGATACGCAACAGAGAGAAAGAGAGAAGATACAGGAGTGAAAGGTGTGGAGTGGTTTCTCATCCCAGCACTGTTCAACCTCTTGTGCAGCCTGATAAAGACAGCAAAGCATTGTGGGAGACAGGAAGAGAAGAGGAAACTCTCTGATAACTACAAAAAAGCCCAACAAAAGACGAGCTACAGATCAAAAGACTGACACATGAGCAAACACACGTATGCAAGCACACCATCATAATCTCTCTCTATCAGGTATGCCAGAGTGTTTACAGTTTTAAGGACCAGCCTGGTGGCAAAACATCCAGAGACGTCACACAGCAGCCTGGATAACATGTAGAAACTCAGAATGAAACAGCTAACTTAAAAAAAATACACCTGTTGATTCTGTTTCCATTTTTGATAATATTCTCCTCTGCAGACATGTATGGGCATTCTTAGCAAGCAGGTCTTAGTTTGCCCGCGTGAATGTATGAGAAGCAGAGAGCAGGTATATTACCTTGCAGTAAAAATATTTAACTATCATCTGTCATGGGATATTTAATTAAATTGCTAAGTATTTGTTTAATATGGTATCAAAGTTGGTAGGATGGTGTGGAGTTACATTTTCCAGTGCGTCCGTCAGTAGTCGACCCCTTTGTGAACACAAACTCTGAATCTGTTGGTTCACACGAGGTGACTGTGGCCTGTAAAGTTGATGTGGAAACATTTGTATTTTGGTTATTGGGAAATCCTGAAAATGAAGGGCAGAAAATTCAGGTAAATAAGAAAGAAGAATTGTATAAAGAGATGAATCCAAGCTCTGAGTTGCTTGTTTTAGTTGTTACTTGGTACGGTATTGGTCTTTTGAAGAGGAAATGTGTGGTTGCTGCTTCTTTACCTCTTGTGGAGGGACTTGGGGACTTCTTCTTGGGAGGTCCTCCAGTTTTGCATAAAACAGAGATAACAAATTGGCTGAAATACTGTTTGATAATCATTCTCAAAGTCTGTTTTAACTGGCTTTAGGCGCCAGATTGACTGAGAAGGCACAGAAAGGAGTCCTGGGGCTTAGGAATGCAGAGTTTACACCCAGTTATTTGACAGAAAGGAACTGAATGAATATTACATGGAAATAAAGTTTTGAGGGGACCACTCAGAAATGTCTCTATGCTAACGAGAAGAGAGGGACAAGGAAATAGCCAGAGGAAAAACAGATATGGATAAAGAGAGAGAAAGACATTAACACACAGTCATCTGTGAATGATTGAGCTCTGTATTACTTCAGTCTATAACAAAGAGCATCATTCCTACAAATTCCATCAAAATGAGAAATATTATTGCTTTAAAAACAGTCTCTCTAACTGGATTTCTTTTTGTGTACAGCAGTAAATAATGTTATTGAAGTAGCCATGTTGAGCTTTTCACACTTGAAGATTCGTTGTGTGGTGTGTATTCTGTGTAGACAAGCATACAAGCTTGCATGTGTGCATGCGTGTTTCAAGGGCGTGGGCGTATATGGGGTGCAGTGGCAGCCCAAAGAATGACTTCATAGCTGATGTAATTCACTGGACCCAGAGTTGCAGGTCCCTCCCAGATGGCTCGCAGGCTGCAAAAGACGACAGATGAAGTTTTCTGGAAGGCCTGGGAGGGAGATAATGCTGACTCTGTGAGTGTGTTAGAGTGCTGAGTGCAGTTTGTGTTTATTTGCAGGAGCGCAGGACGTCAGTCATAGGTCAGATGCTGCACGTCTGTGCGCTTCATCCCACTCAAGGGACCACGTGAGCGTGGTTCACCACATGAAATCAATTCATTTAGTTCATTCATCGAAGTGTGTGTGTACAAATTGGTGTCAGATAGTATAAATTGTCCGTCAGAGAAATGAACAGCATTGAATTGAAGAACTGTTGTTGTCTGTATTGTACGCGTGCTGAAATCTTGACGTTTAATTGATAAAAAACAAATCAACAAAAATATTTAATGATCTTTATTTGTTTTAAATAGCAGTTACTACCTAGCCTTGTCCAATGTGAAACACTGTACTACCTACATGTAGCAGTCCAGGTTATTATAAAGTAAGACAGATTTTTCAAATGCTATCCAACCTGCGGTCCCAGGCGTCTCATGAATTGTCAGAGATTATTACATAGAGTCTCTGTGTGCTAAATTTTTATTTCATTTTTTGGTTTCAGGTGCAAACATTTACGAGGCAGATATATTGCACAGTGTGCGTACCCGAAGTGCGTGTGTTTATGTGTGTGGCCGTGATTTCATTCCAGGATGGGCTTACTCAGGCTCGGCTCCAGGGACCCTGCGTAGTCACGTTGCCAAAATGTTCATCATGCCTGTGGAAGGGACCTCTCCCTTCACTTAAGCTCTGTCTGATCTCCGCCAATATGGATTCATGCTGTACAGTCATCATAACACAATCCAGCTGCCAGATTGCTCCTTTTGGTCTTCTGCCCATATTCCTTTTACATTCCAACTGACAACGCTCATTATAGCTGACGATTCTTATTGAGATGTTCTTGTGCATCTTTTTCACTACTGTGCTGTAGGTGTGTGCAGACACTGATCCATCAACCCGCTGCGAGGCATCAGAATGATTTCTCTCCCCTCAGAGAAAGGCAGAGATCCCAGAGGACTGTGTTAGAGAGGCAGAGTTTTAGATCTGAGTGCTTGAAAGCCCCTCCGTTCCTCAAGATCCATCACTGTCTAGTCAATTGTTCAATTATGCTCGTCTGTGCCGCATGTTTTATTTAGTCATTTGTTATGTAGTGGCTGCTTTAAGGACACACTTCAGGGCAGGAGAGGATAAGAGAACTCTATTAGAAAGATGCCATTTGTCAACAGTTGTCTCAGCCTCTAAACTGATCAGACAGGGGGCTTTTTTTCTTTTCTCCTTCTGCTTAAGGAGAGAAAAAAACCATCAGTATATCTATGATACAGCAGCTACATGTCCAACTATGCTCTCCAGCCAGTTGCTAACTGTGTCAGCTGTTTGTTGCTCATCAGGTGGTGCTCATATGGTTTTTAGAGCTTTTTTTTTTTACTGAAAACAGGGAAAATCCAGTGTCGGCCTCTAACTCTTTGTGGTTTCAAAACTATGAGTGACTCATTTTTTAAAATCTGTTGTTTATGTAAAAAATATTTATTAGAGCAGCTTTAATGTTTCTCCCAGAGACATGAGAAAAGACACTTTTTTTTACCTGTTGATTTTGATCTTTGATCTCAGTGTGTTTTCTCAGTAAATGATAGCGCCTCAGAGCCACAGTGACTTTTAGCATTTTAACCTGAAGACAAAAGGGAAGTTTGTTCTTTTATTAGTTTTGCTGTGTATTAGCATTCAAACTAGGAAACAAAAGGTCTGGACATCTGGACACACAAAGTGTACTGTGTGCAAAGTGCACCTTATTCAAAACATGAGGCTAAAAGTTTGCAAGGGAGTGCATCCCTGTCACAGTCGATTCATATGTAATAACTAAACTAACCAGCTCAGCAGTATTCAAAGAACAGTCCTGCAGGGTCAAAAATTACAGTAATAAGGTCAAACTCGTGGTAGGCTCCCACCAGGGCTCTCAGACCCCCCAGGACCCATTTGTTTCCGCAGGCACTCTTCTCTCATCTTTCCCGGCATCAGGGAACCTAATCTCCCTCCTCAACCTCTAACCTCCCCCAGGCACATGGAGGATTGAGAGAATGGAGCAGGAATGTGACTGACCCCTCCTTCTCCTCCTTCTTTAATGGTGTTGTGGCCCCTGTTACAATGCAGCGAGTATACATATACTATAATAAGTCAATTTTTTCCTTGCAATTAATGATAAAATCTTCTTTAAATAAGCGCCAAGAATGTGTCAGTGAGGTGAGGTTTTTCACTTATGTCCCATGCAAGAATTAAGTGTAATCTTCTTGGTACTGGATACTTGATACTTCAGCGATCTGCCTCGTTCCACCTTGACTTAAGTTACTGACATTTGTTTCAAGAAAAGTCTGAAAACAACTAAAATTGTTGTGGAAACAGCTGGAATTATCTCACTCAGCTGGCCATTTCAGGAAAAATTAGATTTAATCTCTCAGTGGGGATTAAATGACTTGTTGAGATGAACAATTTTTGAGTATAGATCAATCAAAAGTTAATGGATCCTTGCCAAATCCTAATGTTAAACAGAGCTGTGCATAAGATGGAGGTGAGGAAGATGGATAAGCAGCCAGGAAGAGTGTGAGGGATAAGAAGAATTGTGTAGAATATTTTTGGTTAAGTTCTCATGAAATACAGCTGGGTAGGGGGTAGGAACCCTCTTTTTTTGGCACCCAGTCTAGATGAGCCACTTTTTGGGGTTGGGCTTGGTATTTTTATCAACAACACATTTGGTTTTTAACAGCTTTTCTCCACTATTTGTTGCAAAGCTTCAACATAGGCTCAGTCTGAGTACACACAGTCATTTGAAAACAAAAGATTACGTCCTTGTCAAACCAGATTGATTATTTGACAGTTGATGAGCAGACAAGTCCTTTTCTCTTAGACTTGTTTATAAATGTGGACCATTTCCAAGACCCTTTAATGCCCCAGGAAGGTTTTCTTTTTTTTTTTTTTTAGAGCTCCACTTCCCCATTTTTAAAATGCAGTCTGGACTGGAAGACAAGATGATGCATAGGAACAACTGGAATGCCAAATTGCTGGTGCAGATATTTCAGGAATGCAGAGAAAAGTGAAGACAAGTATAACAGATGGCAAAGCCTGGCTAAACATACTCCTCTGGAAGCCAGTGTTGCTAGCCAAACTTAAAAGCACCCTTCATGTTGTAGGTTATAGGACAACAGTAATAGAGGGACGCATATTTGATCTCAGATTTAATTGTAGCGGGTGGCGTGCAAGATAATATTGATTTTGTGGACCTCCTCTCTCAGTGCTGAAAGTTGTGAACATGATCCTCCATTGTTTTAGCGCAAAAATAGATAAAGGACGGTGACGAAACACTCAAAGCCGAGACATCATAACTACGGTGTTCATCTCATCACGCTATATCACGTAATGTACGGACATAATCTGAATAAGAAAAGGCGGAAAGGTTGCAGGACAGACTGTGCAGATTACAACATTAAGTGTTACTCGAGGAAACATGCAAAAGGAAGAGGAAACAGTGATGTCAAGAAATGACTGTTTCCTGTCCGACATTCTTATCCATCCCTCCGGCCCACACACAAACTGGAGGAGGGGTGGGATGAGGGTTCAGGAGGATAGAAGATTGAGAGGGGAAAGTGGTGGGGAGACGGATTAAAGAGAACTGGAGTGTGGAGTCAGGACGAAAGGGGACGGTGTAAAAGGAGGACAAAAGAAATTAAAAAGAATGGAGAGGTACTGAATGAAAAAATCTCTCTGATCACGAGCAGTTTCACACACACAACCCTCATTTCCCTTTCCTCCAATTATTTGGACATCACCCCATCCAGTTCTTGGAAGAGTAAGAGGCGTTTTCTTCTGTCCGATGATGTCATGCCATCCTTTACAGGCTACAAAAAGCCCCTCTGCCCACGCAAGCACCCCAACCCCCCATCCGTCTGACCATTCAGGACCCCTCCTCAAACATTCCTGAAGTCAGGCACGTTTTCTGATTTATCCAGAGATGTGGGGCGTCACCCCCCTAGACTTGGCCCTGTCTCATGCAGACTCAACACCAGTTTAAATATAAAATACACTCTAGTTTATTTACTGTTGTGATGGGAGTCTGTTTTAGTCAAATTACTATTTGTCCAATAAAAGAAAAATCCTCCTATCCCAGTCCTGTCTGACAGTTTAATGTACCATTTATTTATCAGCTAGTTTCAGCTATGTGATCTTCATAGTGAGTGAAATAGTTATTTTCATATGGCTGTGCCAGATGTGCATCATTTTATACTCATTTCCCCAAAGTTCAGCCTGGCATATTTGGGATCTTTAGAAGCTCTGGGGTCTCCTCTCACACTTTGAGCCAATGCAATTAGCCAGTTCATTGATCAGTGGATTGACAGAGAACTAATCCACAATTACTTTTATAATTGTTTAAGTAATTTTTTTCAGCAGTTTTAGCTTCTCAAATGTGAATATGTTCTGGTTTTCTTTGTCACTTATGGCAGTAAACTGAATGTATTTGGGCTTTTACTGAATCTTGGACTCTGGGTCAGGAAAAAACGAGACATTTTAAAATGTCACATTTGGCCCTGGGAACTTGTATTTTTTTCACATTCTGCTGACCACATGATTAATTGAAAAATAACAAATTATGTTAAAATAATTATTAGTTGTAGCTTTGCTCAAGTTTAAAATAGAGTCCTGTGGGTTTAAACAGTGTTTGGCTGCAGACTATCAGCAGTTTTGCAGGGTTTGCAGGGGTTAACCAAATTAGCACTGAAACCAAAAAAAGGATGACAGAGAAGAAAAAAACAATGTGAATTTAGAGAATTACAGCCATGGTTTGTGGTCTGTAATTGCGAAGATGAACCATATGGATTCTGTAGAGTATTTCCCATGCAGCTCAGCATAGCCTGAAGCTATGCATGTGCCTAAATTACAATCTCTCTGTATGTATGGAAGTCCAGGAATGTGAATGATGTGCATGACTCATGTGAAGGAAGTTGGGAGGGAGGGAAAAGGAAGAAGTGGACCGACCCAGCGGAGGAACTCTCATCCAACTCTTAAATTCCCTTCGGTCTGACTCACTGTCCACTCAGCTTAATACTGTCATAGTAGTCATTATGTAGCATAATACAGATAGTGAAAAACCTACCAGATGAGTCACTGCGATAACAGAGAGCTGGCATGTCAGAATGAAATTCTTTACAAATGACTGTGATCAGATGAATGAGTCTTTCATGATCCAACATAGGATTTCACTTTCAACTTGCTGATACTTAATAATGCACAGATGGAATAAAATTATATAGTTAGACTTAGACTTAACTAAGTTACTAAGACTAGCAAATAGAAGTTAATGCCAGCCATGCAAAGCCTAATTTGTTCTTTGCAAAAATGAAAAGCAAGCTTCATCCGTAATGTTATAAAGATTCATTTTATTATCCTCTGGAACCTTCTCCTGAATATAATGTATTTCAGTAGATTTGTGTCTATCTATACCCCCCGCCCCCCAAACTCCTCTTTTTTCAATCTTGCCAGCTGTGATAGCAAAAAAAAAAAAAAAAAGAAAAAACATGAAGCTTTTAATTCACAGGCAAAGACCTTGGTATTCACGCCCCTCTCCATTCAGTGGAGCTGAAAAAACTTGCAGGAAATGGTGTCAGATAAAGAGAAAATGAGATGATTTATTTTGCCCATGTGTTGTCTGATCCTGCGTTGTCTTGTTTTTGACCTGATTTGATTTTAAATAATGCTGTTTGCTTGTGTTTTGGAAATGTTTTAAAAGCTACTGGTAAACACTGAAAATGAAGTGTTTCTTGATTTATGAGACTAGTCTTGTTCTAGACTTGTTGAATACTTTGCCCACATTTGAAAGCGTGCACATACACACTTTTGGGTTAGGGGCCTGCTTTCAGACGGTACTTGATTACTGCTGTTATCACCTATTTGGGAGCCCTCTGGATGGAATTCACACATTCCTCTGGGACAATGCTGAAGTGTGACAGATCTGATTATGCTGGTATTTACCTGAGGATTTATCTGCATTCCTTCTAGTCCCCCTCCCCCCGCAGACAAAAGCTGAATTAAATGTGTCTGTATTGGGAGTAATTGAGAGGGGCCTATTAACATTCAGAGGGGGCAGGCGGCAACTCGATGGCACCCCCATCCATGGTTTGGGTTAAGACCCTTGATATGAACTTTGCCTCAAACAGGGACTTTGGAGTTTAGGTTGTTTTTTTTTTGACCGTGCAAGTTTTTCTATTTTAACAATTTTGCTTTGAAGGAAAAACCATTTCCACTTAGAAACAAAAGGAGAGAGTTTTGTGTCCAAATAAAATCCCTAAATTTTCTCTGGCTGGCCTCTGTAAACATTCCTCTGCATGAATAGTGATGTGAGCCATGAGACATGGGGGAGAGTCTGGTTGCCTCCTGAAAAAGGGAGTAGAGGGGAGAAAAGGTGCTGTGGGTGCATAAAAGACTGGATTTCCAGTGTGTGAGAAACTGTCTTCTGAGGACAAATGAGGTGATTAAGGCCAGAGAGGAAGACAGTAGCCCCCCCCATAGCCACCCCTGCCCCCTCCTCCAAAGAGTTTGTGTGTGTGTAACAGGCTGGGGGTGGAGGGGTTATATGGAGTTTGAACATGTACAATAGTAGGCAACAAATGCTTCCTTGAAAGATCACATGATGAGCTCCAGTCATCCCGGGTGGACACTGAGGTCTGAGTGGAGTGGATAAGGAAGGAGGGAGAAGAGGAGGAGGTAAAGGGGGTGGGGGTGTGGCGGGGGTGAGGGGGTGGCTCATTCAGAACAGCTGAAGAAAGGAGCGGGAGGTGGGAGGAAGAGGGAGGCAGGGGTGGTCCCAACATGACATGTGTGTCAGTCTGTTGAAATGTGTGTGGAGCTTTCTTTTCTGTTCATACTGACTGAGAAGCGCTGGAAGAGAGAGCGAGGGAAACAGAAAGAAAGAAAGAAAGACAGCTTCTGCCCTGAGTTTAGGCGTTAAGACGGAGTCGACTCAAAGAAACAAATCTCAGATTTTATTCTGAGTGTGCAGACAAGCAAAGGGAAACAATACAAAGACTAAATAGAATACGTTTTAAAGCCTTTTTCAGTCATCTGAGTTTTTATCTGTATCTTTTTTTTATTTTTGTAATTTCTTTTTGAAGAAAGGATTTTTTGGATTTTTACCAATGCTTGGAACAATTACTCTAACAGGTAAGCACAAGACCTCATTTATAACTTTTTAACAAAGTAGGGATTTGTTTATCATATATAATAAAATATAATCAGCTTTGTGGCTGCTTTAATGGGCTTGTACCAAAGTTAATTTAAAACTTGACTTTTTATCATCTTTTTGGCTTTTAGTCATTTATATATTGAAAACCAAAGCAAGTGGTTACTCCTACATGAGTGAGTGCAGACGAAGGCATTGTTGTCCTGAGGGTGTGGTTAGTAAGCATTGTGGTTTGTAGATGTCCCGGCACGAGTGAGTGATTTCAGTTGGAACTGGCTTTGCTTCGACCACCGCAGAGCCTCATCGTGTAAAAAGTAAAATCAGGCTTAACTGTTGTAGTAGTTTCCATGTTTCATGATGTTTAAACTATTATTTAATCCTGTTTTTGAGCTCTAACCATCGAGTGTTCATTCATCACTCTTGTGCATCACCAGTGGTTTTGTAGGATGTGTAGAACAACAGTTCCCGCTATTTACAAAGCATTTCCTACTTATTTATCCGCGGTTCTAACAAACATAATTCACAGTGCTTTAACCACTGTCTCTGCCAAAAACCAACTGCTGTGTGGCCTGAACTCCCATACAACCACCAAACTTCTCGGTGGGAAAAGAATTTCACACAGTGACAGCTGCCAGATTGAAATATATGAAGATGCATTCAGAGGCATATTTTCAAAGCCTGCTTTTAGCTCATGTCACCATCCGAGCCAGCACCCAGCGTCCCATCATGTGAAGTATTTTATTAGATTAGAGTGGGATCCTAATTCCCAGTGGGGTTATTCAGTTTAGTCGCAGAGGATGGGGAGGGAGGAGAGAGGGGCGTATGGAATTAATTACATGCCAAGACTGATTCTTCTTCGGGTCTTATAACTGGGAGTGATGGTTGAAATGGTGCAGGGCTTGGATGTTTTGCCTCATGGTGACCTCAGGTTTCGGTTTGACTGGAATGCCAAAACACTGATGTTAATATGTAAACAACTGTGTTTTCTATGTTTTGCTGTGAGCTAGTACAGCATTCAGTTACATCAGACTCTGACTTGATGTTAATTAGATAACAGAGAGGTATTTGGTGCAACAGTGGGTGTTATTAGTGCTGTGGCTTGATGTGTAGGGTCCCCTGGAGCCACAGAGACACTTTGACCACACCTTTGTTACAGAGAGGGGGCGCTAGAAGGGGTCCAGTTGGGGGAGGGTATAGGGGAGTCTCCTTGCCCTCTTTTTTAACTGACTTCTTTTGTTTAAAGGGCTTCTGTTCCAGACTACAGCAATTATAACAAGGATTTGCATATATTTGGCAAATTTTGTAAATTGTGCCCAGAGAGAATAGCTGCCATTCAGCTCTCGACTGCCCCTCCACCCCCCACCTCCCTTTAACAAGACACAAATCCATAGTAGTGGTGAAACAGCCACAACAGAAACACTATCTGATCTCACTGGAGACCGGAGTAGATATACAACAATAGTTTTTTTTGGCTGAGCTGATGATATTTAATATGAGGGCATCGCCTTACCACATTCTCTCACACATAAACAAAGCCTCCAGCAGAGAGAAGCATTTCAACGATGAATGTGTGTGTCTGAGATATGTAACACCCTCTGAAGTGAGTTAGGCCTTCAGCCTCAGGGCAGCACCCACCCATCCCCTTCAACCCTGTCCCTTCATCTCTTAACTGTCCCCTGCTCACCCCCCGTAGCCTCACCCCTCACACTCACATTCTTTCTGGTACAGTCGTTATTCAAAACACCCACCCTTCCCTCCTCCCTCTCCTCACATTTACTCCTTCTCCCCCAAACCAAATCAGTCTAGGGGTGTTAACAGTTGTGTGCCTGTTAAAAAAAAAAGCTGGGCTGGAAAACAAAGATCAAAAAGACGAGTGAGATGCCAGTAGTCTGTTAAATCAACATGGTTCCTGTTTTATTATCCATGTAGATACACATGGCCTCGTCTGGCTTACTAACAGTCTGACCCCTCCTACACACACACACACACGCACGCACACACACATCTTTACACAAAAACTCTTTAGTGCGGAACCTTATTGAAAACAGCTTAGAGGTAATTTCCTATTTAGGCACAAGTAAGCCTAATGTGTTTCAGCCAGTTATCTTAGGATTCATATTAGATAAACACTTACTTGCTGACTTGTGTTCATATGATGTTTGTGGTCTTTCTGACTTCCTGACTTGCTCACTTAACAGTGTGATTGGACAAGTACCCTGAAAATTACACATATGTGAGACAGACCTCACTACCATGTGACACCCATGTAACTTCTCAGGCCCTATCTTTATTCATATTTACATTAGCCTGGCAAAGTCAGCAAACTCCAAACTGCAGCTTGTCTTGATAACAGGAAGGTTGACCACCCCCCTTCTTTTATTTTGGGAGGCCAGAGAGGGTTAGAAGGCTATTGTGTTTGCATGAGTGTGTGTCTTGGGAAGGGGGTGGGTCCCCCATCCATCCTGCTGTGGTGGAATTTGGGTCAAGGGGATTGGGACTTATTTTAAGGAGGGGTAGTAGAAGCCTGTATTGTTTGGCTTGAATCATATATGGGTGCAGACGAGACGCAGTTTAACTGAAAAACAAATAAACATTCTTGAAGTCCCCTGGCATTTAAATTCAGATTATGTTTAGAGCATCCTAAAATAATTTCCCCAAACATGGAGTGAGCAGCATAGCTCACATTCCTCTCAAGTCAAATCTATACATAAGATATGGGCGTGCCCTCGCTAAAACCAGTTCTGTGTGGCTGTACTTCTTTATTTAATCACACATATTTAGTGTGAAATACTTTAGTGTTTGGGGAAAGGTTTTACCTAATTACTTTTATTGGTCAATTAAATCCTAAATAATTAAATATCACTTTTTCTTCTTTAAAGCTGAAATATTCCAGGAATTCAGTGCTACTGAGGGAAGCTTCATGCCTATAATTTAGGAAAAGGATGTGGACAGATGTGGGCGCACAGTTTTACATTTTTGTGTGTGAGACAAGAACACATCTTTCACAAATATGGAAAGATTTACAAGCTGAATCCAATTTTCATAGAAGATAGCCAATTGAAAATGGGAATTGGGATCAATTACCTTGTTTTTTTTTCCACTTTATATTTTTTTTGTATATTTGTCTTGAATTAAAAAGTGAATTATTTTATAGTTAATGGCTGCATAGTATTTTGATGTGTGTTTTGCTAGTGTCTGATAGGGGTTAAGAGCAGGGAATAGTTCCCACAGTGTGCATGGTTTTTGGCAGTGTGTATGCATCTTCGTGTTTCCCAGTGTGTGCAATCAGGTAAGCTGATATCTAAGCATTAACAGTCCTGGGAATTTGTTTAGAGAGTCCAGTGGTATTAGATGTGAGGTTTCCCAGACTGTAGTGAGATCTGAGTAGACAAGGAAGAAAAAAAGAAGAAAAACTACAGACGCTGGCAGGTTGTCATCCCCCAACGCCTTCCTGTGTCATAGCACAAACAGACGTGGCAGACAGACATCAAGTATGTTTTTTGTCTCTTTTGTTGTTAATATGTCATTTGTCTTACACTTGGGACTACCAAAGAATTACTCACAGTAATGCATTAAGTGTTTCTTTCTGACACAATGCACCATTGCGAAGGTCCACAAATTGCCAATTGCATTACTGTCACTGTGCAACATTTCCTACTAATCTCCCTTTGGGGGTTTTCTGTTTAAGTTGTGTTGATGCCAAACTTATTACTTTGGCTAGTGTGCATAGCATGGGCTTAGCGGGGGCCAAATTACAATCTGATCACAATTAAATAGTCATATCCTTGATAAAATCACGTCAGGAGGTCAGCAAACACTTTCTGTGCAACATCTCTAATTATCTGCAGATGGCAAAGAGGCTTTCACTGATGATACAAAAAATCACATTTGTGTAATTTCTCCTCAGACTAATGACTTGACACAGAGTAGTTTATGCTGTTTCGGCCAAGGAGTTGATTTCCTCATTATTACCTGAATTAGTTGAATTGGATGTTACAAATCTTAGCTGTGGTCAAAGCACTTTTTATACAAATATCATGTGAATATTGTTTGTGATGTTCCTGAGTGTGTGGTTTACAACTTCCTTCCACGGAAGTTGTAAAACTTAAGTGAGAAATCTGATCAACATCGTTCTGAGAGTTCTTTCTTTTCTCGTCTTTTCAGTTGGCCAGCCTGATGGTGTGTCTGTGGCTCAGACAGAGGAGGCTCCAGAGACTATGGGCACCATCCAGGATGAAGTGGCTCCTCAAGTGAATGGCGAGAAAGTGGAGAAAGAGTCTCCCGATGCCAATGACATCTCTGCTGTTGAGGAGAAGGCGGCAGATGAGAAACCTGACGATGCCAGTGAAGTGGGCTTCAAGAAGATCTTCCGCTTTGTGGGCTTTAAGTTCACGCTGAAGAAGGACAAGAGTGAGGAGAAAGACCCTGTGAAGCTGCTGACAGTCAAAGACAAAGAGGGAGAGGAGGTTAGTGGGACTGATGAACCCACAAAGGAGGAGGAGGCTGTCACTACTGAGGAGAAGAGCACTGCTGAAGAAAAGGAGGCTGAGACAGAGGCACCTACTGTTGAGGCAGAACTCACTGAAGATACTGACAAAGCTGAAACCACTGACACCCCAGCTGAAGGCACTACTGCTGAGGCTACTGATGAAGCAGTGAAGGAGGAAGGAGCTGAGGAGGAAGGAGAGACCACTCCACCCTCCCAGGAGACTACCCTGTCCCCCCTCAGAAAGCTCTTCAGTGGAGGACTCTTCTCTAACCTGCGAAAGAAGGCCAGCATCAAGAAGACAAAAGAAGAGGAGGAGAAGGAGGCAGCTGCTGAGGAGGAGACAGCTAAGACAGAGGAAACTGATGCTGCAGAGGGTGAAAAGGGGGAGAAGGCTGAGGCAGAGCAAGAAATAAAGGAGGAGGCACCAGCAACTCCTGAAGAAGAAAAGCCAGAGCCCAAAGAGGAGGCCCCAGTTACTCCAGAGGAAGCAAAATCGGAGGCAACCGCAGAGCCCGAGGTCACTGCTGAAACCCCTGCTCCTGCAGCAGCTACTACTGATGAGACCAAACCAGAGGAAGAAAAGGCAGAAGGCGGTGCAGAAGAGGAGAAGGCTCCCGCGGAGGTGACTTCTGAGGCTGAGTTGCTGTCATCACAGGAGAAGGCAAAGCCCCAGGGAAGCCCCCTGAAGAAGCTCTTTACTGGAGCTGGCTTGAAGAAGCTGTCAACTAAGAAACAGAAGACCAAGAAAGATACTGAGAGCAAACTGACTGAGTCTGGGGAACAGGTAGCTGAGCAACTTCAGTCCTCCACTGAGTCTGCAGAGTCTCCTAAAGCTGACAGTGGGCCGTCATCTCCAGAGGAGTCAGGAGAGCACGTTATTTCTGTGGAGGTGACCCAGAATGGGGAGACTGAAGGTGAAGTTGCCTCTGATGGAGAGAAGAAAAAAGAGGGCATCATTGCCTGGTCCTCCTTCAAGAAACTAGTAACACCCAAGAAGCTTGTGAAAAGGTCTTCTGAGAGCGAAGATGAAGCCACAGGTGAGAAACCAGTAAAGTCAGCCACGCTGTCCTCTTCTGAGAGTGCTGCATTAGCAGATAAGAGTGTTGAGGAGGAGGCTAAGGAGGAAAAGACAGCCGAGGAAGAGCCAAAGACTGAAAACACTGAGAAACTGGTCAGCAGCACTGAGGAGCCCAAAAAGAAAATGGACACGTCTGTCTCCTGGGAGGCCCTAATGTGTATGGGTGGACCCAAAAAAAGGACAAGGAGGACCTCTGATTCTGATGATGAGGAGACCAAGGTTGAAGAGGATGCAACAGCAGCAGCAGAAGCAGGAGAAGGGGAACAGGAGGGCAAAACTGAGGCTGCCATTGTCACTTCCCAAAACACAGAGAGTGAAGGAGAAGTTGTGTCCTCCCCTGAACCTTTAAGCATTCCCCCCGAGAGAGAGTCTGCCTGGGACACACTGAAACGTTTAGTTATGTCAAAGAACAAGGCCAAAGTTGAGGAAAAGCCAGAGGAGAGTGCAGAGCAAGTCCAGTCAGACAGTGAAGCACCAAAAGATGAATCATCTTTCTCTTTGAGGAAGTTCTTCCCTGGACGCAGAAAGAAGAAGGCTGAAAAACAAGCCTCCACTGACCTGGGCTCAGGTGAGGAGGACTCCGACACCCCAGCTGTGGTTCCTCTCTCAGAGTATGACGAGCAACCTGAGGCTGAACTAGAAGTGCTGGCAGAACCAGCTGCAGTCCAGACTAAAGTATCCACTGAAGATAGATCCCCTTCATGGATTCCAGCCACTGTCGAAGATGTCGATGATAAACACGATCAGCTGAGTGACATCCCAGAAGAAGCAGAGAATGCTGCCACACCAAAGTCTGTTGACACTGATATTGCAGAGGATGAAAATGAGGACCAGGCCCCGCCATCCCCTAAACCTGCAGGTCGCATGGGCCGTAGGTTGTCCACAGCTGAAGTGAAGCCTGTCGCTCCGGCTCCAGCTGCAGAAACCACCCCTGTTCCTCAAGGACCTAAGTCAGAAAGCGCCACGGAGGTTGTGGGGAGTATTGAGGCCCAAATCTGTGAGATTCCACCCCAGACATCTGTGACTATCGAAGATGCACCGATACAGGTAGCTTCTGAAAACATTGAGAGTGAAATACCAACTGAGAAGGCAGAGTGTGAGGCAAATACCATCCTGGAGCCACATGCTCGTAATGAGGCCATGGCTATCTGCACTGGCCTAGGCACCAAGGAGATTGCCAAAGTAGCTCTGGAGAAGCCTGTGATGCCCCTCGCTGAGTGTGTGGCTGTGGTCCGGGATGCTCTGAGCACAGAGGTGTCAATGGAAGAGAAGCCACCAAGCACAGAGGAAGCTACTGTTGCAGAAGATACTGTGTTCAAGGCCCAAGTACACCAAGTAGAAACCACTGAGCTGGAGCCTGCTGTTGACACTTCTCCGAGTATAGTGGCAGACATTCAAGCTGCCACTGAGAGCTATGAACCTGAGATTGAGAAGATCGGAGTTGTCAGCACTGTTCTGGACGAGTCTGAGGTTGTTCAGGCCGCCACCGTGAACGAGAACTCTCCTAAAGCAGTAATAGTCGATCCCATTACACCAACATGTGAAACTGCAATCTGCACCCAGAGCATTGAAGTCACTGAGGCAACTGTGGAGACTAAGGAAGTGAAAATAAACACGGAGCAGCTTTCTGCCAGTGAAGAAAATACACCTATAAAAGAGGTAGTTCAGGTTGTGCCTGAAGAGATATTTTCTGCTATATGTGAAACTACAAAGTCCACCACCACAAAGGAAACCGAGCCAGCCATCCCTGTCGTCATACCAAGTGAGGAGGTTCCTGTTATCAGAGAAACAGTGGTCGTTGTTGCCCCGCTCAGTGTGGGGTCTGAACATGTGGCAGCTTCAAATGAGGTGGTCATGGAAAAGACATTAATGTCAGAGTTAGTCTGTGATAACTCAATTGAGATGCAGAAATCCAGAGAGGAGGGTACAGTTGTAGAAAGTGTGGAGGCCACTGCTTTTCAAGCAGCAGAGTCAGAGATTAGCGCAGTCATTGAGCAGGCCAGCAAGAAGATGGAAGAAATAGAAGAGGATGTGCAGCAGGAGAGTCACATTGAGGCTCAGAGCATGGTCATCGCCCAGGCTGTCATTCAGGATGCCATGGATAAAGTTTCAGAAGATGCACCTGAACCCAAAAAGCCCGCCAGCCCAACAGCCACCACTTCGGCACTGGTCCAAGCAACAGCAACAATAGAGAAACAGATTGAGACCACAACCGAGGCCCCTGTTGTCACTGACACCCCTGTTGCTGTCGTCTGTGAAAAACCAGAACCAAAGTCACCTCAGCCACTTCATGTTGCCATGGAGGTCTTGGACACCATCCCATTTGAGGTTACAGAGAATCTTGATGAGTCTGAAAAGGAGGAGAAGAAACCAGAGGAAGAGTTGAAGCAAGCTGTGGAGGTAAAAGTAGGTGAAGAAACTGCTGTAGGGGAAGAAGTTGTGGAGATAAAAGCAGAGAGTGAAGAGCTTGAACAGGTCAAGGAGGAACAGAGCAAAGAAGAAACAGAGGTTCAGAAGCCAGATGTAAAAGAGGCAGCTGAGGAAGTGAAACCACAATCAGAGGAAACTAAGCCAGAGGCCCTGTCAGAGGAGAGCAAAGAGAAAGTGCTTGAGATCCACATGCCAGTCCAGGTGGTCCTGCAGGCAGCACAGGTCGTTGAGGAACCTTCAGTGGAAGAAGAGGCCGTGGAAGAATTTGACAGCAATGGTCCCGTGGCTGAAGGCACTAGCAAAAAAGCTAAGAGCCCTGAAAGTGCAAGCAAACTCTCAACACTGTTAGAAGAATCTCAAGTGACTGCTTCAGGAGAGGTGTCCGCTTCCAGCCCTGTCACAGAAGCAGCAGCCAGCCAGCCAGAGACAGAGAAAATACAGTCAGGAAAATGTGCTGAAGTGATGGCGCAAGTGATTGAAGTGATTGAGGAGGCTGTGAAGGAGATCGAGCCTGTGTCCACAGAGATCACAGCAGCATCATGAGCAAGTGAGACTGATCTTACAATTTTGATATGCGTTTGAATGTTTATGGCAGCTGTTTTATATGCTAACAGATCAAAGGCCGGTGATAAACAATGAGCTGGAGTTGGACAAGTAGCGTTTTTTTTTTTTTTTTAGATTTTTAGTATTGTAAAAAATAGTTATGGAAATGTAAGAAATGAAAAAAAGGTAGTTACTTTCAAAATTCCTCTGTTGGCCTATCATGCAATCTTCTCATAGTGGCTTTTTTGAAACATCAATGGGCCCTACTTTTATTAGGGAGAAGGGGAGGGGATTTGCCCACTGACCAGATGAAAAAGCTTTTGTTCAGGCTATGAGTAACCAGGGGACCTTTGATATCAAAGCAGGAATGCCGCCGTTGACCCCTTCTTTGTAGACTGGGGTCTTAAAGGGAAGCGGTGTGTGAGGGGCAGATGAACTTGTGCTGAAAGACTGATTATGATTCCTCCACTCCCTCCTCCTGTTTTCCTTCTATCATGGGCTCAGTATGGAGTCAAGAAACCATGTCGGACTACGCATTTGTTAGATTCAGTTACAGAGCTTCAAAGAGCTCAAGATGTTTTTTTTAGTTGCTTTGATTGAATTATATTTTCAATATGTGCAGAGAGATAATGCAATTTTTAATGTGTAACAATGTTTTAGTGTCAGTGTCTGAAGTTGTTTGTTACAACCAGTGAAGAAACTGGGTGTAGTCCCCTTTCATATTCTTTAATCAGACATGCAGTTCTGCAGCAGAGGAGAGTCTGGAGAGGAATAGAAATGGGAGAGAAGGTCAGGAAAGAGCTTAGTGAGTTACAGCAGCTTAAAAGCAGCAGTGGAGCAACAATCCCCTCTTAGAAAGTGTGTGCTGAATCATATAAACAAAGCCTGAGAGGCATAAAAGGACAAATGAAAGAGGAAGGTTGGTAAAATCATGCATTAAAATAGAAAAAAACATGAAAATGGGAATATAAAAATAAGAATATTGTAGGGGTATTAAAATGATTGTGCTTTATATGTACAGTATATAAAAATTTCATGTTATATTCTATTTATCTCTCACAATACACAGTACATCACCACATCAAAATGTCCACATTTTAGGTAGAACCAAAGAAATGTAAATAAAAATGGATATTCCTCTATTACACTGAGAAGTAGATATATAATGATATTTTCATCCATCCATGGTTTGTTTTTCCCGAGAAGAAAAGATGCAGTGTCTTCTTGTTCATAATATTTGTTTTTGTGCCTCTCCACCACAGCTGAAGATACAAGACTAATGCCTGGGAGACACACTGTCTGGACCAGGAAGTGAGTGATAATGGAGAGAGAGAGAAAGAGAGAGGGAGATAGAAAGAGGCTGCTCTGTGGTAACATGCTGAGACTGGGCCCTGCCCATCCCATCCCGCCCAGAGAGACTGAGTGACTGAGCAACAGCTCTGCCATTCTCTCCACCTCCACTCCCACCTGTACTCCGACCCCATCATGCAGCCCTGTCACAACAACGTGACCTCCCCACCGACTTATCCTCACACACTCGTTACTCTCTCACACACACTCACGCATGTCCTGTGCCTCAGAAGCAACCCATCTGGCTTGTAATTGGTGTGATGTATGTTCAGTGTCTCAGTGACTTTCCATTGCCTTTGCTGCATAAGGTGAGAGTCTGCAACCTGGTTGAGTGTGTATCTGTGCATGTGTGTGTGTGTGCGCGCATGTGTTTGTATGTGTATAGTAGCAAGAGTGAGATGGTGTCGGAAGGTGAAGAGATGGAGGATTATTATCTTGTATATTGTATTTATATCTTGAGTATTCTTTCATTCGCCCCCAAGTCTTTATTTTTTCATTTTTTTGTCCCATTTTGTTGTTTTATGGACATCGTTGCCTGTTTTTAAAATTCCCTTATTAAGCTGTGAAACATTAGGTATTCTTTTGAGCAACAAAGGTTGATACAGAGAAACCTCTCTAAAGATTTCTAGTGAAATTTACCAGAACAAACGTGAATCTGTTGTGTAAAAGTGCCTCATGTGTCACAGCTTTAACTGTCATTATTCAAAGATTATTTCAAGCATCTGTAATAATTATATCTAAACCATGGTACAAGTGTGATTCCACTGTAAGTGATTTTACTGACTGAAATCAAAACAGGAGGGCAGACGTGATGATATCTACCAGAAACGCACACCATGTTTAACTTTTGACACATTCTCTTGTCACAATGTGTTCTTCACTCTGCACCTCAACAAAATACTTAATAAGCTTCATGTAGGTAAGAAACAAAGAAACAAACAAACAAACAGACAAACAAACAAACACTGCCTGATTTACTGTGAAAAAGACATTGCTACTCATAATTTTGTGTAATAATACAATAAAATACTGTTATAACACCCTCATTTGATCATGTGGCAGAGGTATTTGCTAAGCAGTGATGTGTAAAGGATACAAATGCCAGTTTCTGATGCTGGATATGTCATACTCTGTAGACACGTGCATGTAAGAAACACCTACAAAGCATATCACGTTCACAGTGTTTTCTGAATTACTGTGTGACATAAGTATCATTGTTGTGTAGTAGTTTTATTGAGGTTTAACGCCTTCCTTTCTACACTATATTTATATTTCTTTATGAAAAGACAGTATGTCTTGGTGTTTGCTGCCTACAAAAAAAGTACACCTTATAGTCTTCAGTCATTTGTGTCATTTTGACTTAAACCGTTTGTGTTACCAAGGGTGATTAAGTATGAAAACGGTCTTTGTTCAGTTTAGTCTTCTGCTAGATGTGCACTGTGTCGTGTTCTTCACCAAGCATGATAGCTCAGGTTCATTAAACTGGCACCAGGGAGAATGTAGACTCACTTGGATGTGGATTTAGAGAGGCACAGACTGTATGGTACCAGAAATAACAACAAAAGCTCATTTTACTCTTAATTTAAAAGCCAAATCGAGTCAGGATAAATCAGGGAGTCACGGTCTTTCCATTGCTCACAGGACTAGTTGTGTAAGTCGCATTCAATTAAATTGAGAAAGCATCTACTCAGTGACTTTGACTCACGGCGACTTTGACTGGGCTTATTTTGCAAGTTTATTGACAAAGTGCAAGATATTTTGCGATGGAGGTATATCTGAAACATTTTTTGGTTCCAGTATTACCACCAAAACAAATGTGACTATGGGTTACGCTGGTATTTATTCATTTCCCTACCAAATTTAACAAAGCTGCACTGTGTCAATCACTCAGATATACTTCGAGTTACTGGTAAGTGCTTCTATAATCCTTTTATTTCAATTTGGTGGCTCACATTTCACTAAGCTTTATGACCAAACGAGAGAAAGACCAGGAAGTACAGACCCCTGTTAGGTCACCTACTTCCCTTTACTTTGACTGTAGAGGGTGTGACACATCCACGACACTTGCTTTATGTATAATAATTGAGTAAAAATGACAGAGTGATCTAAAGACTTTTGCTATTGTTTCATAATGTAAAGCATTTAGTTGGGGCACTCGCCCACTTTCAGTCCTCCCTGCTTTTTGTAACACACTTAACTGTGAACCTGTTAACATTTGTACAGATTGTATACCTACTGTATGTACCTAAAAATCATATTGTTGTAATATTAACTAATAACCTGCAGCCATTTAGCATAATATCCATGTAGCATGGTCTTAATTGTCTTTTATATTTTCCAAGCTGTTAATAGTAAGGATACAGAAACTTGTCTATATTTCATTCAATAAAGTTAGAAAATTGGTGTGTGCTTCTTTTACTACATAAGTAATCAATATTTACCACAAAAATAAGTGATGCCCCCCCCACCATTTATCATTTATAACCAGTTTATAAACATTTAATAAATAAATGGTTTATGACACACTATGATGTAGTTGTAAGCACATGTAAGTGTTTATTAATGTGCTTGTCAACATCTCCTGTAGGCATCCATAATTGGAGGCTGGTCACTTAACAATCACTTAAATTCCCTTATATCTCAAGTAGCAACACTATGCTGTGTGTTCTAACATCTCCTGATGCTGTTGTGTCGAGGTAAAGACAAGCCAAAAACATCCACGATTATAAAAAGACAAGTTTTTATTGTTCATTCTTCACTGAAACAAAAGTGTGTTTATACAGAAAATTACTCACATTCCTGAGAACACAGACTGATCACAGTAGATGTCAGATGGGCACTGGAGAGTAGGTTAATTTTGTGTGCACTCAAGTATCATGGGTTGGGGTCCTCACTAGTCCTGAAATTATTGTTTTGATTAACAACAGTGGACAGAAAAGAAAATTTTGAACTTCTCATCTTCCTGAGATGCTGAGATGTTAAAGCACGCACATACACAACCATTAAGTTACAAGACTGGTGTGGCAGAGGAACAATTACAACTTTTAACTGAAGAAGGATTTAGATTTTTCATAAAGCACATTTCTGTGTATCAATTGAGCTCTGAGAAATGAACATCAGTAGTACAGGATTTCAATCCCCTCAACAAAGAAGTATCGAGACAAGACACAAACAAGAATCCCTCTGTTAGTCAGCACAAAACACTTGTGAGCTTAAATTCATAGACATTTGTGTTTTTATGTGAACTAAAATGTGATGGAATATTCACTTATGTTCCAAAAGATGGCAAAGATGGTCATATAATATGCAACCACACAACCACGTTAGCTGAGATATCACTTTTCAGATTTGACAGATTTCCCCTTCACTTCAGACCTGAGATGACAATAAAGAAAAACAGCTCCATCTAGCCAAACACTGGGCTCATTGCATCAAAGCAACAACTGCTTTCCCACTTCAAACTAATTAAAACTGGGCCTCATCCTCACTGTCACAAAGCTGAATCTGAGGATGAATAATCGGCCTGGGTGAAGATGGCTCAAAATAAACAGAAAACAAAAGAACACAATACATATTAAAGATACTAGGGATGGGCATTTTTTCATTAAAAAATGGCAAATAAAACCAATGAAAACTAAATTTAAAATATATATTTTTATAATACACATTAATGAGCTTTTGGGTGGCTTAGTTAATCATTCAGCTTTGAAGTTATATTACAAATTACATTATTTAATCTTGTGAATTGTTAAACTGATCTAGGATAATCACTGCTATAGTAGGATAACAGGATACTAAAATGATTGGACTAGCTGCAACCTAATAGCATTATGGCTTAGATAAATTGAGAAGATCCAAAACATTTTATAGTTTTTGCAGCAAGAAAGCAAATTTTGTAGTAATTAATAACAACACAGTATAGAATTTATTTCCTACTGGAAGAAACAACAATAACAATAGTAAGACGGTTTTCCAGGCCTATCTCCACTGGCGTGTGGTGTGAATAATAAAATATGTTAGAATAAGAAAAAAAAAGGGGGGGGGGGGGGGGGGGTCAAAAATGTCAAGTTATTTTAATCACAGTTTAATTGCGGGTTTGCAACAGAAAAAAACAAAACATGGTATTGTTAAAAATATGCCACTGGAGCTGGATTATTATACTTGACACTTTCTGACATGACAAACTATATAACTGCCTTTTCACTTCGGTTGCTTCACATTTATTGGACATGTATGTAAATATTTTTTCACAATTTCCAGTCATCAGTAGTACACAGAAAGTGTTCTTGTTATCCCAAAGAACTGATGTTCTAATAAATAGCACCTTTTATATTCCCATAACACGTGTCCAGACAGCCTGGCATATAGCGATATGACCCTGTTATTATATTTCTTGCAAACATCTTCTTTTTAAAGCTCTGAGTGTCCCGCTGTCATCTTTGCCTGAGTTTACCTATGACCTCCACACTGACAGGTGAAATGGTCAGACTCTACTGCTCTAAACCTTATATACATTATCATGTTCATCTGCATATTTTCTCCCACAACATTCTTCTTTCTTTTTATTACATTTTCTTTTAAATAAATGACTAAGGTTGCAACCACTACTTATTTCTGATTTGGAGAAAGTTAAAGAACAAATATAAATGTCAGAAGGTCTACAATATTATCAATCTACAATACAGAGAAAATGTTTCCCTTTGCACAAAATGAGTAAGGAGGTTAGCAATTAGTACAAATTTGGCAATGGGAAAAGAGACCTAAAATCCTGAATAATCTTTTTAATTATAATGTATCTTTAAAAGCTCAAACGATGATAATCAAGTTCAGATTTTACGTAACATCTTGAAGAAATTAAAGTTAAGTTTAACATGCCCATCCCTACTACATAAACTTTTGTTAAACCAAATGTATTTCTATTTTCAAAGCTATTTGTCTACTAATATATATACACCTTTGCAATATAATGTATTCTTTGTAAATATAGCGCTGTATATAAAATTAGAAAAGCATGTCAAACTAAATTTAAGGGCTTTTAGGAGTAGATTCAAGCAAATTATAACATACATACTGTACAGGACATCCTCTTATCAATGTATGTGTGTCTGGATGGAACATGTTTCTTCTTCAATCAGAGAATTATACAACATAAGTGAAAATGAGAAATTAAAAAAAAAAGATATAAAAGTGGCACAACAGTAAAGACAATGACTGCTCTTGCTTGTGACGTGACCAGTTTCTGGTCACTTCTAACTCTTATTATGATGAGCAATTGTGCTTTAATATGCTGCAATCAGACAGGACCAGTAACCACACCACAGCTCAACACAACATTGAATAAACAAATAAATGGTTAGTGAGCACGGTGCAATTAATGGTCATTACATTAAAATTCAAGATATTCATTCTGCGGAGCCAAAACCTCAACCAAAACATAAATGGAAGACAAATGTACTGTCCTGCATATTGGGTGTCAACTCAAAAAAGACCGCAGATTGTCTCAGGTCTGAATACTTCTGTGTGCTTTTAGGTCGAATTATACCTGCAGAATCAGCACCTCATTTCTGACCATGTGGAAACAACTCTTCTGTGCAGCTCAAGAGGGATTGTTAGTGGTTTCCACTTCTTTCTCCTCGTCAAACATAGCACAGCCAACTCATCTCACAACACAGTCTCCTCCGGAACTGTCTCAGCTTCCTCTTCCTTTCATACTGAAAGTCTGCCTGCGTAGCCTCACCACAACGGTAACGCTTACCAAAAAAAAAAACAGCGTGGTACAGACTGACAGTAACAGTGGGAGTCTAATACAGATGTACACCAATACTAAACTGATGAGATGAAACAAGGTAAATAGTCCTTTCTTCTCCCTCATTGGTATTTAACTTGACCTTTAGCCATATGTTAGTTTTATTTGCTTTTCTAATGATGTTGGTTTGAACTCCTGAGAGCTATAGGCTATTTACTTCAAACATTTTGTCATACAGAGGGTCAAAAAAATTCAAAATACTGTACTCAAAAACAAAGCAAAAGGTTTAAGTAGATCAAGAACCTCAAACATACATACCCTGACTAACTTTAGCTTACGTATTAACCATAATTTAGAAAATAAAAATACATGTTAAAAAGGACAGAAACACCGTTTTGGCACTACTCTACGAGGATCTCCTCAGTCTTTATAGGTTCTATTGGGGTGCCAGAGTTGGACAGATCAGAGCCTTCGTCTTTGGAAAACTCTTCACGCTGAAGCAGCATCCCTGCCTCTGTGTTTCCCTGCAGTCCCACTAACCCCCCCTGGGTGAAGCACAGGTGTTTGATCACCTCGTTGGGGCTGGAGAAGGTGGTCGCACAAATGTTACACTTGTAAGGCTTTGACGAGCCCAAGAACATCGCCTCCATCTGGCTGCTGTCGTCGCCTGCAGCGCACAGCTCCATGCTCTGTCGGTCAACCATCGTGTAGGTGTCCGATCCCTGGTTCAGGCACACGTGGCGGGCTGCCTGGTTGGCCCGGCAGAAGCTCTTGCCACAAGCGCTGCACTTGAAGGGCTTTCCTGTGTGGATGTACATGTGTTCGCGCCAGTGGCTCTTCTGAATGAACTTGCGCCCACATGTGGAGCACTCATACTTTCGCCGCTTCACCTCCCGGTCCAAGTCGGCACTCTCCAGGTTGTCAATGTCCGCAATGTCTGACGGAGGTGGTGTGTCTGCTTGAGAATTCACGCCCCCCACCCCCCAGCTGGATGTGGATACCTCTGCCCTGGGAGAGTCTGAGTTGGCACCTGAAACAGGCGTTTGCTCACTGTCACTGATGATCTCGACTGCTGTAGAGGCAGCCGAGGCACTTGACCCTTGCTTGCTTCCCCTAAGCACCCCCTCTGCCTCTAGCATGCTGTGTTCTCCAGTCATGACAGGTGAGAGTGCATTACTGGGCTCAGTCGGGGTCTGCTGAAGAGCCTGGGTGTGCTGCAGGAGGTGCTCTCTCAGCAGGCATCTCTGGTTGAATCGGCTACTGCACAGATGACAGGAGTAATGCTTCCTAAAGGAGGAACTCCTCTTCATGATGCTGGGCTTTACGTGGAGGATGGCACTGGCTGAGGAACCACCTGCACTTAGCAAGTCAGTTCCCCCCTCCTCAGCTACAGGCCTAGGGCCACTTGTTGAGGCCTCCATGTCTGTGGGTGAGGAAGCTAGCTTGGACGGTAAGGAATTTGCATATGAAGCTGTGGTGGCTGGCGTGGATGGGTATTTCCCCTCTGACATGAGCTGCTCGACATCAAAAGGTGAGGAGAGCTGCCGTCGAGTGGGCAGTCTGGCTGACAGTGCCGCCTGTTGGTCAGAGATCTGGATGCCATAGAGGGAAGTGGAGAGGTTTATGCTGTGCTCAGGGTGTGAATACACTGACTGGCTGGCCTCCTGCAGGAGCGGATAGGCATGCAGGAATCTGACACCCTGCTCCAGCCTTGCAGGGTCTATCAGCTGGGGTGCAAGCTTGCCTGTGTACATCAGGTTGAGGAGGTAGCTGAAGATATCAGGCTGTATGTCAGCAGCCTTCAGGCGCACACAGTCACTGAAAAACAAACACATTACAGTTGACTACTGACAAATGATGTGGGAGGTTTTGATGCTGTGTGTTATCAGCAGCAGCAATGGTTGGTACAGGTTTCAGCTATCAACAGAATAGAATAAATGTGTCTGGATTCAGCGATCACAGTGGGGGAACCATCACACATTGTCAGGGAAACGTATGTTTTGATCTTAATGCCATTACAGACCCTTCAGTTTGTCACCTCAGTAAGATTCACTGATTTGAACAATGACATTAGTTGTAGGTCAATACACTAAAAAGATTTAGATCCAGTTCAGCGCTTAAGTACAGAGAAAAGACTGCTTCTATGTTTGACAACACAAGAGCAAGTCCATGTTATTTCAACATGTTACCTGTAAGTTCTGGCATCAGAATTTGGTGTTAGGTAAATGTTCTGATGTGTCATCTTAAAGTGTTTTTTTAGCTTGATTCTGAGCCTGAGTCTGATATCACTGTTACTACATTGCTCCTTTACCTGTCCTGGTGAATGAAGAGCATTCTGAAGTAGTTGGAGAAGGCAGCGAGGACGGCTTTGTGGGCTTTGAAGAAGACATCTCCTATAGCCACAGTGCAGTCGCACAGGAAGCCAAACTCCCTCTGAGCGTTAAGCTGCTGCAGCAGGATAAGACCATGGTTGGCCAACTCCATTCTTTAACCTGCACAAAGACACACAGAGACACACACACATGGAGCAATGAGTTTCCTGTCTGGAAGGAGACCAGAGTTTATTGTGACCACAAAGAGTCAGGCTGACAGGGGTGATCTAACGACCTTGCAAAGGCTAACCTAACACAACAGTGAAGAATTATTTTGTGACACTAGAGACAATTTGTCCAGCACCAACTTCACAGAACATTATTCCAACTAATGGTATGGATTAGGCTGTGTTAATAGTTTTAAAACAGTTTTGTACTCAGACAAAGATGGTTCTTAATTGACTTCTTATGACAATTTCCACAATATAATTCTCAGATAGTCCCTGGCATGGATAGTACTAACATGCAGCCTTAAATTGAAAAAAAACTGTCAAGTTTCTAGAACATAGCTACAGTGCCAATGGTCAAAAAACCTATTCTGTGTACACCTCTGATGTGTTTTTTGTTCCTGCTACTTCAATAGAAATTGGTTTCAATTGGTTTTCAATATCAATATCTCCGCAGTTCTTGTCTATGCACCAAAAAGTTTGAAGAAACATCACTTTGCCTGATTTGGTTCTGATGAAGCCCAAACCCCCAAACTCAATCTCAGTGTTTAAGAGCTCCATGTATTCTGGTGACCAATGAGATGTGTGTTGTTGACCTCAAAGGTCACTGGAGGACTACGAGAGCTTCAGGCCATCACATGATCAGGGTTATGGGTGTCGGCACACATTCCTAAGGTAGAACTGGTTCTACCCCCCTTTCAGTGAAGAATGGAAACAGCAGGGTGAATCTCCTTTCTCCTGCACTTTCTCCATCACACACACAGGCAAAGAAATGTCTAAAGACAGAAGGTATTGGAGACTTCATCGGCCAATTTAACCCCGATAGATCAGAATTCTGTAGTTCTGTGTATCACTGCTGTATATAAAAACACCCCAAAAGCCCTCTTCACATATGTATTTCATCAGAGAGGTCAGAGTGCAAAGATGCTGGCACTGCAGCACTCCAGGAAAAAGGCTAGGTTTCCATATCTTGTCAGAGATGTTTTGATTCATTTTTTTCCAACAATTTCAAGGCTGTGTTTGTGGTGGTCCTCACTCTTCATCTTTTCCCTGCCTTATCCTAATATATAAGACAGACAGCATACATTTTCATTAAATTGCACAGACTCGTGCTGTGTTGTTGCTCCTTCATCACAACTCACTACAGCTTTAGTAGATAATGTTATTTGAATTATGGTATGATGCACATATCATGCCTCTTTCAGTGTACTTTAAATTTTGATTGGGTTTTTGTTGTGCAGTTCTTTTCAGTTCTCTGAAAATGTAATATGAATATGTGCCTGAGTGCCACAATTTAGCAAAACAGTACTCTTTTTAATAATGAAAGGCTCAACATTTGTTTGTGCAGTGAATGTGTTTGCTCAAAGCAAAGGGCAGTCAACTGATGATATACAGACTAAACCAAAACATTTAGGAATTAATTTAGAACATTCATCTAAAATGCAAAGATCTCTATGTGCCCAGCTGAGATGGGATATGGATGGTATATCAGTTTGGAAGAACAAAAGCGATTTGTTCAATGTGATGTATGACTGAAAATGTGTTTAATTCTATTGTCTTGTGTCCTTTTTACTGTGAACTGTGCAATACTTTCTTAAGTAAGATTAAAAAAAAGATACAGACTTTTTAAATATTGATGACCTGCAAAGATTGAGCTGGCCGTTCACATATGAGACATTTAAAAGAAAAAAAAACATTTATTGGATTAACAGTACATACGCAGCAGTTCTTTTCTGTCCTTTCCTTTCACATAAATATTGAAAGAAGAACATCTGAAAGAATATCTTAGCATTTATAATGTTGTCTTTTGTTTTTGTACATGTATTCCGGAAGATGCATACAGTGAAGTCCTTTAATCCCATGTGGCGTGGTCCAGATGTTTGGCACAACAGAGATCAAAACAAAACTATAAAACTAAACTACTGATGAGCCACAATCGACCAGTTTGGTTTCATAAGAGCCAGAAAGTTAGCCACAGCACCATGTTAATCAATACTAACTTGTTTGCAACAATAAAGCACCGCCCCTGATGTGATGTAGACACGTGGAACAGTTACTTCCGTAGTGAGATTTTCTGTTATTCACCGTTAAAACCCGCTTGTGGGTGAAGCGTGAGAGGAAGGTTTAACACGCTGCAGGAATAAAACTGTTCGATAATGGGAACAGAAAATAACAGTTTAGTAGATAGAGCCTTCTACAAAGGGAACACAAAAACGAGCGCGCCTACACTGACTCCTGCCTCTGCTTCGGGTCTCTCTCCGTTGCTACTGCTAGCGCGAGAAAACGGACATGCACGCACGCGGGCGGGCGCGCACAACACACACACACACGCGCGCGCGCGCGCGCGAGGAAAGAGCAAGAGACGCAAGGGGGATGGGGCTGGTCACGAACGCGTTTCTTTTAACTTCCCCGTGACAATTACAGTTAGCCAAAGCGTACACAAGTAGCCAAATAACGTAACACTGCCAGTAAACGAAAGGGTGAGTATGTACCTAAAAACAGCCGTACCTGCACACCGCTTAAATCCGTGGACTTTGCCGTGTCGCCGTTGTTTGTTTGTTACCGGGGACTCGTCCGTCCTCTCTGGGCTCGCAGGAGCTTGTACTGTTCCTTGCAAACGCAGCATTCGTTGGCGGCGGAGAGGGTCGTCCGTCGGTGTTTTCCGGTTAGGGGTTTTACGTTACAATCACATGACTGTGGGTAAAAACCAGCCAAAAAACAGCCGTTGTAAAAAAAAAAAAAACCGTTGAGCAAAGGGGCGGTTGAGTTAACGTTAATTTCCCGCACTGTGTAACCGCCGAGAGATCAACGCTCGGCTAGCCAGCTTTTTGACAGCCGGTGAGGCAGAACATAGACGGCTGAGAGCTATGTTGACTCACCGTGTGGTAGTTAATCATTGTGCGCCTGCCGTTAACGACAAGTTAAACAAAACACCCAAGTGTAGTCCCTCACTGTCTCGCACTGAAATAACGAAGAACACTGCTTGCCCACAGTCGTCTCACATTTATTTATTTATTTATTTAGGAAGAGTCAAAGTTTAAAGGAAGTATACAGATGTTTAATGTTAGCACCTAGTTAGCTGCATTAAAAATATCTACCGTGGGCGTTATGCGACATCAAAACGAGGCTTATTAGCTTTAATAACACGAATGTTAAAATATTCATAACCTAGAGATGAACATTTGCATGTTTATTAAATGGCATTTCCCCTTTTGAATCCTTCACAATTAATGACTGACAATAATTATATGATATATACAAAATTCAAGGTCAAAATACAAACACTACTGGAGTAATATAAAAAAATTTTTTATTTCTGTTAACAATTTTAATGAGCTTTGGTATCAAAGTAAACCTGGCTGGGAACAGCTTTATGCTTTGTCTTTCAGAACGTAATTTTAGTACCGGTGCGATGTGAAAACCACACTAAGGTGGTTTTCACCAAGCCTTTTATTTTACAGACCTACTTTTAGAAGCGGGATTTGAATTATTATTAATACCAGACTGCACTGGTCACTGGTTGAATACTGGTTTGTTGTTTGTATGCGTTACAGTAAAAAAAAAAAAAAAAGTGTTTCTTTAATTTGTGAAGTTAGACTCATTTCCAAGCACCTACTTAAAAGAGTGCAAATAATGGTAGAGGGAATTGATTCCACTATCTACACAAGAAAACAGGCTTATTCCTGTAACATACTAGTGCATAGTAATGTGTGTTCACCCTTGTGTACCATACAAAAGCAGTGTCAGATGTACGTAAATCCCCAGTTGTAAACAGTGTCATGGATCCCCTGTAGGTTGAATAACCTTTAATAACCCAGTCACACCAACAGTAGGCACAGTTTCTGTGACTCATTGCCTCTGTGTGAAAGAAGTAATTACCCCTGCTTGCTGTAGTCCCTTAATGAGCTCTTAATTTACAGCTGTTATTTTGTGATTACAACAAAGGATTGCCTGTCAAAATAGGCTGGGAACTGATAAACTCAAATGTCTATGGGAAACCCATTTTGAACAAGAACAAGTATACCAGTAAAGAGAAAAAGTGGAGATCTCGGAAATCGATTTCAACCACACACTGGCTGTCCAGAGGCACAGGAGGAGTAGAAAGACTTGCACTCCAATGCACTTTGGAGTCACATCAATATTTTGTCATCAGATGTTGTCATCAGTGAGTTGGTGGATGTTATCTCAGTGTAAACACTAAAACCAATCCAGACCTGTCATTATAGAGTTGCATTTCAGCCTTAGGACAGGGAGTCCACAGGTCCAGACTAAGCAAGTTATAGTTCCCTTGAAAACGCTTGTTAGGCAGGCAGAGAATGGGTGGAGAGTCTGTAAAAGGAGACAGATCGAATAGGAGGGGACAGAAATGTCTATGAGACCTTAAAGTTTATGTCCAGTCAACAAACAACAGAGCTGTAGGTGATCCTGTCCACAATGTTGCTGAGACTAATTAACTAAAAATCTAGGCCTGTGGGAGAACAAAATGTTTAACAAACAAAACATTGATTGAGACCTGTGGTCCAGCAATAGTAGATGGTAATGACAGCAAAATAAAAGCATGTTTACTTTGCTGAAAGGCCCACAGCAGGGGTTTATTGAAAGAAGGAGATAAATGGTTACCACTCTGGCTCACTGTTTTCCATCATTAAAATCAATACATTCTAGTCAATAGATTTTTATGATAATGTTCTACCATTAGAAAAACAATGTACTCATGTTTAGGCTCTGTTCCTGTGTCTTTCTTATGCCCTCTTAATCGTTGTCTGATTTCTTTTTTTCAGAACAGCTTATTCAAAACAGATGCAGACCGAACCTTCACATGACTTCCCAGCTACTGATTCCCACTAAATTGATTTTTACGGCAGCAGCGTAGTCTGCATGAAATTGCTTAAAAGGTTAAAAAAAAAAAAAAAAAAAAAAAAAAAAGCTGTTGCATGAGACGGCTGTGTGGTGAGCTGAAACACCTGTTTAAACAGGACCTTTAACGTTAACTGGCGCCCTGCCCCCCACCCCCACCCCCACCCACCCGTTCATGGCCTGTTTTGAAACCGGAGTGGTGAGTCACTCCTCGCTCGGTTTAGAAAAACAGATCCGGCCAGGCTGTGGCCCGGCGGGGGGATGGGAGGCCGGCGGGGGATGAACACCGGAGGTGGACGCAGCTGGACTCCCACTTCCAAGGACCCCACATCCTGACAACGGCTCGCCGTGTTCCCATAGTGACCGGGGCTAAGCCGAGAGAGGAAAAAAAAAAAACACCCCCAAAATTAACTTATATGCGTATCTTTCCAGCCTAGTTATCGTGGGTGAAGCCAATCGATTGGTTATGTTCTTCAAAAAGAGAATCATTATCAGTCGACTTCTTTAAAAAATATAATATTATTTTGTCATGGGGTAAGCCTATTTTAATCGCCAGTGTGCTTATCCTTTTGTTTTTTATACATTTTTTTTCTTTTCCCCACTGGTAACAGGTTAATGCAGAAAAGACAGCATTCACAGCCATTTTGCTAAGAAAATAGGTACCGACAGCCTCACTAACATACAGAACCATGTAACTCTCTACAAGACTATTACAACATATTGCATAAACTATGATAAACAACGTACAAATGACGACCACTGTATGCGCACAAATACTGTTCAGCTGTATTCATGTATATTAGTATTTGATCAGGAACCCACTACAGAATTGCTCTTCTTCACCAAAATCATATTCAACCGCCCCCCTCTTCTTTTCCCGCCAAAAGGCCTTTAGGGCTCGGGGGTGGGGGTTCGATTTCTGCCCTTTTCTGATAGGACGAATCAATGTCTCCGTGACGACCGTTGCTGTGGACAACGGGGGATGCTGGGGTGCTGCAGCAACAGCCGAATGCCATGCGCAATGCACCACTCTTTGATCCACAAAAGAAAAGGCCCGCTTTGAAAAGACCCACTTGAAGTCTTTCAGACTGAAAGCGGATATGTGCTACAGAAAGCCAGTCAAAGAAATTAAACACGGCACGGTTCAAAATCTTTGAAATATAATGGCAGTAACAACACGCATGGGCATGGGACATGCCAACATTGCAGTTTACACATTGCCCGCCAGATGGTGGCATCGTATCCTAAATAAAATCGAAGTCTACAGGAACCAGGAAAGAAATATTAAACATTAAGGCGTTTCTTTTCAGAAACAGGGGAAGTTGAGCTTGATATAATCTCCTTTGCTGTGTCACGTCTAGAAAAAAAATTCCACCGCCGTCAAGCCTCAAGCAGAGTTCCTGAATTAGTTCCTGTCCTGGGAATTTTATCGATAAAGTTTGAATTTGAACCGTCTCCCACTGCTGTAAAGATGGCGGCCGATCAAACAGTGCAAGAAGTTCCCCTTTCGCTGTCTGCTAAAGTGGTTGGGTATGTTGACAGCTCATTTAACTACTTTGTTAACACGTTAAGTTATGTGTTTGACTACGCTGCTGTATCAAAACGGCTTCATAACGCTGACACTGTTGTGTTCAAACTAGCAGTAGCATTAGCTCATTGCTAAAAGAGACTGTTGTGTTCAAACTAGCAATAGCATTAGCTCATTGCTAATGAGACTGTTGTGTTCAAACTAGCAATAGCATTAGCTCATTGCTAATGAGACTGTTGTGTTCAAACTAGCAATAACATTAGCTCATTGCTAATGAGACTGTTGTGTTCAAACTAGCAGTAGCATTAGCTCATTGCTAATGAGACTGTTGTGTTCAAATTAGCAATAACATTGCCAACAGGCTCAGATAACTTAAAGCATATATATTCGTTGGCGACACCGTTACTATTGCAAGTGGCATTTTCGCAACCGAAATGTTTGCAAAGTAAGGGCTAACTCACGTTGTGTTAATTACATTAGTGCATGCACCTGCTCCAGTTTAAAGAAGTGGCTGTGTAATGCTCCCGGATATATGTTTCTCTGCAGGTCATTTGCTTATTTGACTGTAAAAGACAGATTGCCGATCATCCTGATAAAAGTTATAGACACAATACATCGCAACAAAAACAAGTTTTTTGAAGAATATGGAGAGGTAAGAATAATTTTTGACCACCATAATTTAAGTTGTTTTATTTTACTACATCCGGAATTATAAAGCACATTTGAACACTTGAATTTGGTCTTGCTTGTGTTTCCTCACTATTTTCATACAGGAAGGTATCCAGGCAGAGAAGCAAACAATATCTCTGCTGTCTAAGCTGAGAAATGAGCTGCAAACTGACAAACCAATACTACCATTGACAGACGGCCTGCAAGACACAGAGTCCTGGAACCAGTACCTGCAGAGACAGCAGGGACTGCAGGGGGACCAGGAGTCTGTCAGCTGGTTTAAGTCTCCATGGCTTTATGTGGAGTGCTACATGTACCGTAGAATACAGGAGGCACTCTGGCTCAAGTGAGAGAGGCCTTTATATCTTTTAATGGGAACTGTTGCTGTCCTATTTCCTGCTTTCGAGTAAATGTCTTTTGGACTGTGCGGTATTTGGCTATATTTGTTTAGATAAGCAAAATCAGAGGACAAGTTTTTTTATGATCATATTTACACAGCACCTCAAAGCACTGGTAATTAAAGATGTGCTTCCACACTCAGTTGTCCAGAAAACATTATTTGAAAATCTGGAATCTTTATATTCTTACCACGTACTACGAAATTTACCCTCACTATTCCCACCATTAAAACAAGTCTTCAAGGAAATGGCACTATTTAAAAATGGCAGTATTTAGTAAATGATATAATGAAAAGAATTGATATATTGTCCAGCCTTTGTTCTTGTTCTCCTCCAGTCATGATTCTGTTTCTGTTTTTATTGCAGTCCCCCCGTCAGTGACTACGATGTCTTTAATGAGGGAAAGACACAAAGCTTTTTTGAGTCTCAACAGGCTATAATGGTCTTGTGTACATACATGGAGGGCATCAACAAGAGCATGCAAGGGCTGTCTAAGAATCAGCTGCTTGAACATTTCAACAAGCTACTGCAGGTCAGTATCTCAATACTAATACAGTATCTCAATACTAATAAAAAATGTGCAGTGTCTTACAGCTATGGTAGATGAGCACTTGAAGTATGTAGAATTCAGGGTGATATGTATATATATATATATATATATATATATATATATATATATATATATATATATATATAAATTAGGCATCCATATTTATTATTTGACTCTTCCTAGGTTTCTCTGTGGGGGAACAAGTGTGACCTGTCTATCTCTGCTGGCCAAGAGAACTCACAGAAGATCAGTCCCATAGATTCCCTCAGCAGCCTACAACCCTTCATCTTGGTGGATGACTCCAATATGGTATGGTCAACTCTTATTTCTGCCCAAAGGCCAGGACAGTCAGGGGAAATGAGTGCAGGCAGAGTGGACATTGTACTAGACAACGCTGGCTTTGAGTTAGTCACTGACTTGGTCTTAGCAGATTTCTTGGTTTCCTCCGGCCTTGCACGTGAGATCCATTTTCACGGCAAATGCTACCCGTGGTTTGTCTCTGACGTCACAGCTAACGATTTTCAGTGGACCATCCAGCAGACCTTGGCAGCCAATCACAAGTGGATGTCCAAGAGTGGTGCCCAGTGGAAGAGCTACCTGAAGGAGGGTGTGTGGTCCTATCATGACCATCCTTTCTGGACACAGCCCCATGAGTTCTGTGACATGGCAGCTGAGGCTCCTGACCTGTATGCGACCCTGCAGGGGGCAGACCTGGCGCTGTTTAAAGGTGATCTGAACTACAGGAAGCTGACGGGGGACAGGGACTGGGACCACGCAGTTGGCTTTGCTACAGCACTGCGAGGTTTTGGGCCTGCGCCACTGTGTAGCCTGAGGACTCTCAAGGCCAATGTTCAGGTCGGTCTGCGGCCAGGCCAAGGGGAGAAGCTCGCCTCCCAAGATCCAGACTGGATGATCAGCAGCAAATACGCTGTCATTCAGTTCTACAGCCCAAAGTCAGAACAGTAAGACTTAACACAGGATCTCACTGTGAAGATGTGGATTCATAATAATGTTACAGTAAGAACCATAAGCAGAAGATACCTTTTAAGCCATAAGACCATTAAGTTGAAAGAGTTTGTTGGTGTCTTTGTTCCTCTTCATCAATTAGCACATCCTGTTTGATACAGAAATGCACCATAACCAAAATTTTACATTTTTCAGTATACATTTGTACAATCTCATACTTGCAAGCACTTTTGGATCTAAATGTTTTCCCATGATTTGAACAGAACAATCATTTATGGTGAGAAATTTATCCTCAGAGATAACAAATCAAGGTTTTTTTTGGTTTGGTTTTTTTTTTTTGTTAAATATCGCAGATAGCTAATGTGTTGTGCTCAGTGTTTTATGTTACAATGTTTACAGGTTAATGTGGATGCTGTTCACAATAATTGAGTTGAAATTGAGTAAGCACTGAGCTTTATAAATCTCTGTCCTAGTGGAGCAATACATTAGTTTTTGCATGCAGTTGAGGAGAGTGAAGAATAATATAATATGTTATTTTTATTTTAATTCAGCTCAGCTCAGGTTGTTTTACAGTTGCTCTCAGTGTCATTGATATGCATGCATGCATCAAAACATGCAGACAACTATTTAAATTTACCTAAGGCAGATCATAACATCATTTAATAACTGTTTTGTTCAGTTTGAAAGATGGTAGACTGTTATTGGGGCAGTGTAAGATTAACAGTGACGACATGTACTCGTTTTGTTTTAAATGGCAACCCAAACCTCTGTATTTTCATATATAAAAGTGAATTTTTCTGTGCACACAGTTATGTCATCTCAATCCTCAGTGTGAGTTTTAGTACTTCAGAGGTCCCCACTATTGGGGGAAATCATATCACTTTCATTAATGGGTTTGATTTAATAAAGAATTGCAATGACTGGTTTTCTTTCCCCACTGTTGTACTTTACAAGCATGAAAAATGGAAGATGTAGGTAACAATGACTTTATTTTGCAGCATTTCTCTTTTTATCCAAAGTGGTGACTTGATTTACATTTTATCTAGTGTGCACATCCAGACAGTTTAGTAGTCTCTGTCTTTTATTTACATAAATATTCAGCCAAATAATTTGAGCCAATAGACCTAAATCTGTGAGCAAAAGCGTCTGTGCACTCTTAAAACAATTCATCAGTATATCGATACCATTAGATGTTTACCTGGAGTGTGCCATTTTTCTTTGTTATTTAATGGCAGTTGTTGCCAGACCTCTCTTACACTTGGGGTCAGGTTGGACCTAGAAAAACAGCTGGAAATGCTGCAACAGGTGTATCACAATTCCGGATGGGCTGGTGAAACTGAGCGGCACCATTTAGGCTGCTGACATGCTTGGTGAATGTGGTCTGTAATGAAAATGAAGTCAACTATTGCGCAAAGCATTCTATCTTGAGCCATTTGAGTGATTTAGCTGTTTCATTTGTCACCCTTCATTTTCCTGTTTTCTAATGTAACAGTGTCTTCATTTTATTCCAGGGGAAATGCAAAAAAATATATATCATCATCAGGGCTACTTGTTTTCCACTTGACCTGACATGTCCTGAAAATTGGGCTGTTTACTCAAGAAAGATGTTGCACAGAGAAGAGAAAATGAAGCCTCTGTGCCAAATGTTCGGTTTTCCTCAGCAGTGGTCGTCAATAATTTTTGGTGATCAGATTTAGCTTTATTAATTTCTTGCATAATTCACAATGTGTCTGAGAGTATTACATGTAAATGAGTAGTTGTAATTAATATGTCACCAATTAGTTTTTGTGCTCTTGTATCATTTCATCTGAAATATATAATCCCATTTTACAACTGCTTTAAATGTGTGAAAATAATTCCTACATTTATGGTGTGTTGTTAGTTTGAAGCTTTTCAGCTCACAAGGTTGTTTTTTTACCTTGACGTCTGGTCCCAAGGACTAAAAGGATCCCTGAAAATCACAAACCTTTTGTGATTTTCTTTTGTGCTATAAACATAAAAAAACATTAATTCCCTTTTAACTTTATTTGCATAAATGCTCTGCCCCTTTGCTTCTGTTTGTTTATGTATAATGTTCTTTTTCATCCTGACTTGACCTGATAAAGTCAAGTCAGGATATTGTCCATATTTAACCTGTGCATATTGTGGTCCTCTTATGTATGCCATCCTCCTTTCAATGAAATTTCACCATGAAAGTATGATTTTCTTTTCTATTTCTGTCAATTTCTTTATAGGGTTTATCATAAGATAAAAATTAAGTTGTGCAATGTCTGATTAAAATAACCATGAATCCCCTCATTTGGGATTCATTGAGTAATTATTGGTTGTCAGAATGAGATTTGGCCCCCTTCTCTGTTTGCTGTGTTATGGTGACCTGGCACTTTAACACACTGTGGTTATTGATTTGGCTGGATCTTTAATTTGTTTATCCTTTTTTTTTTTTTTTTTTTTTTTTTTTTTTTTTTTTTTTTAACCTTTTCACTGTTCCCATTGTGTCCAACAAGCCCAGCTAGATGTCTGAGAGTCAGAGAGATGAGAGAGGCAAGCAGAGGGGGAGAGAGAAGAGTGTTGCACAGCAGATGATTCGTGTATAAGAGGTGAGTATGTACCATGGTAGAATTTTAATTCTTTTAGCCTCCATGGTTTAAAACCATTGTCCTAATGTTTCTCATTTCCAGTGATTTCATTTACTGCAGAGTCTCAGGTGTACCCAAGACACTGGCTACGAATAGACTGGTCGTATGTCATGCTGGTGGTGTGCACACTATTAGCTAAACGAATGGCAAATATTTAGAGAGAGACTGTTTTTTTTCACTAGATATCAGCTACAATCAGTGAAACTTTTGTAATGAATGTAAGAAAAGGTCTTATGGTGCTATGGGAGTGGACAAGGGAAGTTTTTTGGGAATCACTGTTTCTCTGTCCATCTTCCTCTTTCTTTCTCCCCCCAGCTTTAGCCTCCCTCCCTCCTACACATTAGTAAAGATGTATTACAGGAAAAGAGGAAGAGGCTCTGTTGACAAAAAAACCTGAAGGAGGTTGGGAGGAGTCTTTTTGGATGTCTTTTTTTTTCTTTTTGGAGCTTGGTGGGCGGAAACTCAAGGCAGAAAGGGCAAAGGGACTGTTAGAAAAGTGGACCCTTCAAGTTGCCTGACAGGCTTCATTGGAAAAAAAGAGTGAGTGAGGAAAGAGTAAAGAGAGAGGGAGCGCAGCACTCGTCTCCACTCCCCCTCCCTGCAAATGGGAGAGCAAGTCTAAATCATGTTGCTTATCAGTGCTGTTGTGCTGTGATGTTGCTCAGGCAGAGCCCAGCACACAGCAGGAAGCCTTGTGGACCAGTGCTCAGACACAGGACCAGCCCGACCTTCTCAGAGCTGGAGACCCTCTCCCCGCCACGTCTTTCGCCTCCGCCGCGTGCCCCCCTCAGCGACATGTACCCTGAAGAGAGTCGGGGGTCTGGAGGGGCAGCAACTGTGGACTTCCTGGAAGGGACGTACGACTATGCTGCCCCTGCCCCGACTCCTCTCTACAGCCACTCCACCACTGGTTTCTACTCTGCTCCTCTGGATGCCCATGGTCCACACTCTGATGGCAGTCTTCAGTCCCTCGGCAGTGGGCCTACAAGTCCTCTTGTGTTTGTGCCCTCCAGCCCCAGACTCAGCCCCTTTATGCACCCTCCCAGCCACCACTATCTGGAAACCACCTCGACACCCGTCTACAGGTGAGGGAATACAGTTTATCACCAGAGTGTGAAAAGTGTCTGTTGTGTGCTTAGACACAAAGTTCCTTTTATAGACTGAATCAACAGGTATGAATTATTCCTCTGATTGTTTTTCTAGAATCATTAAGTTGGTGTATTTTTGGCTATTGCTTTTAAATTTAATGTATCATATGTGAGGTCAATTTGTGAGAGATGTCACCTCCAGTGCTCGAATCTGATTGCTTGGTCAGTTTTGTTTGTGCTATAGTTTGTGATTACATATCTGATATGAGCAGTTCATTCATAATATCTTCATAGTTTTTCTAGGAAAACAAGTCAGTTCAGCTTGTTTATAACAGCTGATTTATAAATTTCCTACATTAATTAAATCTACTGCCTTGTGTTTCCTATTGAGTGACAGTAGACACAATATTGCTGCACAACTAGATATAATATCTTTAATTCATGAATAACAACATTGGAACTATGTTCAGCCCTCAAAATGCACTTATAAAAAACTTAATTATGTAACTGCATTGTTTTTTCTTTTTTAAATCTCTTGCTTTATACAAAACATTGCCATTATCTTTATAAAAAGGATCAAGCTTTGCCCTGGTTTCTAATTCCAGAGATTAAGGACTTTGTCAAGGACCTTGAGAAAGGAACAATACGTAAGAACAACAGAAGTACAGATTGTTTCCTGGCTCAGGTGGAAAATAGCACTGTGCTGTTGTCTCAGCTACTGTCAAATTGCAGTCTGTGTGGTAAATGTCAGAATTGATCTGTACATAAGTAGTTGGCTCTAATGTTTTCTGATAAAAGACGTCGATAAAGCAGTTTTTGACAAAATATTTGACAAAATTTACATGAGAAAACCATTGTTTGTATTATTTCATCAGCATCACAATTATAGTCATTACCAGGCAATTTTGTGAAATGATTTAACTGAGCTGAAATCAATGCCTTGTTATAGGTCCAGTCAGCAGCCAGTATCCAGGGAGGACCACTGTGGCACCAGTGAGGAGTCATACAGTGTGGGGGAGTCAGGTGCTGGAACCAGGGCTGGGGACTTTGAGATGGCTAAAGAGACACGTTTCTGTGCCGTGTGCAGTGACTATGCGTCTGGGTACCACTACGGGGTGTGGTCCTGTGAGGGCTGCAAGGCTTTCTTCAAGAGGAGCATCCAAGGTAGGTAGAGTGTCTGCTTATGCTCTTTATGACCAGTGGGTGTGTATCTTAAAATGATACCTGTTTGTTCAGGATCATGTCCAATAATCAAAAATTCCTAAAGCTCTGGCTAAGAAATTCTCACAATTAAATAAAGTCAGTTTTATTTATATAGCCCAATATCACAAGTTCTCCTTGAGGGGGCTTTACAACCTGTACAGCAAACCCTCAAAGTACAGTGGTGAACTTTATACACTAGTCATAAAAAAGAGCACTGCACCATTTAAAAATGAGTTGGCCTGTCAACAAAAGAAAATTTAGTTTGGATATTAAAGGACAATGAGTTAGCGTACTAGTTGTTTAGTAGGCTCATGGCACCAAAGTAAACTGCCTATAACCTTGGCAGAGAAATAGGCACTTGAACTGGAGCTCGATCTCTGTCACATAAAAGAAGAGAAAGAGGAAAGATAGATGTCATAAACTGTCACGTTGTGAATCAGAGATCTAAAATGAGACCTGAAGTAAAGGGGAAATTTATGTTTCAACAAGTTAGTTTTTGCTATTATTATTTGGATTCATGAGCCTTCAGCCATTTTTGGTGGTCTACAACCTCCATGTACCACTGCCTCTGTGTGCAGATCAAAGCTTCATCTGCTGCCGGTGTCTTAGTCATGTTTGTGATATGCTGCTTCGGCACATTGATGCAAAGTCTTGCATCGAAGGTCGTAAAGAATGGTCTCCATGGCAATGACAAAGCGAAGATGCCACGTTTTAATTTTCTCCATCTCAGATCAATTTAAAATGGAATAGAGTGTTCCTGGCTACTAAATAACTTAAATCTCAACTGAACACTGGAGTGGGGGGCTTGAAGTAATAGATTTTCTTCCATTTCAGGTCACAATGACTATATGTGCCCAGCAACCAATCAGTGTACTATTGACAGGAATCGGAGGAAGAGCTGCCAGGCTTGCCGTCTTAGGAAGTGTTACGAAGTGGGCATGATGAAAGGAGGTGGGTAGAAACACCAGCAGAATTTGCTGTCCGTTACTGCATTTGGCGGTTATAAATTATCCTCTTTGGTTAAAATGTTTAATAAGTCTTCTAGGATTGGTTTTTCTTTTGTACAGTTTAGGTTTTCCCAATTTGAGTAGGATGTTTTTAACAAAAATCAGATCAGTTGCCATTTATCAATGATGGCTTCTTGCACTACTCTGATGGATACAGAAAAGCTTGAGACTAACTTTAACATGACCTTGGAATGATTTCCTCTTAAGGAGTACAACTACTGATTAGTACACACCCACATTTTTGTTTTCATACTTCTGGAATCACACAGGCATCCATATTATCAGCACAGTTGGATTTTATGTTAAGAACAGGATATGAAGCTATGTTGAGTGGTTTTGAGGGAAAACCTGATGAATGCATATGTTTGGGAGTTTGTGTGTGATTGTGTGGCTTTTTCTGTGTAACTGCATATTATTTTGTTTTCAACCTCTGCTCTGTCCCACAAGGTGTGCGTAAGGACCGCGGCCATGTTTTGCGGCGTGACAAACGACGGGCTGGCACTAGTGACAGAGATAAGGCTTCTAAGGACCTGGAGCACAGAACAGCGCCCCTCCAGGATGGGAGGAAGCGCAGCAGCAGTGCTGGAGGAGGGAAATCATCGGTCACTGGCATGGCGCCTGACCAGGTGCTGATTCATGTGGAGACAATGACATTTGTAGCCCTAGACACCAGAGTGGCCTTCAGGGAATCATGAAAATTCAGACCAAAATTTCTTGGCAGTCTGGCTGTTGGTTGTTGAGAAATGTTTGTAGTCACTTAAAATCAGTTTTGATCTGAACATATTTTATTTTTCAGTTTAAATGGACTTACAGTGTGACTGTTTATCTGCTGCTTCCCCAGGTGCTCCTCCTGCTTCAGGGTGCCGAGCCCCCAATACTGTGCTCCCGTCAGAAGCTGAGCCGACCCTACACCGAGGTCACCATGATGACCCTGCTCACCAGCATGGCTGACAAGGAGCTGGTCCACATGATTGCCTGGGCCAAGAAGCTTCCAGGTACTACTTAGAGTGGTAAAATATTCTTGATCCGTTTTCAGCAGCACGAACCAAATTTCTCTATGTCACTGTTTTGCAGAGTGAGTTGCCATTTTTTAAGATAAAACTGTAAGCTGAAAATGAAATCGCATTAGAAACAGGTGAAATTATCTTAACCCACTGCAGGACATGTTTACTTGTTTAAACAACCATTTGAATTAAAAAAAAAGATTTTGCTGAGCCTAGTGCAAAATTACAGTAATAGACAGTAGCTGCAGGCTGTGCACAGAGTGACTGATCAGAGGCAATTACTTTACCAGATGCAGTATCTGGCCTGAACTGTGTTTTGGAGCAAAAACTTACAACTAAGTGGAATTGTTAAGGCTGTCTTCAGACTTTCTTTAGAGCATGCCAGAAGTCTTGTGATGGGCCATGGGCTATTAACCTCACATATTCTGGCTGTAATGTGGTCTGAGGTGAGTTATCACATCACTGGCATGCACCTTTCATCTTTACATAAGCAAATAACTTGACAGAAACAACGTCCTTCAGCTGCCCTAAACCTATACGTAAAATAAAATGACAGATGTCCATGAAGTCAAGCAATCAGCTACAAAAATGTTTTTGTTTAGTTTTTTTTGTCTGTGTGTCAGTCCTGTTGTAATATTCACTGTTCTAATGTTCCGGCAGATTGACAATTGCAGAAATATTGATGTAGATTGTGAAAGGACAGCTTCAACTTCACTTTTCATGTGATGTTTTCTCAGCACTACAGCTGTGTCAAAGACAGAGAGAGGTCAAATTACCAATAAAACAGTTTCTTTCTTTTTTTTTCAAAGTCAAAGTTGCTATAAATACAGAAAAAAACCATGAATCCCTTCATGAAGAGTTAGGGAAGACCCTTACGATTATCAGAATGTTGGATTATTGGACACCAAATGGAATAAATGTCAGTACAAACTTTATTGTTCATAAGCATCATCAGGTCTTTAGCCAGAGGGATGGATGAGGGACCCACGGGTAGCTCACTTGGTTAATTGCGTGTACCATGTGTTAAGGCTGAGTTCTTTGCTGCATGTCATCCCCTGCCTTTCCTCTCTATCTCTCCACTGTCACTATCAATAAAGGTAAAATGGCCTAAAATAAATCTTGGAGAAAAAAAAAGCAGATAGGTGAGGACAGGTGCAAAACATGTGAGTCAGTTCTGCTGGAGCACCATGACATTTATTGCATGTCTCGTCTAAATTGAAAGATATTTTCAGATGGTGTCTTTCTTAAACATTCAAATGTACAAATGTAATGCGTCACAAAGGTGGTGGTCCTCGATTGTTGTCTGTTTGACTGCTCAGGCAACAGCAAGGTGATGGGAAACCTTTATCGTACAGACACACATGGGCACACACACACAAATGCAGAGCCATTACAGTGATGGTAATTACAGTCATCACCTTTGAGAGGATTGTTTGGCCAATCTGCTGGCACCCCATAGAGCATAAATGCAGTGTAAGACACATCACCCTTTTGCATGCACGGACACACACACACACACACCTCGACAGGTTCCCTAAGTGAGTAAATCCTGATTTTGAGGTATTACAACCCTGTGCGTCACTAAAAGCCCAAAGGCACACAGACCCCTCGCGATTGTGAGGGTTCCCAAACAGGGTACATAGGGGGACAATGGGAGTGAATTGTCTGTAATTACATATGAATTGAGACAGCTGAGTGCCAGCAATAAGGCTTCTTATGAAAGCAGAGAGATTGCAGATGGTTTAATTTAAGTAAACGAAAACGAGCGCTTGCATATTTTTTTTTTTTGTGAGTGGGATGAAGGTGCACAGAAAACATTAAACTCTGGGAGTGCTAATATTCCCCTCTATGTTATAGATAACACCCACCACTCCAAATAATCAGCTCTGATGAAACAGTTATTGACACTAGATATTTGTCTGTGTTTGGGTGGGATCTGGATGCCAAATAATTGCTAGGATCAGGCTAAAACATATATTGTGAAGTGTTTATGAATAACAGTTTTCAGTGACAATTATTTAGTGCCTGTCAGTCAAAGAGCTGAGGTGGATGGCTCCTCAGAACCAACAAAAATGTTAAATGTACTCTAACTGGGTGTGGATCGCTCTGCTTCCCTGCCTACATCCTTTCACGAAAGGCTCTTTATTGTGCACTTTGTGTGTGTGTTTTTCTAGGTTTCCTGCAGCTGTCCCTCCATGACCAGGTGCAGCTGCTTGAGAGCTCGTGGTTGGAGGTGCTGATGATTGGGCTCATCTGGAGGTCCATCCACTGCCCTGGCAAACTCATCTTCGCACAGGACCTCATACTGGACAGGTAGGTTGCCTTACCTCTCTGTGACATGCACCTGTCTTTACTTTTTTCATATCTCTGTCCCTACTTTTCCTCCCTGTTTCTCCGTCTTCCTCTCACTCTCAGACAGATGTTAAGAGTGGTACATCAGCATTGTAGATTTTCCATTTCACACCCTGCCAGCCATTGTGCCATCCCAACTCATCCGTCATAGAGTGAAAGACTAATTACATGTTCCCCATGGAGAGGAGAGCAGCCTCTCTCTAACCTGAAATACCCCCTCATCATTACAGTGCTGAGCTGGCAACCAGGACAGAGATTTAATCAAAGCCTCAATGCAAGGAATGATGGAAAAGGGAGAGCGACAGAGGGAGTGATGACGGGGGAAGGAGGCGCAGGAGAGAGAGAGAGAGAGAGAGAGAGAGAGAGAGATGCAGGGAGACATGAGACATAGCTGTTTTCTGCTCTGCAGGCACAGCCTGTTCCCTCCATTTCCCCCCATGTTCAAAGTAAACAAGCTGGCCGAAGCACAGTCTCCACCTCACAGAGAAAAGAGGTGGAGACAGTGAGGGATGAGGGAGACATGCAGACAGACAGAGCTTTTACCGTCTGATGTGCCTGATGGTCCCATTTGATTCAAAATTGTATTACAGAGTATTATCTCTAAAACCTGGTCTCAGTATGAGTGTTCTCACCAATTGGACATGATGACTAAAATGCTGTGGGTCAGGTTTGACAAATTCCCTTGGCTCTGTGCTGTCCAAGTTTATCTTGCACTCCAACCACTGGATATTATCCATCTTTCCATCACTTTTCAACTGTACTGACAAATGGAGTGCTGCAGCCATTCAGTCCATTAGTTTTTTTTTTTTTTATCTGGCCACTCTTTGGATAGTTTTGTGGTCACAGGTTTAGTCAGGTTCTTTTTCCTCCAAAGATGAAAAGGTAAAAGGAGATTTATTTGTGTGTGCCTTACACAATTTTAAATACCAAAGAGTTCCTGTTGTTTTCTCTCACCGTGTCCTCCAGGAACGAAGGAGACTGTGTTGAAGGGATGGCTGAGATCTTCGACATGCTGCTGGCCACTGCCTCCCGCTTCCGCATGCTCAAACTCAAGCCCGAGGAGTTTGTCTGTCTTAAAGCCATCATCTTGCTCAACTCTGGTGAGGCAACATGTGTGAGTGTGCCTCACATCGCCTGCCTGTGTTTACAGTTGGTCACTTTCTTGTGAAACATTTTCGGAGTAATTTAGAGCAAAGTAGTGCTTGGAAACAGTGACAGTGGGCAGCAGAGACGCTTCTCCAGTAAAAACAGCAGCCATGGAGTTTTTTTTTTTTTTTTAAATTCCACACAGTTTTGCTCACTTGCGCTCCACTTTGCATTTTTCCGTCTCTGTTCCGGAGAGTAAATATTGAACAGTGTCAAACTACACCCACAGAGGTGTAGCTCTGAACGCTGCTCAGGCACACTAGGTGAACAGAGTGTTCTGGAAAGGCCTGTACTGTCAATATGCCCAATTACTGTTCCCAAGACAACATGAGACGGGTCGGAGGGGCTGGTTTTATCCAGGAGATTGAGATATTCTATATGGGAGCTTGAGTGAACTGAAATACCAGTGTGATGACATTACTGGCACAGCTGCTGGAACTGGATGAACTTTTGATTACTGTGTAGGCAAAACTGCAACCGCAGTCAATTCTCCGCTCTTATATGTGCGTCTGAGTCAGAGCTTTTATCAAACAAAATTTGGCATTGTCAGTGTTTTGATTGTTTTAATACAAATCTGTAGCTGATTGAGTGAGTTTTAACATTTCTGTTTAAGAAAACATTGGCTTGAAATGTTGCACTAAGCTTGTGTTCTTTCTCTTTATTAGGTTCTTTCTCTTTCTGCACTGGCACAATGGAGCCGCTACACGACGGCGCAGCGGTACAGGACATGCTGGACACTATCACGGACGCTCTCATACATCATATCAGTCAATCAGGATGCTCAGTTCAGCAGCAGTCGAGACGGCAGGCCCAGCTGCTCCTCTTGCTCTCCCACATCAGGCACATGAGGTGAGATTCATTTAGAAAAGGTCTCTTTTACCACAAAGTATTTTGATTTACATGTCTTCATCTGAAGCCCATGTTTAAATCGTTTTTAAAAAATTGTCAAAAAATCCCATGTAGAGATCAAAACCAACATGAATTAAGCGTGATATATCTTATCCTTCTGTGCCACTGAGCTTTATTGTTGTACTTTTAAAAACACATCAAACAGCCTCACACTTGTAGTGAGTGATGTGTTTCTTGAGCACCGTAGTTTATTTTGAGTCTGTCCCACATACTGTACACTGTCCTGCTGCCTTAGAGGTATAACGTGGAGGTTTTGATCACTAAGAAGCATCGTAGAGCGATGTTTTACAAGGTCCCTCTTTTGTTTATATCATGGACTCATCACAAGCAAGAAACGCAGCAATGCGCCAGCAAACACTTTGAGCTGGCAAAACAGTGGATGTAAGATGTTTACAAATGTTTTATGAGGAAAGCAGGTTACAAACAATGTGTTTTGGTAAGTAACACTGAATGTAAACATGAGTTTTCTTTGTCACAGGACACCTTTAAATACACACAAAAATACCACGTGTATTAATCTGCCGCTGAAAATAAATGTTTGCTCCAGAGTAATGTTAAAAACAACAGCATTGCCCAGCTGCTTTATGAAATAATTAAATCTTTTTAAATAAAACTTTACATTTGTGACAGTTTGTAAAGGTTTAGTAGGTTTAGTTTAGTAGGAATTAACAGTCTTGGACCATACCACAAACAGAATAGCAAAGGCTGAAAATACTCAGAGATGGACTTGGTTTTGTCCTTTTCACGGGATTTGTTGACAGCAAGAAAAATGTAATGGAAGCCGCTTAGCAAGTTAAATCTCCAGGAAGACTATTGAATAAAAAACTGAACAATAAATAAATTAGAAAAAGCAACTGGAGGGCAAAACCAGAAAAAAAAAGAATATGAATAAAATTAAAGTATTAGAAGAATTTCTTTCTGAAGGTGTCACTCATTATTACACCACTCTAATTCCTTGTCCTACGCTCCCTGCAGCAACAAAGGCATGGAGCACCTCTACAGCATGAAGTGCAAGAACAAAGTGCCTCTGTACGACTTGCTGCTGGAGATGCTGGATGCTCACCGCCTCCACCGCCCCGTAAGACCAGCTCAGTCCTGGTTCCAGGCTGACAGAGAGCTCTCTACCACCGGCAACAGCAGCAGCAGTGGCTCCTCTTCAGCTGGCTCTGGTTCCGGACCCCGAGGCAGCTATGAGAGTCCAAGCAAAGCCCCGACAGGTCCAGGTGTCCTGCAGTACGGAGGCTCCCGCTCCGACTGCACCCACGTGAGACAGAGCACAACAACAACAAGCGTGTCTGAAGGTCAAGTCATTTTTATGAATGATGTGAGTAGCAAAGAATGAAAGTGGTTTGGGAATGAAAGGTCGCGGCAGTATTTGAATTTATTTTATGAGATAATTATTTATATAATTAAGTGATTTTTTTTTTTTTGTCGTAGCTGTTTAGGGAGACATTTTTTTCTTTGCACTTTCAATTCACTACAATCTCAGCTTCAATGCAGTTAAGCCTCTGTGCTGCCTTTCATAATATCTGTGACTTTGACTCAGCCTCTAACAGCTTTTCATTACGGCCGGTGTTAGGTCATATTGTGCCATTATGATTTCAAATGACGAGCAGCTAATATTTCTTTTTATTCGCATGGACCAGAAGTGCACTTCCTCTCGGGTTTAAGGGACTATTGGGCATATTTTTACTCTTGCATATAAAGGATGATTACACACTAAGCTATTATAGAAGTGGTTAAAATTATTGTGTAATTTATCTACATCAGTAAAGACTAAGCATCAGGTATTGTGTCTTATGCACACACAACTTAAACTTGATATATTTGGGGAAAAATAATGAAATCATAAAATTAACAGTGACTGAGGATGTATCTGTTGAATTTTGAATACTTAAATATTGTATGATCAAATCCTAGAGCACTGATTACATAATGAAGGAAGCCAAGCTTTATTGTTGGGTAAGTTCACCCTATCCACGGCTTTTTGTGTACAGTAGGTTTGCTTACTTGCACCAAAGTTGTTTTTTTTCTAAATTTGTGTGTGTGTGTGTGTGTGTGTGTGTGTGTGTGTGTGTGTGTGTGTGTGTGTGTGTGTGTGTGTGTGGGGCAGAGACTGCAAGGGAGAGACTGAGAGCATTGTGAGTGATTCAGAGCTGATTTGATGCATAGATTTTTGTCTTGATGCAGTTGTTCAACATTTCAACCGCGTAAAAAAACCTGCAACCAGTTACTATTCACCCACTATTTCAGTGATTACCTGTGGAGTTTGGTTGGATTTACTCACCTCCAAAAACCTGATTATTATAATGTACTGTATGTGCACATATGCAATAGTTTTTATAGACCAAATTTGATCCAGTTGTAAAGAGGGTTCCTTATATAGACTTGATTAGATGTTTTCTTTTTCACTTGGCAGCGTTCAGCAGTAATTGATTGGTTTTTAAAGTGTCTGAAAATAGTGAAAAATATCCCCAAAGCCCAAGTTACATATTCGAATAGCTTCTTTTTTTGTTAGTCCAACAATCGAAAACCTAAATGTTTTCCATTTACTATCACGAACGACAAAGAAAAGACGCTCCTCATAGTGTGTTCAGACACACAGACCTCTGGACCATTTGTGTTTGTTTGCCACAAACAGTCAATGTACAAACTCTGTTAGCTGAAAGCTAGCTAGTGACAGACATGCTGACCGTGTCTGTGTTTGTGTCAGTGAAGACACTGCTCTTAGTTTTATGAAACTGAGTAAGCATGTATTTGGTGCACCGTGGTTTTGGCCACTGATCTGTTGTCTTAGTGATGCAGTACAGTTGACAAACAGCTGACCGACACACTAAAAATTAAAAGCAATTAAAATTTATGTTGCTGGGGTAGAAGTGATAACCAAAAATACACAGTCACAGTGTAGTTGACCAGTATGATCTGTGTTTACAGATGTTTGGAAATCACATGATCAGAAAATTGGATCTGGCCTCTTGAGCTGTTGAGTGTAAATCCAGTCAAACCTGACCTGTCTGTCATTTGTTTACTGTGCATAAAAATAAAAACCTCAATTGGGAAAAGACTGTTCATCAACTATGTTTCTCCAAAGTTTATATCCCAAAAGAACACACAGATGTAAATATTTCATGTTTTATTATTTGCAAAGAAAGTATTCTTCATGAAGTCGGCATTAGCAAACTGTACATACATAAATAACCATTTTCATATTTCATTTTTTTAAAATTTTTTTTTTTATTACAGATTCTGTTTTAACAACGCAGTGACTGATATCTCATCACTGCAGAATAATTAGCGCAGTTATTACAAAGCACACTATTTAATGTCACAGCCATTTACTAAAACACTACCAGTGATTGTTTGGCTTTGTTAAAAGCAGGGGACTTTCAAGTGGATGCTCAAACAAAGATAAAAAAATAACTGCCTGTATTCAAAAGCATTTCAGCAATAATATACAAATCAGTTTAATTATTTCTAACAAAAGAGCCCATATCTTTTTTTTTCATATTGGCTCCATTTGATTAAATACTGAAATTAAAAACAGGAATACTAGCCTTGGCTTTTGGGGAAAGACGTCGGCCATCTTGGCTGGACGGCTTCAGTGCAGTACCTTCGACAGTGCTCATGTCAGTGCTATAGGTTCAGCATAATCATCAAATTTCCAAATTCAAACAGGTTCTTTTTGAGCATGTAAAAAAAACAAACTCTTCACTTTAAGACTGTGAATGATTGCTACTCAAACTGCAAGTCTACTCTACATTTCACCGGTACAATGTCCCACACTGGTGGTGCTTTAGCTTCATGAATACTAACAATCTATTAACTGATTCAACACTAAATAAATAGTAGCAGCACTTGATATTATGGACAAAAAAAGCACAGTCGACTTTGGCTCCCAACATAGAGTATATAAATAGTGCTTTGTTTTTCATTGATTTCACAGGTTTCTTTAGAAACCTTAAAAAATAATATACACATTTAAGTTAAAACAACATGAAATATTTGGATTGGGGAACAGGGGCAGGCTCCAGATGAAGGTCCATTTAGTCTGGTGTCAGGGTTTTAAAGGGTTGAGGTGATTTCAGGAGAGTGGGTGTGCAATGTTTGTGAGAGAAGTCTTCATATATCACCTCTGAATCGCTTCATAATGGATGTGGCTCCCCCGCAGCAGGGGAAGAGTTTGTAGCTTTAGGGCACGGGGTGAAGAAGAAACATTCACAGGAGTCAGTGGAGTTCTTGGCAAAGCAGTAGGTAGATATTCAGCTGCTCCTCATATGGGCGGAGGTCCATTGGTGTAGCGCAGCATGGGGTGGAAGGAGCGGGCAAAGTTGTTGGCGTGGTGGCAGCTGTAGTCCTCCTCTGTCATGGGCACCAGGCAGGCCAGACCGATGAGGAGCAGGAGGAGCAGCTGAACAGGGAGTGCAGCCCTGAGAACCCGCAGCAGGAAGGACTGGCCCTTTGAGGAGGAGGACGAGGAGACACTGTCCGAAAGGTCAGAACGGGAGGAAACGCAGCCAGCGACGCCTACTGATCTGCTCCGGCTGCAGGAAGACACAGACACAAGTTAAACCCAGCAGAGAACAGACCTGAGTTTATTAGTATTTGCAAATCACTGCTGTGTTGTGAAAACTGCCAAAAACTTCTTTTTTTGTTTGTAAGCTCATCTGCACAGTGAAAAATGCTCCCACTTCATAAATCAGAAATCAAGATGATCAAGATAAGACTACTTTTAGTTCAAAACATTTGGTTGATGACAAAATCCTTTTCAGGGTTCATTTTAATATCATTAGGTATTTAGGACATAGCTTACTAAACATGTGTCAGAAAGCTAATACAATCATTGAAAACATGAAGACAAATCCAATATTTTGTCTAACTGAGACATGTCTTTTTTATAATGATTATAATGTGAAAGGATTAGTTGATCAAGTGATTAGTCAACTGCCAGGAAATTAATCACAAACCATTTTGATAATTTAAAAAAAAAAAGTTTTCAAGCAAAAACTGCAAACATTCTCCGGTCTAAGTTTCTCAAATCTGCTTTTTGGTTTTACAGAAATGTCAATTAAAGATTTGGGGGTTTTAAAATATTAGTTGAACAAAACAAGATGTTTGAAAATATCAACTTGGGCTTTAGGAAACTGAGATGAGCATTTTTCACTGTTCTGACGTTTTATAGACCAGATGATTGAGATCTTCGGAGGAAATGATAAGAAAATAATCTGTCTTGAGTTTGACCTGACAATTGACATTTTAAGAACATTTAGAAGGTGTTGTTTGCAAATGCTATTTAACCCATGTCCAGCAAAAGAAAACACTTAACAGGAAGGAAAACAAAAATGGAACAAATGGACCCAGATCCAGGAGGTAGAGAGTCACAAAGTTGAGCACAGAGACACACACATACAGTAAACCTGCATACACAGACAAAACAGGCACAAACAGTTAAAAAAAACAAAACAAAAAAAAACAGAGTTTTAACCACAAGCATTGTAAGTAGCCAGCTGCATCTCACTCGGGGGAAACACTCTGGATTTAGAGCCGAGTGTGTGAGAGTTCAATGCCACGTCTCATTCCAAACAGAAGCAGGAGAAATGCCAAATGCCTCTCTGGAGATTTCCACTGTTTGAGCCAAGACTCAAGGGGAGGAACAGCATGTTCCTACTGTGACTCGTCCTCACGGAGGCTGGAGGAGGGTCAGACACGCCGACACCCCTCCAGCCGCTCACCCTGCAGCCAATTGCATTTGGTGCCTCTACAGCCTACAAAATAGCTGCTGTGAAAATGCATGAGCAACATGCACACATTGTGTGTGTGTGTTAACATATATGTGGCTCGTGTTTTAAGGCCCAGGCGATCTCTCCTGCTTCGCTGGATTTCAATTTCCGCAGCCCAATAGGTTGTGATAGAGTCCCTGCTTCTCAAACATAGGATGCTATCAAGGGAAAACAAATGCATTATTTCTGATACAAACACTCGCGGCAAGACTAGTTTAGGCTGAGTCTTCGCCAGGCCTGTGTATTATTGTTGGTATTTAATGAGTATCATGGAAAGTTGAATTAGAAATGACAGAGTCAGAGGTGGGTGACTTTAGAGGTCTGGAAAGGAAACAAAGGAAACAAAGGAGTTAAGGTAGAAGGAAAAACCGCAGGAGTTTAAGCATTGTATCCTGCTTTAAAATTATGAAGAGAATGACAAAGGAAGGAAGCATGAGAAAAAAAAATAAGAGCTGAAGGAACCAGGGCTGAAGGGGGATCACTGGAGATAATGCCACCTAGTGGGCGAGAAGGGTGCTACAAAGTCACTCTGAGAAGAGAGAGAGGCAAAAAGTATGACAAGACAACTTTTCATGATGCCATTCAAAAAAGCAGCAGGGCAAAGAGAAGCAGTGAAATAAAACATTTAAAAGAGAAAGGGAGTGGCCTGATGTAGGCTATTCCCCACTCGTTTAAGAGCTGGTAACATGGACTCTAGAATAAAGGAGGATCATGGAACTCAGGGTTAAAGCCTTAAAAATAATCAATTAAAAAGTCTAATGAGTGAAACATGGCTGATTTTGATTAACTGGTTTTCTCATGAGTTGAATTCATGACAATCAAGTTTCTAGTCAGGCGTAGCATTGGTTCCATCATCATCCGGTGTCTCTAGAGTCCAGGAGAGAGGTACCTGTGGCGTGGGCCGCTTTCAGGGTGTCCTGGGTGGGCCTGACTACTTTTGCCTCGGGGCTGTACCACGTAATGAGCAGGGAGGGGTAAAAGAAAGAAAAGAATGTTTCAGTCAAGGGCAAATAAAGACCAAGCCTCAGATGAGAGAAAAAACAAATAACGTAAAAAGAGCCATAACATCGCAAGAGAAAGAATCATCAACAACCTAAGAGCCGCAACATAATCAATGACGGTGATTGACTTTCAGAAACAAGAAATCTGGCTTCTCAAGACTAAATCCTGAAAAGTCACGTTAAAAGAAAATTACAATATTAAATATGTTTAGGTGTATTCACAACAAAACTTTCTTTTCATGCATGTTTTCAAAAATACAATATCAATTAGGGGTGGTTAATTGGCCCAATTTCCTGATTCAATTTGATTACCAATCGATTATTGTATCTGACAACAGTAACCCAAAATACAACATAAACGTATTGTACCATTAAAAAAAGAGAGCTGCTGAATTACTCAACTTCTCTTTTATTGAGAAGTTGAGTAATTCAGTACTGTACAGTATAGCTTTAAATTCCAAATGATATTTTTCACGGGGACTATTTTGAAGCCTTACGGCCGTATGAAATTTTTTATGGCATTTTGAGATCTTACTAAAATATTACTTTTTATTGCATATTTGATGTTTTATGACATGTTGAGGTCTTACTAAATTATGACTTTTTTGGGCATATTTTGACGTCTTACTATACTATGACCATTTTTATGATATTTTGAGGTCAAAAAAAAAGATGACTATTTTTGGCCGATTTTGACGCCTTACTATACTATGACCATTTTTATGACATTTTGAGATTAAAAAAAAAGATGACTTTTTTTTGGCCGATTTTGACGCCTTACTATACTATGACCATTTTTATGACATTTTGAGGTCAAAAATTTTTTTGACTTTTTTTGCCCGATTTTGATGCCTTACTATATATGACGTTTTTTATGACATTTTGAGGTCATACTAAAGTATGACTTTTTTTGCCCAATTTTGACGCCTTACTATACTATGATGTTTTTTATGACATTTTGAGGTGAAAAAATATTTTGACTTTTTTTGCCCGATTTTGACACCTTACTATACTATGACCATTTTTATGATAGTTTGAGATCAAAATTTTTTTTGACTTTTTTTGCCCAATTTTGACGCCTTACTATACTATGACGTTTTTTATGACATTTTGAGGTCGAAAAATTTTTTGACTTTTTTTGCTCGAAAAAAACGCCATGCTATACTAGGACGTTTTTTATGAAATTTTGAGGTCGAAAAAATTTTTGACTTTTTTTGGCAGAAAAAAACACCTTACTAGACTATGACTTTTTTATGACATTTTGAGGTCGAAAAAAATTTTGAGTTTTTTTGCTCGAAAAAAACGCTAAACTTATACTATGACCTTTTTTATGACATTTTGAGGTCAAAAATTTTTTTGACTTTTTTTGCCCGATTTTGATGCCTTACTATATATGACGTTTTTTATGACATTTTGAGGTCATACTAAAGTATGACTTTTTTTGCCCAATTTTGACGCCTTACTATACTATGATGTTTTTTATGACATTTTGAGGTGAAAAAATATTTTGACTTTTTTTGGCCGATTTTGACGCCTTACTATACTATGACCATTTTTATGATAGTTTGAGATCAAAAAATTTTTTGACTTTTTTTGCCCAATTTTGACGCCTTACTATACTAGGACGTTTTTTATGACATTTTGAGGTCGAAAAATTTTTTGACTTTTTTTGGCAGAAAAAAACGCTAAACTTATACTATGACCTTTTTTATGACATTTTGAGGTCGAAAAAAATTTTGACTTTTTTTGTTCGAAAAAAACGCCATACTATACTATGAGGTTTTTTATGACATTTTGAGGTGGAAAAAAATTTTGACTTTTTTTTGCTTGAAAAAAACGCCATACTATGCTATGACGTTTTTTATGAAATTTTGAGGTCGAAAAATTTTTTGACTTTTTTTGGCAGAAAAAAACACCTTACTAGACTATGACTTTTTTATGACATTTTGAGGTCGAAAAAAATTTTGACTTTTTTTGCTCGAAAAAAACGCTAAACTTATACTATGACCTTTTTTATGACATTTTGAGGTCGAAAAAAATTTTGACTTTTTTTGTTCGAAAAAAACGCCATACTATACTATGACGTTTTTTATGACATTTTGAGGTGGAAAAAAATTTTGACTTTTTTTTGCTTGAAAAAAACGCCATACTATGCTATGACGTTTTTTATGAAATTTTGAGGTCGAAAAAATTTTTGACTTTTTTTGGCAGAAAAAAACACCTTACTAGACTATGACTTTTTTATGACATTTTGAGGTCGAAAAAAATTTTGACTTTTTTTGTTCGAAAAAAACGCCATACTAGACTATGACTTTTTTATGACATTTTGAGGTCGAAAAAAATTTTGACTTTTTTTGCTCGAAAAAAACGCTAAACTTATACTATGACGTTTTTTATGACATTTTGAGGTCGAAAAAAATTTTGACTTTTTTTTGCTTGAAAAAAACGCCATACTATGCTATGACGTTTTTTATGAAATTTTGAGGTCGAAAAAATTTTTGACTTTTTTTGGCAGAAAAAAACACCTTACTAGACAATGACTTTTTTATGACATTTTGAGGTCGAAAAAATTTTTGACTTTTTTTGGCAGAAAAAAACGCCATACTATACTATGACGTTTTTTATGACATTTTGAGGTGGAAAAAAATTTTGACTTTTTTTTGCTTGAAAAAAACGCCATACTATGCTATGACGTTTTTTATGACATTTTGAGGTCGAAAATTTTTTTGACTTTTTTTGCTCGAAAAAAACGCCATACTATACTATGACCTTTTTTATGACATTTTGAGGTCGAAAAAAATTTTGACTTTTTTTGGCCGAAAAAAACGCCATACTATACTATGACGTTTTTTATGACATTTTAAGGTCGAAAAAAATTGTGACTTTTTTTGGCCGATTTTGACGCCTTACTATACTATGACGTTTTTTATGACATTTTGAGGTCGAAAAAAATTTTGACTTTTTTTGCTCGAAAAAAACGCCATACTATACTATGACGTTTTTATGACATTTTGAGGTCGAAAAAAATATTGACTTTTTTTGGCCGAAAAAAACGCCATACTATACTATGACGTTTTTTATGACATTTTGAGGTCGAAAAAAATTTTGACTTTTTTTGCCCGAAAAAAACGCCATACTATACGATGACGTTTTTTATGAAATTTTGAGGTCGAAAAAAATTTTGACTTTTTTTGTTCGAAAAAAACGCCATACTATACTATGACGATTTTTATGACATTTTGAGGTCGAAAAAAATTTTGACTTTTTTTGCCCGAAAAAAACGCCATACTATACTATGACGTTTTTTATGAAATTTTGAGGTCGAAAAAATTTTTGACTTTTCTTGCTCGAAAAAAAGGCCATACTATACTATGACGTTTTTTATGACATTTTGAGGTCAAAAAATTTTTTGACTTTTTTTGCTCGAAAAAAACGCCATACTATACTATGACGTTTTTTATGAAATTTTGAGGTTGAAAAAAATTTTGACTTTTTTTGGCCGATTTTGACGCCTTACTATACTATGACGTTTTTTATGACATTTTGAGGTCGAAAAAAATTTTGACTTTTTTTGCTCGAAAAAAACGCCATACTATACTATGACGTTTTTTATGACATTTTGAGGTCGAAAAAATTTTTGACTTTTTTTGCTCGAAAAAAACGCCATACTATACTATGACGTTTTTTATGAAATTTTGAGGTCGAAAAAAATTTTGACTTTTTTTGCTCGAAAAAAACGCCATACTATACTATGACGTTTTTTATGACATTTTGAGGTCGAAAAATTTTTTGACTTTTTTTGCCTGAAAAAAACGCCATACTATACTATGACGTTTTTTATGACATTTTGAGGTCGAAAAATTTTTTGACTTTTTTTGCTCGAAAAAAACGCCATACTATACTATGACGTTTTTTATGACATTTTGAGGTCGAAAAAAATTGTGACTTTTCTTGCTCGAAAAAAACGCCATACTATACTATGAAGTTTTTTATGACATTTTGAGGTCAAAAAATTTTTTGACTTTTTTTGCTCGAAAAAAACGCCATACTATACTATGACGTTTTTTATGACATTTTGAGGTCGAAAAAAATTTTGACTTTTTTTGGCCGATTTTGACGCCTTACTATACTATGACGTTTTTTATGACATTTTGAGGTCGAAAATTTTTTTGACTTTTTTTGCTCGAAAAAAACGCCATACTATACTATGACGCTTTTTATGACATTTTGAGGTCGAAAAAAATTGTGACTTTTCTTGCTCGAAAAAAACGCCATACTATACTATGACGTTTTTTATGACATTTTGAGGTCAAAAATTTTTTTGACTTTTTTTGCTCGAAAAAAACGCCATACTATAACTATGAGGTTTTTTATGACATTTTGAGGTCGAAAAAAATTTTGACTTTTTTTGCTCGAAAAAAACGCCATACTATACTATGACGTTTTTTATGACATTTTGAGGTCGAAAAATTTTTTGACTTTTTTTGCCTGAAAAAAACGCCATACTATACTATGACGTTTTTTATGACATTTTGAGGTCGAAAAATTTTTTGACTTTTTTTGCTCGAAAAAAACGCCATACTATACTATGACGTTTTTTATGACATTTTGAGGTCGAAAAAAATTGTGACTTTTCTTGCTCGAAAAAAACGCCATTCTATACTATGAAGTTTTTTATGACATTTTGAGGTCAAAAAATTTTTTGACTTTTTTTGCTCGAAAAAAACGCCATACTATACTATGACGTTTTTTATGACATTTTGAGGTCAAAAAAAATTTTGACTTTTTTTGGCCGATTTTGACGCCTTACTATACTATGATGTTTTTTATGACATTTTGAGGTCGAAAATTTTTTTGACTTTTTTTGCTCGAAAAAAACGCCATACTATACTATGACGTTTTTTATGAAATTTTGAGGTCGAAAAAAATTTTGACTTTTTTTGCCCGAAAAAAACGCCATACTATACTATGACGTTTTTTATGACATTTTGAGGTCGAAAAAAATTTTGACTTTTTTTGGCCGATTTTGACGCCTTACTATACTATGACGTTTTTTATGAAATTTTGAGGTCGAAAAAAATTTTGACTTTTTTTGCTCGGAAAAAACGCCATACTATACTATGACGTTTTTTATGACATTTTGAGGTCGAAAAAAATTTTGAGTTTTTTTGCCCGAAAAAAACGCCATACTATACTATGACGTTTTTTATGACATTTTGAGGTCGAAAAAAAATTTGACTTTTTTTGCTCGAAAAAAACGCCATACTATACTATGACGTTTTTTATGACATTTTGAGGTCGAAAAAATTTTTGACTTTTTTTGCTCGAAAAAAACGCCATACTATACTATGACGTTTTTTATGAAATTTTGAGGTCGAAAAAAATTTGGACTTTTTTTGTTCGAAAAAAACGCCATACTATACTATGACGTTTTTTATGAAATTTTGAGGTCGAAAAAAAATTTTTGACTTTTTTTGCTCGAAAAAAACGCCATACTATACTATGACGTTTTTTATGACATTTTGAGGTCGAAAATTTTTTTGACTTTTTTTGCTCGAAAAAAAAACGCCATACTATACTATGACGTTTTTTATGACATTTTGAGGTCGAAAAAAATTTTGACTTTTTTTGGCCGATTTTGACGCCTTACTATACTATGACGTTTTTTATGACATTTTGAGGTCGAAAATTTTTTTTGACTTTTTTTGCTCGAAAAAAATGCCATACTATACTATGACGTTTTTTATGAAATTTTGAGGTCGAAAAAAATTTTGACTTTTCTTGCTCGAAAAAAACGCCATACTATACTATGACGTTTTTTATGAAATTTTGAGGTCGAAAGATTTTTTGACTTTTTTTGCCCGAAAAAAACGCCATACTATACTATGACGTTTTTTATGAAATTTTGAGGTCGAAAAAAATTTTGACTTTTTTTGCTCGAAAAAAACGCCATACTATACTATGACGTTTTTTATGACATTTTGAGGTCGAAAAAAATTTTGACTTTTTTTGGCCGATTTTGACGCCTTACTATACTATGACGTTTTTTATGAAATTTTGAGGTCGAAAATTTTTTTGACTTTTTTTGTTCGAAAAAAACGGCATACTATACTATGACGTTTTTTATGAAATTTTGAGGTCGAAAAAAATTTTGACTTTTTTTGCTCGAAAAAAACGCCATACTATACTATGACGTTTTTTATGACATTTTGAGGTCGAAAAATTTTTTGACTTTTTTTGCCTGAAAAAAACGCCATACTATACTATGACGTTTTTTATGACATTTTGAGGTCGAAAAATTTTTTGACTTTTTTTGCTCGAAAAAAACGCCATACTATACTATGACGTTTTTTATGAAATTTTGAGGTCGAAAAAAATTTGGACTTTTTTTGCTCGAAAAAAACGCCATACTATACTATGACGTTTTTTATGAAATTTTGAGGTCGAAAAAAATTTTGACTTTTTTTGTTCGAAAAAAACGCCATACTATACTATGACGTTTTTTATGAAATTTTGAGGTCGAAAAAAATTTTGACTTTTTTTGTTCGAAAAAAACGCCATACTATACTATGAAGTTTTTTATGACATTTTGAGGTCAAAAAATTTTTTGACTTTTTTTGCTCGAAAAAAACGCCATACTATACTATGACGTTTTTTATGACATTTTGAGGTCGAAAAAAATTTTGACTTTTTTTGGCCGATTTTGACGCCTTACTATACTATGACGTTTTTTATGACATTTTGAGGTCGAAAATTTTTTTGACTTTTTTTGCTCGAAAAAAACGCCATACTATACTATGACGTTTTTTATGACATTTTGAGGTCAAAAAATTTTTTGACTTTTTTTGCCTGAAAAAAACGCCATACTATACTATGACGTTTTTTTATGACATTTTGAGGTCGAAAAATTTTTTGACTTTTTTTGCTCGAAAAAAACGCCATACTATACTATGACGTTTTTTATGACATTTTGAGGTCGAAAATTTTTTTGACTTTTTTTGGCCGATTTTGACGCCTTACTATACTATGACGTTTTTTATGACATTTTGAGGTCGAAAATTTTTTTGACTTTTTTTGGCCGATTTTGACGCCTTACTATACTATGACGTTTTTTATGACATTTTGAGGTCGAAAAAAATTGTGACTTTTCTTGCTCGAAAAAAACGCCATACTATACTATGAAGTTTTTTATGACATTTTGAGGTCAAAAAATTTTTTGACTTTTTTTGCTCGAAAAAAACGCCATACTATACTATGACGTTTTTTATGACATTTTGAGGTCGAAAAAAATTGTGACTTTTCTTGCTCGAAAAAAACGCCATACTATACTATGAAGTTTTTTATGACATTTTGAGGTCAAAAAATTTTTTGACTTTTTTTGCTCGAAAAAAACGCCATACTATACTATGACGTTTTTTATGACATTTTGAGGTCGAAAAAAATTGTGACTTTTCTTGCTCGAAAAAAACGCCATACTATACTATGACGTTTTTTATGACATTTTGAGGTCAAAAAATTTTTTGACTTTTTTTGCTCGAAAAAAACGCCATACTATACTATGAGGTTTTTTATGACATTTTGAGGTCGAAAAAAATTTTGACTTTTTTTGCTCGAAAAAAACGCCATACTATACTATGACGTTTTTTATGAAATTTTGAGGTCGAAAAATTTTTTGACTTTTTTTGCTCGAAAAAAACGCCATACTATACTATGACGTTTTTTATGAAATTTTGAGGTCGAAAAAAATTTTGACTTTTTTTGTTCGAAAAAAACGCCATACTATACTATGACGTTTTTTATGAAATTTTGAGGTCGAAAAAAAGTTGACTTTTTTGCTCGAAAAAAACGCCATACTATACTATGAAGTTTTTTATGACATTTTGAGGTCAAAAAATTTTTTGACTTTTTTTGCTCGAAAAAAACGCCATACTATACTATGACGTTTTTTATGACATTTTGAGGTCGAAAAAAATTTTGACTTTTTTTGGCCGATTTTGACGCCTTACTATACTATGACGTTTTTTATGACATTTTGAGGTCGAAAATTTTTTTGACTTTTTTTGCTCGAAAAAAACGCCATACTATACTATGACGTTTTTTATGACATTTTGAGGTCGAAAAAAATTGTGACTTTTCTTGCTCGAAAAAAACGCCATACTATACTATGACGTTTTTTATGACATTTTGAGGTCAAAAAATTTTTTGACTTTTTTTGCTCGAAAAAAACGCCATACTATACTATGACGTTTTTTATGACATTTTGAGGTCGAAAAAAATTTTGACTTTTTTTGCACGAAAAAAACGCCATACTATACTATGACGTTTTTTATGACATTTTGACGTCGAAAAATTTTTTGACTTTTTTTGCCTGAAAAAAACGCCATACTATACTATGACGTTTTTTTATGACATTTTGAGGTCGAAAATTTTTTTGACTTTTTTTGCTCGAAAAAAACGCCATACTATACTATGACGTTTTTTATGACATTTTGAGGTCGAAAAAAATTGTGACTTTTCTTGCTCGAAAAAAACGCCATACTATACTATGAAGTTTTTTATGACATTTTGAGGTCAAAAAATTTTTTGACTTTTTTTGCTCGAAAAAAACGCCATACTATACTATGACGTTTTTTATGACATTTTGAGGTCGAAAATTTTTTTGACTTTTTTTGCTCGAAAAAAACGCCATACTATACTATGACGTTTTTTATGAAATTTTGAGGTCGAAAATTTTTTTGACTTTTTTTGGCCGATTTTGACGCCTTACTATACTATGACGTTTTTTATGACATTTTGAGGTCGAAAATTTTTTTGACTTTTTTTGGCCGATTTTGACGCCTTACTATACTCTGACGTTTTTTATGACATTTTGAGGTCAAAAAATTTTTTGACTTTTTTTGCTCGAAAAAAACGCCATACTATACTATGACGTTTTTTATGACATTTTGAGGTCGAAAAAAATTTTGACTTTTTTTGGCCGATTTTGACGCCTTACTATACTATGACGTTTTTTATGACATTTTGAGGTCGAAAATTTTTTTGACTTTTTTTGCTCGAAAAAAACGCCATACTATACTATGACGTTTTTTATGACATTTTGAGGTCAAAAAATTTTTTGACTTTTTTTGCCTGAAAAAAACGCCATACTATACTATGACGTTTTTTTATGACATTTTGAGGTCGAAAAATTTTTTGACTTTTTTTGCTCGAAAAAAACGCCATACTATACTATGACGTTTTTTATGACATTTTGAGGTCGAAAATTTTTTTGACTTTTTTTGCTCGAAAAAAACGCCATACTATACTATGACGTTTTTTATGAAATTTTGAGGTCGAAAATTTTTTTGACTTTTTTTGGCCGATTTTGACGCCTTACTATACTATGACGTTTTTTATGACATTTTGAGGTCGAAAATTTTTTTGACTTTTTTTGGCCGATTTTGACGCCTTACTATACTATGACGTTTTTTATGACATTTTGAGGTCGAAAAAAATTGTGACTTTTCTTGCTCGAAAAAAACGGCATACTATACTATGACGTTTTTTATGAAATTTTGAGGTCGAAAATTTTTTTGACTTTTTTTGTTCGAAAAAAACGGCATACTATACTATGACGTTTTTTATGAAATTTTGAGGTCGAAAAAAAATTTGACTTTTTTTGCTCGAAAAAAACGCCATACTATACTATGACGTTTTTTATGACATTTTGAGGTCGAAAAATTTTTTGACTTTTTTTGCTCGAAAAAAACGCCATACTATACTATGACGTTTTTTATGAAATTTTGAGGTCGAAAAAAATTTTGACTTTTTTTGTTCGAAAAAAACGCCATACTATACTATGACGTTTTTTATGAAATTTTGAGGTCGAAAAAAATTTTGACTTTTTTTGCTCGAAAAAAACGCCATACTATACTATGAAGTTTTTTATGACATTTTGAGGTCAAAAAATTTTTTGACTTTTTTTGCTCGAAAAAAACGCCATACTATACTATGACGTTTTTTATGACATTTTGAGGTCGAAAAAAATTTTGACTTTTTTTGGCCGATTTTGACGCCTTACTATACTATGACGTTTTTTATGACATTTTGAGGTCAAAAAATTTTTTGACTTTTTTTGCTCGAAAAAAACGCCATACTATACTATGAGGTTTTTTATGACATTTTGAGGTCGAAAAAATTTTTGACTTTTTTTGCTCGAAAAAAACGCCATACTATACTATGACGTTTTTTATGACATTTTGAGGTCGAAAAATTTTTTGACTTTTTTTGCCTGAAAAAAACGCCATACTATACTATGACGTTTTTTTATGACATTTTGAGGTCGAAAAATTTTTTGACTTTTTTTGCTCGAAAAAAACGCCATACTATACTATGAGGTTTTTTATGACATTTTGAGGTCGAAAAAAATTGTGACTTTTCTTGCTCGAAAAAAACGCCATACTATACTATGACGTTTTTTATGACATTTTGAGGTCGAAAAATTTTTTGACTTTTTTTGCCTGAAAAAAACGCCATACTATACTATGACGTTTTTTTATGACATTTTGAGGTCGAAAAATTTTTTGACTTTTTTTGCTCGAAAAAAACGCCATACTATACTATGACGTTTTTTATGACATTTTGAGGTCAAAAAATTTTTTGACTTTTTTTGCTCGAAAAAAACGCCATACTATACTATGACGTTTTTTATGACATTTTGAGGTCGAAAATTTTTTTGACTTTTTTTGCTCGAAAAAAAAACGCCATACTATACTATGACGTTTTTTATGACATTTTGAGGTCGAAAAAAATTTTGACTTTTTTTGGCCGATTTTGACGCCTTACTATACTATGACGTTTTTTATGAAATTTTGAGGTCGAAAATTTTTTTGACTTTTTTTGTTCGAAAAAAACGGCATACTATACTATGACGTTTTTTATGAAATTTTGAGGTCGAAAAAAATTTTGACTTTTTTTGCTCGAAAAAAACGCCATACTATACTATGACGTTTTTTATGACATTTTGAGGTCGAAAAATTTTTTGACTTTTTTTGCCTGAAAAAAACGCCATACTATACTATGACGTTTTTTATGACATTTTGAGGTCGAAAAATTTTTTGACTTTTTTTGCTCGAAAAAAACGCCATACTATACTATGACGTTTTTTATGAAATTTTGAGGTCGAAAAAAATTTGGACTTTTTTTGCTCGAAAAAAACGCCATACTATACTATGACGTTTTTTATGAAATTTTGAGGTCGAAAAAAATTTTGACTTTTTTTGTTCGAAAAAAACGCCATACTATACTATGACGTTTTTTATGAAATTTTGAGGTCGAAAAAAATTTTGACTTTTTTTGTTCGAAAAAAACGCCATACTATACTATGAAGTTTTTTATGACATTTTGAGGTCAAAAAATTTTTTGACTTTTTTTGCTCGAAAAAAACGCCATACTATACTATGACGTTTTTTATGACATTTTGAGGTCGAAAAAAATTTTGACTTTTTTTGGCCGATTTTGACGCCTTACTATACTATGACGTTTTTTATGACATTTTGAGGTCGAAAATTTTTTTGACTTTTTTTGCTCGAAAAAAACGCCATACTATACTATGACGTTTTTTATGACATTTTGAGGTCAAAAAATTTTTTGACTTTTTTTGCCTGAAAAAAACGCCATACTATACTATGACGTTTTTTTATGACATTTTGAGGTCGAAAAATTTTTTGACTTTTTTTGCTCGAAAAAAACGCCATACTATACTATGACGTTTTTTATGACATTTTGAGGTCGAAAATTTTTTTGACTTTTTTTGGCCGATTTTGACGCCTTACTATACTATGACGTTTTTTATGACATTTTGAGGTCGAAAATTTTTTTGACTTTTTTTGGCCGATTTTGACGCCTTACTATACTATGACGTTTTTTATGACATTTTGAGGTCGAAAAAAATTGTGACTTTTCTTGCTCGAAAAAAACGCCATACTATACTATGAAGTTTTTTATGACATTTTGAGGTCAAAAAATTTTTTGACTTTTTTTGCTCGAAAAAAACGCCATACTATACTATGACGTTTTTTATGACATTTTGAGGTCGAAAAAAATTGTGACTTTTCTTGCTCGAAAAAAACGCCATACTATACTATGAAGTTTTTTATGACATTTTGAGGTCAAAAAATTTTTTGACTTTTTTTGCTCGAAAAAAACGCCATACTATACTATGACGTTTTTTATGACATTTTGAGGTCGAAAAAAATTGTGACTTTTCTTGCTCGAAAAAAACGCCATACTATACTATGACGTTTTTTATGACATTTTGAGGTCAAAAAATTTTTTGACTTTTTTTGCTCGAAAAAAACGCCATACTATACTATGAGGTTTTTTATGACATTTTGAGGTCGAAAAAAATTTTGACTTTTTTTGCTCGAAAAAAACGCCATACTATACTATGACGTTTTTTATGAAATTTTGAGGTCGAAAAATTTTTTGACTTTTTTTGCTCGAAAAAAACGCCATACTATACTATGACGTTTTTTATGAAATTTTGAGGTCGAAAAAAATTTTGACTTTTTTTGTTCGAAAAAAACGCCATACTATACTATGACGTTTTTTATGAAATTTTGAGGTCGAAAAAAAGTTGACTTTTTTGCTCGAAAAAAACGCCATACTATACTATGAAGTTTTTTATGACATTTTGAGGTCAAAAAATTTTTTGACTTTTTTTGCTCGAAAAAAACGCCATACTATACTATGACGTTTTTTATGACATTTTGAGGTCGAAAAAAATTTTGACTTTTTTTGGCCGATTTTGACGCCTTACTATACTATGACGTTTTTTATGACATTTTGAGGTCGAAAATTTTTTTGACTTTTTTTGCTCGAAAAAAACGCCATACTATACTATGACGTTTTTTATGACATTTTGAGGTCGAAAAAAATTGTGACTTTTCTTGCTCGAAAAAAACGCCATACTATACTATGACGTTTTTTATGACATTTTGAGGTCAAAAAATTTTTTGACTTTTTTTGCTCGAAAAAAACGCCATACTATACTATGACGTTTTTTATGACATTTTGAGGTCGAAAAAAATTTTGACTTTTTTTGCACGAAAAAAACGCCATACTATACTATGACGTTTTTTATGACATTTTGACGTCGAAAAATTTTTTGACTTTTTTTGCCTGAAAAAAACGCCATACTATACTATGACGTTTTTTTATGACATTTTGAGGTCGAAAATTTTTTTGACTTTTTTTGCTCGAAAAAAACGCCATACTATACTATGACGTTTTTTATGACATTTTGAGGTCGAAAAAAATTGTGACTTTTCTTGCTCGAAAAAAACGCCATACTATACTATGAAGTTTTTTATGACATTTTGAGGTCAAAAAATTTTTTGACTTTTTTTGCTCGAAAAAAACGCCATACTATACTATGACGTTTTTTATGACATTTTGAGGTCGAAAATTTTTTTGACTTTTTTTGCTCGAAAAAAACGCCATACTATACTATGACGTTTTTTATGAAATTTTGAGGTCGAAAATTTTTTTGACTTTTTTTGGCCGATTTTGACGCCTTACTATACTATGACGTTTTTTATGACATTTTGAGGTCGAAAATTTTTTTGACTTTTTTTGGCCGATTTTGACGCCTTACTATACTCTGACGTTTTTTATGACATTTTGAGGTCAAAAAATTTTTTGACTTTTTTTGCTCGAAAAAAACGCCATACTATACTATGACGTTTTTTATGACATTTTGAGGTCGAAAAAAATTTTGACTTTTTTTGGCCGATTTTGACGCCTTACTATACTATGACGTTTTTTATGACATTTTGAGGTCGAAAATTTTTTTGACTTTTTTTGCTCGAAAAAAACGCCATACTATACTATGACGTTTTTTATGACATTTTGAGGTCAAAAAATTTTTTGACTTTTTTTGCCTGAAAAAAACGCCATACTATACTATGACGTTTTTTTATGACATTTTGAGGTCGAAAAATTTTTTGACTTTTTTTGCTCGAAAAAAACGCCATACTATACTATGACGTTTTTTATGACATTTTGAGGTCGAAAATTTTTTTGACTTTTTTTGCTCGAAAAAAACGCCATACTATACTATGACGTTTTTTATGAAATTTTGAGGTCGAAAATTTTTTTGACTTTTTTTGGCCGATTTTGACGCCTTACTATACTATGACGTTTTTTATGACATTTTGAGGTCGAAAATTTTTTTGACTTTTTTTGGCCGATTTTGACGCCTTACTATACTATGACGTTTTTTATGACATTTTGAGGTCGAAAAAAATTGTGACTTTTCTTGCTCGAAAAAAACGGCATACTATACTATGACGTTTTTTATGAAATTTTGAGGTCGAAAATTTTTTTGACTTTTTTTGTTCGAAAAAAACGGCATACTATACTATGACGTTTTTTATGAAATTTTGAGGTCGAAAAAAAATTTGACTTTTTTTGCTCGAAAAAAACGCCATACTATACTATGACGTTTTTTATGACATTTTGAGGTCGAAAAATTTTTTGACTTTTTTTGCTCGAAAAAAACGCCATACTATACTATGACGTTTTTTATGAAATTTTGAGGTCGAAAAAAATTTTGACTTTTTTTGTTCGAAAAAAACGCCATACTATACTATGACGTTTTTTATGAAATTTTGAGGTCGAAAAAAATTTTGACTTTTTTTGCTCGAAAAAAACGCCATACTATACTATGAAGTTTTTTATGACATTTTGAGGTCAAAAAATTTTTTGACTTTTTTTGCTCGAAAAAAACGCCATACTATACTATGACGTTTTTTATGACATTTTGAGGTCGAAAAAAATTTTGACTTTTTTTGGCCGATTTTGACGCCTTACTATACTATGACGTTTTTTATGACATTTTGAGGTCAAAAAATTTTTTGACTTTTTTTGCTCGAAAAAAACGCCATACTATACTATGAGGTTTTTTATGACATTTTGAGGTCGAAAAAATTTTTGACTTTTTTTGCTCGAAAAAAACGCCATACTATACTATGACGTTTTTTATGACATTTTGAGGTCGAAAAATTTTTTGACTTTTTTTGCCTGAAAAAAACGCCATACTATACTATGACGTTTTTTTATGACATTTTGAGGTCGAAAAATTTTTTGACTTTTTTTGCTCGAAAAAAACGCCATACTATACTATGAGGTTTTTTATGACATTTTGAGGTCGAAAAAAATTGTGACTTTTCTTGCTCGAAAAAAACGCCATACTATACTATGACGTTTTTTATGACATTTTGAGGTCGAAAAATTTTTTGACTTTTTTTGCCTGAAAAAAACGCCATACTATACTATGACGTTTTTTTATGACATTTTGAGGTCGAAAAATTTTTTGACTTTTTTTGCTCGAAAAAAACGCCATACTATACTATGACGTTTTTTATGACATTTTGAGGTCAAAAAATTTTTTGACTTTTTTTGCTCGAAAAAAACGCCATACTATACTATGACGTTTTTTATGACATTTTGAGGTCGAAAATTTTTTTGACTTTTTTTGCTCGAAAAAAAAAACGCCATACTATACTATGACGTTTTTTATGACATTTTGAGGTCGAAAAAAATTTTGACTATTTTTGGCCGATTTTGACGCCTTACTATACTATGACGTTTTTTATGACATTTTGAGGTCGAAAATTTTTTTTGACTTTTTTTGCTCGAAAAAAACGCCATACTATACTATGACGTTTTTTATGAAATTTTGAGGTCGAAAAAAATTTTGACTTTTCTTGCTCGAAAAAAACGCCATACTATACTATGACGTTTTTTATGAAATTTTGAGGTCGAAAGATTTTTTGACTTTTTTTGCCCGAAAAAAACGCCATACTATACTATGACGTTTTTTATGAAATTTTGAGGTCGAAAAAAATTTTGACTTTTTTTGCTCGAAAAAAACGCCATACTATACTATGACGTTTTTTATGACATTTTGAGGTCGAAAAATTTTTTGACTTTTTTTGCTCGAAAAAAACGCCATACTATACTATGACGTTTTTTATGAAATTTTGAGGTCGAAAAAAATTTGGACTTTTTTTGTTCGAAAAAAACGCCATACTATACTATGACGTTTTTTATGAAATTTTGAGGTCGAAAAAAATTTTGACTTTTTTTGTTCGAAAAAAACGCCATACTATACTATGACGTTTTTTATGAAATTTTGAGGTCGAAAAAAATTTTGACTTTTTTTGTTCGAAAAAAACGCCATACTATACTATGACGTTTTTTATGAAATTTTGAGGTCGAAAAAAATTTTGACTTTTTTTGCTCGAAAAAAACGCCATACTATACTATGAAGTTTTTTATGACATTTTGAGGTCAAAAAATTTTTTGACTTTTTTTGCTCGAAAAAAACGCCATACTATACTATGACGTTTTTTATGACATTTTGAGGTCGAAAAAAATTTTGACTTTTTTTGGCCGATTTTGACGCCTTACTATACTATGACATTTTTTATGACATTTTGAGGTCGAAAATTTTTTTGACTTTTTTTGCTCGAAAAAAACGCCATACTATACTATGACGTTTTTTATGACATTTTGAGGTCGAAAAAAATTGTGACTTTTCTTGCTCGAAAAAAACGCCATACTATACTATGACGTTTTTTATGACATTTTGAGGTCAAAAAATTTTTTGACTTTTTTTGCCTGAAAAAAACGCCATACTATACTATGACGTTTTTTTATGACATTTTGAGGTCGAAAAATTTTTTGACTTTTTTTGCTCGAAAAAAACGCCATACTATACTATGACGTTTTTTATGACATTTTGAGGTCGAAAATTTTTTTGACTTTTTTTGCTCGAAAAAAACGCCATACTATACTATGACGTTTTTTATGAAATTTTGAGGTCGAAAATTTTTTTGACTTTTTTTGGCCGATTTTGACGCCTTACTATACTATGACGTTTTTTATGACATTTTGAGGTCGAAAATTTTTTTGACTTTTTTTGGCCGATTTTGACGCCTTACTATACTCTGACATTTTTTATGACATTTTGAGGTCAAAAAATTTTTTGACTTTTTTTGCTCGAAAAAAACGCCATACTATACTATGACGTTTTTTATGACATTTTGAGGTCGAAAAAAATTTTGACTTTTTTTGGCCGATTTTGACGCCTTACTATACTATGACGTTTTTTATGACATTTTGAGGTCGAAAATTTTTTTGACTTTTTTTGCTCGAAAAAAACGCCATACTATACTATGATGTTTTTTATGACATTTTGAGGTCGAAAAAAATTTTGACTTTTTTTGGCCGATTTTGACGCCTTACTATACTATGACGTTTTTTATGACATTTTGAGGTCGAAAATTTTTTTGACTTTTTTTGCCTGAAAAAAACGCCATACTATACTATGATGTTTTTTATGACATTTTGAGGTCGAAAAATTTTTTGACTTTTTTTGCTCGAAAAAAACGCCATACTATACTATGACGTTTTTTATGAAATTTTGAGGTCGAAAAAAATTTGGACTTTTTTTGTTCGAAAAAAACGCCATACTATACTATGATGTTTTTTATGACATTTTGAGGTCGAAAAAAATTTTGACTTTTTTTGCTCGAAAAAAACGCCATACTATACTATGACGTTTTTTATGACATTTTGAGGTCGAAAAATTTTTTGACTTTTTTTGCCTGAAAAAAACGCCATACTATACTATGACGTTTTTTATGACATTTTGAGGTCGAAAAATTTTTTGACTTTTTTTGCTCGAAAAAAACGCCATACTATACTATGACGTTTTTTATGAAATTTTGAGGTCGAAAAAAATTTGGACTTTTTTTGTTCGAAAAAAACGCCATACTATACTATGACGTTTTTTATGAAATTTTGAGGTCGAAAAAAATTTTGACTTTTTTTGTTCGAAAAAAACGCCATACTATACTATGACGTTTTTTATGAAATTTTGAGGTCGAAAAAAATTTTGACTTTTTTTGTTCGAAAAAAACGCCATACTATACTATGACGTTTTTTATGAAATTTTGAGGTCGAAAAAAATTTTGACTTTTTTTGCTCGAAAAAAACGCCATACTATACTATGAAGTTTTTTATGACATTTTGAGGTCAAAAAATTTTTTGACTTTTTTTGCTCGAAAAAAACGCCATACTATACTATGACGTTTTTTATGACATTTTGAGGTCGAAAAAAATTTTGACTTTTTTTGGCCGATTTTGACGCCTTACTATACTATGACGTTTTTTATGACATTTTGAGGTCGAAAATTTTTTTGACTTTTTTTGCTCGAAAAAAACGCCATACTATACTATGATGTTTTTTATGACATTTTGAGGTCGAAAAAAATTTTGACTTTTTCTGGCCGATTTTGACGCCTTACTATACTATGACGTTTTTTATGACATTTTGAGGTCGAAAATTTTTTTGACTTTTTTTGCTCGAAAAAAACGCCATACTATACTATGACGTTTTTTATGACATTTTGAGGTCGAAAAAATTGTGACTTTTCTTGCTCGAAAAAAACGCCATACTACACTATGACGTTTTTTATGACATTTTGAGGTCAAAAAATTTTTTGACTTTTTTTGCTCGAAAAAAACGCCATACTATACTATGAGGTTTTTTATGACATTTTGAGGTCGAAAAAAATTTTGACTTTTTTTGCTCGAAAAAAACGCCATACTATACTATGACGTTTTTTATGACATTTTGAGGTCGAAAAATTTTTTGACTTTTTTTGCCTGAAAAAAACGCCATACTATACTATGACGTTTTTTATGACATTTTGAGGTCGAAAAATTTTTTGACTTTTTTTGCTCGAAAAAAACGCCATACTATACTATGACGTTTTTTATGAAATTTTGAGGTCGAAAAAAATTTGGACTTTTTTTGTTCGAAAAAAACGCCATACTATACTATGACGTTTATTATGAAATTTTGAGGTCGAAAAAAATTTTGACTTTTTTTGTTCGAAAAAAACGCCATACTATACTATGACGTTTTTTATGAAATTTTGAGGTCGAAAAAAATTTTGACTTTTTTTGTTCGAAAAAAACGCCATACTATACTATGATGTTTTTTATGAAATTTTGAGGTCGAAAAAAATTTTGACTTTTTTTGCTCGAAAAAAACGCCATACTATACTATGAAGTTTTTTATGACATTTTGAGGTCAAAAAATTTTTTGACTTTTTTTGCTCGAAAAAAACGCCATACTATACTATGACGTTTTTTATGACATTTTGAGGTCGAAAAAAATTTTGACTTTTTTTGGCCGATTTTGACGCCTTACTATACTATGACGTTTTTTATGACATTTTGAGGTCGAAAATTTTTTTGACTTTTTTTGCTCGAAAAAAACGCCATACTATACTATGACGTTTTTTATGACATTTTGAGGTCGAAAAAAATTGTGACTTTTCTTGCTCGAAAAAAACGCCATACTATACTATGACGTTTTTTATGACATTTTGAGGTCAAAAAATTTTTTGACTTTTTTTGCCTGAAAAAAACGCCATACTATACTATGACGTTTTTTTATGACATTTTGAGGTCGAAAAATTTTTTGACTTTTTTTGCTCGAAAAAAACGCCATACTATACTATGACGTTTTTTATGACATTTTGAGGTCAAAAAATTTTTTGACTTTTTTTGCTCGAAAAAAACGCCATACTATACTATGAGGTTTTTTATGACATTTTGAGGTCGAAAAAAATTTTGACTTTTTTTGCTCGAAAAAAACGCCATACTATACTATGACGTTTTTTATGAAATTTTGAGGTCGAAAAATTTTTTGACTTTTTTTGCTCGAAAAAAACGCCATACTATACTATGACGTTTTTTATGAAATTTTGAGGTCGAAAAAAATTTTGACTTTTTTTGTTCGAAAAAAACGCCATACTATACTATGACGTTTTTTATGACATTTTGAGGTCAAAAAATTTTTTGACTTTTTTTGCTCGAAAAAAACGCCATACTATACTATGACGTTTTTTATGACATTTTGAGGTCGAAAAAAATTTTGACTTTTTTTGGCCGATTTTGACGCCTTACTATACTATGACGTTTTTTATGACATTTTGAGGTCGAAAATTTTTTTGACTTTTTTTGCTCGAAAAAAACGCCATACTATACTATGACGTTTTTTATGACATTTTGAGGTCGAAAAAAATTGTGACTTTTCTTGCTCGAAAAAAACGCCATACTATACTATGACGTTTTTTATGACATTTTGAGGTCAAAAAATTTTTTGACTTTTTTTGCTCGAAAAAAACGCCATACTATACTATGACGTTTTTTATGACATTTTGAGGTCGAAAAAAATTTTGACTTTTTTTGCACGAAAAAAACGCCATACTATACTATGACGTTTTTTATGACATTTTGACGTCGAAAAATTTTTTGACTTTTTTTGCCTGAAAAAAACGCCATACTATACTATGACGTTTTTTTATGACATTTTGAGGTCGAAAAATTTTTTGACTTTTTTTGCTCGAAAAAAACGCCATACTATACTATGACGTTTTTTATGACATTTTGAGGTCGAAAAAAATTGTGACTTTTCTTGCTCGAAAAAAACGCCATACTATACTATGAAGTTTTTTATGACATTTTGAGGTCAAAAAATTTTTTGACTTTTTTTGCTCGAAAAAAACGCCATACTATACTATGACGTTTTTTATGACATTTTGAGGTCGAAAATTTTTTTGACTTTTTTTGCTCGAAAAAAACGCCATACTATACTATGACGTTTTTTATGAAATTTTGAGGTCGAAAATTTTTTTGACTTTTTTTGGCCGATTTTGACGCCTTACTATACTATGACGTTTTTTATGACATTTTGAGGTCGAAAATTTTTTTGACTTTTTTTGGCCGATTTTGACGCCTTACTATACTCTGACGTTTTTTATGACATTTTGAGGTCAAAAAATTTTTTGACTTTTTTTGCTCGAAAAAAACGCCATACTATACTATGACGTTTTTTATGACATTTTGAGGTCGAAAAAAATTTTGACTTTTTTTGGCCGATTTTGACGCCTTACTATACTATGACGTTTTTTATGACATTTTGAGGTCGAAAATTTTTTTGACTTTTTTTGCTCGAAAAAAACGCCATACTATACTATGATGTTTTTTATGACATTTTGAGGTCGAAAAAAATTTTGACTTTTTTTGGCCGATTTTGACGCCTTACTATACTATGACGTTTTTTATGACATTTTGAGGTCGAAAATTTTTTTGACTTTTTTTGCTCGAAAAAAACGCCATACTATACTATGACGTTTTTTATGACATTTTGAGGTCGAAAAAATTGTGACTTTTCTTGCTCGAAAAAAACGCCATACTACACTATGACGTTTTTTATGACATTTTGAGGTCAAAAAATTTTTTGACTTTTTTTGCTCGAAAAAAACGCCATACTATACTATGAGGTTTTTTATGACATTTTGAGGTCGAAAAAAATTTTGACTTTTTTTGCTCGAATAAAACGCCATACTATACTATGACGTTTTTTATGACATTTTGAGGTCGAAAATTTTTTTGACTTTTTTTGCCTGAAAAAAACGCCATACTATACTATGACGTTTTTTATGACATTTTGAGGTCGAAAAATTTTTTGACTTTTTTTGCTCGAAAAAAACGCCATACTATACTATGACGTTTTTTATGAAATTTTGAGGTCGAAAAAAATTTTGACTTTTCTTGCTCGAAAAAAAACGCCATACTAAACTATGACGTTTTTTATGAAATTTTGAGGTCGAAAGATTTTTGGACTTTTTTTGCCCGAAAAAAACGCCATACTATACTATGACGTTTTTTATGAAATTTTGAGGTCGAAAAAAATTTTGACTTTTTTTGCCCGAAAAAAACGCCATACTATACTATGACGTTTTTTATGACATTTTGAGGTGGAAAAAATTTTTGACTTTTTTTGGCCGATTTTGACGCCTTACTATACTATGACGTTTTTTATGAAATTTTGAGGTCGAAAAAAATTTTGACTTTTTTTGCTCGGAAAAAACGCCATGCTATACTATGACGTTTTTTATGACATTTTGAGGTCGAAAAAAATTTTAACTTTTTTTGCTCGAAAAAAACGCCATACTATACTATGACGTTTTTTATGAAATTTTGAGGTCGAAAATTTTTTTGACTTTTTTTGTTCGAAAAAAACGCCATACTATACTATGACGTTTTTTATGACATTTTGAGGTCGAAAAAAAATTTGACTTTTTTTGCTCGAAAAAAACGCCATACTATACTATGACGTTTTTTATGACATTTTGAGGTCGAAAAATTTTTTGACTTTCTTTGCTCGAAAAAAACGCCATACTATACTATGACGTTTTTTATGAAATTTTGAGGTCGAAAAAAAATTTGACTTTTTTTGTTCGAAAAAAACGCCATACTATACTATGACGTTTTTTATGAAATTTTGAGGTCGAAAAAAATTTTGACTTTTTTTGCTCGAAAAAAACGCCATACTATACTATGAAGTTTTTTATGACATTTTGAGGTCAAAAAATTTTTTGACTTTTTTTGCTCGAAAAAAACGCCATACTATACTATGACGTTTTTTATGACATTTTGAGGTCGAAAAAAATTTTGACTTTTTTTGGCCGATTTTGACGCCTTACTATACTATGACGTTTTTTATGACATTTTGAGGTCAAAAAATTTTTTGACTTTTTTTGCTCGAAAAAAACGCCATACTATACTATGAGGTTTTTTATGACATTTTGAGGTCGAAAAAAATTTTGACTTTTTTTGCTCGAAAAAAACGCCATACTATACTATGACGTTTTTTATGACATTTTGAGGTCGAAAAATTTTTTGACTTTTTTTGCCTGAAAAAAACGCCATACTATACTATGACGTTTTTTTATGACATTTTGAGGTCGAAAAATTTTTTGACTTTTTTTGCTCGAAAAAAACGCCATACTATACTATGACGTTTTTTATGACATTTTGAGGTCGAAAAAAATTGTGACTTTTCTTGCTCGAAAAAAACGCCATACTATACTATGAAGTTTTTTATGACATTTTGAGGTCAAAAAATTTTTTGACTTTTTTTGCTCGAAAAAAACGCCATACTATACTATGACGTTTTTTATGACATTTTGAGGTCGAAAATTTTTTTGACTTTTTTTGCTCGAAAAAAAAACGCCATACTATACTATGACGTTTTTTATGACATTTTGAGGTCGAAAAAAATTTTGACTTTTTTTGGCCGATTTTGACGCCTTACTATACTATGACGTTTTTTATGACATTTTGAGGTCGAAAATTTTTTTGACTTTTTTTGCTCGAAAAAAACGCCATACTATACTATGACGTTTTTTATGAAATTTTGAGGTCGAAAAAAATTTTGACTTTTCTTGCTCGAAAAAAACGCCATACTATACTATGACGTTTTTTATGAAATTTTGAGGTCGAAAGATTTTTTGACTTTTTTTGCCCGAAAAAAACGCCATACTATACTATGACGTTTTTTATGAAATTTTGAGGTCGAAAAAAATTTTGACTTTTTTTGCTCGAAAAAAACGCCATACTATACTATGACGTTTTTTATGACATTTTGAGGTCGAAAAAAATTTTGACTTTTTTTGGCCGATTTTGACGCCTTACTATACTATGACGTTTTTTATGAAATTTTGAGGTCGAAAATTTTTTTGACTTTTTTTGTTCGAAAAAAACGGCATACTATACTATGACGTTTTTTATGAAATTTTGAGGTCGAAAAAAATTTTGAGTTTTTTTGCCCGAAAAAAACGCCATACTATACTATGACGTTTTTTATGACATTTTGAGGTCGAAAAAAAATTTGACTTTTTTTGGCCGATTTTGACGCCTTACTATACTATGACGTTTTTTATGACATTTTGAGGTTGAAAATTTTTTTGACTTTTTTTATTCGAAAAAAACGGCATACTATACTATGACGTTTTTTATGACATTTTGAGGTCGAAAAAAATTGTGACTTTTCTTGCTCGAAAAAAACGCCATACTATACTATGACGTTTTTTATGACATTTTGAGGTCAAAAAATTTTTTGACTTTTTTTGCTCGAAAAAAACGCCATACTATACTATGAGGTTTTTTATGACATTTTGAGGTCGAAAAAAATTTTGACTTTTTTTGCCCGAAAAAAACGCCATACTATACTATGAAGTTTTTTATGACATTTTGAGGTCAAAAAATTTTTTGACTTTTTTTGCTCGAAAAAAACGCCATACTATACTATGACGTTTTTTATGACATTTTGAGGTCGAAAAAAATTTTGACTTTTTTTGGCCGATTTTGACGCCTTACTATACTATGACGTTTTTTATGACATTTTGAGGTCGAAAATTTTTTTGACTTTTTTTGCTCGAAAAAAACGCCATACTATACTATGACGTTTTTTATGAAATTTTGAGGTCGAAAAAAATTTTGACTTTTCTTGCTCGAAAAAAACGCCATACTAAACTATGACGTTTTTTATGAAATTTTGAGGTCGAAAGATTTTTGGACTTTTTTTTGCCCGAAAAAAGCGCCATACTATACTATGACGTTTTTTATGAAATTTTGAGGTCGAAAAAAATTTTGACTTTTTTTGTTCGAAAAAAACGCCATACTATACTATGACGTTTTTTATGACATTTTGAGGTGGAAAAAAATTTTGACTTTTTTTGGCCGATTTTGACGCCTTACTATACTATGACGTTTTTTATGAAATTTTGAGGTCGAAAAAAATTTTGACTTTTTTTGCTCGGAAAAAACGCCATACTATACTATGACGTTTTTTATGACATTTTGAGGTCGAAAATTTTTTTGACTTTTTTTGCTCGAAAAAAACGCCATACTATACTATGACGTTTTTTATGACATTTTGAGGTCGAAAATTTTTTTGACTTTTTTTGCTCGAAAAAAACGCCATACTATACTATGACGTTTTTTATGACATTTTGAGGTCGAAAAATTTTTTGACTTTTTTTGCTCGAAAAAAACGCCATACTATACTATGACGTTTTTTATGAAATTTTGAGGTCGAAAAAAATTTTGACTTTTTTTGGCCGATTTTGACGCCTTACTATACTATGACGTTTTTTATGACATTTTGAGGTCGAAAAAAATTTTGACTTTTTTTGCTCGAAAAAAAAACGCCATACTATACTATGACGTTTTTTATGAAATTTTGAGGTCGAAAATTTTTTTGACTTTTTTTGTTCGAAAAAAACGCCATACTATACTATGACGTTTTTTATGACATTTTGAGGTCGAAAATTTTTTTGACTTTTTTTGCTCGAAAAAAACGACATACTATACTATGACGTTTTTTATGACATTTTGAGGTCGAAAAAATTTTTGACTTTTTTTGGCCGATTTTGACGCCTTACTATACTATGACGTTTTTTATGACATTTTGAGGTCGAAAAAAAATTTGACTTTTTTTGCTCGAAAAAAACGCCATACTATACTATGACGTTTTTTATGACATTTTGAGGTCGAAAAATTTTTTGACTTTTTTTGCTCGAAAAAAACGGCATACTATACTATGACGTTTTTTATGAAATTTTGAGGTCGAAAACAATTTTGACTTTTTTTGCCCGAAAAAAACGCCATACTATACTATGACGTTTTTTATGACATTTTGAGGTCGAAAAAATTTTTGACTTTTTTTGGCCGATTTTGACGCCTTACTATACTATGACGTTTTTTATGACATTTTGAGGTGGAAAAAAATTTTGACTTTTTTTGCTCGAAAAAAACGCCATACTATACTATGACGTTTTTTATGACATTTTGAGGTGGAAAAAATTTTTGACTTTTTTTGCTCGAAAAAAAAACGCCATACTATACTATGACGTTTTTTATGAAATTTTGAGGTCGAAAAAAATTTGGACTTTTTTTGTTCGAAAAAAACGCCATACTATACTATGACGTTTTTTATGACATTTTGAGGTCGAAAAAATTTTTGACTTTTTTTTGGCCGATTTTGACGCCTTACTATACTATGACGTTTTTTATGACATTTTGAGGTCGAAAAAAATTTTGACTTTTTTTGCTCGAAAAAAACGCCATACTATACTATGACGTTTTTTATGAAATTTTGAGGTCGAAAAAATTTTTGACTTTTTTTGCTCGAAAAAAACGCCATACTATACTATGAAGTTTTTTATGATATTTTGAGGTCAAAAAATTTTTTTACTTTTTTTGCTCGAAAAAAACGCCATACTATACTATGACGTTTTTTATGACATTTTGAGGTCGAAAAAAATTTTGACTTTTTTTGGCCGATTTTGACGCCTTACTATACTATGAGGTTTTTTATGACATTTTGAGGTCGAAAATTTTTTTGACTTTTTTTGCTCGAAAAAAACGCCATACTATACTATGACGTTTTTTATGAAATTTTGAGGTTGAAAATTTTTTTGACTTTTTTTGTTCGAAAAAAACGGCATACTATACTATGAGGTTTTTTATGACATTTTGAGGTCGAAAAAATTTTTGACTTTTTTTGTTCGAAAAAAACGCCATACTATACTATGACGTTTTTTATGACATTTTGAGGTCGAAAAAAATTTTGACTTTTTTTGTTCGAAAAAAACGCCATACTATACTATGACGTTTTTTATGACATTTTGAGGTCGAAAAAAAAATTTTGACTTTTTTTGCTCGAAAAAAACGCCATACTATACTATGAAGTTTTTTATGACATTTTGAGGTCAAAAATTTTTTTGACTTTTTTTGCTCGAAAAAAACGCCATACTATACTATGACGTTTTTTATGACATTTTGAGGTCGAAAAAAATTTTGACTTTTTTTGGCCGATTTTGACGCCTTACTATACTATGACGTTTTTTATGACATTTTGAGGTCGAAAAAAATTTTGACTTTTTTTGGCCGATTTTGACGCCTTACTATACTATGACGTTTTTTATGACATTTTGAGGTCGAAAATTTTTTTGACTTTTTTTGCTCGAAAAAAACGCCATACTATACTATAACGTTTTTTATGACATTTTGAGGTCGAAAAAAATTGTGACTTTTCTTGCTCGAAAAAAACGCCATACTATACTATGACGTTTTTTATGACATTTTGAGGTCAAAAAATTTTTTGACTTTTTTTGCTCGAAAAAAACGCCATACTATACTATGAGGTTTTTTATGACATTTTGAGGTCGAAAAAAAATTTGACTTTTTTTGCTCGAAAAAACTCCATACTATACTATGACGTTTTTTATGACATTTTGAGGTCGAAAAATTTTTTGACTTTTTTTGCTCGAAAAAAACGCCATACTATACTATGACGTTTTTATGACATTTTGAGGTCGAAAAAATTTTTGACTTTTTTTGCTCGAAAAAAACGCCATACTATACTATGACGTTTTTTATGAAATTTTGAGGTCGAAATTTTTTTTGACTTTTTTTGCCCGAAAAAAACGCCATACTATTCTGACGTTTTTTATGACATTTTGAGGTCGAAAATTTTTTTGACTTTTTTTGCTCGAAAAAAACGCCATACTATACTATGACGTTTTTTATGACATTTTGAGGTCGAAAAATTTTTTGACTTTTTTTGCTCGAAAAAAACGCCATACTATACTATGACCTTTTTTATGACATTTTGAGGTCGAAAAAATTTTTGACTTTTTTGCCCGAAAAAAACGCCATACTATACTATGACGTTTTTTATGACATTTTGAGGTCGAAAAAAATTTTGACTTTTTTTGCTCGAAAAAAACGCCATACTATACTATGACGTTTTTTATGACATTTTGAGGTCGAAAAAATTTTGACTTTTTTTGGCCGAAAAAAACGCCATACTATACTATGACGTTTTTTTATGACATTTTGAGGTCGAAAAAAATTTTGACTTTTTTTGCCCGATTTTGACGGCTTACTATACTATGATGTTTTTTTATGACATTTTGAGGTAAAAAAAAAAATATGACTTTTTTTGGCCGATTTTGACGCCTTACAGCCGCATGACTTTCTTTATGTCATTTTGAGGTCTTACGAAAATATGACTTTTTTTGACATATTTCGACATTTTATACCCGGATGACGTTTTATGACATTTTGAGGTTTTACTAAAATATTACCACACGACAGTCCCCGAGTCCACACAGTGCAACAGCATCTCTAACATTAGCTGCTTCGGTCCTCTATCTGTATCTGCAGTGAGCATAAATCAGAAATTAAGTCATAAGCCAGTGGCAAAAAACGCTAATACATACTAATTAATGCAAACATCCACGTAGAATAGTGAGAAATTTACTTAACGAAAAAACTGCAACACAGACTCCTTCGACGGTCGGTCAGTGTTTTGTTATGACTGTTAGTCAACAGCTCCGTCTTGCTGTTAAATCCTATATGACAGTAACTGGAAAGTCTCTGCACTGTATTACAATAAAAAAAAAATCGATCTCTGGAAATTTAATAATCGACTCATAATCGTCTATAATATACTTGCGATTAATCAATCGATTTTTTTCACCACCTCTAATATCAATCAATCCATAACAGAACCATGTTTTTACATGGTGAAACGAAAAGCCAGGTTTTCTTGTACATTTTTAGCAGATCAACATGATGCGGGGCAGAAAACATCTCGAGAAAGGGAGGGGTGAGGGGTGAGGGGCAGCAACAGATCTTTTCATGTACATGTTAGCAGAGCTGTTGCAAAAGGGAAAAACATTTATGTTAACCATAAAAATAAAGGGGTAGAGAACATCTATGAGAGATCTATTTGTGAATGAGAAGGGAGCAGGTAGGCTGAGGATGATTTGCTGTCTCCCCCAAGCCATAATGAAGGAAAACATTACCAATCGTTTGCGACTTTCGACGGCCACCTCTGACACGGGTGAAGCTGATCCATAGATTTCTGACTTGCGAAGAGGCAAAGGTAAGCAATCCTGAAAAACAAAAATGAGAACGGTCACAATGACATTTAGATCATTTGGTTATTTCAGCATAAACTGGCTGCTCCTTCATTCACTCTGTATTCAGTATCATCTGACCTGCCGTGTGTCCATGGCCTCAAGCCTCCTCTCCAGCCCCTCCAGGTCCGAGCTGACCTCCCTCAGGAGCAGCCTCAGTCTGTTCCAGATCACATGCACTTTCTCCTGGGCCTCCAGACACTCACTGCCCTGACCCTGGATCTGCTTGGAAGTCTGCGACTGCAGCTGCAGACTCTGAGGTTTAGTGTTGACCAGCAGCTGAGCCGAGAGCTCCTGAAGGGATGACACCTTCTGCTGCGAGTCCAGCAGCTCACGCTTGATTTGCTGTGGGACAATAAAGATTTGTGGGATTTGTTATCAGATGTTTTATTTTATATTGCTGTCGATCTTTGTTCCAGTTTGCTGCTTAAGCTGCTCTTCTCCTTTTAGTCCTATTTATGCGGCATTGTGGGCTACATCTCTGCATGAAAGGTATTATACAACTTAATATGATAGTTAAGTGTAACAACATCAGAGAAACCTTACGATAACAACATATTGTCATTGTTACCCTTAGTTTTGCTCAAAATTCCACTTTGCTCTTGAAACTCAGTAATTCTCAAAGTGGGAACCAACAAGGTAAAACCTTGTCAACAAGGTTCCAAACTGATTAATATAAAAGGTGGAAATGGGCGATGAATAACCCCACAGCAGATAATAGTCTGTTGTACACAAAGCTAGAGGCAGAGAGATGTACCGTCAGTGTTTTGTGATGAGCTCTTAATGTTTCACGATCCACCCTGGGAGGGATGGGAACCACCTCGTTCCTCCTGCGGTCAATGTTCTCCAGCCACAGCAGCAGACCGTGGCTCATCTCATGGAACTCCTGCAAGGAAACATGGTATATCTATTTTATTTTCATTTTTGTGTGCAACATTTCAATAATTTGCTTTGTTGCAAGATTCTTATGATTCTATAAAAAGTATTCCTGGCGAACAGAACAAGAAAAAAAATTGGTATTTGTGTGTTTTCTGTACCTGGCACTGCATCAGCGCCCTCTGCAGCTCCTCCCTCCAGTCCTCCAGTGAGGTACTAAGCCGATCCCAGCGTGAGTTCATCTCTTTCAGCCGGTCCCTCAACTCCCAGGCCTCCTCAGAGTCGGCCTCTGATTGGAGGAAGTCTGCGCTGCTCAGGTTGATAGACAAGACCTCTGACTTGTGGGCATCCATCCCCTTCTGAAGCTCCTGAGAGCAAGAGTCAAGGAGGAAACCAACTATGAGCCAGCCCAGACTTTATGGTGTTACTAGATAGAGGAGGCTGAGAATAGATGAGGCGCCAACATATACAGTGCAGCAGGTTTAGGCTGAAGTGCTTGGGACATGTTAGATGTAAGTTATTGGACTTCAGAGTGATGTATTTATAGAACAGTGATATCTTGCTTAATGCTTTACAAATAGCAACGGCTGAACTGGTTGTGTGTTGTGGGTTTAGTATGTGTTTAAGCATGTGAGGGTGAAATGAAGGGCAAAATTGTCAGCGTCCTGCACAAGTAGGACATTAAAACAAGGTCAGTGGGGTCAAATTACTGAAAGGAAAATGTACTTTATGTACAGTCCCTGACATTATACTATACAGGGACTGACACAGATAAGAGAACACACGCAAATCAACTGAAACTGCAACACAGGTCATTGCAATATATGAACTAAAGACAGCTGAATTATAGAGAAAAATGTTCATAACATTTTAAAAGAGATTCATCTGATTAAATGAGTATTTGGCCCCAAAATTAAGATCAGTGTTGTAGAAAAAAAACACACTGAAACAGACACACACACGCCGTGCTCTAACCTTGAGCTTCCTGATTCTCTGCTGGATTGTGTGTATGTCGGTGCTGAGATCGAGCCCTCTCAGCTGACTGAGTTCAGCCTCGGACTGACCCAGCCAGGCCCTCATGGTCTGCAGATCTGAGATCAGCTGCTGCCACTGCTGCAGGTTCTGTTTGTACCTGTGTTTCTCACTCAGGGACTGAGCCTGGATCAGTTCCCAGCGCTCGATAACACCTGGGGGAAAACAGGTTGTAGATCCAGTTAAAACAAGCTCACACAATATTTACAGGAGGAGGGAATCTGACTGCAGTGTCTGGAAATTATTTATGTGTGTGTGTGTGTGTGTGTGTGTGTGTAAAACTGACCAGCACTCTGAGTGTCTGTGCTGGTCGGGTTGGTGAGCCCTGGCATGTCGTCCTCGTCTTCAGTCAGCTCTCCCTCTGTTCTCTTCACTGCATCTATACTGCCCCGACACTCTCCCATCAGACGCATCTGGAATATGAGTTACAAATTAAAAACTTAGACACTAATAACTGATGTAGTTAACCTAATTAGGCACAGATTCCACAGTATGGAGGTCTATAAATTATAGTTGATTCTTCAGTCCGCATTGATCTTTAGGAAAAGTGACAACAAAAACATCTGTATGGAGATGAGAATTTCAGCATTATGTAGTTATCGCTCATGTCAGAGTGCGATTTAAATAAGTAAACACTGATTAAAAATGAAGAGTACTCACATAGCCCATGTATGTGGAGTCGATGTCGGGGCTGGAGCGGTTGGCACTGGCCTCTCTCTGCTGGAGGTGATATCGTCCTGCATCCAGAGCCTGATCCAGCTGTCTCAGACTGGCCTCCAGCTGGCCTGGCTCACCTGCACAGAGGCGTGTGGGGGGAGGGAGGGGGGGTAAAGTTTTCGTTAGCAGGCAGTTGGTGTAGACTGATGCTGTGATGACATGCATTAGTCTGAAATGCAAAATAACAGCACATCACGACAGAAAAGAACAGGGAAGTTTCAACATGTTAAACAATGATATTAGCTGTGAAAATGAAGGACGAAAATAAAAGACGAATATTAAAAATGTGATGGTTGAATGTAGCATTTAGTGAGCGGGACCTCAGCATGCAGTGGTGTCATATCTGCAAGGAGAAATAGATGGTGGGACATGCAACTTTGATGAGGTTTCCTAGTTTGATGGTTATGTTAAAAAAAAAGCCTGTTTTAGTTTTAGTTTGTGGCATGCTCCTCTAACTCATGCTGTGTCATTCCATATCAACACCAGAGGGCTGCTGTTGCCTACCAGAGGATGATTTCAGTGTGTTCTCAGTCAGTTTTATATAGGCCTCTGGGCTCTCTGGGATAACTACATCTGGGAAGAGAGACATACAACATACACTGCTCATCTATAAAGTTTTGGCAATGCATTGGCACTGATGTCCTCATGCCAGGTCTGTTGAACTCATCTGTAGATAAATTTGCACGTTAAGCCGACCTGCTGTGCTCTGACTAAAGAAATTAAATGAAACTGAAGTAACTAATCGCAAGTGCACCAATGCTGTCGCTATTTTGCCTGTAATAAATACTAAATCATATGGTTCTTTCAGAAAAACGTCCTTGGAAATACTTCATGTTTTACAGTCTCATAAAATAAAGTCTTACCAAAGCATCTTATAGTTACATCCACAAGAAATCAGTGTATATACGTTTAAGCAATCATCCATCATACAGTCCGCAAAGTTGGACCAACCTGACAGCACTGCAGCAGCCGTCCTCAGATACTCATCCTCCTCTTCTTGCCCTCTGCTCCTTTCCCCATGGCCTCGTCCTCCGGGGCTCTCCAGACCTCTGCTCAGGTCATAGTCGTGGTCCCACTCTAACGGGATGGAGTCCACACTGGCTGGAGTGTCCCGCCCCGAGCGGTCGGTCCGCAAAAGGGTGGTCGTGGCCGTGGCTTGACGGCTGGATGTTCGAGGCAAAGAGGAATCGCCCCACTGCAGCTCAGAGAGGTCGCCGCCTTCCTCCATGTCGAGCTCTCTGTCTGAACCATCGAGCTCGTCGTCAGCCAGCTGGGAGAGGACAGGAAAACATTAGCAGATAGAAGGAGAGCACAATGACAGGAAAGAAAGAATAATCCAGAAAATACACACAGAAAATGGAGGGTTGGACACTTGATTTCAAACCACGTGTAACTAAGACCTGCGAGAATGCAGGTCGTGAGGTGCTGTGAGGTGAGTGTGTGTGTGTTGTGCTGTTAGCATACTATACTGTTCCTTACCAGCTGTCACTGTGAAACTATGTCAGACACATGTTTTCACCATGTCACAGGAGGTGCAGACCACAGCTGTGGTAATGTGTTTACAGAGCGATTTGAGTTCCCTGAGTCAACTAATCACTGTCACACGTCACGTCTGAGTACAGATTCACGTCTTCTCACAGTGAGAGTCAGCAGTAAATATACTGATTGTGACATGACAGTATTTCGTAATGCTACATTATGTGCTACATTATGCGTGTATCTATACTCACAGGCAGACGTGTGAGTTTCTTGTAGTATCTGTCGACTCGTCCGAAAACCTCCTGGCAGTATCTCTGCAGCTCCTCCAGCTCCTCCTCGATGACAGCTGCATCCAGAGGCTCACTCTTCTCAATCAGAGCTTCACCCTGCCTGAACACCAGCTCAATCTTCCCCGTGTTCAGATAGATCTCCTGCTGGAATGCCTGAGAAAGACACGCAGTAGAGATCAGAGCGAAGGACAGCTGCATCTACCTATTATTTTCATCACTGAATAAATTTTTTGAAGAATAAAATCATAATTTACTGTAGACAAGCTCAAAGTGAGGCCTCAAAAATGTCAAAAAACAATTTACACCGATGAAAACTTTCTGCGTCTGAGGAACTTTAGCCAGCAGATTGTTTGTTATTTTGACTTGATGAGGCACTAAAACAATGATTTAATTTCAGGTTATTAACTAATCAACTATGCAAATAACAGTTTCAGTAAAGGAGCTTTTTAGTTCAACTACAGAGTGATCTCATAATATGGCAGGCAGTGGTATGAATTGTGAAATCAACTGATGCTTTGTTCTGATACATGAAGTTTCCATTGTAAACTATATGTCAACATATATGTCTTATGCATTGTTTGGGCTTGTCGTGTCAGCAAAGAACCAAATCACGAATCTTCACAGTAATCAAACACCGTTTCCATCCATCTCACCCTGAGCTGTTTTATCTTGGCCTGTACGTCACACTCAGAGAAGTGCTCTATGTTGGTGAGCTGGAGGTCCATCTCAGTCAGCCACACCAGGATGCTGTCTCGTGCCGTCTCAAACTCCTCCCTTTGGCTGATGAAGTGCTGCATGAACACAGCGAGACAAACAATTCTTAATTTACATGTCTTTCTTCATCTTATCTTAACAGGCTTGTTTCTTAATGAATTTAAATGTGAATGGAGTGTTATTCTGTGTGTGGCCACACAGAATGACAGAATAAGAGCTTGGGGCTAATGGCGAGAAAATCCCATCAGCTGTAGCCCCTATAGTTCGCAATCACTTGCTAACTTAAGAATGATTAAACCAACACCCAACACAATGTTACCCTGAGTCTGCGCAGGATGGCAGCCACCCTCTTCTGCAGGTTATCCCATCGCTTATTCCCATCATGCACCATTTCCCTGAGACGGCAGGAGGAGTCGGTGCGGTTCTCACGGGCCAGGCGACGGTACTGTTTGTTGATGAGCTCCAGCTGGGTCAGACACTCCTGCACTTGACGCTGGAAGGCCTGCAATGAAATCACACAAATGTAAGCTCTGAATAAGACACACTTTCTTGGAAATACACAAGAATTGTTCTATTTTTGCTTCAAACATTTTTTACATGCATGCACAAAGAAAACAAACACTACTGAGAAATGTTATGTTAAGCTGAAATCAGATTTCTAATCGGACACAAGCAGAAAAGATTGTGGTGGTCCAGGCCAGACAGTGAGCTAGCAGGAATGTGCACGTGCACAGTGATGGACTGCAGCAGCTGAGCATACGAATTTCAGTAACATGACACTTCTCTCCTTCTCTGTTTCCTCTATCCTGCAGTGACTCTCCCTCTCTCTAGAAATCTGCTTTGCTCACAGTGAGAAATTTAAATGTCTGACAGGATATTTTCAAACTTCGAAGGATTCATACATAAAAACGTTAAATTTAAAACCAGCCATACTTTTGGCTCTGTTTTTATTTTCCTTACTCACAGTCTGCTACCAACTCAGATGTGAATACATGCAAACAGAGCAACAGCAGCTGTCTTTTACACCACATTCTGATCAAAAAAGCAAAGTAAATATACCTCAAACTTCTTAAGCTCCTCTTTAGCGACAGTATAAAGAACTCCAGAGGAGTTTGGCAGAGCTGCTGTCCTTTCTGAGGTCTTCAGCCAGTCCTCGAACCTGGAGTAATCATCCAGAAACTTCTGCCACAACCTCCACGTCTCTTCAATCCTACAAAGAAAAATCACTCATGTCATAATCAATAGTATGACAGTATACTGGAGAAGGCAATGGAATCTGGCTGGTGTCAAGTGAATTTGAATATACATTTATATTTCTAACACAATGAATGACCAATTGAGGACACACTTGGCCAAATCATTGACATAAACTCTCAACTATGAGTGCATGTAACTATGCAGCTCTTTAAACCCACAAAAATGAGCTCTCGCTAGAAATGTCTGAACTTTACCACCAGTGCATGCATAAAAAAGACATAAAGATAAAAGACTGAATTTATCCAAGAAGCACTGACTTGAGCCTTCTCTCCATAGACATGGCACAGATGTTCCTCCAGCGTCTGTCCAGCCCCCTGGTCGCCTGCTGGATGGAGTCACACTCTGTCTCCGTGGAGCAGGCATCACAGTCGTGGAGCAGGACTTCACACAGGTTCAACACAGACGCCACACCTGTGCTGTGTTTCTCTATGTCCCTTTGTAGCTCCTAGAAATCAGCCAGAAAAATAAACTGATTTTTGCAGAAGTTTAAGGTTGTATGTGTGTAGCATGCTGTGTTTCTCTACATTAAAACTGAATTTAACATTAACCTCTGTTGCTTTAAGTTGCAAAGAGGGTGTGGTTTGATGTCTTCTGCCCCTCTGCAGAAGACATCCGCAGCAAATGTATCCCAACAGTATACAGTAAGTACACAGTAAGTCTGGTAAAGTAAATGCTTGTGTTCTGGAGAGAAAGGAGGTCAGTGGGTTCCCAGAATCCAGCCCAGATTTAGAGCGGCATCTTGGCAGCAGGAAGTACACTGATAGCTACTGTAGGCTAGCTTGAAACAAACAGCAGAGATGTATGCATGAGTCATGCTATGATTTCCTCATGAGGTTCAGCGTCACTCATTTTCCACCAACTCTGTATAAGTCACATAGTTCTGCTATTATTGTTCATTTTATATTTTATTTTATTTTATTTTATTTTATTTTTTTTTACAGAAAAGTGCATACTTGTATATACAGTGTGTGCTTGTTTGTGTCTGTGAAGGTGTTTTTACATCTGTGTGATGCGCATGTGTCTACAGTAGTTGTGCAAGACAGGACGTTTTTACCATATGTTGGTCAAGTGATGAAAATTTGTTTAACAACAACAAATTTTTGCTTTGCATTTTCCTATCCCACGACTGTCTGTGTGTGTTTCTACTTGCCTGTTGCTGGTTGAGTTTCCTCTGAATCTCCTGGTCGTCACAGGTGTCGTAGACAATGGGCCTGGACAGCTCAGTCTCTATGTGAGCCAGCCAGGAACGCAGGCTGCTCATGTTCTTATCTAACTGCTGCACTGCGACCAGGGTCTCCCTTAATTTCTTCACCCTGTTATGGAAAGAAAGTCAAAGTGGACGTCAGAGTCAACACATGGGACAACTGTAAATGGGACAATGTAACAACAAACCATGAGATGTGCTGCAAGTACAACTGGTAAATCAAATTAAATTAAAGGATCAAATAAAAGAGCTCTCCAGCTGATATTATTGAAATTCAAAAATGAAATGTAAATGCAAAATTTCATATGAAACATTTTCAACAAATTGTCTTATTTTCGTAGAGTTGTTGCTTATTTCTGTTGATTTAAATAATAACATAAACAACATGTAACCAAAGACAATGCAGAACAGGAAAAATGGGCACATGTGCACGAGAAAGACAGGAACATTTTAATTCACCAGAGACACAAGTAATGGACACATCTTCGATCTGGTTTTGAATTAGAAATAAGATTAAAAAAAAAAAAACAGTCTGAATACCACAGAAAGCACTCTTTGGTTCTGTCCATGTAATGGACAGAAAAAAAAAGTTGCTGTGCCATGTTCAGCCAAACAGAGCAGAAACGTAATATGAGTATGAGAATTATTATTTCAAATCTGTGCAGATATTTTTGTTGGGAAGTGATGAAACCTTATTTGACCCCTATACAACAACTGGGGACCATTTTGGATCTGCAAATGCCAGACATTTCCCAGCTCCGACCGCTGCAGTCTATAACATGTGAATCATGTTTAAATTAGCCAACATCCAGCTCTTACAACAGTGAGGCGGTGAATGTTAAGCTTGCCTAACATTTAACGCCTCACCCTGCAAAGCAGTGCAACTCCTAATGACAAACTTGATGAGAATGAAGGCTGAGGCTGTTGTTTATTACATAACGAAAGTTTAACAATCACAATAGACACATTCATCAGGTCTACTCCACCTTATATACTCAGTTTTAGTACAGGACTGACTGTGGTGGTCTCAGGAAAGATCTATATTACATGCAGCTATAATGTTCTATAGCATTAGATGCTGCATGGTTATACTCCACATGTCCAAATTTCCTAAACCTGCTCTTAAGCATCTCACAAAGTATCATACTGTAGGACACAGTAGTTTGAGTGTAACTTTACACATAATCCAATGCAAACAAAGGACCCTAGTCAAACACTAGTTGCAAATCATTCTTATTTGTGGGTGTTTGTTTTAACTTGCATGTTTTTGCAAGGTTGTACAGCTTCATTGCATCTGATCAAGTTGGTTACCATGTCAATCACGAAATGATCCCACACTCACACTGACATGAACACTCCTGCTATTGTCTAAACTGTCTGGAACTTATTGTGTTGTCCCATGTCTCCACCCTATGCTGGGAACAGACTGGTTCAAACAACACTGCATGGTGTTCTGAAGAATGCACGTCTTTGTTAACCTGCACAGTCTTAAAAAAACAACTTCAACATAAATTCTCAAGTTTGTCCTGCCTGTTGACATCGCAGTCGCAGTCTGGCAGATCCTCCTCACTCGAGCATCCTGCCATATTATCCGTCCCTAAATCCAAAACCATGGGGGTGCCGAATTCCCAAAGACAACGTTAACGTCAGGAAGCGCTACAGTGTAAATCCAAACACTCTTCTCTTTCGTCTGCGAGCTCCACATGGGACTTTCTCTAAACTCTGTCTGTGCAGAGGGGGGAGGGCCAGCAGGTAGTGGTGGGGTGGCACAACTGTGACTTATCAACTGTTGCTCTCCAAAGTTAAAAAAAGAGAACTCCAAACAGGCGTGTGTGTATATGAGTGTGTCTGTGTGAGTGTGACTGCCTGCGAGTGACAAGTGCTGCTGTTTCTAAAAAGAGACTTACAGTCAGAGGCATGTGCCGCAGAGCTGGCCTGTGTTGGAATATCAGACACCAAATACACACACGGGGAGTGCAAACAGAAGCAAAGGCTGCAGGCTCCATGCATGTGAGAAAACCTCAGTGGACAGTGCACAAGGAAAAGAAAAGTTTTCCACTAAAACATATTTGCAGGAGAATAAAAATAGATCCTTGTTAGTCCAAAAAACCCCCCAAAAAACCAAAACATTCTTTAACAAACCAAAATCACAAAAGAAAATGTTAAATTGTGAGGTTTTCTGCTTTCCCTGACAACTGCAAAGGGTCTGTCCTTGTTGTGTTTCAGTTATGGAAAGAGAGTGCAGCTGTCTGAATGAGATCACACATTGTCCTCTCTTTCTTGCCTCCTCCAGGACAGTCCAGAGGGCAACAGCCAGAAAAAAAAGCTGAGGGGGAGGGGTTGCTGAGGTAGTAAGAGTCAAAGTCTGAGTCAGGACACTTTCAATTCACAACACACAGATAGAGAGTGCTTCTTTCCCACAATAGACCAACAAAAAATAATAATAATAAGAATGAATTCTATGTCTTTGACTAGTCTACAGCAGTTACAAAGTGCGTTTTGAATCAAAATCAATGATTCAAAACGCACACTGGTTCCAACTCTGGTGAGCTGAAGCATCCAGAGTGACAAAAAGACAGAAAAAGACAGAAGAGAAGAGAAGAGGAATGCGATCTCTCTGCTTGGTTTGCAACTCCACTAAGTGGAAGCCCCACTGACCCCAGTAAGGAGCTCAGGAAATGCCTCAGCAGCACTGTGGGAAAATGAATTCCCCATCACGTGTGCTGGAGTGTCGGGACGGATACCATGGAAACAAAGCCAAGCCAAGGCATGCCTTCGCTAATCTAAACACTTCTCCACTAGGAGGAGTTATACAAAGTAGGATGTGAAGGGTCAAGTGCAAACGCACTGATGAATGCATTTCAGTTTCAGCTTTTCAAAAGCAGGTGAACACCACAATGTTTCAATTCAAAGTTTGTGACACCACAAACTCTACCATCAAACAACATTCTCCACCTATTCACAAGAGTTGTGTGCACCCACCTGGCAGCAATGAGATCCAGCAGGTGTTGCCAGCGCTCGCTGACTTTGCTGAGTTTGTGTTGGATCTCGGCCGCCTTGCTGTCTTGGCTGGCTCTGGCCAGGCGCTCACCCATAACTTGCAGCTGCTGCTTGTTCTCCTCAGCTACACTGATCTCCTCCTGGTAGTCCTGGTGGAGAAACACCAAGCAGGTTAACACAGGGAGCTGTCAGTGTGGTGTACAGTTTAACTGTGTGTTCATGCAACTGTGCATTAGGGCGGCTGATTAGTCAGTCAAGACCAAGTGCAGTATGGCAGTTAGTTTTATTTTTTTTTTAGTTTTTTTAAAAGGATGATTTTAAGTTGAAAGTTCAGCTGAAATCTTACCACAGTTCCGACTACACCACTAACAAATTGAATATTATTCTAAATCCAGATTTAACTGTATTTTTTTGTTTACTTATTTAAACCCCCATGTATGTGCTCTAAATTCGAGAATACTTTTATGCAGTGCACAAGTTATAATAAGCCTTGTCTACATGATATTATATTACAGTAATTTTCTACTTGGATTTTTTTTTTTTGCTAGAATCACAATAAATGTGCACTTTTAGGTGTCATTTGTTCAGTGCATGCACTACCTATGTAAATAAATCAATCAGTGCAAAGCAGTGACCAAGACCTGCAAATGCTGAAGTCCAAACAAAGTGGACACTCTGACCCTGTTTGTACTGAGTGCACTTCTGCTTGAATACATGTGTTGTGCTCATTAATTTCTACAGATGTTCATGTGTATGTTTTCCTGTTGTGGCTGTGCTGAAATCACCTTGCGCAGTTTTTCGATCATCTCTTCAATGCTGATGTCTCCATTCTGAGAGACCTTGCTCTCCATCTGTGTGAGCCACTCACACAGCTCCTTGTTCTTCTCATTGAACACGGCCCACTCATTCAACTTCTCGCTCACCTGCTGCTTGCGCAGGGAGAGCTGAGAGGGACACAGGGGAGGACAGGGTGAGAAGCGACAACGTGAGAAGATAAGCAGTGATGGAAAATAGAAGGATGATGACAAAAACAGTCAAAACATGAAAAGGATTGAGTGATAAATTTTGGCACCTTAGTTGGAGAAAAGATTGAGAAATATAATTGATGGAAAATAAGCCAAACGCTGAGAGTTTGACCGCACAGTTTGTTAACAAAAACCCACTCAATTAATGCCTCTAACTGTCTCCCCCCAAACTTAACCTGACATTCAGAGTAACCCTCGACTCACACTAGCACTGTTGGTCCTGTGATGCCTGAAGCATTAGCCACGGATACAGAAAGTTAGCCACAGCTGAAAAGTCACTCAGTCAAATGCACCACAGCTTTTAGCTTTGTCTATCTTCAGCCAGGATGTGCAGTGCTTGAAAATATGTACACTGCTGAAGCCAACATTTTTTTTTTAACATAGATATGGTCTCTCTTTATCTTAGATGTTCTCTGCATGCTCAGCCGACTTGGTTATGCTAAGAGCACGAAGCAGCAAAATTAAATCCACTTTGTTTCAGAGAGGGAGCGGAGACAAAACAGCAAATTAGTACCTGGTGGCAGACCTCCTCCCACTGGCGCTGCAGCAGCTGGAGGCGTTCCTGTAGGACAGTGATGTCATCTGCACTAACCACGCCCTCCAAGGAGTCCCTCAGCAGGAACAAGGAAGTGAGGTCATCAGTCCAGCCTTCCACACCACTCTCCAACTCCTGCATCCACATGACATGACAACAAATTATGTACAACACACAGCGATGTGATCCATAGCCTCAAATAGAAAGCTACTCTCAGACTGGTCGGTCAAGAGGGATTTCTCCCCTCATACACAGTAAAGCAGGAAAACCACAGAGCAGGACGAATGAAGCTCAAATGCAGCTGCAGAAACAGTGATGAAGGAAAGCAAATATGTAAATACTACAGCAAGGCATGTCCCAAAATGACACAAGATTTCTTCAAGATACCAGAATTCTATTTTAGTTTTTTGAAAATAGCATAAAAAATTGTATTTGAGGAGAATACATCAGCTACATTCAAGGTTAAAGACAGGATAAGGTAACGGAGGCATCTAACCTTGCATCTCCTCCTCCTCCGTCACTGTGACGGTTTTGCTGCGGTGTAATCATTTGTGGACCCGGAGAATGTCTCCATTACGCAACACGCACAAAGGGAAGCACACACATGCACACAGACATACACACACCCCCACAGCAAGCAGGGATGCTCTCTCTCTCTCTCTCTCTCTTTCTCATGCGCATGCATCCTTTCTCTGTCTCTCTCTCTCTCCCCACCCCCTCTCTCTCCCCACCCCCTCTCTCTCCTCAGCTGATGCTAACTATGTGCTGCTACTCTCACTGCCCTCCTCCTCCTCCTCTCTGAGGAGCTGGGGACGTGTCATGCATGAAATACAACTGTATGCAGTGTCCATGGTTAACTCAAACTGCAGGCAATCATAATGTGACTTTTCACATTCAGTAAATAAGAGACTCCCTATTTGCTAATTCCAGCAACATCCTGGTATTATTTCTGCCATACTGATAATTCTTTACTTTCTTAATTTCTTTAACACAAGCTTAGTAAAAATACAGAAAACAAATTTTATGCAAGACTACATAAATAACAAGCATCAAATTTTTAAATTAGATAAAGCTTTAAAGGACTATGACCCTGCAGGAGAATAAACAAAATATATACAGCAATAGTCTGGAAATTATATATTATTATTACATGTTATTATATATATACACCAATAGTCTGGAAATCAAATTAAAAAAGACAATGAGACAGCAGCTGATGGAAGAGGACTTTTTTTTCTTTTTGGCCTCTGGTCTGTCTGTTTATCTGTTTGTCCCCGTAGCCAGATTAAAGAAGTAGAGGGAGGAAAAGTCTGTGTGGGTGTGTGCATATGTGTGTGTTTGTGTGTGTGTGTGTATGCAGAAGAGAGAAAGCACAAGAGAATATTGAATATTTGTGCGTGTGGGTATTATGTTCTTCTCACCTTGCATCTGATTTGCTCTGAGTGTAGCTCCTCATGGTGGTCAGGCAGCTGCACAGACAGCTTCCTCTTGAAGGCCCTCAGTTTCTCCAGTGACGCATCTATGCCCTTCTCACATCGTTCCCAGTTCTGCACACACACGATAAGAATTAGAGCATAAAACACATACACACGTTTACACCCAAACACACACACTCAGATTGCAGATTTTATAAGACTCAGAGAAGTTGACATAAATTCTTCCTGCAGCTGCAGCAGTTGCATCAGTAAGAGGAAGCTGCAGAATACACAATCATAAGCTGACACACATACACATGTAGGCACACACATACACACACATCTACCCAAGGCTACAGTCAGGCCACATCAATTACCATGCCATAGATAGCCCCCTTTGCTCTGAACCTCTCAAGCAACACTGTGAGACAGAGTGATAGAGCAAAAATCCCACGCCCAAAGAGGAGAATTAACACAGCTTCATAACAAAGGAGGAAGGTTCTGCTCCAAAGTGCACAGATTAAAGCTATTTTTAGAAATCTGAATTCCAATGCAGTGCAGGGTAAAACAGGGTAATATTTGGTAAGAAATGCAGCAGCTAAGTAGCATAGCTGAAGCAAGAGTCATGGCAAAAGAACACAGGTCAGGACTAGAATAGCAGCTGTCTAAGTGCGAACCGAGGATGACAGAAAGAAAGTGACAAAGACCGCAGGAGAATAAGATTCAGAGAAAGAGAAGAGAGAAACAGCTTAAACAAAAACGCCAGATTCCCAGACGAATCTTATGAACTGCGTCATTCTGTCCCTATCAAAACATGGCACTGCCTCAGCCTGTAAAATATACCTCACAAGATTCAAATCATTACAGTTCACTACACAGTATCCACAGTCTCTGTGTGTGTGTATATGTGGATGTGTGGCCTGAACTGGCACTTTTATCCTTGTTCATTCATGAGTGAGTGTGCGTAGGTTTTGCATGCACACGTTTATATGATGCTTAGAGATTTATCTGAGGACAGAAGTGAGTGTGCTCTATCTCCATTCTTGACTTCTATTCAGGACTTAAGGTGCAATGCTGCATAATTCATGTGATAACCTGGTTTCACTGTCCTGAAACCAGGCAGGCTCATTAAGGCCTCAGATGGACCAATGCCCTTCAGCATCCTTCACAGGCACATTTACACTGCAGTATGTTAGAGACACAGCTTAGCCTGCAACACAGACTGTGCTCAAATGGAGTTTTACATAAATGTAAGAGTTAGGAATGTCCTATAAAACAGCTTTGTTTGATCAATACTATTTTAACTTACAAACAGTCATTACAATCAGGTCCTGAAGAGCAAAAGAATTAAAAGAAGTATGAATGAAGCTTCACTATTATTCCGGGTGTAATTTTGTCTGACCTTGAGCAAGCCGTGCAGCTCCTTCCTCTGCTGGTCCAGGCGGTGGTGGGCGTGCCTCCACCTCTCCTGAATCTCCATCAGCTCTGTCTGCAGGGTGGACTCGGCCATGGCGTCGGCTGACAGCAGCAGGCTCCTGCCAGCCTCCACGGTGAGGATGTAGCCTCCCTGCTGCCTCTGGAGCACCCGCTCCCTCAGCTGGAGGAGCACGGACAAAGACAAATGGTAGAGGGGGTAAAGGTTAACTAAGGGAGTCTAAGATTGGAGAAGGGATGAGGGTTTTTAGCACAGGGTTTAGATCTGTTTAAGTTGATTCAAAGATGTGAAAAGCTGAGGCTCTGCAGTATTTCAGTGGGCTTAAAGTCACCTTCCAGTGACCATATAAAAAATTCAAACATTATCATGAGAAAATAGTTAGTTCAGGGTGGACGTCTCAGTCACTGAACCTGTTCCCAATCTAATCCATCTGCCATATACAGTCCCTGAAACTCATTTTAATTGGAATGGTGAATGGTGAGATAATCAAGCATGAATATTTTAGATGAACTAATTTCAGTAAAGATTAGAAATTTGAATAAGGTAATGTATGAAGTGAAGGCCTTTAGAATCTTTTCCAGGTTACTGTAACCTACCTGTATCTGATCTAACAGGTTTCTGGCCTGCTGCAGAGCCACTGGTTCTCCTGGGTGATGAACATCTGGATCATGGGTCACTTCCTGAAGCCATCGTAGCAGCTTCTCTGCCATCTCCCGGTAGTTCTGCCACTGGCGGACAAGACTATCAATAATGCCTCTTCGTTGCTGAGCCCGCCTCACTACGCACTGCCACTGATTGCTCAGCAAGGCAAGCTTCACACTGAAGTCATCCCTGTTAATGAGACAAGAGTGAGAATAGCATCTATGCTCCTCACAACTGGATACATATTTTCATGAGACTGGTAAAACTGGACTGTGTGTGTCTTATGTGTTTACCTGTCATCCACTTGTCCCTGGTCCAACATTCGATGGCCATCACTGATGATGGAGTAGAGGATCTGTTGCCTGCTAAACATTTCTGCCTGGAACAACTGCAAGCACACACGCATATGTTAAGAACAACACTGAATATACAAGGACAGTAATTAGTATATGTGTACTTTTTAATACTTCTCTGACCTCGTGGTCTCTCTGCTGCTCCAGCAGACTCTGGTAGTTGCCTGAGATCTCAGCAGCCAACTTCTGTTCAGTCTGAGACAGGAAGTCCATCCAGGCCTCACACTTCTGGAGGAAGCTCTGCTGCTGGAGCAACACCGCCTGCAGTTTACTGGAGAGGGACAGAGGGACAGTCACCCAGAACATTAACAACATTAACATTAGGAGTAAAATTAAGACACAACATTAAGATTGGTAGCACTTCATGATCAGAATTTTACATGCTGTCACTACTCACTTTATAAATAGTTTATATTTTTTCATATTTTACTGCTCAGTTATAAACTGGTCACTGACTCTGAAGTTGTTACAGTGCTACTACAAACAAGTGAAATATGAAGAGTTTAAGTACCTGAACCTCTCAGTGAGGTGAGCACAGTGAGCAGCCCAGGCTCTGTTGAGACTCTGCAGCTGTTTAACATCTCTGTCACTGACTGGTAGTCTGTACACCAACTCATTAACCCGCTCCAGGTCTGGAGATAGACTGCTCAGCTTCAGCAAGTGAACCTGGAGAGAAGTTATAAGACATTTACAGAAGGACAGAGTAAAGATCAAACATGTTTTGTCAATAAAATTAAAGTCCTGAGCAAGAAGAAGATAAATCTATAGAATTAAATTTATTGCCAGAATTTTTTTACCTTCAGTTTTTCCATTCGTGTCTGGACCACACTGAGCTCTGGTGAGCCGACCGAGTCAGACTCCTTCAGCACCTCCTCAGCCTCCTCAGCCTTGCGTATCAATGTGTCCAACTGCTCTCTGAAACCATCACAGGCCTGGGATCCAGACTAGAGACAGACAGACAGAGAGCAAGAAAAACAAGAGATAAGCGAGAGAACACTAAAGTATTGGCCTACTAATCATATTTCCTTCTTCATTCGTTGGGGTTGTATGTAGGGAACGGTAATTTTGTGTTTGAGAGAGAACATGTTTGTCATTCTGCCTGTGCCCACCCATCCCTTCTATCCTACCTGCAGTACTTCCTGCTGCCTGTGTAGGGCGTGCTCCACTGTTGCTAGACGATGCGTGAGTGACAGGTGGTCTGACTGGAGGGCTGCAGATGAGGAGGCGTCGACTTGGTTCTTCAGCTGTTCCCCTAAAGCCTGCAGCTGCTGAAGGGACTCCTGTACCAAGGCCTGGTCACCAAGGCAAGCCTACAACAGAGGGGCAGATTAGGAATACCGTCACTAAACGCCTGTGCAGGCACAGAAGGCGTATTTGAGTTTGTAAGAAAAAAAACACTAGTCATATCCAAAATGTTGGGATTTAGGAACAACTGTCACATTTTCTATATTTTTCTGTTAATCCAGTGGGTTTTGAAAGAGTTGGATTTATCAAAGCATGATGTATTTTTTCCCAAACCCAGAGGACAATTCAATCCTTTTGCTGAAGTCATGAAAATCACATTTTCGTAAATACAGGATTAGTAAAACAAGGGTTGTGTGTTCTGTGGTTTTTGGTAAGCCATAAAGAATGCTAAATTCTCAACCACTTAATGTCTAGCAACACTTTGATTCAGTGATCCTCAGTCAAAATAACTGTCTGCTAACAGTATTAGATCAGAGTGTCTCTAGACATTGCCCAGCATGGCCCTACAAGCCCAGTGTGAAGGGGGGGGACCCCTGTAGTGTAAATCAGGGGCCTGTCTCTTCCGTTGCAGTCTCCCTCTCAAAAGGCTTTTGTAAGATTGTTCTGTGAGTTTACATTCAAGCAGACAAAAGGACAGGGTGCAATTTGGTATTCTGCAGAGGGGACAGGGGCTTTGTGAATCCTTATAGTGAGCTGACAAGCCGTTTCAGAGCTTATTCACAAGATCTTATAAACCAGAGGAGACTGGATGAAGCAGGGTTTTCAGCATGTTTTTAAGACCTGGGTATTGAGAAGCAATAACTAAAAAAGACTGAAAAAATGTTGACACATTCACATACTAGAGGCCAACATTTAATGGTCCCATATCTACTCACATTGCAGTCCTTTATCCAGGAGCTGTTTTCCTCCTCTGTGATCTCCCTGTCGGTGGCACTCTTTAGCAGGCGGTCAGCATGTCCTTCCTGTTTCTGAACTGCTGTCACACACTGGTCGTACAATGTCCTGTAGTGTTGCCACAGCCCCAACAAGGCCTTACTGCTCCTCAGCTGCTCTGAGATCTGCTCTAGTAGGCGGTTCCATCTTTAACAGAGAAAAAGAGAGAAGTTACATTTGGAGCTCAGGTCTGCTCACGTTAAGGATTATAGGTGCAATTCAATATAAAGTCACTCAGAGAAGTGTTTTGGTTATCACTACCTGATGTTGACATCCCGGAGGGCTCTGTTGAGTGTTTCAGCCACAGATGGGTGGCATTCTGTCAGTAGCTGGTGTGTTACGGAGCCGAATTTCCTCAGACTGCTCTCCTGTTTATCCATCTCCTCCTGCAGGTTCTTAAAATAAACGGACACCCCAAAAATTACTCACACCTAAAAATTTGACAAATTTTAAGAAGACGCCACTGACAATTTCCTTTTGAACACGGTGTAACTGTTCCGAGTTATAGTTACAGTGATAGTAAATACCCTAAGGGTGACTTGATGCACTATCAACTCCATGAAGTCCTTTTCAGCAGTGTGCCACTTTCCAAAATAAAGAGTCTATTATCTGCATTACTCACCTCCAGACTCTCCACCTGCTGTTGCACTGCCTCCATAGAACCGTTAAGGAGGCGCAGCCTTGACACAGAATACCTCCCCTCCATCAGGTAACCATTAATCTCCTCTGAAGCTCGCCGATACAGTGTCCACTGCTCCAGCACTGACCGCAGGCTGACCTTCATCTGACTTATCTGATGGAAAGGATGGGAGACAAAATGTTTAACTGTCGTAAAAGCACAGTGCAAACCACAATTTGGGCAACAACCATGAGGGTAAGGGATCCAAGAAGCTCACCATGTGGTCCAAATGAGCCCAGGACTGGTTTAGCCCTTTGAGGGTCTCCTTGACAACAGAGCACGCTGCCCCTTTCTTATCCTGAATGAGAGTGTTTCCTCGTTCCTCTGCTTTCTCTAGATCCTTTTCTTTTTCCTTCACTAATTCTTCCAACTCCTGTGAGAATGACACAATTTATTTTAGAAAAAATAGGAGTTGTAAAAACTAAAACATATAGTGTGTGACATTCATAGTATTGCTGTATCCGGACCTGACAGTCTTTAAGTGCATTCTGCACTGATGCTACATCCTCTATCCTGTGTCTCTTCTTCAGTTTCTCCTCCTGTAGTGTGAGCCAGGTTTTCAGGGCCTGGACTCCATTTTCATGTTCTAACCAACTTTCCAAAAGTCCTTCCAATACCTGAATCTAAAAGAGCAATCAGAATAATTTAACATCTCAGAAATTGCAAACATTATTCTTAATGAAGAAAACAACTTAAATTTCAAGTCTAATTCTTAGTTGTTCTGTAACTGAACTGAAAAATTATTATTACCTTTTCAGTAATGAGCCCCTGCAGTATCTGCCATCTTCTGTTCATAGCTCCCAGCTTCTCAGCAAAGTCTGTTTTGTCACTGCGCTTCCCCTCCACATCCTGGCTGCTGATCTGCAGCACAGACTGGTTAACAAAGTCCACAGTCAGCTGCTTACAGGTCAGATCAATGCGGAAACCCTGTGAAATACAAATGAGACATCATGAGAAAAGAAAAGGAGAGTTACAGAAAGCTGAAGGCTGTTAAACTTTCCCATGTATAACATGTTAAGTACTTTTGCAGCAGAGCCAGAGGGATATGCCAACTGAAGACTGATGTAAACAGAGTGAGAGAGTTTTGTACCTTATACTTCTGCAAAAAGTTTTGGACCATCTCAGAGCCTACAGCTCCCAAGATCTTGTCCTGGTCTTCGTCTATGATGTTCTCCATGAGGGAGATCCAGCTCATCAGCTCAGTGATGGCATGCCGTGATGCCAGCTTCTCCATCTGCAACTGAGGGTGCAAACAAACAAAATACAGTATCAGCCACTATGTCATGTTAATGCTAATGTCAGTTAGCCATGAAATTCTGTGAAGGTTATCATAAAAATTATTATTTTTACAGAAATCTCTCAAAAGAAATATAAGGCTACAACAAAAGGTGGAGCTGACAAACAACAATCATTCAAGTGTAACAGCTGCTGTTCTCAGACCTGGTGTAGCTTCTCTTGTACTACAGGAATACGAGTCAGCAGCTCAGCCCACTGAGTGTCGACTTGGCCCAACGCCGTCCTCAGACCAGCTGTATCTACTCTTTTCAATCGCAGAAGCTGGTTGCCCGTGCTTAGCACAGAAGAACGCAAAGATGACTTAGCATCCACCTCCTTGGAAAACTCCTATGAGAACAGGAGTTAAAAGAGAAGTTGAAATTTAACTGTACATTCACTAAAATGACTTAAATATTGTGTATAAATGTTATTATTAGGTCTGTAGTATATGTTTGCTGCTGATGTGGTGATCTAACTAACCAGGAAGGCATAGAGATGGTCTCTGACAGTCTCCAGCTCCTGAGGCACGGTCACTGACTGGGTTGTCCAGAACTCAAGTCGGTCCAGGGCCGACTGCAACCAGTGGCTCAACTCTGCTGACTCACTCTGGTACCTGAAATTTATATACACAAGAAAATATATTTTAATTTGGTTCTGATGGATCCTGAAAGATTTAGGGGACAGTTTTTTTTAAGTATTCATCCTCTAGGCATCACAAACAGGTTTATAAACCAAAACAATTTGGCTGACAGTCAGACAATCAGCTGCTTATTTGATTTGAGATTTGATTCCTGACTCTGACAAATCAAATCAAACTTCTACTGCCAGAGCCTGACCTGCTCCAGTGTTTGAGTGTCGAGTCAAGGCGGTGCAGCTCCTTGTTGACTTTGGTGGTGGAGGAGAGCCAGTGTTCTCCCAGTTGGGTCAACTGATTCTCTAAGTCTGAACAGCCAACAGACAGAAGAAGCCTCTTGCCCTCTTCCAGAACCTGGTACAGCTGAGGCTGATGCTCTGTCAGGCTGGCTTTCAGATGCTAGAGGACCGAGGGCAAGTCAAAGGGATAATTGATCAATTAAAAATAAAAAATGAAATATTCTAACAAGACTGTACATTTTAGGTTATGTCAGATGATATCTTGATGTAGCATGGGCAGATGTACTTGAGCATCTATGTGTGACCAGGCTGTATAAAGTTGCTTACCTGGTATAGACTGATCCTTTCAGTAAGTCTCTCCTCTGTCTCCTCTACTAGACCTACAGTGGGGATGCTACACTCCACAGCCTCCAGCTGTCTACACAGAGCCTGGTAGTCTTCCACAAGCCTGCTCCATGACTGTGAGAGAGAGGGGAGTAAGGATGGAGTGTGTTATTTATTTTACCATTTATTTACAATTTTATGTGTTGTATTTCTGCTGCACTTTGGGATTGAACTGAACAAAAAGGCTCCTTATGCTTCTATGAATCACTAATTCCCACCTCCAGGATGCCTTCCAGCTCCACTCCCCTTCTGTGGGCCTGTTTGAGCACACTGTGGGCTAAAGCCATGGTCTCCTCCAGGACCTGGCTTTCTCTCTGTCCCACCAGCCCACACACTTTACTGTAAAATGTCTGGGTGAGGATCATATGGCATTCCAGACCCTGAAAGAACTCCTGGAGCAGAGGGAAACATGTGAAACACAATGTTAGTAAGGAAAGAAATCATTGGCCTCTGAGTAAACTACAACATTGCACTTTGGTGATTAAAATTTATACTACTCCATTCCACCCGCTCTTACTTTGTGTTTGTCCAGTAACATCTGGACCTCTATGACAGAGGCCACTGTCATCTTCTGGTCGGCAGCCATCTTGTCCTGTGCGGTGTCCACCAGGTCTGTGAGGTCGTGAAGTGCAGCTTCATACTGAGCCTTGAGAGACAAGCCGTGGTTCAGACTGCTACGTCTGGAGCCCACCATCAGCACCAACTCCTCGTATGCATCCTACACAAAAATAATATGTCAGGCATTAAGTATAATTGTGTTGGGAGGTTTTGACCCTTGGGACACCAAGCACCCCACTGGTTATGACTACAGTGTAAGAGAAGAAGAAATGAGCTCTACAGTGAATAGGATATTACCTGTAGTTTTAGTAGTTCCTGATTGGAGACTTGTTCAGATTGGAGTCCTTCTGCTCTGGTCTTCAGCTCCGTCACTCTCTGCTCAAACTCCCTCAGACTGTCCTCCACTTCTGATAATGCCTACAAAAGAGAAACATATTCAGTGGAAGGAGTCCTTTTAAGCTTCTTAGATACATGTTTAATTTTTGTGTATTTGCTCTCAGTCGGTGTCATACCTCTATCTGTTTAGATGCAGGTCTGTCTGCAGTTCCAGCCATCTTTTGCAGCAGCTGGTGTTTACTTTCACTCAGAGCTGTGAACAGCATCCTCAGTTCATTCTGTCAAGGACAATAAAAGCAATGTTAGGAGGTAAGACAAAATGGACTCCCCTCAGTGATGCAGGAGGACCTATCATTAACAAGATGTGTCTCAAGCTTAATCAAAATCAGACTTGTGGTGCAACAGTCTAGCTTTAACACCTGGAAAGTCGAGTGTTCCTGCAGCCGGTCCCTCATGCCATCGCAGAGCTGCTCCAGGGTGGAGTCTAGCAGGCCCATCCTCTCCTGCAGGCCCTCCAGGGTGTCCTCCATCAGAGCTTGCTCATCTCCTCCACACAGCCGGCCTGCTCCTCCACCCAGCAGATCTCTGCACTGGTTCACCTCCCTGGTCATCCCCTTCAGCTGTTTACTCAGACCCTGAAAACAAGAGTTGGGGTCAGTAACAGTGTATTCGGTCGAGTAGAAGCATATCAGTTGTGTTGTCTGCTTATGTCTCTGTGTCTACCAACCCCTGTTAGCATTGTTACTACAATAAAAGTTTAGTTCATTCTAGAAAACTATTGCTATTGGTAAAACATACTTATGTTATTCCCTTTCTGAAGTGATTTATGTGTTAGTTTTATAGTTCTGTAAGGGCAAAGAAAAGTGATCACCGCTCACCTCTAGATTTGTGAGTTGTGTCTCTGTATCCTCAGACAGTAGCACGGGACCAGAGAGCAGCTGATTCTCAGCAGCATCCAGCCAGGATGAGGCTGCTGAAACTGCAGCATACAGGTCCTGCTGGACTGTCACCCCTCTGAAAGACACTGCCTGTTTACTGTCACCACCCGCTGCCTGTGAGGAGAAGCAAATTATATTTATTGAAAGCTGTCAGAGAGACATTCTTGATTAAAAGACACAGCAGTAGCCTACCTGGAAAACTATGAACAAAGAAGGATTAAAATTTGCTGTCACCTCTTGGGCAATTCTTTCCAGAGTCTGGCTGCAGGCCTCGAACAAAGCTCTCGGAGAGTGAGAGTCCTGGCTGCCAGACTCACCTCGAAACACCATACTGGGACTGGAGAGACGGGACCGGTGGAGAACCTGCACACAAGATGAGACATATGAGACATATGATGGTAAATCAGGCAAGAAACATGACAATGAAAGTGTTAAATTACATGAGAAGAAGAAAAAGTAGGAACAGAATGCACTACAGCCTCAGGTCATACGTTTTTAGACAAGTCAAAATGTAGGTCAAATAAAACACAATGTCACAATTAGAAAAACAAAATTTAATGAGGAAAATCATAAATCTATAAATGCATAGTGCGCATGGCATCTGTACCGGGCTAAGTTGGTCCTGTTCCAGGGAGCTGAGGGAGAGCTGCAGCTTGGTGCTCTGATCTTTATTCAGGTTTTCCCAGCGCTGTCTCAGTTGGTCCAAAGGAGACAACCTCTCTGTTTCCAGCAACACTCCCCCTGGGATGGACACCTCACTGTAGGAGGGAGAGGGGTGTGTTATCATAACAGACTGATATCTGGTCCCAGGACTGTTGCTTTACCAGCAAGTTCCCATGTAATTAGATGTTTACACAGCTTTTTGTAATGTTTGCTCAGTCTGTGGAAGGGATCACAAATTAAGGGTGAGAAGACTAAAGACAGGAGAAGAAGTACCTGTCCCCGTTGGGTGTGGTCTGTTGGCTGAGTAACTCTTCCCCGACACTTGCTACAGACTGGAGCAGCTTCCTCTGTTTAGCTACTTGCTCCTGCAGCTCCTAGAAAATATGCAGTATATGTATAAGAATGCACTTATTTTGCACAACAGCACTACTACTATTTAAACTGACTTAGTCTGAAAATGACAGGCAAATGGTACTCCAGGCAATCAAAAGCAGAGACGCCCATTACTATGAGAGGCATATTAGATTTCAGCTTCCTCTTACCCTCTGTCGAAGCAGGTTGCTGTGGTGTTGCTGTGTGCGTGTTGAACGGGCCTGAGACAGCCAATCCTGGACATTAGGACTCTGGGACAGAGATGAGTCTGGCTCACTGTCCTCCTGCTCCTGTAATGAACCCTGGAAAAAAAGACAGCAGGACTTGAACACTTAACACTCAAAAGCCTTAAAAAGAGAGAAACAGACAGAATTTTGAATTTTTTCTGAAGAAGACGCGATAAAGTTTGCCAGTTTGTGAAGAGAAGAGTAGGGAACACAGCAGCAGTTCTGTCTCAGTGTGGTACATATATAAACTATTTTTACTTTATGATGATTGAAGTCTGGCTGAGATGTCAACTATGCCAGAAGAAATTATTATATTAAATTAAAATAACATTTATCATTTTGAGATTGCTGCCAGCATTCCCCATTGGCCCAGACGGTGACTGTTGCTTCCTTGCATTGTAGAATGATTTAATGGCTTAGGAATGTCACTACTTGTTAAAAGAGCATGTTGACTGGGCCTGAAACTCAATACAATGGACTTCCTTTCAGGGAATTTTTTTTCTCAAATTTTTTCTCAAATGGGACATGAACCACAAAGGAAAAAGTTCAAAATGCTGTGTCATCAGAAACACACCTGATGCAGTATATTCAGTGGTAGCATCTGATGAGGTAGCACCCTTTTGTCCGGTGTTTAAGGGCCCATTGTGAGACACACAGGCTCTTGTTGCTCCATAGTGGAAAACAGTGGACTTTTATGAAGGAGCATGCCATGACCTTTAGTGTTTGCACAATACTACCATTGATGGTGCAACCAATGCAACGTAATGCAGCACAGCACAACAAAAATGACAAAGAGGCAGGCAGGAAGGAAAAGCTGGGAAATGGAAAACATGGGAATGTGGAGGGGAAGGGAACTGAAGGCAGGGGACAGGAGAGGACAGGAACACAGACAGAGACGCAAAACACACATGACCTGATGTTACCTGTATGTCAACCTGTTTGTCCTGCAGCATCTGCTGCAGCTCGAGAAGGCTGTCTTTGAGGGAGCGCAGTTTGAGGGTGAGCTGCTCCGCCTCTCCCTTGGTCTCGGCCCGGCCCTCCAACAGCAAACTCTCACTGTGGACGGACAGCTCGGACAGATACGACACCTTCTGCTCGATCTCAAACAGCATGTTCTGGAAAGGCAGGAACATAATGCAGACTCAGTTTTTTTTTATCTTAACAGTAAACCTTTTCAAATCACTTTCAATTTCATTTTGAGTTGATAATAAACAAATCGAAAATCTTAAGTCATCATAGTTCTAACTGCTTGCAGTAACCTGCCTGAGGAGTCACTTATAAGGAAAAAATAATTTAAATCACTCTTGGATTGAATATGATTTTACTTTAAATATGGGACTTGTGTTGTCCTTCCTCTGTGGTTAGACTGTGGTCACTGAGTCTGTATTTGGTCAGGATGTGTCTCTGTTTTGTCTCTCTAACAGTAAATAGATACTCTGCTGATATGTATTCATGGTTTAGGGCCAGATATCAATTACATTTGTTTTGAGTTTTGATTTGATTTGTCCAGTGTTCCAGATGGGCATCTTTTGTTATTTTAATAACATGGTTTACACTGAATAATGGATGGAAAGCTGTGCTGGTCTGAGGCTGAACAGTATTGCGGGTGGTTATTTCATCAGTTCTCAAGACTCGTTGTCAACCTTACTATATGTTTCCCCTCAAATCCTTTTCAGCAGACTTTGCTCACACTCCTTCTACAGTGCTTTAGAACAGAAACAGGAGTAAAAAGGGAGCCTCTATGTCTTTGTCCAGCCTGTGTGTGAAAAGTAACTGAATTGTATGGGAGGTGGAAAAGAGGGGGATTGAGGTTGTATTCCCATTATTCACATAGGGCTACGAGGGCCCTTGGTAATTCTCCACAGAGAACTTTCCACAACAATGCAGAGAGCCTCATATAACTCTTTTCCTTCTATTCAGAGTTGTCACTGTGTCGTTTGGTGGGAAGGTGGAGAAACTGTTGTCTCTACACTTTCTTTCCACAGAAAGCCTATTGAGGGCATTCTAAGTTCACTTCAAAAATGTCTGTTCATCTCTTTTGGCCCAGGATCAAATTAAGTTTTTTAAGTTTTGCTTTGACTGAAACAACTTAGCAATAGGTGGAGTTTGCTATTTACGACACACAATGTGTTCCCAAAGGTTTAGGCTCAGAAATGTATTTGATTAAGTGCTGATGCATGATAGACTGTTCTTAAGTAGTTTCTGAGCTGTTTAGCATAGTGATTTCGTTGTAGTGTTTAAATGGACAGACTGTGCCTATTAGTGAATAGTTAACAGCTAACAAACTTAAATCAGCCACACAATTTGAAGTGTGCAAATATTCCTACTATCCTAACCACAACTACTATGTTAACTATCCTAGTGCAGGAACCACATTCATCTGAAACAACATTTAAATGAAAATTTATTTTTAATCGTTATTCTACCAAAGCCTTTTATGTTTCATACTCTTCCTTTGCTTTTAATTCCTGGATTTTCACAGCTCTCTCTCTGCCTGAATAACTCCATATCAGCTTCTTCCCTTTCTCTCACCTCATCTCCCTGACCTCATATAATTTCTCACATCTTGCCCTTTCCAGTGTATCTATACCGTAATAATCCACGCATGCAGATAGTTTTTACCCCCTGAAGATGAGAATCTATACGGGCCGGACCTTTAGTCCTGAGCTTGACAGGAGCCATATGTGAGCTTTAATCAGCTTACTTCATCCCAGCTGCTCCAAACACACACACACTTTAAACTCTGATTTCCTTTGCCTGAGCCTCAGAGCTAGCATTATTACCGTTGAGAGACCAATTACAGTGTATCACATGATGGATGTTTAAACATTTATTTATATAATCTCTTTTCTCAGATGTTGGTTTGTGATCAAAATCACTGAAATAGGAATATTATTCACTACTTCAAAGACCTGAATAAAGCCTTTACAAAGGCACATGATTGTGGATAAGTGACCACTGCCACCACTTAGATCACATAGATCCTGATTACCCCACAGATAAATGTGATGTTACCATAGAAACAGGAGGAGTGAGGTAAAAAAACTTAGGCAGGTGGAAGAATGTTTGAGGACCCAGTGAGGAGGGCGATTACAGAGGGATAGAGGGTCAGACCCTAATCCTAATCCCATTGTCCTTATCCTAAAAAAAAAGTGTCAATTTATTGTTTGTGGATATTAGTGCCATTAGGGCCTCTATTGTGCTGTGTTTGAAAGGGTCCCATACTCAGTTAAATTTCTCCTGGTTTTTGAGGATGAACTTTATACATGACTAAAATAGTAGCAGTGATATAATGCCAAGGGAATGAATCCAAGGATAGGCTCTATTTCTGGAACAGTGAAGCAGCCAGATACTTTGATAAAACAATAGCATACAGACTTTCATACTGAGCCTGGGGAAGAAGCAGGATTTCAAAAGTTTCCCTTCACTGACTCTGATATGTGCAGATATCTGCACAGATATCTGCACATATCAGAGCATATCAGAGCAACAAGCTGCCATCTACCAAGGACAAATTTGTCATCCTAGAGAATCTAAAAAAAACCCCCCAAGTTCAAAATCTTTCGGTTTGCCTTCAGAGGCAGTTGATCCTGCCTCTGAAGGTATCAAAAAGCATTAGTCTCACCTGACAGTCAATGAGCTGCTCCTCCATGTCCATGTCTTCGTTTTGGGGCTGAAGTGCAGAGCTGAGAGTAGCGCGAGTGCTGAGCAGCCAGTGGTCGAGCTCTTCAGCCTCGCTGTGGTAACGCTGCAGTGCCTGTTCCTGTCGTTGCTCCTCTAGCTGTTCGCTTAGTTTCTCCTGCAGTGGTCAATGTGAAATGTTGGATATCACTGGTATTCATGGGTGTACAGAAACAAAAGGTAAGAAATAAAAGTGTGTATGATCTTTTCTAGTGTCCTAGCACCCACTTCCAGCAGCTGCCGTTTTCCCGAAGCCTTCATTCGAATGGTGGCCATCCTCTCTCCCAGTACAGTAAGAGTGGACTGCAGTGCCAGTTGGTCACCAGCCTCCCCATCGCTGTCACTGTCTGCCAGCTCCTCAGAAAAACATGTCTGTAAGTCGCCAATTTCATCCTGCAGCATCAGGATCTCATCCATCAGAGCCTAGACAGAGAAACAGAGATCAGAAAAAAGTGAGAGGTGAAATATGGAGAATGGACTAAAAAAAAAAAAATGACTGGAAGAAGATGGAAATTGTTGAAGGAGAGGAAGAAGAGACAGAAAAGAAGATGGCGAGAGAGTGGCAATAGAGGGTTTGTCCAAACTGCCTGACAGTAGTGCTACAAAAAGGAACTGTATCGGCCGTCGCTGTGAAGTTGGCATAGCAACGGAGAACAGTGCCATGCAGTCTGTGCAACCATTGCACAGGCTGGTGCAATATTAAACCCCTCAATCATTCTCTGTTCTCCCTGAGCAGGCTTCTTTTTGTCATTTTTATCTTTTCCCCGAGAGATGTCTCCTATCTGCCTTACAATTTACTACTTAAGACTACTTTACTGCACTCCACTCCTCTGTCTCTCGCCGTCACATATGAACACAACTTTCAAATATCTCGAAACCTCTCTGTTCCCGGTGCCTCTCTCACCTGGTGTGCAGCCATCTGGCTCTCGGGGGTCTTGTTGGGCTCCAGGCCCTCATTGAGCGCCCCCTCAATGGACTCCATCTTGGTGGAAATGGACTGGAGGGACTCCTGATAGTGCTGCTGCCGCTCCAGAGCCTCATACAGACTCTTCTGCTTCTCGCTGATCTGTGGCAGGAGAGGAGCAACAGTTCATTTATATGAAAAATAATCAGAAAGTGTGCTTTAAATTAAAAATATATCACTGGAGCAGCTTTTATTTAACTGGCCCAGTTCTACCTTTTTATATGTTAAAGGAAATTTTCTAGATATGGTATAATGTATCTACTGTGTGGAATAGGGGAAACATAGCTTAACAGTGATTTTAAATTTGATTTAAATTATTTAATTTTAGCTGATGATGTGACGTACCACATTCTTGAGTGTTTCCCAGGATCTCTGCAGGTCATCCAGGTTAGCAGCACTGGTCTCCAAGGACGGGTCATACAGCTCCTGGAGGGGGGCCCGGCTTAAGGTGCCTCGACCCTGTGACGCAACAACACAGTCAGAGTGGACTTCATTAGTGTACGAATGTATGTACGGTATATGCTTGCCATATTTTTTATGTTGACTGAGGAGGTGTGCTGGTTCTGATATGTCCTTATGTCCTCAAACATACTGTCAACAATGAAATTCAATTGAAGCAAGTAGTAAGCCCACATCTGCTGTACATACATTACAGTACTGTATATACATGGACTACTTACTAAAACAAAACAATGACTCAATCTGTTCTAACTCTTTAATTGAAATTCACAAGGCCACACGTCACTTAGTTAATGGTTATGTTTTGTCATTTGTGGATGTTTTCACAGCAGAATATGGTTATGTGCTTATGGTCCCATGAGATCAGTTTACTCCCATGATGTTTTCCTTCCATCACTTTCCAGCTGCCCCACATACCTTTGACCTTATTGATTTTTGTCTTCTTTTAGCTCACTGGCACATCACAAGACAGAAGGACTGTGTTTAGATTTCACAATAATACCATGACCTTTGGTGTTCCTCCCAGACCCAAGTGCTGTTGTTAAACCACTGCATCATTCTAAGTGATCCATTACACAGTAAAGCTACTTTATGCTAACTTAGCTATGTTAAGAAAATGATACACACTCATTCTGATCTCAGCGAAAAAGCAAGTGGCGAACAAGTTGTCTTCAGCAAAGTAAATCTGCAAACATAATGCTGATAAAGCGGGGAAGCAGGGGACAGCATAGCAACTCTCCTGTTTCAAACATCCATTGTGTTGATAGTGATGGTGATGGGGAGGTCATGGTTTGGTGGTGGGAATCAGGTGGTGGTGATGGGATGGGATTGGGTGGCAACGTTTGCATGTCCATCTTTACAAGTTATTTAGTCTCATAGCCAGTCTTTTATTTATCTTATATTTATTTTTTAAAAATTATAACAATGATTCTGACAAATCCAGATGCTGGGTCACTTGTTTCTTTGATCTTAAATACCTCCACTTGAACCCAGTAATGTCACCTGTATCTTGCCATCATTTACAATAGAACATAGAAAATAATGCCATGCCAATGGCAGCATTTAAGACTAAATACCTGGTTGAGTGACTTATTAAGACAGACATTTTTTGCCACAAGGTTGAGGTGGACGTTTTTGTTTTTTTTTTTGCAATGTTAGACAGTGAATTTTAGGTGTAACATGCAAAATGGACAGTGGTGGTGAGGCAGGTGGCCAGGTCAGGTAATGCTGGAGGGGTTGGCAGTACCTGGTTAAGAGGAGGATCAGCATTAGCCCCTGGGGAGGGGGAGCGGCAGGCAGGGGGAGAGGAGACCTCGCTGTTGGTACCCTCCTCCCCTGACTCCTCCGTCACAGGGGAGAGGAGTGTGTGGCAGCGGCCGGCTGTCATCTGACCACACATACACGCCGCACATCAAACACACACATCAAAGAAGCAGGTGGAGGAAAAAGGAGGAGGGCGACCGAACAGAAAACAGGCAGATAAAAGGAGAGAGGAGACAGAGAGAGAGAGAGAAAAATGAAGAGAGAAAAGAAGAGAGTGCAAATAAATTAATGGGGGAGTGCAGGTTAGGCAAATGACAGTGAGCACACTGCTGATTAATTAGACAGTGAGTAATCAAATAACACGGAAAGGAGACACATTAGATCACATTACTGCCACTGGCATAAAATGCTGCAACCATAGCACACACTCTGCCATAGCACAGCTTTAAAGAGGCATAATTCAGTGTAGCATTGCTCTGTGCTAAAGGACAAAGTGGATTCCACTGGCAATGAATGAGCCACTAAGATTTTTTATAGGATACATCAGGGGAAAGGAATGACCTTTATCAGGAAGTCAAAATCACACATACAGTGTGACACAGGCAGTGATTGCTCACACCACACACATACTCATGCAAACTTTACAGTTAAAGTTTCAGAACCACAACAATTTCCTTTCCATTACAGACACATTTCCCTAAGTAAGTAAGTGGCATCCAGACAGTATCACACAGACAAGCCTGAATCTTTTCTTAGATATTCAAGCTATGTTTTACCTCAAATAGACCTCTTTAAGAATTACAAACAAACCACTCATACAGTCTGATGCATAAGCACAATTAAATATGACATTACAGGTATGTAAGTGAGAGTATGTACGTAAGAGTAAGAAAAACCTGTAGATTAACAGTAAGAGGAAGAAGTCAAATGGAAATCCCCAGGAGAATCAAAACCAAACTTATACAATGCACAACTAAAGCATAGCGTAGCTAACAGAGACTGGGGCTAGTGAATACAGCTGCAGCAGCTGTCATAGAAGTAGCACAGTTGTCTGTGTGTCTGCATGCTTCAGTAGAGAGGCAGTGCTGAAATGTGAGCCAAGGCCTACTGGGCGGCTTTTTGGCAGTTAATGCACAACTGGGCCGACCGACTGGGGGACCTTGCTAAATTCGCAGGACTTTTTCCCGGGCTTTATGATGCAATGCAATGCAACAAAGAGCATAAACATACCGGCATGTGTGTGAAACTCAGTGGCTCTACAGAATGACCTTAGTGAGAAACCGAGTACTGTCACTACACTAACTATCCTGAACAATAACAAATTAAGGATATCAGCAGTGCCAGCAACCTATTTATACCATACACACATTCTTATCACACTCCTCTCATACACAAACACACACACACACACACATGCAGTAATATCCTGTTTCCTGGCCTGCTGAGACTGAAAACACCACAAGCAGCAAAAACAGGGTAAGAAACTGAAGAAATCTGAATCAGCCAGAGAGCCACAGAAAGGCGAAGGAAGAGACGACAGTCAGACGGTTACTTTGGTGAGAACGCTGAAGAAAAATGAATGATCAAGCCAAGGATGACACAGTATAGCAGCAGGCAGACAGATTCAGGCCAATATGAAGCAAAAAAAAGTGACACAGCACAGTATCACTGCAGTAATACACAGGAGGAGACTGCCAGAATAGTAACACTTGAGGTGAACAGAAGATGAGAAAAAAGCTTGTTATTTTTGGGCAATACAAAAGTCGGTTACAGAAAGAAAGAGAAGCAGAGAAACAGGATAACAATGGAACCTGGAATTCTTTTATGTTTACCTATTATGGACCACTGAGTAGATGTGCATGAGGCCCTGCATGCCAGTTTAGGCAAAATGCCATCCCAGGGGCCCACATAGTGGAGAATTATTATTTTGTTGCTAACTTGGAATGGGACTGTACTGGTATAACTTTACACAATGTTGCTGGGGAAATAAGTTAAACTTTTAATTATAACTGCCACCGTCAGACAACCTCTAATTTGGGATAACTTTAACCTAATTACATTATTGTGAAATGAACTGTATACACCCTCTAGAAACCCTAAAAGGACCCATGGGGATCCCTGTATTCCAATATGAGAACCAGTGATCTGGACAGAAAGAGAGATAGAGGCTACACATGCAAACACACACATACACACAAATATGCTCTGGGCCAGGCAGGCGGCATACAGCCGTGAAGTATGTGCAAGTGTGAGTCTCTGTGTGACTGTGTGTGTGTCCAAAAAAGGCTTTGCCACTCACCATGACGACAGAGGGGTGTGTTGGAAGCTGCTTGGTGGCGGTGGTGGTGGCAGTTGCCACAGCACTGGGCAGCTCCTCATCACTCAGCTCATCCATGCCGTCCGACAGGCCCTCCACCTCACTGACCGTCAGCAGCATGGTGGCGTGTTTGGCTTTCACCGTCAGCATCTTACACTTGGAATGGAGCGAGGCGATCTGCTCCTGGTAGCCACGGATCTTCTGGGCCAGCTCCTGTCAAAACATCCCCCCCAAACATAAAACACCACCGGCCCCAGGGTCAGGAAAGTGTGGTTCAGTCCACAATGAAAGATTACTAGTTCCTGGTTTAATTAGATCCAGAGGAAAGGGGGAGGCTGAGCTGGTTCAGCGCTGAATGTGGTGCCGGCATGAGAGGAGTAAGCGGAGCAGACGCATTCTCTTCTCTCCCCGGTCTCTCGCTTTTAGGTTCACGGTGTGTAAGCGTAGAAAGAGAACAGTGCTGCCTCACTCTCTCTCTCTCTCTCTTTTCTCTGTCTCGCTCTCCTCTGTATCTCTGAGCCAATCAGAGCAGCACAGAGGCGGGTGACTCAGATCAGTGGTGAAGCCAGCAGACAGGATGTTTGGTTGAGAGAGAGCGAGACCCTTGCAGAAATAGTTCAAAATCCCTCAGACTCTCCCTCTCATACACATACACAAATGGTGAGGAAAAACAGGAAGTGATCTCACTGCCTGTACCCCCCCCTTCCTCTGCCTGCCGCTTCCCTTCTCCACCAATCCTGGGAGCAGATTCCTTGCAACAAAAGAGAGCTGCAAGGAGAGAGGGAGTGTTTATGGGGTAAGAATGACAGAGATGGTGTCAAATTACAGCTATGGTATGAGCCGGCAGGCCGGACCCAGCCCTCCTCCTCCTTCTACTCCCTCTGTCCCGCAGATGGCCAATGCACTGATAATCAGGTCATGTGACTAACTGGGCCAGTGGAGCTGCAGCTATCTGCTAGGCTTAGAGATCAAACTCAGACATAAACACACTGCCATGCCAAGCAACTCTGCAGCGAGGGAGAGATTACAGTAACAAGAAAAGTTCTACAAAACCATCTTGTGTTCCCTGTCAAGTATTGGAAGAGTAGATAAAAATAAAATCTGTCCAAACCATGCAGGGAAAGTTAAAATGTAATAAAAAATGTCTTGCCTGTGGGGAGATTTGATCTGTTTCTCTGCAGGTCTTTGCCTCTACCCACCACCTTCTCAATCCATCTCTCCACAAGGGAGATCAAACACACTTACTCAGCAAAGTAAAACTGCTACAGAAAGCACAACAATGCTTAAATAACGCAGGTGAAAACCCTCTAATCTTCTACACTGCATCAAACAGGAATCTATGCAGATTATATTTACATGCACCATCAGTTAGAGGAGGAATTTGCAAGAGTTGGATGCGTTGAGCAACAACACAATATTTTCCCAGAATTGTTCTACGGCAGTACTGCTTTGATAACACAGCGTGAAAAGTGTGAAAGTGTAAATGTGAGGTATTTATTCTGGGATTTCTGGTAGTTTTATAGTAACATCAATTAATTGCCGGTTGTTGGCATTTTGAATCGTTAGGGGGAAAAAAACATCCACACTGAGAAATGACAGCAAACAAAAAAACAAAAACAAAGAAATGTGATACTGAACTGATGTTTTTGTCGCCTCCAACTGCTCTGATGTCTGAATGACTAAAATGACTAGAGCACGGTCTAATTCAGTCATTAGGGTTGCTCAGAGCAACTTTTAAATACAGAATATTTCCTGCTGCCTCAACTTCTTTTTTTATGCTGTTTTATATTCTTACAAGTACAGGAAGTATTTAATGACTCAAGCTGGGTTGATGTTCATGGTTCAGGCTAAGCCCCTTTGCTTCAGTTGAAGGAAATCTTCAAGCTGGTGACAGTTTAGGGGAAGGCACTTTCTAGTTTCCTGTTTCAACACGGCAAAGCTAAGTCCATCTCGAAATGATTTTCAATGTTTGATCTTGACGGATATGACTTGCCTGTACAGATGCCGGACCCCATCGAACAATTTTTGGATGAACTGCAACACAGACTGCGAGCAACTCCTTATTGCCTAATATCAGTGCCCAAATTCACTGATACTATTTATAACTGAGTGGGAGAAAAATCCTGCAGCCAGGTTCCAAAACTTTATCAAAAAAGTGAATGATGTTATAACAGTATATTAATGGAGCTATGGAATGACGTTCAAAAATCCCATACAGTATGACTGCAATGTTTGGGTGTCCACTTACTTATACTTTAATAAATTTCAGTGACACAGTGTGTGTGTTCTCTCACCTCATGATGGTGTATTTGAGCTTGAAGTTCCTGTATGTTATTGGTGGAGACGGGCCGGTCCTGAATGATGCGATGGGCTTCTTCTATTAGTCTCTGGAGGTTCTTCACTTCCTGTTCATACTGGTCATACTGCACCACAGCCTCCTGGGAAAGAGGAAGCATGGCAAGAAGGTAAGACTGAAGCTGGAACGTTTGTCAAATAATCTTAAAATGTGATTTATGTTATTGATCCATGAAGGGAAATAATCATTTCTCTCTGGGGAAGTCAAAGGTCAGTGTCACCAGATGTCATCTAAGTGAAATAATTTCTACAGTATATTGCTCAATGTGTACTTCTGTAATTTATGTATGTTACATTTCCACAATTACACTCAGAATATTGTGGCTATGGTGTTTGAGATAAGAATATGTACACAAGCAGTCTATTTCAGATATGAGCAGTCACAGTGAGCACTTCATTCAAATCTGCAGAGAAAAAAAGCTAAGATGCTTTAAGTGTCTGTCCTCCAGATAGTCTCTGAAGGTCATTTGCTTCTTCCTGTAATGGATAATCTTCACTACAATGAGCTTAGATGTAAAATCAACCAAAAACCAAAGGATTTGAGGATAATACTGGTCTGATGGGGGGTAAAAGAAAACACAGACATTCCTAAGGGGGCTTGTTGGGACACCACAGCAGAATTCAGAGCATCCACTTCAGCAAGGGACAAAGTAAAAAGACATAACTCGTCTTACAGGGAAACAAATGACTTTACTGTATATCTGTACTACTACTACTACTACTACTACTACTGAGGATTTTCAGGTCTACAGTATGTAACTTGACAGATAATGAAGAAATTTGCAGACAAAGACTGATGAAAATAATGTAACACAACATCTCATTACCTTACTTTTATTGTATTCATTGGTCATTTCATGCTTTAACAGGATTATAGCTCTCAGCTCTGTTTTTTTATATTAACTTTGACTTAATATGTGACAAATTATAGAAATTCCTCCTTTCCAAATGCTGCTATTCAACAGAACATGTAAAATGAGGACTGCCCTCTACCTGCAGAATGTTGCACTGCTGGATGGTGGTATGCTGCAGTTGGCTGGCCTCTTGTTGCAGTGTCTGAGCTGTACGGCAGATAGGCAGACTGGCCACTACCTCCTCTGGTAGCCGGAGGGCGCTCTGACACTGCTGTACTGCCACCACCTGCTGCTTGAAGCCCTCCATTTCCACCAGCAGACGCTTATGAAGGAATGAAGGAGGATGTTAGAGAGTAAGGAGGTATAACTAGTTGAGTGACAAAGCAATACTGTGTTCAGAAAAGCTACTTTAAGATGCAAGTGCTTGTGTGGGTCCTACTGCAACTGCAGGGATGCACTGTGTGTGTATATTGTCTTGGAACCTCTAATAATGAATGAATTCTGTGTCAAAGCTGAACACATAGAAAGCAAGTGTGTGTCTACCTGTCTCTGTGTGAGCTGCTCTCTGAGGCTGAGCCTGTTGAGGTCAGGGGAGGCAAGTATGACCTGGATCTGATCTACAGCTGCATGGAGGCTCTTTACCTCTGCCTCCAGGCGCGACATGTCCTGAAGACAGACACAGACAGATAATACAAATCAAAGGAAAGAACATGCGGGAGTAGGAGCAGCTTATAGTATATGTATCATAATCATAAAATGTAGCTTCCATACACAGGAGGTAAAAATGGATTTTAAAAAACTATAATTGCTGATATGGACCTGCTTCCAGTTAAAGATATTTACACCACCAAAAACTGCAAACACACTTCCAACATGCAGTTTCACAGGCAACAGTCAGCAGCAGACTATCATCTGGGTAACAGCTGTATGGCAATCAGATTAGTGTAACAGATTACTGCTGCACAAACTAACACTGTTCATTCCATGATGTTGTAATAGTTAGTCAATGACCATAAGGGGGCACTGTTGGGTTGTGTCTCTGGTGCTTGGGACTCACCCTGAGGGGATCTGCACCAATATGTCTGGATTTATGAAATAAAATTAGCTGTGGCTCTTGGGAATTTTAATTCATGACGATAATTTGATCACAGTACCCTAAAATGATTTTGAGGTGAAGTGTTATTGATGTCTAATTCCTGTAACGCTCGCCTGAAAGTGAATGTCGTTTACCTTTGCTGCATCCTGCAGACTCTGGAGGCGAGTCTTGGCAGTTTGCTGCAGCTCCTCAGTACGTCTGCTGAGGTGTTTCACCTGCTGGCTCCACCCCTCCATCTGCAACACCTCCCCCAGCTGCCCCTCCCTCTCCCCCATAGCTTCCAAGTCACCATGGAGACCCCGGCACTCCCGCAGCAACGCCTGTCACCATGGGAACATAAATTACAAGTCAAAGAGAAAAGCCTTTTTTTTTAATCAAGCAATTATACTAATTAAGTCCAGCCAACACACTGTACAGTACATGACATTTCACTGGAAATCAAACAAGTGTGTCAGTCTAATTAGCTGCAAATTTGTGGGGTATCTTCAAATTAATTAGAAAATAGCAGGAAATAGTAATATTTCTTTTTGTGGAAAAAATAAATATAAACTGTATCTGGACCCAGATTTTCACAGGACAACAGAAATCTTAAGATATATTAAAGCCATTCATATATCCAGCTCCGTGGCTCATTAAGACTTACCTGATGTGCTCGAATTTGCTCCTGCAGCTGGGAAGCAGAGCTCCAGATGATATTACCAGTAACCAGAGCTTCTGCCTTTTCTGTCCAGCCCAAAATGAACACCTTCATACCCTGATATTCCTCCACCTGTCTTTCTGCCTGCTCACAAGTGAAAGACCAAAGCAAAAACAACAGAGGAATTAAAGCATAAGGGAAATGAATGAATACCATTCTCAAACAGAACCACTTGATATTGATGCTGCAAAATCCTGACAATATATATATATATATATATATATATATATATATATATATATATATATATATATATATATATATATATATATATATATATATATATATATATATATATATATATGTTGTTCATTCATACAAACAACACTGGGAAGCTGACTTTGTTTTTGGTAAACTGAATGGACATCTGACCTTCTTCAGTCTGTTGGCTCTGTCCTGGACCTGCTGTGTCGTGTTGCGCTGCACCTCTGTCAGTTTGGCCACAGCATCGCCTAGCTGCTTACACAGCAGAGGGTTCTGCTCACCAAACTCCTGCACTGCTACTCCTAACTCTGCCAGAGAGCGACAACAGGATTCACACTCTTCACAAAGAGTCTGGAGAGGAGAAGAGAGTAAGAAGGTGAGGGAAAAAGAAAGGGGAAAGGAGAAGTGAAAAAGAGAAAGATTAACAAAAAATGGGAGTTTAAAAGCAAGGTAAAACTAAAAAGGTAATGCAGTCTGCCAACCAGCACCTCTGAAGTTCATTAAATATCTGTAATCTGTAAAAATACAAAGTGTAAAGGTGCCAAGTTGTGGTTTTACAGGAGATGAGTGATTAATTTGTTAGGTTTAGCAGTGCTGGTGGACAGAATAGTTAAAAAAAAAAAAAAAAAAAAAAAAAGACAAACTATTCCTTTAAATACACAAGCTTTGTGGGTCTGCAGATGGGCAGAGGAGTGAGAGAAGAAAAAAGTTGGGGCGACAAGAAGGAGAACAGGAGGGAAGGGGCTCAGACTCCCATCTGGAATACTCCTCTCAAAAGTGGGTCACTGTTGATGGCAGAATTCAGTTCATGCCATTCCAACTCTAACACAGTCATTAACCTCAACATCTGCAAAATGAATAGCCGATTTAACAGGGGTTAATTGCTTGTTAATTAGTCAGTCTGTCTGGTTGATTACTTTAGTCTCTTCTTTGGCCTCCTCCAGGTCGGCACTCTTGTCTTCCAGTTTCAGAGCGATGGTCTTCAGCTTTGCCTCAATGTCCTGGAGTCGGGAGCTGAAGTCCTCTTTCACATCTCGGGTCTGCTGCACCTCCCTTTCCCTCGCCTGGACCTAAAGCACAGGGCAGAAATACACACATCACACTATACTGCCAACATGAGCCTTTTAGCAAAGCTAAAGAGAGTGCCAGCTTTACATTGGTGCATACACTATTTACATACTAGGAAACACTTTGATTTGCTTGATTGCTTGTTTTTTTTTTTTTTACTAAAAAATTAAATATATACAATAAAGTCCTTAACACAACACACACAAGATACAGTCAACATCTGGGTATTTTGGTATCTGACTACAAAACTACTCAACACCTGTGGTTACAGTCCTAAATACTTCATCAAGCTACCATGTGTAATAAAATCCTAAACTGTAGCCAAGAGAGGTCACCTGGTCCTCAGCGGAGCCCAGAGCGAGCGTCACCTCTGCCAGCTGCATGCTGAGCTCAGAGGGCAGACCAGCCTGGAGGTCCTGGTACTTAGACTGCTGCAGCTCTGTCATGCGCTCCACACTCTGACGTCTGCTGATGACCTCACCATGTGCAGTCTAAAACGCACAACATCAACATAAGATGATGCACTGCAAATCACTGTCTTTTCTGTTACACGACATAATAGCATATATTATTTTGTGTTTGTGTGTATGTGTAGTGGCCTGCCTCTAGCTCTTGAAGCAATGAATCCAGGTCTGCAGTTGGACTCAGCAGTAAGCCACGAGTGTCTTGGATCCATCCTTTGACCAATCCCAGCTCCTTTTCGACCTCCTCTCTTTCCCTCAACTCCTGGTGTACCTGGGCCCTGCTCGCACGCACCCTCAGCACAAGACTAGACAAGACACAGTGGAAGAACATGATCTAGAAATGTTTCAGTCTAAATGAAAAATGTGTCCTGTCCCTGTCTTTGATATGATGATATGCAACTTGCATGAAAATAAAATACAATAAAACTGACTGTCTTACAAACACACACAAAACTCATTTTTTAAATGAAGGTTATCATAAATGTTTGACAGCTATTCATAATGAAAATAACAGAGGGTATAGAGACAAAAATCAATATAAAACAACTGTAAAACAACTAAAATATCCACCCACCCAAATAAAACTTGAAAAACTAAAACAAGAATCATCTTGTATTTTAAACTATGCCACGTTTTCTAAAGAGGTTTCTTGTTCCTTGTCTTTATGTAATTATTCATTGTGATCAGTTTAACCACAATTCTCCTGTTGAAAGCTATCAATATGCATTTTCAGTTCATATAAAGCCATGTGCTGAAACCTGTTTTTGGTTGGCAAGAGCAGCCACAGCACCACATCACTCACCTGTCATATTGCTCCTGCATGCTTCTGATCTCTTGTAGGCATGGTGTCTCCTCATGCCCATTCTCTGTCTTTTTCTCCATCACTTCCTTCTCTTCCTCCTCTCCTCTTAGGCTGCGGGTGTGTTGCCTAAGCAGGGCCAGGATGGACTGCTCCCTCTCCACCTCCTGGCTGAAGGAGTCATGGTACTCTAGAAGGCTCTGAAGTGCCGTCCTAGTGGCGGCCTTCTCAACCGTGCTGTCAGGGACACGACTGTGGAGGTCTTTGGACACAGAGCGCACCTTCTCCATCTGAGGGCCAAAGAAGTGCATGTACAAGGATTCAGGTTCAGCTGATGCAGCAGATTTATGGTTCATAGTTAACTGATAATCCATGAGAAAGTGGAATATTACTCCAGGGGGTTAGTACATGTGTGTTGACTGAGTAGTTCACTCTGTAGAGCTTCTGACCACTAGTAGCAATGTGGAGCAATTTTATTCGTATACGTGGTTGAAAGTATACAAATTCCTCCCTCCAGTATCAGAGTGTTCCACTTGGCAACAGCTGATGGAGATAACATGCAGAAAGTGTCACGGATCAGCTTGATGCTGGCACAGAGAACAGTGGTTCTCAAAATGGGGACTGGGACACATAAATCAAAAGGGCCACAAGATGATTAAAGAGATAAGTTGTTTCTTAAGTTTATTTTTTCTGACTTGTCCCCAATTTTATTTCAGTGTGAAATACTGGATACTTTCACCTCTTCAGGCATTTAAAAAATTATGAGAGCAAAAAGTTACCTGTGCTCTCACCTGAGATTATTTTACTCTAATAATCTTCCAAACTCCTGCCTTTAGTTTACAGTGTTCTCTGTGAGAGTCAAACAGAGATGCCAGTACAGAGGCTCAAATGCAGAGAATGACATCATGTCCACTTGAACAAAGGCACCATAGAAAACCAGTGAACAACAGGAATGTGCCACATATGAGGAAGTGACCATTCCTTACAGTTTGACCTCATTTCCTTTTTAGGAGCAGTGCTCTGTGAGAATCCTTGGGAACTGACAGCGTTCACACTCAAAATAGGTCAAAAGGCGGGAAAATGCTTCATATGACACAGTGTTTTGGCAGGAGGAAACAACTGGCCTGAAGCCTGGAGTTACATCACAGCACACCAAATGGTATTCAGCTGTTGCTGCAACCTAAATTTGCTGCAAGAACAATTGTGTGTGTTCGTCGGCTATAAAAGCCAGATGAGTATAAACAGCTTCATCAGTAAACGCTGGCAGTTGTCTTCTCTTACCTTCTCTGTGAAGTTCCTCCACTCCCTCGCAGTATCCTCCAGTGCCCTCTCCTGGGCTCGGGCCACACTGCGGAGCCTGGTCCAACGTTGCCATAGTGATGACACAGTGTGGCTGGTGACGCCTTTGCTGGCCTCCGAGATGATCTTATCTATCTCTGCTGCATTCTCTTTCAAAGCATTTAGAGGCAACTCCAGCAGGTCGATGTGAGCCACCAGAGACTACAGTCAAAAGACGACACAAGATGACAAATAAGTCATTTCATAAACACATTCTTGTGAAACATTTATACCCTAGGAAACCAAAACTCTCCCCTAAAAGTTTCAACTTCACAAACACACAAGCGGCAAGGAATAATGCATAAACACTGTTTAAATATTAATGTGCATCTGCTGCTGTGACAAGAACAAATGTTGAAATTAAATCTAACAGCCAGCAGGGAGGCAGCACATGCCTGTTAAGACGGTTTCTATAAATATATTATAACCCTTTACTACAGTATCGCTATTTTCTGAGTGTACAGTATGACAGCAACCCACCTTGTATCTCTGACACTTGTCCTCTGCCTGCTGGATACTGGTTGCTTTAGCTGTGGTGAACATGGCCATCTTGTTCTCTGCGTCATTCATCTGTTCAACCAAAGTCTCTCTCTCATGTTGGAAAGAGCTCCACAAAGCTGCACACCTAAGAAAATTAAACAAATCACAAACCACAACTGAGTGAAGTAATATGCGGAAAATGAATGTAGAAATGTTGAATAAATGTAAATGTACAACATAAACTACACATGTGTATTTTCATTACTTGGCTCCACAAGCTGTACAAACATGAACAATAGTTTACGTATGAATACATTAAAACACACCTCTGCAACACTCCTCTATGAGCATCCAGTTGATGTTTGACTTCTGTGTTTCTCAGCTGCATTGTTTCAACTTTTTCTCTGAGTCCACTCATCACTCCTGGTTCCATAAAATCCACCAGCAGAGGATCCAAAGTCCTCAGCTCCTCCAAACCAGCTGCGAAGCACTTTTCCTGGGCTGAAATCTCTTTAAGGTCCCGCACACAAGCTGTCTGGGTCTCGAGCTCCACCCCCGAGCTGTCCCTCTGGAGCAAAGCCGCAGCAGAGTCCAGCCATGTCTGCATGGACTGCAGAGATAAGTGGTGCCTCTGGACCAAGGACAGAGCCTTATCCACAGCCAGCTAGAATATGGATGAGGTGATTTTATTAACTTCAGTTTCTTTACACAAATGTAGATAAAAATGCATGCCTAAATAACCAACAAACAGTCCCGTCAACACAAAAAATCTAGGATATTGTGCCCAGTGGTGTGTCATAATTTCTTGCTTCAGAGCTTTACTATACTTTTAGTTGTAACTGTAGAAATATGCAGATTATGTCGGGAATCTAATTTGGGAATTCAAGTTTTCATACAGCTTATTCTCCAAATGTCAAAGGTCAAAATTCTCCTCAGTAGGAAATAAAGTGAGTTGTATTTACACATTTTCTCTGTAAAACTTTGCAGGTTAAAAAAGTCTCTGTTATGTCAGAATAACTTTTACTTCCCATTCAGCATAATGGAATCTTTGAATAAATACATATAAATCCCCACAACAGTTATAAATGAATAATAACTTATTCAGACTTTAACTGTCTTTTAAATGTTTCAGCTTCCCTAGGCCTATTAATATTAATAGTATGGGCAAACAGTAGGAGGAAAAAAATATTCAGTGGGTTTGAGTCATGAATGATGGATCAGGTTCCAGATGAGTTGAGGGTGTGAACTTGGCTGAGGCAGTAATTTCCACTAATCAATTTTAACTAGAAAAAAATGTAATTAGAAAGATAAAGGGACAGAAAATGTCCCTATGATTGTAATTTCTGAATAACATTATACATACCTGTTTCTTGCTAATGCCTTCTTGAACTTCAGCTCCCAGCTTTGCCAGCTCCTGTAGTCTCTCTTCAACATGGACAGGAACTGTTTCTTTTCTACTACAATACCTTTGCTTTTCTCTGCTATTCAAGGCATCTGCTATCCTCAATCTACTCTTCACTTCCTCTTCCATGATTTTCAACGTGCGCACTTCCTCGTGTACCCTCTCAACTTTGACCTCTGAAAGAGTCAAAGGTGCCTCCAATTTGTCCTTGATAGTCTTCAGCCACTGCAACATTTTCTCAGTCTCTCCTGTGAAATCTTCATTTTCCGTGACCTTTGTTTCGCTTTCGTCAGCAAAACATTTCACTTCAGACCGTAAAGACTGCAATGATTCTCGCCGCAGTGTAGCTTCCTGAAAGGCAGCGGGTTCAAACTTCAGACCGAGGCCTTCAGTTTTTTGGCTACATTCTTCAGTCTGAGAGCTCACACCATCCAGTCTTTCTAGCAATGAATAAAGACTTGTGGTTTTATCTATGGCACTTACTTCTTTGTCTGACTTAAGTCTGACCAGCTGCTCTTTAACAGACTTTAACTCTGAGTCCAAACGGGTTAATACTCTGTTGTGTTCAACTAGTATTTCTAAGCAATTCTCTAAGTGTTTAATTTTCTGATCATTTCTCCTCTTCAGTGTGTTGTGGAGACTGACCAGCTGCTGTGTCTCTTCAGCTCTGTATTGCTGACCTCTACAGAGGAACCCCTCATTTTTGCCATGAAGTTCTTTCACAGCAGGGCTTATGTGGAATAAACTTTCATTAATAGTTTTGTGTTCATTAATTAGACAAGCTACATCGTCCTCTTTAATGCTGATAGTCTGCTTCTCAAGATTGTCAAACTGCTCCTGAAGCTCCTCCAGTGCATTGCGAGTAATATCAAAGAAAGTGCTGAACTCTTTTCTCTCTAGGATTACTTGTTGGACTCTGTCTTTTTTCTCTTTGGCTAGAGCTAGGATGGCGTTGTACTGCTGAGGCAGAGCATTCAGCCTCTCATCCAGGTAGCAATGGTCAATCTCATTCAGAGTACGGAGGATCTCCTGGCCTATTCTTTGGACAATAAGAAGGAGGTTCTCATATTCTGAAGCTTGTTCTAGGACATTTTGAAAGTTAGAAAGTTGTGTTTGCAATTCCGAGCTTTCATCAACGTTGCTTAAATTGATTTCAGGGAAAGTGATTGCATCTGCTCGTCTCAACCAGTGGCAAGTCTTGTCCAGGTCAACCTGAAAGTACTTCCTAGAGGTTAAGGCTTTTTCTAGGTCTGTGAGACGCTGAGTGGTTCTCTGGAGGGCGGTTTCAAACACTGACTGTAGCTCCTCAAGTCTTGCCAGGGTTTCTGCTCTTTCTTTTTCTGTGGCATCTCTCTCCAGCTCTCGCCCTTGTACCCAGAGAGATGCCAGCTCCCTCTGGTATGCTCGTAAGCCACTCTGGACACCCCGACATGCAGCAACCTGTTTGGCCAGGTCCTCAGGGAGAAGAGCTATGGGGTCATCTATCAAAGCTTTCCTCTCCTGTTGCTGTACCCAAGACAATGCTCTCCCCAAGCCTTGTAGGAACTGTGTCCTCTCTGTGAAGGCCTAGAGAGGAAGAATTAACAATGCAAATTATTTACAAAGTTTATATTATTTACAAAGCTTGAAAAAGACGGCAGACATATTTTTTCCAGCAACTGAAAGTCTAATCAGAAAAACATGGGGCTATTTTCCAGTTCACCAGATGCTAAGCAAGTTAGGTCCTTTAGGACATAATTAAAATTTTACTTGCATCCAATACAAAAATCCAGCTGTTTACCTTACTGAGGTACTTCCTCCTTTGGGCCACCCGAGCGCCCAGGGCTTCCACCTCAGTCTGGGCTTGTTCAACGAATCCTTGAAGGCATCTCTTCTCACTCAGCCCCAGCCTGGAAGCCACAGCCTGGGCTTCGCTCACTGCCTGACCCAACAGCTGCTGACGGGCCTCAAGTTCCACACACACACTCAGGTGGTCGAATAGGAAACTCTGGGCCAGATCGGGGGGTGGGCTGGTTTTCAGCGCAGAGGTAAGTGCAGGCCGCTGCTCTTCCACCCATTCCCGGGCATCCCTCAGCTGGGTTTCCACTCGAGCCAGATCCTCCAGGGTTTGTGCAGAGTCCTGGATCTTCTGCTGAATCAGTGTTTCCAGCTGGGACCAGCGCTGCTCCAGGTGACCCACCTGATGAGAGGCAGAACACAGTATAAAACCGGAAGAAATACGTATACTCTATGTTACTATAAATTTTGCATCTTAAGACACAGCTGAGGAACTATGAGAACAGAGCTTCACCTGTTGCTTGACCAGCTCTTTGTCTAGCAGACTAAGTCGAGGCAGAATAGCTTGTTTCTGGTCTCTGAGGTCTTCTAGAGTTGGTCTCTGCTCCTCCAGGTCACTGGACAGCTTCCTTAGAGCCTCTAGATGCTCACTTGTACTTTCTGTGTCAGCTCTAGGTACAGACAGACATGGTTTGGGGGGCATCTGGCTTATTTAGTCTAAGTCTCTCACCCATTTAGAAATGTATAACAGTATGTTTAAAACATAATACATTTTTAAAAAGTTACACATCGTATCCTACAAAGAAAACATTGGTACCTGGCGAGGTAGTCCCATTCCCTGGATACTTGGTGAAAGAGTTCCTCCACAGCGACTACGCTCTCCTGGTACTCCCCACTCCGCTGCATGTCCTCCCCACGTTGAGCCTCCAGCTCTTCTGCCCGCTGGCCCAGGTCCATCCAGCTTCTCCTTAGTCTCCTTATCTCCTCCAGGGCAGGAGAGACCTGTCCATCTGTCAGCCTACCAATGGCTTCATTCAAATGGTTTACCTCAGATTGTCTCTCCTTAATCTGCTGGAGGAACTCCTGCAGGAAAGATAACAGATATGGAAGTTTGAGTTAATTTATTTGACTAGTCTAAAACCCTGTCTAGACAAGGACAATTAAAAATTTCTTTTACTTTAATAGAATATAAAACAGACACATTTTATTCTTAGCATATAAACCAAACAAAGACCTGTGCCTTGTCCAGCTGGTTTTGTGCAATCTTGGGCTCCAGCTCTGCAGGTCTCCTGATGAGGCTCTGAAGCTGCTGTTCTGTCTCTCTCAGCTGGACCTCCAGATGTGCCTTCTGCTCCTCAATGTCCCTCCAGCTGTCTGACACCTCCTCACACAGCAGCATACGCTCCTCGTTCTAGACCCAAAAACACAGCAGAATAATTTTACACAAAATATTCAATTTTAAATGCTGAACAAGTGAGCACTACAGCTGAAAACATGAGCCCTGAAACAGTCTGTTGCTTTAAGACTCGTTTAAGTCAACTGACCTGCAGTTTAATCTGCTGTATAGCTGCGGCAGTCTCCCTGACCTTCGGCTCTGACAGGTCACAGGTTGAGCACACGAGTTGGAGGTAAGTGCCGGCCTGCTCCTGGAGAGCCCGCTCCTGTTTCACCTGCCAAAAAAGTGTCTGTTAACGGTTTTATAATTTTGCTGAATGAATCATATGATCGATTCAGAGCAATCTGCAAAACTGCATGTCCTTTGCCCTTTTTCTTCCTCATCCAAAAGCATGCAATCAAGCAGCATCTGTGAGACTGCTATATGATAGCCATGTATATGAATACTATTAATTCAGGCATCTGTTACTTTCAAGAAGTGATAACACATGTAAAATAATCCAGAGAAGTAACTAGTCAATTATGATGTTGAAAAATTCCAAACTCTTAATAAGGACAGTGTAGGGGCTTTCAGACCTGCTGTAGCGCCTCCTCCAGGCTGAGAGGAGGATGTGCAGGAGGCTCTGGTTCTTGTGAAACAGAGGTCAGCCAGGTCCGACACTGCTGCAGTGTGTCTTGGAGACTCACATGTCTCTGTAATTCATGGTCCAGACTCTGATACACCTATAAGACATGGACAGATACGTTTAAGTGCTAGATGTCTAGACTTAACAACACACTACTCTATAGTAAACCTCAAGAAAATCAACCACAAAATGAGACTGAAACGACTGAAAAGTCACTATAGAATGGACAAAAACAAAGACACATTAAATAATAAGCCATGAACAAGTAAGCAGTTATGCAGGGTTATATTTGACAGGTGTTGAATGTGGAGGCGTCCGTGCCCTCCAGGGGAGAGCGAAACAGTAAGGTCTGATTGACAGTGTTAATATGAGAGCCCGAAAGAGGGGAGAAGGGGGGCATGTTTTGGCAAACTGCCCAGTGTATTTGGCAAAGGCTAGAAGGTTGGCATGGTGGCAAGTGGCAGGCAGGATATTAGAGCTGTGTTGTGCTGGGACACAGTTGGCAGCCATCGTAACACTGGAGGCGCAGTTGTAGAGAAGCCAGGAGTGTAGTGGTAAAGTGTAGCTGGATCACACAATGCCAGATTGGATGTGCGAATGGTGGTGGAGGTGGTGTCTTGGGAGGTGAGCTATGATGACAGAGTAGAGGTTGCCAAAATGACAGAGTGGGGCTGGATTAGAGGGCTCGCCAGATCTACTGAATAGTGGCGTGTGACCATTTTTGGCTCAGGCATGAAAAAGTGAAGTTGACAGGGGATATGCGGAGATTAATATGGGGAGATTGAGTTAGTGATTTTGGCCGGTGGGGTCTGTCTGAGTAGGGCTGCTGTTGAGCTCCACTTTGGCAGCCTTAATTGGTTGTGCCCTCTATACTGGCAGTGAAGGGCTGTCTTGAGAGATGGGTTTAAGTGTCAGAATGGGTTAGGATTAAGTGGATGCCTTGGCTGTTGAAATTTTAACAGCACTGACATGTAAAGAATGTGTGTCTGTGCATGCACGCATGACCACATACACATCCATGGATGCATGTGCAAATGTGTGTGTATCCAGAGGACCAATATGTCTTATAAGTCTTAAACTCTAAATGTTTAAGAACCATTTCACTACTTCCACCACAGAATCCATGTCTGTCTCAGCTTCCCATGCCTTCCTCCCTCCTCCTCCTCCTCCTCCTCTGCGTCCCCTCCCTCCCTTTTCGCCTTCTCCTCCTCCTCACTCACTCTCTGCGCTGTGCTACAGATGGCAGAGTAGCTGTCTCTGGTGCCTTGCTGGTGAGCCTGGACCTGCTGTCTCAGCCTGCTCTGCACACGGTCACTGCAGCCTTGTACCAGGTGGTCTCCACGCTCCTTGAGGCCTGCCAAGCGATCCTCAAAGCCCGCTATTTCCTCCATGATGGCCTGTGGAGGACAAAGCAACCAAATAGGATCATGGATGATGACATATTTCAGGGTGAGTATGTCCACTGGTCAATGGCACAGGAGGTCAGAACAGACTGACATTACACAGTGAGGTCACTCATGGTACTAGACAGGCATGAATGGATGAACTTCAGAGAAAATATAATTTGTGGCCTTGTGAATTAGGACTTGGTTCTTGTGGGTTTCTATACACAAAAAAACAAGGAATGTGATTGGTCACCTTGTGCCTGGCCAGCTGTTGAGTGGCTGCCTCCAGGCTGCCGCCCACCGTGGGATCAGGAGTCACCATCCTGCTGGACATCTGGAGCAGCCAGCGCTCCACCTCCTGGAGTTCGTTGTGGTAAGCTTCCTGTTCCTTCACCTGGCGATCCAGATTCTCCACATGAACCTGGATCATATAAGCAAACACACAGACAAAATAAACTGATTACCTTCAGTTTGTGCAAGAAAACAACCACCTTACTGACAATGACTTACATGCCCTTTATTTATAGTAGATTTCAGTTAGTCTGAAGATTAAAAATCATTTTTAAAATTTTTGTTTTGTCTGTAATCATTTACTATAAGTGATGTCATCTAAGCACTGGTCCTCACCATGGCTCTTTTACAGAGTTCATTGTAGTCCCTTTGCAGTCTGTTCATTTTGTCTCTGATGGAGGGATAGTGGACAGAAGCCAGCAGTGCGTCTCCCTTCTCCATCACTGACCTGACAGATCCATCGTGGGACTGAACCATCTGCAACAGAGCCTGCGGACACAAATGGGCAACATGTATAATAGGCGGCTTACTCTGGAAAATGGTCAACATTTATGTAAAGTGTATTCAGTTTTAGAGATAATAGGCTAAGACGTCCAAGGACACTCGTGTGGTCCATTAACCTAATAATATTCAGTCTTGCTTCTTGCTTCCATTTGGACCCACCAAAGTGCAAAATTACTCAACGCTGTAGGAATGCAATGCCCTATAAGGCTTTATACTCATTATTTAAATTTAATTATAATCACATAGAAAAAAAAGAGAAATTACATAGTTGCTATACCTTATACTTAGCCAGCTGTGCTCTCCGTTGGTACAGTTCAGCCTTGGGCTCCACAGGGGTGTTAAGCAAAGCACGGGTCTCCACCAACCATTGAGCCTGAGCCTTGTACCGGTCCTGGAACTCCTTAGCTAAAAGTAATGCCCGCTCCAGAAAGCTGTGCTCCTGCCTCAGCCCACCTGCAAGCTCTTCCAGCTGGGAAAGACGAGCCTCTACCTCCCCTCCCAAACTCTCAGCTCCAGCTTCATCCAGGAAGCCTGCTGCCTGTTCTGCCCGCTCCCTCAGGGATTTCAGGAAACTGTGGCCATGTTGGAGCTCAGACTGGAGTGTCTGGGTGAAAAAGAAGGCAAAATTACAACTCAGCATGGGTGATGCTAAAGTGTTATCACCATTGCTTTATAAAAAAAAAAAAAAACCCTCAGCCAGGGCATTTTACACACTGCTGAGTTACAGAAAAGATGTGAAAGAGTGCTTCTTTTTACTAATGTACCAAAATCACAGCACATCTGCTCTAGAATGAGGAAATCGTACTATAATGGCCAACACGACTTTGAGCTAAACATTCGAATACAGTATCGCTGATTTCTTTGTCCTTCACCTTCAGTGCTGCCCCAGTCACCCAGACCAGCCTGGCAGTGTGTTTGAAAAGCTTTGAACCCATCAGGTAGGCTGACACCTGCATGGTGAGATGTGGAGAAGACTGGGAGGTCATGGTGTGGAGAAACCACAGAAAATAATATGAAAGGAGGACCCAATTATAAGGACCCTTAACAGGCAGCAATAGCTGCGGGGGTTTCCAGGGCAACCACCACACTCGACACACACACACACACAGACCTCCACTCGATGGGACGCCATCTAGCTTTCATCATCAGTCTATTACTGCTTGAGTAGAAACAACCCCAGATCTCCAGCTACTCCTGTAGATAATATAATATAATCTAACAAGAGCTGAGTCTGTCTGCACACATCCATGTTTGCTGCTTAATATGAAGCTCCAGGCATCATTCCAGTAACATTGCCAACGTCCCTGCCATATGACCTTAATAGGAGACACTCGATATATCTCAGTTCCGCACAATTTTGTGTGATTAACATGCAAGCTAAAACAAGAAAGTCTGTGGTGATTGCAATCAGAAGTAGATTCAGTTCTGTATGAATCCTTGTCTCCACAAATTGTGCATCGTAGATCCAAGACTATTCTAAGAACCATTCACACCTCAGAAAGATCTTGATTTTTACATGAAAAACTGGTCACAGTTCTAATAAGCACCTATTTGTTCCATCAAGAACAGAATAATAACACAGTGGACTTGGCTAAAGATAACTTTCTCAGTTCTGTCTCACAATCTGTCTTTGGACGAAATTAGCTATGGATGGAAAGATGGAAACCTGCTTGATATCATGTCATACTGATGATATTGATATCATACTACAACGCAGTAGAAGCCAATACAACCAGTGCAGTCTGGTGAACATTATATATGAGGTCCTGAACACTGTGCGCCCTTTATTCTGTAAACTGTCTTGTACCATGTCAACCCCAATTATCCATGTCGAGTGTCTTGTGCACCTGCTGTAAATGATGAGCACTAGCAATTCTATTTCTTTTTCTGCATCGCCTCGCAGGCTCCATTACCTACTGTGATACATCTACTGCAGCACTGACAACCATGTTCATCGGTATCATTATCTACTAACAGAGGTAGGACATTACTAAGGTGACCCTGTGATTGTCTCTCCATCTTGAATGCATAGACTGCAGTAAAACAGCAATGTAAAGTCACCTTGTATTCTGCACAGAATTCTTGTCTGAAATAAAGATGTTGCCGTGCTACATTATCACATTACTCTAATTTTCAAACATCTTAATGAAGTGACGGCATATTCTGGCAGACTGGGCCCACCCATGCTTTTACAGTTATAACTCAGTATCAAATACAGTCCAAATCCAACTAACGGCCCTTGACACAGCTATTGACTGCTGGTCTTTGCGTCAATGTATAATCATCCCAGCTCACTGAAAAGCCCTGTAGCTCTCACTTTGAGAGAATGAGTAAGTGATGGAGCACTTGTGTGTTATCTGCAGTTCTGGAAAGGACACATGTGGTGACAGCATGTCTTCAGTCCCTATGCAGAGACAGAGCATCGATCCCAGACAGGGATTACTGCAAAGCCCACACCAGATGATGTATTGTAAACGTCTTTGTGTGTGTCTGTCAATGCGTTTCTGGATATTGTGTGTGAGCAAGACAAAGGGAGACAAGACGTAGTGATAAATGAAAAACTGAAGGAGAAAAAAATGTGTGAAATCACAGAGGATTCATGGGTTTGAGAGTTTGCTGCAGCTTGTTAGTTAGTACTTTGGATAGGTTTTGTGGTATGAATCAAGTGTAAGAGGAGAGAAGCGTGTGTGTGTGTGTGTGTGTGTGTGAGAGATGTGAAGCGGTAAGGGCACTGCATCAATTACAGTGTCTGTGCCAGCAGGCTCCTGACACCGGCGCTTCTTCATCCTCTGCTTCACAGTGGGAGGTCTCTCCCTGCTGCCACGCTTCCTCTAAAGCAGCACCCACTTTGTCTTCATAAAGAGCCGATCGATACACACATACTCATCCAATCCGCTACACACACGATATGAACTATGCCCAATAAACTATAGTGGTGATTTTCTTTGTATTGCAGTCTGTGCATGTTTCAGCAGGACGTCTTCCCGCTAATTCTCATTTGACAAAAGAGCACAGAGAGAAACTGTTACAATTATGCTATTACAGTGAGTTTCTTTTAGTCTAGAGCACTATCCAAATATTATAGGTAGACTGTCTGCTTTGCTAGCTCTCCAGATAGTTCATGCATATTTTACTGGCCAAGCATATTGCCGCTGCCAAAGAAACCTGTATACTTGATGTTACAAACAGGTACCGTATGTTGCTTGGCAGAAAAGTAGATTGCAAACCGACATTTTTGCTGGCTTGGATATTGGCCTCAGATGAGTTCTTGCTCAACTTCTCCTCTATCAACTAAAGTCTTGCTAACTCATCAGTTTGCCATGGTAATACCCAACATCTGTGCTGATTTATTGCAACCTGTTCAGGAAGGCGTATTAAGCGCCGCAATGCACCTCATATCCAAATGCCTCACTGACAAATGGAGGTTCAGTGCTGTGACTGTGAAATTTAAACCATCTCACCGAAAAATAATTGCACTACATATTTAGGTATATATTGACGAATACCTCTAGTTTCTTCATCTTCTTCTCCATGGCGACTCGGTCCAGTGGTTCAGAACAATCAGTTAACGCCGTGAAGCTTTTCTGAGTTGAGTTGAGCCAGTCAGTGAATGACATGCAAAGATTTTCTGCCTCTTCAATGCTCTTCACCTCCTCCTGTAGCTGCTTGATGGTGTCCTGAAAAATTAGCGAGTAAAAGGTTGGAAAATTATAACAATATATACATCTACTTATACATCTACAATATATTTCATATTTAATAATAGCAAGTATATATATTTGATATACTAACTAATTTTGCATGTACTACCCATCTTATCCACATATTATTTCATAGTGGGAACATAAAGGCGAATAACCTTACAACAACAAACACTGCCTTCTTTTTGTTTCTGAGGTCAGAATTGTGGTTAGGTCAGGGGAATATTCAGGAAACATGGTGTGTATCTCTTCCTTTTAAGGTGTGAGATGGACCCCAGGAGTTTAACTTTGGCCATCAAGGACCAAAAGCTCTCTGATCAGCCATCAAAACAGAAAATATCTGTTTCCCCCCTACTCTTTCATCTCCTGAATGTCAATAGTTTCACAACAAGGTGGAGAGAGGCTTTATGTTTTTGACGCATTATCCACTTGACTGAGATTTCGAGTCAATAACACCATGAGGATAGAGAGGGTTTCTTGCAGGTTTGACACATTATTCACTCAACTTGCAAATCCTGTGGTGAGAACCTCCAATTAGCTGATAGTGCTGAGTGAACACCTTTCCTGACTAGACAGAGGTAATAGCTTCCCACCTCAAGCCCATATGGCCCCCACTTCACACAGTATAATTACAGGCATCCATGGTAAGAGAGGGATGTTGTGTGCCTGCATGCACGTGTGTTGGCATGACTGTAAGTATATTCATGCTTGAGTCAATTTTGAGAGGGGAAGGAAGGGGTGTGGGTATAACAGAGACAGAGAAACAAAGTGAGGGAGTGACAGGAAGACACACACGACATACACACACTCAGATGTGTTACTAAAGGTGTAAAAATCAATGTAGTGCAGGCAAAGCTTCTCCACTCCTGGTGCGGGGTGTGAGACTGCCTTCTGTAGCGTTTAATTACAGCCTTAGCCCCAGACCAGAGGAGCCCCATTGATTTTACTTTAGTCCCCCCCAGAGGAGCAGACAAATAGAGAGGCTAGATCTGAGTATACAGAGGCTGGGCTCACAGGCATAACTGTAACAGCTACTTCAATGGGGTGTTACAGAAACAAAGGTCCAAACTTTCACTGGAGTAAATTCCATGGTGAGAGACCATAACCATGTGTGAAAAGCCCACTGCAGACAGAGACCCCAATGGCAATATGCACAAAGACACATTTGTGATTGGGACAGTGTAACACAAAAGAGTTCCAATCTTCACTCAGCTCATTATGACTTTGTACAGGGTAACTGCAGATGTTGAAAAGGCTTAAAAGCACTGAATTTAGTACTGAATTTAGTCTTAGAAGGTATTAAAAAGCCTTAAAATTTAATTTCTAAGTCAGTGTTTTCTCTTGGTTACAATAGCATGAATAATTAAACATGAATAATTTTCTAAAAAAAATCATGAAAACATTATATCAATCTTTTGGAAAAACTGATTCTTGCAATAAATAACAAGAGTAGTTTAAAACATGGAAGCTGCTGTCAAACTCCTTAGAGTAAATATACAGATGTGACCTTTAGACACAGTGTCCTACCTGTATGTTGAGCAGCAGGGAATGGTAGCGAGCAGTGAGCTGGGTGGCAGTGACACTAACACGACTACTGATGTAGGTTTCCTCCAGAACCTGCTGGGCCAGAGAGGAGAGGCCATCGACTTCTCCCTGCCGTGCAAGCACAGCTTCAAGACACCCCTGTTCACAAGCGACATAGACATGTGTATGATATATCATATTTGAGTTAAATCCAGTAAAAACTGTCCATGATTTCACTGCCAGTTAAGTTCATAAATGTCCAAAAACGTTTAAGAAAAAGAAAATAAAAAAAGAAATATCACATCAAATCACAAACAGCAAGATATAGGGCCACAGGGTCTGTGTGTGTGTGTGAGTGTATGTGTGTGTGCATATCCCTCTAAATGCAGGGAAGGAAAATACTGAGACTGTCTGACATCCTGACACTGGCAGGAAGAGTGCTCCAAAGGGAGGAGACTCAGTAGGAAAACACTGTGTCCACTGCTGTTTTCCTTCAAACACATGCTGTGAATGGAGTGTATGTACAAGTCAGAGAAGTGATATATTGCAGTGCAAAGTGCTGGGATGCATCATAACTTTCATTTTCAAAGGCAAAATCTGTTTGCCTTGGATATTGTTGTGGTTGAGTTTAGAGTGAGTAAATAGGGACGTTGTTTTGGGAACTGTCTTGATGTGAGTGACAGCAAAAAGATAAATCTGAATCAAAGACAGCACAAGAACGTTTGACAGGATTTACTGAAAGCCACTGGAATTCAGTTAGAAAGCTTGAGGTTGGCCCTTTGTTACTTTGGGCCTAAAATTAGTATTAAGAAAGGGTGAGCGGTTTGTTACTCTTCTTCTTGTTGAAAGCACTTTATGACTATGTGTTATTTCTCCAACTGTCAACTGAATTGAGAGTAGCACAAAATAATAAGAGCGCATTTTTACATGGACTTAGAGCACCTTTCCTGAAACCATGTCTTTCTCTGACCTGGAGTTTCTTCAGCTGAGTCTCCTTGGTGGCTCTGTCTGACCTCCGATGGCGTCTGATGTTTGCCACCTTCTCCAGCTCCTCCAGCCACTGGGCCAGGCTCAAGAACCTTTGGCCCATCTGCCTCAGTCTGGTCAATGTGGAGCTCAGCTGGGCCTGAGTCTCTTCCAGGCGACCCTGGTAAGCCCCCCATTCTCTCTGAGCGGTGTCCAGGGCTCGGTCCTCAATCTGTGGTATACCCCAAGGGATTACTCTCTCTCTGCTGGTCAGCACAGAGGAGAGCAAGGACTGGCCATTTGAGCAGCGATCCTGCAGGAGCTATGGGGGGAATAAGTGGGAAAAAGCAGTGAACCAGTGTGACTGAAGAGTCTGATTTGTTCAGTTGTCAAAAAAGCCAGGTGTCAAAGACTTTAGCCTTTAGCCTAAAGAGAGATTTGTGTCAGTTGTGTGTATGAGAGCACACAATAATATGAGGAAGCTTTCCCATAGATATTACATTAAATACAAAACCCCACAGTATCATTACCTGTAGCTGTTGCAGTGTCTTCTCTAGTGTATCCACATTTCCCTCTGGATGTGACAAGGAGGCCAGAGTGGCCTGTTCCTGTTCCAGCCAGTCCTCAAACACATGTAACCCCCTTTGATATTCCTGATGGACCAGCACCAGTCCCTTGGCCTTGCCGACTGCATTCTGCAAAACAACAGGTTAGAGACATTACTGGAAGAACAAGGTGTAGCCGTTCAATATTACAGGCGCACAGCACAGTAGATTTCAATGTCAAAAACAGTGTTTTGGGAAGCATGGTGGAATAATATTAAAACAATATTTAAACCCCCAGTCTGAAAGTGCAGTTGATAAAATTTTGCCTCATTACTCAGATTTCCATTTGTCTTTGACTTTAGATAACTAAACATTGAAGTAAAACGTGGAATGAATTTTGAATGATTATTGGAGAAGTTACAACACACAGGTCACATTTTAAAATGATTTTGAAGGACTATAATTGATATTTATGAAACAACATGAAGTGGGACTTCAGAGAAGCATTTTCAAAACAATCATTTATTATTCAAATGCCCGCAGAGGAAAAAATTAAACCGTATGTTGCGGGTAAGTACCTTGGCCTTTTCTTTGAGGGCGTTGTATCTACACTGCAGCTGCTGCACCTCCTGCTGGGTAGTGTAGTGTTCAGCCATATTGGACCCCTTTGTGGCAATGGTCTCCAGAGGGCTGCTGTGACTCAATACTTCTTCATAGAGAAGCTGGAATGAAATAAGAACGGTTGCACACGCTCATTGAAGTTTATCTGTCTGCGCTAGGAGGCTATGGGATATAAATGTATGTGTGGTATTAAACATTTTTGGAAGAACATTAAAAAAAGAAAAACTGGAAAAACAAGAAAAAAAAGTATAAACATCTCTTAAAAATGACAACAAATAATGACAGTAAGAGAGATGTGATACCTTGGTCTTTCCCAGGTTAGCCGTCTTGTCTCTCATCTCAGAGTATTGTCTGTCTGAGCAGCTCAGTGTCTCCTCCACGCGGTCCATCCACAACACAAACTGACCTACGTCCTCCTGATAGCTGGTCCATTGCGACAGAGCGCCCTCCAGTTGACTTTAACAATCAACATAATGACGTTAAAACACAGGCAGAAAGCAAACAAAGACACACACAGGAATCAAGTCCAAGCAAACAGTTAAATTTAATTGTCCCGTTAACCTTTCAACTAAATGAAATCCATCAAGAGAAACTAGACAGTTCTCAGTCCCATCTATCAACTGTTTGACAGATTGATCGATTCATGATCACAACCTTTTGCACTGAATGGAGGCAGAAAGCAGGGAATCCCATGAGTCCTTGAGGTCCTGGATCTGTTTGCGAATCACTGGGACGCCCTCAGCCGACGTGTTCCTCTGTACTGCCTCTCCTCGCGTCAGCAGCATCTTTAGCTGGATCTCCCTTTCCTGACGAGCAGCTAATAAGGCCTGCAGACAGAATCAAAAAAAAAATCTGAGACCTAAAATAAACATCTTTATTTTACTTTCTACAAGGTTTTACAGGGATTAAGTTCTTAGCTGATGATCACCGACAATCTTTATGTTCCAAGGACAACATTTTGTCTGGAAGAGTTATTCCACTGTCAAGAAGCTGGTGCAGATTTATCATTGGTATGAAATGAGAAATCAGCCACTCTGGTAAGGTTACACTACACAAAATCACAAATTGAAATTGTTGTACTACATTGACCTATAATATCCAGAGAAAGAAAAATGTAATTGATTCACAACAGTTTGTGTGGTCTTCACTTTTTAAATATTTAAATACAATGATCTTATCTGTACCACCAGATTTTTACTGCATTTGTATTTAGGTGTAAAATCAGACACAAATCTGCAGGACTTGACTTTGAACCAGTTAAGTGTCAGAGCTGCTTCAAGACCTGATTTTCTCACTTCTGAGACAATGCTACACATTTTTTTGTGAAAATTCTGGTGTGCTCTTTTAATGGATCCCACACCCGTCTTCTCCCTGCTTACTTCCAGCTGTAACATCCGGTCCTCCAACACGCCCTTGTCAGTGGTGGTGGAGATGCAGGTGTTGAGGACCCTCTGAGCTTCACACGCCCAGTCCTGCAGCTCTTTAAGACCCTGAGAGAAGAGGCGGTGCTCCCCTACAATTCGTTCAATCCTGGAGGCTTTGTCCTTTAAAAGTCAGAGGACAGCACGGTAAAAATACTCTTCAAGTGTTACAGTGATTGTGAGAAACAGTTTAGGACTGAGTTAAAAATTAAGAATTTGTTTGCTTCCAGTGCATAAAAAGGGTGTCTTCATATTGTTCTGTTTGTATTTGAAATTACAGTCTTGTTTTTACTCTCAGGCATCTCTGGAGACTTTCCCACCCCCACATTACAGGACAAACACAATGTATTTTGTTTGAAGTCATCACTCGTCCATCCTCAACTGTAACTGTAGGGTGGAGAAAGGCAGAGCTACAATAACAATCCACAAGTGGCAATTTTAAATGATTTCATTCCTGTTTCCATGTCTGGTAGGGAAGAAGACCTAAAAATAGCACTCCACTAGTTAGCCGGCAAAGTAAATAAATCCCATTCATCATTGCTGGGGCACTCTCATTGTCCGGAGGTAAGAGAATGGTGCTCTGCGGTCAGCGTAATGTTTTGCTCTATGTTGCATCAAATTAATCATAACAGTGTGACCAATCTAATGAGAGCTTCAAAAAGGTCAGATTCTCAAGCGCTGACACATTTCAGCTCTGGCATTTTAGAAGTGTTTCACTGCATAAAGGTAAGCTCAACAGCCTTGGCCTTTTTAATGTTGATGAGGCTGCAACCATGTAGACCTTTTGGAGGTGAAAGATAGATTGCTGTAAATTACTCTGGATATGGAGACATTCTTGGGTGCAGTATTTTCACCTGAGGCAAGTCGATAACAGCCACCATGACTGATGTGCAACTGGGGAATAATGCATGACGCAGCAAATTACACAGAACAACAATAAACAACATGGCTGGACAGAAGGCTCCGTAGTTCCTACCTCAAACATTACATGAATCAAGCAAGGCGAATTTCAGCTTGCTGCAGCATTTCTCAGACAGAAGCACAGATAAGTAGACAAGAAGGGGGGGGCACAGGGTTACAAGGTGGGAGCAGTGTTACCTTGGTTAAGTTGCTGAGGGCTAGGTACTGTGCTGACAGTTGGGATACGCGGTGAACGAAGCCCTTGCCAGCTGCTTGTCCCTCCCAGAGACGATGAGCTCTTTCCCTCAGCCTGCCCAGCTCTGCCTCCCGACTGGCTATCTCTTCCAGTACACACTGGGCCAGTTTGAAGCAGGAGGAGGAGGAGATGGAAAAATAGAGATGAAGGAGCAATAGGATGTGGGGTAGCACAGTTGGGAGTGCAGGGTTAAAAGTGACAGATTGGAAAGGATGGTTGTGTGTAAGCACCGTAAAATTTTGAGTCAAGGGGAAAATGAAATGACAAGAAATATGGTGTTTTTCATGAAAGCGGAGGCAGGAAAGGGAGGTGTGAGAGGCACAGAGCAGGGATACAGGGTTGGGTTAACATGTCACAAGAACAGACACAACAACAAGAGCACATCAAAATACATGGATACGGACAAGGGGAAAGAACATCGTAAAAAAAAGCATCAGCAGCATTTCTCTTGATGTTCGTTTTTAAATAGAAATACAATTATTCAGTTAGACACCACAGCACAGAACAGGGAGTGGAGACAAGCCTGATAAAATACTGCATAGGTGGGGGTATATGTGAAAAGGTAAAGAGGATTTTGCCAACACAGGTTCAGACACTGAAGCCTGCATGTATTGTATTATACTTCAGGAGCTGGGGGAAGAAATGTAATTGCTTGCAGGGCCAGACAAAAGGTAACCAGGAGAAGTGCTACAGCAGGCGACAGAGTAAATACAAAAATAGAAACAATGATAAGGGCAGAGCTTTGAGATGGGTTTGATATATTTTTTTCTCTTTTGTCAGTTTTATCTTTTTAACGCTCAGTGCCTCTCTTCCTTTTTTTTGTCTCTGCCAGACACGGCAGAGGCTGTTATCACATCCTGAAAAGGGCCTTTTAGCCACGCAGTGCTTCAGCTGCGACAGGAGGAGAATTAATTAGATTTCTGGACTTTTCCTCTGACTATTGTGTCAAGACGCTGCTCGATTTTGATCCAGTGGTGCTCGGCAAATGTAATTAGGTCCTTCTCTTTTCCCAGCTGATTTCAGATTGTACTTTAGGGATCCATATCTGATGGAGAGCTACAACTATTTAGTATCCTTGGAAAATCTACTTAATATTCAATTTATGGTGTAATGCCAGGGTTTAGTGGAGTGAATGGAGGAAATGAGAGAATGTCTGTGATAGCAGCTGAGAAGAGAGCTATAAAAGGAGCGCTCTCGATATGACATAATGTCATTTAAAAGAAAATCGATCCTACAGGACGGACTAAAACGTCCTGATGTATTGCAAAACATATTGTTTAAGGAGTGGGAACTGTAAAACCTGAAAGGCAGCCCCATGAATAACCATAATAATTATAAGCGAAATGTCATTTTAAGAGAGCTGTGATGATGGGCTGTGAAAAATACTGCTAGGAGTCAGAAATCTGCAGATATAACCGTCCAGGAAGCTTGACTTTGGGCTCCAAAATACCTGTAGTTTGCTGAGCTCCTGTTTCTTGGCTGGAAGGTCATGTAGCCGAGCACTGCTCTCCTGAACTCTGAGCTCTGTGCTGTTGAGCCAGTCCTGCAGAGGCTCAGCACAGGCCTCAAACTCCGTCATCTGGGACTGCAGGTTCTGGAAATATGACGCACAACTTTTCAAATACAGCTACAGAAGCTGTTATTTGTTTGCTTGTTATTAGATAATGCTAGATAATAGATAATTGCTAACTTTATGCTAAAATGCTAAAATGAAATTATTTACTCATTATACTGTCAGATCTTAGTTGCATATCAAATCCATATTTTCTCTATTTGCATACTCTCTGAAATACTTTATACAAAAAAAAAATCAAATTAAACCAAATCAGTGCTTATACCACAACACATCTCTACATAAACAGTGATAATAAAGTAGCAGGAAAACAGACACAATCATGGACATACTGTATTCAAATACTAAGTCTGCATTCATTTAATCATCCACCACACAAAAAAAACTTAATTTATCCTTTATTTGTAGTCTCTCTGAGACCCTGACTCTCTTTCTCAGGGCAGACCTTGGAAAGCAGCATCCAAACAAAAGTAAATGTTAACCAACCTTGAGTGCATCCTCCCTCAACTGCAGGTTATTCATCAGGCTCTTCCAGTCGTCTCTCGCATTTGCCACCTTGGCCTTGATCCCCTCCACCCTGTCTCTGGACACCACAGCCATCAGCAGCTCCCCACTGGCTCCTACTGTACTCAGCCTGGCCTGACCATGCTCCCTGTCACTCAAGAACTCCTGTGGGGATACACAGACAAAGACCATGGAACTGTGGCTATTTAACACAAACATATACACAAAGGGAAGAGAGTGTGAAAGTGAAAGGAGGAAGAAAAAAGAAGAAATGGACTGAATGACAACCTTGAACTTCGTTTTGTCCTCCATTTCTGATGCAATGGCTGATGGGTAACTGAAATCGATATGGCCAAAGACACAGATTTGTTTTTGTTTTTTTTGCCCCTGTCCCAGAATCTCACTTTACACTGTCAAAAGCGGTAATTAGACAGAGTCATTACTAATTCCATGTGCGTGGGCAGAAGGAGGGGCCTGACCAAGGGAGGCAATCACAGATAAGGAAAGGCAGCGAGCCTGAAATGTGTTGGTTTTTACATAGCTCCTCCATACCCACCCACAAAATACACACACACACACACACACACACACACCCCTCCCTCTGAGCTGAGCCGATGACAGTAGCGCAGCAGGGACCACTCCACCATCTGTGCAGTCAGCACATCACTTACACACACTTATAGCTCCAGCCTCCTCACACACACGCAAATTTAGTACAGTACAGCCACACACAAGCATAGAAAGTCTGTGTCTTTCTCTGCCTTTCTTTATCTCCCTGTTTCTTTACTTTCTCTCTCTCTTCTATGTTCATTCACTGTCTTTCTCACACTACCATTCTCCCCCTGCCAGTGTAACTGTATACCACCAATTAAGCGTGACACAATGGATGCCCCCGCCCCTCCCACGCTGGCCCTCCTGGAGGTCAGCCATGTGGAAACATTGTTCCACATTCCTCACCAAGTCAATAATAAATAAAACATGACCGCCTCTGTATTTCTCTCTCCTCTGCTGCCACACACTCTATGACATTTGCTCTCATCCTCAAAGCTATAGAAGAAACTTCTGAAGAAGCGCAGACAAAAACTCCTGGTCGGTGCTTCCATTTTGTGACATCCTTTCAGAAAATGATTTCTTCAAATAATCCAATGTTTTTTTGACACAGTGAACTGTGGTGACCATGTGACCATTGATTAAATAAATCCAAGCACCATGTGTATTACCACCGCAGAACCATAATCGAAAATGCTGGCGAAAAATCAGGTTCTGCACTTTACAAGTGTGGATTTAACGTCTTATAATAAGGCTCAGCTCAAAGCAATAATACCACAATTCCTTGGTGGTAATGTAGTGGTCGACATGGTCAGGTGTCTGAGAGGTAATTAACTGTCTGGTGCAGGGATGTGGGGACGTCTACCTTAACCGACAAGCACCTGACTCTTAGCCAGGGCCCTGGGGTGCTCTAAAGAGGCTGCCAGACTGTTACACCTGCCAGCTTCTCAGAGAAAAACAGAGACTTTGCAGAAAGAGAGAAACATGAGATATTTTGAAGAGAATGGCAGAGAGACCCCGCTGTGGACCTTTCTCTTATCCCTCTTGGCTATGTGCCCACTTCCAGCTTATCCAGCCTACGGCAGGTCCCGCTACACCAACAAGCCCACCAGAGGACACTCAACAGTGAGCATGTCAATACAGACATCCCCTTGAGCAATCTCCCACTGAAAGCGGATTGATTCTTCAACTGTTACATCATTCCCCTTTTAGCTGTTTCTTTTGTGGTACCAATCTTTGCTAAGCTTGAAAAAATTGCATGCAAAAAAAAAGAATTAAAATGGAGCTATAGTTTGTAATCAGCAGCTGCTGATTTAGAGTGGAGCCAAACTTTTGTGGATTCAAAGATTCTCAAGCAGCAGCTACAGTCGAAAGAAGAAGAAGAAGAAGACAAAAAGATTTTTATGACAAGAAGATTGCTGATTTCATTTCCTCAACAAGCTAAAAACTCTGAGTTATGTAAGTGAATAAATTACACTCCCTTAACTCCACTATCAACAGCTACTTACTCTGAAATCATCACTGCTTCAGTGGAGCTGGATAATGGCCAGTAGTAAAAAGACTGCATGGCCCAGCTGAGTGCTGGTTCTCAGATGTGAGATTATGAATCAGTATTATTACCTATGCTGCAACCACTTCAGCAGCATAAAGCAAGTTATTAAAAAATGTTGTTCTTTCTCAAAAAGCAGGATTAAAGCAACATTCAAAGACATTTTCATTCAAATAAATATAAATTCTACAACCCTTTCTCCCTGACTAATATAACAAAAATGTGATTAAAACTGTATATTTGCTGTTCTGCGTCTGGTAGGCCTGTCCCGGGAAAACTCTACGGTGCACGGGAGGTGATGCATTTTACATTTCCAGCAGCAATAAACAGAAACAAAACCGGGTACGAGCAGTAATATCTGAACAGGGTGAACAAAGTGTGACCAACATTTCATATCACAAATGTTTTGGAAACAGAGAATTTCACAGGTGTCAACCATGAATAAGAAGTAAGAATACTATATCTCTTACTTGGATCCTCTGCAGAGCAGTGGAGGCCTCTGCAACACTCTGTGGCACATCAAAGCATTTGGCGGTGCTGATTTTGGCGTTGACCAACCACTGCTGGAAGTCTCTCAGGGCCGTGCGGAACCTCTGCTCCAACAAGCGCTCCTTGTTTTGGCACTCTCTGGAGGCACGTAGACTGAGACTGGAGGACAACAGAAAAGAATTTAACACGTTGCTCACAGATTCAAATCCACCTGAAGAAATGAACAAAGAAAGAAAGAGGTTACAACCACAGGAAGTGTTGTGGAAGCTGTCTACTGCCCACGTGCTCATGAAAACAAAGAGAATACATGAGCAGATGATCAGATACTGTGCATACTGCCCTCATGCTACAGATGAGCAGGAGTGAGAACCAGGCAGGTGGAGAAATGGCAAAGTGGGTGAAGTGGAAGGAATGAGCGTTGGGGCAAAGAGGGAGAGTGGGGGGATGGTGTTCAGGGGTACTGTGTAGGAGGGGGTTGAGAGGAAACATATGAGAGGGGCAAGAGTTCAGGGGTGACAAGATGGAGAGAATGAGGGATGACAGGATGATGCTGTAAGAAAAAGGGTGAGATGGAAGGGATGTGGCAGAGATACAGTATGTGAGGGAGAGGTTACAGTGAAGGGTGGTGTTAAAGGGAGACTGTGACATTTGGGATTTAGTGGGCTGTATTTCTTCACTGGTGACTTGTCACATGCTGGGACTTTTTCCTGTTGTTCATATATCCTTCAGCATTTATAGATTGAACCATGGAGTATAGCGACAGAACAGACTGATAATAACACGAGTGATAATATCAGGTTTTTGGAACACCGGGAAGGACATTTTGTAAATAAAAGGATTTCAACGCAAATGTTGAACAAAACTGAAACCTGACTTGTTTTTCTTTGCTCCTTTAGCTGTTCAAGCTATCTTAAAAATCCCCTCATTCTATAGTATCTGCACATGGCAACTACAGTGTGGTTAAATTTAGAGAAAGACTGTGCTAACAGTTAACGCTGGCAAACATTAATTGCAAGTCTGTGACAGGACATCAATTCCTGTCTCCGGTGTGTTAGTCAGACACATTACATCCACCACCTCCACACGCTTTCCTTTCACCTCGCTACATATAAAGTACACTATTTGCTGCACTGGTTCTGAACAGACTGCACAATAAGGACATAATTTCTACAGATACTGTCACATATAATGTATGACTAAGTTATGTGATTTCGTTTGACACAGTCGGTCAAATTACTGTATTTATACTTCAGGAAAATGGAAAACTTAATTGCACAAATAATACTTTGAGGTGCATAAAACTTAACTAAGATTCAGACTAAGCACAAGCAAGATGTAGGACAACAAAAGAAAAGCATCACTGGGTTTCATACATAGTGGGCAGTGGGTGAAGGTTAAAGGAAAGAGGGGGGAGTGGAAGAAGTGATGGAAAGGATGACAGCAGGGAAGCAAGGTGCGCAGCTGTTTACGCAGGAGTTATTGTCCAAAGGGAGGTATGAAAAAAAAACAAGTTAAAAACACACACCCCGTCTCACTGTAGCACACCTCAGCACACACAAACACACCTTCTAATGGACACAAACATATGCACACAAACACCCTTGAGTTTTAATGATGCGATGAGGGCATGAAAGGGTAACACAGTGGGGATAGCATGAGTGTGGAAGAAGCACTTTTTTCTGCTGTGACAGACAAAATCTGGCATGTGCTATGAAGAGGAGGGGGGAGTTACTGCCTTTTCCTCCTCCACCTCCTCTCTTCTGACTCCTTTTTTTTTCACTCCCTCTCTCTCTTTGCTCCTTTTTCTGCAGTGCTTAGTGCAGGACAGGTGCAAAGAGCACACAGGCCAAGTCTATTACAGACTAAACAGCCATGTGAATGAGGAAGGGTGCTGTTTTTGCCAATCAGGAGCCAAAGCCAATTACCCGCCAAAGCATCCCCAGCAAGCTGACCTCACTCTGGTTGTCTGCCAATAAACGTTAGTCACGGAGCTTCATCACACTACCCTGCAATATCTCTAAATGAAAAGTTAATAATACATTCATGCAAATTACATAGACAATGACAATGTGTGCTACAGTACAAGTTCACAATTGTGTATGGATGTGTTGAATGAGTATGATAATATTCTTTGCTATGCAGTTGTTCATTTTAAAAGGCATTGCATGTTCACAAATAAGTGGTAAATGAGCACACGATCAGAGTAAAGTAAATAGACTAAGGCATGCAACATATCAGCACTGAGAGTACCATCCACATGTATCAGATTTCTCTCAAAACTACCTCAACCTTGCATAAAATTAAACCCAGAGAAGAAAAAAAAGCTAAATAGCGAAGGTGGTTAAATGTCGCTTAGCAACTGGTGCCTCCGGTGCTCTCTGTCACCTTTCACCTTCCTTTGGCTGATATACATCATGACTCTGTGTCTGAGATGGCCACACACACACACTCTATCACAACTGTACAACCGAGCACTAACCCTGGACACTCACACATGTGAGTTGTGTTTTGGGAGAATTCAGCCCTGTGTTTGCTGTTATGGAATGAATGAACAGGTTATGCATTGTCTGGTTTTGTGTATCTTATTATGTGCACTGGACTAAAAACACAGCTGGGCAATATTGGTTGAAATCTTTATCACGATATTATTAAAGATGCATTCAGAATCCATTACTATGATACAATAAATGGCTGCAAAATCATATAAATAATCTTATTAACATTAAAATAAATTATGCAGTTATGCAAAGCAGCTATGTTGCATATGTATGCACTGCATGACATCAAATTCTTATGTGTGGAAAAAACTTTTGTAACTAATTTTTTAGTTCATAATCACAGCTACAGCTAACTACAGAAATATGAAGAACAATAACATGGTAAGATCATGTCATCATACTATCAACTGGCTTAGAGTCAGTAAAAGACAATATTATCGCCCCAGCCTTAGCCAATAAATCTCAGTTTCTTTTCAAATCCACATAATAAAAACACACACACATACATGCAAGTACACACACCACACACAGTTTGCTAAAGCAATAAGATTGCTCTCACCTGTTGTGCTGTTTGATAACTGCAGTGACGCGGTCTGATTGTGAGCCCAGGTCTCTGGAGTATCGCACCAGGTCGTTCAGTTGGCCTTTCAACTTCTCTGCCATCGGCTCTGCGCTCTGCAAGCCCTCCAATATATCCTAAACAACAGAGACAGACACCAGCTGGCTCAGCGTGCGTGTATGTGTCAAGGAGAGACAAACACCCAACAGATCTGCATGACACCCTCCAATAAGAGCACTCACATTCCTATTCACACCCTGGCTTGCTTCTTTTCACTCTTCTCACATTCATGCACACATACACACACACACACGCTCCAACACATACTCACAGTGCTGCTTGTACAATAGCATTTCTGTTCTTCACGGAGTGTGGCAGGAAGGAGCTGTGGATAACGTTCTCCCGCTCTCCTCAGCGTGCCTCACATTCTGCACTCACACCGACATGAAATCCTGTCCCATGAAATATGTACAAGCTCCCTCTCTCTCACCCTCACTCGCTCGCTCTCTTTCTTTCTTTCTGACGTATGACCAATAAACAACCCTCCCTCCCTCCCTGCCCGTTCTCGTGGACTCGTTGCTCTCTTCTCCTTCCCTCCCTCCTATCATTCTACTACTTTCTCTTCTCTCCTCTCTCCTCTTTCTCTGTCCCTCCTCCCACTCCTTGCACTTATTCCCTCTCACACATTTTTCCTCCTTCTCACTCTCTCACGCTCTCTCCCGGTGGAATTCAGCTGTCAGCCCTCACAGATGCAGGACTGGTTGAAACGCACACAAACGGGCGCATAACGAAAACAAGGCTGGAGACAGGAAACAGGCTGGAGGAGGAGAAATAGAAGCAGGGAAGACTCCTCCTCTGTTCTCTGACAGCCCCAAATTGAGGAAAACCAGAGAAAGGCATGGCTGAAGAAGCCTGGGGAGGAGTATGAGGGTGTACATGCTGGTATGGCCTTGACAATACAGAGAAATTGTCACACTGTAAACATCCTGTGGAGGTTAGAAACAGAGCAGCAGGGGAGGTGAGGAGCAGGAGCATCTAAGAAACAGCCCCTGCAGCCAAGAAAGACATCACTGTACACTTCAGTTAAAATCAGTCAGACAGGGAAAAGTGGAAAGAAAAGAATAAGGGAATGCTTGGGGAGGGAGAGATAGTAGAAAATAATGGCTAAAAAACAACAAAAGGAGGAGGGGCAGATGGGACAGAAGGGGAAGCAGCACTTGCAGAAAGCGAGGGAAACTGATGGGATTGTAGCTGTCACTCCTTCATCATCCCAGTAAAGCTGATTTACAAACTAATCTGTTTTTGGGATTTACAAATGAATGGATAATTACTGACAGAGAAAGCGTAGCTGAATGCAGAGTATGTATGTCTGCACAATGTGTGTGTACATACGTGTGTGTGTCTGTGGGTACTTTCCATTAAACAATGCTAATCACCTTCTCTAAAATTAACATAGTCCAGTACTGCAAAATAGAAAAATAGCTCCTGTCAGCTTTTACACATCACAATTCGCCGACCCAAATCCCAGTTGAACACAAAAGTTTTTAATATTTATTATTTTTTAAATGAACAATTGTGAGCAGATTAACGTGAACGTGAATAATTTAGACATTATGAAGCCATTCATTTAAATCCCATGCTACTGTACCTTAGCCAGCTGCCATCCCTCCACTGCTTCCTCGCCGTTGCTCCGCCCTTCAGCTTTAATCAGCTCCTGGCTCCACCTCCTCAGCCGTCCATCCAGCTCCTTCAACTCATCTTCCAGCTGAGCGGTCAGACGGTTGTATTCTTCTTCTGAAGCTGCAGCAGCTGCCAGGGCCCCCTCCAGGCCATCTCTGGCCCTCAGAGCGGCCCCTTCCCACTGCTCCAGAGCCTGGGACAGCGCCCCCAGCTGCCGGTCCATGGCCTCGCAGCCTCCTGCTGCCGTGTGCTCCGCTGTGGTTGCTGCGCTGCGACGCACCCGGCTGAGGCGCTCTCGGCCCTCCAGTAACCGACACTCCACACGCTCCTGAAGAGATAGGGAGGGTAGAGAGGAGACAAAGTTGCTACGGAAACTGTGGCTACGGAAACTGCAACCTCCGAATGTGCAGTTGATTCTATTTAAAGCTGCCTACATAATGTTTTTCCCATATGTCTCCTGCTCCATCACGTTCTATCTTTATCTCCAATTCTTTGATTCTGTCTTTGCAACATTAGTTCTGATGTCCTGTATTTCCATTTGCTATCTCAGTATTCTCCCACTATTACTGAAATTTCATTCTCGGTCTCCATCCTCCTCCGCCTCTATCTCTCATTCTGTGTGGAAAGGTAGCACTTGGAAGGTAGAGGGTGTGAAAAGCAAACACTTGAGCAGTGAGCTTATAGAGGGATTAAAGAGAGAAGATCGTTCAGTGCGTGTGATAGGATATGAATGTTAACCTTGAGACCATAAACGGAAAATGAAAATGGTGCAAGTAGCTTGTGTATACAACAAATTATATTTCCTCGTGTAATGAAATGCCTCACACCACGACTCTACAAACACACATTTATAATGTGATAATTAGGGCCTGTGTGTTAAATTTAAATGCAAATCAATACCTCCTCACATATTTTTGTCTCCTCTGTAATGGCAGAATTATTGAACAGGGAAAAGCTTAGGCATTAATTTCACTGCTCCTCTTTTTTTTTTTTTAACTTTTTTTTTTTTTTTAAAAGCACAACTTATTGGCAGTAAAAATGTGCCTGGAGAGATTGAGATATTTGGCTGTGATATGGAAACAAACTGAGAACCAATTTCAATTCCCTTCACAGTTTGCCCTCCTTCATAGCAGGAGTCCATTAAGATTAGATAGGTTCAGATAATTCAGCAATCAGTTACCTTAGCAACAGATAACATGTACAAAACCTTAAAGCTGAGTGTAGATTCACTGATACACACATCCCTGACAAAAATATATACATAGAAGACAAAAGTGTCCATAGGGGGATGAACAAAGTGAGGTTTTATGTTTGTATGTGACACTCTTCCTTACCCTCACTTCTGACAGTTTCTTTTTGATGGAGTTAGAGTCTCCTGATGTATCAGACCAGTGCTGCAGCTCCTCTCCTGCAGTCATCAGCCAGTCGGTCAGCTCCCTCACAGCCTCCAGGTATTCTTGGTGTTCCAACACCACAGCCTGCGCAAGACGTACTCTCTCCTACAGAATCAGTACAAACAATCTACATGTGCATTCGTTGGTAAATGATAATATTACCAAAATGTTTCAGCAAGCTAAAATAGATTCAAGGTTTTTATTACTGTCTATACCAAAGGATGAAGTAAGTTCTTCTGTACCTCTACCAAAGCTGTAAGGTCATCAAACTGCGCCTGCAGCTGGACTCGAGCACCATGGTTAAAGCTGGCATCACCGGTTTTCTTGAAAAGTTCTCTGGCTTTTTCTTCCAAGCTGGACAGTGCCACCTGGTGGTCTTCCAGGTCAGCCAGCAGGGCTCTAAGTCTCTCTAGCTGGGAGGCCTTTTCTCTGGGCCCCGGCTGCGGGGTAAGCGGGGCACACACCTCCCGCTCTACAGCCTCCATCCAGCACCGCAGTTGGGCAGCACTGTCCAGGTATCCTCCCCACTGTGACACAGTCCACTCCAAACGACTGAAGAGAGGACAATAGATATCTGTGTTAGTCTGTGACTGGCACAGATGGAAATTATACCTTTTGAGGAAACAGAAAATATATGAAAAATAAAAGTACTGTTACATTTTACACAAATGTTTAAGTAATCTGGTTACTTTAAATTCTTGGTACATATTGTTCTCAAAACAAAACATGCTGTGTACCTTTATACTCTCCTCTGTATGTAAGTGCAAAGTATATTTCAGACCCATGTCATGGCCAAGAAACATAAATAGTCATAATACTGGCTTATTGCCTTTATCCCCTTTTATCATGGGGGTTCAAACACACATGGACAGAGATGCACACCCATAATTTTCCTTGCCATCTGTTACCCCGCATGTACAAATAACGCCAATTTCTGCACACTCACACACACACACGCACTTTCATTTCACCTGCTACCCCTCGCCTCCTGTTATGCTCTTCTCCTTAAAATACAAACACACCCCATGTGTGACCCACAGTTTGCCATCCACCATTTAGTCTCTAATGAGATCAATTTTTTCTTGGAGGTGCCATAATTGCGGTTATACACAAACACACACACACAAACTGATGCATGTGCATGCTGTTGTGCACGTACACACACAGAGGAACACTCACGAAATCAGATACATCAATCAGAGTTACCAAATGAGACAAATATTTCTCATTGTGTATTTAACCTAATGGTAATTAATGGCACTGAGACATCAATCTATCATGATGAAAATAACCGCTCTGTTCCCATGAGAGGATTTTTTGGCACACAGGTAAATGGCCTCTAAAATGTCCAGGGTACATGATTTAATGGCACATTAAAAAAAAAGCAAAAATTAAGAATGGCTGCATTAGAATGTGTTTACAGTTCACACCAATATATGCAATTCTACAGTGAAATGATGGATTTCTTTAGAATTATGATGTATAAATAGTTTTAATTTCACATAAGGGATCTAAGCTTTTACATAATATTTTAGGTGATAATTTAAGGTGAGCATTCTACCTGTGGCAGCTCATGGCAGTCACAAGCAGCGTGGCCCATGCATCCTCCACTTCCTGAAGCTGAGAGCGGACCACCTCCTGTCCAGCGGCCCCATAGCTGCGCAGGGCCAACTCACCCTTACCCATGGCCATATTCAGCTTGACCTCCCCCTCACCCTTCAAAAGCAGGATGTCCTGTGCAAACAGAGTGGGGCCACAGTGAACTGGACATTGGACTGGATTTAGGCACCAGACTTTTAGATGAAAAAACTTTCTCAAGTAAACCGCCCCCTCTTGTGTTCAATGGACTGAAATAGAAGTCTGTCCAAAAAAGTTATAAAATGTATAAATATAACCAATATAATATGTGCATGCTTGAAGATTCTAACAGCATTTACAACATGAATTTTGCCTGTATAATATTTCATGGAAATTGCGGAGAGGTATAGTCTACTAGGCAAACCCCCCTCTTACCTGCACAGTCTCCAGCCTCTGCTCTAACTGCTCTTTGGTCCCCATTGTGCTGTCTACTGTACCCAGTCTCTCCTGGATCTCCTCCAGCCAGGCCCAAACTCCCTGGAGGGTCTCTCCAAAGGCCTGACTCTCCTGGCACCCTCGCAGTCTCTCCCTGGCTGCCTTCAGCAGGGCTTGGTGCTCCATCTGGAGTTGGCCTGTCACTCTGACCTCTCCTCCTGACCCCCGACCTGCATCAGACAGAGACTGGGCCTCCTGGCAGACACGCTCAATAGAGTCCCTTGCAAGAGAGAGTGATATGTTATTGTTCAGAATATTTAACAGCTGTTGCTATGGCATCTGTAACATACAGCCTCACACACCCACATACACATACCTTCTTGCTAGTAGCTCCTTATGGAGGTTTTCCATTCTCTCCAGCTCTTCTGTGGCATCGGGGGTTCCTTGCTGGCTCTCTGCGCCAAGAACAGGCTCGCTCTGGAGGCTGAGCTCCATCTGCTTTAGCCAGTCTCTTATACCCTCCACACAATCATCAAAGCTGTGAGGGGAGGGGAAGGGAGAGGAGAGGAAAGGAAAGGCAAATTCCTATTTTATGTTAAGTTCCTTAACATAAATACCAGATATGACAAGAGTGATGACTCACTTTTTCAGAAGACCAATACTCTCTTCCAAGTCTCGCTGGCTCTGAGAACAGCTGTCCAGGTAGTTCTTCCACTCTCTCTGACAGGAGGAGAGATGCTCTTGGACCTGTGCTGCTCCAGCTTTGGGCAGATGGAGCTGGAGCCTTTCGGCCTCCTGAGAAACCTGGGAGAGCCGCTTCTCACCCTCTGATGTCCGCTCAAGTGACACCTGTGGATGTAGGAGGAGGAACATGTCCACGCTAAATTTAACAGTTACAGCCCTCAGATCTAGAATTACTACTGTCTACATATGGATAAAATATGCCTAACTAAGAAGCTTCATAAGCTCATAACACTTAAGTCTTTCTCTGGGAGTATCTGTAGTCAGACAGACCTGAATATGCCTTTGATTAGTCAGAGCTCCCTGGCAACTGCGCCATCAGTAAGTTATGTAAGAGTACGATATTACACTACCTTCAACCTCTGTAACTTGGCTCCAAGGATGGCAACATCTCCTGATTGGTTTGAACATTCTTTCAGCTCCAACTTTAGATCTGCAAGCCAGGCATGGAAGTCTTGGACGAGCTCTGCTTTGAGGAAGAGTAAGAACCCGTGAAATGAAGAGGGAAAAATGAGATGCTTGCTACTAATACTAATACTAGTATTTTACCACACATCAGTAATACTGATGTGTGGTGAAATGAAGGCAGAGAAGATTTAAAAGTGGAGTAACCAAAAGCAGGAGAGTGAGAGGAGGAGATGTGTTGAGGCAGATGGGAAGTGTGGGTGTGTCCACGCTGTGCAGCGCCAGGTTGCCTTGGCAACAAGCCCAAAATGACTCCCTCGAGAACAGATGTGACGAGAGCGACATTACTCTCTGAGGCACAGGTGTGTGCCTGAGCAACGAGAGCGCACCGGTGTACCAGACAGTGTGTGTCAATGGAGTGTGGGTTGTTGTGGGCGGATTGAGTGTGCTCTGGGGAAAAATGTAGGATAATCAACACTAAATCTGTTGCACCACTAACATGAACAAATGACATTGCGCCATATAACTGTGCAGTATTTCACTGGGCGATTATGAGATTTTAAGTGTTATTAAAATTCTAACTTCTCCTTTATCAGGGAGTAACTTGAGAACCCAGAAATATATAGCTGTTGAGAGTTGGACAAAGTGGATTGCCTGTACTACAACATTCAGGCCAGACTCTGTGTAAATATGCATCTGACATTCAAATGTGTCCTTCATGCTACCACAGTCTGTGTAGTCTGTCTGTATGTATACGTGACCCACCACTTCCCCCCTTTTTAAATTTCTATTTCTATTTTTCCATGCTAATAAGGTCCACATGGTGTTAATTAAAAGAAAAGGCCAAAAAATTTCATGAAGCATCTAAAGGTCTATCCGGAACTCCGAACAAAAACAAAACTGACCAGTCACATATCTTACCGTTGAAATGGAGCTGTAGCCCATCCTGCAGGCTGCCCCTGGTCTTGGCACAACGCTGAGCAACAGCCTCTGTTCGCTTGGCAATGGAGGTGAGGTCAGAGGAGAGGCTTGACAGCTCCTGAGAGGGATGCGACCTGCACAGGGCAGTCAGGGCATCTCTAGCCGAGTCCATGTCTGCCCTCTGTTGCTGCACAACGCTCTGCAGGTTCTGTATATGAGCAGCAAAAAATATATGTTCATTAGTGAGACTATGAAGTGGTGGAAAGGGCAGAGACGCTGAGTGGGTTTCCAATCAGTTTTTGAGCACATTTTCAATTTGCGTGTAAATACTATACTATGTATAGTTCTTGAATTACTGTATTCTTGTACCAAAGTGAAGTAAATGTAACATACCTTGACAGTACCAATATCTTCAGGGGAAGTAGCTTCAGTGAGGTCAGACAAGGAACCCTCAACTGCCTCCAGCCGCTCGGCCATCTGGGACATGAGGTCCTCAAGTCGCTGTTTTTGGAAAGTGAAGTAGGTCAGAGTGTGTTTGGCCTGGTTGTACACCTCCTGTGCATGGGTCATTTTCTTCCTCAGGTCTGACTCCAGGACCTGGTTCAATAAAGACATTTAGCAACATTAAACAACCAAAGCAGATACAGAAAACATGCAAGAAGTGATTATCTTTCGTATGACTAGTTGCAAAATAACATCAATGGCAAACATTAAAGATTCAAGGGGTTTGCATTAGTAATAACGTTTTTGCCTTATGCAAGAAAAAAGAAAAATCCCACTTGCTAAGCAAAAAAAATCTTCCTTTCATTCTGTTCACTTATAATTAAACGTAGATCAGATGTAGCGATATTTTTAAAGTTATATGATAGAAATTTGTTCCATATCTTCCTAAGAAAGAAAAACGTGGCTAAAAAACATTAAACCTGACAACAAAACAAGCATTTGTAATACCATCATTACAAACACATAGCTGTAGTGTAATGAGTTTCCTGCCTCAGAGCCTAAAACATCATTGCATTACATCAGATCCTATGTGAAACATTACCCATCACCTCAAGGACAAGATAAAAAATATTCTTCTGCTATAATAGCTTCAGCAAATTCCTCCTGTATTTCTCCTCTGCTCTCACCTGCATTTGTAACGGGGTTTCCTGCAGTTTGGCTCGCTCCTTCAGCTCTGTCACTCTCTCCTGCAGGGCATCCAGCTTCTGCTCCCTCTTCTCAACCTCAGCCTGTAGAGCAAAGTGCAGGATATTTCAATTACCTCACAACTGCTATGACTCAACTCAATTTGCATATTACACCACCATCATCACTCACACACTCTTTCACAAAGACTGCCCAGCACAATCTAACCTGAAAGGTGGTAAGCTGGGCCTCTGCCTTCTCCTTATCACTGAGATTGGTGACGCTGTCTGTGAGGTCAGCAATGGAGGTGGCTGTCCACTGGTTGATGTCCTGCTCCATGGCCTTGAGGTCGTCCCACAGGGCCACACAGAGGCCAAGTCTCTCTACGTTGGTTTGAATTCTTTCTGAGACCTGCAGGAACAGAGACCAGCATTCTGCTTGAGTACGGGACAGAATACATCTCAGTCAACCAGAGACATGGGCTCTCTCTCCTTTGTGATCGGTTTTCTCTCTGCCTCCCAGTGACAGGGGGTGGTATGCTTTACTGGGAGATGGAAGGAAAACGAGACTTAATTGGTTTGACAGATGTGGGGATAAGAAGTGAGAGAGAGAGAAAGACATAAAGGCAGATAACGTGTCTAGACTTGTTTATATTTCTGTCTCACTTCTGACAGCTGAGCAGCCAACTGAATCCCACAAGAGGAGAAAATGGAAAAAAGGGAAAAACAGACAGAAATAAATATCATTAAAACAGGAACAGCGCAAGTGTTTGGCAGAACTGCGCTGTAGATGTCATAATTGAGGGTTTTTTTAAAATAGTCATAGTAAACAACACCACAAATCTCTTCATAGTTGTTATCATATTTAAGCCCCAGGCTGGGCAAAATAATCCTCATGGTTTCTAGAAAATTCAAGTACCATATGTCAGGACAAGGACAATTCATTAGTATTATTTCACAATGGACAGAAAAAGTAGATCTAGGATGTGAATGTATCAAGCATTTGTCTAAAATAAAAAAAACGCTGAGTGATTTTTTCACCAAAATAGAAGCATGGCACAAACTGTGTTACAGAGCACCACTCACCTCCAGCCACTGGTCTCTCAATGTCTCCATGTCTCTCTGGATGGAGGATGTATCAGAGCTGGGAACCTTCTCCAATTCTCTCTGCAGGTCCTCGACCGTACTGATGAGCTGGTCCATGTCTTCCTGCTTTTCTCTCAGCTCCGCTTGGACAGTCTCATGCTAGAGGGGCAGAGAGGACGGCAGAAGGAATGACAACAGACCACCACTAGAGGGAGAGATACTGTACAAACTAGAGGGGAAGAGAGGGCATTGATTGTTGCAATGAAGCTCTGTTTCTGAGAGACTGATATTACATTATATAGACTGATACACAGGTAAGATTATACACATTTTACCATGATACAGGTAAATAAATAACTGCAGAATTACACAGTTCAGTGATTTTAAGAAGAGAAAACAAACAGTTGCTGCCTAGTGAAAGTCTAACTGTTTTTCAGTATCTTTAGCTAAATAAACCATGTAAAACTTATTTTAATACCTGAAAAACATATTTCACTGAAAACATGAAAAAATAAGTTATGCACAGCAGTTTAGAAAAACTAAAGATTCTGACCCGTATGAAAGTCCTTTTGGCCTCCTGAGTGTTGTGATTGTGGTCGGGCAGATTGTGTGCGATACTATGAGCACTCTCCACCACAGTGCTAAGGACTGACTTCAGGTGATGAAACTGACGGAGAAGATCTACCACCAACCCACTCTGTTCTTGACTGAATTAAGAAAGAGAGAAAAAAAGGTCAAAGATATTCCTTGTGAAGTGGCAGTGGATATTAGTTGGTAAGAAGCCAACGGATTCTAAAGCTGCTCCTAATCTGTTGTGTTTCCATGTTAAATTGATTAAAAGTTATCTAACCAGTTCTACTTAGGTCCCAAATTAACTCCCCACCTTGCTCAGCAGAACCAAAAACAAATACAGCAAAGGATTTTAAACAGGATGAATAAGTCTAAATCCCTCTCTGTCGTCTCCCCTCCTTACCCGTTGGTGATCAGAGTCCTGACGTTCTCCCAGGCTGTCTTCACCAGAGCTACCTCCCTGAGAGCCTCCCCAGCCAGCTCACTGTCTCTCTGGGCCAGCTGGCTTCCCTTTTCCTCTAACCACTGTTGAGAGTGCTGCAGGGACTGGAGCTCATCCTCCAGCTGGACGAAAAAACGCAGCCTGGGAGAAGCAGATGCAGGAGAAAACAATGGGGATCACTAGCCTGATTCCAACATAATATATCTCATTTTTCAGGAGATCAGATTTAAATGGATTTGTCCGTCTGTAGTTTGGCTTCATTCATTGACAGGCATAGAGTGGGTTTCACAGGATGCACCAGAACGTGACAGTGTATTCCACAAAATATATTCAACAATACACCTCTGAGAACAACAAAAAATTACAGCCCTTTGAATTAATTCAGTGAAATCAAATTTTTATCCAAATAATAGCAATGCAGTGTTTTTTCAGATGATCAAAATTTAAGTCTTGCACAAAGATTTTCAGATTTGTATGTTGCTTATTAATTTTCTTATTAAAGAATAATAACAGAACATCATGTTCATACCTGTTTTGAAAGGCCTGTACAGAGCTCTCTCTGGCCCCCTCATGCCTCACTTCATCTTCGAGTTTCCTCAAATTCTTCATCACCTCTTCCCTCCTCTCCCTGAAGGAGCTCCACAAGGCGCCTAAAGCATCTGCTTCACTCTGCCTCCATCCCACACCCCTCTGTACTTCCTCCAGAGCCATTGTGAGAGCCACTGCCTGTCCTCTGCAAGACGTTCTTCCCTGCGGATGGCCTGTGTCCCTGGAACCTGGCCATTCTGACCCACACAGTTGCAGGTGTGCCTTGCTCAGCTGCCCATCTAACCCGACTGCCTCAGCTTCAAGCCGAGCAACATCTTTAGCCACTTCCCCTATTCCATGATGCAGCTCTTCAGCTTTGGCGCGGTCCCAGCTCCCCCTGCCCTCAACAGCCTCGTGAAGGCGGTGCACAGCCTTAGTTGCCACTGCGTGTTTCCCAAGGAAAGTCTTTAACTCAGTCAGGCACTCTTTACGGACGAGAAGGAGACGCTGGGATTCACTGAGGGGCTGTAGGCAGTCCTCCCTCCAGCCCTGGAGCTGCTGTTGGGCCTCCGGGGTGGAAGAGCAAAGAAGGGAGGACTCTCTTTGATGAAGTGTCTCTCTCAGCGATGCATACGCCTGTAGCTTCACCTCATGCTCCTGTGACAAGACAGTTTAATTAGACGAACTTCTATGAGCTCGAACAGCAATCAATATAAACTTGCTTACTGTAACTGCTCTAACATACAGTGCCTATAAAAGACATCATTGTTAACACATTATTGATTTCTCACCTTCAGCTTAGTGATTGCAGCCTCAAGATCAGCAATATCAACCTGGGAAGAGCTTCTCAAGACAGACAGGAAGTTTTCACTCCTTTGGGTCAGAGTCAGCAGCGCCTCATCAAACAACTCCAGCTGTGACAACTGTGACTTCAGCAGCTCAAACCTAAAGGAGAGGTAGTTATATGACCGTGATTAGTACCTTCAGAGGTCTAAAAATAAACTAAATAAACAACTTGGGGGAAAAAGCTGAAAGCTGATAGGAAAAATGCTGGAATCCATCCATGCAGGGGTATACAGGTGTAAATTATCTATATAACAATGTAAAAAAACACAGGTACCTGTGTGATATGCTGTTCTTCACAGAGGTGGATCTCTCCTGTAGCTGTGTGAGATCATCACTGAACTCTTGGATACGAGCTTCAGGTGCTGTGGGATACAGACACAATCCGAGATTCACAAGGCCCTGGAGAAGGACATCATAGGATGGTGTCTCCCGCTGCATTTCCTGGATGGGTGAATAAATATTTAAAAATTATACGACACAAAACTTCTGATAAGTGAAACACAAATAAGGAATGGTGAAATGATTTACCTGTATATTCTGTAGTTCATTCCTAAGCTTTACTTTGTCTGCAGAGAGCAGTTCGGTGTCTGGACAGCAAACAGACTCACACCTGTCCAGCCAGCTTTTCATGGACGAAATCTCCTTTTCAAATCTGTAGATACAAAGGTGGTATGTGTTGAAATCAGAGAAAACGTACGCAGGACCATCCTTGAATGAAATTGGATAAATGTTGATTTAACAATAGATGGATATCAGTAACAGCTAATGATCTTAAAGTACACAAACACACAGACGCACACACACGGAGTGATACTGTCCGTGAGTTATTTTTTTATCTGACCATGGCTCAGTATCAGTGAAAGGCTCATAATGAGGGCAACCATATCTCGCCAGAGCACCCAGTGCTCTAAGTAATCCCTCATGCATACACCTGCAGGGGACGAAATGAGGTTGACTACAACAGGAAAACAGAACCACACATACACAAACTGAAACACATAAACCTGCCAAAAGTTTAGCAGCAAAAATACAAATCAGTTAATTTAAAAAAAGAGTCACTGACTGGGTAAATACTAAAAGACTTTAGCATTTTAAGCAGTTACCACAGTGACTGGATTATTTTGTCCCTTCTGAATAGTACAAAGAAAGAGAAACAACCGCTCCAGTGAAAGTCTATTGTGTGAACAAAGAAAATGATAATAAAAGCATATTATTAGAACAGGAACGCAATGGCTGACAGGGGGACAGACAGACTGTGTCAAAGATAAGATCTTGCTGCTCTACATCACACAAAGATTGGGGAATAATTCAGGGAATAAAAGAGGAAATTGGCATATAGAGGAGGATTCAGCAGAAAGAGCAAATGCACGATAAAAGGAGAAATAGAAATGTTTATACGATCAGAATAAAAGACTCATGTGAGTCGGCTGACAGGGAAAAGAGACAGCAAAAACAAGAGGACAGTATAGTAAAAAAAACAACTCCTCCAGCCGTCAGCTGTATTCTCAAAACTGTTCCTTATAAATCATTTCCTCATTTCCCTTTTCATAGTTCCTGTGTTTGTGTGGCGTGACAAACACCAGAAATAGTCAACCACACCACATCTAGGTGTTGAAGAGATACACACACACCAGTTACAGAACAATACTATTAGCCCAGCAAGGAATCACAGCGGCTTGCAATGCATCCTGGATAAAATCTCAAGTCAGCTCATGATGAATAAACAGAGTCATTTTCAGATAATAACAGAGAAACAGAGACTCTTTGTTATTCTGTTCTGTCTACAGATCAGTACATGCTGATCTCTGAAAAGCTGCATGGTTCAAGCCTGGGAATTCAATATGACCAGACATTCAGGATGTTGCTGAGTATGGCTGGAACATTCAGCTTCACACAGCATACAAGCCTGACACAGACTGATGTTCTTTTCCAGACAAATACACAGGTGATGTATGACATTTTTCAATGTAGTACCATCGTATCTTTAGCAAATAGAGATAAATAGAAAGACCAAATTTCTACAAAAGGCCCAAATGTGGGCACTTATTGCTGTTTATTGTACCTTTGCCACAGTGCTAGAAGGCTTTCTAATGTAGCTTGCTTTTCCGAGGCCTTTCCCAGAAACTGCCCCTGTTGCTTCTGGAGGTTAGCCACCTCTTCCTCCAGCTGGCTGCCCTCTCCAAGCCTCTTCATGGCCGAACACAGAGCCATCAGCCTGGGCTTTAGCTGCTCAACAGTCTGGCAGACCTCCTGGAGGAAATGGAGATGTATTTGTCATCGTCTCAGCAGAGGATGTTAAACCACAGTGACTACAAAGAAAATTCCTGTACATAAGGTATACTAAAAAGATAACCAACACTTTGCCACTGTGCTAAATTACAGAAAACAGTGTCATGTTGTTGATTACAGTTTAACCTGAAAATCAATCTAGGCAAATTGTAATTTAATAGGCGCTCGCTGTGTTTTTTTCTCACCATATGATTCTGGAGGATTTTGTAGGTCTCAGATGATGATGAACACTGCGTGATTGGACAGTCAAGCTTCTCTTCAATATCACTCATGGTTTTCTTGACCTGACAATGACAAAAACTTCAGTAACTCAAAAATAAAAATCTTAAAAGGTCTTAGTTACAATTTCAACACCAGTGAATCAAAGTTGGATGAGGGTTCAAGCATATGTCCTATGGCTTGAAATCACTTTTGTTAGAGCATTATGTGTTGCTTCATACCTGTTCAAGGTTATCATTGTATCTCTGCCGGTAGGAGGCGCTCTGGTTGAGCTGTCCTCCCAGCTGTTCCACTCTCCCCTTCAGCTCTTCCCAGTAGCGCCTTATCTGGGTAAGACGTGCTCGGATACGTCCAGCCTCACCAGGGGTCACAAACCTTGATAGGGCCTCACAGTCTGCCTCCATGTGGCCCAGGGCTGCCCTTCTCTCCTCTAGACCTTTCCCCACCTCCTGGAGAGAAGCAACAACATACAAATTATATTGAGGAAATGTATGTGGGCAAGAGTTGGGGAAAATACAATAAAAGAGAAAAACACGAGACAGAAGGAGAGAAAGACTTGATAACAGGAAGAGACACTGTTATTTCTAACCTTCAATAAATTATTTATCTGGCAAAACGAGACTACTGTTTTTCAGGTTTGTGTAGGTCTAGAAAAATTCAAGCACAAAAGTTTGGTTGAAAAGAAAAGTGACCGTGCTGTTTCTGGAGGCAAATGTTTTCAAATTTACAAAAAAATCAAATGGCTGCCTCAGGATTTTTGTTAAGTCCAACTATCCCAATTTTTTTTTTTTTTTTTTTACCAGATTTTCTCCAAAACTCTGTGAGACTGACAAGTCTGAAGTCTGGCTTGGCGAGATTATATTTTCCTCAATATGATCAATTTATTTTCTATATCCTAGTCTTAGCTGCAGCACTGACCCAATTTCCCCTTGGGGTTAGATTAAAATTTCATCTTATTTCATCTCAATCTTAATAACCCTGAGGGCACACTGATACTGTACACTACAGACATAAGGAGAGACAGCAATTTTGATTCATTTCCCTTGGAGCTACGAATAAATGTGTGGATGATGCATGTGTATTTGTGAATATCAGAAGATTATTGAAGGAGTGTAAAAACTTCCCTAATACTGATTGCACAGTCAGTCACAGACTTGCCTCTGAGGGACTGATCTGAACTTAGAAAAAGCACCATGGGATAAAAAAACAAGTTGCAGAATAAAATGCTATAATAGGAGAGACATGGCATACAGTACCTCCACTGTGCTGATGTTTTTGTCTAAAGGATCCAAGGAGGAGGTGGTGTTGATGGCCTCAAGCTCCTGCTCCTTCTCACTGATCCAAGAGGAGAGGGTCTCTGATTCACTGCTGAAGCGCTCCCACCACACACACATCCTCTCCAGCTGGACAACACTGAAAGACACAAGATTAGGAAAGATGTATTTTGTCAAATATACTTGATGCATGTCTATGTCATACTGTAGGAATAAGAACAAACAAGCACACGCACTGACACCTGACTGCAGCTGTCAATTTCGCTTAAATAAAATAGCTTATCAAAGAGGCAAAATGTATGATTTTTGCTGTCACACTGTATAAAAGTACTATGGCAGATCTGCAATTTTGTTGTTAAACTAAAAGCCTTGTTCCTAAGTGATAAAAAATGACAAACAATATCATTTTGCTTGGTGAAAAGTGCTTTTGTACTTCACTTTTTTCCCCATTAAATTTGAAAATATGACTTAAGTTTGAGGAAGTTATAGAGCACAAGTTCAAAGAGCACAATTCAAGAGGAGGGGGGAACAGAGGTGAAGATATTCTTACTTCTTGTTGAGGTGGTCTTGAAGTTGTGTGACTGCTTCTCTGGTGGACTGGGCCTGCTGCAGAAGAAGAGTCTGATTCTTTGGACCAAGCTGAATATCTGCTGCCTTCTCCAAGAGGAGATCTGCTCTCACACAACATTCCTCAACCCCAGTGAGGAGCTCCTGCAGACAGAAAAGGAGCCAATACCTTTTATAAACATAAGCAGGGTATGTAGTATATGCATGAACAAATACAATAACAAAGACACACACCTTATTGTGCTCCAGTTCCATTCTCAGGCTGTCCAGGCTGTTGAAAATAAGTTCTTTGTGTAGCTCATTGTTGGTGTTGCTGATAAACCTCCAAACTGTTTCTCTCTCTGCTTCGAAGTTCTGCCACCAGGTCAGAGTGGCCTTGAGATGATGAAAAAACAGCAGAATCATTTCCATGGATAAAGTTTCATACAGAAAATACTGCATGTACACACAGAGGAGATGAGTAATGAAATGTTGGACCAATCAATGACCACGGCAGGGGTGTGTGTGGATAATCAATGACACTCACAGATACACACTGACAAGTGAGAAAAATGCAGGCTCTGTCTACCTGCAGGTTGTGCTCTTTTGCCCCCGATTTGCGGTCGACCTCTCTGAAAGCTTCCTCCAGTTCCTGTAGAGACTCACTGAGCACCTCCCCTGTCTGCAGCTGGCGGCAGTGGGACACCAGGAGCTCTGCCTCTCTCCTGTTCGCATGCAGGCGCTTTAGGTGTTGCTGTAATGTGCATATAAATTTGTGTTCATTGCCATCTTAGTGTCATCTGAACATATCTGTTTGATGCATGGTTCTATAAATTAAATATCTGTACACAGCTGACACCACCACTCTCCCACCTCTATACACACCTGGTGAATGAGATAAAGTTGTTTGGCCTCCTCCAGATCTTCAGCATCAAGGATCTTTCTGGTCTGCTCCTCAGCCTCCCTTCGTGCTCTGAGAACCTCCTCCAGAGCACCACGCACCTCCTCCCTCAACTCCTCATACTGGAACTTGGCAGAGCCCTCTTCACCCCACTGTGAATTAAGACAGCAGAGGATCAGAAAGAAGGATTTCATGAAGAAAACACAGAGACAGACGCATTTTTAACACAACATCTTTGAATACCTGACAGAGAGAAGAAAAGAGTCCCCGCACGTCAGTTGAGAGTTTGGCCAGGGCTGCTCTTTGTCTCTGGACCTCCAGTTCAGAACTAACCTCAGAGAGTTCAGCAAGGATGTTTTTAAGCCACAGTAAGCTTTCCTCACGGGCATCCACTGCTTCCTGCAGTGCCTAAAAATGGTGGAAGCACAAAAAAGGGAATGTGGGTTTACTGAGGATCAGCTGTACATGAACTAATCTCTGCGCCTTCGGCAGCAAACACAGTTTGCTGGCTCACCTGAACAGCAGCATTCACTTGCTCCTTACGGCTGGAATTTCTTGCGGTCTCTCTCAAGAGTCTCACCTGCCTCCTCTGAGATGAGAGCCAATCGGAAAGTTCACAGAACCTAGGAAAAAGAAACCAGTAATCTGAACCCCCTGCAGTGATGAAAAAGTAAGACTTAAAGATGTTGGAATTTCTTTGGGGATTTTGAGTTTTTGTTGATCTTTACCTCTCGTTCCACTCTTTCCATTTATCTGGGTGCTGCTCCAGTTTGAGGTGGGTGCTCTTAATTTGCTCTGTAACCTCATCTACGGCCCTTCTTGTGGAGTCTAGTGTTCGATAAGCCGGGTCGTTGTCAGGCAACTTGTGACACAGATCCTCCATGTTCCTAATCCTCTTCTCACACAAAGTCAGAGGTTTGCGTTCCCTGAAGAAAGTCTGGAGATAAGAAAGAAGGAAATGCTGAAACTTGAGAGGCTCCAGAAAGGAGACGTTAAGTGATTTTATCTTTCTCTCGCTCTTGGTTTAATCTGTTTTAAGTTTCTGCCAAAATCCGAGGCTCACTCTGTGCTCTTTGATCACCCGCTCGCTGGTGCAGGTGCCAGACAGGGCTTGCATTTCTCTGTCCAGCTCTGCTCTGCAGTCTTGTAGGATCACAGCCACTCGACTTTGCTCCACCTCCACTTTCAGACGGAGCAGGTGAGATGGCACTTCACCCTGGATGTCCTGTGAAAAAGAAAGAGATGACACAAAGCATAGGAGACATGGTAGATAAGACATGTGACATACATAAGTCTTGGTCTCAGACTATATCGTCCTCGAAACTGTCAAAGACAAAATATCCCCTGAGACTGCGAGTAAACACTGAGTTGCATTTTAGTCTAACTAGTACAGGTTAATTGGAATCAGACTGGAGGAAACTCCATCAAAACCAAAGGTCTTTCTGGTTAAGTTAATGAAGTATTGGCAATGCGCCTCGAGGGATGTGCAGTAATTAGTGACAGTGTTAAAGAATGGTGACCTCTGACCTTCCAGTGCTTGTGCAGCCTGCGGACAGTTTCTTGCAGTCCCTGTTGTTCCTCCTGTGGCAGGATGTCAGTCAGCTCATCACACGCCTTCAAGAACACGCTCAGCACTCGCTGATCCAGTTGGCCGAAAAAATCCTGCATTACGAAGATGCAAGATCAAAATGAAGAAAGCAATTTTTGAGTTTACATTAATGATATATGGTAGTTTCATACTGTTTTAATTCTGGAACCAAACTACACAGACTAAAGGTTAACACTGTACCCCTTTCCACCACTGAACTAAAATAGAAATTTAGTTAACACTAATGAGTCTACAAATTAACTGTATCCCTGTGTACCTGCTCTATTTAAAACAGAAGGCTACAGATTTGATCTTACAGTATGTCTCTTCAGTAGATCCTCAGCATCTCCAGTCTCTCTCAAGTAGCCCTGAGCTTTCTTCAGCACCCTCTCCAGCTCTTGTCGTGATTCCTCGAACCTCCTCCTCAGGCAGTTGTTGGCCTCTTCCTGCCTTCTCCATTCCCCCACCTCCTTCAGCAAAGCCTGAGAGGAGGGACAGGGTAGTGGTGATTGTAATTGGTCTCTTCGGTAATATTGTGTAATTACATTATTTCTCTTACTTGAAGCAACAGAATAATGAGACACATGAGGAAGTCCATTGTACACTGTTGCCTCCTGGGTGTTTTGATGTTCTTGTAATCTCATTAATGTAATCAGCGTTGTGGGTAATCCACTCGCTGTGTGGCATTCGTGTATGTCTAGGTATACATGTGTGTATAATGCTCACCTGTGCTGAGCTCTGTATTTCAGCCACTCTCTTTTGCAGCAGTGACAGGTCAAAGTTACGGAGCACCTTACTGGTGGAGAGCGTCCTCTGCACGGTGTGGTGGTTCCTCTCAATCACTGACAGACATCGTTTACAGCTTTGCTGCTGGTTTAACAAATCCTAAAGAAATTGTGGAGATAATACCGAAACAACTGTGTGTTCAGAATAGTGCAATTATATATTTCACACTTTTATTATCAATCAGCTATTCCACTCCCATTAGATTCACTTGACCAGATGAATATTAGTTTTATGACAGCACAGAGTAGTGCAGGTAACAGAACACACACAAAAAGCAGGCTTATTTTTGTAGATATGGCCATCATTCCTTTTGATTGCAGTATTTTATTCACCATCTTCATTCAAAAGTCAAGAAACAGAGAGACTCCCAGAGTCCCCAGTTTAATGATCTTAGTGATCTTTAATGATCAGTCTGGCTTCTACGTGGTAACCATTTAAATATCTCTGACCTGCCACTTTTGTTTATGCTGGGTCTGGGACTGTGAGTCTGGGTCTCTTGCAGCAGAAGTGATGCGACTGGCCCTCTCCAGGGCCTGGTAAAAAGCAGTGATGTGTTTTTCCATCTCCTCCAACAGTGGCAGGAGGACATGACACTCCCTCACTAGGGAGGGACATCGCTCTCTCACCTGGAGACAAATAAAACAGTGACATGGAAAGTGACAATGGTGTGTCTTACCAAAGACATGTGAGATATTTGATACTGCTTCTCCGTTTTGGCCTCAAATGATACCTACCTTACTCAGCTGACTTTTGGCCGTTGCCACAGTTGCCATGACTCTGGCCGCCTCATCCTGTGGTGCGTCCTTGGCAAGGAGCTGAGCACTGCGGGCAGCCAACTTGTATTGTGTCTCCATGGCAACAACCTTTTGCTTAGTATTCTGAGATGAAAAGTGGAACCAAAGGGTCAACTTACACGTTCTTAAACTGAGTGCACTTTCATCAAAACTGCTTTTAGCAATGACAACTGTATGTCACACAGTCATTTTGACAGTAGTGACATACAGCTTTCAATAACTCTTTATCAAAAGTAATGGAGTGTGTGTTCACTTGGAAGTAAAACAACTGGGACAGAAAATTATTTTTAAAAATTAATTAGAAATTATTATCTCTAGTAATGTCTTTGCCTGGGGAGTTGACCATTTTCTAATAATTTCTAAATATCAAAATGAGCTATCATGCACCTTGGAATTCAGTCTAAAGACCACTCCATTCTATAAATGTCTGTACAAACAGACATAACCTGGTAAAGCAGTTTGTTTTCCTCACCTCCACATCCTGCAGAAAGGCTCTGACATTGAGGAAAGACACTTTAACAGGAGCATTGAGCTTTGCCTCTGCTGTGTCCAGCAGCTCTTTCAGGGCTGACACAGCCCTCAAGTGGTCTTTTCTCCACTTCTCCAGCTCATCTGCTCTGGCATACTGCAGCAAAAGAACGATAATGCAGAGTTAGCGATTACTTTTAATGATAAATATACCTTTCTAAGGTTTGAGTCTATTAGTGCCAAATCAAAACCAAAATAAAAAGGACTCTTAAATTTTCTTAAAACCAAATTTGTCCTGTCCTGTGCAATAGCATTTGACCCAATTCTTCTTATGTCTGACATACATGACATACACACATAAAAACATTGTGTTGTGTTGTGTTTTTTAGTTTGTTACTTGTTTGACTTTGAGGAAGAGGTCTCTCCATCGGCCATTCAAAATAAGTAGCTGCTGCTTGAGATCAAGTGACACGGTCTCATCACAAGTTTCAATGAGAAAATTCCCGGCGTCGTTCATGGCTGCATGCTGATCCATCCAGTGGCTGAGATTCCTAAAAAACTCCTGGAAACACAGACAGACTCATTAAAAAGACAGAAAGAAACAGAGACACAAAGAAATTATAAAAGAAACAAAGAACAATACAAAGACAGAGTGTCAAAGAATGAAACAAAGACAGCTAATCAAAAAAGAAACAAAGAAACTGATTCAAAGGAAGGACAATAAAAAAACTGGGGTAATTAGCTGTCTAATCCTTAGTGGGGATGTGAATCTAAGGTAACCATGGCAATGCGACAACTGGAATATCCTTGGTGGCTTGTTGTAAGTCAAGGAGATCATTTGATACATGAGTGGAGACTGCTAATAGAAAACTAAACACTTAAAATGGGGCTGACATACGTTTGATTGCCACTACTCTGAGGCATTTGAGCCCATCAAATAAAAACATGTTTGAGGGGAGCCCTAATCTGTGCACAGAAAAAAAACTTTGAGTATATGAAGGGGTTTTCTACAATTTTAAAAGTAACTTTCATACCCGTTTAGTGTTTTCTGGCTGGATCAGGGCTTCCTCTGCATCCTCCAGCCAGGCCTGTAAGGAGGCCACAGTGGAGCTGTACCTCTCCCAGTTGGACAGCACCTCCTCCAGCATGCTCCTCACACTGCGCACTTCCATGGAAAGACTCCTCCACTGGGTCACCACCTCCCGCATAAACCTGCGCACCCCCATCTCGCCCTCATCCACTAAAGGAGAGGTACATCAACTTTAACAACAATGACAGGAACATCAATTTTTCAAAAACTGTTAGAGCTACTATGGATTTTCTCAGGGGTTGAAGTGAGACTTTTGAAATAATAACGCATTCACACATTCTCTTACAAATGAAAAGCTCAAAACCTAAGATAGATATTGCTGAGTAACCTTTGTAATTGAGTCTGTTTGTTGGCTTGTGAACTGTTCTCTGCTTGCGTTACTCTTACAGCATTTTACATGTACTAGTGTATAAATGTCAGTTGTGACTGCTGTTTGGCAAAAGTTACACAGCCTCACTTTAAGGCACAGGGCAGATGGTGCACATTCAGTATTCACAGAAACACCAGACGAAGAACACATTGAGGCTGATGGAGCTACATGCTTTTGCAGACAAATCTCTGACCCCAAAAACTCATTTCCAGGAGATGTATTATCTTTGCTTGTGTGTTTCATTTCCTTGGAGTGAACTCTCCAGTCTCAGAAGTCCTGTACCACAAACTACTATCAGCCAGTGTGGGGCTGATAAATGAATCCACCAAACACAAACATCCACTTTCAAAAAGACATTAATCAACTAGTCCAATGCCTTAAAATGGCAGATAAATTACATAGCAATCCCCTTTATCTCCAGTCCTCCCTCAGTTTACTATTAGGCTAAACTAAGCCTTCAAATACATCTAAATGATCTCTCATCCAGCCAATCAGAACCCATGGTGCAAACTACCAGCAGGGCTCACACGGGTGTGGTAGTGGGGGGCATTTCATTTGTGGGATCAACCAATCAAGCCGGAGATGTCCTGATTTCTTTCCACACCTCACTTCTCTGCTCTGCATACCCTAAAGCAGCACAACCCTGAAACCAACAACCTAGCTCAGTTTGTGCCCAGAGACGTGCAGAAGTGGAGCAGCCCCTAACTAGCAAATGGGGTCGTATTCCCCACTGAGAGCTGAGAGTGGAGGAACCTCATTTAGCTGTAGCCTGCAGACTCCCCCCCTTCTACCAAGCTGTAAACCCAGACAGGGGCAGACTGAGCAGCTGGAAGAGAAGGCCTCATTGGTTACTGAGCTGTAGACAGTGGAAAATAAAGTTGAGATATAGCATATAATGGTGAGATTCTTACTGTCAGAGAGCACACTTTGGAGGAATCTAATCAATTTCAAATCAGTTTCGAAGGACATGAATGCAATTAGTGTTGGGCAACATGAGATGATATACGATTGTGAACCATGAGTGATTTTGCCGTTCTGTTTATACTGAGTTTCATACTGAATTCTATCTATTTAACATTTCTGGATGTATCAGGCCAGGGTGGGCAATGTTCCTAAACAATGAGCAGGACTGCTGTATTGCAGTACTGGAATTTTATGTGATTTTGATCAGTGCGATGAAGAGCATTTATTTGTCAGGTATTTAATTTGCTGGCTTGGACAGTAAATATATTACCATCTGACTACTTTATCTGTAAACAGTTTTTCACTTGAATTATTGAGAAAATCTACTCTATAACACCATAGCGATATCATGATATACAGAATTCTACCCATACCAGTGCCTCTTAAGTGCAATTATTTAACAATGTAATGAGTCTAAATTGAGAAATTTTGTTGTCTAAGCAAAATATCCACTCACCTGAGCTGTCAGCACTGACATAGGCCTCAGCCGACTGTTTGAGGGACTGGAACAATGCCTCGTAATTTTCGAAGAAATGTTGCTTCTCCACAAATGACTGACAAAAGCAGAGATGAATAAGGAAATGGTGTGACCGTGATGATAGTTATAATAACATTATAATGGATATACAGCAATAAAACTAATAGTCATATGCTAAGTAGTAAGAATCTTAGAACCTTGTGCCTTTTATCTAACAATGTCTTAAAATTAAACTTTCTACACATTTCTTAACTTTCAAAGTCTGCATAGCAACTCTGAAGAGAAGATTAACTACAGAGTGAATCAAAGCCTGAGCTTACAACGTAGTTGTGGAGCATCAGTTCCACGGACTCTTGTCGCCCATATTTGATGATCCAGGATTTGAGCTTGGTCTCGGCTAAAGTGAGGAAGGCCTGCATGTGGTGTTTGTTCTCCCAGAATTCCATCTTAGCCATGTGGATGCTAGAAGATGTAGAGATGAAGTTCATCCTAAAAAAGACAAAGTTAACAAAAGATATCAGACTCACAGCTCGACCCTCCATTGTGCTTTTCGTTTGAAAAACCAGTGTGAAATCATGTCATGTTTGGTGGTTAGTATTTTTCCAATAATGGGTCCCTGATATCAATATTACCACTGTTGTAAATAAATAAATATATAAGTTATAGTCTGGGCTATTTCTCAGACATCCAAGATAGATTGACAGGTGTGTGTTTTTCCCACCTCTCAGCCATGTCTTGGAGTTGGTCTGGGGGGACAAGGACTCCATCAACACTCCTGTCCTTATGAATCCTCTGAAAGACCTGCTGGTGACTTTCAAGACTCTTCAACACATCCTGCACAGGGTTAAAACATACAGTACATGAACACAGAAAATCAACTGCCTCTCTATCAAACACCTTTATGCACTTTGAGATTTGCATATTCTGCATGGTTTGTCCTTGCTATCCATACGGTTCTCCCTGCAATTTGCATCCTCTGTGCATCGCTCCATGCTAACCTTGTGCTGCTCCAGAGCTCTGTGGACAGTGTTAGCTGTCACATCATGTGCCTGCTGGATGATGATCTCTTGTCGCAGGGCTCCTTCAGCCTCGTGCAGCCATGCCCCCACCATGTTGAGGGGAGCCGGCAGAGACCTGTCCAGCTGCAGATGCCAGTCCAGGAGCTGACAGGTAGAAAACCATTGAAAAGACAAACAGAGAAGCACTATAAGCAGACTGTGATTGCCCAGCTCAATTCATGGCACAGAAAAAAATGCCTTTGGCACCCCCAGTTAAAGCTCCAAAGTGAAGCACTGTAATTACAGATAAAACAGTTACAATGTGAATTGTTAATCACATGCAGAAAATAAACAGACTGTAATGTACGTTTGATGGATTGCTTTTTTTCTCCATCAATTTGTTTCTTTGTTGAATTAAGATATTGAGATAAGCATGGAAATAAATGAAAAAATGAAGGTAATGAGGAAAGAATCCACTAATATCCAAGTCCAAGCATAATTTACAAATTGTGGACTCTCTGTGATTCTATAGATGTGGCCGATGGTACATCCTGCTTCCCTCACCTTATTGGAGACCCTTTCCCAGGCTTGTTTGACTAGGGCCTGATCCACAGTCAGTATTCCATCTCTCTGAGTGGACTGCAAAGCTCCCTCCACGTGCTTCCTCCTCACCTCCAACTGGACTCGTAGAGTCTTGAACAGCTGAAAAGAAACATGACGTGAAATCTGTTCATAATTCACACACGTGTGTCCAAAAATATTCAATTTACAGAGACATCAGAACAAGTCCTCTCTCAGGCATCACACCATCTTCCCATTAGTATCTAATCAGACACTCTTAACACTTGTGGCTAATTGCCTCTGAACGCCGTCCGTCTTTCTGGGCTTCAGATTCTCAGAATCTCCTGAATAATGTGCAAAGAAAATGGGAATATCCCACATGCTGCTGAATATGGAGTGTATCCCGGGGCTTGGTGAAATAAGCCAGATTGACTGAAAATATGACGGCTGCTGTCTGATCCCCACAGTGTAGTGCCACTGATTAAGCTAATAATAAGAGCGTCTGTGCCTATGTGCCCAGTTTAAACAGCACACGCGCGCGCACGCACACACACACAGACACTAACCTGGTACTGCTGAGCGAGATTGCCCTCAGCCTCCTGAGCCTGTATTGCGTCTCTCTCCAGCTGGTCGAGCCACATTTTGAGCTCCCTCAGGCTCTTTCGCTGCTCTCTCTAGGAGGTGGGGACGGTGGAGGGGTGAACGATGCACACAATGATGGACATGGACATTGGGAAGTGCAAAGGGGGAATGAAAAACAAATACAATGAATGTGAGGAGGAGAGAGTGCAAGAGAAAAGGGTGAAAAAGAAGATGGAAGGAAAAGAAATTACCCAGAGAGATTTTGGGGTGATGAAAGGATGGAGGGAGCAAGAGGGTGAAAGAGGGGGCAAAGCATGTACTGTTAAACATGTGTTCTCCTAATCTTCTGTGTCTCCCTGTAGGACAAAATGTCAAAACCCCACAGCTGCCAAAAACACTCAGCTTAAACAGGGTACTTTGTCTAAGACCCCCTGCTAACATTTCATTGGATTTTAAGTAACCATGACAATAATACTATGCCACTCAAAAGCGTGTGTGATAGTCTATTCAGCTCGAGCGCAGTTCAGTCTCTGTCTATTCAGATTTTTCACTTCACATTGGCTCCTGTAGGAACCCCAAGCTTTATTCTCTATGAAAGCTTAAGATGTAAGTTAATTCTACAGGGAAGCACTTTATTGTCTGACATGTTGTACTCACCACAACTACAGCAAATATTTTTTTTATAACAACTGCTTCAGTTGTTGTTTATTCTATAAAATAACACTTTTATTGTTTTTATGTGTAAACACAATGGCCAATTGACCTTTTATTCAGTGAAAGACAATATTCAGGAAAAACATTAGCGTGTTCGCACGGACTGTCTACAAAGAACAAAGCAGGTGTGAAACACAACAACCACAAAAAGCCTAATCAACGCTGTAAGACAACAAAACACAGTGTGAAACAGAAAGCAAGTGCGGCTTTACAGCACATCACAGCTCCTGACACTGTTAACCTTAAAAACAGGCAACCTCTATTCACAAGCTTTCCATCAAATACGCTGTATCAATGCACACTGCCAATGCCAGAGGCTTTCATTGTCATGCTAATGGAACCAGGAGCCATAGCGCTAGGTGGTAACATTAATAAATGGTAATATCACATCATATTATGCTGGACTTCCTTTTGTTATCATGGCTCAGGAACCCTGCGGCAAGAATATCACATCAGGTAAGATAAAGAGCCAGTATTAGCATATAGGTTCTATTTTGACATGGAAAAACAATGTTTAATCTCACCCATACACTGTACAGTAGACAGCCATACTGTAATTTGATAGAAGAGTAACAAAAATAAGCATTAATCAAATTTATATGGAAACCATGAATGTGCATGGGTGCTAATTGCACTGGGCTGCGAAAAATGATGGAAAACCTGCCCCTGGGACCTTAAGTTGCTATATAACCTACCTCTAACATTTCCTCTATATCACGCGGAGCAAGACCACGCTGTAGGACAGACGACAGCAAAACAACCACAGGAAAGCAGTCACCACACAGAAACACCAGAAAGAGAAAGACAAGGAGACATACTAGAGATGTGCAACAAGGAAAGACATAAAACAAGCAACACACTGCCAGACCTGAGTCACATGACAAGTTTGAAAAGCCGATAGGTGGAAGCTACAGCATCAGAACATTTTTGAAGGAATTAAGTTAAATTTCAGTCAAGGAAATTAACTTCAACTGTAATCGCCCTGACTTTTACTGTATTGGACCATGAAGGAAGCCTGCCCACTTTGCACAAACATGGGATGAAACAAGTAACAGACAATAATTAGAAATACCCAGCTGTGCACACTTCAACACCAACTGAACAAAGACACAAAATGCCATCTATATATATATGTCATGGCTGGCATCTGACACACTAACTGACATGTGAAGAGAAAGACAAAACATGTAGGATGCAGAAATGGAGAAGACAATGAATGGCGTATCCAGACTGAGACACGTCTGACAGCTGGTTACCTCTTCTTCTGACTGTCCGTCTGAGTCGCTCTGCCTTCGGTCAGGATGATGCTTCAGGAACTGGGCTACATATGTCATAATGGATTTCTCATCCGGCTTGTCTACGTCCACATCTGAAGAGGGAACCATATTAATGTAATCAGAAGTCCAATCAACTCGAGGCAGGCTGATAATTCTTCAACAGTTTCTCTCATGATGAAAAACAGCGGGCATTGACATGAACATGTTTGATTTACATAGCTACTGAGGGGAACCGGCGACTGGCACCTTAAATGAAAACAACCTTCAGTACTTCAGATCAGTGTCCAAGTTTGGTTTGGAGGCTGAATCTCATAGCCTAATGGACCTTAATTACACTGATGTCAAGCTTGATTTGTCAGAGTTCATTCTGAAGGGCAGGCGTGAAGGGGCACAGATGGTGTTTGGCACTGACACTGAGGTGCACATCTGATGCTCTGATAGATACCCACTATTGTTTTTCTGTATTTCAAAAACCCCTAGCGCTATATGATGAGAAGCTACTGATTCAAATGATATGTGTATATATATTTTAGTAACACAAAGGTCATGTTGTTTTCTTTTAAAGGTCATATGGTAGTGAAAAAAAGAAACAGCAATACAGAGGCAAAGGAGTGTGGAATTAATTTGATTCCATGATGTTTTAGGTATGTGGTTGGCTGTTACCTGACCCAAGACCTGTTCAATTCAGTTTTCATCAACTTAATGAAGAAATTTCTCGGAAATGATCTACAAAATGTTGTTTACCTTCTGGGTCAAGAAGCTGTGGAATGCCTAACTCAGTCTCAGCCAAGAAAAAGGCTTCCTGCAGGTTTTCACGGTTGGGCCTCCTCCATACACGCTCCATGTCAACTAGATTGGGCCGGAGGGAATGGATGACTGCAAAGAATGCTAAACCTGTGCGCCAGCTGGGGCCAAAGTCCTTCACCTCAAGCCCCAAGCGTCTAAAGGAGGAGACAGAGGAGCACAAGGTCACTATAGACAAGAACATGACCTTCAGTACCATAGCTTTGAGTCTTACATTGCACTCAGACTGGTAATATATTAGAAAGCAGTGCATTTAGCATACTCGACTGTTAAGGTAGACCACATACTTGGTGGCTGTCTGCTGAACCCATCTCAGTAATGCCTTTCTGGCTCCCCCCTGAGGTGGGAGGGGTTTCCTTTTGACAGGTGGGCTGGTGGTGTCAGTGCTGCTGGTGGAGCTGTCCAGTGAGGAGGTGCTGCTGGACATGCCGTGGAGTGCTGGTAGGCTACTGGTTAGCTCCTCAATCTGTAAGGAACAGGAGACCAGGATGAGTGAAGCCACCATACCTACTTATTTACCAGCTTATTTACTCCGAAATTACTTTTTACTTTTGTTTAGTGATAACAATAGGATGCTGAATAAGGAGGACATTGTGCTGTCAAAATAGATATTTTTGCTACTACTTAATATTTGTCTTTTGTGTTTGGTTTTTGCATCTGATGCCCATCAGTGATACATAGCACCTAAAAAATAAATCTTTGTAATCAACTGGCTTTCTATCTGCTTTATATATAGACTCTATGAGCCTGCCTGGAAGACCTATTTCCCCTTTACTTGATTATTCATTCAGGTGGTGGTCCAGTGAGCAGCTCCACACTGATGCATTTAGCAGATGAAAGTCTTGTGTGAGGACGAAAAGCGGTGTTTGTCTGCCCTCTCTGACTGAAAGTTTCAATCTGTTGCACCAAACAGAGAAGTCACAGTGTGGCGACACACCCTGGACTAATACATCACTGTAGCAAGGTGAAAAGTTAAGCCACTAGGTTTCAGCAAAAACAAGATTATATAGAATTCATTCAATTGAGTTGACAAATGATCAAATATTTATCAACAGAGAGCCTTTATAATATCAGCCATGTGCAGAAAAATAATCAAAAACATGTGCATCTCTAGGGAAAACAATCACAAAATGAATTATCAGATGTCAGCCTAGCCAGATGGGCAGTTGTTGAAGATTTATCTCTATGCATGTAAAATCTGCTTCTCAGCTACTCCTCTCTACTGCCAGCAAACCAAGGCTGCTCACAACTGAGAAAATCTATAAACATTAATGTGAAATCAAGTACATCAATATGTAGTAAGTGAGTAAGCACATTTTGCAGTGTTGTACATTTCCTTTATTTAATATCCTTGTGTTTGCTCGAATAGCAGGCATTTACATGTACTGATGTTGCTAAGAAACTGTTGTATTGTAATTAAGTTCTTGTTGATTTGTGCATGTCTGAAATGCCTGAGGTAGCAACTGCTCTGTTTTCAGAGTGGATGCTTTGGAAGATTAATTTCTCCGTCTTGAACTTGTCTTTAGTTCATATTGCTTAGCTTTTTGCCAGCTAGAATAAGATGTATTTCAAGCCTCTTGCTTTCTTAATAAATATTCCCAGTTTAAAACACTAACAAATTTAGGTAAATTATTAATTTGAAATCCTAGTTGTGAGCGTTTAGTGCCAATTTGTACATATCATCGACTAAGATGTTCATACCATGAAACTTAGTAAGCACCAATGTTTTTCTCGTTTGTGTAAATTAGTGTAAATGTCATGTAAATTAACTGAAAGCAATGTTACCTGAAAATAGAGTATGATGGTCCACACCAATCCCAGTACGATTGATGGCCGTCCATCAACAATATCTGTGGAGTTGATGTTGACTAGCTTGATCTATGTCAAAACACAACATACAATGCGTCAAATATTTCATTACAGGACCAAATAATCCCAGACTGCAATCAATTCCAGTATATCCATTTGCTCTTCGCTATAATCTCATCCATATGGATTAAATACACACAATTTCCCCAAGTCCAGTTATCTCATACATATGTTTACACAAAATGAACAATATATACTATGGGTATAATCCTGACCCTATCTATCCTATGTACTGTACAAACAAGTGCAGTAACATTGTGAATACTGACCGGAGATCCTCTGTAGGCTGACTGGAGGGCAGATAAGAAAAGGAGAAAAAAAAAAGGGGGGGGGGGGGGGGGGGCAGAGGAAGGGAGAGAGAGTTTAGAAATATTCTAGATGCATTTGATTGAAGGGGTACGCCTCATTGACTGTGAGATGGCAGATAGCGTAGCATCTCTGAGGTGAGATATCTTGAGTGGTTGGCTGAGAGGAGAGATCTATCACCACTACACAGGCAACAGGGATTATATCCAACAGAGATGGACAGACAGAGAAACTGATACAGAGAGAGAGAGGGAGAGATAAGCAAGAGAAGGGAAAGGGAGAGGGCTGTGTCTTGTGATATGATGAAGTGTTCTATATTATCAAACAGAGGGTTATATTACTGAGGCGCTGCAGCACAACAGGTCATCATATGGTAATACATGCCACTCCGTACTGGTGAACAAGCATGGAGGAAGAGATTGGGGGCAGGCGAGGGCAGCGTGGGGAAGCGTGGGATAGCGGCTGATAAGAACACATGCAATGCAAGGTTTCAATTTAGAAAATACAGCATGTTATCGTGGCAACTCAACACAGGACTGTGAGGCTGGAACAGTTAACAGGAGTGTGTTAGTGTTATGACAACACAAACACATACACACACGTACAACAGCATGCAAAAAGAATACAGGTAATCTTACAGTCACAGTTGTGTTGGTATCAACAATGTGTTTAAGTAGGTATTAACAGATATCAGTCAACTCACTGAAAAACGCAAAACAACTGTGATGATTGATCAATTGTTTGAATGATTTATCAAGCTAAAATGCCAAATGTTTCACCAGTTTATCATTTTTGCAAACATCATTGTGCCACCACACTCTTAATGTTTTCAATGGAACTGACACAAAAGAAAATATGTATCGCATAAAGTGATTGGGCCCCTGAAGCAAAATGTAAATATGGTTTAGACAGACATCAGATTTACCCACAGAGCATATTTACATTTAATTTTTACACACTTAGATTTACACAGTCACACACACATAGACATATACAGCAGAGTGCCCGGTGACATCTCATCTCCAGATTGCAGATTACTGGTGCAGGATTTATGGTTTTAACCCTGTCACACTTGAGGAAGACAAATCAATGTCCCTGCAGACACCAACTCGTACTTATGGCTTTATTTTTGTATATCCAAGGACGAGCCGGGTGAAGCTTTGAGAATGTTTTACTAATCTCACAGAGGGGCAGATGATTAAATCTAAAAACTCACTGAGCAGTTTTGGATGTAATTTTGCCACTGAAGTTGAACCTGAACCTTGTTGCAGCAGATGGGACAAAGAAAACAAGAATGTGCAAGGGATGTGGTGGGATACAATGGCCAGCAAACATGGGGGGCCAAATAAAGAAATAGATAAAGACAAAGATTTTCTGATTTTATTTAATTTATTCACTCAACTAAATAATCTCTGAAAACAGAGTGTACTGGCATGAGAATAAAAGAGGGACGCTGAAAGGTTGGAGCGAGTGAGAGGCAGGGGGGAAGGGGAAACAGGTTACACAAGGTCAGCATTCAATGTTTGCACCCACAAGGCAGCAGCTGAGCAGGGAGAGCAGCAGAAGGGGTACAACTCAGAAAGAAAGAAAAAAAAAACATAAAAAGAAGGCACTGAACTCTTACCTTCCTACCCTCAAGGAAGTTGAGAGCTGTACCGATGTTGGCGACCCAGTGGATCCTCTTTAGCTTCTTGCCCTGCTCACATGGCTGGAAGGGAATCACAGAACAATGGAGATGGAAAGAAAGAAACAGAGAGGAGAAGAAATAGATGGTGTGGATAAAATAAAACAATGGTATTGAAAAGAAGATTATTTTAGAAGCTGTTACTTGTATTGTAAGTATTAAATATGGCACATATATACATGAAGTACAGTAAAGACACTCAGCAAATACAAATACAGTAAAACAAAAAGGAATCAAACAATGAAACAGATTAAGATGTAGACAATGTGTAGATTCAGAAATAAAATGAGAAAGACAGCAGTCCAATCAGACCTGTGTTTGACTACAAACAGCCAGATCAATAGGACACAGGCAGCTTAGACCTTAGGCAATATTGGCCAAGTAAAATCCTCAAGCTGTGTGTGTTTTTGTCTGTGTTGTGTGTGTGTGTATTTGTGAACTCTTGTTAATCTGGGCTTTCCTATTCAATTCAAACATCCTAATAAAAGCCAATCAATAAGCATTTCCATGTAATTGCGGCTTGTTTCACATGCCCCGAATTGGGTCTGTAGCTCTTTCAAGATTTGTCAAAAATGTTTATAATGGCAGCACTGACAAGAGCAATTTCTGTTATTTGACCATTCCGCACAGTGCTAAAAATAATCAGCATGATCAAGTGAAAATTTAATCCGGCAAGATCAGAGGGTATGAAGTGTTTGAAGTCTGTGCCAAATCACGTGATGCAGAAATGACCACGAGACTCACCAGTTTCTGTCCAGAGAGGACTTCCAGCAGGGCCAGCAGCATCACACCATCCTTGATGTCTTCAAACAGGTCTGTCACCACCAGAGGCGGGACATGCTATGTGGGAAAACAAATATGGATCTTATTGTAATTTTACTTTTGTTAAAAAAAGAAAGAAAGAAAAAAGAACAAAAAGAAAAACATGAGTAATGCTAGGAAATATGTAAATGATGTCCAGTGCAGTCATGAATGGAGGGATAAAATTCAGTTATGACTTCTAATATTTAAAGATGGAGGGTCTATGATTTTGATGAGGTAAAATTCAAAACTGCAATTGTTCCAGAAACACATCTAGAGAAATTCCTGAATAAGTAACTGGAGGTTCACTTTAGCAAAAGTAGTTACATAAATTCACTGTTTATATAAACATGGAAAGCCATTAACTCAAACAAAGCTTTCTCAGTTTTCCTGGAATGCAAAGCCCTGGGATTTGTGTCTTAATAGCTCTTGCAATGTACATGAAACTTTTTTTTTTAAACATTATCCTTCTCTAAGCAGCACAGCGCATAAATAAACTACAATGCAATAAATATATTACACTGTAAGACCTTAATTTAAACTTGTGAAACATGGATAAAGGAAATCCTCGTAAAAAAAAAAAAAAAAAGTACTTAAAGCACTAAAAGAGTTTGGCGGTGCCATGTATGAGTGACAGCTACAGTCAGCCATAAGCAGAGGCTCAGCAGGCTCTGAATGGGGTCTTCAAATCCGAAAATATGCTGATGATTTCAAACTGTATCCTTCTCACCGACTTCATCCCTGACCTGACACAGACTTCCAGACTCTGGAAATCCACATATCTCTGTTTCTCGCCGACGCCACATCAAGGATTTCTCTTAAAGCACAGTCACATGCTGGGGCTGAGGAGAGGTTTAGAGGGGGGGGGCATTCAGACGAGAGAGCCATTCACAGGGAGATTAGCGGCAAACGGAGTGAGTGAGAAAGAGAGAAGAGAGGAAAGGAAAGGCGGAAGCTGGGATGTGTGCACATGTGTGTCTGTGTTAGCACGTGCAAATGGAGAGTGTGTGTGGAGAGAGAGAGAGAGAAAAATACACAACCCCCAGCACAGTTGATACGAGAGAGGGCTATAATTGAGTAGAAAGAGTGGCAGCGAGAAAGATGATAGAAGGCAGAGAGTGAAGGGGACCCTAACCTCGCGTCTTTCAAAATTAATTAGCAAATACACTAGCTCTTCTCGCTAATTCCTCTTCTAATGTTATTTCATGGCTTTGGATATTAGAATATTCAGACAGCACTCGTGCCCCTATCCTAAAGTGACAGAGGAAACACTTACAACTACCCCTTCAAAGGGATAAATTATACCACGAGCTAATTGAAGTTAAATTTACCTATTTGTTCATTATAATCCCAAAGCTAATGAGGAAATTTCTGACTAATTACAAAATAAGAAAGTAATATCCATTTCCTCTGCTCAGCCACATGAGCTAAAAAAAAAAATAAATCAAGGGCTTAATGAGCTAATTACTTATGAGTGTCTGGGCCATAATTGATTGTGAGCAAAGGAGTTTCAGGATGTTCGTCTGTCTGTGCTCTCATGTTATTCCCCTGGTACACTTGACTCAGTGGATTCCAAAAGATCAACAGCATGAAAGATAGAGGGAGGGGCAGAAACAAAGAGCAGTCTGAAGGGTTTCATTTTGAATTGCAATACCTCCAGTTTGAAGGAACAATTGATACTAGATACCTATTGTCCAAAACCTTTGAAGAGCATTATCTGCAAGTAAAAGCAACAATGTCTATTACTTTAACTTTCAGATTCACAGCAAAACTACATGGGAAATCAGGCAATCGCCACAGTCATTACAATTCATCCTGACAGGACCATGATTGTGTATGCCAGATATTTCAGTCCGCACCAAAGGAGAGGACTAACTGATAAACTGACATTACCATGCAAAAGACACTGTCACCCACTGCACCACAACGAAATAACAGGAAAACAAAGAGGACACAATCGTACTTGGCAGGTTAAAACTAACAAATTAAGAAAAACACCCTAACAGCTCAGTTGGTGAAGGCGCATACCATGTGCTACTGGGTTTGAATTTGCTGTGCATGGTGTATGTCATCCACTCAATCCTCCTCTTCCCCCGCCACAAAAAGAAGCGGTAGGGGGAGCAGGGAAGTAAACAGTGAAAGAGGAGCGGGGAGCTTCACTGTACTGCTGCTGTAATCTCTGAGAACACTTGGTTCACTGATTACTGCACTAAAGCTGTTTGCCTTGAAAACGCCTGAGAGACGATGAGACCTCTGCCGCTCACACCGGCCACTTCGTAATTAAGCTTTAACCTTCTCAGAAAGGATTTGTCAAAATGGAAACTTGGGGTCCGCTCACTGAGTCCCCCCACCCCCTCTTCACTTGTCACTCCACTGCCAGTTGCAACTTGAAAGCCTGATATTTACTTGAAAACCATAAATGTGCCTCTCTAGGCAAAATTTAGAGGCAAGCAATACTGTAATAAAATATACGTAATTACAGGGTTCAAACAACGTCGACCTCAATTTAAACGAAAGAAAGGACCTGCAAAAAGTACTGCCCTGCTGTTCTCTTACAGTTTATACCTTTGGTCTTTAACTGACGTAATCTGGTGAACTTCTCAGAGTAATGAGAGCCATTAATCTTCTGTATAAATTACCAGCTCCAATACGTCCTCCCTTATAGAAACTCTTCTTCAGAGCTCATAAGACTTCTTTTGTTATACCTGTGGAGTGGAAAAGTAAGGGGGAGGGGAGAGATAGTGAAAGGAAAGCTCTTGCCATGTCTCAACTCACCTAACGATTAATCACATACCTTTAGGCGCTGTATTAAAGACCTGTGATAACTGGAGTGGCCTAATCATCTGCATAGCCAAGGGCATGATCTATCCCTCTGAGAGCAAAGCTAAACCAACTGTTAAAGCTTCTTCCCTCTCTCCATCTGTCTGTCTGCCTCACTCTCACATTTTTTTTTTTTGCCTAATGTTTCTTTGTAGAGTATTTAGAAATGTGAGATAAGTCCACAAAATACCATTTTATCTCTATAGAATGACATCTTCAAGAAATGCACCTCCTTATTACAACAGATCCTCCTCACCAGCTGAAAGGACTTTTGCCCCCTATTCATCAAAAAGCTCTCCGCCGTAACTACTAAGACATTTTTGAAGACAAATATGGGCCAATCAGTGTCACTATGGCAACGTCAGGCATCAGGTGAAAGGGTAAGCAGTTTCATGATGGGCGAGGAGGAGGAGAGCAACTAATTTGATCAAGTAAGAAGAGAGAGAAGCGTGGGGAACAAACATGGTTATCTCTCTGATGGAACTGTGATGGTATCGCTAATCTATTGATTAGGTGAACCGGTTAATTAAAGGGAATTTAAATGCAATTTCCAGGATCTTTGTCAGACCAGTTTATTTCTGTTTTCGCTGCATCAGTTGGGCTTTAGTTTCAGGACTGCTGGTCCTCCACAATGTTATTACACAGTTAACAGAATAGTGAGACATGTGAGTAGTATGCTTTATTTTGTTTTTTGCTCAGTTAGATGAAAAGATCAATACCACTATCTTGTCTGTACAGGAAATGTGTAACTGTAAGCAGAAGTTAGCATAGCAGCAAATAAACGTTGAGCATTTTAATCCAGATTTTTGGAATCTCTGAATCCTCATCGTCTTTCCCAAAGCACTCAAACCCCAGCATCTTCAATCACCATGAAATAGCAAAAAGACCACAGACCTATTCAATTGTGTTGGAATGATTTAATAAATAAACTATGTGCTTATCTTATATGTTATTAAAAATTTAAAGCATTTAAATATTGGGCTGTGTGTTATTTTCTGCTGGCATGGTCCTGAGACGTGATATTTAATATTACGTCATGGTTTATTCCCTTCAGAGTGCTTTTCAAATGAATTTTCTGCTCCATGTCACTGCGGTTCAAGGCCTCCACAGCTGTCATAATCTAATAGGAAACCTTGAGAGGAGCGTCGCAGATTGAAATAACACTTAATTGTGTTGCACCGTGCCATATTTACCTTGTCCACCTATTTCTGACACACTATTTGAGCAGTAATGGGTTAAATTGAGGAGCCTAATGTAGTATAATACAATAATTACACGCATACGATGGCCCCTCAGCATGCGGCTGCATCAAGTCTTTAGTGTAAGTTACAAATAGACTGTTGTCCAAGCTCTTTGAGGAGGCAAATGAAGGGCCGTCTTCAACTAAAAACTCTTATCCTGAACAATCTAAATTGGCCCATATCGAGATAGAGAGCTCACAGGTTTACTAAGACTTAAATTACTGACGGTAGCTTGCAGAAAAAAAAGATTTATTGTGTATTAAATGCTGTAATTTGAAAATGATAATTAGGGTAAGGGTAAATCCTTGCTACAAGCAATACGAGATTGGAGGAATAGAAAGGAACACGAAAGGCATGCAGGCAAGAATGACTGTGTGTGTGTGGTCTTAGCTGGCACAGTCAGTCCCATGACCAGCTCTACAGTGTGTTTTGGAAATGGAGCAAATGTCACGGCGAGCACTGTGGATGGAGTCTAGGAGAGCAAAGTGATTCAAAGAGGAAAAGCAATGAGATGGGGAAGTTTTCAGTCCGCAAACACCAGCACCACTGTTTGTATAGACAAACAACACAATGCTGGCAGTAGCAGTGGGAATCAACCAGACTCTCTTACCTTTGCCAAGTGGGAATTGATCCATTTCGTGAATGTCCTTTTCTGCACCGCCTCCTGCTCATCTGTAAATCAGAGCCCAGAGCGTCACTATCAGTCACATGCAATAATAAACAAAGAGGGGATTAAAACACAATCTTGCCATTGTCTATTGTTTTGAGAGTTGATTGTGTTTGCAGGGCTGCACAGTGACTCAAATTAACTTTGATTTTATTACTTTCTGTCTAAAGTGTCTGAACACAGTCAAACCAAATCAAACCTTACACTGATGTAGTAAGAGAATGCATTTGACATTTAAAGATGGCATTTTCACTTGCTGGACTCCTCTAAATGTGGACAGAAAATCCTGCTCTCAAAAATGCCCTTTAGATAATATAAGGGCAGTGGTTCTTCCTATGCGATGACATGTACCTCTGCTATGGTCTATAAGAGGCTTTTATTCATTTATGACCACAGTTTAAGCATGCAATCTGTTGCTACAATACCATTCAGTGCAGTGATCATGCCACATAAAGCCAAACTTACTCTAAATGTACTGATTTACCTATATATAGGGAAGGACATTCTTTGTGGTGGCAAAAGCAATAAAGCCCATTTAACAAACACACAATCAATATCAGAGATATCTGCTGACGATGTCCCCTAAAAAGCCACTTAAATTAAATGAAACAAGACATAAATCAGGCCTTGTCTTTCAAATGTGCTCAGGCAAAAGTATATACATATAAACACTTGTGCATACACTTGTATGCTCTGCAGCCTTTTTAGAACCAACCCATGCTTTCCTGCTGTACTTTATCTTTCCTGATCCCTTTCACTGTTGCTTCTGCAATGGTTACATCTGTAATCAGCAAATTCATGTGCAACTGTCACCCATATTCCATTATAATGTACACAACACTGATGTATAGTCTACCTGGGACTCTAAAGAGCCAATCATGTTCAGTGACTGGCACATGTGACAATGTTTTTTTTTTCTTGTCCCCGTCTGCGCCACAGAGCAATATCCTTGAGATAAGCATGTTATCAGTGAGAGAGGACGTCTGACACAGTGCTTTCCTCTACCTTAATGAAATATGCTGACGGTTTGATTACACTCAAGTTGGTTAGTGTGTCACCGGGTACTGTGGGCAGATGTGAACAGTAGGGGGGGGTGTGTATCAGAGAGGTGGTGGTGCTGTGGGGGAGTTTCATTCATACATAATGCAGATAAATTCACGCATAGTCATACGTGCCACTGAGCTGGTCCCCATCTATGAATTAATCTTCTGATTGGGTCCAGGAGTAATCAAATATTGATGGGCGCTAATGTTGGATGAGAATGAGAAAGACTTAGCCCTCTGCATCCTACAGCAGGAACATGTGTGACGGAGAACATGTCTGCACGTACGTGGTGCCAGCCCCTCCGTCTCAGGGACGAGGTGACTTTGAACTCTGCGCACACACAGTCCCACTTAAGCACACGCACACACACACGCTCACATTCTTTCAATATCACAAAGGGAAACAGCCGTCCTCAGCAACCAAGCCTTGCAGCAGCATTTTAACACACTTGATTACCTTCTCGGCTAATGTTGGCCTGTATCATCATTAGTTTCATCCGCAGCCCCTGAGTTCCCGCTTTGGCCCCCCACAGTGAGGATGACCTTAATAAAATATCATTAAAATTTAGTTGTCTCAGAGGCTGCGTCTACTGACAAACTGTGACAAGACTGGCTCAAAAACAGACAGAAAAGGAAGGAAGTGCAAACACAAACTCAAACTCAAACAAGCTGTAAAGCTGTAAAGCAACCATTCTAAACATTTTCTTATTTTCCCACAGATTAGACAGATAATGTGACAAGAAACAAATCCAAAGAAATATTATGTTAATGCACAGTATCTTCCAGTGTAATCTAATCTATCAGACAGTGGGACAGTCAGTGAAGCAGGCAGACAGAATGTTGAATGCACTTTATCAAAATACAGAGGAGAAGGCAGGCATACAGCCACGGGGTCAAACACAGAGATAAGAAATCAAACATTTTGACAGTCTGCCCACTGTGCTGTAAAACATGCAGTGAGCTTCTACTTCTCTGCTGGGTAAACGCTTGCTTCACCTGCTGTAGGCTCAGAGCTCAGCGACCTCCACACACAGACAGACACACACACACACACACTCTGCCAAGGTGGAAACGCCCCCTTTAAATGTCGGCACATTTTGCTTAAAACACCCACGGTCCAAAAAAAAAAAAAAAAATCTGCCCTGCAGGGAACACTTGAGGGAAATTGCACTGCAAAATGCACACACTCACATACATTAGGCACGTACAGTCCATACTGCAGTACCACCCTAAATCTCTCTCACACACACACACACACACACACACGCACACACACACGCAGCATAACCTTCCACACATGCAGAATTACACACACACTATTTACTTTCCTTCTTTTTCTCACACTCTGTATCTCAGTAGGGGGCACACAGCCAGACACACACACTGTTCCACTTACCACGGAGGTAGTGGTAGAACCCCGTCACCAGGTTGAGGGATGTGTTCTTTTTTGGGGAGGCTTCACCCCCTGCTCGTCGCTCCATCTTGTACCCCAGACTACGCCTCGATTCCCGCCTGTTTTCATGGGGACGTTGAGAGGACATCCACGACAACCTCCAGGAGAGGCTACACTTGCCCTTGCTCCTGCCCTTGCTGTCTCCCCCCCCCCCCCCCCTTTTTTGGGGAGCTGTCTTTAAAGAGCTCCCTGGAGCCCTGGACCTCCTGAGATGACAGTGGTGGAACTGTTGCTCTGAGGCAAAGCAGGCAGGAAGGTTTCACCCTCCCGTTCTCCTCTCTTCTCTTACGTCTTGCTGTCCTCTGTCCTGTCCTGCAGTAACAGGCTGCACACTCAGTCAGACTCAGTGTTTTTTCCTGCCTGTTAAGCAGCTTGGGAGTGTGATGTGAGTGTACGCGTGATGCAAAGACTGTTTGTGTGGTTGTGTGTGTGTGTGTGTGAGTGAGAGCAGCGCAGTGCCGGCTTGCTTCAGCATCAATCTTTCTTGCTTAGTCCCTTTCTCCCTCTCTCTCTCTCCCTCTCTCTCCCTTTTTCTCTCACACACCCTCTACCTCGGTCTTTCCCTCCCACGTTCTCTCTCTCTCGCACTCTCTCGCTCTCTCTTAATTTCTCACTGTAGGCTGCGGGAACAATCCACTTCCCTCCACTGGCCAGCCAATCAGAGTGTGTGGGAATAAGTGATGTCACAGCAGCCCCGTCCTGATGTGGAGAGTGAGAAGAGCGAGGTGGTGATGGTGGGTGGGTTGAAGGGGACCGTTTAGCAGGTTAAGAGGGGAGGAACTGAGAGCTCTACTCTGACAGCATCACACACACCCAAGACACACACACACTCAAACGCAGCACCGGGACAGACGTGCAGGAATTCCCTATGTGCTGCTGGCACTCTAATACCCCACCTCTCTCTGTCTCTCATCCACACAGATACCATGCGGCGCTCTGAGGCTTGCAGCTTTCTACTCTATAGAGCCTGCAGGGGAGCAGACTATCACTGGCAGTCGTCCTGTCTGATCTGCTACTGTACTCTCTTCAAAAAGGATCCTCTTTCATCTCAACCAGTTTCATACAGTACATCTGTCTGTTTGTTTTCTCCAGGGGAGGGAGCACTGAATAGAACAGAATACAATGGAAGTGAATACAATACCTGAGGTGAGGCTTTGGATGTCATACGGCATGTGATCTACACAGTATATGCAGCAAGATCTGAGTTTTAAGTGTCTACAGATAATATAGGCAAGTCCAGAACAAAGAAAACAGCTTTAAGTGTGTTTAACCTATTTTCATTTTGATCTTGTGATCTATTTTGCCGTGGAAATTGCACTACTGCTTGTAAAACTTCACCGTGAATGAATAGCCAGAAAACAAACAACACTGAAGACAATGGCAATATTGTTCGTCCAACTATTATGAATTTAGTATCCAAAGAGACACTAGTAAGAGCGACTATTGCTGATACCAGGAACTGGATCAGAATCAAACCTGTTTTACAGGGCCAAAAACAGATATCCCCCTCCACTGCTGCAGTGAAATTAGAGCAGAAAATAGTAGTGTTCCAGTACGTTGACCCCCTCTTCTTTTCACTGTCTGGTTTATATCTCTATTTCTATCTGACCTATGCTCTCTTTTATTCAGTCTGTCTGGCAATATCAAAAGCACTGGACCCTTCTTTGAAACCATATTCAGAGAGTGTCCTGGAAAGCAATATTCATGCAGAATAGCGTGGTAGGTCTTATATCAGCCTTAAAGATGAAAGGACCATTCATCATTTGTGTGATTTTCTCTTTTGTTCTTTGGGTTCCCCCCATAAGGGATTTTAATTATGAAAGTCATCAATAACCGATGGCAGCTGTCATCCGCTATCTGCTGATAATCACGCTGCTGACACTCCTCCCTTTAGCAGCCCTGAAACTGGCCGTTATGGTGCCATCATGAGCCTATTCCACGGACCTGTCTTTGAAACGACTATCTGTTAGCATCCGTTTTATGTTTATGTATATACAGCACAGTTACTGTGAATGTGCCTGTGTGTGTGTATGCTTGTGCAGGCATTATTGATGGACTGAGAGTGTGAGTTCAAAGAAATATTCATGCGGTGCTGTGTTTTCTATTTACATATACATTGCCTTTACTTGAGCACTCTAGACTACAAAAACGCTATTTTTCAACAGTGGATTGCAGAATCCAGTGAGACGTTCTCACTGCACATGCTCACAATCACTACTCAATAATATTACTGCAAATAAAGAAAATCCTTTGGCCTTTACTGTACTCCAGCCAGACAGAAAGCCAAAAATCTATTGTTTTTTAACATACTGCTGTTTGTGCAGAACTACTCGGCCCACAGATTGCCAATGATGTAAATAATGGAACAGACTATATTGACTGATGAGCCCATGCACATTTTTTTTTCAAGTTACACCAGTTTGTCTGCAAAGTTAAATGTGTTAGTTACACTTCAGCTCAAACGTGTGAAGGAACTATCCAAGGTGCTGAATGTGTCACTGACAATCCTTTTAGCCTGTCAGTTTAATACAGTACATCAACAATGAAGCAACAGAAAATAAAGACCAATCAAAGCTATGGAGGAAGTCCAAATAGTGTATTAAAATACAATATTTTTGTTTTTGTTGGTATGTTTCAGATAATTCTGCCAGTTAGCAGCCGTAAATCAGACAGTGAGAAAAGCTGAACTTCCCTGGAGAGCTAAACTGTTTAGAAAAACAACCCCGGGACAAAATCAAAACAAGATGGTGAGGATTCATGGGACTTATTAGGCTTCACCATGGGAGTTGAAAGAAATGGAGGGCGAGCAGGTGCGTACACACACACACACACAGACACACACAGAATACAAGAAGTTGAATGGAGACAATCATTTTCACGTTTACTCTATGTGCGAGAATAAACCAATAGACTCCTTTAGGCTGCAGACCTCAGGAGTGTTCCAGTCTGTCCAAGGGAGAAAGGAGGGGGGTGGGGGGTTAAAACAGACTGAACCTCAGCTGGTCTGGATCCCTAATGGAGCTCCTGGCAGCCCTACAAAACACCCGATCCCTCTCTGAGGTTGTGGAGGTTGGACGTGGGTCAGCGCCCGGCGCTCACACAGGTATGTCTGAGGGGCGCAAGGCTTCGTGAGGAGAGGAGGAACGGCCTCTTTTCAGCCATTAAAGGAAAAACAAACAGTCTCCTGGTGGGTGGAATAACGCTGCTTCTGCTCATATCATAATCTATTCACCCTACGGATATTTGGGTTTGCTTACTGAGCAGCCAAGACTTCTTATTTAGTTTTATGAGAAGAGTACAGAGGCACAGCGCCGCCTGGTGGATAAGAAAAGCTTTACATATGTGAAGTTCACTTTTTAAGTGTCTGATCTAATGAAGTACTGTACAGAGACCGAAGAAGACAAGATGAGACCAAGCAAGACAGGACATGTCAGGACAGTAAAAATGAACAAGCTCAGCATTAGCTCAGCTTTTAAACTGCAGTCTCCCTGATGACCCTGCTCTGCACTTGAGCATCTCTGATCTCTCTTAATCTATTAATGACTCCACAACTCACCAGCTGTGATTATGGCCGGTCAGATATGGACAGGCAATCCTCCCACACACTGCACAAGGTTACACACTCTGCTGTCAAGTATTAATTTAGTAATGCATTAATTCAATTATATCATCTTAATGTTATTCAAGCTGATGGATATTTAAATTCAAAGAACAGGACCGTACCAAGATGGTACGAATTGCACAAGCAAGAGTCGGAGGCAGTGTTGATACCATGCTGGTATTCAGGAGCCCTTTTTTAGGTTTCTCTAACCATAATGCATCTTCTTCTGCAGCGCAACATTAATGGAACATGTCTGTTAAAGCTATCATGTACTAAATGGATGGCTTTGTTGTGCAACGTGGAGGTAGCTTGTAATTGCTCCATACTCTCACACACACACATACAAACACAAGCACACAGCCAACACATGCACACACACACATCCACTGACACACAAAGTAATTTAACAGGTTTCGGTGGCTTTTCTGCCCCTCTACTCCACCCAATAGCTTCTTTATCCACTTCCTGATTCCAGCTCTTCTCTTTCACCCCAACAATTCCTAATTTAAAAAACCCCTCTCTGCATTTCCACCGGAGTACTTTAGCCCTAACACTCAATAACACCCTCTATCACACCCTCGGCATATCCACTCAACCCTCGCATGCCCATTCAGCCTCTCCATTCGCCATCCCACTTCATTTGCAGCACATTTTTTCCAGTCCCAACATAAGTGCTGAGACGGAAGTCCAAATGCCAGCCCATTAGCATAGCTAATTACATTTCAGTAATAATGACACCACATTAAAGAGAGTAAGAAGGGGGGAACAAGTCAAAGTGATTATCAAAACAACCCCTTTCCTCTTTCAAGCACCATCACTGCCTTTTCAGTAGCAGATGTGCCGAGAAGGCACTTTGTCGTCGACAAAAATGTCCAAATATCACAGTGTTCATTAAAGCCAGGCCACTGATACAGTAATTTCAGCAATTTCAGCACCTGCAGTACTGACATACACATTCACACACACATTCACACACACACACGTGTGCACACACACAAAAAGAAATGAAGCAGATGAGGATGCCAATGAATTAAACTGAAAAAAGTAAAGGTAGTTACAATTTTGTGACAAAATTTTAATAAATATTGTAATTTGAATTTTTAATTTCCTTCATTTCTGACAGAGATGCTGCAGGAAATCAAATACTATCCTGTGGCAAATCAGTGTTTCATTTCACCTTACTGGATCTGAGCTACAATCTTCTTCCTACCTTTCAAGAGCTCCTTTGGGGAATACATTCAGCTGAGGGAAACCAGATTTTAACACCATACACAAAGAGACTGAACATGCAGCTGATCCAATGCATCTATTCCACTGGCACCAGGGGTCATATCAAAACACCATTCAGTGCCACTAAGAGTATTAGAAAGACTCAATTTGGCTTTGAAAAAATATTTTCAGCTTGATGTTTTTCTGCTGCTCTCTCCATGAATGCGTGCGTGATGATTTTGTGTGTGAGTGGGAGTGCAGGAGTGGGTCAGACAGTCTAAGCTCTTTATCCAGGTTCAGTGGCCCGCCACACATTACAGGGATGAGTAAAGTGAAAGGACTGGCGTCAGCACACTAAATAAATCACTGTGGCCAGAGCAGAAAATTCAGTTATAAGTCTCGTCTTTGCTGTGAAATAAAAACACTGACTGGAACGGAGCCAAAATCGGATACAAAATCTTGTTGCACACAGCCACTTGTGTGTTTTTACTGTATGCTCATCCAGCTGGGGCCATTTCCTGTTGTTATTGAAAGTGAATCTAAACTAATTCTTTTTGCAGCCCACAGATGTATGCCGTTTGTTTTACTCATCAACCACCTGTCCAGTTAGTTATGCCATTCTGTTGAGATACTATTCATTTCCTCCATATTTCCTGAACATCACCTGAATGTACCACTCTTTCTCACTGAACATTCTTGAATTATTAAAAGCAGGAAGGCAGGGCTTTGTTATGTCAGGTGGCAGGTTGTGTTTGTGTCTGGAGCGGGAAGCCTCAGAGCGAGAAAGGCCCCTGTGGGACAGATGTCAGCATACAACACAACAGGAAATAACATTTCATAGATACAGCACTTATGTTGCTTTGATTTTCTCTGAACATAAATGAAAAGGGATGATGGGCCCCCTCCCTACAGGAACATGGTGACATGGCTATTGAATCCAGGAGTAAGCAATGACAGTACATGAGTAAACTGTTGAGAAAGTGCCTACTTCTCCATAGATATCTACAAGATGAACTGGATTTTATAAAAAGGATAGCCAAAACGAGCGATGAACGGTTCAGATGAACTCAAGTGTACTTTCAATTGTCACAACTAGGGCAAGGACTTGGACCCAAACGCATGACCCCACAGACGTAATCAAAAATAATGTTTTTTAATCTAACTCTAAGTAGCAAAATAAGGATCACCCACAAAGGGGAAAAGGTCACAAAAACAAAAATACAAATCGTGAACACAAAATCACTTTCAGCGAGGAGAAAGACTGAACAAGGAGCAAAGTGACAAATAAATACACAACCTGACTGGGGACACGATGACGAGAGGCAAGATGAGAAACAAGGCAAAACACATGAGATATCAGCAAGAGACAAAAACGAACTGACAAGAACACAGGGAAACGACGGGACTTAAATACACAAGGCAATGGGCAACAGGTGAAACCAATTAGGGCGGGGCAGACAATCACAAAGGTGGGAAACAAGACAAAGACAGGAAGTAGAACAAGACAAGATACACAAGGGCAATGATTTCAAAATAAAACAGGAACTATAAACAAAACAAACTAAACAAGACTCTGAAAATGTCCACAAAAGAGTTCCAAACATAACAAAAAGGGTTCAGAAAAAAGCCCCCTTAGGGGCTAGTCATGACATCAATGTTCTTTTCTGTAAGACAGATAATTGGAAAATACCTACAACTTTGGTAAACCCAACCAATCTGGTGCTCCAAGCAGATTAAATAAAAACTGGGAATTGCCTATTTCACTCCTAACTTGGGCATGGTGAAATCATCACATTGTCTGGCCACCTGACCTCTCAGAGTTCAGGGCATCACAATCTGACCTCCATTTAAAAACCCTTCAAGTGCTAAATGGACCGCCAGAGGCAGAATTTTCCACAATCCAATCACATTGTGACAGGTGAAAAAGAAAAAGGACAGAGGTGTCTGTGGGTGAAAGATAAGAGAATGCATGAGAATCACAGTATAGGCCGAATGTGTCTTGAGGTCACAAGCTCAGGTGTCAGGATTTTATCTGTGAGGACATTGTTGTGTACGTCCATCAAAACTATCTGATGCCTCAATCTGACAGAAAGAGATCGTACAGAAAGGCTGAAGGAACAGTATCATAAAATCAGTGTGGCTTAAAGCTCTACATGAATGTAATGGTCCATAAACGGTCACTGGAACCTTGTTTTGCAGAATCCTGTAAATACTGCTTTCATTACATCTATAAAAGAGTCTTGTTCCATTAAATGCTGCTTGTGTTGCATAACATTTAGTCAGTCTGCCTTGTGAAGTTGAGCTAAAACAACAGACATCCAATTTGGCAGAAGCACTTACACAGAAATGCCAAAAAGAAGTGTAATTTCTTCAGATTTAAAAAAAAAAACCCAAAGGCTGAACTAATGCTGGAACACAGGTTGACCTTCATGAAAGTGTGATCTTTCAAAGAGGGTTTAGAGTAGATGACGGCTTGCCTACACTCCATATTGTCTGGGTGGGATCCCCAGTGACCTAATCTTGTGATATGTCACTCAAACCCTCACTGACTGACAGGTTGAAAGAGATTATAATCTGATCTGCAATAGAAACTGTCACTGAGAAAGTAACGTGGACTAAACACAAACACACGAAAGTCGACAGACACACACACACACACATTTTATCAAACATAATGTTGTGTTACAGGAGCAGAAGCTGAACCAGACATGGCCAATAAGCCCACAGGGCAAAATAAGCCTGCGCTGGCTGTCATGCGACTGCCGCTATGGCAACGAATCATAAACACAATCTGGAAAGACAAGGAGAAGAAAGAGCAGAATAAATAACAACTCATGCTGCAGCTCTATCCCACACTGACCCTTCTGCCACAGTTCTGAGGCTACAGCAGAGTAATGGCGTCTGGCAGCCCTGAAGACTTGCTCTGGGTCTGTTTAACCACTCAGCTAAACTGCTGACTCCCAGTGGTGTGATAGTGGGGGAAAAAAGATGCATCACAGCTATTTTTAACACCAAGTGTTTGTTTCGGTGTCTGTGTGCGAGTGTGGGCGCATGTGTGTGTGAAACCTGTGGTATCCAGAGCCGCAGACGATAAATGGTGGTGTCAGAACTAAACAGGAGGCTGGCATGGCTCAAGGTGACCGTCTGCTTCGGCCTTCCTTGGCTGCGGCCGAACCATAATGTCGCCCCTGGCAGCAGGATGTCACCCTGGCCCTGTGCCAACCTGAGGATCTGTGCCAGTCCCACTAGCAATCAGGAGCTTAAAAACTAGTGTGTTTCTCCCCCCTGCTCGCCCAGTCTGATTTTCTTGCTTTTCCTGCTGCCTCTCTCATCCCTTTTTCATCAATCCAGTGCTCTCAGTGTGGCACTCATGTCTTCCAGATGTGCTGACCTTGCCCTTTAGCCTCTCCTCCACAATCCTTTTTCCTGCTCAGCATCCTCCTTGACCAAAATAACATTAGCGGAGGCTTATAAAATTAAACTACACTGCATATTTCCCTAAATGTAGTCCCTCTGCTCTGCACAACACAATCCCCAAAGCCTGAACTGACTGAGAAATTTAATCTGTGGCTATTTCCTTCTGTATTATCTGATCATAAACAAATTGCCGGTACAGGATTACACACAGCCTACGCATAGAAAACTCAAGCAGGTCCTCCCAACACAATGAGACTTAGCAAACCTGTCTGCTTGATAGGCTAGCAGACGGTAAAACCCAGAGGCGTAGGTGGGAATGTATGCCTCTGCCGCCTACGATGGAGAAAACAGGTGAGAAATTGAAATAGGAAAAACAGTGCATCGCTTTTCTCCTTAATGAGAGACAACAAACAGGCAAATTCCACAGCATATGGAGGAGTTCAGGCTGGGAGGTGTTCAAAGCGGGCTCGCCGTTCTCTGCCATATGGTGTCACTAATTGCTGTTTTTTCACTGCGACAGAGAGGTACACCAAAAGAGATGGTTGAAGGGAGAAAAACACAGACCCGAAACTGGGGCAAAACTTTTGATTGTTTTGATGTTTCATTGAGCAGTTACTAACAGCGTCCAAATTGAGTCTGCAGGGAGTAGAGTTCATTTCATGGTATCTGGTGATTTGTGGAACGTGGCTAATTTGAGAACATTGTCCTCTCTTGAGGGGAGGAGTAAATATGTTAATCTAATCAGGCTTTAAAAGACATACAAATAGTAGAATTTTACCTATGTCTGACTCTCAGGTGGTAAGAAATTGTTTTGCTACGAAGTCTTCCCCCAAAACAAATGAACATAAACACATAAATATAACACATTTCTGTACAATTACGCCACTCGAGAGGCACGATTACTGCAACCCTCAGAAATGAAAAGCAAGCCTCCCGGAACAAAGGTAACATTCATTTCATTTAGAGCTGTCATTTGGGACCAGGCTTGTGACTACCTATAGAAACACCGCATGACACCAAAGACAAGGAACACATGCTTGTTATGTTATGTCCCACTTATGCTATGAGCCATTTCATCTTCAGACTAATGAAAACATAAAAGTGTTCCTCTTTGATTCTTACAAAACATCTTGACAATAATCATCACAGGTCCAGCTCGCATCTCCCAGGAGATGGACGGCAACCAGGACACATCAAATAAAATGTCACGTCAAATTAGATTCCATGTGCCCCCTGTAAATAAGCTAATGTGATCATGTACTCAGAGGAGAACATACATAGCACAAAGAGTGACACGTGAAAAAAAACTGTAACTGATGCACAAGCAAATCCATTCACACCACAGGCAGCATGTCAGACTCATGTGTCTGTGTGATTAGGACACACACGTGGCTATGCTCAAGCAATATTATTCCCACAAACCCTCAATCTATCCATCGGTATGGATAACCACAGCAACAAGGTTTGTCTTATCTGAAATGCTTGCATGCCATGAGGTATCAGCAATAAAGCAACTGTTGGTAAAGGGGCTATTTGGTGTAATTAGATAAAGGTTTCACCAGTCAGTGTATAGACACGCCCAACTGCACGGTCAATCAGAAGAGTATTATTGGAACAAGCCACACTTGAGGAAAAACTGCATTGTTTACAGCTCATGTTATTTTGTGCCTTGGAGTGTTAAATGTGACTCGTGAATGTAGCTACAAGCGGTGGACTCTCTTGTGGCTTAATTTGTAAAAATATCCGGGAAACACCAAAGTTCTCTGGTGTAAATAAAATATCATACATCTCCCCAAAACAGGGATGTCTCCCTGACGATGATTGGGTTTTTGAATAAGATGCTGCACCCTAAAATTGGACAAATTGTTTAATTCTCGCTGAATATGTATCTGCGTCATTCTGCCTTCACGCTGGAGAGACAGCCTGAGGGGAAGCTTCTAAAATTAGACCATTCACAGTGCAATCGGGATTCAAAGTGTGCACCCACACCTGCACAGACTGATGCAGAGGAGCCACGTGGCTGGTGATGCTGTTCTCAGCTTTCACAGAAACTGCCACCTCAGAAGCCACACAGGGAGCAGCCATATTGGATTTCAGCTCCGGTGTCACCTGACTTTCCTGCTACTCTGTGTAATCAATCTGATCCTGTCAGTATGGGATGTGAGATTTTGCCACACAGAGATGCACTGTTTTACACTAGGGCTTGTATAAGAGTTACAGAGCAAGAACAACACACCCGCATTATTTGACTTCTAGGAAGGGAAAAATACTGATTAAATGCTGATATCTGTAACAAATAGAGTGTTCAAACTAAAGAAAAGTTAGAGCAGAGGTGAGATAAGATAAGAAAGCCAGAACTGCTTATTTTTATGCGCCAAAGGTTAAAAAGAATAAACATCCCCTCTGGAATTCATGCCAGTGTTACAGCGTCATCCAGTTGTATGTACAGTAGGCTGAGTATACGATTGTCCTGCTACTACAGCAGAGTTAAGAGGGAGGAATAGACTTCATCCTGTCAGCTACTCTGGGGATTAGCTTTGCTATTGTCTGCTTCCGTGTCTATCCACACACAGAAACACACACATGCACATATTTGTGCACATGCAAGCTTGTAAGCACAGACACGTACACAGCAAACACACAGCACGCATGTGCACACATAAACACAGACAGTAAATACATACAATAACAACACAATAATACAATCTCTCACACAGCGACTCATTTAATCTCATTTGCTTTGGTTGTTTCTTTCCCGCAAAAAAGAAAAAAGCCTTAATTGTGATGGGACTAAATCTGCATGATTCTATGCACAGACTAACAGCTGCATCCGTCCCTACTTTCAATCAAACTCCACTGAAAGTAAAGCAAACTAAAGCATTGATAGCAGCTGAACGTCAGACAGAGCATAATTGATAACAACCTAAAAATTTCCAGTGCACTTGAGTACTGCATGCTGTGACATTGCATATCCTATTCAGTTATGTCCTTCCCATACCACAAATTTCAAAGCCCTATGAACTTGAATTCCAGCACTCCAGAGATAAGACTCACAGGGTCAGGAGCAGAAAGGAGAACATGCATGTAAGGCGTTTTAACAGTAACAGTAAGTGTCTTTAGCTCACACTGTTTTGCTGTGTCATGCCAAGCACCAGGTCACCTCTAAAAATGCTGCAAACCAATGTGGAGCAGTGTGAATGAGTAAGCATTTTACACCTACCTTGCAGCTTCTGCATCACATTGGCAATATCCCGGGTAGAGTGTCCGTAGTGCCGGGGTGATGCCATGCCGCTGTACTGAGGTCACCAAAGTCACGTCCCAACTCCTGTGCGTCACCCTGGCAGTGCTCTCATTCTCTGATCTGGACTCAGATCGGGTTGCAGTAGTTTTGTGTCTTCACACTGTCTGCAGGATATCAACACGTAATCATGTCCATCTTACTGTGTTTCTCCTCTCAAGTCATCCCTGTTGCAGTAGCAGTCTGCAATCCTCAGACTCAATGAAGCTCCTCCCCCGATGATGATGTAAGTGCATGCTGTTTGTGTATGAGAGCATGCATGTGTGTGGGTGCTGAACATCTCAGAGGTCCCCTCCCTCGCCTGAGCCTTTTACTTCTGCAGACAGGACAGCTTCCTCGTCTGCATGCACTGCCACCTGCTGTCCAATCAAAAGGGATGGCCTTTCCATCTCATTGATACGTCAGGACCAACAGTGGGCTGGGTATCTTCTGATGGTTGCTGCTGCCACTGTAAGAGGAACATGTGTGTTACATCTGTGAGCGTGGAAGAGAAAGTGTTTGCCGGCAAGTGAAAAAGCAAATGAGGGAAGAGGAGAGAACAGAATTAGCAGCAGCAAACCTATGACGGCAAAAATGCATTGTTTACCTGATATAAATACATATATATATATATGTGTGTGTGTGTGTGTGTGTGTGTGTGTGTGTGTGTGTGTGTGTGTGTGTGTGTGAGTATACCTATATTTGTCTTGTTGGATAAATGTAATTACTTACTGGGCTTCTCTGCTTTACAGACACTTCTTTCCTTTCTAATACTTTTTGTGTTTTGTTATTACAGCTTCCTTTTTAATCAGAATGTGCACTATTATACCCACAATTGTAAAAAAAAAAAAATGTGACAACTTGGTGTTCATGAATCCTGTAATGATTAATCTACTGAACTAATGACAATAATGTATTAGAGTATAAAGTAAAATGTAAAAATGTTATTTGAATGTAGTCACCATGGGTGCTCTTATAGAGTCCTGTGGGTTTATCCATTATTCACTGCTTATTGAACAGCTCCAGGATTTATCTCATTACATCACTTTTACAGTCTGCATCTCTGCTGCTCAGGTTCAAGGGGGATTTCTTCCATTTAACAAATCAAATCCTGCACAATATTTTAGAAATAAACTGAGATTCTAAACATAGCGAATCTCTCCTTAAAAATGACTTTTCGAGACATTGTAATTTTGCGCCTCGAAAGAAAAACAGTAATATAAGTGAACAATCAATAATCAAAACACACCCCTGCCAATAAAACTCCACATCCAAGATATAGAAACTCCACAGCAGATCAATGCCACTCTTTGAAATGCAGGAGGGAGGTGTGATGAAGCACTGGGCTCTGAGCACTTATCGCGATGTGTAATCCCATTAGACAAGTCCTTTCATCATCATCTCAGGAGAGCTCTTAAAGGAGCAGAAAGGGGAGCTACACTGCTCTGGACACGGCGTCATTCAATAAAGTGGGAGATAGGGGAATGGGCATGAAAAATGTAACAGTTGATAAATGATCATTGATTGCAGATCCTCTGCTCAATTTTGGTATACAACACTGAATGCATAATGTAGGGCACACTGAATTCAATCAGGTGTGAGTACATATTTGTGCCACCTGCATCTAAGATTAATTTATGGAATGGCTTCATGTTAATAAGATGGCAGCAGTGGGCGCGAGTGACTGAGGGCGATTCTCTGGATTTGGATCTGCAGGAAAACAGGAACAGCCCTCCACAATTGTCCAGAGTCCAGATTTCTAGTTTTCTTTTGTTTTTGTTGTCTAGGCGTCCTTTTGAAGCTCTGCTGTGTACTGTTTGTCAGCTATGACTGAATAAACATGATGTTTACTAGGGGGAAAAAACTCTCAGCTAGCCAAAATGGCAAGAGGGAGGGGTACTGACTGAGATTTTAGGAATTGTTGAACTTGAAAATCTCTCATTCCTAAAAGCAAACTGCTGTGATAATAGGGTATTATGGGCAAAGCTCACTGACAGATAAATTCTATACAACTATATAAGTTCGTCAATAAAAACAACTATGATTGTGGTTATGGCCAATAATATGTGCCATCATCAGGACATAAATAAATATAATACAGGCCTGCCCAATCACAACTGTCACAGCAAAGCCAGGGGTCAAATCAACTACCATGGTAGTTTAACTTCAACCCACTCAGAAACAACAAAATCAGCACATCATCCTAATAAATGTACATTTAAATCTAATCATTTTGTAATAAAGATTTCAGAATCAGCTGTTTGACTTGCCAGTGCGATGAAACGTGGGATTTTGTTGGATTGGCTGGCTCCTCTGCAGCAGGGGCAGACTGCTGATTCCTACATTTCTACGCAGCTCAGCTCAGGGTGACCTCTACCGTCCAGAGCCCCTCAGGACCAAACGCATTCAGCAAAAGAGAGAAGAGATTTTGCTGCAGTAGTAGGAGCAAAGAACAGAGACAAAGCACAAGGGTCAATAGGAAATCTTCCTATAGTGGCCAAACACTTCTCCATTAGAACCCGTTTTCTTATCTAAGCATTGCACTGGTAGAGAACTGGGACCACAACCGCCAGTGTGGTAATCTCTTTCACGCATAGTCAGCAGTTTTCCAAAATCTCATTAGAAAGTTTGTTGTCAACCTGCATGTCAAAATCAACATAATGCTAAAGAGGGAAATAGTGGTCTGCAAGCCAATTGTATATGCTGCAAATGTCTAAATAAGATATTAAATCCAGTACTGACTCAGATTTTTCATAAACAGAGGGAACAAATCATTACAGTTACAAATGATGTCAAATTAATTATACTTGCAGCTCAATGTATATAAAGGTTATAAGACATCAGGAAGGTGAAGAATTTAACCCATTATCACTTTACATTTTTTTCTATGCAAAATATATGACAGGACAGTGGAGTATGTGAAGCTCAGCAAACACACTGTGTTACATACATTTGTATGTTAAATATAAGATGTTATCTTAGTTCATTTATGATTTTTGTGGGAACAATAGAGGTTGACTAGCTGTTTTCTGTCATAAGGACAATTTGACATAGGCTAGTCCACATGCTTAATGGACAGGTTGGGAGCGAACCTGCATATGATGAGATGTGCTGTGAAGTTATGATGGGGTATTACTCCATCTACTGGTCAAGGAGGGAATAGAAGGACCATATAGTGTCTGTCACCCGCTGATGGTTGGCATTATTTTCTACCCACCACAGCCTCATGGAAACATTACAGAGCAGAGTGGCATTAATTTATATACAGAAAAAAAACACACCATAACATATTTCTCTCTCCTCTGACCTCCTATAATATCTTAGTTTGCGTGGTGTTGTCCAACAATAGCAATAGTTACTGCTCAGGAGATTGATATGACATTGATTCATCAGTGCAAGACATTTAGAAACCGCTCACTGTTCTGTATGATTTTTATGACACACCAGTGATATAGTATATCCTTCTTTGTTGCCTACATTCTTGAAATCCTTACAGAAAGCTAATTAAGTTGTTAACATCTGCACACTGTAATTTCCCACCACTCTGCCCAAATGGCATTTTGACAAAGCCATGAACTTTAGCTATAAAGCACAAAGAATTTCTCCTCCACCTGTGATCAGAACAGTCCGTTACCCTCCAGTTACACTAAAACAGGACACAATGGCCACACATACTATTTTGCAGTGTTGTGGGTGTTTGCTGGTTATTTTGGACAGGTTTTACAGCAGAGCCTACAATTAAAGGAAGTTCAAGCTTTGGTTGAGTCATTCTCTCTCTCTCTCTTACTATTTGCCAGTGAGAAGGCTGAACGTAGTCAACATCTTAATATAACACACTCAAAGAGACTTTGTCCAAAAGTCAAATATCCAGTCCTACTAAGTGGATTTATAGGTTGACTTGACTAATGTTAAGGTTCTAATTAAGATGAAGGGTGGCTTATGATAACCTCTGGAGAGTAAAATTCAAAGCTGATGGGGCAAATGGGCTGGTCTACATTAGATACATACCAATAAGACTATTCGCATCCTCCCTTCTGACTGTACTGATGACCTTGCAGATTTGGCTTGGAGTGGATTAAAACAATGCTGAGTGTGGGTTCAAGGCAGAGTAACATGAACAGTTCATTTTCATTCACTGTATCCTGATTTGTCATGGATGGAAAACAAAAGCCTCAAAGTAAAAACTCTTAGTGCATTGAAAGAGTATCTGTTTCTATCTTATCAAACGAAAATGTTTTTATTGGATCTCTCCGACTGAGAAGGGACCAGACGTCCAATGCAGGCACTGCTGACCTGGCAGACACTGTGGAAAGACTGAGCTTACTAACAAAGATGCTGCAAATCAGAACAGGCACATGTCCACATACTCACTCAAAAATGCTCCAGAGTAGCATATTTTTTCGCATCATTACAACTCAGTATTAGAAGCACTTAGGGTATTGCCACCATCAGTTCCAGCTGTGGTTTTTCCTTTAACACCCATTCCAGACCCAGGACCTGTAATTGCTGGTGCAGCTAATGGCAAAACTGTCGCGTGTGGTCTCTGTGGTGGAGAGAAAAAAATATGAGAGAGATTACAATATTTATCGTTGCTGAAAGGAACAAAAATTATTGGTATGGTGGATGTTCCTTTGGTTAAAGCTGAAGAACTGAATCCTACGGCGCTAGGGTGATACTGTTTTACATTAATCAACCTGAAGGAAATGATGGGAGAGGAAGTGATTACAGCAACACCCCGTCTCCCCACCTCCAGGATCTCTGTCCTGCATAGATAAGCCACTCCTGTGGCTAATTTCAAGCAGAAAAGCAGGAAATGTGACAGTGTAGTTTTCCGCTTCCATAAACAAGACGACTGCCAGAGTTAGTCGCCAGTCCTGTGTGCCTCTGGGCTGAGTCTCCCTCTGAGGGAGACAGACATACTGACAGAGAAAAGTGAGCAAGGGACGAAAGACGGAGAAAGTGAGAGAACAGGAAAAAGGGAAGGCAGAAAGACAGGAAAACCCATCAGAAGAAAAGAAAGTCAGACAAGAACTGACAGAAGAACAGGAGAAGGGAGAAGAGGAGAGAGTAAAATACACACTGAGTTGAGTCTCTCTTCTTCTCCTCTAGCCCTAACAGAACAGATAAAGTCATGGCCGAGAACAACACAAATCTCTTTGTGGAAATACTTCAGTCTTTCGATGCCGGTGAGTTTTTTCTAATTTCCTGTCTCTTTTAGCTGGTTTTCTTCATGTGGTCTCTCTGATTGGCACTGTTGTTCTCTCAGGAATTCACGCTTTAATCGCCCTTGGAATAGATCAAATATGTGGGTCTGGTTACTTCTAAAGACTCCTTTATCAAACAACTTGGAATATTCAAAAAAATAGTTTTTGGTTTCTAGGAACACTTCAAATTTATAAGGAACTGTTTTCTCAGTGTTTTCCTCAGTTTTCCCAAATGTCATTTCCAGATGACTTTTGACCAGTGTCTGCTTTCCCCTTTCCTAAAGTCACAGAAAAAAACTGCTGTGGAAATATGGGCTGGTAGCAAAATAGGTTCAGTCTTTTTAACATTTAACTGTATTGAAAGGAAATTGATTTGTTTTCCCTGGCAGAAGTCCAACAGGATTTGTCCCAGTCGCTGCATTTTCTCTCTTCTCGCAAGCATGCTCACGTTGGCAATACAGCTTCCAAGGCAAGAAACAGTGAGCAAAAGTCGGTGCCTTTTTTTGTGGGAAAGAAGTGCAATCAGTTTGTTGTCTCCAAAAGACTTGCTCTGGTAAACATGAAAGACGAAAGCCTGCTATTATTTTGTCAAGATGCACCATCGTGTAAGACAATGCTGGCAATCCTCCATTTGTTACAAACAGATGTTTTTTGTAATCTTGGTAAGGCCATAGATTCTAATTAAAATTCCTTCCATTCCCAGGGGACAATAAAAAAGACTGCTATTAAGGATAAAGTGCATTTAGATGTCTTATATGTACATAACTATTTTTAAACTCTTGTCCCACAGAAGGATCCTGAACAGTAGTTATTGGATGAGATTTTTTTAAAAAAAGCAAAGCATTTAGAAACCAAGAATTTGGAGCATGTTTGTTTAGTATCAATGAAAAATATAACCTGCAGCACAGACCATAAAATATCTACGTTTTTGATATATGTTTCTCTCTTCACAGTCCCTCTGATCATAGCTTTTTTTGTGTCCATGGCGGTGGGCCTGGTCTTGGGAGCCCTAGTTTACGTGATCTTGACCTGGATGTCCCGACGCAGAGCAGGCTCTGCCAGCATCACCCGCCGCCCACCTCGACGATCCCGCAACGCTTCTCGCAACCGTCCGGGTTTTAACCGCAACAGCAGCTACGACCGGCGCAGCAACAACAGTTTGGTCAGCGCTGCTTTCAGCTTCCACCGCCAGACGTCCTCTCCAGATCACCTTGACCCACTGGGGCACAAATCCAGCTTCAGGGCCTCCACCTTCCACCCTCTTCTCCAGTGCAGCCAAATTGCAAGGGAAGCAGAGGAGGGAAGCCAGACCACACTGCCTCGTACACCGACTCTGAGCACGACGTCTGGATCAGCTCAAACTGCAGTCCAGCCAGCTGCTACCCCACCCAGACCCGAGTCATTCTGGGGGAACAACGCCCTGAGGGGTATCCATGCTACACAGACACCACCTCCAGCTTATGAGAGCATTATAAGAGCGTATCAGGAAACATGCACCTGAGAAGAGTGAAAGCACCATGCTGACACTAACTGATGAGCCCAGAGTTGTAAATGGATTTACAAATGATATTGGACAAAAACTGTGTTGATTTATATAACCCAGGTGGAGCTGGGTGGAGTGAACAAGGCAGTCAAGGTCAACTGTGCGTCCTGCTCGACACAATAACAGTCTCAAACAATGATCAGTTTTGTATGTCTTTTGGTTAGTTAAAATATATCTTGTGCTGACAAAAGCATACTTGCCTTTCATCATTCAGTACTGATGTAAAATATTTAAAAGCTGTTATTTGACACTTTCAGAAATGTGGCAATGGCTGCTTATTGTAGGAACCAAAATTATTCCTCTTCAAAATGAGCAAAAATGAGTCTGTATTTAATGGTGATTGACACTAATGTATGCTGGCATCGAATCTTTGTTTAGTTTAGACAAAGCAAAAATCTACAAAACACACTGTTGGCTGGGCATTCATGATGCAAGGCAAGACTTCTGCTTTGTCCCTGCTGATCATCTAATAACTATGCAAAAGAGAAAAGGATTGTGTATGTACCCCAGAGGAAGACGAGTGTTTGTGTGTTAACCTGTAATTAATAAATTCTCGATGTGTCATTGACATATCTATTCAAAACCTAGTGGAGACAGCTTTGAACTCATTTGATGTTTTAATTGCTGCCTCACACATGTTTTTTACAGAGCTGTGGTGCGTGGCTGTGTGTGGCATTCAAAGCAATTTTGTGTATGTGTTTGCATGCACAGTGCGTGTGGGCATGAGAGAGAGAGAGAGAGAGAGAGAGTGAAAAAAGGGCATTAGGTGCAAGAAGTTTTTGTATGTTATGTATGTCTGAATGTGATTTGCCAAACTATGCTCATAAGTTAATATAATAAAAGCAAGAATCAAAACACATGACAAATGATTTTTTTTACAAAGCTTGGGGGGTGTTCAAATAACAAATAAATACTACCATAGAGACGTTTCTTCAGTTCCGTTTTTGTTGTGTCATTCAAATGCAATGAAATTTTGCTTTGTGTTGTTGTCAATTAGCAGACACAAAAATTGAAATACACACCCACAAGCTTTTTATTGCATGGTTATTGTTTTGGACCACTGTATACTCTGCCAGTGTTTATTATTGTGTGTAAATCCTTATATTAGTTTAAAGTTTAAGTTCAGTCTGACCACAGTTTTTTTCCTTATGGGGGAAGTGATACACTGCAGTAAAGTTTGGTAGGTGAAGGACACTGGTGTCTTCAGAGCCCCTGAGCTTCACGGGACCATAGGAAGACCTGCTCTCCTCACAGCACAAACACATTACCACAGAGATTTCACTGCACGCTGAGTAAATAAAAACGTCTTCTGAATTACACACAATGAACAGCATACGACTGTTATCTTTCTGATAATAATATGAAATATTTTTGTTGATCGCCTTTTCCCCCTTTTTGGCGTTAGTTGCGGTCGATGACGTATTATTTGTGAGACAAGTTTCCGTGGTGTTTATGAAGAGCAGACGCTGCATTGGGAGGAAATATTACGGGAGACCTTTTAAAACGTGACCGTCGATAAATAAGGTAATGTCACTGTTCAACAGTGAAAACGAATCGGCACGAAAAGCTTTAGCTAATCAGTCAGCTGGGCAGCTTACAGGTAGTACGCTCTGAAAACGACACGTTAGCCAAACGCTAACTCTGTAGTAAGTTAATGTTTAAGGTTAATTTAGCTTTGTGTGTAATGGTAACGTTTGAGTTGTGAGTGTCACAAGGCTTGCTTTAGTGTAGCCTAAGACTGAATGATGGGATTAGACTGACTGACAATCGCAACCGGTTTAGTTATTCCGAGTTAACGCCAGCTAAGTTGGGCTAACGTTAGCTAAGGGACTTGTGAAAGAGTTGATGCCTCATATTAGTTAGTTGACTGTAGGTGCCATAAGTCATTAATTACACGTTGATTAAATGTTAGTACTGTGCGCCTGTTTGGTCACTGGGGCCTTGTAGTACCAGTGTAGTTTTGCATCAGGTAACTTAGACGTATGTGTTTCATTAAATCAGCTTTAGCAAACGTGCTACTGGCTAATTTGTAACGGGAGTTTGCAGTGTGAGATAAGCCCTGGAGGCTGGTCTCCAGTAGCGGTCTAATTAATGCAACTTAACCTGAACCTACTGGGGGACATACAGGCGGAGGATGTCTGCTGCAGCTCTTCGTTTGATCCACTGTCGGAGATTGAGCACAGCTGGGCCACCTGGAGTGAAGAAAGTGCTTCAGTGGAAAGATTTAAGTGAGTTAATGGACCTAAATGTGCCTACGTGTACGCTGCCTCTTGTCTACAATCTCATTGACCTAATTACTCTAAATACATGAGTTCAACCAGTATGCTTTTATGTAAACGGGTTTAAAACCTTGGTTGATATAGATTTCTTTCTGCTGAAATGTAGGGAAGGTTGCTAAAGTAACTGGCGCAGTTGTCTTGGGGTAAGTCACAGTATTCACATGCAAGTTTTAAAACTTGGCTTCTAAACAGCAAAATCTGATTGGTGCAGTTTGTGTGAAATGCCTCAGCTTACCCATTATCTTTCTGCAGGGGCTGTCTTTTTATTACATATGAGGTCATGGCCTTGGACAAAGCTGTGACCATTGACACTAGTGCAATTTTTCAAGAGAAGTACAAGTCTTACATTTATCTGAGAGCCACGCCTTCAGATGAAAAGGAGAACCTTACTGCAGGTAATGAATGTACTTCATCGAGCCTTCATGTCCCAAGAGGGAAGTTATGAGTCCCTTTTAAAATTAAAAGAACAGGAACATTCTGTGATTTCTTTTTAGATTTACAGTTTCTGAACATTGCCCTACATCCCTAGACTGCCCGGATGACATCTGGAAATGTGCTGAGTGGCTTAATTTATTTCTTGTATGAGCACACAGCCATAGCAAGTTTGTCATGTCCAGGTGCCCAGTGACATCTGTGATCACTACTTCCTGTCATTCCTTCCTTCCCCTCCCTACTATCTTTCCTGCCTGAATATTTGGGTCAGTCTGTTGGCTGATCTCACTTCCACATGTCAAGGTTCACTTATGTAATGGAACAGTCACCAAGCAACCTATACTGAGATACCAACTAGAGGCCACTACTACAGTAATAGTTTATCTTGGTAGTGTAAATGTAATCCTGATATTGTAGTAGGTGGTGTTAGTTAATTATTTTTCATTGTGTGTGTGTGTGTGTGTGTGTGTGTGTCAGGACTTACAAATAAAGCAAGGAGGGAACTTCATAAAGCAGCTCGGCGGTTTTTGGAAATATCCTCAAGGCTTTTGCTGCGATCACTAGATGGTAAGAAAGCAAAAGTTGCCTTTAAACCTTTTCACCTTGTTAAAAGAAGCACAAATGTTTTATTCTCTGAAAACTATATTTGATTTGTTCCCATTCCTTTAACTCTCTATTAATCACTTACTCCCAAAATTATATTCCAGCCAGATCTCTAATAAATTAACTTTTGACCTTTTAATAATGAACAGCTGCCAAACTGATGGCACGAGGTTTGCAACCACAAGGTTTGTAACAAGCTGTTGTAATAATCTAAAGGTGGTGCTGTAGATCCTGATAGTTAGTCATTGTAGACGGAGTTTGAATGTTATTAGAGTGTGTCCTTGGGGATATTTGTGCACCGTCTTTCTCTTTGTTCTCTAAATGTTAAGCCAATCAGTTTGTTCTGTATCTTTTAGAGCACTTTAGTCATGTAGATGCAGACCCACATGAGGTGGCATTGTGGGTCCTGTTGAAGAGGACACAGTCGGCCAATACAGCCATCAGACTACAGGCTGTACAGGAGCTGGCAGATAATCACCACTGGCACGGTAAAATATAAAACGATCATTGCATATCATTTTAGGTTTATATACAACAAGTGAAATGAGGAGAGATTAGGTCACGCCTGTTGTCAATGTTGCAGACTACCAGTACCAGACAGCAGCCCAGATTATAGACCAGAGAACAGCAGTGGGCCTGGCCCGAACTCCTCAAGTAGACCTGCGATTCTTCCTGCCTCCACCCACGCTACCTGATCTGGAAGATGTATGTATCTCAGTGAAATCGATTACATGCCTGTCAATCCTTTGCCTCAGCTTTACCTCACACATGTATATAAGATGTAATTATATAAGTGTTGACATCTTCTTGACAGGGTATGTCAGCAGAGGATGGACTGAGGCACCTACTGGCATCTCTGCCTCTGTCTGAGGTGGACAAATGTGTTCAGTACTTCACCTCACTGGCCCTCAGAGAGAGTACTCAGTCCGTGGCAGCACAACGGGTAATCATGACATGGATGGGTGCACACATGTACTCATGTCTGAAGTCTCTTGTATGCCCAAAAAGTTTGAAAACTCAAATCTCTTTCTCATGTTGCAGGGTGGTCTTTGGTGTTTTGGTGGCAATGGGCTGCCCTACGCCCAGAGCCTCACCTCTGTCCCCGCAGAGAAGGTGGAATCGTTCTGTTTACAGGCTCTTGTACAGCACTCAAAGGTAATGATGACCATTGTGCACCTGAATGTGATTTGGTTTGGAGGAGAAATTGTCTGATTCAAACTGATTATAATAATCATAGAAGTGCATTCTACAGCTTGTTCCTCTCCCCCAACAATTTAAAAGCAGTTCAAGTAAAAATTATTTCAAGCACAAAGCACTCTTTGTTTTTGTTCAGTTCATTCATGGCTGGCGTGGCTCTTGTCTGCATGCAAGTACTTACAGTGCTGAGTACACTAATTAAATTTCATTGTTTTTTGGACAGAAACAGCCATCTCAGTGAGTTGTGGAGAATGTAACTGATACTAAAGTAAGGTGAATAACTGCTCTGAACTTACTGGAAAATGTGCTTCTTGTCTGCAGGTCCAGAGCCACTGTGACCACATAGTTGCCAATGGGGGCCTGCAGCTCCTCCAGAGGGTTTATCAGCTCCGTAGAGACTCCCTGAAGATTCAGAGGAACATTGTTCGTATCATAGGAAACTTGGCGCTCAATGAGAGTGTTCACCAGGCCATAGCTCAGTCTGGTATGCAATCTTAATTGGGTGTACTGAGGATATTATTAAAAAGACCATCTAAAGCCTATTTTTTCATGTGCCTATTTCATCTACAGATTACCTATTACACACTTTTTTTGTCATCATATCTATCAATTGCTTGTCAAACTAGACATGCTTGACAGTATTCATACTTGTGTTTGTTTTTCTGTTTTTAATACTCTTTTTTTTCTCCATTTCTTCCTTACGTATGTAACACCTTCAGGCTGGGTCTCTGTCCTGGCTGAGGTGATGCAGTCTCCTCATGTCATGCAGGCGTCTCATGCAGCGCGCGCTCTGGCCAACCTGGACAGGGAGACTGTGAAAGAGAAGTACCAAGATGGCGTCTACATCCTCCATCCACAAACACGTGGCAAGTAGGAAAACAGTTCATTCCTCTTGTCACATAATTTTCGGAATTAGTTTAATTTTATTTTACACTTAAACCAACACTTATCTTTGACGTTTTCATTTCCAGCCAGCCAATCAAAGCAGACGTGCTCTTCATCCATGGGATTCTCGGGGCAGCTTTTAAGACATGGAGACAGAAGGACCGCAATATGTTAGAGGAAGAGAAGGAAGCAGGAAGCAGCGATGACTACACAGAGTGCTGGCCAAAGGTAAGAAATCCACCTGATTCCTCTAATTACTGTAGAGTATAATGGATCACCAAGAAGTGTCTTCCTATGTTTTTCCTACTGCAGTAAAGTGAAACGGACTATGGATTGGTCTTTCCGGCTACTGAATAGTGTTTGGTTTGCTCAGTAAATGTGTCTTACACAGATTTTGATTAATCTTGAGGAAATCATCTCTCACTGTTGTTCTTCTGTATTCTTGTGTCCTCTGTTATTGACAGTCATGGTTGGCTGCTGACTGTCCAAATCTGAGGGTACTATCAGTGGAGTACGACAGTCACCTCAGTGACTGGATGGCCAAGTGTCCTGCTGAGAATCAGAGGTAAAGAACCTGCAGTTCCTTAAAATGTACACTGGTGTTAGAGTGTAAATATTCTGGGAAACATTTTTTGCTTAATCTGATTAAAGCAGTCATGATGTTGGACAGGCTGAGCAAAATATTAGAATTATTACTCTTTGTTTAGCAAAATCAATAAGTTCTCATAACTCAGATTACAATCTTCCCATACTTGTACAGTCCTGCAAATGTTCCAGTATTTATTACACACAATTCCAACAGGATATCAATGAGAAAACTGTTGATTCATTCTTTCATCTCTTCAGGAAGTCCTTGGCCTACAGAAGTCGAGAGCTGCTAAAGAAGTTAAAACTGGCAGGCGTTGGAGAGAGGCCTGTGGTCTGGGTAGCCCACAGTATGGGAGGTATTTTGTCAGACTTTTCCTTCCACAAGCATTTGAGATTTTAACTCAAATCCCTTGAATACAACATGAAAAACAAGTGGCTTAGTCTTTTTTCACACTTGCACATACATATGATTGTATATGTCTGGTTTAAAATTTCTGACTGTATTCTCTTATGTTTGATTATTTTTTTCCATCAGGATTACTTGTGAAGAAGATGCTACTGGATGCTGCAGACGACCCAGATATGCACGGGCTTTTAAGAAACACCAAGGGCATTATGTTCTATAGTGTTCCTCACCATGGGACTTTTATGGCTGAGTACTCGGTCAATGTCAGATATCTCCTCTTTCCCTCTATAGAAGTCAGAGAACTTTGTAAAGGTAAGTGAATAAAATGAATTCTAAGGTCCAAAGCTGTTTGTGTTGCATAGCAATGCTTCAATATCTACTGTGAGTTGTTGTCTGTGTGTTTTAAGACTCACCAGCACTCCGTGACCTGAACGAGAACTTCTTGAACATGGCCAAAGAAAAGGAATTCAAGGTCCTAAGCTTTGCAGAGACGCTGCCAACAAACATTGGTCCCATGATCAAGATACTGGTGGTGCCGTCACAATCAGCGAGTAAGTAACTCGAATGCACACTGGAAACATGGAGACATTTTAATTTGTGATGTATAGTTTAAATGGGAGCAAATGAACACAAAGAGCATAGATCTTGCAAGCTGTATGTCTGCAGTCTTTTTCCTTTAGCTCTTACCTTGAGGCTGCTCTGATCTGGTTTCAGATCTTGGCATCGGGGAGCTAATCGAGGTGGATGTAGATCATCTCAACATCTGCAAGCCAGAGAAGAAGGACTCATTCCTGTACAAACGCAGCCTCCAGTTCATCCAGGAAGCACTGCAGAGCCACATCAACCACTGAAACATATGAACGAACACACACGCACACACACAGATGCAACCTACTGTATACTTGAAATGGGGGAGAGCACTGTCACCCACCCACACCCAAACCAAATGGAAATAAAACTGCCTCTCCTTGTTGCACACTTACATCAATAGCCATTAATTTGATCACAGTATAATTAGGGAAATTAAATCTATATTACATTGATATATGTGAAGAGTTGTCAGTTGTTAAGATATTTTGTTTTCCTAATGATTCTCCGAGATTGGTCTCTCTCACTATTAAGTCAGATGAATTTTAAAACCTTTTATTTGAATTTTTAAAGAAGACAGTTAATATGTTTACAGTTCAGACAATGAAAATGTGTTTTAGATTTTTATTTTTTTCCCATTTCATTTCAGCCTTAGCAGTTTAACTTAGCTTATTGTGCATAATGCACATACTGTATTTAGTTAAGATGCACTGGCATGTTGTTGCCACTCATGCTCCTCTCACTTTTGACCAGAGCAGTGGTTTAAGATTTTATTTTTATATTTGTATTTTATTATAACTACAGTATGACAGTCATATTGTGTGCCAAAACATTTTCCTTCCTGAGCCTTACCTCAAATGAACTTGTATTAATATTAGTTCAGGTTGCTTTATTTATTTGTATGGGACTAATCAAGCAATTGTTTTTTAACTTCCATGTGTTTGTAGTGCAAACTGCCACTGGCAATGCTGACAATGAATAAATGTCTGAAGTTGGAGGCTTTATTTGACCTGTCTACACATTGTGTTGTACTGCCTTTCCTCCTTCCGCAATATGACCATATAAAATGTGACAATATATCAACAATAAATGTGTCCACTGTCAGAGATATTTGCTGTATCTCCCTGTCCGTATGTGCATGATTTTATGCACTAAACGTCTGCCCCATGATTGGCAGCTGACTGGACATTTGCACGAATGAGCAGGTGTACAAGTGCTGCTATGAAAGTGCTCGATGAGTGTATTTACGTATATTTACGCCACATGCCCAGTTTTTCTATTGAGGAAGATTGTCCCTCGGAACATACCGTACGTCACCCCGCGGTGCTGTGAGAAGTTAGCAGCTAGCAAGTTTAAGTCCGTCTCTGGTCTTTTTTTTTTTTTTCTTTACTTCTTAACTAGAGCGTAGCCAGGTATGTAAACATTTACTAGTAACTTGTTTTATATATTATTTGAAAGTCACAGCAGTAAGCAGAATATCCCCGGTGAAATGTACTTTAGTGCTAACGTTAGCGCTAGCAAGCTAATCGGTCTAAAACAAAAAGGTTTGCTTTACACATTAGCAAACTGTTCGTTTTCCTAAGTAACGTTAACATGTGTTAAGAAAATAATCTCAAAGAAAAAGGCGAAGGTCCAAACGCCTAACCTTCCTCTTTTTGCTCTACGCTTCTTTATTGGTATTCACTCTTGTGTTTAGCTTTTCCTACGTTAGCTGCGTGTGTTTGCACAGAAGCTACATCTCTGCTTTATTGTGCTGTAGGATCTGAGCTCCTCAGTTTTTCCCGACTGCGGATTTCTCTGCACTTGTGAATATGGTCAACGTACACAAAGGTGTCCTTGTTGAATGGTAAGGAACGCTTAAAGTCTGCCCATAATTATTTGCTTTTTAGTCATGTAATGCTGGCGAAGATGATGTGCTTCCACTAATCCTAGGGTGTTAGCCAGTGATAAACCACAACCCATAAAGTTACATACTGTACCCATACAGTTTATCTGAGTTTGTAATTCTATCCATGAATTTACTGAATTTAATGACATACGGTAGTTTTGCTTTGCTTCCCTCTGGTTAATCACCCAGTGATCCTGCCATGAAACAGTTCCTCCTCTACCTGGATGAAACCATGGCCTTGGGAAAGAAGTTCATCCTCAAGGACCTTGACGACACACATCTCTTCATCCTGGCAGAGGTGGTTCAAACTCTCCAGGAAAGAGTCGGCGAGTTAATGGACCAGAATTCATTCCCTATCACGCAGAAATAACTTTAATTTCAAGAGAACTAGCTATTTTTGGACTTTGACCTCTTTGGGACAGAGATATCCAAACTGTTCCACAAAGGGCCGTGTGGCTGCAGGTTTTTGTTCCAAGCAAGCAGCAGCACACCAGACTTGATTCATGTAATCAACTGAACTCAGTCTCCAGGCAGTTGATTGGTCAAACTGTGTGGTCTTGATTATTTTGAACAAAAACCTGCAGCCACACGGCCCTTTGTGGAACAGTTTGAACACCTCTGCTTTAGGATTCATTAAATGAACACTGCTGTGTTTTAAATGCAGACTGAAATGGAGCAGTTGCTCCTTTTGTGTTACAAAAATGTGAAAAAAAAAACTTAAGTAAAACAACAGGGGCTTTTTGATTTTTGGTTGCACAGTGCCTTGTAATGTTTGTCTTTTGTGTATGTATTGAATAAATTTTATTTCTTGATCTCTGTTCAAACTGCTTATTTGTATTGCCGTGTGTATCTGGCACTAATAGTAACCCTTTCACTTTTTCAACATTCATTAAATTTGTACTTGACAGTACTTGATCCAGTTTAGATGACCACGAGAGATGTCTGAAATCTGTCTGTAACTGTAAACTATAAGCCTCCTTGAAACAATTTGTAAAAATTGTAAAATTACATCACACACAACATTTAAGTAAAATTCATAGGGGTTAAACACAACATACCTTACACCACATCTTCTTTAATTAGTATTTCACAGAATAAAGGGGGTGCACCGTTCCTGGAGATACTGCAATACCAGGTCGATGCGTGGAGTGGACGGAGCAAGCTCCTATTCCATCTCCCTGTTCCAAAAATCAATTTAATATATGGTCCCCGGGTAGGGGACGTATCAGATATTAAACTGATAAGAACAGATACTACACTTGATCTTAGCCAAAAGGCCGAGAAGCGATGGTGAATGTCGGTACGAGTAGGAGGGTTATTCTCCTCCCTCCACCTCTCACTCATGGTTCAACATGATTTCAATTATTATAATAAGGAAAAGGAAAAAAACTACCAGCAACAAGTAGAAGCACAGTTTGACGTTTTAAGCCTCATCGGCACCAAAGACTACACACGACTGAAAACTATTACGGAACATTCGGGAAATTAAACCGTGTCAATGCCATCACGTGACATGCTTTTGCCCAATGAGCGATCACTACGACAGAGTATATTAAACTCGCATTTATAGCTTCAGTTGCGATTTGAGCTGTTTTTATTCGGTCAAACTACATGATTGAGATTTTGTAAAACTATTTCTGACACCGGGATCGTGTGTATGGGTAGAAATAATAAAGGATTCTCTTAAATACGTGTGTTTACATTTTAGAGCTAAAGGGCTCACAGAGATAAGCTGAGATCTGCCGGCCCCTGGTGAACAATCAGGAAATTGCACTAAAGCCTGAGACTTGAACGGCTGGCCAGTAAACTATTTACACCGTATTACGTTTAAGTACACGTTTAATTTTCTTTAATTTCAATTAGATGATCAATATGAGGTCCTCGTGACATGGTCAACAGGGTGAGATTTCTGAAATTTGTCTTTAACTAAACTATAAGCATCCTTGAAACAATACCAGGGACAGTGTTGTGAATAGAAGAAGACTGTGTAATCCTCTAAATGGATAAAGTCAAATAAATGTAGCTGGAAAAAAAGCTGTAGCACGTGAAATGACAGCTTGTTGGAGGTGCCTACTGACTTATTGCAAAGATTTTCTATAGATTAATTTGTAAAACTATATCACACTCCACATTTAAACGGAATTCACAAAATAAGTCACTGAGAATAACACATTATACTCACATATTCAGAATCTATTATAATTATTATTTTACAGAGACAGGGGGTGCACCGTTCCTGGAGATACTGCAATACCAGGTCGATGCGTGGAGTGGACGGAGCAAGCCCCTATTCCATCTCCCTGTTCCAAAAATCAATTTAATATATGGTCCCCGGGTAGGGGACGTATCAGATATTAAACTGATAAGAACAGATACTACACTTGATCTTAGCCAAAAGGCCGAGAAGCGATACTGACCGTAGGTACGAGGAGGAGGGTTATTCTCCTCCCTCTACCTCTCACTCACGGTTCAACATGACATCAATTATTATAATAAGGAAAAGGAAAAAAACTACCAGCAATAAGTAGAAGCACAGTTTAATGTTTTAAGGCCAATCGGCACCAAAGACTACACACGACTGAAAACTATTACGGAACATTAGGGAAATTAAACCGAGTCAATGTCATCACGTGATATGCAACTGCCCAATAAGCGATCACTACGACAGAGTATATACAATTCTTATTTACAGCTTCAATGGCGACTTGGTTTGTTTGTTTATTCGGTTAAACTACACGATCGAGATTTTATAGAACTATTTATGATAACAGGATCGTGTGTATGGGTGGAAATAATCAAAGTCCGTGTGTTTACATTTGAGAGCTTAAGGGCTCACAGAGTTACACCGAGGTCTGTCTCCCCCTGGTGAACAATCAGAAAAGCTGCTCTAAAGCCTGAAACTTGAACGTCTCTCCAGTAAACTATTTACACCGTACTACGTGGAAGTACAGTTAAACTCAATTCCTTCAATTAAATTGTGCAATTAAACCACGGATATGTAAAAAAGACCCAGAGCAAGATAGCAGCGAATAAAAAGGTAAGTTACAGATAAACACAACATAACACGAACCACATTGTTATAAATATTATGTCACAAAGTGAGAAGGGGGTGCACCTTAGTGATGGGAATTCCGGCTTTTTTTAGAGAAGCCGGCTTTTTCGGCTCCCAAATGACTCTTCAGATTAAATTAATTTACTATCAACAATAATGTAAAAATATGCACAAAATTAATTACTCTTGCAGACTCTGTTCTCTGCAAGACCAGGTGGAGTGGACAGAGCAAGCCCCTATTCCAGCTCTGTTCCCAAGAACAGATACCACACTTGATCTTAGCCAAAAGGCTGAGAAGCTATAACCACTGTCGGCACGAGTAGGAGGCTTCTCCTCCGTATATACCTCTCACTCATGGTTCAACATGATGTAAAAAACTACAAAAAGAGCCAGGGCCATACCCATGCCCCCCAGAAAAAAACTACCAGCAACGTGTAAAAGCCCAGATGTTTTAAGACCAATCGGCACCAAAGACTACACAAGACTGCAAACTGTTATGGGACATTAGGGAAATGACACCGGGTCAACTTTATCCCGTAATATTCTACTGCCGGTTAAATGGGAAATTTAGTTCAACTGTGTACGTTTTCTGCTGAGAAAAAAATGTCTTGCGCTCTGTTCCTAACGTCAGTGGATTTGTAGAGATTAAACCTTTATTCTGAAGAAATATGGAACTGTGACCGGAAGTCTTGTTCCTGGGTTTACCTGGTAGTATTGACACCGGAGGCAGTGACCAAACCATGGACGAGTATCAAACAGAAGAGGAGGTAGGTTTGATATTTTAAGCTAGTTATTGCATGCATTTTTTAATTTGCTACAAAATTCTGTCTTTGAAAAATTACAACTAACAGATAATCTGTTTGCCAGAAAAGTAGAAGGCGAGCAGATACGTCGACTGGCTAGCTTAAACTGCAGTTTTGTTTTTCACTTAACAGACTGCGTTTGTCGTTGAAGAAGTCAGCAAAATAATCAAAGAGGTAATATTCATGTCTTCTAATTTATCCTAAAACTTTGGTTTTTATCGGCTCATTCCTACCGCTAGCTACCAACTTTTTTTTTTTTAACGATCCGCTGGTTGGTTGCTAAGGAACAACCAGCAGCACAGTTGCTAGGCACCGGCCACACGATTCATAGTGTACACGAGATTTTTAGTACAATTTTTATCTAGTAGTTTGTTGGTTATCTTGAATTATATGACACGGATTACAAAATCATATTTATAGTACGCATTGGCTGTTATAGTGTCATTTTAGCGGTATTACAAGGACCGGCATTGTGAATGTTTATGTTGTTAATTAAACACAACTGTTTAAATTTTCTCTGTAGTCAGTAGAAGCAGCCATTGGAGGAAATGCCTACCAGCACAGCAGAGTAAACCAGTGGACCACCAGTGTGGTGGAGCAGTGCCTCAGTCAACTTAGCAAGCTGGGAAAGCCTTTCAAATATATTGGTATGTGATGTGCTGCCTCAGAAATAACATGTTGGTGGTTCTTGTGCTCTGAAGTTGGTACTTAAAGACAGTATTCGTGTTTTCCCTTAGTGACCTGTATCATCATGCAGAAAAATGGAGCAGGCCTGCAAACAGCCAGCACCTGTTTCTGGGACAACTCTACTGATGGTAAAATAAAACACCTCCATGTACACACATCCTTTGAAAAATCTTGAATATGCTCCAAGAGGTGTTTTCTGAGTTATGACAGTAAAACAGTTTGTGTGAGAGTCTTGTGAATGAATAAACAGATAAGAGTCTTGTGGTAATTTTGTTTACAGGGGAGGACCAGTTATTAGTTCAAGTGTCCAAGGCAGTAGAGATGTGAATTTGATGTTTTCCCCCGTCAGCTAATATCAGTGTGCTCTTGAGCAAGCTTTATTGTCTTAAAAATGTTTTAGTTAGGCTTTTGAGTGGTCCACTGTCAGAAGGTGGTTGTATTCTCTGTAATTCAAATGTGTAAATGCAACTGATGTCACTGAATTTATTGTGTATTTCACCCAACAGGAAGCTGTGCGGTGAGATGGGAGAACAAGTCCATGTACTGTATTGTCAGTGTTTTTGGGCTGGCCATCTGAACCTACTACCACGTATCTTAAGTGTTTCAAGTGTGTATGATTTTGTGTCTTTTTGAGAACCAGCATTAAATTCATTAAAACAATACTATTCTCTACATACTTTGCTTTATTTACAGGTGACATGACAGACTGCTACATGTACAACTTTTATCTCATAAAGCAACAAAAATTCCAAGAACCTCCAATATATCAAGACTCACAACAACCTCATGTAACCACCTTGAACCAACAGAAACTACATTCACACTGATCAATCATGTTCGTTTTATGTCATAGCATTTACAATTTTGAGACTGCAGCCCATTTAGAAGAAAACAACGATGTGAAGACAAGGCACCATCTTGATTAGTGTACATGTGGGAATATTATTTGTGAAGAACAGACACGCATTTGTTTTGGCTGTTTTTTTGGCCATAAGCTCCAATTTCATTAAACAAAGGAAGGGGCATCAAATCTCACATTGGAGGCAATTTAAAGAAAGACACTGAAAAAAGTTTACTCAAAATCATATGTTCTACATAAGGCAAAATATATTTGGCCAGTGCTATAATCACTGTATGTGTTGGGCAAAGAAATGTTTTAACATAACAGATCAGTAGTCTATTAACATCATGTAAAATCCATGCAAGTCATCAAAATCCATCCATCCAAGTTATCAGATAATACAGTATCAAATGTCGACACTTTTACGGCAAAATAAATAAAATTCTTAAGCAAGTGCAATTACAAAGCTGCTTTCCAAGGAAAGAATTGGTAAGAGAAGTGGTAGGTCGTACATACTCCCCTTAAGGCTCTCTCCCCTTAAGGCTCTGCTCTTTGTTTTTTTAAAAACATGTCTGAGCACAAAGAGGATTTGTCAACAGCAAACCCTGCTATGGCACATAAGTTCCCCATTCATGAAGCATGCCAGTGCTGGCGAGCCACAGTGTACTGCTGCGGCTGCTGCAGCATGAACTTCTGTGACTTTCTACCACCAGTATAATGTTACTCAGCTTTGGTCAGATTTATGCGTTCTCGTTATTCTCAGACCGTCAGAGAGCGGAAAGGAGTGGCAAAAATAATGCAGTGTAAGTATAGAAACACAACAGTGGTCCAACACAAAGCATTAAAAATAACATTGATTTCAGACGCACAAAAAAAAAATCCCAATTAATATTAGCACCTTCCCCAATAATTTTTAACTAAGATTGTGAAGAAGGATGGAGGTAATGAGGGAAAAAAAAGTTTACAAATTGGTAAAAATTGTATTGTTTTACATCAGTGTCTGTTGTTTTCAATGAAACTGAAAGAATAAACAATGGAGCAAAAAAGTCTGAGAGGCTATGTGCCTCAACTTTCTGTAAAAAGTACAGTACATTCAGTAGACATGGAACTTATCTTTTTAAAAATATATTTATGTACACTTACAGTATCATTCCATACTACCAATCAAAATACTCCTTATGTACACATACATGTGATAGTTTGTTTTGTTTGAAAGTACCTTTATAATTTACAGCCACAGGTCCATCAGTCACTGTCACTCTCATCCTGGTACTTGGTGGCTGCTTTGATAGCACGTCCGTTTTGTAAAGGCATGTCTTCATAATCACTGCTTTATGAAAACAAAGAAACATCAGTGGGTTTATGTGTATAACCTGCCAAACTGTGAAGAGTAAGAACACAAAAAAGCCAGCAACACCTTAACCTATTTGCACAGTGTGCTGAAGTTTGCCTTCAACTTTTAATTCATCACAGAATACTAAGAATACCAGCTAAACCGTTTAAGCCGAGAGCCAAATGATAGACTTACCCATATATCACTTCATCATCTGAGTCATTTAGCATGGAGAAAGCAGGATTATCCTTCAACTGGGAATCTGGGAAATTAAACAAAACCAGGTGTGTTGATATATTTGTTCATTATTTACTGCAAAAAGAGAGAAGAATTAGTAGACACTGTTCTGTATTACTTACCATAAAGGGCATTTTTGGAGGGGGAATACACAAACGCTAATGTATACAAGTAAAAGTTGAGTAGGCCGTAGAAGGATAAAAATTCAGCTGGTATGTCTGGAGTTAAGGAATAAAAACTTGTTATTTAAGACTGTAAAATGTTATATCACATGATATATTTATGATGAAACTGTGTTTAAAAAATAGAAAGGATATAGTTTTGGTAATGAGTAGACAATTCAGCCACAAAATTGTCTTGAAGAGCCCTGGCACCAAACCTCAGGTAGAGAATGACCATGCTGGAGGAAGAAAGAGCAACAAAAGCAATCGGATCAATTTAAATAAAACTCTTAGAGAGGGTGCTTTTAGCTGTTTAGTTTTAGTTTTCTGTTTTTTCCTTTCCCACAAACACACCTTATAACGAGCACCACAAAAGTCAGGGCAGTCAAAAACTTCAGCCGGAGATCTAGTGTTTGAAAACATGCAGAACATTAATGTTATCACAGTCAAATGTTGAGCTGAATCACAAAGAGAGAGGTGTGGTATGGTGTTATACCTGAGTATGGCATGTTCTTGAGTTCGGAACAAGCTCTGACAATCAGGAAAATCAGGTAGAGGATGTAGAGGGAAACTACTATCAGGAAGAAGACCTTCATACCCTGGAGAAATAACACGGGTCTTAACTTCTCCATCTTCAACTCTAACTTCATAAGAATGATCCAACACATTTCTTGGAGCACCATTAGAGGTAAGAGTCTTACCTGAAAGTTCACTATATCCACTTTATACTGATAGGTGGGATCCTGGAGTTCATTAACCCTGCAAATTCAGACAAAAAGAGTGGATCATTTCAGTCCTGTTGTAATTCAGTTTGAATCGAACTCAGTTTGAATCAGTGAGGTGTGACTTACGTTTGCCAAATGCCCAGTGTAACCGCTGAGAGCCAAAGAAGACCCACAATGATCATCTTAGGAAGGTAGAACGTCATGCATTTCCTCTCACCCTGTGGAAGCAACATAAAACATAAGAAATAATATTCATCACTAGCTAAAATGGAGGGGGGGCATTAAAGCATGGGAATAATACTGAACCCACCTGAACCCTTATGCCATGGTAGACACAGAGCCAGAAGAGCAGAAGAGCACACAGGAACAGAGCCTGAAAGAAAGCATCCAACGTTCCTGGAAACCAGCTGTTCACCAGGAATGACAGCGGGAAGAATGGGTCTGAACAAAAAAAGCAACAAAACTCAATCAGCAACACACCTGAACATGAAGAAGAACTATACAGGACACAGGTAATATTTGAACTTGACATATAGAACCCACTATTCTTTCTCTGTCAACCTACTGGGAATACCGATGAACACATAAAAATTTAATTATAAAGTCAAACGTAGCGATAGGAGGACAATTATTGAAGCTCACCATTGTAGAGCAGCAGCAAAGGGAGCAGGATAGACATCCACTTTTGCTCTATGCCCCAGTCCCTCATAGAAAATTTCCTCAGTGAATGAGCAAACATACACTGGAACATGCAAAAAAAGAAAGTGTTATCAGTCACGCTGTATTGTGGAAAAGTAAGTTTAAGTTTTCTGCTTTACACTTATCATCTTTTGAAATTAATTTAGATGAAGAATCCCTGGAGTAACCAGTGCTCTTACCGTCACCATGAAGGTCAACACCACAAAGACAAACCGGAACCAGATTTCTACTTGTGAGAAGGTGGGATTGTATGTTTTCCACTGCGGAGGAATTAAAAAACAAAAACAAACCAAAAACAAGAAGGAATAAAAATAAAATCCAATGCAGCAACAGAAAAACAGAAAAATACTGCAGAATTTGTTTTAAGAGTTGGAAGAAAAATTCTGCCACTGTTTGTCACTTACCACGAACTTGACCTTGATGTCATATGTGATATTTTCAAGGCCCTTGAATCTGACCAGAACCTGGTACTGGGTGTAGTTCAGATAGCCCAGATGGAGCACAACGATCTCGTCACATTTCTTTAAGGAGACAAAAAAAAGTGCATAATAAATGATGTCTTATAAACTCACACTGATGTGCTGCTTGCTGCTGCCCGACTAAATGGTTAATGACAGCCCTGCATAGTGTGAGAGAGAAAGGGAGATGACTGGGCTGCTGATTGACACTTACAGTTCCGCAGTGTAGCGTTCGCGATTTCTGGTGCACATTGTTGGTCTGCATCACGCTGGCGTCCTGCATCACTCCCTTTAGGTCAACCTTGATCTCGAAAGGCTGCTGGAAGTCTCCCACTGACACAGACAGCAGTAAGAACATGGTGTTATTAACAAGCCAAGTATGTCTGCAACATAAAAGATAAAAGATACGCTGTCTGTGTTATGTGTCGCCCGGACACACTCAACCACACTTAACCAGTTGTTATCTGTAACTCAGTGTGTGTTCTTACTATTGCTGTTTTGAGCCTGTATCACACAGGTGAGCCATAGCTGCTGGTTGTAAGTGGTGAGGGGAGGAGAAACTAGATTGAAGGGCCCAGTCTGAAAACATACAATGAAGGACATCATTAATATGTTAATTATTATCAATAATAATTATCATAAATGCCAATCCTTAAAACACACAAGAGAAAATTCCAGTAGGAATACATCTCTCTGTACAACATGGCACAAAATGGACTGCTCAAACCCAACAATTTAATAAGCTACTAAACAAAATATTGGTTGGTCCAGTTTTACATTTCTCGACCAATCAGACGTGATGAAATCATGTATAACAAAGCAGACAGAGTCTCTCAAAACATATACGTGTCCCATCATTCAAGTGCCTGGCAGCTAAAAACTACAAAAAAGACTGACACTATACACCCTTCTGTCTCAGAAATATCTTACCTTAACTGAGAGATTTTTTCCCAGTAACTGATCACCACTGTGCTCTTGCTCAACAATAATCCTGGGACCTACAAAAATGAAGAAAACACAAATACATTTTCTTCAATGTGATGTAGAAACCTCCTTAACCTTGAAACTAAAAATAAATATGGACAAATCATGTCTGTAGACTAACTTAAACATCATAAGACGAGTTTGAATTAACTGGGCATGAAAGTTTTTTTCTGCATGAATGTGTGTGCATGAAAGTGTGTCTGACAGTAAAAGATTGGACTTTCAAGAAAGGAGCAAAGTTGTGGTGTAATACTCTGTTATCAGAGCTTGATAACAGCAAGTGATGATGAGACAGAATGACTCACTCACAAAGCTAAAGTCTGACTCAAAATGAGTTATGATCAGAACCAAGTTTTGGGGGTGTTGGTGCTGCAGTAATGTTCACCGTACCTGCAATCCCAATGAAGACTGTGAGGCCGAAGCAGATCAGGAACACCACGAAGACCAAAACAAAATGTCTTTTGGACAGGGTGTAGAGCCGCATAGGGGCCAGTCTGTCACAGGGAGACACTCGTTAGGGTTAAAACAAACTCGCTAGTCACCGGAGCTACAAGACGAAAGCAGGAGAAGCAACACTCTGTAAACAATATTTGTTTTGTGGTTGATGCTGTTAGCCAACAGCCTGTTGTAGAGCTGCGGATATGTCAACACTGCTAGCTTGCAAGCTACTTCATACTAGCAGTAACATATGGCAGGAGAGAGCGCCACGGTGGGTTTTAACACGTATCCTCACACCTTTAGACATCAGTGACACAGCTCGAGTGTATCCGAGAGTATAAAATCTGGCACTTACAGCTCCATTTCTGTCAGTTTGAAGCCTCGGGGGGCGAGAGGAAGCGTTAAAAGTGAATCTACATCCGTAAACCCACATCAGTCTGCGACAACTGGAATGCAACGTCACCGAATGGGCGGAGCCGGGTCACGTGGCGCCGGCGAGGAGGAAAGGGAACGAGATGAAGGGACTTGTTTGAGGGAGTAGGGCGCAAGGTGGGAGGACACACTCCGTGCTGCTTCCTCCTCCGTCAGATATCCTGTACGCGTGTTCAGTCTGTGAAGCGGTGATACCACTCCTCAGCATTAGGTCTATACAATTTATATGTGAAACTATTATTGTATTTAGGCAAAAGGAGACAACATGGCCCTGGAAAGAGACCAGACGCTGTGTAAAAGGTATATGAAGATGTATACATGTGTATAAAGACATACAGTCTATGGCAGAGACATGTGAAGGTCCCTTTCTACTGTGAGACATGCCATCCAGAATCAGAGATACATAATTCTGTATCTATGTATTATTGTTATCATTATTATGATTGTTATTATTATTGGTTTACATGTTGTGTATATTTTCTCTTGTGGTCGTTTTGTGGTCTCTATGGTTAATTTGTGCCTCTTTATAGTCAATTTTTGGCCATTGACATGTTTTATGTCTCTATTTGATTGTTTTGCGACTGTTTGTAGTTGTTTTACGTCTCTTTGGGGTCGTTTTGTGTGTGTGGGTGGCCCCTTCTGAAATCCCTCCACGCTGGACGGTGATGCCTATCTAACATCTGAACGTCCTTTAAATGAAAATAAGTTTTGCGCATGCGTTGCACGACTGCATCGCATATTAATATATTAATGCCGACTTTTTTGCCTTGATGTTCTATATATGGTATATTATTCCGTGTATTACCGGTTGAAAGACAATGTTTATATTTCAAACCATTAACGCGGTGTTTAATTTCCATTAAATGCAAATATATAAATCCGTACACAAGTCAACTTGTTGCCTATGATAGACATAGGGCCTCAGTCTCGTTTTAAAATGTGAGATTGTCGAAATGTTGGTACATATTGAGAACATGTATCTGAAAATCCTGAGTGTCGTTGGTTTTCCTGTTTTCTCCCTTAAAACTAATATTTTCTGCCATTATCCTGTTTATCTAGGGGCCGTGCTTGTCTTCAGTTTAATCCACGATGTAAAGCAACACAATATTAAAAAAATAAACGAGTGTGATTCCTCATAAATCTCTGGTGAACACCTTTCTCTGCATCTGCCATCATAACACAACAGGGTCATTTAAAACTGCGAATTATTAAATTATAATTCACAGCATAAAACGCCAAAACACGTAACGCAGCAGAATAACGGATTTACCATTGTGTTGGTGGGAAAACAGCAAACCCACCTGTAAAAGCGATCATCTCGGTAAGGTGTCAGGTCCTCCTTCAGCTCGTTGTAGGCCTCCTGTATCTTCCTGCAGAAGTATTTCAGCTCGCTGTACAGAGGGTTTTCCAAGTCGGACGAGTAGTCGGTGTCCATGATCACAGCGAGCCGTCAGGCGGCTGAAAATGGCGGTGGGGAAAAAACAATCCGCGGCCTTTAGAGAACAACACAGGGACGTGTCTGTATTGTATTGTGTCGTGTCGCTTAATTGAAAGTGCAGCCGAAGCTGTTTTGTTTGTGTCGATTCAAAGAAAGAAATAAAAGGTGTTTTAAAAAAAAAGAAAAGAAAGACAGAGGGGGGCGGAAGCACTCGGGGTGGGGGGTCACGTGACCATAGTTCAGCACCACGGATAGAGACAGACAGCTCCGTGCGGGATCCGTCGGTACATTGACAGACCTGTCTCCAGTGGCGGTTCTACATTGAATTACTCCCCGGGCGACACCCCCCTCCGAGCGCCCCCCCCCCCCCCCCATTTCCCCCCCAAAAGAAAGAAAAGACACTTGACACAAACAGCCATGTTTTAACAATATTTACGGCCAAAGATGGCTATCTAATTCTGAGCTGGAGGGCTCAGGCTCACACTCAGCCGATGCTGGCGGAGTGTGAGCCTCAGCGTGAAGTACAAATACGTGAAGTACAAATACTTTGTTACATTCCACCACTGTTGTCAGGTCAGTTTACATCCGAAGCTCAGGAGCGCCCTCTGCTGGAGCATCAGGTGACCTGAACACCTGACAGGTCAGTTTACCGACAGGTAAGTTTACTGATGGGCAAATTTACAGACAGGTCAGTTTACTGATAGGCGAATTTACAGACAGGTCAGTTTACTGATGGGCGAATTTGCCGACAGGTGAGTTTAGGAAGTACTGAAGCTTAGTACTAAGTGAGCAATTCTCCATTGACCCCCATGTTAAATAGCCAACTTTACAGCCTAAAAAAACATATTTACAGCCTGGTATATTTTTTTGTTTTTGGTCTCTATTGATAGTTTCCACCTCCGTGAAAGACGAGCGGGGTAAATTAAGAAAGAAGCCACACACACGCACACACACAGTAGTTTTAATTTTTAAATAAACATAGTATGTGTGAGCATATGTAGCTTACTTTAGTACATTACTTACTTACTTACTTTTGTACATTAGTACACAGTGTGTCACTTCTAGTGGCCTGGTATTGTGCATGTTGGCTCAATGTCACAACTTACAGAGACAGACGGAAAAGAGCCACTGGAAAAGCTGTTGCTTTTCCTGCTATGAAAACGTCCGCTGTTTGAGCCTGTGGAGCCAACCTTGTATAAATTCTAGTCCAATACCTGACTTGGTTTGAATGACACCACTTCTGAATGCAACAGTAATATTGGATATATTTAGGAGACAATATTTTTTTTCTGAAACAATGACGTTTTATTCAAAAGATGCGTGACATATACAATTACAAAATAATTTACATGGCATGCCTTACTATCCATTCACTATAAACGTTCAGGGCCAAATCAGACTCAGATTTTTTTTCAAGTGTTTTTGTCATTTTTGTCAAGTCTACATCTACAAATACAAAGCACATATCTTTTCTAAAAGAAAAGCCAAATCCTACAATATCTACAACAGGTCATCTCATGAAATCAGTTTAAAGTGAATCTTTAACCTAAGTCCATAGGGAATTCTGAACATGAACTCAGTGGCTTACACTTGTGAACTTATGCGAGTGATGTGTGTGTGTGTGTGTGTGTGTAAGACCACACACACGTTTGAAGATAATAGATTTAACACTGATGGGATTGGTAGACTGCACAGTTGGATACAGACAGACCTTGACTTGACAGTTACACTCTACATAACTAGTCTACCAGCTACACTAAACTGGGCACTTACTCATTCACATCTTCTCCATCCAATGCAAACTTCACAAAACACAGAAAATTTGCCCCTTTCCGGCCCCCAACCACCAACACCCCCCCACCCCACATTCCAATCTCACAATTTGGGCTACACTTGTAACAAACTTTTATCAACACAAAGAAATGTTCCAAAAAACTCCACAATATACAATATGTATAGATACTATATCTCCTTTAGGAAATAATCTCATAAATAAAATATACAGACCAGCAACTGAGATGCTGAACTAAAAAAGAACGGTATCAAACTGTGGTAAAAAGCGATGACAAAGGATTTTTTTTCCCCAAAGAAAATATTGCACAACTAACACAAAAAGGTGGATATATTCTTTATGACATGCTCATGTTCTTTTCATTTTTTTTAGGATCAGTAGAGACTTTTTTTTTCAACCCCCATCCTTACAACCCTCCTCTGACAGACATGCAGTTCATTGTGATATGGACAGATCACACTGAAGTATGTGATAATCTCATTAATTCAGAGACCAAAGCAGAGCTGGTCCAAAGTGACAGCTTTCTTTTTTACCAAGTTTGAAGTTACACTTCCCTCTGGGCCATTCCCCCGCCCCTCAACTCTAAATTTTAGCAAAGACATATTTTGGCACAAATGTTTGAGGTGACCCTAATTACTTCGACCTAATGTTATTAAACCTACATATCACTGCCCTTTTCACTAATTTTGGTTCCATCTTGTACAAATAAAACCCACTGCAGATATTTGCAATGCGCCTACTCTTACCCACACTCCATCAGCTGGCCCTGCTCTGTGTCCTTATAACACAAACACGAGCTTCACTGCCTGAAAGAAGAAATAAAAATAAACCAGCTTTTCAGATTTCAGTGTCAGCTTACTAAATGAACAGATTTCAATAGCTTCATCCTTCATTAGAGTTCTGACTTCAAAGATTCAGTGACAATAATTTCAGCTTAACTGTTAACTTTTTCTTGTGGTTGTAGCTGTTGAGTTTAACAGTACTACAGCTTCGCTCCACACCTGAAATTACACTTAAAACACAGTGGAGACGGGTGCAAACAGACATCTGTCAAAGTCACCCTAGTCTCTTTACAACATTTACACATGACTGATATGTATTTACATGACTTCTGAAAAGAGTATGAAATGGCATAGGTGAAATATACAAAAATATTTCCTGTACCTTGCTTACATGTTTAGTGTGGTCTTTGAGAGCAGGGACAGCCCCCCAACTACATACTCACTTCACAGAAGTGACAGCAGGTGACAAATCACTTCATGCCAGAGGTTAGGTTGTTCAGTCTAGGCCTTGGCGACTTGTTTTGCGCCCATGTCACCATATGTAGATATTTCACTGAGTACAGGATATGTCAGTCAAAGCTTTTCTGTACACCGCTCCCACCCCAATACACCAGAATACACAGCAATATTCAAATTCAGTCACCAGTCTCCCAAATAAAGCAGGTAAGTTGAAATCCATGTTGACAGGGTATGCAGATTGTATATCACAAACAATGATAATAATGTTAAAATTCATATCTGAATAGATAAACAACAAAATGTACATATAAATTAATCCATGTAGCAGAGAAACATTTCTTCTTCCTTCGAAGTCCCAGGAAACCATGTGGAGAAGACTGTAGTTCACCTCAGATATATTTGCTCCTTGACCTTTCCAAGTTTGTAACAGTGACACACCTGTCACAACAGTGAAAACTGTGAACTCTTAGTAGTGCTCCTAAATGATGCATATATCTAAGCCTCAATTCCAGGCGAGATAGACTGAGCAAAAGGAATGGCAGAGAGCAAAAACTAAAAGTCCCTCCCATTCTCAACCATGATTAGTCATTTTATAACATCCTAAAAGCAAAAGCAGTATAATAAAGTGGTAACTGTTTCACTGAAGGTTTGTACAGCAATGGATTTCAGTGCCCAGTAGTACCTGTGCGCTCTGGGAAAAAAAAACAAAAAAAAAAACATCTTTGATCTCCAGAGTGTGGTATTCAAGTATTACTGCTGCCTCTTTTGAAAACTGCACCTCAAAAATTCTTCTCTCAGTTAACCGACTGGTTATCACGTCTATAAGCTTCTTCTAGCTAAAGCAGCATTTATTTGCATGATGATTAACCAAAGCTCAGCTCTTTGGCCCTACATGCATTGCAAGGTGCCACTGACTTCCAAATGGAGCAGATCTGAGGGCATCCTTGGCAAATGCAGCCAATGCTTATTGCACCAACTCTAGTGGCAGCATTGTGTAGTGCAGCACGATTGTATCTCTTTCTGTGACCAGGGCTGATTTTACTTTTCTCTCCAAAATCAAAGTTTATTTATCTCAAATGAAACAACTGTGCCCCTTCAACAGATTGCATTTAAATCCCAGATATAACTCAGGGTAATTAAGGACAGGGACATCTCATTTGAGGCGTTGAGTGACATTGGCTAAAGCCACAGCAAAGGCCTGAACAGCGGAGAAGGGGTACTGGAAGTCCAGGATGTAGGCATTGCCATCAATCCTGCCAAACTGCATCACCTGTGTAAAAAAACAAACACAAAAGTTAGTAAAGACTTTAGGCAAAGAAGGTTCTATCACTGACATGTCCTTGGGCTCACTGTATTTCAAATCAGTAACACATGAATCTAATGAGGATTACCATGCAGTGAGAGTTATTTCTTGACCTGGAGCTCTCTTACCTGTCTGCCCTCCAGTTCAATTTGAAAGTTCTTGGCAGACTCCTGTGTGACGCGCCCACCAAAATCCAGCTGGTAGACCTGTGTGGCTTCATTCCACAGTGGCTGCTTGTTGGCCATGACATACACAAAGCCCTGGCTGCCCAGACCTCTGTCCTCCTTCTCGTTGGCTTTTCGACATTTGATCTCTTCCAGTTCACTAGCAGCCCTCATGTTCCTCTTACTCTTCCAGCCCTTCTTACCGCTCTGGCACTGATTGAGAAGCTCATCCCCACTGATGAACAGCTCTGGCTCACTTTCTGAGCTGTCTTGAAACTCACTATTGGCGGTAGCCTTACTCAGCTTCTTAGCCTTCAACTGCTGCTCTTTCTGTCCCTTCAGCTTCTTCTTGTCCCTTCCTCCTAGCCGTGGACTGGAGATGAGTGAGTTGAAATCACCCAGAGCTCTGCCCTCCTTTTTCGACTTGCTCCCTTCTGCCAGCGGTGGCACATTCGCCTCGTCAGCCCGACCATCTGCTCGCTTGCGGTTCTTCTTGCTGAACTTCTCAGACCGCTGTGGGACAGGGCTCTCAGTCAAGGACAGCACCTCCTGAAAACCTTCCCCAGCCTCTGCCATGGTCTCTTGTAATGCTCCATGATTCTGCAGTTCTGTTGGTGGTGGCGGAGGGGGTGGTGGTGGTGGTGGAGGAGGAGGAGGAGGAGAGAGAACATTTTTGTCTACTGTCATGTGTGAGGCTTTGGGTGGAAGTGGCACTGCAGGACTGGGCATAGGGGGGCAAGAGTTATAGGTACCCCATGGAGTGTGAAGGGCGATGGGAGGAATGGGAAGCCCGGCACAAGCGCCTCCTCCTGGATACATGGGTGGGAGGGGGCAGCAGGCCAGGTTAGCCAGGTTTGCAGGGTAACCTGGTGGTAAGACAAGGGTGGCATCCTGCTGTGAGAAGGGTACTGGCGCCACTACCTCCTTTGGGGAGGAGCAGGGGCGTGGTGAACCTGGGATGGGCTGGAGATGGGCTCCAGAATAGGCAGTTGCTGGAGGGTACTGGAGAGAGATTTGGTATCCTGCAGCTGCTGCAGCAGCTTGAAATGATGCAGCACTGGGGCTGGTGGGGGACTTTGGAGAAAGGACAAAAGGCAGTCTGGACACATCCAAGTGCTGAGCTGGGCTAAGAATAAGTGGGGGTGGTTTGTGGGGTCCGGGGGGGCCAGTGGGGTTCAACGTTGCTGTCCGTTCCTGAGGAACCCACACCTCCTCTGTGGCAGCTGGGTCCCACTGATAGGGAGGTGGGCGTTTGACAACCAGCCCTGATGCATCATTTCCTCCTAGTGCCAAATGCCTCAGTGTCTGATTCAGTGTTTCATCCTCAGTAAATGCTGAATTAACATAATCAGCCCTATCTCTGTTACTTCCTCCTCCTGCTGCAGTCCCAGATCCTTCAAGAGAGCTCAGCAGGTTGTAAGAGGACTGGGAGGCCAGAGGAGTAGCACTGTTGGAGTGAACGATAACTGTGCTGTGTGGTGCTCCATTCCTGGGAGGGAAATCTTGTCTGATAATTGTTCCTCCTGCTATTCCATTAGCACTGCCTGGGGCAGTACCTCCAACACTGGATCCACTGCTACACTGACTGCAGGTATATAAGGCTGTTGGCACCCTCTGCTGGAATGAGGCTGCTAGTGCACTGTTTTTGGCCTTGGGAGGCAGTGGTCTAGGCGGTTCCAGCATCTGGGAAACTTTGAGAGCGGCCTCTCGGCTGTTCCTCCTGAGAGTGGCATGAATCAGACTGCTGTCAAGCCTCTGTCCAGGGTTCCTGCCACCAGCACTGTTCTGGTTGGCCGTGTCAGGGTATGGGGGTGGGTCTCCGCTGGGTATGGAATAGCGGGGTGCAGTGAGTCTGTTAAGAGTGGCAGAGGTATAGGGCAGCTGGACCTTCTTGTCAGCTGAGGAGGATGATGAAGAGGTGACCCTGAGAGTGGCAGAGCTGCCAGGTCCCTGGAGTGTGTACACATTCTGATTGCAGACAAGGCGCGTTCGAGGACGACATACTTCCTCCACATTCCCACTGCTGTCAAATGTGGTTATCCTTTCATATCCCAGTGGGGTGGGGTACTGCGCTTGTTGCTGACCTGAAGGATAAAGTGGAAACTCTCCCTTCTTCATACAAAGGTCACTCGGTGGAGGAGTCCCACTGGTTCCACCCCCTGTTCCAGATGTAGCGCTGGAGGCTGTAGTGGAGGCTGAGGCTGAGGCAGCCGCAGCTGCTGCAGCAGCCACAGCAGCAGCCACCGTCCCAGGGTAGGGGGGCGGAGGGTTCATCTTGCTGAGCTCTAGAGGGGCACTGAACACCACCGTATCACCCTCAGCCAGCTGCGGAGTTGGCCGAGTGGTTTTGATTTTCAGCAGGTGCTCGTGTTCACCCCCCACTGCTCTCTCAACCACTAAATCAGCAGGTGGATGAGGGATCTGGATCTGCAGCGTCCCTGGCTGGAGCTGGTGCACAGCTGCACCTGAAGGTTGCCCTGATGACATGGAGGGAACAGGGATTTGAATCTGAAGCTGCTGCTGAAGTTGATGGTGATGCTGCTGTTGTTGTTGCATCTGATGCTGCTGCTGTTGTGTTTGCTGCTGCTGATGAATTTGTTGCTGTTGCTGCAGTTGCTGCTGAATTTGTTGATGCTGCTGTTGTAGCTGCTGCTGCTGCTGGATGTGCTGCTGTAGCTGCTGCTGATGCTGTTGCTGCTGCTGCTGCATCTGTTGAAGCTGCTGTTGAATGTGCTGTTGCTGAAGCTGCTGCTGCTGCTGCTGCTGTAAGTGTTGATGCTGAAGCATCTGCTGCTGCTGTTGGAGTTGGAGTTGCTGTTGCTGCTGAAGCTGTTGTTGGTGGTGCTGAATTTGTTGTTGGTGGTGCTGTAGCTGTTGTTGGTGTTGCTGCTGTTGTTGTTGATGGTGATTTGGTTGTTGCTGCGACGGATGATGAGAAGGAGGAGGTCCCACCATTAGGCGCCCCATTTCCAGTCCCCCAAAGATGATCTGACCAGGACTAGAATACCTGGTGGGAACTGTGTACTGGGCTGTCAGGATGGTGTCCTGACTTTGGTCTGACCCACCAGCAGCTGCTCCAGCAGGGGTTGTGGTGGGATTCGTTAGAACGTCCAGCTGAACATTTTGATTGGCTAGAAGTGACTGGACCAGACCAATGCTTTGAGCGGGTGACATGGCCTGAGCAGGACTATGGATGGGGGCAATAGGGATGTTGACAGTGCAGGGAGGGTTGTCATCAGCGCCACCAGCAGGGCCTGTGACAGGGAGGTCATCTTCATCCTCACTGAAGACGTTGGGGCTGAAGACAGGCAGATTTATGTAGTCCATGGAGATCTTACGCACCTCTGGCAGGTAAATGGTCATCTGCCTGGGCTGCAGATGGAGGAGGCTTGTCTTATATATAACTGGGGGGGGAAAGGGACAGGGTAAAATGAGCACATGGAAAAAATAAAGGCACATTTCATTCATTCATCCATTCATTAACTTTAAATTGTCAAAGATAAAGATATTGATTGGTTACCTGCACCCAGATTAGTCGGCAAGAATGTGGCCAGCCCCACTATCTTGAACTTTGTTCCCCAAATATTGGATGTGACCTGAGCAAGGTAATTTTGCTGTAAGACAAGAACAAAAAGAGTTATATTATTTTTCTGTAAACACATACAAAATACATTATGTGTGAGCTTATCATTAAGCAATATTTGCCCCACCCCTGGACAAACAGTGACCTGACAGTGACAGCAGTGTAGCAAAAAGCGCATTGACCCCTCACTGGCTTCACACCCAGCCACCACTACCAAGCATATTTGATGCAGTCACTGGGCAAATAGGTCAGCTCAAAGATTTGACTTTTACCTGAGTGATGTCATCTAGAGGGAATTCCCTCCGTGTGAGACTGGGTGAACCAATCGAGGGCTTCCGAATGGGTAACCGCGGTGACCTGGAGATCTCCTGTGTAGCGCGAGACAGTTTGGGCGATTTTCTGGGATCAATGTTGATCCTGTTGGTAAAGGGACAAACTAAGTCTCTACAGAGAAGGTAGCAAATAAAAAAGAAAGTTTAGGCATGCAGTGAAACAAAAAAAAACAAACGTAGAACATTCCATTAAAATGCGAAAAAATCCGAGTTCATCCTCTGGCTCACATCCTCACACACACACACACACACACACACAAAGAAAAGAAACAGGAAATATTAGTAATAGATGACATGCTGCAGTGCACATAAGCTAAGTGTCTGGTTACCTGGGCAGTTTGGGGGATTTGCTGCCCCTGGATATCTTTGGAGATTTCTTGCCAACCCAATCATCACTCAGCTCAATGTCACTGGAGTCTGAGCAGTTACAGCTGTCAATCATGGCAGATATCAGGCTGTTGCCGTATATCTCATCTGAGGAGAGAAAACAGGATAATGGAAGGAAAGAATGTAGTTACTTTTGAGCAATCAGTGTGCAGTTCTCAAGACAAACTTTACTTTTTTCTTTTTAGCAATTATTGCAATGTAGTCGGGACTGAAGGAGACATATTGAAACCTACTTGGACGCAGACACCTTCATCATTTTAACAAAAGATGATGACACAGCAGTAGTGCTTCACCATTTCTACATTTAGCCCCATTCAATCCAAACCATTGTTTCAGTTGTTTTCAATTCTTCTCAGTTTTCTCATTCATATTAAGTTTGTGAATCACTGCTGCTCTAGTTTAGGTCAAGCTAATTTATTTGATGGACATTAAAGTGTGAATGGGCTGGAACCATTTCATGGCTGGCTTCATTTATCACTGCGTGGGGAGGGAGCGGGTTGATTTATGAGGAACCCAGGGGCCATCAGAGCCCACATTAAGCAGCTTTTAATTAACATGGGCCCAATCTGCCCTATGTGACTAAGACATACTAACTCACAGAGTGTCAACTCAAGAAACTCTACTAACTGGAAAAGTACTGGAGCAGGCAAATATGTCTGAGAGGAATACATTTAGCTATTTGAATTCTGTTAGGTTGCCAATATGAAGGAAGCTCCATTTTACCTGTTTTCCCATCTGTCTTTGGGTCCATAATGACAAACTCTGGACGCAGTTTACTTATTCGTCTGCCCTTGAGGATAGGCACCAGACCTCCTAAGTACTCCAGGTACAGAGTGTAGCAGGGCCCCCCCACCTCAGGGTTATCCTCCGTTCGTTTCATGGTACAGTGCAGACGCTCGTTCCCAGCTGTTGGGTAGCTCACAAAATCCCGCATGTTGTTGGGATCTGGGATGGGGGGCTGGAAGAGGTAACATAAGGTTATAGCATAGTTAAAAAACTTTGCTATTACCGCAATTATTTTGTTAATAATTGTTTTGCTACTTAAGTTTTCTTATACTAAGTTAAACTTTAATTTCCAGTTCAACTGTCAATTTGCCTGGGCTTATTTTTATATGGGATCTTCATCTTAGTCTCAGAAGGTGACATCTATGATATCACTGCTATGTACGCAGTAAATTTCCTGGAAGTCCTTCACATTTATTTTTATGGTTTTAATGGCTTTAACACCCCCCTGCCTTGTGTTACCTTGATGGTGGGGATGAAAGCGGCAGTGACGTAAGAACAAAGGCGGGAAGGCATGGTGAGCTTGGCGACATCTTTTTCCTCCTTCACTGCTGTGGCGATGCCTTGCTGGCAGAGTAGCTGCAGGCTGGCAACACGGTGCTCCACTCGCACAACGTAAAGTGCTGGGCCACACGCCAAGAACAAGCGAGAGTCTCGGTGACCCCAGCACAGTGTAGTTATTGGGCGCTGCAGGATAATGGAGAAGACAGATTAGAGAGTGCACCACATCCTTTCACAAGGTTAATGTCAAGCATGAAAAACGGGTGAGTGTTAGATTTTCTGACTGTTACGGCTGTGACAAACTTCTTCCTTAAACTCTAAATCTTTTCCTGTGCACATTTCTTAAAATGAATTCTGAGAGCAACAGTCTTCTTCAATCAAATATACAAATACTGTGACTCAGAGTGCTTGTTAACCATGTTGGCCCTATTAAAGATGATCACCTGCGCTGGCGTGTCCAGTGTGTAGATGTGTTCACCCTGAACGTTATAGAACTTGACAATGGCGTTCCTGGTGGGGGGAGGACATGATGGGTCAGGGGAGAGGATTGTTCTCTCCATCCCTGCCACTGCAAGGAGGTCCCCCTGTGAGCACCACTGCACCACCACATCTACAGCATAGGACAAGTAAGAAAAAGTACTCATAACTTATAATGTTAGGAAGATTGAACATATGCAGAACATTTTTGACAAAAGAAAGAAAAGACAATATTACTTGAGATATAACTTATAACTGGTATAAAAAAGTGAGAGTGAGACAAAGAATGTGAGACAAAGTTGCTGGAACACTCAGGTATACATTAATGATAAGACGCCCGCGCACCTTTCAGACCGGTGCGGATGAGGGTGGGAGAGAGGTCATCGTAGTTGTTCATCAGGCTGATGTCACCAGAGGTGAAGCTGACTGTCAGCAGTGGCTTCTGGCTGTGCACTGAAGGGAGAAAAAAGACAATACAAACATCTTAGGCAGGCAGTGTGGGAGAAGCATAATGAGATGACAGTTTTCGGTACACTGTTATAACTGCAAACTTTTCACCTATGTGCAAAACCATGACTTGCATACATTTAAGTAATGTGGTGATGACAAACATTGCCTAGTCCCTGCTTCTCAGCCAAGAAGATGTTCTGCTTTTCTCCATCTTACATCATAGTAAACATCTTGGAGCGTTGGTTGGGGGAAGAACAAGAACTTCGATGGCACCCACTTGGGCTTTAGAAAACTGTGATGGGCGATTTTTTTTAGATGAAATGATTAACTGAGAAAATAATCAGCATATAAACTGACAGTGAAAAGAATTGTTAATATGCAGCCATAAATGAGGTATCATACTGGTAACCTACAGAGGATCGGGTGATCAATATGCATTTGCAGAGTGGACCATAAAAAAGACTGGATTCTAGGAAGACTCTGTGGGTGCATGTGTGTGGCTATGTATGTGTGTGTATTTGTGAAGATGTGTGTGTATAGGTGTAGTTGAGGGTTGTTATAGGAGAGGCTAGGACAGGTCTTTAGCCTTGGCAGCTGTAATTTATTTTCAGTGAGTTTCTGCTGTGTCCCATGCAACAGAATACACAACTGCTCTAAAACACACTCAGCACATCCCACTGCTGCAAACAAGTGGCATTCGCAGTCAAACTGCTATAATAACATACCTTCAAACAACGACCCATACGTTATCCATTAAAACTTCCCTGACTCTTTCCGTTCACAGTCCTGCAATGACCCAAATTCTAACGCAAATAAAATATCCACATCTGCTCGACTCTCAGTCCAATAACAGTAACTACTTCCCCATAGTAATGACTTTACAATGGGTGGTGCATTAAATCATATATATGATGCTGCTGTAAATGCAGTGTGTTGTGCTGTGCTTTGCAGTGATAATAGGTTATCATCATATATCATGACAGAGAGATCTGGCAGGCGGAGGAAGAGGCGGCCTGGTGTCCCAGTAAGGTTGTCAGCTTGAGAGATAATTTCTATCAGGTCCAATCAATTACTATTGACTGGTTTAATTAGTGAGATAGAGCATAATCAGTGTTCCAGCTAAGGCAAGCACTTTTCAGCTTTACCACTTGGCCCACAGTGAAGGGAAGGAAGAAAAAAATAGCACAGCGGGATAAGGACAGACCCTCACCAGCTCAGCCTTAGCAACAGGGAGTAATTAAGGTGAAGAGAAAAGGAGGTAAAAAGACAAAACAGGAACCAATAAAAACGAGGTTGTTACACAGGCTGGTGTACACACTGGAAGCAGCAGGAGAGTTGGGAAAGCTAACCACACTTAACTCTTCCCTTGAGTAACTGCTCATGTCCCAGTGTAACAGATACACACTGGCCATTTATGTATTTGAATTGGACAGGAAACTCACCAGGCTCACTTTTGCCTGTTTTTACCATTGTGTGTGTGTGTGTGTGTGTATAAGTTGACAGCACATGAAGCTTAGAAAAAAAGAAAAGCTGACATGGCAAGCATTATTAGAGGATTAACAAAGACATGTGGATCAATCTAATCTAAACAATCTAAAAATAAGTTAGTTAGAGAGGAATCTATAAGTGAAAAAATAAGTGCACTCTGCAACTGTTCCAACAGTTTTTTTTTTTGTTTTTTCCCCCCAAATTGTAGACTGTGCTGTAATGAGGGCTGCTGTGGCCAATATATGCCCTAATGCTAAAAATAGGCTGCAGTCAACTATGGCATCACAATCAAGTACCAGGGCTACAGCCTTAACACTGCAGGTATATATTATATTCTTAACTATAATCTTCAATGAATGCCTTTTTCACTTTTGTTCATCAATGTACAAAGAAAATAAAACCTTGTTTTCCCAGGCAAAATGGCTGACAAAAAAAGCAACACATATAGCTTGGATTGCCACAGTGTCTGACTGGGACAACTTACTATAATTATCACACTACTGCATGTAGCTAGTCAGACATATAATGTGATTGTTTCTGGTCATTACTGGAAGGTTTAGGATATTTTTCCTTCTTTTTAACTTTTTAGACATTTTGGAGGTGTTATTATTCAAGCAATTATTTACAAGCTCCCCAATCAGCTATAGCCTTTATTAAATGAACAAACCCAAGGCTGCAGTGAGTATACAGGCAGTCAGTGCCTTAATAAAGAACATGACAAATGGGATTTAATTGGAGTGTACTACCCCACGTACTACCAAACTGGGCAAACCAGGTATCTTAAGATAGACATTTAAATATGACAAAAACCGTCATATCAATCATTATTTCTCTCTTTTAAATCTCATTCATATATATCATGACCTTCATTTTAATCTAAAGCCTTGATAAAAGGACCCAGGCAGAGTTTATGTCCAGCTGTACACCTGTTCCAGAAACTTAAATATTTATGGGATTACCAGGGGGACCAGAGATACTGATGATAATACACTGCCAGCCTACCAGCTATATAATTTGTGTCCCCACCTGGTGCCCCTGCTAAGTAATCTTTCCCCTTCCCTTTGGACTAAGAGCATGTGGAAGAATTGATGGAGCAGTAAAAAACAGAGGAAAACGGGGGAGGAGTTAGAAGCTCACAGATGGTCCCACAGCTGCTTTCTTGCGCACGGAGGTACCTACGTAAGAAACAGCTGGACAACTGCACCGCCTTGCTCCATAAACCTTCCACAGATTGCCCTCCAGTCCTACACCAGATTATACTCTTACATCATATTCAAATTAGACTCGTATCAGTCGCCTTATGACAAAGCAGATACTCCTCCAATTTAAACATTTTAACTAATCCTGGTCAAATCCTTTAAGGCTTCTAAGTACACGGTCGTGTACTGGGTTATGAGCTGCGTCTGTGCATCTGAGTACACAGCAGTACTGTGGTTGAACTTGGCTAGAACTGGACTAAGGACATTGCATTTATATGGTATATGTCTCAACTTCTAGGCCACCAGGAAGCCACTGTAGAAACTGAAATTTAAAAGTGAGGGACTTGAGAAGGTCACAGCAGCGAACCTTGTGGTGGGGAGTAGTCGTCAGAGTCTGTGTCACTCTCACTGCTGTCCTCCACCAGGAAACTGGGGTAGTTCCAGGACATGCTGACAATGCCATCCGACTCATGCAGCAGTATGTGGGCCAGCATGCGCCCGTGGCAGTCCATCACTATCACCTGTCCGTCTGCAGTACCGAACAACACCTGGGTAAGAAAGAGTAAAGGCTTATTAGGGGCGAGAGGAAAGAGAGAGACTCAGAGAAAATTAACTTGGACACAAAGACAGAAGACCAAAGATGGAAAGGGGGCAAGCTTAGAAATAGAAAAGGAGATGACAGATAGAGAACAAAGAAAGCCAAGAGAAATGTATATCGCAAGGAAAACAACTTGGAGAAACAGACATAAATAGGATGAAGGTGATGAATAAAGACAGAGACACATATACAGACTGAAAGCTTGATAACATCAAACCTGAGCAGATAATGTAACAGCATGAAAGCAAAAACATAGCTGAACAAAATCACAACACATTCAAGACAGAGAATGGTTGTTGTCACTCACAGCTGATCTCCCTCAGGGCCTGTCTCTGCCTTCAGAATGACAAGTGTACATACTAAAAGTGGCAAATGAAAATCTAAAACTTCTATGTCTATTAGTATTCAAAGGCTGGCATAGTGCTGAAGGGAAATGCCATACCCATCACAAATCTGTGGGAGATGTGTGTGTGTGTGTGTGTTACCTGCTGGTCATCGGGGGTCCAGATACCACAGGTAATCTGGCTTTCTAGGTTGATCTCAGAGGACCAGTGTCTCTGTCCACTGACTGATCCCACCAGGACAAAGCCATCACGGTAAGAGATGAGGGCCTGGGTGCCGTCATGGGACCAGGTGAAGTCACTCACCTACAGTGGACAAGGCATGCTGGTTAAGAATAAAATGCTGGTAGTGGCTATTAATGATTACCAGGTTAATTAAGAAGAACAGTTTGATACCTTCAGCAGCTTCTGAAATTCATTTTAACTGTAATTTTGTCACAAAGAACTGAAAGAAGTGTGATTTATCAAGACGCTGATTGTCAGAAAATGAATTGCCAACTTGCAAAAAGGCCAAACATTGTCTGATTTCAAATCTGGGGATTTGTTACGGCAGTCAGTTGAATATTTTAGTTTTTGGACAGATTGTCCAATAACAGAATTTTAAAATAAACTCTGGAGAATCATTTTGGGAAAGAATGACAAACTGGTCTTAATGTGCATGTACCTCAGTACTCTCATTAGAAGGGCTCCAATGATTTAAAAACACTTTGAGATGTATAGAGGAGCACAGCCTCTAGGAGCCACTAGTGAGGCACTTACACCTGAAACTTAGTCTTGTTGCTTTGAAGTTTATTCCAGTATTAATGAAGACAAGCGCTGTCAGAATACCTCAGAATAAGGAATATTAAAATACATGGCCTCCTGCACATGGTTAATAGTGAAAGGGTCTGCTTCAAATAAAATAATGGCTGCTTCTATTAATGTCTGTATAGATTAATAGACTTGTATGAGATAAAAACTTAATATCTAGGGGAAAAGAGCAAAGGTGCCATTTCAAATAGCATAGGACATATATTTAAAGAGTGAGGCGGTTGTTTAGAGTGTCATCTACTAACTAAATTAATCACCAAAGATAAGAAGCTGTCAGGACGTGTCAGACTCAGCTCAACAGATGACAGTGATTGATCGATGAAGCCTACGCAGGATACATTTATATTTTTTTTAAATCAGCATGTAAAATGTTAGCGGCAAATGGCTCAGTCAGTCACAGAACAGTGGGAACGTGCAAGAATAAAGAGCTATCTTAACTTTCCTCACAGATTAATGAAACCAACATTCCATTATATTCACGGACATACTCACTACTTTTACTTTTCCACCACTTTTAATTATTGATTTAACTCATGTCCCATTTCTGTGAAATGTATCTTACCTGAGCTCCACGGTCGTTGACCAGCTCCACGGACCAGCGGCCTTCATACTGGATCCAGACAAAGATCCCTCCATCTGTATCGCAGGTGGCCAGTTTCTGGAAAGGCTCATTCCAGCGCACCAACACCACCTTAAAGTCACACAGCAAAAGAAATAAAAGTTTGTCAGTGCCCCCCAGTGAAATTTTTGTGATGTGTTTTGTGGAGTATGGCAAAGAATTTAGCGGTGGCCATCCTGTGACACAGCTTTGCCATTTTGCCTACAACAGATAATGTGAGATAACAACACAGTGCCTTGTCACAGTGCTCTTGATCAAGACACTGAACTCTTGCCCACACGCTCAGTGCAAATTGTTCTAAATGAGAACATCAGTTGAATGTCTAAAATGCAGAAATGAAAATCCAAGTTCTCACTTTTCAATGAGCTAAATTTAGCATCAAACCAGATGAAAATATATCACAAAGTGGGTTAACCTCATTTTGAAAAAGTCGCAAAGGAGCTGCTAATATCCTAAATATTAAAAGACAATGAGATTCAATTATTCTGCTTTCTGTCACTCTGTACCACACTGCTTTTTCAAACATGGAAATTTTTGCGTGTTTCTCCTGGTTTGTCACTTGACTCTAGTGGATAGACGATGAGGTGTGTGTGTGTGTGTGCTCCTGTTTCCCATTTTATTAAATTTGAATTTTGGAGGAAGTACAGTATAAAGGTGAATGTCTATATTTAAAAGAGAAAGCCACAGTAACAGATGCAAAGAAAGGAAAGAAGGAGAAGCTGAAAGGAGACACTGATGCATGAGTGTCCCTATAGAAATTACTATATTGTGGTCTAAACAATAAACTGTACAACCACTAACAGCTCACAGATGCATGAGTTTCTGTATTTGCCCTGAGGTCAGTGGATAGATGGATCATCATTACCCTGAGGAATGAGTTGCAGAGGAGGACAGTGTTGATCACTGGCACAAAGCAATGTAGATCAAATTGTTCATAACCCCTTTCTTTGTCAGTGTCACCTATCTTAAAGGCACCCATTACAAACTCCATTCTGCCCCCTCCTCTCTGTGTCGCTATCTGTCTGGTCTCCTGTAGCGTGACTCAGCCTATTCCCAGAGGAATAATCCTAAGCAGGGAGCAGCTCTGCTCTCACTGAGCAAAGCACGTGGGCTGTACACGCTCGAACACACAACACAGGGCAGGTTTTAGCGAAGCTTACACTCTCTGAGCGCGAGTCCAACAGATCAGTGGCTGAAAGTTGGATAAGCCAGCCAGTCTTGCTCTTTTCCCCTAAACAACACCATCCCTTCCTCACCCCCTGCAACAAACCCACAATCCAATATATCAACAGTCCAGCGGAACAGGTCACATTAACCGTGCATTCATACAACAATTTAATTTCTCTCCTAATAAAATTAGATCATCCTATGTAACTACATTGATATATTCAGCTCAGCAGGTGACTGGTCAATCACATTATTTCTCTTCGCAGTGAATACTCTGAGCAGCAGTGTTGGGAAATTAGTTTGATAATCACCATGTGGGAGAAATCCAAGGTAGCTTTGCTCAGCTGGGTCTGTCTTCTAATGCAGGTTACATACTGGGAAATTTTTAGTGCACTGTACATGAGCACTGGTGTTTCCAGTCCAAACAGGGGTAAAGAAAATTCATTTGAAAATAGTTTCTATGCAACTAAAGCAGCAGCACTGAGGTAACTCCAGTAACAAATGACATTTACTCTGAAGTTTCCCAACAATTCCCTATTTGTCACTGTGTCCAGTGTATTGTTAACTGTCTCGTGATACCAGACGGGGTTATCCTTGGTGGGCATAAAGAGATCTGTCTCACACAAACATGTTTATATGAATACACCCTGTACAGGCCTCCAGAGTAATAAGTGTACAGTGGCATTCATCACTCTCCTGGCCCTGCTCCCTCAGCAATATGGTGTCCTGTGAGCCGGATTTACTGTGTTTTCTCTCCTATTCCCATTGGTATAAATCCTAATGTTGCTGGTAAGCCGCAGGGAAGAGGACACAATGAGACCTAACCTGGTGCAGATCTGCAGCTAAGATCTCCATCATTCTGACTGAGTTGACCATATTCACGGACCATTAAAAACAGCCTGCCATCTATCATTCAGTCACCTGATGCAGCAGTGCTCACTGGACGCAAAGCTGCAGTAGTATTGTCCAAGATAACAAATTTCCATGCACAAGCATCTCATTGGGGGGATACAAACTGTGTCGTTACTCCATCCGTGAACTGTCTACAACCTCTGGTGAGCAAAATGGATTTTCCGGATGGTATTATACAAGATAATTCAGCTCCAGCCACTGTAGACATGAGGCTTTAGATTAGGTCTGCATAATTCTAACATCATTCATTCCAAGGTCCAAAAGACAAGCAACAAAGAAGAAATTAACATGAGGTTTACACAAGCTGAGCCTTGCATGTGTGCACACTTATCTGCAACCCCATAAAGGTGAGAATAATCTGTGTATGTGTGTAAATTTAGCTCGGCGTGGAGATTAGTGTGAGCTAGTCAAGCATCCCGCGAGGGGGACAGCTGAGCACCTCATTGTGACGCAGCGATCTGGGAGATCAGACATCACATGGAGACAGACAGGATAAGAGAGAGAAGCCACAGGATAGCGAGGGGCCTGAGAGATCATGGGCAGAATAGGTGCATGTATACATGCAAATACATTCATTTCATTAATTATCATGTGCTGCATGCTCAAAGACAAGTAATGAAAGAAAATGAATCACTATGCAGTAGGTGATTAGTACCAATATCGATTATAGGTATATCAGAATGAAACATAAAACAATATGAAATTTTGAAAAAAGACACAAAGAGCTGTAGGAGGACTGCTGCATAACAAAAAAAGCCTAAAGCCACATGTTTAGAGGCAGGGCAACGCACTGGTCTTGCCTCCAATCCATCCCAAACAATACGTAGTACGAGAGGAAGAGAGTACATGCTGCCGATCCCTTTAATTCTGCCTTTTGGCCAGCACATGGCCATTGACAACTTCTGCTTGGGAAGTTGGCACTGTTTTCACTCCTGCCGTGCCATGCTGTTGTCACTGCCGCTCTGGCCTCTTGCTAGGACTTAGAAACTGGGAGCAGAGCTGACCCCAGCAACTTAAATGAGAAGACTAAATCAAATCAAGGGACAGCTTTGGGTTGCATTGGAGTCAGCAGAAGTGAGAGGACACTGTGACAGTGCAGTGTCACCGTGGTGCAATCGTGAGCTAATGGGTCCATGGGAACACTGGTCCCTCATATGGAAGACTTTCTTTTTGCAAGGTTACGAATAAGACTAGTAGTATAGGAACTCAGTGTTTCAAAAAATATAGCTGAAGACCGCTTGGCCACATTTGGATACACTGTTTTTTGTTTTTGCGCCAAGCTGCACATGCACACTACACACTGTATGCAAGATGAAATCAAAAAACAGTGGCATAATTAAGATAAGTATGTTTCTAAGCTAACACTGCTTGCAGCTAAAACCACACTGTACAGGCCACGCTGTCCCTCTTGGAAAAATCTTGCGATCAAGTACACCTGGATGTGAGGAAATAGCCGAGCTTGAGTGTTATGCAACATGTCCTCTCAAAGGATGGATTAGCACACTAAAGCCATTTCCACTAAGCACATTTAGGGAGACCATTTTAATGCAGTGGAGAGGTCATATACTCTTCGATCCTGAGCAGGACTTCTAATGTCAAAAGGTCAGACAAGGAGAGAAAAGAAAGAATGTGCTCAACAACAGGGAGACATGTAAAGGCAAAGTAGTGACCAGCACAGGGGAGGAGATTGTGATAGAAGGAGGAGGAGGATGGAGAGCAAATTAGACAATGTAACATGACCAGGGAACACAGATAAGTATCTGGACACAGGTGGTAATGGATGCGGAGGTGAGTGACACTGAGGAAAACTCTGAGGCGAGAAATGCAGCACAACCCATTAAAAGTGATCACTTAACTCAAACTTTCCTCAGCTGTTTTTGCAGGAAAAATGATGCTGCATTCTGCCTGTCTTGCAATCCATTATTATAGTCCCCATTAAGTCTGAACAGACAAATTAGTTGCAGTGCACCCATACAACCCATTCACTATCTTCTTCCTTTTCCCTGTCCATTTTATATAGCTGTGCAGGTCCCAGATCAGTGCTGGTTCTTGCACAGGCCCTCTACCAGAGATATAAGCTGATTTATTTATGAGGTTTCACCAGGAAACAACTTTTAGAGCATAAAAACATCACACAGGAGGAGTGAAAAACGAGAGGCAGAGAAGTAAACATAGCGGTGGTGTTTATCTTATCTCTCTCTCTGATCTATTACCATCAGCAGCATTAATAGAAGAGTCCACAGACTTCATGAGGTTTAGAGTCAAACATCTTCAGGTGACAACAGTGCTTTGAGCAACACTTGAAATTTGTGGTTTTAGCCAAACAGTTCAGCTTACTCATCTGAAATTTTTGTAGAAAAACTTGGTTGCATGGTTAATTCTCTAGTTTCCTCTAGTCCCTATACATGTGCCAAATAAACTGGCACTAAGCATTATCACTGTGCTAGTATTAGGCCAAGGAACATCAGATCAGACACAAATCAGTGCTCAGATCAGCATGTAGGCCACAGAAGCTGCGCTGTGGGCTCAACCTACAAGGTGAAGTGGTAAACACAAGCTGGTGCCCTGGGGTCACCTGTCTCTGTTGGATTAGGGCCTTAGACACTTGTCCCTTTCTACCTTAGCGAAGAGCTTGTATCTGGCCTCTAAGGAGAAAACCAACACATGCGACTCCTACCTTTGGGCACGAAGCCACCCATCAGATTGATGGGAACAATAGAGAGGTGTGTACAGATGTAAATTTTTAACTAGAATGTCAGCATAACTGTTTCAGCAGTCACACAAAACATCTCATCCATCAGTCACAAGAATTCATGAACACAATGACATTGTGAGGATTTTTTCAAGGTGCATATATTTAGCAAACAAAGTAAAAATGTCCTCTCTTGAGACCGCCACCTAATGTTCTACTTTCTAGCTGGAGAAGTAGGAGTCTGTGTCTAATAGTGCTCAAAATAGACACCAATATATTCCGATTTTTTATTTAAAATAGGAAAAAAATTATTACATCTAAAAAAGTAGACACATAGGCAAATACCTCAGTACAGTAGCAATGGCTCTGCAATAGTGTGATCCAGACAGACGTGCTTTTCTTGCATGATAAAGCATTTATCTGTATTTCTACATCTAGACAAACAGCACAGCTAACGACAGGATACTGACGGACAATTTTGCCAAAACTTGTGCTGCGGCCAACATTTTGTTATCAACATGGTGACAGTCATTGTCAAGTCTGTCTCGGATGTTCAGCTCTTATGGAGAATGAATGGACTCCTAGAGACTAGCTGCTTGCTCTGTTCAGCATCTCAAAGCAATGTAATGCAAAAAAAAAGCACCGTACTGTCAAAAGAGGCGTTGATCTATTCTGATGCACATCCCAGAGGGACTTTTATGCAGCATCAGAAGTATAGTCACATAAAAAGATGAAAACCTACTTGTTTTCTTCTATTTTCAATTTGATTTAAGTGTGGTGCAAATGACACAGCTGTTGCTAAAGGTCAGCAGCTCTGTTTAAATAACAACATAAAAATAGTATCAGGACATTTCAGCAAATTTTCTTTCAATACAACTTTTTGCTTGTCTGGTTGGTTTATTTTTAGTCTAAAAGAACTGTCTCAGAAAATAGACTTAAACTGTTATACTGTGTACACATGTAATACAGAGTTGCTGTGTGCAACAGCCAATCATCTCTTTCAGAACAAAACAGAGTTCATCAACATCAATCTCATCAACCCAGTGATCAACCACCTTAAAATCAGTTTGAAACACAAATGAACACAATGATAAGACCAAGTCTGAAATGATTAGCTGATAAATTGACTAATAAAAAGAAAAATAATCTGCAACTTCTTTGATAATTGAGTCACTGTTTTTACAGTAAACATGTCAAATATTCACTGGTTCAGCTACTCCAATATATGGTTTTGCTGTTTAAAATTGCTGTAAACAAAATATCTGTGGGTTCTGGACTGCTGGTTGGACAAAGAAACAATCTGAAGATGCCATGTTGGACTCTGCGGAATTGAAAATGTGGGTTAATAAGGGTTAACAACAGCCCTCGTTAAAACCAACATTTTTAATGGGGTCAATGATCAAAGACTTGACTATAAGCACACTTAAACCACACCCCAGTAAACAATTAGAAATCTAATAGGCCCACATCTATAATAAAAAAAATACAATACAAGCAATCAGCACCTCAGTGTACATGTTATAAGCACATCAAAAGTTTGTTTGTGGATATGTTGAAATGGAATATGACAACAAATAATTTGCTGACTTGACAGTGTAATATATGTCAGAGCATTTCTCCTAAGCAACCAAGCTCCATGAAAAACACAAAGCACAGAATTCAAAGTAGTGTGACACCCACTGTGAAAAGATGGCTGTGGGAGACAGAACAAAAGGAGTATGGCACCACACACATACACCTTGCTCCCTTTGAAGCTGTTACCTTGTAATTATCTCTCACCCAGGCTGAAGGGGAATTAGACACAGAGAGGAAGACAAACCTTCATCAGAGATGTACCACAGGTCGTGAAAAACCTTTTCATTATCGGAGGAAGATCGTGAGAGCTTTCAGAAGAGATGCTATAGCAGGACAACAGCTGAGCTGCACCACAACATAAGATGCTTTTATCCAAAGTGTCTTGTAGTGCCAGGAGTGCCAAACTTTTTATCATGGGGTGAACACAAGTGTAAATCAAACCTCTCATCCAGACAGGGGCAGTGCCACACTCTACAAGAATACGGACCGCTGCCCATCTGCCCTGTTCTTAACAGATGTCTGACAGCTTAAGATCCACCCTTTACTATACTACATTGCCTGTACTGGGCCAAGTCCAAAAGACACATCCATTCAGACGCTTGCTTACATTAGAATGATCACAGGACACTCGGGTCTATACATCAACAGGAATAATGGCCATACTTAAGGATGTTGGCATGGGTATTGATCTTGGCAGGAGAGTATTCCTATGGGACAAGTTCATGTTGCATTATTTTTGTGTGCTCATTCATAACGTGACTTGAGCTAATTTACATGAAAGGACACTCGTCACAAGCAACGACAAGTGTTCAATGACAGCGCTGACGTTCAAAGGACAGGACTATTACGGGATGCGTCTGCTTTTACTGCTGAGTGAGCAGCTTTTGAAGACAAGGAAAGGTTACTTAAAAGTAATGACGCGTATAATGTCGGCCTGATGAGAGTTTTCTAAAACATATTTTCCTAACTAGAGAGTACTGGAGACTATATATCAATATCTTGGGGGTAATTTTCCTTGGCGATGGGCTGTATACAACATTCTCTCCTCTCCTTATCAGAACTGGGATGGAAAATTATGTGAGTGAGTGAACAGATCTGTCAAAACTTGACAGAATTCATCAGGCAGTGTTATTTCTACTACTGTCAGAAACCCCAACTTATGCATAGGGTAGACACATATGTAAAGAGGCGGATAAATTTTAGTTGTGTAGGTTTTAACCTCCTCTGCACTGCATACACTAGAGCAACAAAAGGGAAATTTCAGTACTTGGACCATATTCAAGTGGGCAGAGTTAAATGACATTTCTGCTGCGCTTCAGTCACTCTCTGTAGGGATTCATCCACTCTCCCCTCAGCTGCCTTATGGAATGCTGACACAGCACCTTGCTCCATCTGACCAATAGCTACGCCCACTACAAGAAATAATGCAACCTGTGTGCAATCGCCACTTGTGCCAGCACTGCTGTATATTGACGGGAATATTCATACACATGGTAGGCAATAGACCTAGGCATTACTCAGATTAACTTTCCAATAACAAAATAAATGGCCTCAGTGCACTAGTGGTGGAAAACTTTGGGGGGAATAATTATGGTGAGAGATAAGATTAATACCAGGGAGTGGAGAACTGCAATGTTTTGAAGAGCAGCAGGGCGACATAAAGCAAGGGTATCAAACCATGAGCCACTGAGAGTATTCAGATCTTCCAACCAAATGCTAAAAAACCTGATTTCACCAATCCCCCTCCCCGTTAATGCCTGCTGTACAAAAACTCCTGCTGTACAAAAATTCTAAATTTGCAGGCTGCCATGGAACAAGGTTTGACATCTTTCAACTCAAGTGAAACATCTTTGCACTAGACAAGCCAGAGCAGCGCATCTGCCTTAAAGGAGTGTCGAGCCAAGCAGTTTCAAGGACACTGTTCTGCACCTGACCCTGCACTTGGACCAGCATGGAAAAGGAAATGTATCTTTTCGTGCCTATTCTGTGAACACTAAGTACTACTAGTAATAACAAAATAATAATTTGCAATCACTTGCATTCTCCCAGCATTTCTGGTGTAAAGGAGTGAGAAGGTTTGAGGAGCTTGTTCTAAGGGGATCAATGGAATCAGTAATCTATCATCACTAGGGTAAATGAAGGATGATTGATGAATGATGTTTTGGTGTTTGTTTTTGGTGTAGAGTTTAATTTGAAGAAGGATGGATGTGCAAAGTAGCTAAGTATAAGCACTATACATTAAGCTTTTTAAAGTGCTCTTTTATATCTTTAAAAAATTAAATATAAGAAATTAAATTTTTGCTTAATACTTCTAAACTACTTTTGAAGAGTCTGGAATAACAGAGGAACTAAGGCTTATGGCACAAGACACATTTTTTTGTACATGATCACCACTCTCAAGATCACCACTAAAAAGGACAAGCACTAGTTGGTAGGGTATAATTGTATTTAAATAAATATTATCAGGATGCTACACTCACTGTCACAGTGATTTTTACTCAGATTTGTCTTTTGTTCTACAGCTTTTTGAATAGGGTGATGATCTAGTATATATTTTCTCCTTAAACTCTCCTTACCTCACTGTTGTGTCCTCTGAGGTTGAAGTTTACTCTCTGCGGAGTGGGCCGGTCCCGTCTGCAGTGGCTGGATGTGAACGTGACCCCAACAACTCCTCGGCCATTCCCAGTAGCGAGCCAGCCCTCCTCATAGTAGCGCTTCCTGCACACAGGCTTCTCCTTCTCACTCTTTGGCACCCGGCCCTTCCAGGACAGGCACAGGATGTTGGAGTCGCTACAGAGGACCGGACCATGCTCTACGGCGGCGAACATCCCGGCCGCTCTCTACACCCCCCGTGGATAAAAAACAGTACCAGGTGGGAAGTCGGGGGTTTTTCGGAGGGGTCGGTACCGTTATGAGCGCCTCTTCTCCACTGAGGTTACTGGTTCGGTGCCGGATGTGAGAGAGTGACAACTGTGCATAGTACTTGCGCTTTCCCTCGGCTGTCCCTTGATTTGCAATACAGATTAAAGGTGATCAGCGAAAACTTCACCAAAAGCACAAATGAGGTCACGAAACTAGGGATTGCTGGATTGGAGACATGTACCCAAATGGGCTGCATACACAACAAAAGGCACTCATTCAAGTCATTTTGATGCGTTTGATCAGTGAGCTGCCTCGCTGATGATGTTTCAGTGACAAGGCAACAGATGACGGTATCGAAAAAAAAAAAATATTTAGAAATCCTCTGTGGTAGATTCCAGACTCGTGTCAGCTGATCGAAAACAAACATCCACAAAAGCACAGTGTAAACTCACAAACGGGCAATGTATCCAATCCATTCAACGCGTCCCAGTGCTTCCAGTTGATGCGATTAAACTTTCTGTCCAGTTCAGCATGTCATTTCTGGGGTCCGTGTCCTCCTCGAACGATCCCGCCCGTGTGTGATAGAGGAGGAGCAGGGACTCCTCTCCATCAGCTGTGCGCCCGCAGGAGAGCTGCTTCCCCCGGTAACGTCATTACGTCTTTTCAACCCGCCTCGGGGATCCCATGGAGGACTGCTGGATATTACAAAAAATAAAAAAATAAATGAATAAATGGTGTTATCACACGGAAAATGTATTTATCAAGTGAACAAACGTGTTGTGCAAAAGAGACGGTTTGAATCGTTTTATATAAAGAGGACGATGTAATGATAGATGCGCTGAAAGCACTCACCTGCCGCATACAGCCGTTAAATATTAATGCTCTCGCCTAAAATTACACCTCACTTGCCGTTACTTATGTCTCCCTGTGCAACCACTTAAGTTCGAGGATTATCCTGCTCAGTGGAAGGATATTTAACTAATTGCTTAATTATTTAAAATGACCATATATCATTTTAGCTCTCGTTTTATTAAGCTACACATATATACAGATATAACGGTGCCTCTTCCTGCAGCTAAACGGTTAAATGAACAGTAAAAGGAAAACAGACGAGAGGTAAACAACAAAACATTGTGATGAGAGAGTGCACAGGAATAAAATCTAGAGTCGCAATTAGAAATCCAAGGTCCGACAGATTAATCAGTGGGCTTTAAGGGACGGCTACAGACCGTCGTCTGACGATAAAATGACAACCGATGGACAATTGTTGTATAAGGATATAACTGACATTTGGATTAAGTCAGTTGTCATTGTGATAAAAGATAGTATCCAAACAAATTCAATAATACACGACAACAAGACAACGGTACGATTGCATCCCATAAAACCTCAGGCAAAGAAATAAAGTAAAATATGCCCGTCTGTTCTGATGTTAATGTAAAGAAAGAACCAGTGATACTAATGCTACTAACTGACAAACAAATACAGCTGAAGCCCGTGAGATGATGCCCGAACACCCATCACCGTGCGCTGCCTGCTAGCCACAGCTAGCTAGATCCTGGATGATGGATCCAGACAGAGAGCTCTGTGGGCTCCACAGATCAGAACATGTCAGCAGCGGGATTAATCTTTCCTGTCTTTATTTATCTTCTCTGTGCATTAACGCTAATCTGACCGCGATGCTCGGGAAATGCAGCTACCGTTGGCTGCCTCTGTTGCCTCCTCCACAAAGAACAGTCAGTGATAGCTAACCGGCTAACGGACCAGCTAGCTAGCTGAACCTGATCCACCATCAGCGGAGACTGGCTCCGTCCATCCGCCGCTGGCAGTCGTCGCTAACAGGCTATGGCTAGCACTTTAGCCGACTGTTTATCCTAAGGTTTTTCTTTATAAAAACATTAGCATATAGCTCTTCAAAATAACCACAGGTCGGCTACGTAGGGCATAAAGTGGCAAAATAATATCAAACCTGTCGTTAACAAAGCCGGAGAAACATCAACGGCCAGCGGAGCGCTCACCACGGCTGTGTGTTGCTGCCGCTGCTTCCTCTGCCCGCAGCCTGCTACTGTACACTGGTAGGGCCCGACCGCCGTGTCACGTGACGGGCACGTGATTTAGCCCAATTAAATTATCACAGCTCACATCAGTAAGTGCAGTGTTTTAACTTTAATCTAATCTTCTTACAAACGAGGATGGAAAGATATATTCTTCGTTGTCAAACTGGAAACAATTGAACTGATGATCTGCCCGCAAACATACCACAGCGTGTAGTCATAGGAGCAGTATTCAGATACTTCAGTAAAAGCAGAGGCTGCAGAGACACTGCGTTCTGTTTTATAGGTTTATCATATGTTTTGTGTCTAGATTCCTAATCTAAAAAGTAACTATAGCTTAAGAAAAAGTAGCAATACTATAGTACAGTGTAAAAAATACTCTGTTACAAGTAAAAATCCTGCATTCAACATCCGACTAAAATATGGTGGAGAGTAACTACGTATAGTTGCTCAATATACTGTTCAGTTACTTAAGTACAATTTTGAACTACTTGTACGTTAGAATTACTTACTTTAGTAGTTGCATTTTATACTACTTTGTAGTCTTTCTAGTCTAGAAGTCTAAGTCCAGCCTAGAGTCTAGAATAATGCACTTTTCACTCCACAACATTGATTTGACAGAAGTCTGTACATAATTTTACAGATGACTAAACTGTCAAAGTACTTTCCTCCACATAAGCACAATAACAACTGAGACAGCTCCTGAGTTAATACCTAATCTTCAGGGTCCTAGTCTTTCAGAGGAGTCATGTGTCAAAATCTAGTTTTAAGGTATATATTTCCAAATTAAATTGTTATATCAGGTTGCTTTGAAGAAATGGGCACGGAAATTATTCCAACACAGGTGTACACTTCTTGCCCGGGGAGTAATTCAATGTAGAACCGCCACTGAACACCTAGCTGCCACAGTAGCAGTTCACCCTCCAGGACTCATGAGGGCAGTATCACAGTTATTTTTCCTTGCGTCCTTCCTTTCTCTGAAAACATGGCTGCTCCCATGGCTCTCAGGCGAGAATTATTTTCTTTGGCAAGGATACTTACAGGAATCTCACACCAGGTAAATTAATTAGCATGTTTTTACTTTGCACAACATCTGCGAACAGTTCAATAACCTACACTTGTTTCGTTTAGAAAAAAAAATGAACGTTGGTCGCTGGTCAGCAAATCTCACAGTTTGGTCACTGACGGCAGCTGTAGCATCGTGGTTACACAGCTAATGTCATCTCTAAATGTCCATTAATGTAACTTTATTTTATTTTCAGGGACCAAGAGCTTTGAGCGCCTGTTCAGGTCATAGGAAATATAATGTAATCAGGTAGGTCACAGGTTTTCTTCTCCGCTTGTATGAGGTCTACGTAGTTTATTAACAACGGTAGTAAACACCAGCACACGACACTGGCGCAGTGATGATTTTCTTTGCTGGTAAAACAAGGGCACAACATTCATCACACTACAACCCACTCTCGTTTCTAGTTGTGTGCATTAAATCTCTGTATTTACTCAAAAAAGTTGTCACAAATGGTTTGAGGCGCGTTGTATATATTTACAATTAGAAAGTACATAAACCTTTTATTAGAGCACTCCTATTTCCTGAATTAAAATTCAGTGTAATGCGTGCAAAAGCACAAGTGACAATTGAATAATTAAAAAATTAAAACACAAACCATCAAGGCATTTAAAAAGTGAAAAATAAATAATGAGGAAAAAAATCGAACATTATAATATTACTGATAATGAATGAAGCAGTCCGTAGCTGCAGAAGGAGATTTATCAACATTTACATCATTATAAAAATTTTACTCAATGCAGGAGCATGCAGTATGTTTGTATTTTCTGCTGTTACAATATATTAAGTGGTTTCAATACAGGACTGAGTGTGAAGCCAAAAAGCTAAAACAACTATAAGCAGTTGTCTCAAAGTAACAGAGGCATTTGTGCTGAACTTTGCATTTTGGAAACAATTGATCAAAAAATTATTCACTGCTCTGTCTCCACAGGTCCCATCTCCCGCTGACATCCATCACTTCCTTTCACACAGCAACAGTGTTTTCATCAGCACCTTCATCAGTAAGTTATGAGTAGAGTATCTTTATTTACTTGTTTTGAACAGCTCAACATTAAAATAATACAAAAGTTAGACGTTTGCTCATGCGCATATATCATGTTTCCTTCTTACATTCATGTTCTCTTGCAGATCACTGTCACAGAAGAGCCTGATGTACTGTTTCAGAAGGTGTCAATTTTGGTCAAAGGTCATGACAAGGCCGTGTTGGACAGCTATGAGTTCTTTGCCACCATGACAGCAAAAGAGCTGGGCATCACCATCAGCAAAGTGTGAGTCTTAGCAGAATTAAGTTACCACACACTAGCAGTGATGCCTGTTTACTAATGTATTCCCTTCATAATGCCATCATTTTTATGATGCTTTTCCTCTGCGACAGCTTTGAACCTCCCAAGCACATAGAAAGGCTTACACTCCTGAAATCAGTACACATCTTCAAAAAACACAGGGCCCAGTATGAGATGAGGACACACTACCGGTGCATTGAGGTGAGAAGCTTCAAGCCTGTTTAGTTTAGTAATTAAGGGGACCCTGGAATTAAAGAAAAATCCTTAGTCTCCCTCAAAGCAAACAGGTATTATTCAGCTGGAGACATTATAATCTACTTGCAACTTAACCCCACTACATAGCCATGGTACATTCTTAAACTTATTTTACCTGATTATGCTTCTTGTCAGGACTGTGTGGACGTGTAGTGTTTGATTTCCATGTCCCTCATTACTGTCAAATTTATTTCACCTGTTATGGTAGCACTACTTACATCCATACTGTTCTTATTAAGTTTGAAGTTTGGTTACCTCATATAATTGCTAGCTTTATTCAACTCAGTGTCAATGTCTGTGCACAAAACTAAGTAGATGAATTAAGTAAAATCATCCAGTTAGGACATTTGTGTCAAAAGGTTATGAAGTTATTATTCAGTCTTTCAGTGGTTCATGATGATTAGACTGTTTAATTTAACCCTTCTCCTGTATTGTAGTTGTCTCATTTAACAGGCTGCACAGCCCAGGCGTACCTCGAATACATACAGAGGAACCTCCCTGAAGGTGTAGCCATGGAGGTGACAAAGGTGAGGCACCAACCAGTGTCCTGCTCTAATTCAGATGTCACTAGGCCTTTGGATCACACATTAAAGAAGAAATTAATTCATTTATTCCTCTTCTCTTGCTCTCTTCATGTTGTCAGACTGCCATGGAGAAGGTTCCAGATCACATCCTTGAACCCATGTGGAAAGACAACCCTGCTGACGACAAGCCCAGCCAGTGACTGCAGTGATGAGCAGCAGATGCTTACTGGGTGTCTTTTCTCCCAGTAAAGACACTGGATAATTGTGAAGACTTTACTATATAAAAAATGCTATACTATTATACACTTGTCATAAACTCCTGAACTTTTCTGTGGCAAAACAATATGGACTCAATTGTATGTTTCTTTTCCCAATAAATAACACATTCTGCATTGAATGGCAACTTTAACTTGCATTGTTTAGCTGTTATTTAGACAGAATACTTCATTACTACTACAATGTTTTTTCCATAACTATGTCCTGTCATATTAGACAGGGTTGTTGCTGTGTTTAAACATGTATGTAGTGTAGGACAAAAGACCAGCACACAAGACATTTGGGTTTTTTTGCATTTATTGAATAATTCGTATACAAGAATTTATAAGGCAAAACATAAAATCAACTGGATTAAACTTTTAGTTTCTGTTTAACAGTAACAGCAACACAGCTCACTTATTCTGAGCAACTGATGGCTCATCCTTCCTGTCATTTTAAGGAGATTTCCTGAATGTTTCCCGAAAGTCCCTGTATTTATCACCATAAACACTTTGTTATCTCCATGGTTCTATTTAAAGACTGTTGGGGCCCCTCTCCCTCTGTATTCCTGCATTAAAAGAAGCTGTCGTACAGAGATGACACTCAGACATTAATCATATGGTAGTTCATGTTTGCAAAGGAAGTAGTGATAAGAAGCTTTTTTTTTGCTGCAGAGAGACAGCATGTCAGCATTTCCAGCTATACAACACATCACATGATTAGTCATTTTCCACCCCTGCTCCTTTTTGCATAGACCTAATTGGGGGGTGGGGGGGTATGGCTGCAGGAATCCTGTCTGAATACAAGCGTTGGCTCATATATTTATTTAAAAATGTTCTTCCAAAATGGCCATCAATACTGTACCATGTACCAACTATGGTTATGTAGATATTTAAAACTTTGTTGAGAGAAATTACCATATTTAAACCAGATTTCCATTCTGCTTTGTTTGGTTATTGCAAGTTTGAAAAACCTTGCTCAGTAAGATGCACAGAACTTTTTCTGACGTGGACCTACATTTCATGATTCTCATTTACACAAATATGCCTGAAGCCTGTTCATGTGCACCTTCAAGTTTGAGATCCATTTATCTTATAGCCTATGCAATATTTTTTTCATTACTTTTACTATTCAAATAGAGGCATACCTTGGGAATCTTAATAATAAGTAGAAACCCTGTAACGCAGCAAAACAATGGCTCTGCGAGTGAGCCAGCTTGTACAATAGCAGGACCCTGAAACTGAAGCAGCTAGATGTAATTTACCCATCATTCAATTGTACCTGTGTCTCACCTAGTTTGGTACGACTCTGTTGCTGTTTCACCTTCCACCCTGAAAGAGAGAATCTCCAGGCATAAGGTTTAGGGGTTTAGGGATTAAGACACAAGAGGAGGCTCACCTTTTCAAGTGAAGTGCCGGGCCTCAGGTGTCACGCCGCTGCTGAAGGAGGGGAGAGGTGTGAGGGAGGACCTGGGTTCCTGGGGCCTGGGAGGTTAACTGTACTGTGTGCCCCCCTTCAGGAGACAACAACAGTCAGTCTGTTATAATCAACCAAAGGGAGAAACAAAAAGGGACTGCAGAGACTGAAGAGGCAGCAAAATGTACTGAAAGTGCTGAAGAGATGGAAAAAGACAGATAGAGGAGGGGAGAGTGTAACACCTGTCTGCGGCTCATTTATGAAATGGACTGATTTTGACGCCTGCAGCATCTGAGAGGCTCAGTAAATAAAGTGCTCTTTCTTCCAGAGATAACGACAAAGCCTGGTTTGTGCCAGCAGTACATACAACAGACAGCATTAATAATAAATGCCTCTTCTTCATATGATTGTACTTTTGCACCAAACCAGGGCTGTTGTTTCCTAAATTCAGTGGGCCTAAATTATCACATTATGGAAAAACAGCCACATGCATTTACACAGCTTGCAAAACTCAAAGAGCCAAAATACTTAATTGGTCTCCATTCTATTCCAATTCTCAACAACTGGTGCCAAAGATTCAAGAGCAAATCTGTGTGTACTTTGTAAAACCATTAATTTGATGATCATAACTGTCATTCAAACTACAGGCATAGCTACAAACATATGAGATTACAGGACATTTAAGAAAATTTAATTATAAGAATAGATATTGGTCAAAATTCTACACACCCCTTCCTCCCCTTTAAGTCAAGGTCAAAATTTGGACTTTTTTTTTTAACAGAAAGAAAACACACAGTCCTTGGTCATATCAGAGTGCTTATCCTTTGCAGATGATGTCCTCCTTTTAGACATGCTACCACTGAACTGTGACATGACGTTCAGTCATGAGCATTTCAATGCCCTGCAAGTGGAGCGGTTCTGAGTCCTCCAGTCATATTTACATGGGAAGATACATGGTAACACACTTCTTTGAGAAAATGAAATTCATGTTTGAAGTGCTCTGCAGCTAAAGATGCAATTTAAGGATTATGTTTCCAAGCCTTTGCTGGTCTACAATAAATTTCAGCCCTCAGCAAGCCTACAGAAATGATTCAGTTAGAGCCACTGAATGCTTAGAAATTATTATGTTCATTAAGGGCTCTTGGTCCTCCATATTCATCCAAAAAGTCTTAATTATGAGTATCTTTGAAGTGGTCTTTACATGGATAAAATGTGAAACACTGTGAACACTGAGTAAAGTGCTAGTTCTGACATTGCAATTCATACTGTTTCAGATATTACAGATATGCTGCAAATTGTAATGACAACTCTCAGACTTGTTTGTGAATAAACAAAAAAAGAGAGGTTGAGTTTATTTTTAGTTTTATTTTTTTTTTCTTCACGACTAAGTCATACGTCTTGACGGTTCTCATAAAACACATTCACAGGTTCACAAAAGTTATGTTAATTACAGTGAATAAAGTATTTATAACACTTCAAAAAACTAAACACAGTAAAGAGTAATTTCTTATCATTAACTGAAGCAAATACTAATGGAATTTGCTTTCATTTATAAAAGCTAATAGATATATCTTTCAGTATACTATTCATTTATAATGCCTTTTCCTTTTTGTCATTACACAATAGATTGCTGGAGACAAACATGAATGTTCCAAACAGCAATACTCATAACTTAAAATAGCTGCACATTAACGATATAAAATATAAAATTAAATACTCATGAATACTTGACAAGTGGAATATTGTCCTATCACTTGAAAAATGTGTAAGTGTTAAACAATATTTGCTGCACTGCTTGGTGAGGTTATAATACATAACTATTCCCATGTAACAAAAGGAAAGGTTAGGGAGGTCCAAGGTGTACTAAACTAGTTAACAGTGGTGCTTGAGGGCTGTTGTGCACTCTTTCATTAATTCACCCCCCCACCCACCCCCACCTTCAAACATGCTTTGTCACCCATTCTTTATTAAGAATCAGTATATTCTCTTAAGGCTCACAGGGTGACTGTAACAAGAACCACAGAACATTTAAAGAACTCTGAAAAGAATTTTTCTCCCTTTGAGAACAGCTTTTTCTCAACAATGTCAAATAGTTCCTACAGTACCAACAGTATTTATAGGTAACAGAACGTGAAAATGCCTTTACATTATTACGTTTTGAGGCATTTTGTGTGTCCTCATTAGTCAATTCACATTGTTTCTTTGCCACTAGACAATATCAATAATTAGACATTTGGCCACAGAGTATGTCATAAATATACTCAGAGACTTTGTGTAACACATAATTCCGGGGCATTTCATTCATTGCACCACTTTAGGCCCCATTAACAAGTGCTTGGTTTTTGTTTTTAGGGCAGGCTGTGTTAAAAGCGTCGGCCACCAGGGGGCCCTGGCCACCTCTGGCCTCTGCCAGGTGGGGGGTGAGGCGGAGGAGAGACCGGTCCATTGTGGTAGCTGTGTAAAAGGATAAAATCACACATTGGATTCTTGGCTTTGGCCAATAGGGGGCACACTCTGATAAGAGCAGCCATCTGAATTACTCCAGTCAGGGATGTCATCCCCTCTGAATTAACTGAGGTACCTTTGAAAGGCAAAATACAGTGAAACGTCTCTTCCAGTTTCATTATTCCATGCACTATTTAAGAGTCTGGCTTCAAATAGTTGAGCAGTAAGTATAATTTTTCTTTACAAACTAACTTATAATATTATTAATAATATTCTTTAACTCAACAACTGTTCTTGTAAGACTGTTTGGGCATTATTTCTTCTATTTGACAAACAAACTGAGAGAGAAATGAGATAATCAGAGGGCAAGTTAAAGTAAAGAAAATTCAGTTATAATGAGGCTGAAGAGAAAGGGACAGAAAGGACTGTGCATTTTGTGTCACAACCCTCAGTCTCTTTGCTTGCAGTTTACTGCATATTTGCATCACAGATTTAAAGGAACACAACTGGTGTAAGCACGTCTCAAGTGTTTCCCAGATGTATATTTCATTTTAATTAGGATTCTTAAAAGTGTGCAAGCAAAGTGCAGAGGATTGCGTCTCGCAAAGCTTAAGCATGATATTAATATTCAAAGAGCTCTTACCCTCTTGGGCCGCGGAGGTGGAAATGGCGTGGTGGTCCAGGAGGCGGCATGCCACGGCCTCGAGGGTGAGGTGGGCGCCCTCTGAACCCAGGATGACCCGGAGGAGGAGGTGGAGGGGGTCCATGTCTACAAACATAACAGCAATACAAGTAATGACTTTCATGCGCATTTGGTCAGTAAACCTGTCGACACCCGCTGTAGTGATTAACAAGAGCCATCGTTGATGCACAAAGGTCAACAAACATCCACTCAGTGGAAGCAAATGATTCAAAAAGAAAAAAGTGACAAAAGTGTGATAAATTGCAGCATTTAAACTTTGTTTAAACTTTGCAGAATCTTCCTCAATATCTTAGTCAAATTTCCCTGGATAGGGTCCATTTAGCTGCCAAAACATCTGCATGGATGTCTGCACATGTGATTTGTGTGTGGTTACCTGGGCATGGGTGGGAAGGGGCCTCTCAGGTGCATGGGAGGCGGTGGGGGAGGAGGAGGATGTGGAGGGCCCATACCCATTGGTCCACCCCTACCTTGATGACCTCTAAGGTCTGGGTAGGGTCGCATCCTTCCCATTCCCCTGCAAGAGAAAGCCAGGAAATGTAATTTATCCAAATCAGTAAGGTTTAAGAATTTTGATGATACCCAAATTCAGTAAAAAAAAAAGTTTTTTAAGACTTAAAAGGCATTTCCCTTATGTTTTATAACATACTATACTATTTTATAAAAATACCATATCTGCTAGATTAGTAAAGTACCTCATGGGTGCAAGTCCATTCATGGCTCCATCCTTCACTCGACCCCTCCCATGTCCTGGGGGACCAAACCCCTTCATCATGCCTCGCCCACCGCGCATGCCACCACGACCCATCCGACCCCCTCGACCACGGCCTTTGAACCCACGACCCCTTAGGAGAAAACCATTTATGAGGAAACTGCCACCGTGCCACTAGTCCAAGTTCAATCATGTGAAACTGTAACAGGAAACTGGTAAAACCAAAAGCAGGTTGGTAAATCTTTAAGTTTTTACTTCAATACCCAGAAATCAGGCCATGAAAAAGTGAACTATATACAACGTTGTTGTGTTGTGTGGGCAAGTCCACATTTCATTTGAGAGCATGTTCACTGACTGAAGACACTTAAAGGATGGGGATCAATTGCCTACTTTCTTCATGCAGATTGAAAACCATTATAATTCCATAAATACAGTATAAAACTGTAAAAGACAACAGGAGATACCTGGATTTGTTTTCGGTTACAGGTCTCTCAGATTCATCCTTGGAAGTCTTTGAAGTTTCTGTAATGCTCTCTTCTGTGTCTGCATCCATCTGAAATGATTCAGATTTAATTACATACAGAACACTAACACAATCGCATTGTATTTAACATTAGGGCTTGCTACAAGTAGCATCCTTGAATTTATTATACACAAAACATACAATATACACTAGAACATGATCCCTGCTCATGAAAAAGACTTCTACTTGCAAACATATGCTCTGCTGAATTCAACAGAACACCTCTGGGATGTGGCAGAACGGGAGACTGGCAGCATGAATGTGCACCTGACAAATCTGCAGAACTTACGTGATGTACTCATGTCAACATGGAGCAGAATCTCAAAGGAATGTTTCCAACATACTGTGAAATCCACGCCATGAAGAACTGAGGCTGTAAAAGGAGGACGTACCCTGTGTGGGTATGGTGTTCCTCATAAAGTGCTCAGTGAGTTAATTTGTATATTAGTTTACTTCTGATGATTGCTTCACTCCTACTGGAACACTTTGTTATGTTACTCGAAAAGTGCCACGGTAAAATGGCTATTACTATTGGATTAAAAGTTCAGTGAATAGCTTGTTTTCCTGCAATAACTCTCTGATGTTGTATGAGATCATTTGTGATTAAAATATTCACTGATGAACAACAAACTTAGGCATGTGGTTTTATCACAATGTTCTTGAAATGTCACACAGCAGATCTTGGAAACATGAAACCTTAGTGCTGTGTTGTTCTGCAGCTGGAGGTGACACAGTGTGACTGCCTCACACTGAAACAGGTGACAAATTTGCATGTTAAACACGGAGTACTGCAAGTCAAAGCCAGAGCTAGAAAATTATTAATAATCCCAGAGCCCAGATCACTACTGTAAAATGCAGTATCTGCCAGTAGGAATGTGGAGTGGGAGAGGAGACTTTAGTGATCAGGGGAAAGATAGGGAAGGAGGGTTGGGCATTAAGCATGAAAATGCCACTTAACATATTTGGAGGGTTTGCAATTTTTGGAGTGACTTTCAAGATTTGTTGTGAAGGAGCAACTGCCCCAGGAGACCAGAAATTGAAAGAGCTGGTCAAGATGCGTTTTTCTTCCAGTGCGTCAGATATTCTGCAAAAGATCTAGGAATTTGTGTAAGCTTAAGAGGTCCAACATTGGCCAAACACCTTTTTACATAGATATTCTGAGATACACTCTACAAAGATACAATAAAAATGTAGCACAACTGTTGAATCCCTGAAGGAATTGATGAATAAACAATATTTTAGATAACAAAATGCCACAAAGTATGCTGAAATCACCATGACCTTACTTTTTAGTATTTTCCTTCCTTCTTTATTTCTTAATAAAGTCTTGGTACGTCTAAAAATGCTTAAGTTTTATAACTTGAAATCATTTGTTATTCTTAACTGTTAGTCTCAGCATCAGACTATTTTAATTAATGCAGGTAGTACTGCATTTATGTAGATATTTTGAAAGTGGTTTGTCGCATACTTTCTCTTACCTGTATGGACACTCAGATGACAGTTTATCAAGTACAACTAGCTAAATCTATGCAGTCTCAAAAATCAAGACACGCAATTAATCCTGCCATCATGTAGGTTAAATAGGTCCGTTTTTGGATTTAGACTTTGTGTATACATTAGATTTTGCACATTACTGAATATTGTAAGGCGGTAGCCAGAGGTTTTGTGTGGCAGTGTAACTGCAGTTAATGCACCGACTCTAACGCATATGACAATGACAATAAAGTCTGCAACTAACGACCGTAACCGTGCCATGGAGGACTGTCACGCATACGTACATTATCACTGTTATTTTAAAGTAAATAAGCCTGCAAAGCCAAAGGCACGACGAGCGTCATGGAAACATTTTTATCCTGATCCTGAGAGGAGCTGGAGCTGTGTGAGCTCTTAAATATTAAGCTGAGGGGCCCTGTGCAACAAATACACTTCAAGTCTCTAATAATGCTACTTAATACTTTTTTTTAACATATAGGAACTAATGTTGAGCACAGCTGGCTAGATTATAATGCAAGGCGCTTAAAGGGCCTTGTCTAATTCCTGGAATTAACATCGCAGAGGAGACTTGACATACACTATGCTGTATCCAAAACAGTTGGTTCGTTATGAACAGTGTTCAAGTAGACATTTAACGTTTAATAGCCGCTTTCCTAGTCAAAAATACGAAATAAATAAACCTAATAACAAGTGTGTAGTTAAATATTAGGGTTAGTCATGTATGAAAAGGGGTGTTCCTGTGGTTTTCAAACGCTTAGGAGGAATGACTTACTTCAGTTGATGGTGCAGGCGAGGTAGATTCAAAGAGTAATATATTTTTCCTACTTGCTAATAAAAATAAAATATATTAGAAAATTAAAAAAAAAAAATGTACAAAAATCACTACAGCTTCTGGAGCCCCTCTGCGCTTTGAAATGGCGGCTTCGTCAGACTAGATACATCCCAGGTTGGGATTTCTTTGTGAGAAACACATTATGTGAAAATGACCGCCCATTGAAAGAAATGCTGGTGTCTGATTGGCTCCTTGATGTTGTCACTCAAGCAAGTTTTCGGTGTTCTGGCATTCTGATTGGAAGAACGGGACTGACGTGCGTTCCAAACGTCTTCACCCTCAAGACGCTTCATTAATTAACTGGGCCACAAGTTTTTGACACGAAACACGAATTTATTGTTGATGTTTCAGTAGAAAACATGTTTGTGTAAATATTCTGTTACCTTTCAGACACAACAAAATTTTAAAAATATCACACAACTAATAATTTCTAAAATATACTAGTGTAAGTATGTAAGTATATAAGTATGATGCGGTTTCTCTAAGAACATTGGAGAGATTTTCCATCAGTACGGCTGTATTGCATACCCATCACTATATACATCTCAACTAACAGCAAACTCTGTTTCCAAAAACTGAATTCATAATTCCAGCAAAGGCAGCCTCATATACAAAAATAATTGCCAAGTGCCCGCTAAACAATATTTACATCGTGACAAGGGAAAAAAAGAGAAGACATTAAATGAAATTTACTGATTAAGTTATCATAAAGACGTGACACTACCCATCAGAGATATAAAACTAACTCCATCAAATGTCCAGAGGAGGATAAACCTGATGCGTAAAAGTGGTCCATTTTGCGTCCCGTTACGCGCGGCTCAGGATGTCTGAGAGCTTGTTGATGTATTCAATGGTGTATTTAAGGGTTTGTATCTTGGTTAGGGGTTGGCCTCTTTTGCTGTAGTCCGGCGGCAGGTAGTCACGGAGCTGGTGCAGAGCCTCTGCAAGACTCCTCATCCTCATCTTCTCCCTCTCGCTGGCCTTCATGCGCCTTTTAGTGGACATCTTGGGCTTGCTCTGCCTTTGCGCCGCCGGGGCCCTCCTGCGTCCCGTGAAGCCAAAAGAGAAATCGTTGATCTCCTGATTCCCGCTGGAGTAGCACATCTCTGGTGAGGAGCACATGGAGTCCATTGAGGATTGTGGTGAGGTGGACTGACGTGACTCCTGTTCTCCTCCAAATGCACTCTCGCGGCTCTTCCATTCAGACAGTATTTTAGCTGTAACAGCGCCCAGGTCCATGTTAGAAATAACTACCAGACGCCCATGCAGCGAGGATGACATTCAGGGTGGATAACAAGCAGATGCTGTGAAGGTGATTTTGCCAAAGCGTTTTATATAGAAGCAGATCTCCGGAGGTTTATTGGTTCACAGCTCAGGTGAAAAAAAAAGTTCAAAGAAAACCTCAAGTGCCAAAATGCAACCTTCCCGAAGGACGTCGTTCGTTCTCACTGGGGTGTGAATAAGGCTAAATAGACGGATAATGTGATAGAAAGAAAAATAATTAGATTCCTTTTGTGGGAAATTACTCTTTAAAGTCTGCGCGACGACAATTATCAGTTTGATGTGATCTGTCTAATGAAGAAATGGGAGGATGCGGTTTCACCTGAGATCTTCACACCTCTCTGGCAAGTCAGGCCTGCATGTGTCTTCAGTCTGGACGTCCTATGCCCAAACAACATTGGAAAATCATTTTAACAGATTGAAATTAGCCTTGCAGATTCAATTTACCTAAAAGAAATGCAGTATGTAAGAACACCTCAAAGTTCAGTATCATCAGCGGTCATTGACCAATGGTTTATAAATACAGTGACAAATAATTTCATGTTGTCCTTGTTCTGAATCTTAAGAATCCCTTTCCCTTTATAATGTGCACAAATTTTGCCAATTTACACCTGAAGCAGTAATAATACTTGTTTCCAGTGCAATTTTACCTGTTTACACTTTAAGAGTTTTCTACCAAGTGTAAATATCCTTAACAAGAAAATTACTCATGGTTCTACACACAAGTTAATTTGCACTACAGACTTAAGTTGAAGTATCCAGACAAAATGCTTGATTTCCAGCACTTGCATTAGGAAAAATAAGTTTTAAGAGCCAGTACTAGGACTGTGTTGTTATTTGGGCAGCTGTCACCACGCTCCTGCCAGACCTTTCATGTCTGAAAAGGTGAGTAAGGCCTCACTCATGATCAAGGGGACCAACACTAGTAGGTTGTAAAACCAATGGCTCAGTGTCTTAGGTGTCCCGCTCAGCTGTAGTTCCTTCTCTCTCTGGCCCTGTGAAGTGACATTTAGCTTGTCAAAGAACAGTGGGAGAAAACAAGCACACGTGGTGCCGTTATATGGTATTTAATACTTAGAGCTGTGCTAATCCGCAAGATTTTCACCTGATTTACATAAACTGTTAAATTCAGAGTCAGAGAAACACGCTCTAGTATGTAGCTGTCATGTAGCTTTGGTGCTACAAAAAATTCAACATTTAACAAGAACTTATTTGAACAATTTAATGTTTTGTACACTAGCCATGCAATCAGCCAATACCTATATAAATATCTATACAAAAATACATTTTTGACACAAGGTCCAATTAGTAGGTTTTTCTGGAGCTTTCAAACCACATATAACTGATAACTGACATTTAATACTTAAAACTGTGGCAAAGCTTAGACTGACTTCTTTTCTTGATTAGCTGTTTGGTTTAGAAAACCGTGAAAAATGTCCATCACAATTTCCTAAAACCCTTACTGTTGTCATTACGAGTCTTGTTTTGTCTCATCAACAGTCCAGAACCCAAATATATTCAATCTATTATGTTAAGACAAGAAAAAGCAGCAAATTCTAATATTGGAAAAGCTGGAGCCTTCAATACATTTGCTTGAAATATTACTCAAATCATTACTCAATAGTCAAAAAAAGTCAATGATTAATTTTCTGTAAGTTAACTCATCAGCTAATTGTTGCAGCTCTACTGTAAAAAGCTTGTAAACGTACCTTGAGTCAGGACTTTTTTGGAAACTACTGTTTCCAAAATTCCACTCAAACACTCACATTCAACATAAAATAACTTAAATGTGTAACCGTGCTGCTCACTTCTGGAATTTCAGTCTCAGTCTCTCTGCCAGTGGCAGTGGACTGTCACCACAAATCACTGAGTCATCACTATCTAACACGGTGATGGGTGAAGCTGGAGTCTGAGAAAAAACATCATTGCCATCCACAATAGCTGTTGGGACATCCTGGCATTTGCTTTTAGTCAATACAGGTGTTCTGTTTATCTCAGCACCTGTACTGTGTCCCAATGGCTGAAGGCAGTGAGTCGGTTTCATTGCTTGTTGGGTTGTTTTAGGTCCAGAAACTGGTTTCAGGGGGAAGTCTGTAATGAAGCTGGCCTTGATTTTGTTGCTAGGCTTTATCTTAGCCTTTCTCTGAGGTCCAGACTGCTGGTTCTCTGCATCACTGTCCTCGCTGGATGAACACACGCTCGAACACACACTCTTCTTGGTGGTCTGTGGCACGTTCCTGTCTTTGTCACTTTGACCTGGGTCAGTGCGGCACCTCTGTGGTGCGACAGCAGATGATGAAATGGCCGCCCTGACGAATTTATATTTCTGAGGCAGTTTTTGGGAACCACTGGATTTGTCCTTTGCCTTACATTGACCTTTTACTGCAGGCATTGTTGGCTGTTTTGGGGTACTAGCTTCTGTTTCTGCCTTATTCTTTACACACTGACTTTTATCACTGAGTGGTTCTTTTTTGTTAACATCAGATTCCTTCCCTGTCAACTTACTGTCACTGCCTCCTTTACTGGAGACTTGCCCATTTGGTTTTGAGTTGTGAGGAGAAATGTGTTCGAGAGAGGCTAACTCATAATTTAATTGTTTTGAGACCACATCATTGTGTACCTCCCGCTGGTTTATAGCTTTGGCTGTATTCCTCATAAGCACCCTGTCCCTTAGAGGACACTCTGTGAAACACAGCTCCAGAGCTGATCTGGAATCTGCTTGTTTGACGTCACCAGAGGTTTGATGCTTGGTGTTTTCGCCCTCTATTTCCTTGACGTCTCGGTCTGTGGATTTATTCTGCTTGGGCTCAGTGGTGTGGTTTGTAGCAGCTTGTGGAGGTGGAGAGGATGTGAAGGACAAGGCCTCCCAGTCAATATCACTCAGGTGTAGAGCATCGATAACAGCAGAGACAGATGGTGAAGCAACAGCCTCTGATTCTGCATGAGACATAGGAGTGTTGGGGCAGTTACCCAGACGGATGTCATCTTCTCTTGAGTCACTATGCTGTTTATGGTTCACTGGAGTGTCCAAAACCACCACCTCTGGGTTTTCTGTCTTTGAATTGGTAGAAAGCAGCGTCTGTGGTTGAGTGGTAGCAGTTTCTGAAGAGGAACTCTGAAGGCTCATCTGAGCCAAGAGGTCTGAAATACCATCAGAGACATCAGATGGCTTCTCCTTTTTGCTCTTTGGTTTCCTTTCTGTAAAGGAAATTGAGACAGAAAATCAAACATTTTAAATTTCTTGAACACTATCTGAATGAGTTCACGGTTCCTTTCAATATATTCACACTTGACTGAAAGTTTTTCAGTCTCACCACATATTAGAAAGTGGAGCTCTACAGCAGTGACAACCAGGAGGAGCAAAGTACAACCTGCATGAAGTGACAGCGAGGCCTGTGAGACAGACACCTCTCGGCTGCATCAAAGCCTGTGGTGTGAACTAGCTGAGTTGCCAAACTCTACATTTTCAGGTGTCAGAGCGGCTGTAATAGACAGCCTTGAAAAACAAGTCAAAGCTCCAGGTGCCTTTGATCAGAACACCCTTGTCAGCCGAGTGTGGGAAGTCTTCTAGCCTGTTGCGCCTGTGAGGGTAGGGGGGGGCGGCTGCCATTTTTGGTGTGAAAAATTATTTGCACTTACTGTCAGACATGGTTAACCTTCCAAGAACAAAATACACATACAAATTTTTTTTGTAGATTTATCCACTGACATGCATTTTTAAAAAGTGGATATTATAAATTATTGTCTTACTTTTGGTCTTATTTTCTTCAGCCAGAGCTTTGTCTCTCAGGTAGCTCTCCACCACCTCTGGGAAGGCTACACGGAAGAGAGACTCTTCCTCGACTGTCCTCACCTCATGTTGACCCTCTGCAGGCTGATCTTCAGGAAACGCGTAATGTTCTGCAGAAAATTAAAAAAAACAACCATCAAGATTAGGTCAAATTTGCATGCAGTAAATGGCTGCTCCTCTGTTTGTCTTTATTGATCCAGTGAGAAAATGAAGAACCACATCAAACAGCGAAGCACTTAGAGTTCAAAACACCACAATAGCTGAAATGAAAAATGTGTTTTTTTAAAATTACTTGTTTATTTATTTATTTATTTTGAGGAAACTCAACTTTCTACACTGCATGATTTGCATTTGCACTGCAACAAATCAAAAATCAACCCCAATGTCCACCCAACTGAGCAACATTTGCCTCTAAATGTAGATATAAGACAGAACAGTCAGGGATATTTTAAACAACTACAGTTTGCAGCAAAGCATGTTGGATAAAGGTACTTGAACTAACCCTTTAGGTTTATTTACTTTCCATGATGTAAGACAAGTGATGAGGAACCACATTCGTTATAAGCTGGTTGAGACTTTCTCAGGCCACTCAGGTCAGACGGGCTTGTTAGTGAAGTGGACTTTGATATGACACATTTCCCAGCCTGGGGAAGGAAGCCAGTTTAGCACCTAGTGGCTGTTGTGACTGATCTGTCACCTCCGAACCCCACCTCACAGCCAGTCACTAACAGACAACCCGGTGACGAGCACCCCGCACCCCAGCCTCCGCTTAGAGCAGCAGACGTGTCACTCAACTCATGGGATGTTTTGTTACATATAGTTTTCTCTTTCAACTTCTAATATGAGGGGCAGAATTGATTAAATGGATGAGATAATTTGTCCAAAAAAAATCCAGTATTTAAACTGACCTGGTGTGCCCCAGATGACTTCGAAGCAAGCGATGCCATTCCTCACTCTTGGTTTCAATATTCTTTTGAAGGAAAAAATAAATTCAGCTTTAAGATTTTGTTTCAGCAGTGTCACTATAGAGATATTTTGTTGTTAAAAACTGAAATTGAACTTGTAGGACTACCTGAGGGGCTTGATTTGGGAGGACATTTCTCTCCCATATTTTCGGTTCATCAGCTCCGCGTAGGTCATCAAGACTAAAACCTTTTCACTGGTGTAGTGCTTCGGCCACTCCATTTTGTCATGGGCGAATTTCTGGAAAACACAAATTTTTACATGCAACTCACTAAAGCGTGAACTAAACAACTAACTGAGCGAGTAATTCAAATAAACAAATTACCTGCATCAACAGCATATTTGGTTGTCTCCTCTTGAAATGTGACACGGGTTTATCTTTGGAAATCAGAAACTCACTAATGATCTGCAAAAAGCGATTTAAGTATTACATTACATATTTTGTACATTGTTATGACAGTGTATGACACAATACCAAATAAACCATAGCTGATGGAAATAGCTGTACCTCTGTGAAAGGGAACTGTTGACTTGCCAGTGTTTTCCTGAAGAAGAATGAACAGAATACATGTAATATGAAAACAAACCACCCTTTGAAATCATTTTAGAAAAATCTTTTACAAGTGTCTTGTTGTGCACAACTAAATGTTCAAAACCCAGTTTGCTATCAAAATGTTGACACCTGAGTAAACAAATGCTTGTTTGCCATTTTTGCTTTAAAATGCCTTAATGAATTGGCAAATAACCAAATGTATGCTTTTTTTTTGGCATTTAACTAATCAACTTCACATAACATACTTCCTGATATTTGCCTCCAAAGACAAAGCCTGGCGTGTCTGTTCATAGCGGTGCCAGTCACAGGGACACTGGTAATCAAAATCCTGAGGTTGACAGAAGCGTTTACTGTCGCAGAGCACACAGCCGCCACGCTCGTGTGCCTTTGAGGAGCCTGAAAATGAAATCAGAATAAATATTTAATGCAACAGGAGAAGCAGGAGAAAGAGAGAGGAAAGAAACAAAGACTATTAAGATCTAGCCCACTTTTACAATTTGGGTGTGAAATCAGAGGCATGTTCAGACACCTCTCACATAAGTGTATGTTTTAACATGACAAGTTAGATGGTTTTAAATTAGCCATGTGTGAGACGTGGGGCACTCCCACTTCGTCGGGTTCAGAAACAGTGGTCAGAGTTCAAAGCAGGGCACCACTCACCAGGATGTCGACACACGTGGCAGTGAGGAACTTTTTTCACAACTCCCTCAGACACACCTGCATTATTCTCCTTCCACTGGTTGAACCTGAAGGGACCACAGAAAAGTTGCAAGATCACAAATACAACATGTTATCTTCAACTAATAGGAAAGAAAGCTATTAGTAAATTTTGTTTCCTACCTCTGCAGAAGCGTTTGTCCTTTCAGTGCCTGGATAAGTTTAAGAGCTTGCTCTTTACCAACACCTGGTACGCCCTTAAAAAAACATGAAAATATACATTAATATAGGTCATTCATGTCAGTGAGTTTGATGAAGCAAATTTCCAAGGGCCCTCTTTACCTTAGGAATATAATCACAGCCAAGGAAGATGGCCAGACCAACAAGGTTCTCTCTGCACAGATGTAACTCTGTTTGCACTTGAGAGGTCCGATAACAGTCCACCTGAGGGTCCTGGAGGGAAAAGTGAGGGACAGTACTATTCAGATTTGCCTTATTGCTTATCCATGTATCCATTTTAGGGTTGTAATTGGGAACAAAAACATGGAATATTGTTTTTTCTTTCTGGAAATCAACAGGAACTTTGTGTTTAAACACAGATACAGATACAGTTTAATGTAAATCACCAGACTGAGACTTGATCACACCTATAAATTCAGTACTATTCCCCAAAATAGTTTGAACTGAAGAAGCCTCTCAAATGAGCAATTAACCAGCTTCCCCCAGATTTTGTACACTGTGGGTGACTGAGATGAACTTGTACATACATACTTTACTATTCATATTGAAGTTCCTATAGACAGTCCGGGCTCCATACAGGAATGCATCTCCATCATTGGTGATGCAGCCATCCACCAGGCCCTGTGAGTCCAGGTAAGCACACATGGCCTCAGCCTCCCCAGCAGCTGTCACCCATGGCACACCTAGATAGTCCAACATTTCTGCGCACTATAGAGGCAAGAAAGAGTGTGCTTTAAAAAAAAACAAAACACAAATTTATTATAATAACAGCTGCAGGAGAGAGAGGGAGATAGGAACCCACCAACCTCTCTAAGGACAGCTTTGAAGCGCCCTCTGCTGGTGTTTGTTGTAGACTTAGGGGCAGAGGCTTTTTTGAATCCTCCAAACCTTGTTTCCGTCCTCTTGTTCATGGTTTCTGCTTTAAGTTTAGGGGCTTCTCCCTCCATGACAAACACAAGCTTTACCCCCATAAGCGTGAGAGAGGACACCCTGAAAAATAAATTCCTACACACAAAAGAGCATTGCACTGGGGTGAGTGATCAGCTGACGTGGAAAAAAAATACGCTTTAAATATCAGAATTGAAGCTAACATAATGAATAAACAAAGTGCCACGTATGGGCATTACCTCAAGTGGGGCTTGGTAACTCTCCCCATCATTGCTTGAACATGCTGAGCCTCGCACACCCATAAACTCAGATCAACTGCGAGCGTCTTTCCGCTCAAACTGTACAGCGGCACCGACTCACGAACCGTCTCCACGATAGACCACAAATCGTGAACACCCATAACTGCTCCAAAACGAGTTTATACTGATTTAACAGCCAGAAAAGTGTAGAAAACCGTGACTACTAAACAAACAACACAACACAACTAGCCGGAATTTTCGAACACTGGCGCCATTGGGCCGCGTTCCATTTCGTTGGCTAGCTCTCTGCTATGTTGCTTATTGCTGTGTTAATTGTCAAAAGGTTTGAAAGAACGTTAATTGTGGCTACAAAATAATTACAGAACAACGCTATAACGTCCGTACAGTAATATATCGCTTATATTTTCAAACAACATGCTTACTGAAAAACAAGGCAGGAAGAAAGGGGCCACAGTAACGAAATCGTGCGAGGCCGAACATTTTAACTGAACGTCATATTAAAGCGCCTCCAAATGCTTGTTGCTATGGATACGAAACTCTTGTTTACGGACTACGGACTTTTCCTTTTTTATTTACTTTTTTTGGTGTTTTTCTGTCTAACCATGGACTCAAAGGTTCATATAGAAATTGTCGGCTTAATTAAAGACCGTAATTTCCATGTTGCCAAAAGTATTGCTGAGGTAAATCGTTAGTTTTCTTCAGTTTCTCAAATCTGTAGTTTTATGTAATTGGTGTATTTTTACCTGAACGTTAACAACAACAATAGTATCTTTTGACTATGCACAACAGGGACTAAAGCAGAAGTTTCCTGAGGCTTTTTTGGACCCAAAAATTCAACCTCTACTTGAATTTGACTGGCACACGTATATATGCAACAAGAAGAGGGTAAGTTATCTGGTTATATTTGTTTGAAATTACACTTGTCAAGAAAATTATTCATAAAGAGCAAAACCATTTAGGACTGGAGAGATGTGCTGTGGCTTTGCATGGTGTTTTATAGCTGATCTACATCAGTGGTGAAAAAAATATAGATAATGAGAGATATTCTGATATTTAGCTTAAGTTAAGCAATTTCAGTAAAATCTCACCATTACATGGAGATGTCATGCATTCAGAAATGTACTTAGAAGTCATATGTTGGACACTCACATAGGTGTTTTCAGTCACTGTGGGTGATAAGACCTCTGCTCAGCTTAAAGCTCGACACTGTGCCAGAAACACATAATGTTATGTTCATGTACTAATAAAAAAGATAAGGTTGCAACTTGTGTTGTCCCACCCAAACAAGTTCAGCAAAACTAAAACAATACAATTTTTTTTATCCTAAATGTTCTACAGTGAAAATATGAAGACTATAAAATGGAAATACTCAAGTAAAGTACAAGAACCTCAAAACTGCACTTGACATCTGAAATGAGTGATGGCAGCGCTGTTATAAATAATGAAGGGAACTATATGAACTGCAGAAACTTGCTCAGTGTTGTGATGCTCTACTATACAATTAAACCCACCTACACAACAAAACACTGCTGAAGTTTGACGTTCTGGTTATTCTGAAATGCTGAATCACAACGCATCCCTTGTTCAACACTTGTGATTCAAGGAGCTGCGTGGTGAAGTGTGGCAGTACTCCAGTAACCTGATGTGTTTTCTGAACGGCCTTCTCCTCGGTAACGAGAAGGATTTTGCCAGCTGGGCAAAGAATCAGTGGGGTTTCACTTTCACTCGGCCACAGGCTTTCTATATGGCTCTCACTGAGGACTACTACACCAAACATCTCCAGAAAACTGGGGCAAGTCATATACATAATACATTGTATATAGATAAAAAATAGTCATAATTCATTTAGCCTATAATTGGATTAACCATGGATATGCAACTTGTATGTATAGACTCCAGTCATACTTAAGTCATTAGTGACTCTGTTAGCTGAATATTACTTGCTCTAAAAATAAATTATTAATTATATTTGTTATGGTTCATACAAGAGCTTGTCAAGTGCCCTTCAAAATGCATATCTGTGTCCTTTCTTTATAGCATCGGTTTGTCTTCATGGATATTGAGATAGCAGGAGAAGCAGTGGGGAGGTTGCTGTTTGAGGTGAGATGACTCGGAAACATAAAGCACAGGATCCACATTCACGTATTTTCACACTGTTTACCACCAGTGTTATCTCATCCTTGTGACTTTTCAAACCAGCCTTTATTTTTAGAGGTGACTGATGTTTTCCAGACACATTGTCTTCCCTCCTTGTCAGCTTTTCTCAGATGTTTGTCCAAAGACATCAAAGAACTTTGAGGCTCTGTGCACAGGAGAGCAAGGACTGTCGCAGAGCGGCTTCCTGCTCTGCTATAAGGGCTCTCTGTTTCATCGGGTAGTGCCCAACGGCTGGGTGCAAGGTGGAGGTACTGTATGGTCCACACAATCCTGTATAATCCTGTTTAATACAATTAGAATAGAAATACAGCCCATCTGATTCTGGTATTATGGTAGTTAATTTCATTTTTGGACATACAGTACATCTCCATGTGGGATACATACATCACACTTAAACCAATGAGAAATATGTCAATATATTACCAGTGCTACGATTTGAAATATGAAAGGCTGCATTAGTTTTATGGAATTTCTATTTACTTATTTGAATTAGAGAGTACCCAAAGTTATCCACAATGTATGTCACTTAATTGACAATGAGGAAGTGTGTTAAAAATGTCTCGGTGTTTGTGTTTTGCAGTGTCATTGTGTGTCTAGTTCACAGTGATACTGCAAAAAAACAACTGTATCTTTGAATTGTGCAGATATTTCTCCAGAAAGGAAAGGCAATGGAGGCGAATCGGTCTTTGGACCAACTTTTGAAGGTAAAAATGTATAAACAATTTAAGACATCTACAGTAGTACCATGAGAACACACTGTGCATGTGAATATTTGTGGATTTACGTGTAACTTCACCTGAGTGTGTGTCCTTTCTTCTTTCAGATGAGAGTTTTGCTGTTTCCCACTCAAAGCGAGGCACTCTTGGAATGGCCAATAAGGGTCCCCACAGCAATGGATCCCAGTTTTACATCACCCTGCAGCCAACACTCTGGATGGATAGGACCTATGTTGCCTTTGGGTTTGTATAACCCATACAGTGATTAGCCAATTCTGTATAATCTCGTATTTGTTTTACAGATTTGCTCTAGTCTAATGTCCTTATTTTTCTTTCTAGACAAGTGGTTGAAGGTGTTGATGTCCTCAAGAGATTGGAGGAGGCCCCGACTTGCAATGAAAGACCCAAGTATGACTGTAAAGTTACAGATTGTGGAGTATTGAAGCTATAACTGTTAAACATACATTATTAAATGTTTTTCAGTGTTTCTGATGTAGTAAAATAAACAGTCTTTCACGCCAACAACTACATTTGAATATGAATTTAAGAGAGAGAAGGAGCAAGTAGTTCCTGAAAGTTCATGGCTCAATACAATCCTATCTGACCAAACTGTAACACATGGATTGTCCCACCATGATTGCCATGACAAAAGAACATATAGGGTCACATTACTAGTAGTTTGTTATCAAAAATGCCAACAGAAAAAATCCCACTCATAATTAGGCTAGTCTATGCACCAGCACAAACCAAAATCTAATCAGATTATCTACTCCATATGGGGTATCAGTGTTGTAAGCATGAAGTTTCTACTTATTCCAGTACTTTTTTCTTGCATACTCTCTCAAGTAAGTTTGAACTTGTTACCTTAAAGTGTTAAGGAATTATAGTAATTTTCTGGGAAGTATGCAAATATATGCAGAGTGGTGCTCCAAAATCTAGTCAGATAATCTACTCCACATGAGGTGTCTGTGGTGTAAGTACAAAGTTTCTGCTGTTTACCATCCTTGAGTTATCGTGTTCACAGTCACAGATACTTCCATGACAACATAATGTGTCGTCCACTACTAGGACATAATAATGACCTGTGACTACTCCTCAACATGATGTTAATAAATGGTTAATGAACCTTCAGATGGGTCCTGCTGTGTACAAGAGCCTTGTAAATGCACATGTATCTGTTTCTTAAGTCCCAGAGACAGCCTATTAATCAGGCTGCTGATAAGCTCCTGATATCCTTTTACTTCATATTCTGCAAATTGCATCTCCTTAAAATGCAAGGTGTAAACTATAAAAAGCATTATTATGATGATCATTTGGGGTGGATGGGAAGTGTGTGTATGTGTGTATGTGAGTTTTTTTTCAGGGGGGTCACAGTACATATGGGATTATTTTTTAAGTCGTATTACTATTCAGTCTTTTGGGGTCACAGGTGTACATTTTAGCAGGTATTGATGAGGCAAAGCCATTCAGAGGTAAAAAAAAAAAAAAAAACAACAACAACAAAAAAAACAAAAACAGTTCGGTTAATGACAAATGAAAAACTCCCTATCTTTCTTGCCTCTTGACGTGTTAGTAGCTCACGTCCTCTTCACGTTTCTCACCCCTCCCAGTAAAAAAGTGCCACATGACCTGTCAAGTAGGAAGTGGTGAGCTAGCGAGCAGCAGCGATCACAGACGCAAGACGCGGAGGAAGCCGTGAAAATATCCGAAATCTGATTCTCGCCGTTTCCCGACCGATACGTTTCCCCCAGTTGAACAGGCAGAGGAAAAATAACGGCCGCAGTCATGTACCTGAAGGTGGTGTTTTTCGCTGTAGTTGTGGCTCTGATTGGCGCATCAGCCGCATCAGACTCAGGTAAGTTTACGAGCTCTCTCAGCGCTTAGCTAGCGGCTAGCTACAGCCGGCCGTGTCCCTCCTTAGCTCGGTTAAGACACCCCCCGAGTAAACCGATTTTAATCTATGTTGTATGCCTCCATTTTCAGCCACTGCGGGGCCCAGTAAATGTCTCGCCTCTTAGTTTGACAGTTGTCACTTAACCCTTTCTCACGTTTACAATATATTTATATATATATATGTTCCTTCTGGTAACTTATCGGTTTTTATTTCCACGCTGGCCAGTGGCACTCAAGTTAGAAGGACCAGCTAACGCTTTAGCCTGTTAGCGAGCTGTGTGACCCGAAATTAAACTTAATTTGTGTTACTGCAAAGTCTGTGTCATTATGTGGATTGTGGAGACAGGACAGGGACAAGGCTGGTGAAACCCTAATTGTCAGATCCAGTCGATCAGGTACCAGGGACCAGATCAGCTTGTTATGTAACAGCCTAACATGACAAACGCCTTTGCACTCGTGTTGTGCCACATTTTAAAATGCATTACATTCTAATGGCTTCTGTATTTGTAGAAGGTTTTGTAGGTTAGTCCCTTTTTTTTTTGCGCAACACCATGTTATGATGTTATACACAATCTCTGGGAACAGTATCGTTATCTATCACATGTAGGAAGTTACTTTCATTTACAGCTACCATGACTAAATCTTATTTATGACCTCTTTTGCAGATGGATGTTCCAACCTGTCATGTGCTTCATGTGCAACCACTAGCGACTGTGTTTGGGTCAACTGCACAACATGTGAGTATCTGTCCTAAATGCGTGGCAGGTTGTGGACGGAGAGGCACAGATTGGTCTTTGTGTGCCCTAAATTGTCCAGACAGCCGAGCTGATTGGACACATGATTCCTGGATATGGAGGGAATGTGTGGCAGTGGATGCTGACTTTTTTTTTGATGATGTCATCCAAATTTCTTAAATATCCTAAAGCCCGAGCTGTACCGTAATCATCTGGCAACACTGACCAGCTCTGTGGGTCTGGGCAGGCTGGGTTTGGAGTAAATTACTGGCACACGTCTCTGTAGGGTGAGGGGTCTGGGTTGGGGTAAATTCTGGAAACGGCATAGACTCAGTACTATTTCTCACCACAATAAATTCATTGTAGGTAATTAATAGGACAGGGGATGCAAAGCTAGTATTGTGTATGTGTTTTTTGGACATTTAAGTCTCACCTTAATTCTGATTGTGGTTTTGCTGCCCTTTGCCTTCATCTCTGTATCGCCGCTCCGTAATTTCATTATGTTAATGGAAATATCTGTCTAAACATGAGTGCTGTGAATATGAGAAATCTCTTTGACTTCTGCACTATAGAGGGGATGTTGAGAAATATGCTGCACTTGTATTTTTAATCTTAATTTGAAAGTCTGCTGGTTATGATCAGAAATATGCATCATCCAGTAAAAAGGAGTTGCCACAACAAACCTGCCTGCCAGATTGTTTCCTGAGTCAGTGGCTCTCCGTTCACTGCATGCTGCCTCTATGATTTGTGTGCGTGTGTTTTTTTTTTTAGTAGGTCAGGAGAGGAGCTGGTTGTTTCCGTGTTTTTATCAGGGTCAGGAAATCAGGTTAACATTTTTATGGATGAAGCAGAGATAAGTTGGAATACTCTTATCTTAAAGTCACAGGTTTGTCTCACAAGCAGATATGAATAAAACTAAGTGATAAACCTGTGTGATCATTGGGCTGAAAGCACACTTCTGGCTAAGGGTTTGGCCAAAACCAGAACCCTGTAGTTGAAAAAAAAAAATCCTCATGACTACTGTGATACTGACCATATTGCCCTCGAGTGCCTTACTCCAATGTTTGCCTGAGTTCAGTATGTGTAGTGAGACACACACAGGTCTCTATAGTGATTGTGAAGAAGATGAACAGGAGAGGAAGCGAGGGGATGTGTGACAGGAAGCCTGCAATATCCTCACGCTGGGGAACAGAAGGAAGAAGAGGAAAGAGTGTGCAGATAGGATAGAAGATTTCATCTGGCTTGTTGTTTTTATAATTTATGCCTTGGGTACAGTTCAAGATGAGAATATACTTTGATTCCCGTCGTAAATTTCAGTTGTCATTTGGCTCAAAGAATGGAAGATAATGTAGCTTGCGTAATCTTAACTGTGAAAATTGGCGAGCTAAGCTCCTACATTAGTTTACTTTAGCCAGACAAGCACGGGTATCATGCCTCTCATGGGAGTTGACCTGTTTGACAACTTTACCAGGAAAAAGCTTTGATTCTCTCCAGGGCAGGCTGTATTCAGATTTGATGATCCCACACCCTTCTTTTGCTTTGTCTGTGAATGGTAGATGGGTCTATGATGATACATTGCTTAATGATTTATTAAGTGGATGAACAGGTTAGGCAAGATGACAATTATTTACATCTTGTCTGAGCCAAGGGAGACAGGATTGTTAAGCTCATTGTATTTCCCAAGGGAGAAACCTGTTCAGGTTTGCAATTACACTTAATGCTCAGGAGGAAATAACAATCCCCAACCCACGACACAAAAACCTAAATTAATAACAAGTATATTGAGATCTGTTCTCTTACTCTGAGATCATAATCATTTCATAAGTTTTAATCCGTATAGTCTATTTTTTAATCTACAAAGGATTTGATTAGCACTTTTTCCCCCCTTTGTTTATTTGATGTTGTTTTAAATAAGGTTCACTGAAGTTTGGCTGTTTTTATCTTGTTCTTGTGGGAAAATGTGTTTCTTCTCCCCTGGCTTCCAATAGGCTCTCAGTGCAGTTACACACCAGAGCAAACAGCTCACACCAACATACCACACAGGATACAGGCAGTTGCCACAGTGCTAAACAGCACCGACTGCTTACCTCACACACACACATCTTTGTACATCTATCTTTGTGAGGACACTCATCGACATGATGCATTCCCTAGCCCCTTGCCGTAACCTCAACCATCGATGCCTAACCCTAACCCTTAACCTAACCTAAACCCATTTCTAACCCTATCCCTAAAACCAAATCATACCCCTCAAACAGCCGTTTTAACATGTATCACAAAGTAAGGGCCGGGCAAAATGTCCTCACTTCAGTGGTTTAAAATTCAAACCGGTTCTCACACTGTGTAGCTATACAAGTACACACTCACACACACACACACTAAGTAAGCCTACACCTAAAGCCTTTCACAATAAGGCTTCACAAGCTCAAGAATGGATCATCTATTTGATATAAACTCAGGGAAAAAAAAGAAGTCAGCTCTGGCCATTTGAGATGGGTTTGCAGAAGCACAGTGTAACCACACTGCTGCAGCGAGCTAACGCCTACCACATTGTCATTACCAGATTTATCTTTGGTTTAGGGATTTTGTGTAAACAAGCCTTTGGCGTCAGAGGCACATTTCCCTGCAGCCCAGTGTTTAGATGCTCAAAAACTTTACACGTGTACACGTAAGTACAGGACGTAGTCTGTGACAAAGCTTCTTGAGTCCTCTTAACCCAGAGGCTGTTTTCTGTGGTGAGACGAGCCCTTCAGGGTTTCACTCACACCTCTGACTTGAAGCTGTGGATGTACCTCGTGGTGATAATGATGTCACCAGCTTGGGAAAGGGTGAGATCCAGTCCTACCTTTCACAGCTGCTTGCAAGATAACAGACCTCTGACCTAGTGGAGGCACAAGGAAAAAAAAAATCCCTCCTCCCACATGGTTCGACTTACATAGGCTGCAGTGTCAGATCACACAAACAGTGAAAATAAGACAGCCAACACTTTCAGAATCAGTTGATATTTGACGTAGGTAAATCACAGGTAAAAAAGCAGTGAATCAGTTTCTAGCTATGAAAGATTTCATTTATAATTGAGCTGCTAGTGATTATTACTCATTTCCCTCCCTGGTCATCTTTAACTGCTGAATCATGTAATGTAGCAGGATGAACATAAATAAAAACAGGGACACGTCAGGGTTCAGTGGCAGCAGTAAACACCTGTCAGAATAGCAACCAAGCACCAAACCCTGGCCTCAGTAATAACTACATAATTGAACCAACAACTGTCTCAGCCAAAATTTATCATCACGAGCTCCACAAACTAATAATTAGGACCTGGCAGCCATTCGGTAGTTGTTGGTATCCAAGGCCAGTGCACAAAGATGCATAACCAGAAAGACGGACTATAATATACAGCCCTGTGAGCTGTGGAAAATGTAACACAGGCTGGTGAGTCATTTTTGACCCTATTTGGAGACAAGCGAAAGACGTTTTCAACAATGGCTACAGCCTTACTTACTGTTAAAGTTGATGTATCTGTAATTTATGGGCAGACATCTGGTGGGGGTCATGGCGGTTGATTGTACAACAGGCAAGGAAGGTACAGGAAGGCTTTTTACAGCACCACATACACCACACAGAGTGGACTCAGCTCCCTTTATGATGTCCCCGTATTTGAGATGATAATGCCCCCCATATGCCCAGACCGATTTTATCTACACAAAGAAGAGGTCAAAGGCCTTTAATGGCCTCTCGTGTCACCAGATTTTGGGAAATCTGTTGCCCACTTCCGTATTATTTGAGACATTTGGTTTCAAGGCCTTTAAAACAGCATTCCAGAGAGGTCTGAGACAAGTGAAGGCAAAGTGCGGCCATGCTCGATATTTGTACACTGTTACTGCTTTCTCTCTTTTTTTTTTTATTTATATAACCTCTAAAAGCAGTGAAAAGCCCAAGGTGACGTTTTCAAATTGCGTTTGAAAGACAAACCATCCATAGCTCAAGGACATTTAATTTACTATCATTTCTGACAAGGAAAAGCATCAGATCCTCATGTTTGTGAAGCAGGAACCAATAATGTTTTGCTTAACAAATGAATAAGACAATTAAGGGAGGAAACTATTTTACAGAATTTATCAAAATATTTCCTGTTAGTGTCTGGGTAGTGTGGATGTCTGTGCTAAAGACTGTCGGCATTTCAGCTTGCACAACAGCCGTAAAGTGAATACGTTTATAACTGGGTGTGAAAACAATCTATAGTCACAAGGTGCTGACAGTTATGACTCATGGGTTCTTCACTGCGACACAGGCCGAGCTGTTCCATTGAAAAAAAAAAACTGACAGATAGTGGATAAAGACAAAGATAAAGTGGATAGACATTTCATCTCGCTATTATTAGTCATGTCCATTACCAAAATTTTGTGTCTCAGATAAATTGATAAAGAATGAAATCAATGCTATGTCTGCATCTTGTCTTCTTGTCAAAGTATTTGGAACAGGCAAGACTCCATGTCAGGGCGAAGTCCTTTCTTGTCATGGTTAATTAGTAATCAGATTATACCATAAAGCTGAATACACCTAGATGATCAAAGTATGACTCAGTCTGAGGCAGTAGTGTAATGCAATTTAGTACATTTTCTCTGAACACAGTTGTAGTTTACATGACTATCACTACTATCATTTTGTGCTACTTTATACTGAGGAACAGCTTCTGTGGGAAACACATGTATTTAACATTTTCACTGAATTGCTGCATTGCAGGAAAACATGTTAGTACAAAATATTTGATCAGTTTAGAAAAGAGTTGCTCAAGCTGCCCAACAGTATATTAAGTAGTTAAAATGAAATTTACGTGACTGACAGAGGCCCCTCTGTTGCAAGCACTTTTACTTCTGATGCTTTAAGTATATGCTGCTGATAATGCTTCTGTACTTTTAGTTAAGTAATATTTTCAATGCAGGGTTTTTATTGGTAGTGGATTACATAGAATAGAATAGAATAGAATAGAATTTTATTGTCTGATACAAGTGTAACAGAAATTTGCCTTTGACAGGGCTCAGTAGCACATTTACAGATAGTAAAAACACATAGTAAAAAACTCACATACAGACATACTAAGACCACATAAATGTAAAAAGTAACTAAAATCCCGCTGATAATAAAACGTGATCAGGTTATTGCACCTTTGCTGTTCAGGGCATTGGCTGCTGTTGGGATGAATGATTTTTTGTGGACTGTTTTTCTGGCTAGTGGGACTTTGTATCTCCTGCCAGATGGAAGAAGACTGAAGGAGTGGTGGAGGGGGTGAGAGGGTTCCTCTGTGATCAGGGTGGCTTTCCTGATCACATTGTCGTATTCCTCCTTCTGCTTAAGTAAATGATCAGAATACTTCCTCCTGGTTTGTTGTGGCGTGATGGGGGTAGCAGAGTTGATGGGACGCCATTCTGCAGGAACTGCAGGATGCGGACCTGTGTCAGCAACGGCTCCGACCTTCCTGTAGAGGCGATAAGAAAAGAGAATTGCTTCACTGCGTATGATGTCGCTTAACTATTTGTATGCACAGAATAACTGAGAGAGATTCAGGGTCGGGATAGAAATGAATAAAATGAGGTGCTTTTGCTTGTGCATGACATAAGAGACTGAAATCTGCTTTAAAGCATGAATCAGACATTTGACGCTTGAAACTTTTGTCTGTTTCAGCATCCTTCGGCTGTCGCAACAGTACTCTTTTGGCCGCAAACGACACCTGCGTCAACGCTACCTGCTCAGGTAAGTCTAACAGCATAGTGGGTCTAAATGTCAGTGGGAAAATTAACATTTAATATTAACATATTCTTTTATGCTCTAAGAGAATCAGTAGATTAAAACTAAGGTGTCAGTTAACGGTCAGTGTCAGCACTTCGGGTCTGTCTGTCATCTGTCATCTTTGTTTGTGTCCTAAGACTTGGCCAGGTGTAACATCATTTCCACCTGCCTAAGAGAAATAATGCGGGAGCGTTGTGTAATTTCCGTACATAACCTTGCTGTGGGTGGTGTCTCTTGCTCCCCCCCCCCCCCCCCCCCCCCCCCCTTACACCCTGTCTTGGTGTTGGTTCCTTGTCCAGCTGTTCAAAGCACAACAGCCCAGGCTTCAACTGTCTCTGCACCTTCGACTGCTTCCCATGCTCCTACAGTCTCTACTGTCCCTGTTGTCACCACCACCACCTCTAACAGCAGCAGCACAGTCACAGGTAACCAGTCACTAAAAACCTGTGCTACTCCCTCTTGTGGTCTGCGTTTCCCAGTATACAAGGTTTCAGGTGGTCTTGTTAATAGTTTTAATGAGATCTTTTAAAGTTGTAATCCTTAAAATTTTCACAAAATTATACCCCGTTTTTTTGTGGTCTGTGTTTTTTTTTTCCCAGCAATAGCCATTCAGTGTATTTACATTCTGTAATCACATCTCTATATAGTAGTTCTTTATGTTAGTGGCAGTATTCCATTCCCATACTGGGTTCAGTTTTCCTCCACATGCACAAGTAATTTGCATGAAACGGTGCAGCAGGCAATCCAGAGTTAATGATTTAATTTCATCTCACTGATAAGAGCCCAACTGTTTAGTGTTCAGTGTCTTTGAGCTGTACTAAGTTTTTATTAATTTAACTGCCAGCTTGTAAGGAAAACTGCTAGTGCCATGTGCGTTTGTTTGGCTGTGCTATAAATAGATTCAGCAGTTGCTCCTCCTTTGTTTTTCTGACAAACCTGTGTTTGCTGTTTCATTTAACCACACCCTCTGTTCAACCAGGATTAGGATCTTAAGGATTATAACGTGAAACAAGTCAGATTAACTTGTGGGTGTAAAGGCTACTGTGTGTGTGTTCTCTCACTGTGTCCCTACTACAGACAATTCAACCACCATTGCCCCCACTCATAGTAGTAACAGCTCCACGGCTACATCCACTACTTCAAGTAAGTCTGACATTGTGGTAGAGAAAGAAAGTTTTTAATATGTCGTGTAATGTACATAAACAAGAGTCTGATATTTCCATTCCTCTTTGCTCTGTCTTTTATCACAGCTGGAACCAGCACAACTACCACAGCAATGACCCCCACTCCTGCCCCCCACAAGAACTCCACCTTTGACGCTGCAAGCTTCATTGGCGGAATAGTGCTGGTCCTGGGCCTGCAGGCTGTGATCTTCTTCCTCTACAAATTCTGCAAGTCCAAGGACCGCAACTACCACACCCTTTGAAGCAGCATCTCTGTCGGATCCGCACAGCACTCGACCCGTCCCCTTTTAGAGAAGAGTCCCCGCTCAGCACGCACTCATCACGACAAACTCAAACAGTGATTCCAAGCAGGTTTTTGTTTTTGTTTTTTTTGGGGTTTTTTTATATTTGGTGTTTATGCCACTTGTGGTTTCGGCCCACATTACTTCTGCTGTTGTAGTCTGTATTAAGGCACCCATGCATGCCTGTATGTATGATAATTCACATCACGCCGACTTGTACAACAGAACAGATCTCATGTGAGATGGCATTTAAGCCTTGAGCATATGGATTACATCATCTGGTAACTGCGCCCCCACCTCCATCATGCCATTAGTCATCTCTCGAAGACCATTTTCCAGCAAATTGAGGGGGTTGGTGTTATTTACAGCCCCTCTGCTCACCACATGAGAGCTAGAGATTTAGTCATGTATACAGAGCAGCTTTCCTGTTGATGCTTGGGAGTAGTACAGCTGCAAAGTGGTAGCATTCACAGGATTTTTTTCTTTTTTTTTTTGGTTTTTAATCTTGATTTGGAAACACTGTTTGAGTTCACAGCTATTCTTAAATGTGACGACCGTGATGATTCAGTATTGCTTTTAGCCTGCTGAATCGTGGGCAGGCTCCCTCTCCCCCATGCAGCTGTATCATGTATATGTGTACGCAGATCATGTAAAAGAGATGGGGTTACTTAGGAGGGAATAAAAGCAGCACCCAATCATCTAAAGTCAGACTGAAAAAATAGCAGTCCTTCTGGTATATAGTCTTATTTTGGCATTTAGGAATGCTGTGCGTTTTCTGCTGTTGAATTCCTGGGGGAAAATCTTTCACCCAATACAAGTTGTTAAAAAAAAATGTCCAACACCAACTGCCAGCTGAGCAGCTCAATGCAATAACTCATATATTAAGTTCATTTCCCAACCATTAATCTCTCAGCTGTGATTTCTGATCTTTACTGACATCAACTCTTACCCACACGGATTGCTAACGCGGAGCGGTCCCTTCCTTTCTGTAGAGTAGTTAAAAAGGGTGAAAATGAACGATTGTAGAATATTTCAGAAATATGAATAAGTAATTTGTTTAAATAATTTATAAAATAGAGAATGGTGGAGACAAAGAAAATGGCATGCACCTTTCTTGATGTGGACAGTGATAGCAGTGAAGTGCCTTTAATGTCCAGTATGACTTAAAGTGAAAAATGAAAGAGGATGAGTATTTTCTTCCTGGTTGAGGCCCTGAGTGTTGTCATTAGTTTAGGTTTGTGAGAAAGAAACGGTATCGCGGTGCTGATATTGGTGAACAGTGAGAGCCGTAGTATTCCAGCTGGACTGAAGAGCTTTTTATTGTTGAAGAATACGGTGGGTAGTTATCACTCGAGGGCCTTGATCAGTCAACATCGAAGTTTTTCCCTGTAAGTAGAGGACTATATTCAGAGCATGAAACCAATGGTCTTCTCACTGGTGACCTTGCTGAAATAGATCATTTAAAGGTACTCTCCTTTTTATAGCTCCCAATACGACTTCCAATGTCCTCCCATCTCACTGTTGATGTTTCAGAACTCAGTTGTAAATTGTGTTTCATTTCAAAACATGAACAATGAGCTGGCAGGAAATTTCTGCCCGCTGTTAGGTGCTACAAATCTGGGAGTGTACCTTTTTAAAGAAATGGCAAGCATATTGGGCTTAATTTAGAATTTGAGTGCCGGAGAGTTTGTTGAGGTAAAAATGTCGGACTGCTTGAGTGCCGGTTTGGTCAAATGAGCATTGCACCTCTGATTTCTGATTTTGCTGTGTAAGTGAGAGGATTGCGAATGGAGTGCAGAATTGCAACAACCAAGTGGCCATGCTAGAGCTCATGTTCTCTAATTAGCTTGCTGCTAATTGTGATAATTTTTTTTTTTCCATTTTGTCTCTCCTGTACATAGACAAGTCCTGTTTTTGTTTATCTTCTAGGTTTCGACTTGAGGAAAGGCTAAATGAAGGAGTGTTTATCAGAACATTTTGCTTGTAACAGCTTGTCAGTGTAAAGAATGTTTTGTTTAAAGGCCTTTTTGTCATTATTGCATGCTGGATGCTTGGAGTGGTGATTTCTCCTCCCATTGCAAACCCACCTTAAGGGTTTAGACACACTTAAAAACCACTTGATTATTTGTGAGTAGCCCATATGCTAGTTGAAAGAATGCCTTGAAACAGTGTGCATTAAGCCAAAGTCCTCAATATTGGCATGGAAATTGAGCATTGCACTGACAAGCTTTGTTTTGTAACTTTGTCTTTGTAAATGTTTTCATGGTTCAGCCAAAAAAAAAAAAAAAAGAAAAGAAAAAAATCAGATGCTTGTATAAATACTCAGTCTTGAATATTAACTAGATAATGGATGAATAATCACTTTGTTTTGTATGACCACAAACAGTTGGAAGTTCATGAGTGCAGATATTTTTTTTTTTTCCTGTTTGTTTTGGCTTGCGTAATCTAGGATTACATGTTTTCTGCTGCTCACCATTAACACGCCTTCTAACCTACAGTCACCTGGTGGCATTAGGCTACAGCCCAAAGACCCAAGTATGGCGGGTAGGCTACAGAGTTTTTGCCTTAGCTGCACGCATTTGTTCATTCTCTGCATGAGGAGTCCCTTCACCCCGAATTTAGAGTCATCTCTTGAGTTTTATTCACAGATATTGAGTGGTACCCTGTGTGCCCACTGAATCCAGTCAGAGCGCTCTCTGCTTCCGACATGGTAGCTGCATTCCTTAACAACACAGATTCACATGTTGACATTGTGGTGTGTCAAAACACCTCTGGTATCCACGGATACCAACAGATGTCCATTGTGTTGCCTCTCTGCAGCTTCTCCAACAAGTTACTCAGTCCCTGCACCTCTTAAGGAAAAGTGCCTTATTCAGTTAATATCCATATATAGTTGTAGTTTGTAAGATGATATGCCACACCTATTAAATATCAATGGGACTCAGCACTTTCAGACCCCTGTGAAGTGGTTTCCTGTGTCGTGTTCTGCTTAGATGTCTGTTTTGTCACGCTCAGCCTTAACTTCTTGGTCAAATCCACAGATCATTTGCTAGTGATAAGTTGTCTGATCAATCACCAGGCTGCTTTGAAAGCAAAATATTTGTCAGATGTACTCTGGATACTGGCATTTCAGCAGCATTTAAATACCAACATTTTAACCACTCACACAGTAGAATTATAGGTGTTATGTGTAATGCTGCCAAACTGACCAGCCATTGTTTGGTATCAACTAGATTTGGCCTGGTTGTAGCTCGGACAACTCATCACTAGCTCATTGTGGTAAAATAACTCATCAGTAATGTTGTAACCACAACCACAGATCTTGAGTGTTCTTACTTCAACATTTCCTCTGTAATGCAAACACTCACATGATAACTTGAACTCCACTTTGGTTGTAATTTTCAATTGTTGCGTTGAACAACTTATTTTCTCTCCTGTAGGATTTTAAATTCAAATTTGCTTGGTCATGGAGGGCTCTCCTATCAGTTTTCAGCCTTGCAGTGTTCACTTCCAAGAGCGATGAGTAAAAAGCTTTTTGATTCCCTCCTTTGCCTTGTGGCTTTATTGCTATGTGCACACACTGTAGTGCCATACTTTTTCTTTCTTTCTTTTTTTTTTTTGTACCAGTTGTGTTACAGGCCATCAGTCTTGTAGGTACGAGTTTTTGGCTTTGCTCCCACCCCACCTTAACACATCCACACATCCACACACACACACACAGCCATATGTAGACACTTGCAGGTGCCACATTGCCTCCTGAAATCTTACGTGCTTATTTTGCCCCCCACCCCCCAGCGCCTCCCCTCCCATTTTTTCCAAAACCTTTTTATTTTTTTGCCTTGTTTTCTAGTGTTGCCTTTAGTTTCACAATGTTAAACCAATAAAGTTTGAATATTGTTAAACCAATCACTGTATTCACCTTTCTTTCGACAGCAGTGTCAACTTTCTTGGAGCAGCTTATTTACATGACAAATCACAAGTGGGACAATGAGACTCAGCCAGGTCTCAGTGAAAGGCTCCATCCCCATGGTTACAGTTGAAAGGGTAGTTGCCTGGACAACAGAAGGTATCAAGTTCAGGCTTTGCTTTGTCTTGCCCTGTGTGTATAGCTAATTCTAGGTCAACAAGTTCTCCTGTTAAAGAAGAAATAAACTGTCAAGTCACACTTACAGTATCTAGACATTCATGTATCCCCCAGATTCAGCACTCAGCAACATACAGTATATATTTCTAAGCATATTTTGAGACCTTTGGACAGAACTAAAGGTTTGTATCAGTTGAGCTCAAATTGTATATACTACATATATGAAATAATACAGTTTATATAGTTTAATCTTTTACAAAGCATCATTTTAAAAAGTCTTAATTTTTAAAGTATCTTGTTACTGTAGCTGTCAAATAAATGAAGTGGAGCAGAAAAAGAAAGTGCCACGAAAAAGAAAAACTCAAAGTGCCAATACATCAAATTACTATTTATTCGTGCAGCACTTGTGCAAAGCCACTGCTGCTATGACTGAGTGTGTTGTTCAAGGTGCCTGGCGTCTCCTAAGAAAAGCTCTAATATAATTTACAGGCATAATCAGATTCCTTTTGACATACTTTTCTTATTTTGTATATGCAGGATGCCTCCCTCCCCATCACTTCCTTACCTCTCCACGATGAAACAGTTCTAGAAGAAACTTCTTACAGCTCATGCCCACAAGGCCATAACCTGTGGTGAGGGGTCGCAAATAGACACTGCTTCTCTTTAAAGGGTCAGAAGACAAAAAAAAACATGGTGGAGACACTAGTGCCCTCCTTTGGCTGGTAAACATACAAATAGTCCCACAGTCATTTATATGGTCACAGCTTTTCCAGAAGTCTATATAAATTACCCCATAATTTTTCTGCATGTTTTTGAAAACATGTTTTTGAAAAGGAAACGGGTACAAAGTTTATTGCAGCTACTTTCAAACAAACAATGACACTGACATTATTTGCTGTTATGTACCATCAACAGACAAAATGGTCAATGAGACCCAAAACCAAACACACCACCACTTGTTGTTCACACTCTTGAGTGCTGATAGGACACATGGTCAATTTCCAAGGTCACAGCAAGTTTCTGCTTATGTAGCAAAAACCAGCAGCTCCAAAGGAAATGTTAGTGATCACGTGTATCTGTGTGTGCACATTCAAGAATCATAGTATGCACAGTTGCCTACATTCTTGGATGAGGTGTGTGTCTACAGAGTGTGTTTGTGCTGAGCAGATTGTTATTCTTCCGGTGGATGTTTCCCCGAACCAAAGAGAGTTTCAGGAGGGAATGTATTTCGGACAACCACACCGCAATTCCTCTCTCGTGTCCACTAAAAACAATCTGCAACTCTGCACTTACTCTTTGCTGTTCATGGAGATTTCAAACCTTGTGATGCTAGATCTATCACAGCGCTTTCACTAAGAAGCAGAAAATCCTACAGTCAGCCAACTTTTCAGTGACCAATAAACTTGGATTCACACACCAAGGATGCTACTGTTTTTTCTCAGTGTAAACTCGTAACACCTCAAACCCTGTGGACAAACGTCCTCCTTGTTCTTGTTTGAATGTTGTACTGTAGACACCTGTCCAACTTTATAAGACAGTGGATCCGGAGCTGTTTATAGGCAATCCTCTCACACACCCACACCAAAATGCCTGACACACACACACACACTCATACCTACCCAGTCCTCCTACATGCACTGCTCTCTGAACACACCACTGCTATTCAATACCAGACAAAAAGAGGGATGTGGAGTCACAAGGTATCAGAGCTGCAGGGTCAGGAGAGGAGGGGCTGGAGCTCTTGTATATGTGGGCATGGAGGGGTCTTGACCTGCCTCAGCTAACCTGATTGTTGTGTCCAGTCCTGCTCTGTAATCTAATATGGGAGCACAGAGAAACAATGCATTAGGTTTAGTCTCTCTCTCATACACCAGCTCAGTCCATTTAACCATCCAGTGAACTTTGGATCATGCCAGGAATACCAGAACCAAGCAGTGTTAGCTAGATAATGAACTGAAAAGGCTGCATGCAGAGAGAAACAATAACATTCAGCTGTTTTCTTCTCCCATGACCCAGAACCTTGGACAGGGCAGTAAAGAGTATCCACTGTTTTAATTTTAGGTTTTTATATCAACAATTTGTGACTAAACCACCCTTATTGAATTGGTCTTGCAGTTATTTGTGGTGTAGGGAGTGACTGAGATAAGATTTGAGGTCAAAGATGCTTCTTATTTATCATAAAATGTCAATAAGAATGCTGACCGAGGCCTGATAATGAGGAGATAATGCAGGAATGTTGTGAGGGAGCTTCACATGTGGTTACGCATCCCATAAAACATGGTTTACTCAGATAAACAGAGAATAAATATAAAAGCCTCAGTCACACCAGAAATGTGTCTTGTCATCTGACCAGCCTAAAATTAAGTTGGGTAATAGTTGAATATAAGAGAGTAGAGCTGTCTTGGCCGTGTGAAACGGTGAAATCCTGCAGCAAATAGCAGTTCCTCCCACTTCTGCACCGTGATAAAAACCACATCCGTTTGTCCTGTGGTTAGAGCTAGATTTACTCAGCTGTCCAGCCAGCTGCTGTTACAGAGTTCACAGACCACTTGGTCCATCTCTGTTGTAGACTTGTCAGGACAGAGGGAGCTTGATGCTGAAAGCAGTATTATAACTTTAGATTTTATTATTGTCCATGGCTGGCCTGTATGGTGTGTCATGGGTAAAAACCCTTCACGTATGTAACATAGACACAAGCTGAGCATTGCCACCTAGTGGTTCTCAGCATGACAAACAATGGTGCAGCTGTTGTGTTGCCAGAAGTAAAATGTGAATAAAGATGTATCTGAAATATGTAAAGAGAATAAGCTTTATTAAAAATTCAAAATAATAAAAATAGATTAGTCCAGCATCATTTGAGATCAGATATACTTAATGAAACACACTTCATTTACATCATTTTTTAAAGCAGGTTAAAGTCATCATAAACTATACCCTCTACCTATGAAGGACCCTGCATGTGAAAGATCACAGATTGCTTAATAGGTTTTATGATCAACACATTATAAAGTGCTGTATAAAACACTTTATTCCTGCTTTTCATTTGCTACTCAAAACATCCCAGGGGCTGTTTGAAGAGAAGGGAAAACAAGTGGAAAGGAACCAAGGGGAGTCTTATGGCTCATCCAGCTGTAGGATCAAAGCCTGCACACAGAAGTGCCTTGCAGAGAACCTCATGTTTCCCAGGAGAGGTCGTCTTGTTTGAGGCTGTTTTTGAACTTCTGGGTCTCTCGGAGAAGCTGCAGGTTAGTGTGAGCGGTCCCACCTTTCTTTCCCTTCTGTTTGGCCTTGACAAGAGAAGGAACCGGTGGCTTGATCCCGCTCGGCTTCTTGGCTGCATGTTCCTCGGCACTCTGGGTCAGTTTATGGACCTGTGCAGGAGCAGAAGACAGAGAACATCAGATACCTACACCTACAGTGGGTACAGAAAGTATTCAGACCCCCTTAAATTTTCCACTTTTTGTTATATTGCAGCCATTTGCTAAAATCTTTTAAGTTCTTTTTCTTTTTCAAGAACAGTCACAGAATTGTCCTGAAGCCATTTGCTCTGACATGCACTGTGAGCTGTAAGGTCTTATATAGACAGGTGTGTGGGCTTCCTAATCAAGTCCAATCAGTATAATCAAACACAGCTGGACTCCAATGAAGGTGTAGAACCGACAGACAAAGGGAAATTTATGTTGGCATTCAACATTTTACATAGTTCTGTAATGACACAAGAAGCTGTACTTTTGGCCATACAATGTGTGGGCTGTACTGAGTGGTGGTTCACTTACTGTCTGCTGGTGTTTGCGGAGCTTAGTGATCTGAACTCCTTTCTCTTCCATCCTGGCCACCAGCCTCTCCAGTTCTCTCTGCAGGTCCTGCTTCTGCTCCCGATGTTGGGCTGCATCGATCTGACGCACCAACTCCTGATGCTCACTGACCAAAACATTAAAAAAAACAGAAGACACAGATTATCAAATGTGAAAAGAAAAAGCTAAACAAATCAATACTAAAAAGCTTACTCACAAGCTCATCTGTCCTAGCTCATCCTGCAGAGCCAAGAGCAGGTCTGACAGTGAGCTCAGTGACTGATCTGCTTGCTCGGGCAAGCTGTCAGGCTTTTTAAAGGCAGTGGAAGACGGAGAAAAGTCCTTCTGGAGGCTTTTCTTGGCTCCACAGCCAGATCTGTGCAGAGCACTCACTCGTTCGCACAGCTGGGGGTGGTGGTGCTTCATCATGTGAAGGACACTTTGCACATTGGCGTGGACTGAATGGCTCGGGCTTAATGACTACGACAGGTAGGGATCAAAATCAGTCAAAAAAATGGAAACAGTTGATGTTGAACAGTTGATGAATGGTGTTTACAGATTTAGAGCATTAGAACTAACATACCGTTCCTGCAACAAAGGGCATTTTTTTGGATCTTGGGCCGCTTGGTGATGCCAGCTCATTCTGTTTAGAGGTTTTCTGAGGGAGAAGATAGTTGTTGTCACAATTATAGTCCAAACATTTTTTTTTTGCATCAACTAAGTACAGGAAGGTAATTAGCTTTATCGTTAAGAAGTACCTTTATAGTCTTTTTTGTTTTCTTCTTTGGCTTTATCTCTTCAGAAGTTGGCATAGACAATTTAAGGCTGATGTCCAGCTCCCTCTGCAGCTGTGGACATGGAAATAACAGCATGGGATAACAGAATGGGATTGAAACATAAAAACACTAAAATACATGTAAAAATAGCTTTTTAAAATTTTCTGCATTTATTGTAAAATGTGTGCCTGTTGTAAGAAGAAAAAAAATGAAAATGTGGATTCTTGCATCAATGTGACTGACCTCGTCTGCTTTCTCCTGCACAAGTTTACGCTCATGCTCTTCCTTCAGTAGTTTTTGCTCCAGAATGGCAAGCTTCTTCTGAAAGAAAAATTGCATCAAAAAAATGATCTTATCATTCAGCTTGTGATGACTGACTTATCAATTGCCTAATCACCTGGAAAACTGTGAATTACCTCTGCCATAGTTTGGGTTCTACTCAATTTGAGATACTCTGATTCAAGTTTCTCCAGCTTATCTCGCTGACTTTGGGTGTTTGAGCTGCTCGGCTCCTGGTTCTGCAGTGAAGCCTAGTGGGGAGATAAAGAGATTATATGATGGTTTAGTAACAAGCATTTATGCTGGTAACAGTATATCCAGAAATACCAGGAAGTAATGAAACACCAATGATGAAAAGGATTCTGGTATAAACATCCCTTGTTACTGTTTTGTGAAAAATTCAATTCCATTTTGTTTAAAAGATTTAAACCTGGATTCTAGTCCCAGTTCCTCTAAATCATACCCTGCTTGTTACAGGTTTGTAGCTAGGATCTACTTTTAAAGATAGATTTGCTTAAAAAAAAATGTTTTTTCTTTCAGTCTGTGGCTTTTTTAATTACCTGATTCTCTAAGAAAGCATTCCTCTCCTTCTTAGCATTTTCAACCATCTTCCTCATGTAGTCCAGCTGCTTCTCAAGAACCTTACAGCGAGCCTCTGCAGACTGCAGCGTTGAATCCAGCTCTGGTACCATAAATACAAACATAAGGATTTAAAAAAAAATATGCAGTGAAAAGACTTTGCATTTACACATTCAAATTATTTCAAGACTTTCCATCACTCACCTCTCCGGCCAGAGTTATCGCTCTCAGGCAGGTTGGCAGCTGGTTGACTGGGCATTGTGTAAGATGCTGTGACCTGCTGATGCTTTCGAGTATCATGGCAGAACTGCTGGTAACTCTTCTCTGCTTGCTTCCTTTCCAGCTCCAACCGCCTTATTTTCTCCTGGAGGGTCTTCAGTGCATCAACAACAGCTGGAGAGGAGTTCACAAGAACAGAAAAACATTGCAAGTAATTTAAACACTCGGGTAATAAAAACACTGTATGAAAAAAAAAAAAACACATGATGTAGTGGCTGTGCCATACCTTTGCTGTCAATATGAGCTTTAGTCTGAGACACCCCGAGGCTGGTTGTCTGTGGGTCTATGCTGATGTATGAAGGTGCAGAGATCTCCAGCTGTCTTGGTATTGGTACTACCCTGTCTGGAGGCTGGTAATAGCTCCCAATGTAACTGTTTTTGGAGGGTGAGTCTAAAACCTACAGCAAAGAGGAAGTTGCTTTAGAAACGGTGCAAGGGCTGGAACTAAAGGTTAACTTCAGTATCTGAATTGAAAAGGCTGCATGTTTACTGTACCCCAGAAAACCATCTTTCTGCAACAAGGAGGCTGTTTTACAAACAAGTGCACGGTGAGGCTCGTTAAAGCTGCAGGAATCCCAACACCGCTAACGTTTCGTAAGCAAAAACAAGCCGGTTTATTTACGAATAAAGTGAAGCTAGTTTGTCATCTCAGCATAAATAACTAACTATCGACCTCAGTTTTGCAACCGCTCTCGTCTAAATTAAGTTAAGCAAACGTAACAAAACCAAACGTAAAACTCTGTGAGATAATATAGCCGCACACAACAACATGGCAAAAGTAAACAATACTAAAGCTAATGAGTTAGCCACAGTGGCAGCTAACGGCCGATTAGCGAATGTTACCTGGTCGTGATAAGTCTCCATTCTGTGACGAAGACGGTCATACTCATATGGAAACGTATTATTTGTGTATATCCAATGTTCCCAGACTGATTGTGTAAGTTGAAAACTGTTTTAATATAGCAAACTGACTTCTTCGCGCGATTCAGTTATCCTGTCACCAACAGGCAGTCCGGACTTTTTAAATTTCCCTCCTCTACGCCGCCCTCCTCACTGTGGTTCCGCCTGCGCACTGTTTCCTCAATCCAGTGTTCCTCGCTTATCAGTGTAGTTTCAGAGACATGCCTACATCTGATAAAGGTTTTGTCACAGACACACCATCTGATAATTTAATATGATTTACATAAGGAGTACGACGTAAAACATGGAACAGTAAATTAATTTCACCCGCTTCTGCTTTTGCTTTCACAATAAAAGGCCTACACCCCCTCAAAACTGGAGGAAACATTTTAGCAAGATAAAATTGAAATGCTGAACGAGAATTTTCTAAAACCGATTTAAGCAACATTCAAAGTTTCACATAGTAACAGTTTGGAAAAACCTGCCACAGCCTCCAAAATACTGAGGACAAGACCTTAGTGTCCTCAGTGGTAGCCATGTAAGGCCTCAATGTTAAGTTTTAGGAAGCTCCACACTGAAAGGTGCCAGCAGGCCTCTAGTTTGGATTGGTTTGCATTAGGAAAATGATCTCATGGTCTGCAAAATGGGAAGTTGAAATACATCATACTATGGAGAGACCACAGAAAATATTTGGGTAATCGTCCCATTTGATGCCATTTTGCCTCATTGTTTAGGCTGTTGGAGGATATTATTGTAGGTTAACCTGGTTAATATTTGCAGAGCATTATGCAGATAGCCTGCTTCAGCAATAGGCATTTTGTCTTCAGTATGGCAGGTGTGTTGCCAGACTCCAATTTTAATGTCTTTCAGACAGTATGACATGCTGACATTGAAATCCCTGTGTTCATATTGTTAATTTGTTTAGTTTTGCAGTTTACCTAAATACAAATGTGATTAAATACAAAACAAGGAGTGGAAATATACAGCATCTCCCCCTTCCTTTCTCTCCTCTGTTTTTCTGCCTGCCTGTTATTTCTGATAAACAAGAAAAGGGAGGGGGGCCTGATGCCCGCGAAATGTATGACGGGAGATGTAGTTCTAAAGCGTTACCCTTCAGAACACACACCGAACTAAGAGAATCCAACTCCCACAAACGCTTCCCCCGCGAGCTTGGCGACTCCCCTCCAACCAATCACAGGTGAGAGTCGCTGTAGAATACCAACGGACTCCGCTGATTGGCCAGTGGGTTCTGCCAATCAAATGTTTACCATCAAGTTGTTGCCTCCTATCGCTTGTACCCTGGGACTAACGTCGGTGGTCAGAGCTGTGTCAAGGCGTCCCGTAGCAGAGGACCTGCAGCAAAGAATGTGGATAAAGTGAGTATTTGAGAATGACACTTTTTTTCTTTTGGTGCACAGTGACAGGTTTGTGTGTAGGAATGTTGTTTTCACCGCGGCTCTGTTGTACTTTCCTGGTGTCTTTGTTAACGGGCAGCTTGAAAGCTTTGACACTAAAGAAAGGCAGGGAGAGATTGAATGGACCCCAGTAACTGACATGCTTCGTGTCTGTACATTCTTAATCTTGACATGTCTGATATTTAAATAAAAGGTCAAACTAACGTCGGCATATTAAAGTAAAAACAATAGGTGATAAAAACTGGCAGATTATAGATGCTTGTGACATGCATAAATAATCTGTGCTTCAACCAGGGTTTTTATTTTTCGTTGAAGTTGGTAACAGACCAAATATCATTATGATGCAACTGATAAACTACTTAAACAATTTCCAGCATGATCTGGGTGTAAATGCCTGCATGTATGATGTATGATACAGCCCAGCTGATAGTGGAATTTTCAGGCCGGTACCGATATCGATAATTAAGAGTTAGGAAAGCAGATAACGGGTACATACCTACTAGTATCAGAAAGATGTACATATATGATAACAATGCCATGAAGTTGTTATTAAAGAATATTGACCAAGATGTGTATGGTAGATGGGTGGGTTACGTAACGACATATACCATGTGACAATAAAGATTTGCAACTATTAACATGCCAAATACTGTAGAATCTATACGATAAAAATGGTTAAGTGTTAAGTGTAAATGAATAAATGTGACTTCTTTGAAGTATCATTGGATATTGATATGATTTTTGCATCATAGTGAGAACACACTGATTTATTGAGTATTTAATTTGGTGGATTATTTAAATACAGGTATTTATGTCATGATTGTAATTTGATTTTTAGGAAGTTTTACTTTATGATTTTGCTATTAAAGAAAAGTACATGCAGAAGATAGATGAGTTTATTAGAGCTAGACCATAAATTAGCCAGGCCAATATAAGTCCCACTTATTATGTATCTTGGTCGCTGCTAAAAAAGATAAAAACAAACCTAAATGATCAGTATCAAGATTGTTTATGTCATATAATCATGTTGAAAATGATTTGATCAGTGATCAGCCAATATATCAATTTCAGGTTTGAAAATATCAGTATGAGCCTTAAAAATTCAGAATAGATCTGGCCATAGATTTTAACCATCTGCCTCACCTGTAGTACTAAGTGGGACATACTGAAGGTGCCTATGCTGACACACTTCTGATAATCTGATATTGGCCGATAATATCAACTGGCTGATTCCTGCAATGCTATGTTTGATGCTAACTGACATGACATACACGTGCCCTCCCCTCCCCTCCTCTCCCGTCCCCGTTAGCATAATATTCAAAGGTTGTTTGTTTGTTGCACACACTAAACTGCTGTGATGTAAACCTGTACTGAGTTGTGTTATTTGTTGTGTAGCCTGTTGTAAGACAATACAAACATTAGTCCAACGTCAGAAGATGGAAGTGCAGGACCAGGAGTCTCTGGGGCGATGGGACGGGCTGGGCAGCCGGGATTCCAGCTCCAGAACTGAAGCCATGGAAAACATCCGACAGGAGATCATGAGGAAAGTGGAGGCTATTGGGCCCATACCAGCATTGGTCCCCTCGCCCCCAGCCTCGGGAAGCCACCCCAAAAGTGATCTGAATGACATCCTTGCTCATCTGCTCATGCTCTCCAAACGATGCCCCTTTGAAGATGTCAGGGAGCGATGCATTCGGCTTCTGCAGGCCGTCCAGGTAGGATCTATAATGTTAATCTATAATGATCTATAATGAGACCCCTGTGAGCTTTTTGTACTGTGCTGGCATAAGCTGCACCACACTGTCATTTGTCCTCCCATTTTAGTACTTATGGCATTGTTCAGTTGCCATCTGCTCCTCTCTTCACCTCTTCATAAGCATTGCAAACACTGTGAGTCAGAACCTCACTAAGAGCAATGCATGTTTTGTCAAGTGGATTACAGCCAGTGACACGATGAGACACCATGAACTCATTAACACTTAAACATTGCGAGAGCCAAGGATTTACCAATCCAACCCTTCAACCGCATGCATGCGTGCTCAAAGGACAGCATGTCAAGAGATTGTATATCTTACTGATACACAGAAAATACTGTAGTTTATAAAATAAGAACAATTCAGTGGACTGAATTTGTTCAAAGTATTGCCTTGGCCTTTTTAAGCCAAGAGACATGATGAATTTGATTGTCATGGACTTTGGTGTAATAAAGGTAAGTCAAAAGGAAGTAAAAACTACAGCTATCAAGGGTCCATTAAGTACATTAATGCTGATTTCCCATATGATAGTAGTGATAGTCTGCAGCTCAGTTATTAATTAATGTTAGGGTGTATTATTAGAGGGGAGAGGGCTGAATAAAAGGGAGAGATCACACTCAACCATCTGCTGATGTAGACATTATATCCTTACATCAGTCAAAATCAATGGCTGTGCTTTCAGTATGCCATGAAGGTTCTTGTTATTGCAGATGTGGTGGGTTGTAATTTGGATTCAGGTCACAGCATGTACCTGAATTTGATTCTCTGCTCATGTTGTTGTCAGATCTTTCCTGGAGACCCTAAAGAAGAGTACTGGCTCCTCCAAATAAATGTATATTTATGGTTAATATTTTTAATGGTAAATGTTGGTGCTAAACCATCTTGGATTCATTATATTTTCTCAGTTAAATTTTTATTTACCTGTAGAAAACCAAATATTGGTTTTATCCCAAGTTTAGCGTGGTGTTAGCTGTCACCTGGTCCACTTAATAAGCCGTCTGATAACAAACAAAAACTAAACCTGACAACTTTTGATGGCCTGACATGTTGTTATTCTGAGGAAATAGACTGTTTGGCTGTGGCATTAATTCCTGTTTGTGCTGTGTGTTTTTGGAACTGGAGGAGCGGGGCAGAGAGAGATGAGAGAAGGAGAAAGCTGCTTTGCGGGTTTAGTAGTACACCACAGCACACACCGTCTGGTATTTTTGAATTATGCTAAGCTGTATTTGCTGAGGACTTGCCAAAGGGTGCATTTATGAACCCAGTGTAGCAGCTCATGTCGTCCTGGTCCCACAGTTTAAGATCACCCCCCACCCAGTCGCCCCCCTCTACCCCCCACCAACCAATATGCACACATACACACACCTTTCTCACGTTGTCAGAGATGGAAGGGACTATGGGGCGGGGGGTGCTTGGGCTCAGACAGATCTCTAATTCCAGCAGATCTGCTGATTAAAGACAAAATCTTTGAAAGCGCAGACAGTCCTTTGCTTATGACAACCCCCCTCCACTAGAAGAGGAAGGCCTCCTGCTTGGTGAGAATAATGCCCCATAATACCCTCGTGGCTTGCAAAAATTTGGCCTAGAGCAATTTGCTGCTAGTTTGGTCACTCAGTGTGCATATACATAGGTTTTTTTGCATTTTATCAGCTGGAAAAGTACATCCAATCTTTTTTTTTTTTCAAAATGAAAGAAATGTGCTCTTTTGCATTAGTAGAGTGTGGCATGAAAAAAATCCAGTTGTAGGCATTTGTGTAGATGTTTAAGAATAAAAAGCCTAATGTGCTACTACATTAAAAAGTATGCCAACACATACTGGAACACTTACATAAACTTAAAGAAATTGTTGCAGCGAGCTATTTGAGAACATCAATACCACTCTCACACCTGTACATTAAATATAAAACTGCAGTTGTTAGCTTAGCTTAGCATAAAGACAAAATCTACCCACCAGCACTGAGGTGCAAAAAATAAAGTGAACATTTATGGTTTTATGGGGAGTTAGGTTGACAAATCAAGTTTTTCTTCCTGTTTCAATTCTTGTGCTAAGCTGAGCCAACAGGCTGCATAATGTGGCTTTATATTTAACGCACAGATACAAGACTGGTAAGGTTTTTTTGTTTGCTCCTTTCCAGTCTGACTTATTGTTTGTTTTGCAAGTCACCCTGTGAATACGCAGGACAAGCTGCGATCACAGTCATGGGACTGGGCTTGTGGGCTCGAATGTTTGCGGTGTACTGCTGCCTCAATATTGGTGAGTCCCAGAGGTTAAGGGTTACGAGGTCACAGCTGAAAATAGGGTTCTGTATGTGCAGGGAGGGGTCAGGTTCTCATAGACCATCCTTGTCTAAGGGTCCGCTGGGGTGAACTCACAAGGGTCAAAATCTCTTACCAGTGCAAGTATGATCGGCACAAGCAGATGCTGTCAGAGGGTCATCCTCGGGCTTGTGAAGGCGGCTGACCTCGCTAAGCTTTATTGATCTGATGCATATAGGAACACAGGATAATGAAGGGTGCAGACAAATGCAAACACACACACACATTTTTTATGCACACAAATCAAGAGAGACAATAGTGTTTGTTCTGAGTCTATGAAAGGGGTGGGTAGACTCCATCAACCGGCTCTCTCTCTCCAGTCACCATGTTCCCTCAGTGGATGAAAGGACCCCAGTCTTGAGCGGTTGGACAGAGACAGAAAGGGGTTTCTTTGTGTTATGTAATTACGCCATTGTGTTAGCCCTTTACCCTAACTTGAATTAAGAGCTGGTCTGAAAAAATTAACCTGTTCTTGTGATGCGGGCTGGTGCTGCTCAGATTCCAGAGACTTTGTCCACATCAACAACCTATGATGTAGTAAAGAAGGCACAGTAAATACCAAATGGACTTAACATCTCTGTGAATTTCATCCAGTCCAGTTCTGAGCATGTGATCAGCTGACAATGTAGCCCAGTCCATTTTACACCTACCATTTTTCTTTTTACAAAAGCTCAGTAGAAAATAGCCTAATAAAATGCATGATGGATGTGTAGTTGTAGCTGTTACAGGAATTCAGCATCTTACTTGATTAGTTTTGCAGCTTGTTACACAACCAAGCCTCTGTTTTTCTAATGCACAATTTAGCATTGTGCAGAAGTGCATAGTACGGTTTCTGCCTCTCAAGTGTTATCATTACATTCAAGTCACAGAGCTAAGCATCTGCTCTCTCAAAGATAAATCCCTGGATTTTTTTTTTTTCCAAAATCCTAGATAGATGTTCAGCAAGACTTAACGCAGTTTTGAATTTATTGTCAGAATTCACAAAGATTCCTTTGTTCTTCCAGATATAAAAAAATACTCATTTACTACATTTTCTGTGTAATAAAGTTTTTTTTTTTTAACTTTATTTTATGTTTTCATGTACGGTATTATATTATCTTTTTTACAAATCATTTATTTTATTTTGTCAGTGTAGTGACAGGCTTGGAGTGGACATGAACCTAGTTTCTGTGAGGAAGGTGAAGGCAGTGGGAGTTTTTTAGCTTATGCTGCTCCTCATTTTTTGCACATACTTATTTGGCTAATTATGGACTTTTAGGATGACTCAGCAGTCCCTGTAATAAACACTTATGTGTGATTAATTAAGTGAAATGGCTTCCTGGATCTGGCCTCCTCCCGGAATAACCCAGAACACATTTCTTTCTTGGTATGGAAAGCTTAGTAGTGTCTCCAAGCCCTCAGATTTGACATCAGATATTGACTGCATTGCATTTTCTGGACTGATTTAGTCATGTAAGGTGGAAAAGATTTTGTCATACAGGTTTTAAAGGGTGTGCACTGCCTTTAAATCTGTTTGTCAAGACTAAAATATGTATGGCAGGACAATTACAGTCATAAAACACAGTGCTCAAGTATATGCAGCCCTAGCACCTACTGCATAATCCTTCCTGGTGAGGAATCCCCCCATTGAGTGATATCTTGAATGTTTCATCCATTTTCATGTTTTTTTAAGTTTGGTTTTGCATGGTTGCTTGTGCAGTGATTTAATTCTTTGAAAATGCATTGAGATAATCTGTGATTGATTAGGATCAGGTTTGTTCTTGGGAAGCTTGTTGTCTGTATAAGCCTGTCTCAATGGTGGCGTGCCTTTGGTGAGGCTGTATAAACAAACTTGACTTGTCAACCTTGACAGACAGGAGTGTGGACAGATGCAATATTGCTTTTCTGAGAAGACAGAGTCAAAGTCCACTTGTAAACTGTGGCATTAGTTCAAAGAAAGATTTTGCTCAGTGTCACAGAAACAGGAAGTTCTCTTTGTCTTTTTTTAACAGTATAAATGCATTTGTGTGCATGTCTGTGTGTGTATCTATCTAATCGTTTGTTTTTTTGTGGGTGTGTTATATGTGTGTGCTTGAGTGCATGCCTTTAGTCTTCTCTGGGTAACCTCTGCTTATTGTGTAAATAGAGTAAGGACCCATGGAGAGGGAGCCTTGTGTTCTGGGCAGATCTGCTGGATTATGGACATTCTCTGTTTGAACCAGGTCAGACAAATTGCATGGTGAGGGGGGAGAGAAGCAGCAGCGGCAGCAGCAGCAGGTGACCTTTGGCACAGTAACTGTACAGTGAAATGCTCCATGGACATGGAGGACGTGATAGAGGAATAAAGCTGTGGATTTACAGCTGCCAGCCAGCTGGGCAGAGTGATGGGACAGTGCCGATAGGGGCTTGAAGGGTGGGTGTGTTGTGCAGTGGCGGTGTGTCTGTGTACAGTCTGTAGGATGGTCAGTCTTACTAATTCTACATGAAGCTTTCTGTTGCAGTCATGTAATGGCCACTTGAGGCTTTTCTACCCTCCTTCAAGCCTCTTGTACTATGATTGTTTTTGGCCTAGGTGATGCTGATACTAGCAGTGATTGCTGCACAATGATGTAGCTCCTCTTTTTCTTCTAGCACCTTATCTGTCGCTTTTCCAAGTTGTGGTGCAAAGTGGCGTGTCACCAAATGCAGCACCATTTGGCTTTCTACATGTAATTGGGTTTACTTTCAGTGCCACAGACATCTGTGAATATAAAAACCCAATCAAACTGCAGCTGAGCAGTTTTCTCAATATACAATAAGGGTTTAAAACAAAATCTAGCTATGCATCTGTTTTGTAGAGTAAGTAATATAAGTGATATTTTATCAGTCTGTGTAGCCTAGTAGTTCTAGGTGAGTAAACAGAGGGTAACACAGAAAATAGAAGGAATTTTATACACTTTCTTGACCTTCCATACAAATGTATTTCTTGCCACAATATTAAAAACCCTTTCTAACATGCTAGGAAAGCATACTAACACACAACCTCCTACTTTGATCCTACAACACAGACAGACCCCCACCTTCCAGCCAATGCAGCATTCTGGCGGCTGCAGACTTGGGAAGACTAGAGAGGAGGGGGCATGTGGGAAGTGTGCAACTAGGTCACTGTCAATCCTGTTGTAAGCTTGAATAAATGATTAAAAAGGAAGAGCAATTTTCTTTTTAGTACAAATTAGTGCAAATGTGAATATAAAGAATATTTTTTTTCTGTCATTTGTTTCCTGTAAGAATCATTAGTTAGTGTTGGGTATGGTCTCTTGCACAGCGTAAGCAGTCGTCATGGTACCAGTGGCATGAGGTGCAATGATGGGGTGGGTTGGTTGGCACTGTTACTTGGGGGTGGGGGTGCTTGCTTGTCTGCGATTATTTCTGGCTGTTCTATTCAGGAACTGAGAGGGAGAAAGAGAGGGAGGGAGGGAGGTGGAAGAGTGGGAAAGAAAGTGGAAAAGAGAATGTGGCAAAACATGACGGCTGTGCACTGAGGGTCAAACAAGAGGTGGGGGAAAGTAATTGAGAAAGAATTGAGTGTGTAGTCTTAATGCTGGAAGTGAAATAGGGAATGGGTAAAAAAGATGGAGGAGGTGGAACAATCGCTGTCTTTCTCTGTATTCAGTCAGCAACCTCCAGTGGAAAACTACTAGCACCCCACAACTACAAGCCCTTCTCTCCAGAGCCTGAACCCAGCCTGGCCCAAAACCTGAGTCATTTCCGTCCCGTCCAGAACCAAACGCATTGTGGAATAGCTTTAAAAGACCTCAAACTAAAGTCTTGTCATGTTTGTTTTCAAAAACACTGTCATCCGAGCCTAGATCTGTGCTACCTGCCCTGGCTTGCAGTTGTGTTGCTCGGACATAACATTGCAAGGCTCAGCTTGTCTCACCCACACACCCCAAGACTGTTGAAGAAGGAGAAAGGGGTGTGTAGAGAGAAGAGGTGAGGCTGTGGACAGCAGTAACAAAATGCTGCAGCATGAGGTGGAAAAGGAATAACAAACTCTTTGAAGGAGACAAACATGCACAAAAAAGGCACAAGGATAAAAGAGCTATATGCTCAGGGTGTGAATAATAATAATAATAATAGCATGGCTATTATTCTCCTGCTCTACATTCATGCTTCCAGCTCAGGCAAAGCAGGATTTACTGTGTTGCTCCTATCAGGAGATTGAAGAATAGAGATAGGGTGATCACATGGTGCTATTGAGTAAACAAGCCTCTCTCTCTCTCTCTCTCTCCCTCATTGCCATAATGTGATATTTATAGCTTGCATATGGAATTAAACTTCTCAAATTATTTATAAAGTATTGCCTTCTGCTGTTTCTGCTATTTTAATTTCTTTTCCAAGCACATCTCTCACAGGAATGTGCCCAGCTCTTCTGTTGGTTTAAGGTTGCCGGTAAAAACTGAAGCCTGTGTGACTGTTGCACCCATAAGTCATTCTCTGACTAAGTACCTAAATATCAAAGAAATCATGTTGGTCTAGCAGTTTAACACCTAACCTGAACAGGTTCATACACAACGGCCATTTTAATGTTTTTTTCAGCTCTGTCGTTCGCTTTTCACTGCTGCATTAAAGTCACAATTGTAATTGCTTCAGCAGCTTCTTTCTAGTTGTTGAGATTTTGCATGTATTTTTCCAACTCCTGGATTTGCCCTTACTGGATCACTGCTTCCCATCAGGTTGTATAATAGTTATTTGCAATATGTTGGATTTTGAGTAGAGTATGACAGTTGATAGTTTTCCTTTCCTGACTGTTGTAGCACCAGCGAGATGTTTGTGACCAACTATACAAATACTTCTGAGTCCTTAATGAGAAAATGCCTCTGATAAATTTGTACAGTGTTTACATTCATCTGCAAATCGTGTGTATTGTGCCCACGCTAATGGAACACCTGTGCTTTTCAAGTCAAAATACCTGCTATGAAAAAGGCCTTCAGTCTAATGGAATAGTTATGTGAACCTGGCATTCAAATGCCATGTAAATTTTGAAAGACATAGCTTCCACCGGGGATTTTGTTTTGATTTTCAACCCACCTTCAGAACAGCTATACTTTTTCTTTCTGTTGTGGTTGGACAACACATCAAATTAACTAGTCCTCTGGAGTATACCCCAGCCATTATGAGCAGCAGAGGCACTTTGTGATTTTCTTTGTCCTTGGTTTTGCATGTAACCCCCCTACCTCACTGGTAGAGGTTGTTGAGGCTGTATGCAGCCTTAGATGGGGGCACTACACAGAGATGTAAAAAGTACCTCCACTTCTAAGTCAAAGCTCTTTGTAGTTAAAAATGCAAATAATAGTTAATAATAGACACTTTTATTTATATACAGTCACGGTATGTAAAAATGTCTTTTAGTTTACTTCACCGTGTCCTCCCCCACTTCTGAAACCAAACCTTTGCCCTTGTGTATTTCTGTGGGCTTCTTGGACATCACGAGGGAGCATTCAAACAGGGACACACACACACACAAATGCACACACAATCCGAGAAAATAAATCTTGCTGACTGCATAGAAGTGACTGCATATCACCCCACTTGCCTCATACACTCAGACACTTTCCTCTATCGACCTGAATGCCATCTGTTCAGGATTAATTTGATTGAATTCATAAATGAATGATGAAGGTTATTGTCCAGTGGATGCAGTATTTGAACAAATCAATATGTGCCTTTTATCCTCCACCCTCTTACTCTTTAATGCTCCGCCTTTTACTTGATGAAACAGAATGGGCCATTGAGTGGTTTCATCATTCACACAGCATATTGAGGGACTGAAGTTGCTGCAGTTCAGCTGTGTGTACACAGGGGGGCGCTCTGTACTGGTCTTTAGTCTGCCTTTGCTCTCCTCTCAAGTTGCTTGGTGGGAATTTTCCATGCACTGGGCTGAGTGCATGCAATGCTCTGCATGATTTTAATTTTTTCCCTTTGCCCCCGGTCACTGGGCATTCATTCAGTATGTGTCTGTGTGTGTGTGTGTGTGTTTACATGTACTGAGAGATTTATAGCAGTGAGCATGCAGGATTTAGAGGCATCTGCGAATCAGGTCACAAAACATGAATAGCCCAGTGGCTGTGGTCCAGGCCTCAGTCTGAGGTAGACCCCTGTTAGGATACAAACCACACAGGATCAACACCAGGCTTAACCAGCTGGAATACACAAACAAAATATTAGTGACACTTGTTCCTGCTCAGATCAGAAAATATTGTGTAACCACTAAAACAGAGATGAATATGAGTTCAAGTGGAAGCTGCTGTTCTTTAGTGATTTCACTTACTATATCTGCTTTTGACTTAGGTTGGAGATGGTACTGAAGAACTAACCCTAAACGTTTGCTGGTTCTAGCTTCTCATATGTGAGGATTTTCCTTGGATTTTGGACGTTTGGGGCCAAACAATTATCAGTTTATCAAAATTAAATCCAGAACAACACAAATTTATGGTCAATATTTTACTTTCTAACAATCAGTGTCAGTGGATTTCAGTCTATGCTGTGCCACTATATTTGAGTGTGTAGGCTAACGTACAGCAACACACACACACACACACACACACACACACACACACACACTGCTTACCCGGTCTCATGCACCTCATCCAGTCTTCCAAAGACCCCACACTTCGAGACATGAACTTAGCTTTGTCAGCACCTGATAAATTGTTTCCCTCACACTGACCAGTGCGTGCATTGTGCGATGCTGCTCACCAAATGGTGTTGCTCCAAGCTTTGCCCAGTGCCATGTTGGCTTAGGTCTGGCTCTGATGTTGTTTCAGCGTGTGTGGTATTGTTTCAGGCCCAGTGTGGAGTGGTGGAGGGTATTGTGCTCTCTTCTCTGAGGTATTGTCCCGGGCTGATGTATGTGTGCTTGTTTATGTTACAGGCCAGTTTGTCAGGACGGTGACAGTTTCATGCTACGGGACCTCCGTGTTCCCACAGTCGTTCACCTCTGACCTCAGCTCTTTCGCTCCAAAGCCAGGCTGAAGTTTGTGTGGTGGAGAAAGGGAGGGAGGGGGTGAGAGTGTGCATCTGTGCATGTGATTGACATGCAGTGTTTGAAACAAAAAACCTGCAAAAGTGGGTTTGCTTCACAGTGTTTACTTAGGGTAGGAAAACACGCTGCTTCACTTTGACCAGTGTGTCTGCACTATATCTGGGCATGCACTGTCATATTGGTGTCATTACACACAAACACACTTACAAAAGCATTCACTGTAGTCAGACTGAACAATGGCTGTGAGGTTTAAGTGCTGACTCTGGAATGAGCCATGTAGGACTCATAGCCCTTTTTATACATAGTTCCCACTTTTAAGGAACTATGCTTGTGATGGTCTGCCAGTGGTGTAGTTAACACCTTTTTGTTGCTGTGTCTTCGTGTTCAGTTCAGTGTAGTACACTTTAGTTTTCCCTCAAAGTGCAATTTGTGGCAAGTGAGTCTGCAAGCACAAAATACACACAAACAAGACAACAGCTTGTTTGCTTGGATGATTTCTGTATAATGTGATGACGGATTGGGGGGTAATAACTTTTGGTGCTGTTAAGAAATACTAGTGATAAATAATAATATTTTAAGACAATTATTATTAATGTGGGCATGATGACCAAACAGGGAGAGGTATTGGCCCCTCATTGTGCTCAGCTGGAACAGTTAAATTTCTAAAAACACACGTTTGTGGTATGCAATGATGTAATGAAAACCAAAATCCAGGATGATATGAAGTGTAGCACACTGATATCAGCATCTGTACAGCAAAGACATCGGAATACTATGTGAAAGTCGATCAGGACAAAGTGATGGGCTGTCTGAACTGCAAATAGCATCAGTTCACAAATTATCTAAAAATATGTGTGTTAAAGACGATAATCTGCAGTCGGGTGATGAATACACTCTTTGAGCATGTTTTTCACACTCTGCCCTGCCTCCCTGTGTCTATTTTTCACACTTGTCTATATCTGCTTGTCTGTGTTTTTGTGCCTGTGGTAAGTGAAACTTCAAAGTGTGTGCGTGTGTGTGTGTATGTTCACATGTGTGTTTAGTATGAGACTAGCAGTGGTCGGTGTCTGTGTGTTGATTTGGTCACTTCAGATGCCCGTGTCTTGTGCTTTAACTAAAACAAGACTCACGTGTCAAAGAGGAAATGCTGATGTTCCCTTTTTTTTTGTTTAACAGTTCAACGGTTTTGAAGTTCATGACTGAATAAAGAACGGAAACTTCAGCTGAAAGGTGCAAAGCAAGTGCACAGAGTTGTTTACCCTCTTGACGCTCACACACTTGTACTACATGTCCCAACACAGTTATTGGAAAAGATACCGTTACATCATGTTGTCATCCATCACACCTTGTGGGTTTATTAGACCCCTGTGTGCGGCCAACCACCCACCCTGACGCACACATGCACACCATGATGCGTGCACACACACACCCCTACACTAAGTCCTCCTGGAACGCTCTGATAGCATATTACCTAACAGCTCCACACTTTTATAGCATCCTCTGTCCGTGTAGTTTATGTAAGCATTTTTGTCATACTTTACTGACTTGTTTTGCAGAAATCAGGGAGGCGATATTCTGGAGGCTGGTCACTGATCACATCATGTAACTTGCAGACTTGTGGGGCAGGGCTCTGTAAGCTGAGCCCTTCTCACTCATAAGCCTTGTAGGAAAAAGCCAGAGCCTTGTTACTTATGCCAATAATCAACAGTTGTCCCCTCACTTGAATTATCCCAGATGTTGGCCTTAGCCACTTTGATAACATAATAGACTCAGTCATCAGTGTAGGGATGACACATAGTTTCTTCTATCTGAACCAAGATGGGGAGAGAGGAGTTTTTGGAGTAACTGGTAAAAAGCAGCTGGTTTCACAGTTAAGAGCATTTTCACGAATGGTTAATGTTTGGTGAAGAGATTTGGATGTTACTGTTGATTTAGATTTAAACACTGAGTCACACACACAAAGTGCAACTAAAATACATTTACCACCTGAAGAATATTGCAAAAGTCACGTTGTTGCTCTCTCCGGGTGACTCAGAAAATCTGGAAAATCAGCTGGCTGGACTAGTAATGCTTGGCTCTCTGATTTTTTTTCTCAGACTATTTTCTGTAGCCAGTTTCCTTATAAAGGTGCGGTTAAACTCCTTTTAACTTATGTGTGAACTTAGACTTTCCATAAGGCCTCTTTTTTTGTCTGAGAGATGTTAAATGCTAAAAATGTCATGCATTAGGAAAAACATGTTTTAAACTTAATTTCAGTTGTACTTAAAACATGTCTTTTTTTGTTTGGCTCCTGTTTTTCTTATGTAATTCTGTTTTGATATGATTGTTTAATGGTATTTCCTTTTATTTATCAGGCTCTCTGATTTGGATGGGTGGGGCTGCAGGTTGTACCTGTCACAAAGTTAACATTGATTTTTTTTTTTTTTTTTTTTTTTACTGCATTGCTTTGTGAGCAGATTGTTTCATAACATGTTTTGTTACCAGCAAAAAAAAAAGGAGTCATGAGGGCAATTTGCTAAATTATTGCAGTGGTTCAGAGACTCCCAAGGGTCCCTAAGAGTGCTGCAGAGGGTCTCCAGCAAAACAGGAACACTGTACTGTAATTCAGCAGAAATTAACCCAATTACAGGATGATTAAAAATAACTGTTGGTCAGGGAAAATGACCTCTGTGGACTTCTCTGAGGATTAATCTTTACCTCATGGGGACCTTTGGCACAGTGCAAGTCTATTCAAAGGCCCAGGTAACAAAAATGTAGATATGTATAGAAACTAGGCTCTTTATGTGGTTTTGCTGGTTCTAATACATCAGATAATGCATAACAGTGCACAAAGCCTTCACCAGAGCATTTCGATAGGGGTCTGTAGGCTTACTGTGAGCTTACTGTATGTCACTGCTCATGGTGATTAAAAGTAAGAATGAGCCCCTCGTTGAAAATACCACGTATAATCTCATGGTCAAAGAGCACCAAAGAGCATTAGACAGAGATCTAAACAAGCAGAAATATTTGGAAAGAATGCAATCCATTGTTTGATGAGCCGGAGAGAGAAAATGTGAGGGTGGAATGAAGGTAGGTGAATGAGCAGGTATAGTGAGGTAAATCAGAACGGGGGGAAGGAATGTGGAGGGCAACTAAATAGCAAAAAAGCCACAAAAAGATGTGTCAGGCTACAAAACACAAAAGAATTTTGGCAAAACAAAGCAATATGCTACACATTAATAGAGGGAATACAGGAAAAGACCAGTACTAGACGTTTTAAAAGATTTTGTCTGACTTTTATCGAGCAAAGAAGTATAAGAATAGCAGGGGTCAAGCTCGGCTAAACTCTTGAGAGAACAGAAGTATCTAGGCCATAGGGAGATCGATGGTTAGAGAGACAAAAACAAATTCTCCATCTGGTTCCTGAATGGCCTTTGCTGGCAGGTTGCCACACCTTGTCTGTTCCTCTGTAGGTTTCTAGGCATCTAGTCATGTTGCGCTAAACACTCTGAGGCCCTTAGGAAACCAGGCCTGTAAAGGTTGGCAACCAACCAGCACGAAATATACACAAACCCTTGAGTCCCTCAGTTAGCTCTTTTTTTTTCTCCCTCCCTCTTTTTCACTGCTGGGGATAATGTCCTGGTAAATATGTGTAAGCTCTGAACTAACATCAGCTTTCACCAACACCAAACCTAAATCTCAGTAATGTAGAATAGGAGTCCATATCTGCTGTGAGAACAGGTCCCTTCATGACCCACATGAGTTTATTTGGACAAGGGCTCCCCTCAGGATTTCAATCAGCGACATGCTCTCAGCTGCTCATTGGCTTGTTTTAAGGGAGTGTCAGTGGCCCATTGGCTCACTTCTCGTCACTTGACGTCAGAAAAGAAGAACGGGAAGGAAGGAACTCTATAAGGACCCCTTGTCATAAATTTTACACAGCGCAGGGCATGATGTGATGTCAGGAGAGAAAGCAAACAAGTCATGTTTGGCTGCTTATGTAACACATTTTCTTTTAGCTGATGTCCACAAAAAAAATCTGCTAGAAGTTGAAGAATTGTCACGTCAGTCTGAGACAACAGCTGATTTTTATCTTAAAATCAGTCAGACTAAGATATATTGAGGTTAAATCCTGCCAGTCTGTTTTAACTGGCCTTCAGAACATAGGTTGGTTAAGCTGAGTAGGCAGATGGGTTGGTGAATAGATAACCCAATTCTTCTCATTCTTTACATATCATTTAGTGTATTTAGCAAGTAATTGAACATGTCAACACAAAAACGGTGTTCCTCCCTCAGTGGCTGTGTGACCTATCTGTCATTTTCTTTGTCAGCTCTGTGTGTTTGCATATCTACGTCTGGACGCTTTGCTTATTTTTCTTGGGAGCGCTGCCTTGCAGCAAAATCCACACCGCTCTGTTTGTTTGCCCATTATATCTTGTTTGCTTTGCTACATAAAGTAAGCCTATTGGTGTCTTGTGGTCATGTGCTATGTCGCATGTGTGCTTCTACTGGCGAGTATTTTCAATGTCTGCTTCTAATTTGATGGAAAAGGCTGTGATGCAAATAAGTTGTTTTTAGCCAACTTGTATACAGTTATAGTATGATTTTTAACTTTTTTTTTTAGGTACATTTTCAATAAATAAACTAAAAACTCAAGACTAAAACCTCCAAGAGATGATGGAGGCCTTTTCTGCTTATTTGAGTTGAGCATCCAAGCAACAGGACCTGAGTGGCTGTGTGGTAAAGGAATTGACGTTTTGATCAAAACTTGTTGTAGTTATGGTCAAAGATGGGTAAATAAGGTCTAATTCAACACAGATTTTGATGCAGAAGACACTTACCAGGCAAAAATGCCAAACACTTCCTGTTTCCAGCTTTCCAAATGTCAGGATTTACTGCTTTTCTATTACTGGAAATTGAAAATCATTGGGTTTTAAAATAAAACAAGATCTGAGGAGGGCACATTGGGCTCCTAGAAATTGCAGTCAGTATTTTTCAATATTTTCTGATGTGGTACATGTTACACAGTAGCAGTAAGTGTGTCTACAATAAAGTACAGAAAGGCTGAAGATCTGGCATTAGGGGCACTGGGTTAGTTCATAGTATTGACTGTCTAATATGTAAGTGACTTGCTCATACTTAGGAAGGCATCTGGATTAGAAGGCACCAGCAATGATATTTTAATAAAATATGAAGCTGCACAGATGTTGGATTGTTCAGATCGTGTGCCACATTTTTCTGCTTTGATAACTAATGCCAAAGATATTTTGGTGGTTATGTAGAGACAACATCACAAAAAGAGGGAAAGGGAGAGAGAGAAAGAATGTTAACAAGTTTATTTTTCCACTCAGTGCGTTTTTGATAATGATTCTATGCAGATACATACACATATTGGGGCCCAAATCCACTCTGGTAAAAGTAGGCCTACAGTGAAAAACAGCAAACGAAAATACATCACTAACATCTTGTGTATCATTAACACTTCTTATTGTATGGTTGAAAACTTTCTTTTCTGTGGTTCAAAGCTTGTTTTATGTGCAGTGTCGCGTCAGACTTAGCTTGTCTTTCCTCACCTAGGAATATGGGTCAGCAGGCCTCGGTTATATATGGGTGAAGAAGGGGGAAAAATAAGATCAGTGGGTGCTGTTTAACCAGTGGACCTCTGTGAAATACCACGGGTGTCTGCGTGTTACTGAATGCAGGTGTGTGAAGGTGACCATCCAGCCGAGACGTTCATCCAAACATGCTGTCATCACTCCCTTGTCTCAGGAGTTTTCCCTCCTCGTACACTTGAGAAAAAAAAGAGAAATAGTTGCACGTTCATGTCATATCTTTAACCACACAAGCTTGTTTTCACGTCTGACTTGATGTGGCCACCCACGCAACTATACTTTTTGATAACTGCACTCAGACTGGGTCTGGGACTGAGTCTGAGTGGTTGAACTCCTCTTGATAATGGTTTTGCTTGCTCAAGATTTTTCTTTTGAGACGTTACAGGTTAGCAGTTGCAAACAACACTCTGGTTACTTCATTGTGCAATACAAACCCATTGCATAAATTTGGCTATAAGAGGTAAGAGTGAGAAAAACAAGTCTTGAACGTTTTCCTAGTACAGGTTGTTTTAGACTTTCTGTAAAAAGCCTGCAGTACATATTTTTATCTTGTGTGCTGTTTGAGAACACAAAAACTTTCCAGATTTCCAAAAATAGTTGTATTTTTTAAATATACAAATATATTATTAAAATGAGAACTACTTTTCACTCAGGCAGTAATATTGGTTATTTTGAACTTCTGTTTTGTGCTGATGTTGAAATGGGAGGTACAGAATTATCTGTGTTTGTGTTGTGTTGTTGACTGGTTTGACAGGTGTCCTGTTTTTTAACCGGGCAGAAAGTCTCTCCTCTATTGCCAGCGCTCCACACCCTCCTGACCAGATATAACCAGTAACTGTGGAGTGTGTGTGTGTGTGTGTGTGTATGTGTGTGTGTGTGATGGGGGGGGCGGGGGTGAATGATGTTTATGTACAAGAAACAAAGTCTGGCCTGTGTTTGTTAGAGGGAGGGAGAGGGTGGGAGAGAGATAGAATGAGATAAGTGAATGCTGTGTATGTTCTTGGGTGAAACAAAGTGTGTAAAGTGTGTATGTGTGTGTGTGTCCGCGCGCTCTGTGCTCACACACACACACATGCACTTGTGAATTTGAGATTAGCCCCCACCTAATTGTGGGCAAGCACTCCGAGCCTATTAATGCCTGACCTGACCTCCTCTTTATTCCCTCCATCCATCACTCTGAGGATTCACAGACAACGCAGAGCAGCAAAACAACAACTGCCGTTAACGTAAGGAGAGACGGCTGCTCCCACCGGCCACTCTGATTGGCCCAGATGCACAGCTTAAAGGGGCTGCTATTGGCTGAGATGAGACACACCTCTAGAATCTGTTTATGTGCAGCCAGAAAGAGGGGAAGGGAGGGGGGGCAATTGGAGGAAGGGGATATTGGGGTGGGGTGTTATTGCGATGGGGCTGGCAGGGTGGGTGACTTTGATTGTGCAGAAGGGAGGAGATTTGGGAGGAGGGGGAGAGAAACTCTGGAAAACATCCATTGGAGCATGTTCAAAAACTTCTAGGAAACTAGGATGTTTGTTTGCTCTTCTGTGTGTGCGTGTGTGTGTGTGAGTGTGTTTGTGTGTGTTTGTGGGTTTTGTGCTGAGCCCCCCTAAAATCACAACCAGGCTAAGCTAATTTAGTCAGCAGCATTTATGAGCCAGCGGCCGTTCCCAGAAAGTTGACCAACAACTGCATGTAAGCTTTGTTGTGATAGAGGAGAATCGACATCTTTATCTCTGGTAATCACACCAACATGTTTCTGCGGTTAGGCCTGCCCTTGCATGCTCCGAAGGCTTCAGTTTATCATCAACAGCAGCTTAGTCACTTGTGTTTGTCATATTTGACATACATGAGCGCTGTCTCATGGGTATAGCACACATATCATTTGTCACAGGTGACACACTGTATGCAACACAGAGCCGGCGGGAGGAAGAGGAGGAGCTTGTGATGTTTGTGTCTCAGTTCAGATGGACAAAAGGTTCTCCACCGTTTTTGGAGGTGAAAGTTCAGTCATTGTGTCTTCTAAACATTGTTATCAACCAAGATACCAAAGAAACCAAGGACCAATATCTTGTTAAAGCTGTATTAACAGTGACCAAGAAAGCAATCACAAGAAAATAGGTGGCTCTCCGACTCCAGGGCAGTGGCTGTACCTTGCTGAAATATACTGTATGATATGGACAGGCTCACACATTTTTGGAGAATTCAGTAGTGTCTAATGAAAAATGGGAAACTGCTTACAGTATCACGAGGACGCAGCTAAAACCTTGTGTATATTGTTTACCCAGCAGACCCTGCAAAAACAATGGAAAGTAAGAAAAGTTAATAAAAAGAGATGAAGTTAATGATATTTTCTTTGCTCTTAACTCCAGTCAGGATCAGGATGAGCTCAAACTAGGAAAATATTTTGTTTTATAATTGTATAAGGAAAAATTATTCATTCTAATGTAAAATAATCTCACTCATTTTTAAATTCTTATATTGTTTTTTTTGTTTTTTTTTTGTGTCCAAAAATAGAGAAAAATTTCCCTAAGCTCAAAGTGATGTTTTCAGATTGAAGAAAACAGCAAAGCCTGACCTTTTTAAAAGCTCAAGCCACAAATACTTTGCATTTTTGTTTGATAAATGACATAAGTCATTGCTTTTCTGTTGATTAACTTATTGCTGGTTTTGATTGCTGATTAACTGGGTAATTGTTTCAACACGTAGTGAGTAGGGCACAAATGATACACAGTATATTGACATTTGAAAAGTACCTTTGTCCCCTATAGGATTTTTGGGATAGAAAATACTTTATTGGATGGATTTGTGGTGTTCTGGGTGTTTTGAGCACAAGCATTTAATCTGAACTGGTGAGCAGGCAAACATGTGATTAAGAAGGCCAGTCATCCTCTTCCTATTAGTGTAGCTGGGTCATGCACTGCAGGCTACGTAGATTACTGTCCTTTGACAGCAGTTCCCAGGGCTGACTGAGGTCAGAAGTACAGTAGATGTCATAGTTTCTATACAGGTATGTTTGAAGAGTTCTTGCTAAGGTCTGCATCAAGTTGGTGTGTGTGTGTATAAACTGTATGTAGAGTGTGTTTATTACCAGGGTCAAGGCCAGTGCAGTGTCATCCACTCCTTGTTTACCATCTCACTGTGCATATGTGTGTCTGGAAGTGCTCAAAGGCGTTAGTGACCCCTGGGCTAGCCTGAGGAAAAGGCTAGGGTTACTAATGCGTGGGGTTACTTACGTACATCTACCCTCCTGAACATCATGTGACAAAAGCTGGGTGGAGTCCAGGAACTATACTGATCTAATGCCTGTTGTTGCATCACCAGAGCTCCCCCTTTTATTCCACCACGGCCCCCTTCGTATGTCACATCTGTTTGTCTTCACTCTTCCGATTGATGTATCTCTTTTTATCTGCTGTCTTGTTGATGTTCAAGCCGTTGAACAACTAACCGGAGAGTTAGAATGTAACATGGAAGGAAGGAGAGGAAGAAATGCTGATATTTAAAAGAAACAGCCCTTTGATCAGGCTGGAGCCACAGTAAAATGCACCACCATTGTCTTGAGCATTCAAGCTATTTGATGACCTAAGCACATGGCATATCAGTGTGTTTGTGTACTTGCAACAGAGTTGGGTAGTATTGAAATACTTGCAGTGCTGTTATATATTCAAAAATAGTGACAAAACCTTTGCACACAGAATGACCTGCAGAGATAGAGATGACATGTAGCCAGAAAAAAAATTTACCACACGTGTTTATCATAGTGACCACACAGTCAGCCCATAAAACAGATGATTGCGGTTTTTGTGAGATCATTCATTTCTCGCTGATGTAACTGTGCTGAGATGCTTTCTGCTTTACTTTTTGTATTTTCAAACAATATGCTTCACTCTTAATAGAGAAAAAGCTTTGAGGGTGAGGAATAACTGATGAGTTAGGCAAATGTGTCTCGGGTGAACTTCTCTAAATACAAAAAAGTTCAGGACAAAGCTGACCCCTTGAACTCTGCTATAGTAGGATGTGGGACTGTCTCCCATTCAGAGTAGGTCACAGTCCAGTGTACTTATAACCCCACAAAAATATGTTGTTGGCTGATGATGTTACCCCTTAGCCGTGGAATCAACTTTAGGTTGTTACTGTTGTTTACCAGCTTAACTTAGAGCAGATAAACATGCAGTTTGACCCTCTCCTTGTTGGTTACTGAGTGTCATTCCTACTGTTGCCCCATGTACACTGCTTCAGCATGTTAGAAAAAAATCTCCAGAGCTCGACAGACCTGCAGCACCTGGTTACCACTGCAGAGTTGTGATTGGAAAACTGCTGTTTATTATGAGCGATTTGGCCTATTACCAGTTGAAAGGCCACTTTGTTCTGAGGTTTTAATGTAGTAGACCAATTTCAAATTTTGACATGGGAGATACATTATTTTACCCCAGTTTCATCAACACAGTTTCGTAAACAAGTGATATAATGTGTGTGGCAGCATACACGTGTTTGAATATTTAATTTAACCGCTCGTCACCCCCTGCAGGAGACCGCTGAAGGCTGTTTTTGCTGAGAGTTGCATGTTCAGGCATGCTGTGCCAAGATACTGTATAGCTCCATGTGCTTCATCTTCCTTTCACATGGCAACAAAGTCAACATAAACAAATACAAGATGTATTGTTTCGCTGTGTGCAGGGGTATTGGCCTCCAATTCAGGACTCTGCCTATCTGTCCCTTGCATAAAGCTAGTTGTACAGCTACCAAGAACTTGCAGAAGCATATACATAAATCATCTGCTGAACTCATACCACTCAGTTTTTTTTTAAACATTGAACATACACGGTCTCGGTTTTTATGAGGGTACAGAAAATTCCTGCTGGCTGTACTGGATGTTCTTCCTGTCGCCGGGTCAGTTTACTCAGAGTTGAAAGGTTACAGCACTTACCAAACCGGTGCGTACATAAGTCATGATTATATGTACATAAAAGTGCGTATGCAAACAGACACAGAGCTGTATAAGATAACTGGTAAGCCATTCGTGAAGCTGTCTTACAGCAAACTTGTGTGAAATGTTCAGTCGTTTGGCCAAATCGCTCCCATATGTGTGTGAATGTGCTACTGTCTCTGCGATTCATCAGTTTCTTTTATGTGTGCTGCCATGTTTTTTTTTCTGGCAGTTGCACATTAAACTATAACATCAAACTGATGCATCTGTGTTATTGGAAACTTGCAACAAGAACAAGTCATAGCAAAGGGGAAGACGGTTCAAAGTATGGTTTCATTTCATGAAGAAAAATGACAACGGTGCTGGTTGTAATGCAGCGTTTCTCATACACAGGCTCTAATTGGGCAGCCCGTCCAGGTAGATTGAGATCCATCCAGGTCTATGTAATCACTCAGTTTCAACCTAATGCATCATTTCACTCTTTTCAAACAAGTTTTTGGCCACACGCCTGTCTGGCGTGGCGTGCACAGCAGAACCTGAGTGGAGACTAGAATCTTCCCTGTACACAACCCGCTAACTAGTGACTACTCACAACCTGCATGTGAGGCGTTGAGGGGAAATCTGTACATCTACGCAACATGTGCTTAAATTCCATGAATGCCATGTATCTGACACTCTACGCACGAGTGCAACAGCTTCCCAACTGTGCAGCGTGTCTGTTACTGAAGGTAAATATCATGTGTTAGAATAACATTAGCTCCACACATGCAGGCCTAGCAGATTTATTCTTTGACTGCAAAAACCTAAATGAAGGCAAATGCCGTACAAATGCTTTCTCATTTCAGTTGCATTGACTCTTAAAACCACACACAGAAAATTGAGCAGGGATCGTTAAGGGAACCGATAAAGAATCAGATCGAGAAGCAGAATCGATAATGGCATTGGTATCAATAAAATTTTTTTCAATTCCCATCTCTATTTCAGAGATGTTTATGTGCCATAGAGAGGTATGTGTCTGTGACCTTGTCGTACAAAGCCACTTGTAATAACAGTTTTGCTCTTCATGAAAGGTGGTGGTTGATGAAGTGAGGTGCTGTGATTTACGCAAACCAGTTTGGTTCCAAACTCACCACCGCTGTTCTTTCCAGTGCCACTAGTTCAGTGAGCACACAGAAGGCAAGGCACGGGGAGAATACAGAGCCGTGAACAAGCGGTTTGACAATTACACAAATAAACAGAAGTGATAGCTGTATATGAGTGGGAGATAAGAATATGATGCGTCAATTTAAAGAGGAAGATTGGTACAGAAAAGGTTGTGAGGGAAAGTTTGTGTGTCTTTCTCAGGAAGTAAGGCTTACAGTGTGCTAGCCCACACAGGAAGTAGAGGGAGTGGGTAAGAGGTCGTCTGAGCCCACAGGGGGAAGTTTCTCCAAGGTTTCAACAGCTGTGCGTGATAACTACTATAGCCTGCATTTACATGTCAGGCTTTTAGCTGAATTGAAATGTACTTAATTTACTGACATGCAGCAGATAAGAAATTAAACAGGGAGGCCTTCGAATATAGTTAATTTGTTTTATCAGGACAGGTAAAAACATAACCATACAAACACAGCGGGGCATTGCACCAATTTCACATGCCAAAGTCAACTTAGTGCTCACAGGGTCACTGTTCAGACAGGAAAAAAACTGCTGTATAATGTCTTTTGTGGCTCTGAAGAGAGTGTAACTGCACCTCCTCTAAGTGGACCAACTGAAAATATAGTTTTTCTATTGTGGATTTGACCAAAGAAGTCAGTTAATTGGACCAATATTTACTGTATTATAAGACATTTTCTGCCAAATGTCCCATATCGTTATTTCTATTCTCGGGTATTTAAATATCTCATTTCACACATCAGTCTTAAGCTCTCACTGTATTACTTTCACTCTTGCCTCATCTTTTTCACACCCAGCTCTTTCTGCCCCCCGCAGATAATTTTTTTTTTTTTCCTTTGTCACATTCACACATACACGCTTTCGGAGCCACACACACGCTGACAGTGACTAAGGTCGGCCTGTTATTGTAGGCAGCTGGCGGAGGGCTTTCCTGTCCAAACAGCCCAAACGCTGAGGTGGCAGAGCTGTGAGGGACAGGGAGAGACACACAGAGGAGAGAGAATAGGCGGAGTGGGGTGACCACCAGCTAATCCTCAGGCCGGGGGGGGGGCAGGAAATGTGGGGCATGGGAGATGGGCGAAGGCCAATGAGTTCTTCCTCTCTCACCCTGAATGGCTAATAGGACGGGATGTATACATGCACAGGCATACACGAGTGTGGACAGAAAGCCACGTGCAAAGACATATTCATGGACACATAAATGCAGACTTGCTGGGAGTTATTTTACAGCAAGAAGGCAAAGGCCAAACCTGACCTGCTCCATCACCCGCTGAGTTTGTCAGATGAGAGCTGTGGGGCTGCGCAACTCCAAACATCATTCTCAAACTTCTCCTCCCTTGTTGACAAGTGAAGACTCCATAAAATCCATTGCAATAACTTCTATTTAGTCTGACCAGATCCTGTGAAATGTAGGTGGAACTAAAGGACGTTTTTAATTAATTCTGCATTGTGATTAAAGCAATTCCACAAAACCATTAAGGTGAATCATGACACACCACATTTACACAAACTGCACAGGTGCCAAAACATTCAGTCATGCCGCAGGTACTGTTAGAAGATGAGTCATAGTCTTTAATAAGTCTGACTTCGTGCCATCAGGTACTGTTGGTGCGCTCTGGTTCTCTTTGAGCATAAATAAGTGTTAATGTGTTAGCTTTTACTGTCCTCTCCTTGTAGGTTGTGTAATCTGTATGTCGTACAGTGTGTAGTACTGCTTTTCTTCGACTTACGTGATAGTAAACGGAATTTTCTTGGGTCTGCAGTCACTGTCCGACAAAACATGCAACAGGAAAACATCAGTTTGGGCTTAAAGAAACATTTTTCACTGTTCTATGACATTGATTAAGCAAGTGAATAGTTGGCAGATTGGTTGGTATAAAATTATTTGAAAGATCAGAAAGCAGCTGGATTTGATGCTTACTTATTGTCTTTGGCAAAATATGTCTTGTGGTTGTTTCTGACATTTTGCGAAATTTTTGGCACTGAGACTGCAATTATAGAAGTGATGGCTGCTCCTGGAATAGCTAAGATTTGGAAGAATTTTATGCTGACCATGATAAAATTACAAAGCAGCTCCTATAAGCTTGGAACAATCAGCCTATTTAATGCTTCAGTTTCACTGTAACAGTTTAAACTTGGTGTTGCACAGTTTGAAGATGTTGAGAAACACCGGTCCAGCTCTTCCTCTTTGATATGAAATAATGCCTCTTTATTTTCATTTAAAGGCATACCTGCTTTGACTGTTGACTTTAAACACCAAAGAATGAAAACCTGTTGAACTCAATTCAGACAGTCTTTGTACTTTTCTGCTTTTCTGTTTCAAGTATTCAAACACTTTGGATAGAAACACTGCTTTACTTATATACTGGATAAGTTTTTACTTTAATGTACTGAACAAAGGCAAAATACAGTTGGATTTATAGTCACATGTTCCAGAGTTAACCTACAGCAGTGAAGTCAAAACTTTGTTTGACACAGATTCAAAACAGTTAAGATGATTTGAAGACCTAAATACTGCCCCAGTATTATAGATTCCAGCATACATTATAAGCTGAACGCCCTGGGTAAATGACCTAAGCTGCAACTTGCTGAGGGTCATGTGACACCCCCCCACCACCACCAGCACCATCACCTCAGCCCTTCAGTGTTATGTAACCCTGGGGTAAGAGTGGCGGCTGCAGGGGGTTTATTTTTGCACTCTGATGCTCCTGTGTGGTATTCTGCACTGGCCTACGCTGATATGTCCTCTAGTTTATGTTTTTGCGTTTCCTCTTAACACACACAATTGGGGCAGGAAAGTACACACATGCACAGTGAAGCATCTGGAGTAATGAAAGCACACTGGATACTGATATTGCAGTGGAAACAGCCAAAATACATGGGGAAAGGAAAAGGGAAGGACCAGAAACCAAACAAAGAGTGGAGCCGCCCCAACAGAAGCACTGGGCAGTGGGAACTGTGTGCTTGCACGACTTTGTGTTTTTTCTTGCATTAGCAGATGGGTCTGCTTTGTAGAAGGTTTTTTTCCTTATCAGTGTCAGTGGCTCTGCTTTCTGTACTCTCCATAAGGAAGAGAAGAGGAAGGGAGGAGGAGATAGTCGAAGAATAGGCACATGGGGAGTTTGGGAGATGACTGAGCTGACATAATTCTGGGAATTAGGTGAGAAAAGAAGCATGTGCACATTTGGAGATGCTGAATAGACGGTGAAAAGACGAGAGAGCGAGAGAGGATAGAGTGGGAGTGGTTACTTTGGCAGATAGCCTGTGCAGCTGCTTTAGACGAGGCCCCTACGCAGCAAAGATCAGGAAAATATTAGCCACAAAGACACACAGACACTTTCTCTCTCATTCACACATACACACGTACACACACACACACACATACACACACACACATACACACCTACATACACACACACACGTGGATGTTCATTTTGAAGACCTTCACTGTTTGACATTGGGTACTTTTCTTTGTCTTCTGTGCTTTCAGAGAAGTTTTCATACACGCATAGTGTAAGTGTAAACAGGTCTCAGTGGAAACTTTTACTCTGTTTTCCCAATATAAATGCTCTCACTATAATTTTTTTTTCTGTTTTTGTTTTTCCTCACGCAGCATTTGCATGGAAGACGTTTAATGGTTTGAAAAGGCTTCAAAGCACAATATAAAAACTTATGTGTGCTAAAATATAATCAGGTTGTTTGAAGTGTTAGTTTGGGGAGATTGAGTTTCAGATGGTTTTCAACCATTGACAAGCACATTTATGAAGCATACTGGCACCTTAAGATCACCAGTGACAGTAGAGATACAGTCAGTTTTTTACTCTTTAAAAGCAAGTAAGTGGACCTTGTGTTGATTATTTAGTCAAACTACTGTTTTCAAGGTGTTGTTTGCAAGGTAAATGTAATGGTCATAACATTTATGGTGACAGCCCCCAGAGCAAATTTGCAGAGAAGTCAGTAAAGCAGCCTGTGTTTTACGTTCTCAGGGCATAATATGCAATCTGACTCATTTTATAAACTAGCTAAGAGTTCTTTCGGTCTAAGGTCCTGAAGTTTGAAAACTGTTGCATAACTGCTCGGTGCATGATCATTCACACTGCATCCATCAGACGGATACCTCCAGCTGCGCTCAGCAACTCCAGCACATTTGACATAAAGGTGCAAAACACCCCTGCTGCTCTCTAGAATTAATGAGCCACGTGTTTGGATGTTTATTTGTTTGTTTGTGTCAGAAGAAACTTGCTCATCATTACTGACTGTGCAGAACAGCAGGGAATCCAGGTGACAGAAAGGTGGCACACACACCCTCACACATATTCACACACAGTACAGGCAAACATACTTTCTCTCACACACACACACTGGGCCTTGTCCTGAGGGGACACGATGTTCTGTGGACCTTGCAGTTAGAAGACAGCAAGAGGAATATTGGGAGCAGCTATAGTGACATGTCCATTAACGTGCCTGTGAGAAACAGCACCCCGCCTAGACCCCAGGCCACCCTTCTGTGACTCTTCTTATTTAGCTCTGTGTGTGTGTGTGTGTGTGTGTGTGTGTGTGTGTGTGTGTGTGTGTGTGTGTGTGTGTGTGTGTGTGTGTGTGTGTGTGTGTGTGTGTGTGTGTAGGGGGCGGGGGGTCCTCTGTCAACATGTATTGTACGCCTCAGGTCATTGTTGAGGATCTCTTTGCAGCTGTGTGTGTATGTTGTCTGTCTCCTCAGGCTTTGAGTTCTTTTTATAAAGAACAAAAACCCTTCTAAACTTTGTTTCACTAAAATGCATACATACAGTACAAAACACAGGAGAACCTTTACAATAAATATAAAACACAGATTCATTCATTCTCAACTTTTCATATATCCCAGCTTTTCATCATCCTGACTATTTGTCCTGAACCCGTCCACAGTTGCCTTGTATTTTTGTCAGCGTATGGTAGGTACTGGTAGTCATATTAACTGAAATATAAAAGCCAGACCTATATATCATCTTGACTGTAATATATTTAAAAGCCTTTGCTTTCAACTTACTGTGAAGACTGTCATAAGTTAGAAATTGGTTGCTATGCTAACAGATGTAAATAGACTGATGGTAAATAGGCTTCTTTTACACGTTGCATAGTGTCACTGTCAGTCTTTTATGTGTCATTTTGGATGTTGGATGGATGTTTGGATGTTGGCCCAAATACAAAATCAACTCTCCTCTTTTTCAGCTCCTCTTTTTGAAAATACACTTTCCTGAGGTCTTGGTAAAATCTTCTCTTGTCTCCCCCTCAATTAACTGATCAACTTATTATCTTAGCAGAGACTGGTTTAGCCTGAATTATCTGAACTGACAAGCTAATGAAAATGATGAATGGGAAAGCTAGTACAAATTCACTTGCTGCCTTTCTAGTAACACACTCTGCAAATTTATTTAATGGTCAGTTTCAGGCTCATAACTAGAGCTCACACATCTGTAACGCTGTGAGTGAGTGTCAGTGCGTGTCCTGTCAGAGTCCTCTTTTCCTGGCTGCTTCCTGTACAGATCCAGGGGTGTGTTCCCCTTCCTTCCTGCACTGCCACAATCTCGGCCAGGCTTCCTTTATATCTCCCGGCTTTATGAAATGTGCTGTATTTGACTATGTATGTTGGGATGTATCTCTCCAGTATAACCAAGTACCTGTTAAATGTGCGCGCGCAGGTGCTGATGAGAGTGCACATGAGAAATGGGGCAGAGTGCTTCTCTGCTGTGTTTTGCTGTGGTTTGATACGATCCGCCGCCGGACACCTCTGAGGTCAGAGACTGATAAGAAAAGACATGGAGTAACTTTCCCACACGGTGATGACAGTGCTTGTGAAAATCCAGTCCCCAAACCAGCCTGTCTCATGTTCACTTTGAATTTTTTATCTTTTTTCTTTGCTCTCGGTGTCTTGCTGTCCAACTGCTTTCATCAACCCCACCTGACCAGACTGTGTCCTACGTCATCGATACCTGCTGAGAGGTTGCGGGTCAGCGCTGCTGGCTCGCAGAGCAAAACAGATCAAAACAAGAAAAAAGCAAACAAAAAAAGACAATCTTGGCTCTTGTTTATGTGGTTAGCACTTCTCCATCACTGATGAAACATCAATTTTCTTGCAACACAGAGGAATGTTTCTGCTTCCCATCTGGGTGCTGTTGTTTTGACCCTTAAAAACCTTATTATTGGCTGCTTGTTGTTCTGGTAGTCAAAGCTTATTTTGCTGTTTTGTAATCTGGATAAAAAGAGAATGAGTTGTTCACTGGATATGAGCCAATAATGCTATGAAGTGTGCATTGTTCAGGGGTTAGGTTCAGAAGTGCTTCTCCCCTGAGCTATGAACATCAGACTGATTATAAATGTCAGTGTAACAGCGAGGTGTAGTATATGGACAGACAGGATCGGGCTCACATCTTTAAAGCTCTGGTCAGTGTCACTGTATCTTGACCCGCTGGAAGCTTCTGTGGCCTGTGGCCTATCCGAGGTCATGGGACTGTTTCCATGTGTGTATGTGGCTGCCATAGAAACCACAGCGCCGTCTGATAGGAAAACCTGTCCCCCTATCTTGGCCCGTGGTAGTGTCCACTCCTGAGCACTTTGGGAAATATGCACTTCACCGCACTCCCAACACAGACAATCACACAGAGATAGCTAATGAATTTAGGGCACGACAGATGTCCTACATGCTCGAGTTGACTGAGCAGCAGGAGTTCCTTTAAGGTCCACAGTCAAACTTTATTATTTGTCTTAAAATGGAAAATCTAGAGCATAAAAAAACAGACAGAGGCAAAATAAAACAGGAAGAAAACAGCAGCATTCCTAAAGGCAGACGCTGTGAAAGCAACCAGTAGACAAAAACAGAAATGCAGTTGTCACGTGCTCTGTAAGATGCAGACAGGCTATGCCACTCTTTTCTGTTGCAAATATTTTTAAAACATGTCTTAAATAATAAACTTTCTATAAAAGTGTCAGTCTAGGCTCATAGACAGTCTGATGTTTGGACAGATTATGAGACGACGGGCCCCTGCACCAAGACGCCCTCCCTGAAGAACACGTGAAAGAAGCGCCAATTGCATCAACTCTCCTAATCAAACACCTCTTTCGCACCTCACAAACCTAACTTTGTCCCTAAATATCTCAACCACTGCCTGTGTCTTTCATTTACTTTCAAGCAAAGCAACTTGCACAACCCCACTTCAGAACAAACGTTCTCCTACTCAGGCCACAAAACACCAAACAATCCCCCAAAGAGAGGCCTCTGTCTGGCTTTGAAGAGAAAACACAATCTGTCTTCAGATGGAAAAGCACTTTTCAAGAAGCCAGTGTTTTTCAGTGTTCACAGAAAAACGGTGTGGAAAACATATTTGCCTCCTCCCTCCACAATTGTTTCCATGCTGTATAATCATTTCAGCTGTAGGAGTGTCAGCGTGGGGAGATGCCTGGATGTCACAGGGGGAATGTTTGTAACTAGGACAATTTGGTAAAGAAAAGTAGCAGTGATGTTGTGTTAAACCACAGCTACGAAAAAGAGGAAAAAATTGACCAGAAAGCTAGGAGTGCATTGACTTTATTCAGAGGGGGATGGAGCCACTGTTTTGGAAGTTCCTCCATGGCCATATCTGGGGACTTGAGGGCCTTCTATAACTGGGTTGTCTTCAGTGGGGGGCTGCAGAGCCGTATAGAGGGGGCCCTGTTTTCCATGTGTGCTGTTCATACTCGCCGTGTTCCTCTGCAGGCAGGCTGTCAGTATGTGGAACAGCCGTGGAGGGCCTTGGCTCAGGGCTTTCTGTTTTTTCTTCTTTTTTTTTTCTTTTTCACAGAGCTGGCGAATTTGCTGGGGTTTGAGCTGTAGCATCTGTTGCTTTGAGGGGGCCTGCTATTTATCAATCTGAAGCTGAGTCTGCTGGGAGCCCAAAGGGAAAGAAACATGTCTTACTATATAGGTTAACCCCCCCCCTTCTCCCTTCCTACTCCCCTCTGTCTCTCCCCTTCTTTTTTACCCCCAGCCCTCTGCTGCCTTGCTCTCTCAATCTGAAGACATGTTATTCAAAGCTGTGTTTGTGCGAGGGGAGGAACTAGGGAGGGAATGGGGGGATACTAAAGGAGAGAGGGGGGTGAGGAGGGAAAATGAGAAAGATAGGTTGTGGCTTACAGTATTTTCTGCGACTCCCTATAGTGCCATAGTTAAACTGTATGAAAAAAGCAGCTTCTGTATGCAGGAATTTGGCACCCAATGTTGTTTTTCAAAACTCCGCTGAAATAGTTGAGTTCTGAAATGCAGATAGACCCCCGGCTTTTCAGGAATCCACCAGCACTTTCTTGGAAAGATTATATTTGAGGAAAAAAAAAGCTTTACAGTTAGGTTTTATCCTAGGCACCTTGGAGCAATAAAAAACAGTTGTTTTCTGTGCACTGTAGTAGACTAACAAGCTCTCAGCAACACACATGCATAATGAGACGTGACACGTTGGGCACCTACTGCGGTAATTCCTCACCTTTTTAACAATTTAACTATGTGCTTGAATACATACAAACACAGGCATGACCCCAGCTGCTTCTCAGTGAGATGACTAATGCGTCAGCTAGCCCTCAGGCGTGCTGTGAATCCTGCTTTGACTGCATTCTTCTTAACTGTCCCACTGACAAAAACAGCGATCAGGGAGCACTGCTTCAAGGCCCCGATGAAAGGCACCGGGGAAGCAAATTAACAAAGGAGAGGAAGAACAGGGGAAGGCGGGTGGAAGATGAATAGCGATGGAGAAAGAGGGGTATTGATTGACAGAAGTGAAGTAAACAGCTTGACTGAAAAGACAAAAAACAGTCCAGAGCGTGGACTTAGACTGGGTGAACTACTGTATCAGGTGAAAAAATGATCCAATCCATGCATGTACAACATTTCCTCCATGTCTAATGATCCACTTACTAAACCACCGGCTAACTTTCTCTGATCCTTTTTGCATTTTCTCCTTGTCCCACTTTCCCTGCTCGCTCTGACACTTTCTCTTCCCCTTGCTTCACTTTGACCTCTCTCCTGCTCTCCCCCTCTTTCTCTCTGACTCTTCCCTCGCTCATACCTCCACTGTGATGTAACTCTCTCAAACAAACATGTTTTCTTGAAGGAGGCTCGCTCTTCTGCGCACACAGAGGATCCATTCATGCAAAGTTGTTTTCTGTGCTTTACATCTTTTTACACAAGAGCACAAATAGCTCACATGTCTCTCCTGCATCTGCCAGCCTGTCGCGGCCAATGAGTCCTTTATTTATGTAAGATGACTCTTGTTATGGGTTTAGCTGCCCCAAAACATGCCTCCTGACACGCTACAAAGAATAGAAGATGGAAAAAAATGCAGGGTTGTTGTTTTTTCCTCCATTAACATAGGCTGAGATGAGCAAAGAATATAAACAGTTCTTTAAAGGGCACACACAGAAGGCCATAAGCTCTTCCTCCTCTCTCTCTCTCTCTCTCTCTCTCTCTCTCTCTCTCTCTCTCTCTCTCTCTCTCTCTCTCTCTCTCTCTCATGCACACACACACACACTTCTGCATACACACAAACACCGATGCATGCCCTCCAATCAAAACTTTCTCTGCTGAGAGGCAGCAACTGGTCAACAGGATATGAAACCTTCCTTTCTGCTCTTTTTTCTTTTCTTCTTCATGTCAGAATTGACCTTTCCCCTACTTTGCCTTTTCTGCGCTAAAGCTCACCCTCTGTCTTTCTCATGCTCTTTTCTGCTGTGTTTGTGGTTAACCCGAGTTTGTTTGGTTGACTTTCTGAGCCTGTGGCATTCATTTCAAGCTCTGCTGAAAGCAATACCTTCTCTTGGGCAAACTGTGCATTTCACTCAGTGCATCTGGGTCTAGTAAACTTTCCATTTCTGTGCTGTAACTCCGTGCAGACTTCCAGATAATCAGTGTCCAGCTCATTTGCTTTATGGGTTATGGCTGAGTCATTCCCATGTACTTGGTGAAAGGTGTTCGCTCAAGGCAGAAACCACTCTGCTGAGCCTCACCCCTCACCCCCCTCATCCCTCTCCCCTCCCTCCTGACTGGTGTTAGTGGAAGGGAAGATGACCATCTGCTGCCCCAGTTGCCCAGTGACTGGACAACAGCCTTCTCTTATGGCACAGTTCCACTGTCCATTGTCTGCTTGAGACTCGGAGTGTGTGTGTGTGTGTGTGTGTGTGTGCATTTAACATGTGTGAAAGGGATTGTATGCTTGGCTTTTATGTGCAAGTGTTGAAGTTTGTCTTGATCTGCCCTGGTGTGTGCGCTTAGTTGCCTTTATACAGCTCATGTGTCTTTGTGCATGTGTGCATCTTTGTGTGTGTGTGTCTGCCTCAAGGAGAGCCAAGTATTGTGTGAAGCCTTCCTGTGGGAGTCCCGTCGAGAACGCACCCTCAACCAGCAGGACGGTCCCCGTTGCGGTGTGAGCTGACTCTGCCTTACAGGCGGGTTAGTGCAGGGTCAGAGATTTATAGGCAGCTGGCCAAAACTTTGCTCCCCTGCATCAAGAGAATAATAGATTTCCTCTCCAGACATGTGTGCATGATCACACACAAGCAGACACAGACGTCCATACACACTATTGTTACGGATCACACAGGCTCATCATCAGCCATCAGGCGCAAGTTGGGACAGGTTGAGGTAGAACATGAACTCTATTAATTACAAAAGTGTTCAGTTCATTAGCACATGTCTAAAGGTGGCAAAGTCTTCCTTCATTCAAAGCACCTATCTCTAAGTAGTAGTGAGTGGCTGATGTGCGACCATCTTTACCTATAACCCCGCCTTGGCTATGCTGTTGATACATGGCATTTGGAGTCTCGACAGGACGTGAACAGACAGACAGACAGACGGCGCCCCAGGTGAGAGCACTCTGCAAGGACGAGAGGAGGCTGTCATGTTCACTGTTCATATTTCATTACACCAATCCAAAAACCAGTACTGAAAGATCTGCTGTGGGTAACCACACAATTTGTTCTCAACAAGAAAAATACACAGTTGTGTATGTGATAATGAAACCCAGTCCAGTCTGTGCAGAAAAAAAAACAATACACCCACTCTGCAAATGCATCTTCATCTTAGTAACCTCAGGAAGTTAAGACACTGTGCTTAGTGTTTTTTTTTCCTGAGCAAGTGTCAGTTTTAACTTTTCTGTTCACACATTAATCTCAGGCTGTATTTAGTTTTTGTGATCTGAAACGGCACTAGTGGTTTTTTTAGTGTATTTTTCTCACCCTCTGTTTCCATTTCTGTCTTGTCTTTTCTACCCTCTCCTTCCTGTTGCACGCTCTGTCTCTCTCTCTCTCTCTCTCTCTCTCTCTCTCTCTCTCTCTCTCTCACACACACACATCCAGGTGATGGGGGATTGTACTGAGCTCAGTTACTCATTATCCCTCATCCAGTCCTGTCAGTTAGCTGCCTGCTCTTCCACTGCTTGCCTTGGCAGGGGAACAGCAGCAATCTGAGAGCTATGCTCATGACTCTGAACTTTTCCTCCCAGACATTTAGAGAGGAAAACAAGCCGGGAGCAATACTTTTTTTTTTTTTTGTCCTGCTTAGCTGAAAGTATCTTGTGAGCACATCCAGCTACAGTTTTGTCAATGGTGCTTAAATTGCACACCACATACCAGACACTCGTTTATGGGTGACAAAAATTTATGAGGAGCTCTTTGAGCGATGCCAAATGCTTTTGTGGTGCAAAATGTTGTTAGGCTCCACTTATTCATTTTTATTATCTTTTAATCCTGAACTCAACCGTTATTGCATAATAATATACTGTAGATTGAGCCAAAAACAGGAAAAGGGAATAGAGATTGATAAATGCTCCTGAGGAGAGCAGGGGGATCTGGGAGATTTGCAGATTGGGTCTGAGCCACGCTGCTTTGGGTTTTTAGGTGGGTGTATATGTATGTTTGTGTGGGAAACCTGATGGAAATCTGATTTGGCAGAGCCATTATCCCCTTTAGACTTCAACAGAAGGCCTACACTGCGCTGTGGCTGCCACTAATCCCATAATGGGCTGACTCTGCACTGAAGCTGCACAAATACTGTTCCCCTTGGTGAAAACTGTGACAGTGGGTTTGTTTCTGTAAATGCTCCCCGTGTATGTGCTCTGCATTACAGTGTGTGCATTAGTTGTGTGCCGTGTGTGTGCCTCCTCAGGTGAGTGGGCACAGATAGGTAATCTAGTGTACAGAGTCATCGATTTTTCCCGCGGCACAGGAAGTGGCTGGTTATTGATTCTCTGGGACGATGATGTCACTCCAGACGGTGTAGGGTGTTTACTTATCCATGATAAGGTACGAGGCGCTCTCTCTCTGCAGGCTGGTCAAATAATCCTCCTGCCTTTTATCACTCTTCTCTCATCACTCTTTCCACCCCCATCTTTTTCATTCATTCTTGATGCCCTCTTTCACCCCAACATCCGTTATGTGTGACATAATCACTGATGAGGGATGTCACTTCATACTTTTGACTACAGTTGTAGTCTATAAGACTTTTACTTGCAAGTATAAATGTATAACCTATAATTTGGATAACCCACACTTGCAAATACATTTGCACATTTAATTCATCAGAATGTATTTGACTATGAAACAACATCAGCAGTGTTAAAGCTCCACTTCTCATCGAGACAGTTTTTTCCATCTCTTTGTAGTTTAAGAGGCCTCATCTCTCATCAAACCTGTTGTTTTGTTAGACCACCCTACTTCTCTTCGCAGACTTTCATGCACTCTTGTCCCTTTTTCTTCCTCAGTTCAAAGCACTGTGCATACTCGCAATCTTTCCTACTGACTCAGTTGAGCCACAGTGCCAGTTTAGCTGAGTTAACTTAACCACATACTATATCTGCTTATCAGATTACTTTGTCATAGAGTCATTAATTTTGATCAAGCATGACACAGGTAGGAACACTGCCAGATTTCCTGATGTTGATAATACAATGGCGGCTACCTATTTAGGTTATGTAAGAGCACTTATTGCACATCAACTCCCAGCATGCAAGAGGCTATCTTTGCAGTTTTTTTGTAAGATTTAAACAAATAAGTATGGAGCATTAATATCAAAAATAATAAGTAACAACTTTCTGATTTCAAAGCAAAAACCATTTACTTTCTGCATGAATTGAAGAAGTGACTAATGCTTCTCGTCACCTCAGTGATATAATCGGTGTGCGCTACACTGGACAGAAGCCGTCTTATCTGTTAATTATGTCTGACACTTGAAAGTTAGTGAGATACTTAAATCAGGCTGGAATCCACAAGGGGAATGATATGAAAGATTTTCAGCCGTTGGTTTGTTCTTCTCATGGTCCCACAGGCTTGTAATTGATTAACCACAGAGCAAATATGTCTAACACTACCTGTGGCATGAGAGAGGACCACACACACACACACAGACACGCAAACACAATGCAGGCACACTTCTGTCAGGGTTATGAGGTTCATGGAGAGTTTGTAAAAGTCAAGAGCCAGCATGCGCACAAACCCTACACATTGACCCAGTACATATTTAAAAGGGGGTTACAATAGTTTAAACTAGATTATTTGTTCAAATAAATAAATAAGTTTGTTTCTCACCCTGCAGCTTTTGCTTACAAAGCTCAAAAGACGCAAACTTGCACAATATTTCCATATGTTATCATTCGGGTGAATAGCAAATGGCTTAGAAATGGCCACTTTCCCCTCTACATGTCCACTCAGCAGGTGATAGTTTGCTAAAGTTTGCTGTTCTCAGCTTATCATGATATTTTCATGATTCTGTGGCTTTAATTTGCTGTCAGATACATGAATGGCCCAGCTAGCAGTGTTTGCGTAACCGGTAGGATGTATGACCATATTTCAACCCCAGAAGATAATGTGCCGAGGTAAGCATTTTCTGCATTTTTCCACTGTTGTTATGGACAGAACAAACTCATGATCTCATGTCATGCGCTTGTGTTTTCATATTTGAGGAACTGGCTGGTTATAGTCTCAAGAGGACGACATGCATGTACATGTGCTATGAGTTTGTGTATGTTGGTACTTGTCCCTCTCGTGTTTATGCACACTGAGTTTTCTGGCTTCGCTGTGTTTATTTTCTGTACTTTGTCATACCAGTGCATATTGCCTCACACGTTCATATACATTCATATACACTATAATACCTGCACTTAACCCTTGTAGAACAGGAAAAGTCAGAATAACATGTTTTTGAGACCCGCTGTATTAACTGAACTCAAATTCACACAGAGGCCGTTTTAGTTGTCATGGTAATTTAAATGAAGATTTCCACCTTCGCTCTTTGCTGTGTTTCCTCTGTCTCTGCTGTTCAATGTCATACGAAGCATCAGCTGCTTAAAATAATCTCTAAAATTACTGGAAATGTTGAGCCAGTGACGATGGGTGAAGAGGACAGAGACCAAGGTGATAGAGTTTCGACCTAATCAAACAGACATTTCATAAATGATTAAACATTAATGGAGCAGTTGCCATGACGTCGCACTCAAATGAGGTTCTGCCAGCCATTTTGTTCTACCATTCAGTACCGGGGCTCATTGCCTATTAATGAAGTAATAGGACACGGCCAAAATGGTTCTGAGGGTGACGATTAGGCCATATCACTTCCTCCCCCTTAAAGTGCAGCGGTATCACATCCCCTCTTCAACTTTGCAATCAAAATACATCCTGGTGAAGGTTACAGACTGAGAGAATAGACAGTGGAACAGGAGAAGGGCAGAAGTGAAACCAGGAACAGACAGAAGTACAGATTAATGCAGTGCAATAGTTTCTAATCTTTGCTGTAGCCTCTGTGATGTATTACGTCAGACATTATCAGTGTCTGTTTTTGTCTGCTGTCTAAGCTGCTACACCTCACACCGGGTCGCCGCTCCCAGGACTGTCAGCCCTCCTTGTTCTGTTACATAAAGAGAGGTTATTGACTCTCTTGTTTTCTGCGAACGGCTACATGGAAATGATAAAACTGTTTGTTAGGCTCAACGGTCTATTAAGTTTTTATTGCCTTTGATTTAGTGGCACACACTTGATTGCAGGTTGGAGCGTCAGCTGCTGCAATGAACTTGTTGTTCCTTGGTAGTTTTAGGAGTGAATCAGCGCCTTTCTTTGTCCTCACAGAAACAGGTGAAGGGTTGGCTCCTTTGTGCAGGATTTACAATGCCCATTAAGAATTACAGGGTGATGGTCAAAAACTTTTTGGCTAGGTTCCCAGTGAGATGAGTCATTATTTGCTCAGTCAGCAGAGCCGAGGTCTTGTCAGTAAGAGAGAGAGAGAGAGGGAGAGAAAAACAGCTGTGCATGCCAGGAGGCGCACAGCAGCGTCAGAGCAGAGGAGCTGTTTTCTTTGTGGCTGTTAGCGTCTCAATGCTGATATAAGGTCAGCTTTGTTAGTCCCGTGTTTTTGGATGACATGGGTAGTGGAGATAAGCTTGGCCTGGATTTCACCATCTTCAGTGTCCGAAACAATTGCTGCAACACTACACAAAGACCCTGAGTTTTGTCATTTGAACTTTTGGCAGCGCCTCTGGACACCTCCCTCCGTGTTATCTCCTCTGTTTCCCATCGGTGAACTTTATGATAAAGTGGGGGGAGTGAGTCAAAGCACAGCTGAGATTGTTATTATTGAAACAGAGAGACCACAGAGAAGGAAAAAAGGACAGGCGAAGCAAATTGGAGAATTTTTCATTGATTTGTGGTAACTGTGTCGCATCAGGCTAAAGATAGCAGGGTAGGGTTTGGTATTTTCTGTTTTTCTGTGGGATCTTTTCTCTTGGAGCCCGTTGTATTATGACAGCTGCCCTCTCCCTGTTAAAATAACATCCCCGGGAACTCACTCTTCCTCACGTGCGCACAGGGGTTGCAGACCAACGCCTTTCCCCCTGGATTGTCATCCACATAAAGATTATTTACGGACTAGTGTATATGCATGTTTACGCCAGGCAGTATAAAGTTATAAAAGGGAGGTTATCTTTTGTCCCAGATACCTCTTTCCCCCTCGATATGTAGTTTTTTTTTCTCTCTTCCGTGTGCTCCCTGAGGTCTCCACAGTTCCTCTGTGTTTCATGGAATCCAGGGAACGCTGCTTCCTCCCAGCACTGGTGTGCGCTGGTTCAAGACCCGATGGTCTGAGGGGCACGCCTCTCCTCTCAGGAAAGCCGGCGCTGGCGAGACCACTCCGCTCTGATAGCCTGCCAGAATACACACAGATCAGAGAAAAGGCGACTGGGAAAAAAGGAGGAAGAAAGGGACCAAATGTCGCTCTAGAAGGGCCACAAGGCAACTCTCGTCCAGTTAATTCCCACACTGATCCATTGTTGGCTCATAAGTCTTTACATTAAATGAAAATTATGGTTAAAATCACACTATTGGTGCTCATGATCAACAGGTACTGATGACGTAGCACCAGTTTTAGAGGTTGGTGACTGTTAAGTTAGATGAGAGAAAGGTCTGCAGGTTGTGGCCTGCAGGACAGGTAAGGGTTAACCCTCCAGTCTGCTCAGCTAAATGCTCAGTGATAGATGAACAGGCTCGAACCTAAAGCTGTGTTTGAAGAGTCGGGTGGGGGATACCCTCTGAGTCTGCAGTTTTCACTCTCTGGCTGTGAACAAGTTTGAAACTAAACTCATACCTGTAGATCTGTAGTATTTAAATGAACTCTGATTTGCTCCTTTGCTGTTATAAGCAGCTACTGCAGCTTTCAAAGTGATCTGTTTACATGGAAAAAAAAGTTCTGTTGTTTTCCAGAAAGGAGAGCTGCTGTTGTGAGCCTCTGGGCTAAGTTGAACCATGTGGTTTTGTGTTTGCTGTAAAGTTAGGAGACATTTGTTCTGACACTTTTCGTCAGAGAAAATCAAACAGACAAAAAACAATTGCAACTGAGCAAATACATCAGTAAACTGAATTACTTTCTATGAAACAGATCAGATTAGGTTGCTCTGTGAACTTCGTACCTCGGAAGAACTTTTTTCTTGTTTTTCCTTTTCTTTTTTTTCTCTCTTTTTTTTAAGAGAAACAAGAGAGGCAGAGAGAGAGCGGAGAAGATTGGTTCCTGTAACTGTTGTTCTGCCCTCTGATTGGTGGAAGCCTGTTGCTAGGCTTATGTCAGTGTTCGGGAGTTTTCTGCTTCCTCTCCTCTGCGCACTGATAGGTCAGGTTTGAACTGGTCTGGTGGACTTCTGCCACTTGTAGAACATCCCCACAGTTTCTGCGGTTCCCTCATGTCTTACTGTATGAAAAAACACTGCAGCCGCAACGCTGAGACACATATGTGCAGAATTTACGCCTGCCCCGGCTTCCTCTTTGTTTCTTAATCTTATTAACTTTTATCATCCTCTTTATTGGTTTAAGGCTGTTGTTAATTTGGCTCCACGCTCATAAAGGAAAAAAACAACTGTTTTGTGAGCATTTGGGAAAGTAGCTGCCATACTTGTTTACTTATAAAAAAGTTTTGTGAACTAATTTTTGACAGTAGACTGATCTGAGTGAAACAACCACTTTGTTTTAAAACTACTAATTATTTTTTGTTGTTTAGTGTCCAGTTTTATACCACACTGCACACTGATATAACTTCTGTCCTCATAACTCTTGTAAAGTGTTATGACAGCATGTCAGCTGTTGCACATACAGTATCTGTTTACTGGTGTGCTTTACTAAACCTTAAATTCCTCAGTGGCAAAGTCACTTTTTCAACTTCCTATACTTTTTTTTTTTTTCAGTAGCAGATTTCACGCTCTTTATTTTCAAAGTGATACTACCTTCTGAGTGTGAAGCACTCACACTGTTTGCATAAGAGACCGGTCATACCTGACCATGTAATCTGTAAATCTTATTTCTTAAGAGTTAAACATTTACTTTGTAAAAGGTACTAACTCTCTTAAAAGTCATTTAGTTACACTTTCAAGTATTGCATCTGTTTGTTTTTGACATCAAAAACAATTTCAAAATCTTATGGTCTCACTTTTTGTTTTACTGATTGTACTGTACTACTTAAAAATGCATGTTAGTGTTTTAAAACATATTAACACATAGCTTAATTTTGGGTTTAAGTAGCTATGTATGAGCAGGTAACTGCTTGTCATAATGGCCACGAAAGAGTATAAAACATGTTTAATCTGAACAATATTCTTGTCTATTAGTCTTGATGGGAATATTTTTTTATTACTATAAGTGTAAAACTGGCAGAAACGTGTCCATTGTTTGGGCCTTTCCTCCACCAGATCACTATCTGATGATATGCACACTGTTAAAACAAATCTGAGATGATTCCTGTTGTTTCCAGGAGCCTTTCCCTTCATCATAACTTATCTTCACAATGCTGTCCTAACCCCTGCACCCCAAACGCCCATCACATACACACTCACATAAAGTCACATCTCCAGGGTGGGATGGTGGCCTTGTGACCATACCATAGCTAAAAGGTCACTGATATTGCCCCTACAGCAGCTGGGGTGTTTCATTTGAGCTATGGATAATTTTCTTATTTAGTTATTTAGTTTAGCAATTAGCTATTTAAGAATAACACCATTCAAACTCACTGTAGGTGACATCAAATAACTGAGACGCCCAAAAATGTAGGTCTTCAGACTCCCTGGAGACACCTGCAGTGCGGTTTTTTGTCACACATGTTCTGAACAAGTTTCAGAAGACACCATAGAACAGCGGTTTCCAACCTGGGGCCCGGGATTCCCATAAGGGGTTGCAAGGTACAGCTAAGACATCGCAAGATTATTATCAGGACAAGCACCAGAAAAAGAAAAAAAAAACATATTTCTGGTGCACAAAATGGTGATCATTTTTTCTGACTTTCTGTGAATCTTTGCCTTTTTCTAGTGAATTATTTTTATTTTTACCTCTTCATACCTCTTAACTGAAATAAAGTCATAACGTACCGCAGTCTGGAGTTAAATATTTTGTTATGTTTCAGACAACGGAGACATGAAATTAAGTCCAAGTGTGCAGACGAGTCAAACACACCTGAAGATGCAGAGATTAGAACTGGATGTGTGGTGGGATAAAAACATCTTTACTTAAAGCCCACTTACCAGCTTTTTCTGGAGCTTTTCTTATCTTACCAGGCCAAATGCGATATATAAAATTTTGATGACAAATCTCAGCTTCAAAAATTTTAACTTGTTAACTTCTATTTGGACCAAAGAGAACAAACTTAAGGTGTAATCTCAGCCTCAGTGACCCTGTGAAGGAGCATATGCCCGAAACCCAGAAACACACACACAAACAGACACCCCTGATGTGAGTACAGTAAAGCCCCACAGAGTAGTCAGTGCGTGCACTCTGACAATAGTGTTTGGCCCTGTCCGCGAGGCCGGACCCCCAAGCCTAAGCGCTTTTATGTGAAAAGGTTTGGTGTGTCGTAAGCCCTAACGCTGACCAGCCTCTTCTGCAGCTTTGCTGAGCCATGGGGCTCCCGGCAGCCCCGGGAGTGCTGACTCCAGCCCTGGGAACATGTTTACCGCTGCCCCGCACCCCACCCTGTGGCATCAGGAGAGAGTCTGGTGTAGGGGCAGTGGGGGCTGGAGGGTGTGTGTGTGTGTGCGTGCATGTTGGGGGGCCACACAATGAACCTGCTGAATACTGTGCTATCTAGCTATCGGTGCTGAGGACTTGCACTCAGTTGCCAAACTGTCCGGGTAGACTCTTGATCAGAGTGCACCGGGGCAGACTTGCCATTTCTTGGCCTCCTCTCTAACTCGTCATTACCAAATTGAACTTGTTTGTCTGGTTTTCATTGGGTATCCCTTCACAGTTCACCCTTACAATTACACAATCAGAGTTGTTGCAGTAAGGCTCAGCTGAAAGAAGGACAGTACCTCACAAAGAGTCAAAAGTATTGTGTAGTTTTCTCCCCATGAAATGAGTCTTTGTGGAATCTTTGCTTGGGAAACGTGTTATTTTGAAATCAGAGAAACTTGATGAACAGATGTACATGTGTGTGTCTGTGCACAGTGGCTAATATGTGGATGCTTTTGTAATGTGGTTTCTGGCAATCCACAGAGGAAACAACACTCAACTCGCATGTGCTTTTACATGTAAATACAACTTTTTAAAATCTGTTGTTTACCAGGAATTTACCCTTAAACTTCCTCAACAGACTTACCTGAGTGAAATAAGGTGGATATTATTCTGTAATGTAAAATTTGCAGCACATTTTACTGTTTTCAGTTCATCTCATCCGATATAATTCTGAGTAATTATTGACTTTCTAACCACAGTGGTGTGATAAACGAGTTATACACAGTTCAAATGAACGTGTTATTGTCAAGCTGGGATAAACAAAGCCATAAGAGCTGCCTTCCTTATCTCTGCTTCCTCTTGGCTTTAAAGGACTCCTTCAGCCCTGGCTGATTGGTGGAGGAATGGCATTATCTGTGGTCTGATAGGCTGTGGTGCAAAACCACTAACTGAAGGGCTGTTGTTGTTGCAGCAGGTCCTGCGGCTATCCATCTCGCTGCATGCTGATGCTGATCTTTGCACACCAGACCTCTACCTTCTTCTGCTGCTCACCAAGGAGAGCTGGGGCTCAGTTAAGGGGAACTTGCTGTCGCATGCTACAGCTGACTTTGGGTTGTTGTTTTCCACTGAATGCACCAAACATGCCTGCTTTTTCCAGGCACGTTTGGCAGTGTTACAGAAAACTATTTCAAATATTCCTGCACGGTGGTCTCTCCATATCAGGATAACTGATTTTATTATTGATTGGAGTGACTGGATAGCAAAATCAAGCAGCAATCACGCTACGTTGATTGCTGCCATTATTTAGCATACAGAGTGCAATGCATAACAGTAAACTCAATCATGATCAATGGCAGCAGGGAACAAAAGAAGGAGAGAGAAGTGATGTTTTCTTAGAGGGGGGATTGTTCTCTCTGCTCACGTTTAGGACCCCCCTCTCTCCTCACACTTGGCCCCGCCCCCACGTGCTCCTCCCGCCGCCCGTTGGCTGCCGGGAGGCTGTTTTCGCCACCTGATTGGCCGCTGAGCGCGTCAATCGCACGAGCCTTGACTTATTTACCGAATGTATGAGCGAGAGAGGACGGTATTCTGCTGTGGGGCTGCAACAGCTGACTGCTGAGCACTTTACCCAGTGCCTCAAGGAACAAAGAGAGGAGGAAACAGCCATCCAGGAGACGATTAAAAGAAAATTAAAATAAAATAAATATATACCTCTTAAAGCGAGGGCACGAAATGAGGCACGCGGTCGGACCGGCAGAAAACGTGGAAAATAATTCTCTTGCGGTGACAGGCTTGTTAAAGATATGTACCCATTGTGAACGGCTCAGCAAAAAGGTAAGAGAAAGAAAGGGCTCAGGGAGCAAATAGCACTCTTTCAAAAACGCACCGTCTTTAAAGCTTCAGTCTGCTGTTGGCTTTTTTTAGACAGTGTCACATCATTGATGTTTTCAGGCGACATGTGTATGTGTTTTTCTTTCTCCTTTTGAACAAACAAGCTGCAGTGCGGTCTTTTGTCCGGGCTTGTTTACGAGTCAGAAGAGTTTGCGGCCATCGGGTTAGAAATCGATTCTGGGTTTGATTCATTTCACGATTTCAGTTCAAAAGACGCAGACATTGTGAGAGAGACATTTAAAGGGATGTTTTCCACGCGGTGTCATTTCTGAATAATGCTCATTTTGTGGTCATTCATTCATCCACTTCATCTGCTTCATTGTGCGCTGCGGGACAGTGTCCGCTACTAGACATGTCTCGACAAGGAGCGGAAAGTTACAGGGCATAATAGAGGCAATGTAAAGGTTTATGTTGCGTTGTGTTTAATTTTCTATGAGGGCAAACTGTCGCTTTGCATGTTTGCAAGTCTCATTAATTATGAAACATCGGAGTTTAATGCTGCTTTTACGCATCAGTTTATAGAGACGCAAAGAGTTGCATGTTGCCTCTACAGCGGATAAAACCTGAAATCGCATTTTTTTTTGTAATTTCCTCTGTAGACCAATATTAATTCGTCTGGTTTACTGGTGTCAGACAAACAAAGCGACTCTGATTTGTCACTCTGGGGGAGGCAATAGAGTGACAGTAGAGCGTCGACAGTGGAAATGAGAAGTGATGAGCGCAGTTGAAGGTAGAAGCTTCTCCTCTGATTTCCTGTGTCAATTAAAGTGCATCTTTTTCTCCTTTTTTGTCTTACAGGACTTGGGAGTAAGGATCCCAAGACCCCTAGGTAACGGACCAAGCAGATTTATCCCTGAAAAAGAGGTAGGGGACAGCCTGTCATCCTGCTAGAATTAATTAAATACTAGGTTGATTTTTGTTTTCTAAATTTAATATATTTAATTTGATGTTTTTGTCAGATTCTTCAAGTCAGTAAAGTGGACACCAGAACACAGTCAATATTTGAGGATGCGTTTGCAGCCCTCGGTCGCCTGGACAACATTTCTATGGTGATGGGCTTCCACCCACAGTACCTGGAGAGTTTTCTCCGGACGCAGCACTACCTGCTGCAGATGGACGGACCCCTATCTTTGCACTACCGACACTACATCGGCATCATGGTATGATCATATCCATCCTCTGTTAATTCCCAAATGAACCATGATTCCGCTTTTATGTCAAGTAGTCAAATACCTTGTGGTCAACACTCTCTTATCTCCTGGTCCTGCAGGCGGCAGCTAGACACCAGTGTTCCTACTTGGTCAACCTGCATGTGAACGACTTCCTCCAGGTCGGGGGCGATTCGAAGTGGCTGAACGGCCTGAATGAGGCACCACAGAAGCTGCAGCAGCTCGGCGAGCTCAACAAAATCCTGGCTCACAGACCTTGGCTTCTCACCAAGGAACACATCGAGGTGAGAGAACGGGCATGGTCTGGAGGGTGGATGTGGATGTGAAAAGTTTTATGTAACAGTCTGAGATCATGGGTGGAGGTGAGCGTATAGCTGCAGCTGTATAACTTGAACGGATTTGAGAGTTTAAGCAGTGGACATATGTTGACAGAGATGGGGTGGGGGTTGGGGAAGGGGCAGAGGGCAATAGGGGTGAGGCAGGAAAACGAAGAGACAATAAATTGGATTTGAAGGGTGAAAACATATTTTCCCACTTCCTAAAAGGTCAGTTTTATTGAAGTCATAATTTGGCTTCGCTCAGCATCACTCACAAGTTTTTTCCTTTATTTTTTCCAGCGCCTTCTGAAGGCTGAGGAACACAGCTGGTCCCTTGCAGAGCTAATCCACGCCGTGGTCCTCCTCACACACTACCACTCCCTCGCTTCGTTCACATTCGGCTGCGGCATCACGCCCGAGATTCACTGCGACGGTGGACACACTTTCAGACCCCCCTCCCTCAGCCAGTACTGCGTGTGTGACATTGCCAATGGCAACGGTCATGCTTATCACCCTGATGACCCACTTGGCAACCAGGTGAGTGGTAAAGGGACAGCGTGTGTGCGCAGTGAGCTTTAGAGATAAAAGTGAGAGCATGTGAAGGTTTTCTTACTAGTGTGTGAAACTTAAATCCAGGCCACAGGTAAAATCCCTGCACTTAACATCCTGTGTGTTGAGATGCTAAGAAGATACGACTCTCTTTAGTAACCGCGGATGTTGATCTTTGTTTCCGTAGGAGGTGTGTGGCGAGGTGGAGGTGCTGATGGAGCGCATGAAGCAGCTGCAGGAGTGCCGCGATGACGAGGAGGCCAGCCAGGAGGAGATGGCAACTCGCTTCGAAAGGGAGAAGACAGAGAGCATGCTGGTGGTCATGGCGGAGGATGAGGAGTGCGTCCCCTCAAGAGACATCTCCCGACACTTTGAGGACCCCAGCTACGGCTACAAGGACTTCTCCAGGAGGGGGGAGCACGTGCCCACGTTCAGAGTGCAGGTACAGATTCAATACTGTCTGAATTTCGAAAACTATACGCTGAGAGGATCTGCTGTTAACTTCCTGCTTCTGTTTTCTCCAGGATTACAGCTGGGAGGATCATGGCTTCTCTCTGGTCAACCGACTGTATCCTGATGTAGGTCAGATGCTGGACGAGAAGTTCCAGATGGCCTACAACCTGACCTACAACACCATGGCAACACACAAGGATGTGGACACCAGCATGCTGCGTAGGGCCATCTGGAACTACATTCACTGCATGTTTGGCATCAGGTCAGTCGCTGGATACCCAGAAAGCTGAGGCAGTTCTTTTTTTTTTTTTTTCTAGTTGTGTGATGTAAGTTTTATTTTGCAGCATGTGCTATTGTGCTCAGTCAGCACCGCTGCCACTGTGTCTAACATTATGGTTTTCTGTGATCCTCAGGTATGATGACTATGATTACGGAGAGATAAACCAGCTTCTTGACCGTAGCTTTAAGATCTATATTAAGACCATGGTGTGTAGTCCTGAGAAGACCACCAAACGAATGTATGAGAGTTTTTGGAGGCAGTTTCAGCACTCCGAGAAGGTGAGATGAAATCCTGAATCCTCCAACCTGGTGACTTAGTTGCAGCAATGTCAGAATGGTTAATTATAGTACAGTGTTTAAAGACTGTCTTTTTTGTCCCCTGCAGGTCCACGTTAATCTGCTTCTTATGGAAGCGCGAATGCAAGCAGAACTGTTATACGCTCTGAGAGCGATCACCCGCTACATGACATGAAGTGCTTTTTGGCGTTTTTATCGTTGTCTTTTTACTGTCATTGTTGTTGCTCATTATGGGACACTTCAAGAAAAAAAAAAGAAAATCAAAAAAGGGGGGGGGGGGTTCAACAAAAATATGGAAGAGATGTGTGGAGGAAAGTCTTGCTTGTTGGATGGATGTTTAGAAGAGGATCAGAACAAATGGAAAGCAAGAAAAAAAAGAGAACCATTGAAGAAAAGTCATCTCAAACTACAAGTGGATACACAAACTCAGTTCAAGTTGCCTGCAGTGCCAAAAGTGACCGAGAGAGGACAACCTGGAGCAAACTCCTGCTCAGCTGGGGAGTTTGTACCGGGTCAGAGCACTGACACCGGAGGCATCCAGGACGACGTTTCAGTATTCCAGCGTGCAACACACTGGTTGCCAATCTCTTCTGTCTCCTGGTAGAGTGAAGACCCATAAAAAAAATCCCCAGAAAGCTGTGCAGCCACAAAGTGTCTGCACTTTGAATCTGTTGTCACTGTTATATTTGTTTAGTTTCTTGAATATCTTTTTATTTCATTTTGTATTAAGAGAAGTGGATGTCGTCGATGTGGTTGCTGTTAGTGGAGATGGAAGCATTAACTTTGGGCAGTGTTGTTGTTTTTTTTTTTTTGTTTTTTTTTTTTTAAACGTGTGCCTGAACTATCCAGCACAGTGTTGCTGATGTTGCTGCTCCCATGTTGTATTCAGTGGGGTCATATTGATCCCCAAATCACCCCCTCACCCAACCCCCCCAACCCCATTATATCCCTTAAGCCCCTATCCATTAGAAATCCACTGCATTACCCCCTTCTTCCTCTTGTCCTCTACCCCCATCCCAAATCTCAAATGTCAATGTAAGCTAATCCAAGGAGTGTGTGAAAACCAGAGAGGTGTGGAAAGAAACTCAAAGAACACTGTCTGAGCCCTTTTTGAGTTTGACTGTACACGTGTGGATGTGTTCTGTGTTCTTGATGACTGAGGTGTGGATGTTATGTGTGTGTTTCACGCAAATGACAGAGAAAAAATAAGTACGTCTTTGAATTTCATGTGTCAAAAAAAAAAAAAAAATAAGCGAGGCACTTTGAAGGAAAGACTTCTTGCTTCTGCTGTAGCTCTGTTATTGTGAGATAACTGTTATCATTTGTTGATGATGATGTCTTTATTTTTCTGGTAATGGGGGGAAAAAAAGAAAAAAAAAGCTAATCAAAAAGTAAGTTAGAAACCAGGTTTTCCAGGAGGGATTTGCTTCCGGTTGCCCTAACCACACATTATCTGTCTTCCGCTTATCCCAGCTGCCTGGTCGCCCTAACACCTTCGAAGCTTTGGATTGTGAATTTTACCAGTAAATGAATACCTCTTCTTTTTTTCTCTATGAAACATATAAGAAGTGCTCTTTGGTGAGCAGAGACTCTTTCCGGGCTGCCGTGTTCCCATTGCTGGGGGACCTGGCTCGCCCACACAGGGCCGACTGCGGTCGATAGCTGTCGAGCGCAAAAGGTTGTAGCTGTGCTTATTTCCCTGCTGGGGAAGTCTAACCAGTGCAAAAGCAGCTTTTTTTTAATTTTATTTTGAACAGAGGTGTGAAACCTCTGCCTTTTTGTTTTTTGTTTACTAAAACCAGAAAAGTACTGCGTTCTCCTGAGGTTGGATTGAGAGAATCAGACAGATGAATGAGTGATATCCAGATAAGGAGCAGGAGGAGGGTGATGATGATTAAGGAATGGTACATTTGGAAGTGGTTTGAGAGGAAGTGGAGGTTTTTTTTTTTTTGTTTTTTTTTTTTCAAACTTCTGACTGATGTCAGTTACTGACACTTTTTTATATGAAATTATATGAAAAAGATGAAAAAAAAAATAAACTATGATATTGAATTGTTGTGTATCATTCGTAGTTTTCTCTTAAACAATTTGACTTAATTGCTTCATCAATAGAGATTGTATTAGATGTGGTGAAGCCTACACAATTCAGGAATCAAACAGTCATAGCACAATCACTGTCACCATCAGCTCCCTTCCACTGCTCAGTTGCACAAGGACAGGAAATTAGATAACCCAAGCATATGGGAGTGCTTTTATGCAAAAGATGACTCATGAAAAGACATGGAGATTTATTCTCACACCTTTTGTTCCAAAGTACACTTTGATAACAAAGCTGACTTCATTAACAGTAAGCTGAACTCAGGGGTATAGTTCAGTTTGTCATTAGTGCAGTCCAGGGACTTTCATGTGAATTTCATTTTACTGTATAAGCTCGAGAGGTCTGGTCGAGGTCAAAGTTTCTCTTTGCTCTTGACCAACATTTGGAGAGAGATAAGGGGGAATTCCTTGAAGGACACCTTACCTCGCTTTCCTGTTTGCCTCCACGTCATGCCTCACTGGGAAAAATCCTTGACTTTCCTTGTGAGGCTGGTAATCTGTCTGAACTTCAGGGTGTTTCCCATCGAGGCCACAGAAGCCTGTCTGTCAAAACACAATCACCAGCAGAAACTCACTGTTATCCCCACTGACCAAACTGCCTTCACATTTTGGTGGCTTTCCCAGATGATCAATGGCATAGGAACCATGTATTGAGCAACCTAGATATCAGCCAGCCAACTGTCTTTCATATCAACCTGAGAAATTCTGTGTAGAGAACAATTTTTGTTGTTAGCTCTGGCTAATAAGTTGTTTAGGGGTTTTTGAAACATTGGCTTGTCTTGTTGTTGTTTTAAGGTCACTATTGTGTGAGATCTTGGGGAACTGACACCGGGGGTTTTTGCATTAAGTGCCGTTTCTGATCTGTTTCGATGTAATAATGATGTGATTTTGAAATGCTGTACTTTAGGCTACTTGGTGTAACTTGTAAGCACTGCCTGGCCCCATATCTGTGTAATAATAAAGGCTTTGAGAAGCAAAATGTTTCCTGCTTTCTTGTGCTTTATTATGAACAAGTTCCAATGTCACACAGTCCATAGACAATAAAAGATTTGCTTATGAGGTCAATTCCAGGTTGTTCATCTGAGACTACAGGAAGACTACATTAGTATTTAGCTATCTTAATAACACAGTGTCCTTACAAAACAGACCAAATATGATATATAAATGTGCAAAGAACTTGTATTAAATTAACCCTGTACATGTGAAGGCTTCAGCGAGCTTCATGGGAGAGAAAGTGCATAAAAGGTTAAAAATGTTAACCAAAAAAAAAAAAGGCTGTTGGTATTGTTATGACAAGGAATTACCAAATGTTAATCAAATAAGTAAAAATTCTACATGGATGGAAATGAAGGTGTTTGTCTCTAGAGAAGAACTGAGAAAAAACATCCAAGTGATTTTCACATTCACATGCATTTTTTACCATTTCATATAGGCTCAGTCTGCTTTGTGTTTTGCATAATTACCTTTATCAGCCGTTAAAGCTTTTTAAAGCTTTTCAACCAAAAAACTATTACTTTGACTATGAAACACTGACCATTTGTAGGCCTTAAAATGGCTGTAAAAAGTCAGTAGCTTCATCACTCATGAAAACCAGCATCAATAGTCAGCTTGAATTACGAGTATTTAGCCATCGTTCTCAAGGGGGGAGTTGTAGGTTTCAGCACTGAGGATCACTTCCGCGTTCAAAAAGCTGCAGTTCCTCGGCTGCCGCTAGGGGCTGGCTCCAGAAGTGAGCAATTCTCCATTGACCCAACTTTACAGCCTGGTACATTTTTTGTTTTTGGTCTCTATTGATAGTTTCCACCTCCGTGAACATTGTAAGGGGGGTGAATTTTTTTGTACCACCACCGTTTTAGTGTTATTTAGGCTTAAAATTCTTACATAAATTAGCGCGTGGTTACGTTAAGTGACAGCCCCATAGACAGGCACTGGCTGTTAGCTCTTTGCTAAAGCATCGGCTGAGCTAGGCGGCTACATCCAGAGGTTGACAGGGGCTGCAGTGTGTTGCAGCGTTCGGATAGGTTTTTGTGACAATATAGCTTGTTGTAGTGAAGACTGTACTAACCGACCGTCGAAGGAGTCTGTGTTGCAGTTTTTTCGGTAAGTAAATTTCTCCGTTTTACCTGGATGTTTGCACTAATTAGCATGTATTAGCATAGTTTGCCGCTGGCTTATGACTTAATTGCCGATTTATGGTCGCTGCTGATACACCGGAGCAGCTAATGTTAGGAACGCTGTTGCAGTGTGTTTTGTGCTCTGAGAGTCCGTTTATTGCGGGAATACTGGCTCGTCTCATTTTTATGTCTAAAAAGTCCGACATTGCATGGACAGAGCAGCTCTGTCAGTAAGTGGCTGCTGCTGCTTGTGTGTTGCTGTAACTGTAAGTGGATAGTGGATGGAGGCAGCGGTGAAAGCCGGTAAATTTTAAATATTAAACATTTTAATATATTATTATCGTTATTTTTATTGTTAACATTAATAATGATAACAATAATAATGTTTTAACGTTTTAATATATATAACCTCTCTATCTGAAATAGTCATGTTTAAAACACAGCAGCAACATTATGATCTCTGTTGTATGCTGTGTGTCGCGGTCGTACGTGGTCGAGCTAGTCGGGTTGGACTCGGGGACTGTCGTGTGGTGGATGTAGCTGCGTGTAGCTGCCGCTTAGCTTGTTAGTGTAGCTGATTAGCCTTAGGCTAGCTCGGTTGCTCCGAGCGAAGTGACCGGGTTCTCGGCCGGCTGAGCCCGGCTGACCCGTAGAGTAACCGCCTCTTCGCCAAACATGGAAAGTACACTCCCACTAAAATCCAAGATGGCGCAGCTCAAATGCCAATGGTTTGGTCACAAAACCGACTCCACGAAACCAGTGGGTGACGTCACGGGTGCTTGTCCATGTTTTATACAGTCTATGGTCATTCTACTAAATGACAACCACTGGGAACACACCTGAGAGTATGGTTGGACAGTGGAGGTGCACTACGCTGCAGCAGCAGCACTCTGAGATGTTTTAATAATTGGTGTTTTGATAATTCTTCTGACTTAAAAAAAAGTGGAAGTATTTGAAATTCACAATTCAAGCTGACCAACTCTGCTTGCTCTATCATGATGGCAACTATTTAACTTTTACAGCGACCTTTTAAACTTACAAGAGGTGACTGTTTCTGATAAGATGAAGTAAAAACTGATCCTCTATTGTTTGATTGAGGATAAAGGATTTAATTCTATGGTAACGTGACTCTTATCTCCATGTCCCAGAGCGTCAGGCTGTCAGGTCCGAAGGCTGGAGGGTCTTCAGCAGTTTTTGAGCTACAGGTAAGAACTCCAACTCCCAGCATGCCCTGTGAAAATCCTTCATATCTTCATTTTCTATGCACTTCAGAGCCTCCTCTCCATCTAAGAAATAAATAGAAAATAGTGGACAGAGGATGAGAGGGGGCAGTGTGAGGCTTCACGTTTATTTTCAGTACTTTAAAGTGACATGATTTGTGTTCAGGCAGCTCCCACATGTGACTATTGAGGTATTACGTTTGTGAGAGTGTGACTATGTGTGTTCCTCCTTTCCCCCTGAGGGCCACTGATGTGAGTAAGAGCACGTTCTCTCCAGCATGCCTCCCTCCCTTCTTATGCAAGGACTGGTAATAACACCAACCTAAGTATATAGTGAGGACCTCCAGCAGGGACTCTCTCTCCTTTGTATCCAGCAGCTTCTCCGAATCGCGACAGATCAGGTTCCACAATGCCTGACAAACCTGCCCAGCTAGCTGCCAATCACCTGGTCCGAAGTCTCTCAGACAGTCCACCAGACTGGTCACATACACACACGGAAACACATCATATGACTCAAGGGTTCAGGATTCACATGACCGGCAGGTTTGTGGGCATTAGCTCCACTTCATTGGACCTACATCTGGAAGACGGCTGTGTGTGTGTGTGTGTGTGTGTGTGAGAGTGTAAAGGGGAAATAAGAACTGATAAGTTTATATTATATATAGAAGATAATTTCACAGAATCTGTTCTTATTTGAGTCCCATGTGTTAAAAATTTACAAATTAATCTAAATTGACAAATCAGTAATTAGAATGCTGTATAACTACTGTGAACAAATTAGATCAAGGCTGAGATGATTAGTAGCATCTTGTTCATGCCAGTGGAGTTGTTGTGCTCATGTTTGTCAAAATGAAGACCATGTTTCCCAAAAAACCCTGATTACTCTTTGTTGCAAAGGGGAAGCTACCTTTGCCAAAAATACAGAAAGCTGTAGCTCAGTTAACACTTAAAGGAACAGTTTGGCATTTTGAGAAATATACTCAATTGTTTTCTTGTGTAAAGGTAGATGAGAAGATTGATACCAATTTAGCACAAACACTGTAAACAGTGAGAAACAGCAAGCCTTGCTCTGTGAAAAGTTAATCGTGGCACATAACCCACTGGCTCACTGTGCTGAGACCCAGGTTAGGTGTTTCCCCCGTTTCTCTCTGTCTCTGTGCTAAGCTAAGCTAAAAGATGTCTGGCTCCAGCTATTGAATGGATGGACATGCAGGAAGAGGTCTGGTGAATGCAGAATCTCGGTGCTGGTCATGGTAATGACATGTATGAAAATGGAAATGACCACACATTAGGCCCCAACCTATGTTGCAACCACACTCAAGTTCTGGTATTTCTCAAGGCCCTGAGAAAGACCAAGGTGTGGTTGAGACGCCAGTAGTGTAATCATATAATAATAAAACCATTGTACTTTATTGTGCAGTCTCCTTCATTTTCATGCACTGGTATTGATCTTCTCATTGGACTCTTGTGACTAAACTCTTTAAGTGCATTTGTCCTTACTTGGCTGCAGCCCCCTCTAGTGAGAGACTGACCCGGCTGGGAGGGTCCAGAGCCAGGTTGGTGAGGACCCCGCAGGCTGAAAAACACATCTCAGTGTTTTTTGAGTCAAGCAGCGTCACCACAAACTGGTGCACTGAGGGAGAGAGAGAGAACAGAGAAAGATGACAGAGTGATCGAGCGGACGAGGACAAAGCAGGGCAAAGATAAGAGGGCTGCTATCGCCAGAGTCAGCAGGCATGTTTTTACTGACTGTAGCTGGCCTTGCAGATAAGTCCAGCCCAAACATGACAGTACAGTATGCAGAGGTGCGTACTGTTCTGTGGCTAAGAACTCAGCTTTCTGTAAAGTTAAGTGCTTGGAAGATACAGTTTACATGGCCACTTTGCCAGCTTTGACTTCAAAAGTATAGCTTAAATATTATGACACAGGTGTAGTCCCCTGTTTTTTCTGTCTGTAGGTGTGTCCACCATATACCTTTGTTATGCATAATAAAGTCCCTCACATCCTTGGACTGTGACAAGTTTCCATATACACGGGTGGCCTCAAGCATGGCGTCCATACTGGAGCTGAGCACCAACTTCAACATTACTGAAGTAAAAAGAGTGAGCAGAGAAAAGAGGAAAAGGGAGTAAATGGGGGAGGATCATTGAAAAAGAAATTGAAAAACAAATGTTAGGATACTGTTGTTTTTATTTTTCATTTCTACATTCTTTCAGTCTTACGCTTTGCGATGGTCAGCTGACTGAGTTTGATTGCAGAGTTTTCTTCCTGGTAGAAGGACAGGTTGTTGATGGTGGCAGCCACATTCACCAACAGCTCCTCGCTCTCCTGCACAGACCGCAACTCTGTGTGCACACACACAGAAAAGAAAAACCAGAAAGAAAATAATCATGAGTAAGAATAAGAATAACCTTTAATTAACATTACTTTTAGCAAAGATATCGAAAAAGTTTTTGCCTTATTCCCTAAAAATCCTCCTGTATAAAATACAACCAACAGAGGGAGCATCCACACTGCATAGCTGACAGGAACAGGCCTTGATGCTCCTCAGATATTACTGCTCACTCTTCATTTATGTGAAGTGACCCTCATTCTGTTGACTAGTCTCAATGTGGTGCAAGAAATTATAATTTAAAGCTTCTTTAATTGCTTTGTAGAGAATACCTGTTTTCACAAAGAGCTCAGAGTAAACTGTTCTTGGCCTGATTATAACAAACCAGATGAATCCAGGTGACAGCATCACTTCCTTTTATGTTGATGAAGGGGAGAAGATAAAGCAAGGGTAGATTATTAATCCCTGAAAACTGCGACATATGTAAAGTGGATGGCACTGGTTTTCATATTTTCAAGTGTAGAAATATATGATAATGTCAATGTCATGTAGACATATGATCATTTAAAGATAGAAGACTTATAGAACTGTTTAAATAAGATAAATACATGCAGAAATACACTGAGCACCCTGGGTTTTCAGCCTTTTTGCATATTAAAGCTCCATCACACTGATGTGACAGTGTGACATTATCACAAAAGCAGCTGTTATCTGTGGTTAATTTTGGCCTGAAATAGTCAGTTTGATCATGAGCTGCATACAAAGGTCAATGTGACCCAGTCCAAGCAGCCGTGACACTGCGAGCAGCTTGGAAACCGAGTCTGTTCCTGATATAGCAGCAGATGTCGTGTGCTCGGTCATAAATCGCAGATATTGCGGTTGCACTGTCAACCGGCGCCTGTGTCACACAGAATTTTGTTTCTGGGTCTGACTGGAAATGCTGCTTTGTTGTGCCTCCCCCTCCCCGAACCCTTACTTCCCTCAAAGTAGAGTAATGCAAAGCAGCGCAACCAGTCATGAACTTGATGAAAACAGTTCATCGATCAGCCAAGCCTGCTCCTTCATCCTCTGCTGAGATTTTGTTTTCTGTCTCCAGCTGTCACACCAGCTCTATATTCTCCTTCAACTGCTCTTTTTATGTTTCTGTCTTCACTTACTTAGTTTACTTCCTATCTTACTCACTGGCTTCAGTCAGACACCCCTCTATCTTTTAAAAAAAAGATTTTTTACACTAGTTTGACCTGTGTTTTGTTTATTTAATTCTCTCTCCAAACTGTCGTGAAGCATGTGTAGGAGGTGTGCAGCATAGAAATTGAGATTTTCACACCCACCTGCGTATCAGTTCAACCTGTCCTGAAACCATCCAACCACATGGGAGAATTTCACACACACACAAACCGGCTGTGAGATGCAACAGAACATCCTGCTCATGCAGTGGAGTGCTTCGCTCTGTCAGACTTGAAAAAACAGGTAAACCAAAAGAGGATGTGCTGCGTATTGTACAGAAAGCACTGAGAGGAAGGCGAGCGATGGAATGAGCAGACAAATGAGGAGTGTGTTTTTCGACCAAAGTCATGTCTTCTTCCCAGCACAAGGGAAGTGGTTGGGTACCGAGCAGATACGTACTGTACTTACAATGCACTAAACAGCTATTTTTAAACTTATCAGAACTGCAGATTGTCAGACACTGCTTTCTTTGTGTGACAGAGATACAATATGGACAAAAATACAAATCTAAGAGTATTACAGCTGTTAATCTGCTACTGACTGTGCTGTTTGCCATTTATAAAAACTATATAAATTAAAAGTGAATAATTTAAGGAGGATGGTGATGAGCTCCTCCAGCTCTGTGCTCACCAAGTGTCTCCATCAGAAGCTGAATGCAGGCTGTGTTGGTTGCCAAAGCTGGGCCTACAGCCGGGTGGATGCACATGTTCGCGAGCACCCTGACCAGCTTCACCAGCACGTCGTCCTCCTCCTGTGTGCTCATGGAAGGAGCCGGATGTTTTTTCCTGGGGGAGAGGCCACCTGCCTGCGAGGGTGTGTGTGGTAACGCATCTCTTCGCTGGTAGGTGTAGTACAGTTGGAGGAGCGTGTCCATGCAGCCCTCGCACTGAAAGAGCTGCTGCCGAGCATCGTTGCTTTTGGCTGTGAGGTTCCCGAGGGTGAAGAGAAGGCGCACAACAAGGTCCTGTGGGAGATCAGTGGTCAATTTGCATCTGTCAAATATTTTTCAAGCTTCTGAATGAGAGCAAACCAATTTGGTTGAAAGGCCAGACTGAAGACTAAATTGAAGATATTCAATTTATAAAAAAAGAAAAAGACTCAATTTTGAGAAGCTGGACTCTGGAAATGTTTAGCATTTCGACTGAGGCAGTTTGTCAGCCATCAAAATAACTGCCTATTCATTTTCTGTTTGTCTCTGACTAGAAAATGAAAAGCAGTCAACATAAAATGCTCTGAGACTGTGTTTATGATTTGAAGATCAACACCAACTTCACCTGCAGCACAGTGAGCCTGCCCTGTCAAGTAGCACTATTATCCGTGTCAGCCATTTTCCCTAGAGGGTTCGGAGCAGTGTAAACGTGTTTGAGTGTAACTACACCCTATCTTTTCAATGACCTCAACCTGCTTCCCGAGAAAAAAGGTGACAAGTATCACCCTGTATGTCACACTTGTGTCCTGACTCTACTAAGTAAACAGATGTGAGAAGGGAGAAGAACAGTTGAGCCAGGACCACAGTCAGTTCTCCCATAAATGTTCAGTGACATTGGTATGAGGACAGGACAGGCTGTCCCAGGACTCGTTGCTCATCACATGTCTTACTGTCAGGTGTGTGTGTGTGCGTATTTGAAGGCGTCTATCTCTCCTCCTCTCCACCTCTGCATCACCTCCACTCCACTCAGGCTCAGCTCCTTTATTTTTTTGTTTTTCTCCTCCCTCCCTCCCTCCCTCCCTCCCTTTCCTTGACTTACTCAACCCCTCTTGAGATGATTAAATGTCAAAACACACACATACACACACAGCAGAGCAGAGACAGAAACACGAACGCTTCATGCAGATGGGCACGATGTCCCGTAAATGTGCTTGGACTTCATGTACATAAACAACTTGCTCTGAAGGTAAACATGCTTAGTGGAGTTAAATTATGAACACTGGAAAAGCTTGTCTTCACGTCCCTCTAATACACACACACACACACTCAAACACACACATGCAAACAGAGGAGGCTCGTGGACTCACCTGTTTTTGGTGATGTTTGCTCAGCAGTTCTAAAAATAGTCGGTAGCAGTCGGGGGTCTGGGCCAGGGCGAGGCGGCACTCTGAGTAAGAGGAGAGTTTACTGGGGAAGAGAGGGGACAACAAATAACACCGACCATTAAACTTACTGACTGCTCCGCTCTGCTGACTAAATATGGAGATATTAAATCAGCACTGCTAATGGATAAGTAGGCCTGGCCTGGGATTTAATTTTCCTGTATTCATTATCTTGGGCAAAAACATTCAGATAGTAAATATTTCATCAGCACTAAAACATGAAGATTTTTTTCTTTACATTTTTCATTGAAATAACAGATTTTATTACACACTAAAGTATAACATATTCTATTTTGTGCTTCACAGACTGAGGCTGGAGACCTGGCGACAGAATGTGAAGATGAGGCACTGAGATCAGAGGATACTGAGCCTGTAGGAAGTGGCCTGCTGCCAGTGAAGAGTCACTGGGTAACTTTCGTGCCAAAGTCGTGTGCCAGGTTTTACATCGAACAATTGTCCCATGTACCTCTATGAAAGTTCAAAAGTACAGCTGGCACTTATTGCACAACATTTATTCTGAAGCATGCTCAGTAAGTACCCTTCATCTGTGGAGTAAGTTGTATGATGGGGGTGGATACAGCTGAGCTCAAGTCAGGTATCCATGCATTTTTTTTCAAGAACCACACATACAGTAGTATGAGCCACAGTTTTAAATACTGATACTGAATACTGATACTGAATATTTATACTGAACTTTGCACTAAAAATGTTGCTGTGTATGTTTATTTTGGCATTAGAAGTCATTTGTGCATTCAGAAATGTGTAGCTGAAAAGTTAAAAACTGTACATAAAACTGAAAACAGCTGTTTTTGCAGTTGTGTAGATGCAAATACAGATGTATGACCACATCCCCTCTGATAAATGTTACATAACTCTTGTTTTGTGAGACCCAGCTTCATACAAAAACATCATGAAAGAGAGTGAAATAAAGGGGGGATTTACTGCAGAGTGAGAGTGACTGCTGGAGAAAGAAGAGAAAACAAAGAACAGAGGATGAGAAGTGAATGATGGTCTGTTTTGATTCAGCTCATTACAGGTTGTGATGGTTTACATTAGTGAGATGAGGAGAGGGGAAGGAAGAAGAAGCAAGGGAGAAATTATCCACAACACCAAAGACAATTTTGACTCCAAACCACAACTGGGGTGAGACAATGAGTCAAATTATTATAACCATATGGAAGTGCTTGTGTGATACCTGTATATTCTGGAAATGTTGGTGCAGATGTCCTGGTCTTTGCCGTGATGATGCAGCACCAGGCAAAGCTCTGACAGTATAGAGAAGGACACAAAGAGTGGACGGGAATCAGGGTGATCAGCAAGGTTCCTCAGGGTCGCTGTCAGCTACAGGGGTCAGACAGAGAGAGACAAAAAGTATAAGAAAGGGTCGAGAGTGTGGGTTAGCTAGTGGTACACATAGTACCTTAAGGGTCTGTATTTAGGCCAGTACTGCGTGTCAGTGTTGTGGCTCGCACACAATGTCGGTCATATGCTCATTAAGGCTGGCTGCTGGCCTGTACAGGACGCCATGCAGCAGAGCGACCGGAAACTATTCATAAATCATTCTATCACAAGAGGGAAACAGAAATTTCCAACATACAGCAGCACTGAAAGTTCTCGAAAGTCATGGTCTGCTTATTTCCCTCCTCTAACAGCATAATGAGTGTTAGATATCGAATACGCTGGCTCAACATGTCTGCTTGAGCCAACTTGTGTGGTTAACGGCAATCATTTTTGGAAGAGTGAAGCAGGGTGTGTTCTGGACTGAAATGTCCAAGCCAGCAGAACATTAAGAACATTATGCTCTTGGAGCAGCTTATATGCCAGACATAAACAAAAATGTTTCTGTCTAATAGTGGGAAAATCTAGATCAGCCAACAACTACATTAAGAAAAACATTTAACACTTTGTTCCTTTATACTGACTTAGAGTAACTTTGTGTTCTTTTAGATGCTGTCCATCAAATGCGTCACAAGTCTGTCACACCTGTACAAGGATGTGTCCTGATATAGTGAAGTGGGTCTCCTCCACTGTGTGAAGCCTCTGGAGAAGTTTCCGAGCCACACCAATGCAGTTCTTGTCCAGCAGGAGTCTGAGGATTGAACTGTTTCCTGAGAGAAATTTCAGAGTACCAACGCAGTACAAAAGAGCTTCTCCAGATGTTGACACATCCGCATTGCTCAGTACGCCCAGTAACGAGTCTAGACACAGACAAAAATATATAAATATATTGTTACCATACATATACACTGGATGGGACATTGGCCATTTTTAATGATAGGGTTCAGGGGTCACAAAAATGGCATCAATTAAGACCAGAAAGATAAAAATTAACCAATAAGGAAATGGATGTAAAAACACAGGATTTGATGCAGAATAGGAAACCACTGAACTATTCTGACCATCCTGACCTATAATAGAGTTGTTCTGGAAGAGGATGTCGTTGCTTTCACTGCGGCTGATCTGGAAGATGAGCTTACAGATGTTGAGCAGGTTGTTTCCACTGACAAACAGCTGAAGAGAAAGATGCAAGAAAAAAAAAAGGCCTTCACATAACTTTTGTATAAAGCACTTAAGGGCCCTGGATGCCCTTGTGATAGAGACTTAGTGGCAGACATGCAGACAGACATGCACCCACACACACGCATATGACTCACAGCGAGGCAGAGCTTGGCGATGTGCAGGTTGAGCTGGGCAGAGTTGAGGTCGATGAGGCGGAACAGTGTTCGAAGAATCCCTGACCTCCTCTTACAGCGTCGGCCGAGCATGTCCGCTTCTGCCAAGGTGCCATGGAGACCGTCACACAAATCACACAGACGGTCCACCAAGCCCTCAGAGCTGCCTGGCATCGCAGGAAAGAGGATATTTAACAAAAGAAAAAAAGAAAAAGAAAAATTAGGTCAAGTTCAGGGCAGCATGGCCAACATTCACAGAGAAAGTAAACATCCCAAAATGAAAACACTTGTGTGTGTGTTGGCAAAGTGTTTATCCATATAAATACACACGAGTGATAGTTTGTATATGTTGTGGTATGTATGTATAATACACATGGGCTCTTCTGCAGGGTGTACATTTATTATTTGCAAGAGGAACTTGAGGTTAAATTATCAACATCAATAATACTTTGGTCAGCAGTAAAACAACATTCCCCTTCCTTTTCTAAGAAGCAGCTTTGAGTTTCAATGGTCTGATGCAGGGAAACAATTCTGCAACAGGCAGCTACAATCTTGGCGCAGAGGAAGAGAGAGGGTGGAGCTTTTTCCTTGTTTTTGAGGTAAAATAAATGTTTTCCCTGCATAAATAACAGGGTTTGGCCATTTCTAAAAAAGGTTGGCCGTAGTCTCACACTCAACACTTCGCTGCAATTTCCCACTGAATCTGAAAGGTGTTTTATGCATGAGCCAGAAGGCACTTGGTACAATAAATATTTAATATTTATCTTTCAAATGAATTTTCCATTAAATTTGTAGAGTGTTAAAATATTTACAGCCATATATTTCACTTCATGGGTGCCAGACTGCAGTTTCAGGCTCAGACAATTCTGCATGGATGCCAAACATAATACTATGTTTTGTTTGCCTTTCTTCAGTGGTTGAAATGACAGTGCTTTTTCATTTTGTGGCTATCTCCTTGTGCTAAAAAAATCTATTTCTCAGCCTGCTGGTTGAAAATCTAATAAGGAGACACTAAAAAGAGAAGCTTAGTTCTAATAAAAAAAGACCAGAACCCAAAAGGAAAATGTAATATACTGAGTGGAGTGGGTGACAGAAACTATGTTCTCGGGGTCAAATTAATGAATTTGGTCAGGACTGATATATGTCATATGTTTGCACTTTGTCATTGAGGTTCCCTTTTGCACTGGTTACATTACCTGCAGCCACAGTCTCCAGTTGTTGGAGAAGAGGACCGATCGTATCATTCCACATCAATGACTCTGCATCCTCCTCTGTGCTTGTGGTGTTGTCTCCATTCCCCAGCTCTGATGTGCAGAAAGAATTGCAGTTAGCCAATTACCACCTCCAAGTGCAAGCGGTGAGCACAAGTGGCAAGCATGGTTCACAAGTTCACTGTCTTAAAATAAAACAGCAGGAAGTTTGATGCCACAATGAAAGGTCACCATCTACAGCTAAACTTCCTCTGATTTGGTTCTGTGTTGATCTGAAATAGTCTACATGTGGGCATGGGACACGTGTGTCTGTGCACGCAAAGGTCTGCAGTCTCTCGCACACCATATACCTTTTTTGCTGAACATTTGCATACCCCCTTGCTTGGTGTGATGCAGGAAACTGTGGTTGCACAAACCAACAGCTCTCTCAGCTATTGGCTGGCTGCCTCGCGTGGTGGAAATTAGGCCCTTAGCAACAACACCCCAATCAAAGTTTGACAAAGTCTTGTTCAGTTACATAGAGAGAGGTGTGTCTATGTTACTGGTGCAACAACATTTCTAGGCCCAGGACTATATACTGTGCGATTATATTTCGGCATGCTTACACTGGTTTGGGTTTGGGTATTTTAGGAATAAGTGATATGTTACATTGAGTACAGTTGCAAATACACTTTCATTTCAACATGCTATACAAAATGCACCATTTCTGTTAAATATGCATAACTGCAGTGAGGTTCTTTTAGTAGATCTGGACATACCTGTTCTCCCTCCTGTCGAGCAGTTTGTGGGTCTAACTCCTGAGTCAACACCAGGCTGAATGATTCTACTGTTGGTACAAAGAAACACAAGAACACAAAGAGTGTGGTTACATCAGATTTTGGAGATGAGACGTGACTACTGGCTTGTTTTGTTAAACTTCACTGATTTTGGGAGTTTCAGTTTGTTTGGATAACAGTAAAAACCTGAACAAAGAGGCTCAGAAAAGATCTAAAGGATGACTTGTTGTGACAAAGCACAACAATTGCATTTCAATGAAAAGTTGCTGACTTGATATTATGAATATAAGCCTATAGGTGTATGTTCATCAAATGCCACTAGGTGTCCCTGTTGCAGCAGAGGTTGAGACTTGTGTGCAGGCGCTGTTATCTGTAATGTGGGTGTCTATGTAGGCACATATGCACTCACATGAAAACATGTGCGTAGATGTGTCTGTCCGTTTGTTTGTGTGTAACTGCTTGTACGCCTCTGTGCTCGTGTGAATCTTTGTGTCTGCGCTTGCGTGTGCATGCGCCATAGTGCATCTCAAAGTGCAATCTCCAACAGACAGGAACTAAGATCTTAGCTTTGTGGGCAGTCTGGTTCAAACTGTTCATGGTTTGTCAATGTGAGCTGTCGCCACAGTCTTGCTGCTGTAAAGAGGTCTAAAAAACACGCGCTGTGTCATGCCATGCTATGTGCTGCGGCTTGCCCTCTGCATATGACTGTTGTATCTTAATCTCTGCATGACTCTGTCAAGGCTGCACTGTTCCACTCACACACACAGAGAATGGCTCAATGCTGCGATAAATTCTGTGCGACATGACAGGTAGTGTGCCTTATGACTAATCACTACGTGACCAGCTGAGAAAAAAATGTATAATAAACAGAGATAAACACAAGCAGCGTATGTTGAGTCAGCCTAATCACCTCTATTTACTTCACAAATCCCACAAAGAAGCGTGAATCCACCTTAAAAAAATATGGAAAGGTGTGATCACTATTATATTATCAGGATCGCCTGACGTTTCTAAGGTGACATTAGTACAAAAGGCTGACTGTCAAGATGGAATATTTCTTTGAGCTTTAACACTCAAGTGAGCTTTATTTCACGGCCTTGTTGACAGGTATGAGACAGAAAATGACCCCAGCTATGGCAAAAATGTTTCCTTTTCATTCCACTGGAGTGTCAGCAGAAGGTGTTGCTTGATGACACAAGCATTAGTTTGCAGTGTGTGGATGTTACTATAGAGTGCACTTTCACTTTGAAGGAGATTTAGTGATTGGTATAAGCTGGCACGCAGGGCATATGCAGCAGGGAGTGCTGGTGGAGGCATGTTGCAGTGAATGTCAGAGAGGGGGCTTTGGCTCTGTATGATAGGATTAAGAGCCTGATAATAAGGCCTCTTTGTGTGATACTGCATTCTCTGAGACATGACCTCATCCCCGTCTTAGGCCTGGCCAGTGCACTGCAGTCACAACACACGCTGCTGCCAGCCTTGCCCAGATGGGTACCCAAATCTAATAGAGAGCCATTTGGAGCTATAAAGCTCCGGCTTATTGGAGAAAAAGAACCTAGTGGATGTCTAATCTCCCCTATCTTTATATCTCATCCAACTCATCATATTAATCTGTCATGCTGCGTCTATTTCCACTTGCAGTTAGTGTACTTCTGGTTTGACTATCTCTGCAATTTTCACTCTGCTTGTCTCTGTCTAAAGCACCTTTTATGTTGTTCATTGCAAGACTAAAGAAAAGTGCTTCAAAACCTCTGACCTAACACTAATCAAGAAGGGGAAGTCTTTAAACTTATCCTCTTTAATCATAAATTGACCACAGTCTGATCTCTTGGGACCTCTCTGTGTCAGCAACAAGTTATACAAACATTGCGTGTAAACTTGGCTTTAGAGGGAGGAGGATGTGCTGTGGGCGATAGCCCAGATTTCCTGTAAAAGTGTTTTATGGTCTGTCCCCCCTCTATAGCCCCAGCTGCCCCACCCAATCGATAGGCGGATGGATTGTAACGACAGCCCCCGACCTCACGCTCAGAGTTATGCCCCTCGTGCTGACACACAGCTGATGAGGTCGACAGAAAAAAGCAGAGCTTTTAGCCTCTCTGCACTGTGAAGGTGTAAAAGCTGACACATGATAGTAATGACAGATAGAGGCAGTTTCACTGGGAATGAAGCGCGCCAAGAAGTTGGGTTTAACTGTGACCGTGGATATAGTGTACAGTAAAGTATGTGACGGTTTAAAATGGGGGTCGCATGTCTCAAGTTGAAGAATTTGTTCTATCTATTAGGTAGTGACACCATTGCTGGTCTTACTGACTCCATATATTCAGCTGTCAGGGTTGGTAGCTGAATAAAGGGCTTTGGCTCTGGATCAAGTAAATTATTGGTTTGAAAATGTTTCACTTTGGAAAATGTTCATAAGTCATACACTGTAGTTGTAATTAAAAGAACAATCCAACTCCTGGACCATACAGAATCCAGCCTAGAGATGTGATATGAGCATTTCGACTCTTTAAATGATGTGTTTATAATATAATATAATAGCAACCCTTAAATACCATTAGCCAACACTAGTAACATACCCTCGATTTGAGTTTGTCTACTCTTGCCATTCAATTTGAGAGTGATAACGTTTGGAATAGGGGTTGTGCATTTAAGTGCAGAACAAAGCACTAACAATTATAATAATATCAGTCTTACTAAGATATTCTGTTACAATTTTCACTTTCCAGTAGTCTGGGTAAGTTGTGGACCAAGACAGGAACAAAAATACACATCAGAAACTCTACAAATTCGATATACTGGAGCTATGCAAAAAGAAAGAGGGAAGAAAGCATAGAAGGAGGTGGAGGAGGATTTAATGAAAGGCACAAACTCCATCTAGTAATGGCTACCACTGCAACCTTTGTGTACCAATAAATCTTCAGCTCATTGTTGGACTGTCACCTCAGTCAAACAGAGGGAAGTGGAGAGGGTGGGAGGGCAGATGAGAGGGAAGGACAGATCTTGCAAGTCAAACAGAAGGACAAAAAGCGTACCTTTCACTGGCTGTTCTGCGTGGACCTGGTTTGTGGGGGCCCCTGTGGACCTTGGTGTGTTCTGTTTTGTGGAGTTGTTTAGCTGACAGCTGCTTTTGTCCCGGGCCTGGGTTTAATCTTTCTGTCGCAAAACACGTAGAGAGGATGTGGCAAGAAGTTTGTTAGAGGTTGCTGCTGTATGCTGCAATAACATCTCTACTTCTTTCACTGACCAAAAGTACAAATGCCCATTCATACACAAACACACATTGCACACATATAATATTTGTGTATAGGTAAAATAATTTAGTCAAACTCCATTATTTGTTTTATTGCTGTAAACAGCAGAGCAGTTTTGCAGGAAAAGGTTTGAGAGATAGAGAGAGAGAGAAAGAGAGAGAGAGAGAGAGAGAGAGAGAGAGAGAGAGAGAGAGAGAGAGAGAGGGAGCAGTCATTTCCCCCTCAAAACAGCAGCAGTAAATCTCGTTTTTCACCCAGCCCAACCACAGAGAATGTAAATCAGGTATAATGTCAGCATGTGAATGGCTCTATTCATTTCCATTTGAGAAAGCTGCTTTAGCGCAAGTGTCTTCACAGAAGATTTAGAACGATGCAAAGACTAAAATAAATGGTGTGCTGTTTTTTTTTTTTTTTTCATTTTTTACCTGCTTACCAGATGCACATTCTGACATTAGCATTTTACTGTAAGCACAAAATGGATGATTACCTAATAGTAATTATGTCATACATTCAGTAACTGTGCACCTTTTCTTTTTTTCTTTTATCTACCATATTTTCTCCATTGATCCAGACTTGCATCAATATTTTTTTTCTAGTTTTACCATCTGTGTGTCTCTCTATAGGAGGCAATGTGGTGAGAGATCCAGCCCTGAGAAGGCGTGCCCGTGCCCCTGCCAGCCCCTTCTTCACTTCCAGTGGGTCAGCGGGGGGTTTGGGAAAGGCTTTGAATGCATCCTCAGCATCACAGAGGACTGGAAACTTTGGCTTCTGATAAAGCATAAACATATCAGCAGCATGATGGTGCGAACAATAAGCCAGATACTTGATCCACAAGTGAAAATACTTATGTCCAAAAAGAGATCCTATTACTATTGTTACTCATTACTTCTTATCTTTTAGTTCTCCCATTTACTAAAACCAGATAAGTTGTCATCTTGGTTGTAAAAACACCAGTGCTGATGCTAAGTAGGCATACAGAGGCATACACACACCTTATCCCATTTACTGCTTTTTTCAGTGAATTTGAATTACGTTTCCATAGTAATACTGAGAATATTAGATGCACAAACAAATAACACCTTAATCTGGATATTAATATCTACTTAGACCATGATACTTAGTGTGCTCATATGTGTGAGGGAACTTACATGGTCCAGTGGAGAGAGGCGAATCCCTGAACCTGGCCTTGAATCAGGGGCATCAAAATTTTGAGCATGAAGACTGTAACAAAATGGCTGGTTACTCTTTCATGTTACATGTGACAGTTGATCTCAGAACCTGACAAACTGAAAAAGGATTTAAGTTGAGGTTGTGACTAACCTAAAAGTAGATGGAGGCCTGTTGTCATGAATGGCACGAACAGAGCTCTTTCCAAAAAGCTGCCTGTGTCCATCTCTGGGAGTAAATGGTCGCTGGGTGGATTGAACTCGCAAGGATTGTCTGGCTTCACTGATAATTTCGGCACTTGTTTTCAGCAAAGCGTTGCGCCGTGGAATGAAGGGGCTGCAGATCTCATGTTTCCTCTCCATAGAGGCCATTAAGGCCTTTGTGACATTTGCCAAGACAGACTGCAAATGACTTCAGTGGTTTGACTTCATTATGTGAGTGGTTGCAGGGTGCATCACTGATTTGGATAATGCCTAAAGAGAAAATGAACAGTAGGTGTGAAATGCTTCTGAGGTTGCTATGAAACATCCACTATCCAGGTCCTTAAGTAGCAGCATTGCACTACATAATTACTCCTTTCCAAATTAAAATCCTTAAATTTATTCTTAATTAAAATTATGGAAGTATTACTGACAAAATGTAACTGAAATATCCAAAGTAAAAGTACCCAACGCCCAGCAGAATGACCTGTGTTAGTATCATCACATGACTGGATTCAGAGCTGCAGCTAAAGATTATTTTCATGATCAACTGGTATGCTAGATATTTTCTTGATTAATTGGTTAATTTATAAAATATGAGGAAATAGTGGACAGCGTTCATCACAATTTCCTAAAGTACAGGCTATCACCAAGGGGGGAGTTGTAGGTTTCAGCACTGAGGATCACTTCCGCATTCAAAAAGCTGCAGTTCTTCGGCTGCTGCTGGGGGCTGGCTCCAGAAGTGAGCAATTTTCCATTGACCCCCATGTTAAAATAGCCAACTTTACAGCCCCAAAAAACATGTTTACAGCCTGGTACATTTTTTGTTTTCGGTCTCTATTGATAGTTTCCACCTCCGTGAACACTGTGGGGGCCCTAATTTCTTACATAAATTAGCGCGTGGTTACGTTGAATGACAGCCCCATAGACAGGCACTGGCAGTTAGCTCTTTGCTAAAGCATCGGCTGGGTTAGGCAGAGGCCACCGGGTACCTTCAGCTCCTGTCAACCGTTGGTTGACAGGAGCTGAAGGTGAGTTTATCCACGAAGGTGTCCGGATAGGTTCGGATAGGTTTTTGTGACAGTATGGCTTGCTGTAGTGTAGACTGTACTAACCGACCGTCGAGGGAGTCTGTGTTGCAGTTTTTTCGGTAAGTAAATTTCTCACTATTTTACCTGGATGTTTGCACTAATTAGCATGTATTAGCATATTTTGGCCGCTGGCTTATGACTTAATTGCTGATTTAGGGTCGCTGCTGATACAGACAGGACCGAAGCAACTAATGTTAGGAACGCTGTTGCGGTGTGTTCCGTGCTCTGAGAGTCCGTTTATTGCGGGAATACTGGCTACAATTGTATTTTCGTCAGAAATAAATTTCCCCCCACAACTCCACCAAACCCTGCAGCTCCACCTAAAACCTCTCTATCTGAAACAGTCATGTTTAGAACACAGAAGCAACATTATGATCTCTGTTGCTGTGTGTCGCGGTCGTACGGGGTCGAGCTAGTCGGGTCGGACTCGGGTACTGTCGTGTGGTGTGTGTAGCTGCCGCTTAGCTTGTTAGCCTAGCTGATGTTGCTCTGTTGCTCCGAGTTAAGTGGCCGGGTTCTCGGCCGGCTGACCCGTAGAGTAACCGCCTCTTCGCTAAATATGGAAAGTACACTCCCACTAAAATCCAAGATGGCGCAGCTCAAATGCCCATGGTTTGGTCACAAAACCGACTCCCCGAAACCAATGGGTGACGTCACGGGTGCTACGTCCATGTTTTATCTATCACAGTTCTCCAGATTGAGAAACTCACGTCTACGCTCACAGTTGGAAAAATTATGCGTTTAGTTCACAGTTCACAAAAATACTGAGTGACACTGATATGAAACAGAGTTCCTATAACATAACATATCATATCATAATCATATTTCATAGCACGATCATGATTTTTTTTCTGTGAAATCTTAATCTTCAAAGAGTTTTGTGAGCAAAGATTCCAATATTCACTCGTTCCCCAATGTCGATGATCTGACGTTTATATGATTGCAAACGGCAACTGGGCTACTTGAAAGTATAACAGGTATATTTCAATATTTTCTGACATGTTATTGGCAAACCCATTAGCTGATCAATTTAAATTATTATATTTAAAAAGAAAAAGATTAATCATTAGTTGCAGCCCTACGTGTCAGATGACCGTAGTGGAGTAAAGAGAACACCGTTTCTCTCTGAAATGTAAAGTGTGACAGCCCACATACAATTTTTCTAGGACTGAAAAAGAGCAGTCCAACATGGTTTGTCACTTTGGATTAGAGTGCAAAAACTGACCATTGTTTTGGCTGATGTTTGGATTTGCTGTGGTTAAAATGCAATAAAATCGAAAAAATAACGGTTTTGGTTTGTTTACTTAAAGAATATGTCCAACAGTACAGTTACTACCTGTTAAATAATTAAATTTGGTGGATTTTTCGACTCAAGATGTGTGTGTGAATGAGAAGTCCCTCTGCGCGTTCACGCTCCGTCTCCATGGTGACCAAACGCCGCGGTGATAGCTTGGACAACAAACCCAAGAAATAAAATAAACTTAAAGAAGGCGAGCTGAAGTTTCTATTTCTATTCTAACTAGCTGTAAGAAAAGTGGGAAAACTTAGGTTCTGCAGTAAGTCTACCCAACTTTCACATGAGCAGACGGAGAGGAGCTGAGAAACACAAAGCGTTTAGAAAGGCAGGACAGAATGAAAGTCTATACACTAGTTAAACGGATCGTTAAGTAAATTAGGAAACTTACCGTTAACCCCGGTAAAATCTCGTGCAGAAAATATGTTGGGACAGTTATCACTCCAAATCTTGAAGTCGACTCCAACAGCCAACATGGGAAAAAAACGTAACAGCTGAAATTTGTTGAAAATTGTGAAGTTTCCGAGCTTGTATCAAAACGGCCTAAGGAGGACTCGTGCACGAGCAGCAACAGGTTCACGCGATACGATGACGCGCGTTCAGAAGAAGTTGTGGAGGTAATGATCGGATGCAAATTTTCAACAGAGGACGACCCTGCGTTAATTTCCATCAATTTTGTTGATTTCAGATTTGTTACTGATCATCCTGATGCACACAGACGCTGTATATAAAGAATAACCATGTTAAATGAAATTTAAATTGTTTGACAGGAGGCTGAATAAGTTGCATCTAAAGTATTTTTTTTTATTTTGTGGAGGTCACTGACAAACTGGTGGGATGTGTAAAGCTGCATGGATACCAGTCCTGGTCCTGGATTGAAGTACACTGACACAGGTATTTTCAGTTTTAGTTCATTTGACATTAAGAGCAGAAGGGCATTAAATCCCACAAAACAACACAAATGTAAATAATAACACAATGCAATTGATCTGTTTTGATGTAATAAGATAACAAAGATACTGTGTGGTAGTCAGAAAGGTGAAAAACAGACCCAGGGATGAACTTAAGGAGAACACTTTGTATTAGAATACCTTGTGGAAGAAAAAATACAAATTATGAGTAACTTAGCAGCCTGCATCTCTAATAAAAGCAAATACATTAATTAGTGAACTTTTATGAAACCAGTAATATGAGCATCAACTCAGTCGATGATATCAACAGAATTTCATATCAGAATTTCAACCCAGAGTTCAGTTTCTCTTGTTTCAATACTTGAAGCAGTTTATAGTTCTGCACAGTTTCTTTCAGTCAGGTTGTCTAGTTTTGTCGGTTGGATCCATTAGGCATGAAAGGTCAAAGAGTCATTAGTGTTAGTCATCCTAGTAAAAGAGTTTGTTCAAGTTTCTGTAAATGTTTGGTTTTTTTTTTTTCTTTTATTGCACCCTTTTATTTGTAATGAGTCTCTTTTTAGCTTTTTATCTATGGTTACAAATCTTAACCATGAATTTTTATATGCTTGTTCTTACATCATGAACAGATAAATATGATAATCACTTTTACACCTTAAAATCTTAAGGTCATAATTTTTTATCTTCTTTTATCTTCATATCTTCCAATGTGCCTCCTAACATTCACTTATCAGAAAAAGAAACTCGTGCAAACCTGAGAATATTTCAAATATATAATTTGATAAAGCTTGTTAGCAAATATCACGTCAGTATCACACTGAAGGGAGAAACAAATAGATCCAATAAAAAAAGACAACATTTGGCTCATTTAAAAATAAGAGCTTATCATTACTTTGCTGTTCAAGTGCAGCTGTAAACCTAGTGTAACTGTCAGTAAGAGTCATCAGTGTTGCTCTCTAAAAAACACTCTGAAGAATAGAGATTACAAATGACTTCAAACAGAAGCAGTGAGAGATATCACCGGAAAGTATATTGCATATCTTCAATTGTGTTAATGACCCACACTTCAAGGTTTATTAATGTTCTTAGTACTCCTTTTTTTTTTTTTTTTTATTAAAGATGCCATCACTCAGTGCAGTGCAGTTCTGTTGTTTTCATGGCTATACTGTTGTTGGGGGCCAGTGGTTGTAGCTGTAGCCTACTTTAACCTCTGCTCTAATTCATGCTAAAGACACATCGGGTCATTCTCCATAATCCTGTAAGCCAGATGTCTGGTTCTCTTGACATATCTACTCTCTATGATTCTGGACAACATGTGTGGGAAAAGAGTACAGTAAAAGCTAAATTAAAACAACAACATTTTGGGAACTTAATTTCAGTTTTATTGAACGTTACAAAATTATTTATCCCTGCCAAATACTGGCTGAAAATGTATTAGAGCAAAGGATCCAGAGTAAAGTTCACCACTATAAAGAGAGGTGGAATGTCTTCAAGTGCTTTATCCAAGTCCAGTTGCCCTCAATTCAACTCTTCTTGGATAACCATGACCTGGATGACAGACAGACATCACTAAAAATAAATGATACTTTCTCATATCAGCAGTATACACAACATTATGATCAACTACAATACTACAGTTAAATATTTACTTAAAAATTGTTCGATTTTATTTGTTGGAAATTTTTTGTTGTCGGTTTGGCCGCCATTTTGTAGTTACACAAAGTATGACGTTTCAAAAAGTGAGTGGACACAAAATGGCTGCACGCAGACTTACGCTGTGTTCGTCAGCGAGGTTCATTCTGGAGTTGTGGTCCACGGCAAGTTGGTCTTTGATGCAATATTCTTGCTCCGCGTGAAAGACCAGTAGTTGGCTTCCCTCCCCCTGACACGTACTGTAGTTGTACAGGAGAAGTGAAGACCACCAGCTTTTACTTCCTCTGTCCGTTTGATTTTAACCAAGCCATCCCTGCAACTCATGCGTCAGTGCAGAAAAGTAGTAGAATTTGATGATGTTCGTGGATAAACTCAGAGCTCAGGAGGAGTATAGGATGTAGAAGTTCGTTCATTCAATGCACGCTTCCCTCTGGGTCTCTTTAACCTGTCTAGATGGGCTGACCACTTTAAACACCAATCAGGTCTGTCTGGATTTGCACATTCGTTCACTCGTAAACCTTTTCCCCCTGGCTTTTTCTTTTTTTTGCACTGTGAAATATACATCTGAACAATCTTGTGAGTCTCTGGTTGGATTTAAATAGCCTTACATGCTTCAGTCTCTTGGATACAGTGAACCTGATTGGCCAGGAGCGCATGCTGGGCATGCCCAATCACAGGGCATCACCATGGAGCTTACCAGCCAATGGGAGGAGGAAGATGGTTTCTGTGATTTCATTGTCACTAAGGGAGGGGGAAACATACTGCCAGGACAGTTGGCACTAACATGCTAAGCAGTGGACTCTATAGTAAGAGTGTATATGTCTGAGGTAACCTGTGGAACCAGATCAAGAGCGTTGCAGAGGAAAGAAAAGCACGAGGCGGTTCTTAACATGAAGCTCCTCTCAACAGGAGCAACACAGTCCCATGCACACGAGCTCATTGTACACCCACGTCACTGTTTTTGGTGCTGCTCACGTCACAGGAATGAATGGGTTGATTTGTGAGAGCCATCGTCCTGCTTGAAGGTGGTGTGTCTCCTTGGCAACCAGCTCCATCTCTGGCCAGAAGCTTAGACTGACAGAGAGCACTCAGCTCGCCGGACAGGAGCTTCTTTAGTTTCTCTTGATCGCCATTCAGTCCTGGTTTGACCCCTACCAGAGTGGTTCTCTCCCTCTGTCCTTCCGTCGTCATCCTTTCCTCTAACCTATTTTGCCCCGGAGTCAGTGTTTTCTGTCCTTCTTGTCCTTTATATTTCTGTTTTTCAATCATTGTGCCATGCAACACTGGTAGCATGGCACATTTCATTTCATTGCATTTGTGCAATGAAATTATTTCTGTGTATTACAAATGTGAATCCTTGAATTCTTCAACCCTTTGTTTTTTCTGTATTCTGCAATTCAGTCTTACTTGCATTATAGATTATTTTCTCTTTCTTTCTTTTAAAAAAAATATCATTATCATCATAATTGCTGGTAAATTAATTTTCTGTCCATCATTTAACTTATTAGTTCACTACTTGTTTCATCTGAAGCCTATACTTCCCTTGAAAAGCAAAAATATTTGTAAATTAAATATTATTTCATGGTGACGTTTTACTTTCATATACTCAGTGATGGTTATCTCTTTTTAAAACAAAATTCTTACGTTCATTGACTCATAAGGCCACAGAGCTCCTAATGGAACAGAGGTTATTCTGTTTTCCTCCAGGCGTCTTATCATCTCATGCTCTCTTTTTTTTTTGTAGCCTTTTAATAACTCCTCACTCAGCTTTTCCAGCAGTGACACAGTAAACCGCCTGAGTAAAGTTTTTAGGAGCCAGCAGGTTGACGTTAGCCCATGACAGAAATTATCAGTGAGTTGCTCTTGGGTTTTGCTCTTAGTCAGCAGTCAGCCGTCTGCTTGTTTCTGACAGACATGGCACTTGTGCTCTGACACGAAAAATCCAACTCCTAACTTTTCAGAGCTGAAGCTCACAGATTCAGCTTTTTGTACATAGTCAGAAAATCTAAGATGAAATACACTCAAAGGAAGTTTGTAATAAGGAGAGATGTCTCATACAGGAAGGACAGGAAAGAACATTGTGTATTCTGCATATTTTGTGCAGATAAAAAGATGATACAGTAACCTCTCTTTCTTGACAGCAAGCACTTTTTTCACTTGATCAGTGGTGGCTGTCCGTTTAATTAGAGAAGGAGAGGCAAAAGAAATATAGAATCACTTAATATTGTGCAGTCAGTGCATTTTATCCATGCAATCATTTTCCTTGGCAGTAGTTTTTTTTTTTTTTTAATGTCATTCAGTCCACATTTATGTCAAGAGGTTGAAGCGTATTTCCACACTGTTCAGTCAGAGGCAGAAGTGGGCAGAAAGCCAGACTCTCCCGCTGTCTGTACAGAGTAAGAGTGAACTGACACCATACACAGACATTTAAAATAAAGCAGACACACCAGCCAGACAGTCGCCGTCTTATCATCTCTCTTTGTGTGCTCGGAAAAAAAATATCTCACACGCACACACTCATATTACGCATAGATGAGCTGTTTAAGAGCCTCACCCAGGCATTAAGAACACACACACAGATGCTTCAACATATGGGCATGCAGGTGTATGGTAAAGCAACAAACATCACAAAATAGAAATATAAGATGGAGTCATGGTTCATTAACAACTGAGGGAATGTCCTTACTTATCCTCTCTATTGCTTTTTCACTGCAAGGCTGATTATCCCATTAAACCTCTTTCATTTACTTTTATGAGAAGGACTTTTTCTCACAAGAAAAATCTTCTGTTTTACTGAGAGTAGGTTAGAGTGTGTTTGACCTAAAAGTAAGCATCAACAAGTAATGGAGTACTGTATACATATATACATATCTATACCTCGAAGAAGGATGATTGATTAACTCTTTTTCAGATGTTTGAAGAAAAAGCTGTTTCCAGCCTTTATGCTAAGCTATGCTAACCAGCTGCTACCTGTAGCTTTATCCTGCACACATTAAAGTGGTATCAGTTTTCTCTTCTAACTCTTAGGAAATAAGCGAATGAGTGTATTTCCTTAAGTTATGTATTAAACCATTTTAATCCAGCATTTTTTTTTTTTTTTATCTCAAAGAGGTTCCGTTGAGGAGTAAAATTTGACATAGGCCCAGAGAGAGACTGTATTTTGTTTCCCCTGAGATTACCATCACCCTGACAGATCCCAGTGATGCATATCCATCTCATTTTGAATGCTCATCAAAATGCAGGCGACTCAGCCCTATCTTGATGGAGCTTATGTCTGTTTCTATGAATAGATATGTGTGTGTGTGTGTGCGCGTGTGTGTGTGTGCGCGCGTGTGCGTGTGTGTGTGTGTGTGCTGACCTGTCTGTGTGCATTTCACCACGTTCCTCCCCTGCATCAGTCCTCTCAGCACTTTTCACCAAGGCCATATGACCACACATAAACATCCTCAAAGGCACATATCCACCGACTCACTCATTACAGGCCTTATGTTTATCAGTGTTTCTCAAACTGTGAAGCAATTAAATGCTAATGCAGAGTGTGTAATGTCCTGCGCTCTGTGCTTTGCTCTCCTCTCATGTTGTTTGGCCTGAAAAAAGAAAAAACAGATTCAGATTGAAAAGTGAATTTCTATGTCTGTGTTCGGGGCTCTCACAATAGACTGTTCTCAACAAGTACACATGGGGGCTGGTGAAGGCCATTGGTGCCTGCCTCGCTCTTTTTCAGGCATTGGTGTGTTTATCAGGGTCACACTCTTGTAAGTGCCTATGAGTGTCTTTTTGCACATGTACGACAATAACTAACCTTCTCCTTTTACTTGAATGTCTTTTGCTCATTTCTGTTACACAAGCAATGGTGCAATCATGCTCTTTTATTAGGAGCAATACACGTTTATATAAGAAATGGTGAGTTAGCTTTCAGTCTGGTCTTTTGTCACTCTCAAGTTGTCAAGATGCTTTAAGATGAATTACATTTTTAGCTTGAACCCCTCAACAGTTAATTTATTGTCATAATAATAAGCTGTTGATTATTGTTGGTTTGTAATTCAGTGGTTTTGTCTTTAAAAATGTCAGAAAATCCCAATTATTGGCCATAATAATGCCCATTTTATTAAACATGGCCTCTTTTTATGTCTTTATATGTAACAAATTCTCACAGCAGCAAATGAAAAAAAAAGTGTAGTAATTTAGAAATGCACTATATACTTACTTTTAATAGTAAGACACACTAGGATAAACAAGAGATTGAGCACTGTGCATACTTGGTCGTTACTGCTGCATTTGTGGAATGCTAGGGAAAAATATCAGGCACATAGGTGCATCAGTGCCTTAGGGCAACAACTGAGGTAAATACCAATAAAGAGTTGTTTTTCAAAGTGTACTGGTGCATGCTCACAGGTGTGCAACTCTGCTCATCACATGGGAAAACCCCCTTGACCCCTGCTGTACTCGCAGACACACACAGACAGTCCGAGCCAAGTGGAACACAAAACAGGAAAAAATACAGGACACAGTTGTCCCTGGCACACATTGAGCATTCCTGTACAAACCACATGTGTTGAGTCCAGACCACATTTTTTAAACCAGCGCTAAATGTCAAGTAAACTCTGTCATCAAATTCTAAAATAGTATGAAAAAGAGACTGAACCCACATGGATGGCCTGCTGTTTCTCTTGCAGGTCATTCCGCAGGGTATTTTATGGAGCTCTATGGTAACCTGCAGTATATTAACTACCACACACATACTATATCACCATCATCTGTAAGGTCTTCTTACAGATGATGCCGTCACCCCTCCCCCAGACCTCATCTCCTTTGTTCCACTGTGAGGATCATCCATCCCTCTTGGGTGATATCTGCCACTGAATGACTGCACCATCATAACTGTCCTCCTATTAGCATTACAATAAAACCTACTGTCTTTTGTTCTCCTGGTTTTCTCCCACTGTATTGCTCTCTTTCGTAAATCTTGCCATGACCTCCCAGTGATTAATGGTGATGGACTTCTCTGTGTCTGCTCTCACTTAGATCTTGCACGCAACCCAACACACAAACAAAAAAAAAAACTAAACAAAAACACACTTTCCAAATCAAACACTTAATCAGTCAACAAGCTGCTAAGGTCTCTGAGAGAAAATTTCATCAGCATTCATTCATGAGAATAAATATTCACAAACATATAAACAACAATGCGTTGGAAATGTTTTAGACTCAGCTGTGGGCATTTGCGAGATCTGGAGACTATTCCAGAGAGCAGGTTTAACAAACTAAACTCTGAGCTGATGAACACTGAGATGGGAAACTCTGGCTTTTTGGTTCCAGAACAGCTGATCTGAGTTAGTTCAATCAACTTCCAGTAATATACACTCAGAGTTGAGTGTGTACGTGAGGACTATAAAAAGCCATTATCAATGGAGCTCTGATACTACGATTCACCATGGCAACAGGCGAGAAATTAAAGGTCGTCCTACTTCACCCCACTGAAGTTAGAAGTTCTATTACGTGCTTATGGCGAGTATGAGCACATTTTCAGAAAAAAAAAACAACACAGCTGCAGCGGGAGAGGAGAGACAATTGCCCAACTGCTGCCCAAGTTAGTGCATAAGTGTGAATACAGTAGTCTATTCACTTAACTTTTAACCACACTGGGAAAGAATGGAGGATGTTATTGAATAAAATTTTATTTACATTTAGGTGCAATCCTATGGGCACAAAGCACACTTGGAAACAGCTGAAAAATAAAAGATGAAAAAATGGTTCAAGCAGATGAGAGATACTGGAGATTTAAGGCTGCAGAATGTTGTTCAGATAAATGAGAAGATTATCCCGACTAGACTATCCCAAAGTAAGGCTGTGTGAATTAAATTGGCTTCAGGATCAATCAGGTAAACAAGGAAAGGACACCCCCTGTCCGACAGCTGACAGGAAGAAACTCCGAGCAGGTAGAGTTCACAGAGTCAGTTGCCATGGTAACTGACCCAGAGTTTGACTTACCTCTCTTTCTGGAGTGGAAAACCCAGAGTTTCCCTCATCTCAGGGTTAACAAACTCAAAGTTTTCACTAAACTTGCTTTCTGGAATACACCGCTGCAGTCTTAATAAACAAAGTCAGAGACCAAAGCCACAAGTTTTACTGTACATGGACTCACACACACAAAAATGCACACACAAACATGTAAACACACAGCTGTACATGTCAAAGCCAGAACACACACTCATAAACACATATGTAACACAGATGGGAAAGAGGCCTTTAAGAGAAGGGTGGAGAAATTATTCACTGTCACACAAGCATAAACACATAAACACGTGCACACAAACATATGAGCATGCTTTCACGCATATGCTGAGGACAAAGAGACTTTGGGGCACAAGATGGACGGGACACAAAATGCAAATTAAAGTAATTAGGGATCATTTCTCAAAGCATCATGTCCTCCATTTCCACATTTAGAGCAAGGCAGTGTCTGGGCTGTGAAGTGGTGAACTGGTTGCGTGTTGTATGTTAGCATTAACCATGCTGGTATATATTTATATTAATGCTTGATCCCTGCAGGCTATTGCTTCTTGAATCATTTAGACATTTTTGGAAACTTTTAGGAAACATATTAATGATAAATAAGAATCTACAATGTTAGATTTATGTCACATTGGATGCTGACTTCACCCCCCATTGGCTCATTCTTTATGGTAGATTAGCTCCTCTTTGTCTCGCCAGCCAACACACCATCACCACCATTACTTAACGCATGGAGAAAACAGGGGAAGGAGGGCGAGAGGGAGGGAAAGATGGAGACAGGGAATAATGAAGCTATGTATGTGCTTTCCCTGGTGGTTTTAATGGTGAGTGCAGGCCATAATTCACTCCAACGCACACGCATGCAAGCACAAATGAATGCGCAGTCATACATGTGTGTGCATGTGCACACGCACGCAGATGCCCAGAGCAATACTTTTGACTCTCTCTTTGAGTCTTTGTGTATGTCCTACCCTCCATTTAGGCCAGTGTAAAGAAGATATATGAATGTGTGGAACAGAGTGACCTTGACATTCTGGGTGTGTGTGTGGGATGGGGGTGGATAAGGGTCTAAACTGACTGTGCACCAAATAGACCCATCTATGAATCATTATAATTGTGCACGAGTACATCAATTTTGAAAAATAAATCAAAACTAACACAAAAAATGTGTAGAATACACTAGCATATCTCCACCAGCAATTTCAAAATTGGTAGAAATCATGAGCTGGTGTTTAGAATATTACTGTAAAATATCTCGTGATATGCCCTGGGACCCCCCCCCCACACACACATACACACACCATACTTACTGGAACAACGTGGGTTAGTCATTAAAGTAATGAACACACACTCTGCAAGATAACACATCTCCATGTAGGTCAGCAGTGGATGATGTAAGACACAGTATAACACACAGACGTTTCATGAAGAGCTGTTCACTGTAAAAAGGCAGCATGGTTGAGTCCGTTATAGTATATTGCGCCCTGTGACCCAGTGCGCACACATGTAATGCAGTCACATGTAGCCACATGCTACAGTGGGAGGTGATGCTCTCCACCCCTGGAGGGTGGTGGGGGATGGGAACACGATGGGGGTTAGTGGGCTTATACAGCAAATGGATTGAGAGCAAGCTGAGCACGATGCCCTGTCACATGGGGAAATAACACAACCTTGGTATGTGTGTGTGAGAGCACGCAGGAGAGATGAACTCGGTATCTACTGGCCCGATATAAAGGAGGAGATGAAGGTTGGACAGGCAGCTTTTCTGTTTCCTGCATGATTATTCCACCTCATCTCCCTCTCTACATCCAGCCCAGCTTCATCCTCTCCCTTTCTCTGTGTGGGGCTGTTATTGAAGAAGAGTGGGGTTGACAGCGGAGAAATAGGAGAGCAAATATACAGAAAATGATACAGGAAAGAGGTGTGAGAATGAATGAAGGGGAGGTGAGAAAAGACAGCAGGAGGGGGAGGCAGAAGCTAAGCAAATGACTATGATGGAAAAGAGATTTTAACAAGGGTTTATTGTGTAATGTGCATTCTTTCATTTTGCATTTGTTCTCCTTATTGAATAAATTGCGATACACTGTCAAATAAAAGTTGGGTTTATCATATATATCTCAGATTACATCACTCGCTCAAACCTCTCACAGTCCAAAACAAATCAATGTGACAAATGAAAAGCATCAATCAACACAATGATTTCCCCTCTTCTAACAGTCCACTCCTGCACTCCTGGAGCGTGAGGTTATCTAGTTCAATCCCATCAATGGTCAAACCCCCATCGATTGAGACAGAAGGAACAAAATCATTTAAAGTCCATGGTGATGCTTCACCAGGGTTGATAACGAGAAAGAGCGGGAATACCCATCACCCTCTACTGCTGTTTTTTTCTAAACCTCTTAGCTTCTGTTCCTCGTCCTCATTCCCCAAGTTTCAGATGTTGATTTCATTCACACTCGTTTCCTCGTTCTTTTCATGTTTTTCCTTAAAATGTGTCTGTGGAGTTAAAGAGCGTGAGAGTCTCATGCTTTACTGCATCCACATGTGATTTTTTTCCCCCCTTTCACCTTCAGATATGTTTGATGTGCGAGAGAGGTGGAAAACTACAGAGAGAACAGGCAGGGATTCAACAAAACAAGATAAAGAAAAGATGAAATGCGAGGAGAGCGATGCGTTGTATTGCGATAGCGACACCATCCACTTGCACAACTCTGAAGAAATCTTTAACGTATTTGATGTTTTACCACGATGAGACAGATGAAAACACCTACATCTAAAATACTGCTTCCTGTATGAAACTAATTCATGAAAGTAAAACTCAATTTGGAAAGACATTTCAGTCACTTCAAGACTTCCAGCTGCCAAAGGAAAATACAGTTAGACTGGTATTCTCAAAGCTCTCAACTTACAAACAACGTTTGTTGCAACATGTGGGTATTTAAGGAATCACATTTAAAAAAAATCTGAATCACCCAAATGTATAGTTCTGTTTACATGGTGGTAACAAATAGATAACTCTGTTTGGTATCTTACACTTACTGTCAAATATTATCCATATCCCTCTTGATTTCTTATTTCTTATTTTTTCTTTTTACATTTCAAGCGTGCTGCAGATGCTGCCGTCCTTGTAGGAGCTGCTAGTCTCTCTCTGATGTTGTGTGGGTGTGATTTCAGAATTTGTTCTTTAGTGTAACTAAATAGCCTTGGAAATGTGGGACATACATAGGAGACAAGGCTCAGTTCCTTTGTATTACTGTACATATTTAACTACAGCACTTCTACTGATGTTGATATTATCATTTTAAAATATGCCAGCTTCAGCACCATGCCACCTCTGACTCTCTCTCTCTCTCTCTCTCTCTCTCTCTCTCTCTATCTCTTTTTATTAACCCAACCTCTTATTCTCACTTCCTCTCCTATTTCTATTTCTGCCATTTTATTGCACCTCACCTCTGCCTATCACTTTTCACACCGATATTGCGGATCACATCCTCACACATTAGAACTTGTGATGTGCCCATATGGATGCATGTACTGAAAATCTTAAAGCAAAAAGAAGAGAAGGAACGGAAGGCCTGTGATTATGTGGGAATAAATTCCTCCTCCACAGAGATTTTTCCCACATTACAGAGAGCAATATGTGTAAATCCCTGATGATGAAGATTGTTTTTTTTTTATCTGTTGGTACATGCCTCTTGTGTGTGTGAATCTGTAATTACAAAAGGACTGTGCAAGCAATCTGTCGTCCCACCACAGGCTGTGAGTCTGAGCTATAATCTGCCTTGATGACGCTGATCACAGCCTGTGAATGGAGGTGCTGCGGGACAATGCTCAACCGCTCTGTGCCAGTGTGCCATTACAGAGATGACATCATTCCACTGCAGCACTTAGTGCGCGCATTGCACACACACACACACACACACACAAACAGAAGTATCATGCTCAGTTCTCAGGTCTTTCCACTGTCATGGATCCGTCCTCGTGCGGCCAGCATCAATTAGCATGTGTGTTTGTGCATGTTTGCGTGGGTTTGTGTGTGGAGCAGGAGTTCAGATAAGGTATAGAGATCAGATGGGAAGCGAGCCATCGAGATTAAGATCCGTGAACGAGGCAGTGTCAGTGCAGGGGAACAAGAAGCCCACTAATGGTCATATCTCAACAGCTCTCTCCAGCACATCTCCATCTTGTTTACACTTTGAACCCCACACCACATACTGATGACTCACTTCTCATTAGCCACCTCAGTCTGTGTGAGTGCATGGCATCGGGTGTCTCCATTTGTGTGTGTATGTGGCAAGAAAAGATAGGTATTACCAAGCATAGATAGATAGATAGATACTGGAAAAATATGAAACTGTACTAAAGGGTGTGAAGGTCTGACGTGAGTGCACACACATCCCGCATGTCACCGATTACTTTGTATTTAGCTTGTTGTGTCTTCATATCAGGATCAACTTGTTGTCCAACCTGTCATTATGACTAATAGCGCTGGAAGCCAGAAGCCACAGTGACTCCTCACCCTCCTGTCTGGCCGGGCTGTAGTCTTTCCTTTTGCTTGTTCAAATGGCAGAGTTATTAATGTTTAAGTCTTTGTTATGGTTCAAACAGAGTTTGTTGGATGTGCTGTCTGACCACATCAAACAGTCAGGTTGGTCATACCTATTATAAATGGCTAAACCCAAAGGTGGGGCAAGAAATTGTCCATCAGTGCATGGACTAGGATTAGAAGACAGAATTTAGTCATAGGTCATGAGGTATAAGAGAGGATTAGAGGTGGACATGTTACAAGGTATTACAATGATTAATGTGGCAGTATACTGGCTTAGGGATTTAATTTTTATGTTATTTTTTTCTTTGTTTCAGGTTTTTATTAACTGTTCTTAAATTTTATGAATTGGATTCAATCATTTAGAGTATTTATACTGTCAGTGTTGCTGTTATGTGCTGTGCCACATTGCCAGATGGCCAAAAGACCACCTCTGTGGACAATAGCTCATAGCTCTGATTTGTATAGTGATTTAAACAGGCTTGGTGTTGTGTCTGTTGACACTGTTTCCACAGGTTAGAGAAACTATTGACCAATCAGAGCTTAGCAGGCAGGATTATTCGACATTGCTTGCAAGATACTTAAATACAATCGTGAAAAATAGTCACAGGAAAATGGCATAGTTTGACACGGACATTGCAGTACGAGCTGTTGTTACTTTGATATTTTTAAATCAGCAAATGTTAAATTATCCGTTCCTGGCAACTGCTACTGCGGCTTTTGTGCCAACTGAAAATGATGTTTGCTGGACGGACACATCACTTCCTACTAATGATGATGGATAGAGCGAAACTAAAAAAAAAAAAATCACAACCTCCCTTTTCGACAAGGAATCAGCTAACACTGATGTAATGTCAGGCTGCATGAATGAAGTGAAATAACATGGCATTTCAGCCTGAATATCAGGCTCTGTTATACACAAAAGACTGCAAATTCTTTTTATATGCCATGTATAATGGTTCAGAGCATCAGCTGTTTTTTTTGACTAAATGTGTGGCAAACAAAACTCTTGAGTGTACATCAAACACTTGCAGAAGCTTTCTAGTCTTCTTGCCAAATGTATTTCAGCTTTCAGAAGGTTTTTGAGGCTTTTACTGCTTGTTATGTACATGGAGTGCTGACTCATAACATTAGCCGCTGTATGAATGTAAATATACACAAAGGCTCACGCATGCATGGAAAGACTCACATAACACTGAACATGCACCACTCCCTCTCAGGTAGAATTACATCCCAATCTGACTCTGAGAGTAATTTAACCACGCTGTTGCTTAAACATCACCTGTGTCTCAGCTACTATCATCTCAGTCTGCATACCCTCAGATAAAAGCAAGCCCACATGGAAAGACATGGAACCTTATGTACACATACAGCTACATATTGCTGTCATGTGAAGACTGGTGTCAGTTCCTGACAGGTTTGGAGCTATGAGGACAATGATGACATACAGCCCAAACCACAAATACAGAAACATCCTCAAACAGTGCATCGGCACACACCTGTGCGCCCAGTCATTTGCTCACGTGAAGAACAGTTGCAGCCTATCTTCCGTGTGTTGATGTCTGGGGTTGGCATACAGTACGCTCTGAGTACACAGGTTAATTGCTTCCTGCATTAAAACAAAGATGACATTTACAAAACAGGAGCCCAGTGACACGGAACAAGGCAGAGGCGAGTAAAAGAACCTGAAAACGTGGGTGGAGATGAAGATGGCTGGCAAACAAACAGATGTAGTCAGCTACTTATGACATGACATGAAACCAGCCAACGAGACAACCAGCAGAAACGAGAGAGAGAGAACAGAATGGTACCTATTTTGCTGCATGTAAAGATATTAGCATATACCCTTGGAATGCTCTAATTTTTACCAGTACATTTAGTTTTCTCTCAATTAAAGCTAAAAATAATGCCCGTCATCGTGCTAGGGTAAAAGATGATGCACATAATTTGGCTCAAAATGACTCCTCTTGGATCTGGATGTTGCTGCCCGAAAATAAGCAGAGAGAGAGAGAGAGAGAGAGAGAGAGAGAGAGAGAGGAAAAAAGGAATAAGTTCAGAGGAGTTTCCAACCATTCAGTAACCTCACTGACCTCGTACAGACTGGTGTGACTGCAGCCAGGCCAGACTTTTAGTCAGTCAGGTGACCAGCTGACTGGGAACTGTTATTGAAATGTGGCTTTGGTATTTCTGGTTGTGGTGAGCCTGCTCTTTCAGTCATGAAGCATGTTTGAATATTTTGAGTTTGCAGTCAGCCCTTAGTTTTGGATTGGATATTTAGAGGAGCACAGTAGATTTTTTTTTTCCCTTCCAATTCTTTCATCCTTTCTAAAATGTCTCCTCTTCATGAAAGAATGCTTGACGATACCAAGCAAACAGAAATGACTTTCTGTTTGTTTGAGGTTCTTTTGTATGTTTGAGTACAAATGAAAAGGCCACGCTGGTAGACCGAGAGTACCTGAATCATGTCCTGGGTTTGGTAACACTGACAAACACTGTGGTTATGAATGTACCATACTGTATATGACAACAAAGCTTGGGTTTCACAAATCATTCAGATGGGGTTTTACTTTGACAAATAGAAAAGACCAAGAAATGGAGGCACCTCTGGTGTACCGTGAATATACTTTGAAGATCTGAAGTGTTTCTGTAATTGCATGTCCATTGCATGAAGCACATGGCTGCACTGAATGTGGATGCATGGTGGTTGTGGCTCTAACTCAGCCTACATTATTTGTTGCAGCTATAGGTTTAGAAAAAAGGCAAATGTGTTCTTGTAGATTTTGGAATTAACTTTGATTAGCAGGTCTTGATTAGCAGGTTCACTGTCTGGATTTTAGAAACACTGAGATCATATGGTATCCTTGTGGCTTATGGAAAAATATATACTTTTGAACACCTTAGTATTTTTTCTGTTTTGTATTTGTGTTGTAGTGGCAGCTGTGGGATGCACCTGTAGACAGTGCACTCATCTCTATAAAGGTCAGACAGCAAGAAGAGATGAAACCTTTGGTAGATGAACTACCTACAAAATGCCACAAATATAATTGGGTCTTACAAAATGGCACTATGGCATTAAATCCTGTAAGTGGTCCTTACTTGAGAAACTGATTGGAATTGATTGACTGAGCAGCCAAACTTTAATTAACATTGTTGAGTTTAGTATATTTTCCCTAGGAAGATAAAACTGATGTTAACTCTTCTGTAAATGCTGCAGTCTTAAAATTTCTCTTAAGGTTCCCCAAGAGTGTTTTATTTTCATGGATGATTCTCCTGTTACCTAACCCACTTACACTTAGACACACACAGAAAAACCCACACATGAACTTACAGGTTAACCAAGAATCATCTTTTTCTGATAACAAGCTTGACCTCAGGCATGGGGAGGGGGAGTGGTGTATAAGTTGCTCTGAACAGGAGGGAAGGCAAGGAGGGGAGTAAGGAGAAGACTGTCAGCAGAGCGGCCTGGCCAGGGCCTGTGTTAATATTTGGTACAGAGGCCTGAGGGAGGTTTCAGACACGCAAGTAAAGGCTTTGTAGAGTAACTTGACAACACCCCATTTTTGACTGTTCCCCCTCTCCCCTTCTATTCATGTTTCGCAAGAACTGAGGAAAAGTACCCTGCCCAGTGTCAGGTATCAGGGGGTTGCTGTACGTCTGGTCTTGTTTAAATGCTGCCTTATACAAAATAAACATTGTGCAAGAGGACTTCCAGGAACTTGAGAAGAACATGGAGTTGTTTTGCTGTTTAGATCCCTCCAGACTGACATGAGAAAGAGATTTATCTTCTGAACGGAGTGTGAGGTTAAATTTGTTCATGCACAAGTGTTCAGAAACACACACCGTTTTGGAAAACAGTTGGCAAGTTAACTTGTGAATTAACAGCACATGTAAGGCAGACGAGGACTGTAACATTTTCCTTGCTGGCTTCAAAACTCCTCTCACGGCAATATGAGCTGTTAACAGTGGCCCTGTGCTTCCACAGCACTTGTGAAATTTATGTACTTCTAATACTTTCATATTTTTACAGCAATAAAATGAGTTAAGTCAAGGACACGGAAAGGTGTGGAGCCTCACCAAGCTTTATTTACATGCGCGCCATTTCTTATACAAACTAGATTACAATTCAAAATGGAATACACAGGAAAAATACCCACTAACATCAACTTGAGAAGAAGCAAGATTAATAAAGGGCAAAGTTCAGAGGGCGTATGGATGGGAGCTGGCCTGGGCCTCTTAACAAGGATAGAAAAGGTTCAAGAGCAGACAATGAAAAGGAAATGTCCAAGAGGTGATTAAGGTATCTAGTGGTATGTCTCTTCTAATATTTTTTTTTTGCTTTCCTTAGCATTAAATTTGCACATTGTGCCGCAGGTGTGTGTGTGTTGAGCACAAGAAGAGATAATCTGTGCCTGAATGAAGCAGTAGCACTGAGTGACTGTGTGGAAGGCCTGCTCCACAATGACTAAGTGTAAACTATCTCCCCGAAAAGCCAAAACATTTTAAACTGAATGTACAAAATGTTAGCAACACTTTCCTGCGATTGAGATCCCCTTTGCGGTTTATCAGGGATCAATAACCCTTCTAAAAAGGATTACAGCATTCCCTGGATTCACCTTGTCAGTCTTCTTCACAGGAGGATTAAATTAATATTTAGTACAGTCAGTGTAGATAAATTCAAATGCTTAGCAGTTCAGGTGATGGCTCAGGATTCTCCCTGCCAAAAGGAAGGTGGTAATGCTCTGGAAACTTCATATGTGTCAAGATGTAGGGAATTCCAGCTCATTTGTCAGGTGACGCTTCAACCACGTTAAAATCATAACTAACAGCTCACTGAGAGCACCGGAACGTGAGCCTACAGTACTCCACGTGGAATAAAACAAGTGTGAAGCTGAGGAACGTCCGTGGTGGAGGATTTCTCTGTGCCTGCGTAGACGTGCGCACACTCGTAGAAATAAACCCATTAATGCAGGAGGATGTTTCAAGTTCTGCTCTGTAAGCCCTGACTTTAAAAATTGAAACAGAGTGTGCGTTTGAGTGCTAAAGACACAGGGTTCCTCTCAATATTACAATTTCTGTCGAGGGACGGCACCATTGGCAGGGTCAATGGGGGGTACAGCTATGTCATGCACTAAACCTCAGATAGCACAGTAGATCATTCTAGCCAACCATGCACACACACTCCTCTCTCTTGGCCTAAAATTGTTATACACACATCTGTACACTATTATACACAGCGGGGCACACACTTCATGTCACTACCCCAGACAGAGAAGGGGCACCAGGGTCTCCAGATGCTACAACAATGGTGCGTTCCACCATTTTCAAAATCTGGTTCAACAATTAAATCGCTGGTAACAGTGTTCCCTCCCACCCAGCACACAACATTGTTCATTGTTTCTTCAACTTTACCTTCAGAGGTATCACAAAATCCAAGGGTCAAGTACTACATGAGTATATAAAGACATACAGCGAGTATATATGCATTTCACACAATTCATAATGCATAAATACATACATGCATACAGTCGGCTGTGCTGTATGCACCATGAGGGATAGTGAAGGATTACACATCCTTGTGAGATTAATTCAACAGAAATACACGCGACAGATAAAAACACACACACACACACACACATACTCAGGAGATACAGGAAGTCACCTGCAGGAGCACCAGGCGTGTCCATGAGGGGATGTGTGTATGCGTGTCACGAGTCCGACAAGAGGAGAAAAAGCTATGACAGCAAAACCAAAAATAACAGACCGCGTGAAGCCTTAATCCTGACGTTCCTCCTCTTCATCTTGACGGCCAACAGTTCACAGGTTACAAGTTCACAAACACAAAGCATTACTGTTTTTATCAAGACATGTTAAAATACCATTAGAATGTGACTTGATGTTATTTAAACGGGAAGCCTCCCTTTTCCCCCCTGAGTGATTCTATATATGCATAACAAGCCCCACAAGCTCATGACAAGAAAACAGCAGAGCTTAACACAGATCCCTGGTATTATTTTTTACTGTCTATGTGTGTGTAATATATGCGTGCGTGTGTGTGCATGTGCGTGCTGTGATTTGGCTGCCAGCATATCCTACTGTTTGTTTCAAGTAATTTGGCAATATACAGAGATAGCTTATTGTTTTACTCGAGAAACAAATGGCTTCTAGAGGAATGAGCCTAAAACCTTGCCCCCCACCCTCCTCCCGCCGTCTACAGGTGCAACCTCGCCGTGCTACAAGTGGCTGCAGCTTTGGGCTTCTGCAGGTCATGGGTAAAAACAGAAAAAAAAAACTACCAAAAAAAGAAAAAAAAAAAACAGAAACAAACTAAAAGCACGGCTTGCTCTCAGGACAGGATTCAACACTGTTTACATAGCACCTGTTGTGGTGTGGAAATGTTCACAACCCTAGGACACAGGTATTCATTTTGGCTACATCATATGCTGTAATAAACGACCTCACCAGAAGCTAAGAAAACTAAGAAAAGACAGACAATATCTTCCACCACCCCCTCCTTCTTGAACTTTCCACTGCCCTGCACTGTACAAATATCCATGACAAAGATTTTCTTCCTCTAGTCTTTTTTCATTTTTTTTTTTACAGTTAGATATACACAAACGAGAAAACATATTTTATAGTATTCAGCTAATTGTAATATAACCCTCAGTATGCTGCAGTTAAGTTAAATTCAAGCAATTTATCAGAACAAAACAGGAAGTGCATGGCATTATATTAAGAAATTTTAACTTCTAAGGTTTTAAAATCTTGCAAACTGGGGCAAAGTGTAGGTTTGTCTCTGTGTGTATTTGCATGTATTGAATGCGCGGTTGCTCAGTGAGTAAGATACAGAAAATCCAAAAAACAAACACTGAACATTTAAAATCACTAAGTGAGAACAGAGGGATTTTTCCCCCCAACATAACACATCCCAGGATTTACACCACATCACTTCTTGATTTTTTTCATTTTACACTTTTGTCTTTTTTTTGTCTTCAGTGGGAACAACTGCACCGTGCACTCCTTCCATCTTTGCTTGATATTTAGTCCTTGTATTCCACCTGAAACCCCTTCTGATTAGCAAAGTCTCTTTGATATCAACAGACTGGGTGTCAAAGGAAAATTGCATAATTCTAAGATTTGTGAGTTTGTTGTGATTGTTTGACGTATCTTTCTTTTTGTTGTTGTTGTTGTTTCACAAGAGGCTTTGAGGGCTTATGTGCAGCATCTCTAGAGTCTGTCAGATCGTTCATGGTTCACCAGTGTGGGAGCAAAGGTAAAGCTCTCGAGAGGAAGTCTTCTTCTGTAAACACAGGGTTTGTATTTTATGTTGTGCTGATGGCAGGTTTGGCAAAAAGGATGTTGTGTGTCTGATCTTCTCTTGCACTACACAATTCAGACCTGGAGAAAAAAAGAGATAATGTGATACAAGCCTAGTTAGTATGCTGATGTATAGACTTGTCCCCTTATAGTTCAGAAGTCTATATTCATACTCACGATATTCCTAAAAATGCCACATGATTTACCCGTTTGTACACACTTAAACCTACAAACCTGCTCTGCTCCTTCCTGATCTGACCCTCTCAGCCAGGTACCCAGCTCTGAGAGGTCTGCTTGGTGCTAGTAAAGTTGCCGACTCCGTTCATGTTGGCCAGAGAGTCAAAGTTAAAGTCCAGGCCATCTGCATCCATCAGTTCGTTCCTGATGATGGAGTCCATGTCACACTCCAGGCTGCCATTGAACATGTCCAAGTCCAGATCTGTGGGGAAACGGTCCTGACAGATCCCTCCACTGCTGCTAACTGTTCCATTCAGGAAGATCGAGGTGTCGATCTGCATGGAAGAAGACCCATTTCCTCCCAAGGGTGACAGCAAGAGCTGCTGCTTGGCATTAGCCAGAGTGTTAGCCTCGTTAGCGAGGTTCAGGCCTCCATTTAAGGACCTCAGGGAGCTTTGGTTGTGGTTGTTACTTTGCAGCATCTCCCCTTGGCTTCCCTGAAGTCCTCCGGTGGTCCCAAAGGTCATTACAGGATCATTGCGGAGCATGAGGCCACGGCGGGAGCTCTGGGAAATGACGGCAGCAGCGCTGGCCTGTGACATCAGCGGGTCAGACTGGGTCATCATGACATCGCTGTGGCTGTGGCTGTCAGAGTTGAGCAGGTCTTGTAGTGTCTGGCTGCCAAAGCGAGACATGCTGATGCTGGAGAAAGAGGTTTGCTTGTTCTCCTGGATGGTCTGCATGGGGGACGGACGCAGAGAGGAACCCGTTGTGTGGGGGCCAAAGATGGAGTTACTGTAGCCATTGCCTCCACCGTTAGAAGAAGAGTTGGAGGATGGAGAGGAGGTGGAGGAAACTGAGCCTAGCCCATTGGGTTTGGACCCAAAATTGAACCCTGAGGAACCATTTGAAGTGGTCTGGCTGGAAGTGGTTGGCACCAGGTTGATGTTATCCAGCAACTCATCCATCAGGTCATCTGTAAGTCCATCATTTAGGTTCATTGTACCTGCCAGGTCTGCCAGGCGTGGCAGCTCAGTCGGCACAGCTTTCCCATTGGTTGTGGCATTGCCGGGAGACAGGGCTCTGCCAGGACTGGAGTAGAACATAGGTGAGAGAGGGGGCTCATCATCGGGCACCTCGTCTAGCTCAGGGTTGGCTAGAATGGGTGAGAGGCGACCGCTCAGAGTGCTGGCGTTGGAGTTAGTGCGGGAGCGGAAGTCTGTCCAGGCATCCAGCTCCTCACTGCTGCGTGACGTTGGGCTGCCGGGCCACTTAGAGAGACCTGAAGGACTGTCTCCGCCGCCTTCACCAGCTGCAGCAGCTGCAGCCTGCAGAGCTGCCTTCTTCTTGGCAGCACGGCCACGGGCGGACTTGGTGTACTTGTTGCTGTTGTCCATGGAGACTGCACGGCGGCGAGGAGCCTTGCCACCCTTCCCTCCCTCAGGGTTGATCATCCACCAGGAACTCTTCCCTGTTCCTTCGTTCTGGACACGAATGAAACGGCTGTGGAGGGAAAGGTTGTGCCGGATGGAGTTCTGTAACACAAGAGAAAAAAATAGGAGATTGTGGTGAGCGATGTGTGCAAAATCATTCTGAAACAATTACTCAAACAATGACTGTCATCAATATTGATCTGTTGTATTCTCTTTCCTGTTGCCAATGAAACGTTCAATGAATACGTCTCATTAAGTCCAACAATACCGATCCATAAACCACCCACTACCACTGATTCTGCAGTAAAGTAAACAGTTGCTCTTGGTGACTAGACACGCAAACAAAGCAAAAAGCCTGTTGTTTCAATTGTTCATCCACTAAATATAGACAGGAACACATTAGCGTGTAGCAGCACTTAGCGCTGATGTCTGCATTGTTCCCACTGTAGCTTTTGTCTTGTGAGTATTAAAGAGAAAAGAGCGACAGTGGTCTATAATCAAGCGTCTCCTCGATTATGAATAACACATACAAAGAGCCTGTGTTGCGTAAGGAGCACATTCTGTGTCAGATCATGTGTGTTTGTGCATGCCTGTGTGTGAGCTTTGGCTGGTGTGTATTGATCAACTCCGAGCTCCTTCCTTGTCCGAACCCAAGAGGCTCATTGTGGGGGAACTGGTGCACATGACAGCCCCTGATAATGATCAAGAGTTTTACTCACAACATAGAGATATATGTACACATTAAAGGTCAAGCCTGCGATATAACAGACCTGTTGAACCACTTGTTGCCTTGCTGTTAGCTTTGTTGACATACACAGTAATCAGATGGACAATTGCTCATATTTTACACTCAGATTTGGCAGTTTTAGACACATTTTAGCCCCTCTAAAGGGATTGCTAAAGAGCCAAATTTCCATTCACAAATCAAACAAGCATTCTGGTAACAGTGCATGTAACTTTTACAACCTTTGTCGCATGTCAGTCCAACTAATTACTGAAGTGCTAATTCTGGACTTAATAGCTATAGTTAGAAAACATGAAGGATTGTCTTGTTTTGAAGATGGATGGAACCATTAGGGAACAATCAGAGATTTCAGTTTGATGTCACAGAATAGAGTTATGTTTAAACCACAGGTAAAGAAACAAAAGCCAAGAAATGTTTCATGAAGCAACAGCACTATGTATACAAGATTAGGTCTTGTAAGTTTTATTGTTCCATATCTTTAAGGGTTTCCATTTGCACAATATAAAGGATTCACATAGCATATTTACACTGCGGAGATGTCAGTTTGTTTCAGTCACTACTCTTTTTCTCTAATCGATCAGTGTAGGTTAAATGAAGGATTGCATGATCTGAGTTCTGGCTTTACAGCTATTTAAGTCTCGAGATTCCAACTTCACTCGATCTGCAAATTACACCCATGCACATGTCCATCTGGACTACCCCCCTTCACACACAAACACCCACACAAACACACACTTGCAGCCATCTGGTCATTTAAAAAGACATAATTTCATGGTTCTTATATGACAGCATAATGAAGATGCACAAATGTTGAGACAAATATGCTCAGTTACATTCTCAAGTATCCACTCAGAGTAATGGGACTTAACTACAAAACATATATAAAACTGCATTTTGAGAAAACCATTATGTTGTGGATATTTAGCACATATTGTTTTGACCTTTTTGACTTGATTTTTGTCTCTAGTATTAATTTGACTGCCTTCTTTAGCTCTTTTCCTCTTCATGTGCCCCACAATCCACTGAAGACCTTGTTGAATTCATTACTTTTCTTCAGTCTCCTTCTCTTTCCATTCCCCCTCCCTCTTCCGCAGTTTCTGTTGTTTCACAAACACATAGCTCTTATGGGCCCTGAGGGACTCTGGGGCTATGCTATATCCTCCCATATAAACAACTCAACCGCCATCCACAACATGCACGCATTTCTCCTACTCTGTTTTTTTGCTATGTATATTTTCACTCCCTAAAACAGAACAGATTTCTGGGTTCAAACCAGCGAAGGCCAACATTTTCTCGTTTTTGTGGGAATCACAATATTGTTTTCCATGAAGCAGTCCCATCTTTCCTGGGCAACAGTTTACAGACAATTTCGTTTGGATTGTTATTCTGGTCAAAGGCAGTTCAATCAGAGAGGAGAAAGAGTGGGCTTAAGTTACGTTTCTGAAAGCTGCATAGGCAGAGTCAAAAAGCTTGATCTCTGGGGCCTAACTGAACCTCTGACCCGATGTGAGTGTGCGTGTATTTGAACATGTATATGTGTGTTTATTGGTAGTTATGTGGAGATTCAGTTTTGTAATTGTAGCCTCTTCACTCTTTTGCAATTTTAATGCAAAAGTTGTTTCTGCATGGCTGTGCGCTTTTTGTGGCCACTGCTGTGCATTAGCAAATCCATAAAAAGTTGCATATAATCATGAATGGTGTGTGTATGTGAATGTTCCCCAAGTGTGTGCGGGTGTGTATGCTGTGAAATGAGGTAAGATGAGAAGAGATACCAGGGAGACCAGTGTTTATCCTTTGGCAGCATCTCTTGAGGCATGACGTAATGCTGCTTTATTACAGAACATTTTACACACACACACACACACACACACACACACACACACACACACACACACACACACACACACACACACACACACTAGCTAAATGTTTCCAGCTGCCAGGGAGATGTAAATATGGCAGAAGATAGACTTTGTAAAGGAAAAAAGAGAACTTCTGGTGGGATGAATGAGAACAGAATGAATGGAATGTGAGTTTCCTTCTCCTGCTGCTGTAAACATTTACCTGCCAGCTCCTGACACTTCATCAATCCTTCTCCCTCGCTTCTTCCTACACGCTCTTTATCCCAGCCTCCCCCCCCACCACGCTCCCTCCTCCAACAAAGCCACTTGTTTAATGTTTCTCTTTTCCGTGCCACTGCTCGTATCCTTCAAATGTCAGGTGAGATAATTCGAACTCGATGTGATGGAGCAGCAATAAAAGGAAACAGACATCTGCAGCCGAAGCACGAACAGCGATAAAAAAAAGGAAAAAAAAATTGGGTGACGAATGAAAGTGTGAGTGAGTGATGGTGAGAACGAGGGTGAGAAGAGGATGATTGCAAGATGAAAGAAAGAAAAATGTGTGACCTATATATCAGTATTACATTAGATGTATGTATGTGTGCATAGCAGAAGCAGATCCTCCAGCTTACTTGCTCACAAACCCTTTACTACTTAACCCTGTTATTCTGGATAATACCAAGATTCCCAAGACACATTTTCTGGAAAAACTATTTTCTCTAATGGCATTTTTTAAAACTTTGATCACCACATACAACATTTGCCTCACCTCCATTGGGACGGAGCAGGAGGAATGCATGCCCTGTGTGGGCTTGCATGTGTACATGGCACATCTCTGTGTGAGTAGGATACTGTATGCTTACTACTGTAGCTCCTCTGGGGTATTCCCAAAGCCCATTAATAAAAACAGCTCACTGAGACAGCAGCTCTGATTCATAACTCCTACTATGCAGCCACGAGAGCTAAATAACACACATACACTACTACAGCTTGCAGCAACAGCCTTCCAAGGGATAATGATGCTGTTGACACTGCCTGGCTAATTTTAGGGATTTTTTTTTGGTGTTCTCTTTCCCTCTTGACCTTATATTTCCCTCCATTTTTTCTGTTTTGTACCTTCCTCCTCCTTTTCTCCCATGTGACTGTTTACCTCTGAGACTTAAATTAAGACAGTCCTGTCTCGAATGTAGGTTAGTGAGCCAAACCTTGGATACACCCCTTGCTTTTTTCCCTAACAAATGAGTTAAATGAGAACACTGATTTCACCTTTATATCTTTTGAGTAAATGTGAAACTACAGCCAGCAGCCAACCAGCTTAGCATAGCATAAAGACTGAGCAGGTTAGCCCACTTAAGTGCTCAAAAAGAATTTCTAACTAATATGAGCAAACTAGCTGATTGTAGTTATTGATCATGAATAAACTGTACTGTTTTATATCAGCAGCTCAAATGTAACTTTGTTAATATAAAATCTTTACAGACTCAGGTGACGCACATTGTTTCAATGAATCATTTCACCACGGTGTTATGATAAGCCTTCTCATTTACACATTCACAGAATCAGTGGGGTTATCAGTGTTTTTATATTCTGCACAATTTACACTGTGTTCCTTCATCATAATAGTTTGTTCCTCAGGATAGAAGAATACAAAGTTACCAGTCATCTGTTTTGCTCATACACCCACACAGAGATGACCACTAAGCCAGTTGCAGTCACGTTGGTTGTTTTATGAAATTTATTCTTCAAATTTATTCTGTTTCACTGTTTGAACGTTGTGTTTACACTCTACATTTTATACCTCACTGAATTGTTTCACTTATTGGTGCTGAAAACTTCACCACTGAGCTGAACTGATCTGTCTTTTCTGATATCAAATGAAGGGGCCTGTCTATTGATGTACTCTGTAACTGGTTGGATATTATAAACTCCACCACCACTGGTTGAGAAAATTTGAAATTGTTGGGTCAGAGGCTCAACTGCGCGTTCATGAGACCGGTTATCCAGGTTCACCGTTTTTGAAGCCAGCTAACTCAAAGTAGCCTGACAAAGCTGAACTTGCTTTGTGAGACAGGCCCCAGCTGTATGTGTGTGTGTGTGTGTGTGTGTGCGCACCAGCTGCAGCCGGAGCTCAGGAACACAGAGGCCTTTTTGTCCGTCAGCAACATGTGGGAACAATTAATCACTGTCAGCAACCATGCTAGGAATCTCTCTCTCTCTCCTTTCTCTCATTATTCTGATTTTTGAAGGTGCGTAGGTGGGAACTCATATGTTTGCATTTACTGTCTCTGAATCAGAATGTAGTAGGTGTGTGTACAAAATTTTAAGGAGGTGTTTTAAGGAGATTTGAAGTCTGTTCTGAGGGAATTAGATCCATTTATTACCACAGATGCACATTGTAAATACATAGAAATTAACACCCACAAGGTCATTCAGAAGCAAATTCCTCTGATTGGTCCAGATGATTCTAAGAACGCCTTCTAATTGGTTGTAGCTGTGCTAGTTCCAGCAGTGGTGATTGGTGGATGGAAATTGGTTTGCGTAGCCAGGCAGTGCAGAGAAGGGAGGGTCTATACTGTGTTGCAAGTGTATTTCATCACCCAGCTACAGCACATATCTGTTCTCAAATGTATGAAATGGCTCAGTTTCACTTTGTCAGGTTCCTTTACTCTGCCTGAGCCTGAAAGAAACGTGTTACTGGTCAGCCCGACCCCGACACAAGCTTCCCTGACTTTGGGAGTCAGGAAATACACAACAAAACACACCCTTGAACACAAAACACACACCCTCAAAGCTCTTCGTGTGTTCTGCTGCAGGAAGGCGTTAGGTCAGGGGGTTACAGTGTCACGGGGCCAGGAGACAGCACTGAGTTAAAGGTCAAAGTGCTTTTAGGTTGCAGCTCTCAGCTCATACACCCTAGCCCCTCCCCTTTAACCCTGGTTCCACTGCTGTGATTGGACAAACTCTGTGACCTGACACTCACACCTCTGGTGTACTTAAACACCCACTGACACTGTGTATATGTGTGTGAGTCCTGGCCAAACATAACCACACTTTATCAGCCATTATGTAAACCAGCACTAATCTGAGTCTAATGTCAACAATGACTGCTGCTGGGTCAAGCAGACAACTTGTGCAACATTAGTTACCATTTAAGAGAGTTTGAACTCATGTAGTAAAAAAAAAGAGAAAAACTAATCAATAATACAAAATATAAAGTGTGAATAAACATGTGTAACTCCTCTGGGAACAGGTTGTAGTTGTAAAAATCAGATTATCAAGAGTAGCATACATTACTTAATGTTTAATGGAACATAATGTACACTGGATAAAAAGTTGTGTTCTGTATTTGTAAAGATCAGCTCATAAAGTGCAAAAAATAAAATGCACTCCTGGACTTTTTGTGATATACTGTTGAGAGGAGGGAATGTAACCCGAGTGAATTAAATATCTGGCTTTTGTATCAATGTCACCTGCAAAGATTGTGACAAAGATTGTGGCAGCAGGTGTGTGTGTGTGTGTGTGTGTGTGTGTGTGTGTGTGTGTGTATATTTATATATATATATGCATGCAGAGCCGAGTTGCCTTTGTGTATTTCGCTGAGGTGAACAGTGAAAGTGCGAGGTAGAGGTGTAGACGACGTGCAGGTCTTTGACACGTATAAGGCGGTTTATAAATAAACAGCCTGGCTGGTCTGCACTAACACTGCAGAGAGAGGATAGTTATTTATACTGCGACCCTACACAAACACACACACATACACATACACAAACACACTCACACACATTTGGTCTGGGTCCCAGCAGCCCTGAGCTCTGGACTGCAGACAGAACATTCCATTCTCTTCAATCATATGTGCGTTTCCCGGCCAGCGGCTGGGTGTCTCTCCCAGCTTGTGTGTGTTTAAGTTGTATTTGTGTGTGTGTGTGTGTGTGTGTGCGTGTGCGCTGGACAGGGATCTGGAGCTTTGCAGAAGGAATCCTGTTACTCCTCACTCTGCTTATATTTCTGTTCTAACTCCCCCTCTGCTCCTCTTTTTGTGAATAGATTGAGGTTTTCATGGGAATACACACACACGCACACACGCTTAAACGTCAAATCAATTCAGGAAATAGATTTTCATCTTTTGTCATGAAAAGGGTCTCATATCCAATCTATAATATTTTATTGAGACTGACAAATCCATCATTACGGTGTGAACAGCAATTTCAAGTTCCTCTCAGAATTAAATTGCTGTTAAGGTGAACACACACACACACACACACACACACACACAACACACACACACACACACTCACACACACTCACACACACACACACACACACACACACACACACACACACACACACACACACATACACACACACTGCTTTCCAAGAGCTGTGACCTTGTTAAAGCATGAAAAAGCCAGCTCTTGTCATCACTGGGACTTCACTACTGCAATGTCGACCTCTCTCTCTTTCTGTCTTTCCTCTCTTCTCTCATTCTTTGCTTGGATCTGGTGTGTCCAGCGTTGTGTAAGGCCACATGCTCAAACAACTCCTTGTTTACTCTTTCATTTCCTCCAATCAGTTAGCCTGAGGTGGGGGAGTTGGTCGACCCATCCCATCTCAAAGAGCCAATCAGTGCGGGCCAGAGCAAAGGCATGGTTAGTCACATTATCCTAGTAAGACCTCACAGAGTCGGTGTGTTTTTATCAGTGCTGGACTGTCACCTGAGTTCCTATAGAGCATGTGGCTCATGGTCACGGTGGGAAGTTGAGTAGACACACACACACTGGAGGGATGATCAGGCATATGAACAGCAGGAGGAAGCGAGTGAGAGAGAAATACATCACTAGATACTCTCATGAAAAAAGCAGCAACAAAAAAATCTAATTTCGGTGCAAAAAAAAAAAACAACGAATGAGCTTAAAAGGCAAACACACATACAGTGTACGTTCACGCACACACTGTTTATTACAACTCAGTACGCAAAGTCCATGCTTTGCTTTGGGAAGACACAGGACATCCCTGCTGGGTTTTATCAACCCGAGTTCCAGGACACGGCGTCCTTAAACTACGGAGCAACTGTGCCTGCCAAGAACAAACACACTCACGCACAAGTGCAATGACAACAGAAACATCTCAGAGAAGACGACTTGGTCAGACACATGCTGATTAAGTTTGCATATCGCAAGAGAAACCATTTGGATCATTTAAATCATTGGGAAATTCAATTGAGAAATGAAATAAGGATATAACATAACTTGTTTTAGATACCAAGCCATTGAAATGGCTGGCAAATTCAGGTACTTTGTCACACTGATCCTGTAAAATCTTGTGAATTTGCAACATTGCCCATAAAAGGCCTCCACTCTATGTGCAGCGGAAAAAGGGGTGAGCAAGGGACAATTTTATTATATGTCCTGAATTCTCTGTAACTACAAAATAACTACAGTGAAAAACAAGTGAGTAAAGGCCAACTTTACTATACACTCAGCGCATACTGAAAATACATTGTAATTAAAACAAAAAAAAAAAAAGGTGCTATAAAAGATCAACATAATGGCCAACCTTATTTGCACATCATACATAAGTCTTAACATAAGCTTCTAAACCATCTACCAGTCTATAAACACAACCAGAGGAAATATATCTTTAACATGTTTGGTGATAAACTGCTGGTGGACTTAAAATAATTAATTTGCTGTGTGAAATGAATGTTGTTTGGGTTTGTCTGTGGGGTTGGGTTGACAGATCCTCTGCCATGACGACGATGCCGTGGTGGCTCGCAGCCTGCCCTTTTTAAGAACTTGAACTATTTCGACATCTGACGTCTAAAAATAGAGAGGGACCAGAGGGCAAGTCTGCTAGCGACGATTATCGTATTTATCCTGGTGCATGAGCTGCGTCGATGACAGACACACTCTAATACACACGCGAAAGCACACACTGAGAACACGCAGTGGTGTGGTGGTGCATAAAGTACATGACAGAGACAAGGGTAAAATAGACAGGGCAACCACCAAATGATCCCACTGGTATGCATTACAGAGCTTCTCTATTTGAACAGGTGATTAATGAGACCTTCAAACTACGTGAGTGTGTGTGTGTGTGTGTGTTAGAGAGAGAGGCAGAGATTGAGAGACACTGAGAGAGATTTCAGGAGGCAGAGCTGGATAAAAAATATAGAGGAAAGACAGAGAGATAAAGGAAAAGAGGGCACCCTTAGTATTAAGACTAACAGGGTGACTACATGATTAATTACATCTCTGTGCGATATGAGAAGCATCGGGGAGCGGAGGGATAGATGGAGAAGGGGGAAGGGCAGAATCATTCATAATTATCAGGAAAGGGGAATGTTGCTATTCCTGCGGGAAGATATGGTGCAGGTGACAAGGATTACGTTTGGGAAATGAGCCTGCCATCTACACCTCAAGGACAATAGAGTACTGAAGTGGGAAGATTTATTTTTGGCATCCAGGATTTGAAAGTAAAAATCCTGTTCATTTTCTGCATAGACCATGTCAGGTGAATGGGTGGCTGGAGCCACGAAAATCTCCTGGTTAAACTACTGAACAATTGTGGTGAAAGAAAAAGCAAGTATATTAAACCCACGTAGATTTGAAGCTTTGTTTGACTCAAGCCTGATAACCAGGCTGAATTTGCTTTTCATTTAACTTTTATTCATTCAGCCCAACATTGTGTTCGTGTTTACCAGGAGAGTGGGGTCATTTTGCTTTGGTCAGACGAAGACGACGAAAAGCAGGAGAAGAAGAGAAGGTCAGGTCATGGGAAAGAGAAGTGGAGGGACAGAGGGAGGAAATGAGGGTGGGGAGGAGGACATGCTGTTTTTATGTGCGTAGCTTGCGTGAGGGGTTGACTGAGGTTTATCGCCTCCCTTAACACCACTCTGCCCCGTGCACATACTTGCGTTTCCACTGAGGAGCAGCATGTGTTCTGCACAGAACAAAATGGTAGCTTTTAGGCGAACTGAGGACACTGATTTTTGTTGAGCTTCTTGTAACTCATGTCCACGTTAAAGCTGTAGCCTCTGAGAAGCAGTCACAAAATAGACTTTGCTTCATTTTAAGGGGCCATTTGCCAAAATGGTTGGGAATCACTGCCTTACATAATCTCTGTGGAGTCAAATTTAAAAGATTACCTTGTGCTGACATGTGGTGCCACCGATGTGAAAAACAGCCTGTTGGAGTAGGGGTGTTAGCATTAGGCATGCTGTCGGGGTTAATGACAGCTGTAAGTGAATTAAAGCCACTAAATTGCCCTTCATGTTGTGTAACACAAACATGTGTCTGTGTCCTGCAGCATACAGTGCCTGCCTCCCAAACTGCCCTACTGACTCCTCTACCAATGCACAGTAAAAAAAAAAAAAAACACTAGGGACACACAACTTTAAAGTGCACCAGTGTAAAACTGTGTGCCTATTAACAATAAATCAGACACGCACTTTAAATCCAAAAGACACACACACACACGTGCACCTTTGCCACTGACTTTCCCTCTGTGCATTTCAGTATGTCCGCATGTCTTTTATCATTATTCTTGTCTGCTTGATCTCCCTTTGCTCTGGTGTGTGTGTGTGAGACACTAAGGTGTGCTGCCTCTTTGATCCGGTGTTTCCACAACACAGCCTGCTTAAAGCCTCAGGTATACAGGTTACACCCACAGGACACGGTTTGGGTTGAAGAAGGGTCGACTCATTTTCTATCTGTTGACGTACGCGGTTTGATAACCTCTCAAACCTTCAATTAACTCTGCTGAAGGTGAGCTATGATCTCATTGAGACAGATTATGGCGATAATAGCATTACACATAATCATGTTGGCTAACTAAACAGTAGGCTACAAATCTAGTTTGAGCTTGATTGTTTGGAACCAGCAACATGCTGTCTCTTGTTTGTGTGTGTATTTGTGTATTTGTGTGTGTGTGTGTGTGTGTGTGTGTGTGTGTGTGTGTGTGTGTGTGTGTGTGTGTGTGTGTGTGTGCGTGATTTGAATTTTGGTCCAGCAGTGGAGTTCACATCTGGTCCGGATTAGTGTCGGGGCCCCGCTGGTGTTCATGGGGCTCTTCACTCTAATGGTGCTAAAAACAGATACAGTACACAGTACACGCTCTGACACACACACACACACATCCATCAGACCACAGGCCACTGATTTTTACCATATGCTTTACCATGACACACATTTAAAGGATAATTCCGGTTTATCACAACTTTAGTTGTGAGTTTTATTTTACTTAGTTCTGGTCGTCAACCTCTGGCAGTTTGTGTGTCTGCCCCAGCTAATTTTACATCAGCAATGTCATCAGACAGTTTTACTATAACTGATAGGATTGAAAGCCAAAACTGCAAGAATGAGACTTAATTTGAAATAAACCTGGATTTTCCTTTAAACTGTAAACTAAATCCTAAGATGCTGGTCATTTTGTCTTGACCTCTGACCCTTCTGGTTTAATACAGTGATATTAGAGCCAGTGAGAACACCACTACCGCAAACTGGACTTTGTTTTCAGTCCATCTCTGTTTCTCTCAGGCTCAGAGTTGGTTGGTCAGTTTAATTTGCCTAAAGTGATCTGCACTAGAAAGTGTTTCTGTTTGACTGTGCGTGCGTGTGTGTGTGTGTCTGTATTGCTGCTGATGTCAGCACTTCCAGGCCTGTTGGCTCTCTTCCTCCTACACAACCAGCTGGGCAGCTGGAGAGAGGGATGGAGGTGGTGGTGGAGGTTTTTGAATTCACCCACACTGACACAGTGAATCTGTGTCCTGAGTGTGTATTTTATGTGCATGTTTCAGCACGGGGCGAGACCTTAACCTTTGCAAGGCAAACACTCGGGGGCTGACACAGGCGCATACTGTTAAAACACACACTAACTGCACAAACACACACCTTGGGAGAGTTCTCTCCCAGCAACAGTGAACCTCTTCCTCAGCTCCCCCAGACCCCACCCCTCTGAGGAATCACATGACTTCCTGCTCTGAGACAAAAGGAAAGAGAACAGCAGTTTGCCCTCGATCTCTGCGCTTCTTCTCTTATCTTGCCCCGGGTTTGACCATCTCTACATGTGCGTGTCATGGTTTGTCTCAGGACTGTTGCAATTTCACAAAACGTTTGAGACAGAGCTACCGGACATCATGACTTCCTAACATCAGTGTAAAATAATTCATGAAATACAACTGAAATCATGAATCACAGCTGAATCACAGCTTGAAAAAAACAAAACAAACAAAGACAAACAAAAAAACAAGTCTCTCTCCACACTTTATTTCCCCTGCCACCAGCCTGTTTCCCCCTCTTACACCCCTCCCCCTTCTCACTTCTCTTGTTATTGCATCATTTCCTGTGAATCTGATCTCACACAGTGTACTGATAAAAGAACAGGATCCTTTGAAATCCCGGTTTCTAGAGCAACGCTATTGTTTCATGACCGCATAACCCAGTTCACCGGTCTCTGTGTGTGCGTGTGTCCGATATGATTATGCCTGATCACATGTGTGCATCACTGCATGGGAGCTTGTGTGTGTGTGTATGAGCAAACGTGAGCATCCAAGCTTTTGTTTATACAAGCCGACTTGTGTGCGTGGAGCACGTTTCTGTTAAGCTTATTAATCATTGCCAAAGGAGATGATGATGACGTAGCCACGGTGCCAAATTCGACTCTGCTGTGTCAGCTCGATTCTGCACGTCCTCCTCGCTTTAATTCAGCCATTGTTGTATACGCCTGAGTTGTTTTTTTTTTTCTGTTCACAATGTGTGACTTTTCATCTCCATGTCTTACCATGTTTATAATAAATTCACATAAATGTAAACTGAAGTTGCAGTTCGCATTGTGCAGGTTCCTTTTCTGCACAGTTTATTCACAGATTTGACATTTTCCTTCATACCACACACTTAAAAACCTTCACAGTATTGAATGAAGAATTAAATCTCAATCTCCTGGATACAACGAAACAGTGAGTGACTTAAAACTAAACCCTGATTTCATCTGTGTGTGGTTGTTTGAGACAGGACATGAACTCTAAACAGAGACTTAAAACCACAGACGTAGGAGGGTGCACTGTGCAGCACGTAACCGAAATCCACTTTATTTTGTGCTTCTTGGCTGTTTTGGTTTTGTTTTTTAACTTTACTTTCTCTCTTACATCTCCCTGTTAAAGAACAGAAAGGTCCAGTTTTTACACTGTTTTTATGTCACTTCTGCTCTTTTAGCTTGTTTACTGAAAAAAAAAAATCATAAACTCCTGCACGCAGTCAGCCCCTGTTCTTTTTTTGATCTCTCTGCACATTTCATTAAGACTTTCTGGTGAAAAAATCTTGTTTTTCTTTTTTTTTTTCCTCTTTTCCAAAGCAAGAGGGTGTCAGCGGCCCTTGTAGCAACTGTGCTGCCAGGATACTTAATTCTTCTCAGCTATGCTACTCTTTTATGGCATTTTGTTTTTATTTAAAAAAAGCACACAGAGGAGAGTGACAGAAAGTCTGGGGGAGAGAGGACATGTTGGAAAGGTTATGAGCCAGACTGCAATGAATTTTTAAAATATGCATCTTTGTCCAAAGGGACCCACCACTCCTTCTCCACTTCTTATTCGCCCACTCTTCAGCTTTCTTTCTTCGCAGAATATATAACCAACGAAATCTTGACCATTTGCAAACCAAGCTGTTTCTTTTATAAAAACAAGCAGCGAAGCAAATTAAACTCATTATTTATCTTCATACACTGAAAGTTATCATTATCGCCTGGCTAAACTCCACACTCCTCCTGTATGTTCGCGCTGCTTGAAGTGAACTTCACTGCCATGGTGACTCTTCTGGAATTTCATTAGTCCAAGCAGGCTGTATATTGTTATCAGGTCTCAGTATTTATTTTGGGCCCATGTGCGGCGTGAACTTAAATACCCTCATCCTATAGGGGGTTATTTGGGGGTATGAGTATGGGCATCAGGGCCCCAGTTTAACCAGAGCAGAGAGGGTTCAGTGGGGACATAAGAGGCCCTCCTCTCATTTCCCTCACCGTTTTCTTTGTCCCGGCTCTCTCAGGCGCTCACGGCTTAGTGCTGTGCTTCATACATGACAATACACACGCACACAAACACACTTACTAACGTTCACAGGTCAGGCTGGTATTTCCTTACACCCACTAGCATGTTGTACCCACCCCGTGAGGATACACACAAACACACACACATAGTCAGGTGAACAGTGGCCCCTAATGAATCGCACAATGTCCCCTCCCCACCGCGTCACCTTACCCTCCCACCAGTACAGCTCTTTTCCCCACATGCAGCACTCTGTATTTATATTACCCCGCTATTAATAGACCACTGGCAACCACACAGCTACCCCTTCTGTCTTCTGTGTGTGTATTTGTGTATATGTAACCACCACAAGTACAGTTTCCTTTATTTAGCCACTTCTATGTTTAAGTTTTGTTTTAAAGGTCCCTTATCTTGAGATGGACATGTATGCACATGTGTTGGCATGACAGGAAACAATGGTCTCACTGAAGCAGGTAATCGCCTCATCTAGCTGTGACAGACAGCGCTACTCAGTGACACTGACAACAGTTCACTTCCCCTGATGCATAAGCAAATGAGTGCATGTAAACTGGAGTTTCTTTGTGACCTTTTCCAGACTAAACTGAGTTTGGGGGATGGTTAAGAGGGATGGATGGAGATGGAAGGGAGGGTTAGAAGGACAGAAGGGTGTAGCTGTGGCCTGATCTCTTTAATCTACTGTACAGACTCATGAATGAGTCTCTATCGTCTGGTTTCAACCCTCCTCCCATTCCTCATTTCTCTCTTTCCTCATTATTTGTCTGTCCTCTCCCTTAGAGCTCCCCTTTTGTGATTATTTTTCCTCCTATTTTGTCCCTTTTTCTCTTGCTCTGACATTTTCTCATTGACCGTTTCTGTATGTTTCTGTCATCTCCCACTCTTTTCTCTCCCTCTCTGAAAGGTCCTTTCTAAGTCAACTCTCCGCACAAAAGCCGTATGGTGGCACTAGCTGGCGGCAGGCCAAAATTCTCCTCTCTGGCTTTTTCTCCTTCTCTGTGTTGGTTAGCAGCAATCCCTCGATCTCCTTCCCCCATCTCTCTAACTCTTATCTTATCATCTTTACCACTCTTTTTGTTTTTTCTCCTCTACTTTCTACTTTCTTTTCACTGTGGAGGCAGAGTGGGTAGAAAGTGTGAGATCTTGAATGCTCAGATGCTCGCTTTCACACACATATGCACATTGTGAGGTGAGCGTGGAGCTGTAGGGCTCAGCGCTTCTGAAAGGGGTGTGTCTGCTAATCCTTTTGGAGCTTGTGTGTGAAGGCCTTGTAAACCGGAGAGGAAAAAAAGGGAGGGAGAAAGAAAGAGTGGAGGGAGAAAAAAGAGGGGAGACAGAAAGCGCTGACAGGTTTTTCAAAAGAGTTGGCCTCTTTCTGATAGTAGGCTCAACGTCACAGCTTCCACATGCTAAAAAAAAAAGGAAACATATGCTCACACATCACACTGACCATAGAGTGTGTGAATCTTTCATGGAGGACTCTTCTGAAAACCTCACCTCAAAGCTGATTGACAGCGCTTTGACGCAAACACACACACATGCACATAGTAATGAAAGACTTGCTTATGAATGCTACTCACGCAGCCAAAGTTCGCGTAGATTCAGACAGCGAGTCTGAATCTACGGAGTAAAAACAAAAAAGAGGAGGGAAAAGGTGATGATAAGAGAAAAACTAATCCAGATATAAGTGAAATGATGGGCAGCGTAGAGCATACTGCAGCCTTAACAAGAAAAGCGGGTGCAGGTTTCCAATGTGCAACATCAGAGCGAAATCCAACTCGTGACTTTTAGCCCTCTGAACCCACATGCTGAACTCGCCCCAGCCGCCATGGCGTGGCACGTGCAGTCAGCAGCCGCAGGCCTCACTCTGCCTGAAATAACCAGAGGATAAGGGAAGTTGTGGTGTTACATTAGTTGGTCGGTCTGTCGCTTGCTTGGCTGATCACGAGATCGAGGAGGAAGAAAGACTACAACTGGCTACAGCTCTGCCCTTATGTTGTAACATAACAAGAAAAACAGTCTCTGCAATCTGGATGATGCTTGTGTGTCTCGTGTGACATCAAGAAATAAAATTTGTGGCATTTCTGTTGTACATCTGCGCTGCATCACTGTCAGTGAAAGTCTTCCTTTTAATCTCTCACTGTGGTGCACAACGATCAGACTGTGTTTAAATTTCATGGTGTGGTCACACTATATATATAGATATATATTACATGCGTCATTGGGTGTGTGAGTTTCTGTGAGTGTTGTTACATACTACAGTATATCCTCAATACTTTTAAGAACCAGTGGAGAAGCATGACATTAAAGAAACAGTACAACATTTTGGGAAATAATCCCAAAATTTTGTTTCCTGGGGAGAGTTAGAAGACTGACACCACTCTTATGTCTGTCTATTAAATATACAGCTGGAGACAGGAGGCAGTTAGCTTAGCTTAGCTTAGCATAAAGACTGGAGTCAGTTGATGACATCACTGGACCAACCAGTATGGGACCATAGCAGACTGCGTTCCATCGTCTGTATTGTCAGACTCTGAGAAAGCTTGTCCGCTGTGTGTGTGTGTGTGTGAGTGAGTGTGTGAGTGTGTATGCATATGCATCTTTTGTTGTTTTTAGCTTAGTTTTCCCAGAGTGCCCTGGAGTAAAAAGGCTGTCGTCTGTCTGGTGCACTATTCCACACTAAGTGGGTCAGTGGCTGGCTGAGTAAGAGGGTAAAGTCGGGCTAAAGTCACCCAGTGAGAGTGTGTGCGCATCACTGTGGGTGGGTGTGGAAAAGTCCACCATCCACCATAATAAGTTCAAAGCTAGGGCAGAGTGAGAAGAAGACAAGAGAGACAAGATTTAAAAAAGGAAATAGAGAAAACCAGACAGGCAGGAATGTACTTTACCTCATGTGGGCAGGCCTACATCTGAAATGCACTGAGTGCTACTGTACGAAATGATGGGTTCCTAATAAAAGAAAATGCAGGCGGGTGTAAAAGGAGAGATGGGTAGATAGAGAGACAGACAGACATGGAGAGGGAGGGCTGCAGAGAACACAAACTGCTGCGGGGTGCTTTTAATGTGAGGTATGCAGACAGACATGGGTGCAGAGGGAGTAGTAAAGTGAAGTGTACAAGACTTTATTTTGTCTGCTTTTCACAGCCTGCTTGTCTGGGTTAGCCTACTATGGGCAACGCCTAGGGAGCACCACTTATGGGGGGTGCTTGAGAGTGTGTGTGCTTCTGTGTGTGTATGTGGGGGGGGGGGCACTTAGGGGTAGAGTAAGCACTGTAGAAGAATTTGGGTTAGCATGAATTATTCACTGGTGTAGCCGAGTACAGCAACGCTGAACAGGCTTCTCCTCGGGCGGCGCACTCACTTTAAAAGCTGGAATAGGAAGCGTGGGGTGGCTGAGGCAGGACTGCTGTGCCTGTGCCTATCAATGGGTTTACTGTGTCCACAAAGTCACAGCCCAACAGATTAGATAACCAAACGATTCCCCCATCTAAGTCGTTTGTGGTTCACAGCTCTGTGATGACACCCTGCCATCAGCGTCCATGTGAGGAGACAGCAGTTGGGAAACGTAACACAAGCAGGGTTTGAAATAGAAGAAAATCAAGCCAACCTCTTCCCTCCTCCATTCCACTCTTTATTCATGACACTCTCCCTTTCTCTCTCTCTCTCCTCCATCGCTTCCCACATTTAAACAGAGAGAAAATAAATACTGTGCTCTGCTATATTTGCCAGCAGTTGTCTGTTTGGATAGTGTGCGTCTGTGTGCATGTGTTTGACTGACTAACACACTGTACTATTGCACTGTTGAGTGCAACAGGGCACTCCATGTTAAATAATTCCCTTCCCCCACCTACGCTCCTCTGCCCGCTTTCCTCTTCTCCCCCTCGCCGCCTCAACTTCCCTTCCTCTTTTAACCTCCTTGCTTTATTCCCCCTTTCCTCTCTTGCCTCAAGTGTCTCTGGGTTTGAAAGTTGGAACGTGGCCAATTAACACAACAGCCGGTTCACCAAACCGAGGTGGTGGAGGAGGGGAACAGAGAGAGAGAAGGCACACATCGCTACACACTGACCTACATACACTTCCACCCAGCTGATTGAATCCTACGTTGAGGCCTGCGGCCAATCACGAGTGGGGGTGGAGAGCCAGCCAGCCAATGGCATCGGCCGCTCTCCGCTGAGCTCTTGCACTGTCTCCATACAGTTTTCAGTAATCATAGAGGGTCAGAGAGAATGAGAGAGGCACAGAGAGAAAGGGTGAGCTTGACAGAAGAGAGTCACAGAAAACGAGCGAAAGAAAGAGACAGAAGGGGGAGAGGGTGAGGCTGACAGACAAAAAATAGAAAGGCAATGCGTGGAGGCAAATGTGGCTCTGACAGACAAAAATATACGGTGGCTGCTTTTAATGTTTGCTCTCGGCCTCAGTGTTGCTTATGGTGCTACAACTGGAGACAGATGAAAGCTAATACTGGCTAATGCTAAAGAGTGGATTAGTGCCCCATATTTGTCCTTGCTCCCTTCCCGGCCCAAGGCCCAGGCTAGCCTTTTCTGAGCCTGAGAAGTCATGCCTTTGCTCCCTTAATATCCCTTAATATAATTAGGAGCCACCAAAAAATATCAGAAGTGGTAATGGTAAATTTTTATTGCTGTTGTTTCCACGACACCTCATGAACTAAGGTTTTGATGATCATCATGTTTTTACTTGAACTTGATTTTGTGACTCGTATGAAAGTTATTGAAACCCTGTAATTAAAGTTTAAAAATGTCAAAATCCTCAACAGTTGACAGGCTTTATGGTTTTGATCCAACACCAGTGACATAACCTGTTTTGTTATGGTTTTAGCAGTTAACCACCTCATGACTGCTTATACAGTAGCTGCTAAACCTCATAATCCCATTATGAAGAGGGGAGATGCATTCAGTGTTTGTGTCTCTTCACAAAGATGTCTGAGTATTCTCTCAAAAGTAAAAAAAACCCATCACACATCTATATGGACATAAAACAATTAATTAAAGTGTACAAGTTTTACTGTAGAAGTCTGTGACTGACACTGACAGGAAAAACACTGAGCTCATCTAAGCCTGAAGACATACTGAGATAATATTCACCCACACAAAAAAACACACACCAAGCTACACACAACAAACACACGCACACACCTTTGACAGCACGATGCCACCACACAGAGGATGAGGGCATCCCTGGCAACAAGCGAAATGGAAAGTTCAATCTGCCGCCAACTAACCCCAGGCTCTAAGAGAAAAGCTTACATAAGCGTTTATATTTACGTGCAACATAGATAATGTCTTTGTGCTCTGTTCTGTTCTATTCTGTTCTATTTCCAAGGATCTACATAACACCACGCCACCGTTTTGCTGTGGTGGCAAAAAAGGGGAGGAAGGAAAAAGAGTCTCAAATGCAAGACAATAAAAAAGCCTAGAAAAGCAAACTGAAGGAAAAAGAGGGGGCAGCGGGGAGGTGCAGAGAGGCAGCGTGAGGCACACTAACCTATATTTAAAGAGATGGAGGCTTACACAGCTCCCACAACAGAGCCAACGCATTGGAAATGATGGATTATGGGAAAAAGAGAGAAGGCAACAAAAGCTATGATATGGTGCCCAGGGACAAGATGGGATTTGAATCATTGGGTGCGCATGCCTTTGCAAAGTTACACCACACATAGGTGCAAATGTACATTCGCATGCAAAAATGTTCTTCCACACCAGATCTGTATCTGGTTCACACACACTGTACATTAATCAGACTAAAAGCTTTTCAACCACACGGTGATGTCACTGCACAGCAATAATCAAGAATCTAGTCCCTGAGGGTACAGTGGTCAGCACAGGTCTGTCTCACACTGGTGGTCCATACGTGCCCGCCACCGCCCCCCACCACCACCATCTTTTTCAGTGGTCAGCTGAGCCTATCAGAGGTGATGGGTCTTCATGAATAATTCACACATTGACTCAAGTGCTCATATGAAAATGGATTCCTGACCAATATTGACCCGTCTACTTGAAACAAAAAACACGAGCAGCACTCGACCCGCTAAGCTCTCTCCAGAGTGAGGGGTCCGGGATAATTATACTGTATTGTGAAAGTGAGAGGGGTGGAGGGGCTGGCGCGACCCTCCAGTATGAACGTAGCACCATAGCAGAGCGCTCTCACGGTGAAACGGGTGTTGGGACCACAGTACCGTTCAGGCAAAAGTTTGTAAAGAAGGTATGCTTCGAATGTTGTGCTTGTTGGATTGTCAAACAGTACTTGAAATCCTCTTCTCCCACACCCTTCCGAATTGGAATTAAAAAGGCTGCATCCATGATTTTCTGCAGCGTTTTGAAACTGACAATCCGTCAACTCCGTCAACAATGTTATTGTTAAACATAAAAGTTAAGATTATGAGGCTGTAGAGATGTAAGGTATATCAACAGTTGTTTTTGTAAAACCACATTACAGTTCTTGAGGGTGGATTTCTATTTTCCCTTTAATTGTCCTTGGTTACAGTCGCTTATAGTGTGTAGAGTCTTTTATGTAGATAGTAACAGCGTAACAGGGTGGGACAGCACATACTGTCTGCTCGCTTGACTCTCCAGCCAGATCACATGAGCTCCAACACTGTACATACCCCTCCCCCACGCACACCAATATGTTGAGGCAATGACAGAGGAAAAGGAGGGAAATTGAGGAGGAGGAGGAGAAAAGCAGAGGGCGAGAGGCCTACTTTCTTCTTCTCAACTCTTGCTCTCTCTTGCTTTAAGTCCTCACATGTCACGCTGACCTGAAGGCCTCCTCTAGAAAGGACTGTGTGTGCGGAGAGAGCGAGGATCTCTCTGGGGGGAAAAAGCACAACAGCAGCTGAGGCCAGGGCTTTCCCCTGCATTATTAGCCCAGCCCCCTCTGTGTACAGTACTGCACATGCACGTGCCTATATGGTCACAGTGAGCACAAAGCCTTTACTATATCAGGGCCCCTCTGCATTCAGATGCCTGGAGCAGAGCACAGAAATAAGAAATGTGCACTGGCGAATGTCTTCTGGAGTGTATGCTGCTTGCCTCATGTATTCTCCAAATACTCCAAATATATGTGTATATTTGTATGTATACTGGTGCATGCTTCTTTCCCTCCAAGTGTACATGTGTGTTTATGTGTATTTGGCAGTCTGTCCTTGCTGTGGAGCCATTTTGAGACCCTCCAGGTCTTGAGGTCAGTGTCTCTGGGTATCGGTTACTCTCCTCAGCAGCACTGAGGGACTTAGTGATTGATGGGCAGATGGCTCGCTGGTTGGGATGAGGGTCGCCGTGGGAACAGAGGGATGAGCCACAAGTAGAAAGGAATCACACATGCGTGCACCCATAATGCTTACAAACACACTGCCACACAGGGTGAAGATGAAGGAAGGGATGAAGGAGAGAGTGTATATGTGTGTGTGTGTAAAACAGAGAGGAAGGCTCTGTGTCTGGGTAGAGCGGTGCCCAATGTGCCTTGGGGCTTTGGAAAGATTTCATGCCCCCATAAGCAATGAAATGCACAGACCTAGACACACACACACACACACGCATACACACCGCTGGGCATTCTCTCTGCCCAACTCCCCTTGTCAGATAAAAAAAAAACATGGCACGTGGTGAGAGACAGAGAGAACAAAGATAAGCAGAGAGAGAAATATGCTACAACATGCATGCACTAATGGTTGCAGCAGAGTGCTCTAACTATTCATAAAGTATCCTCTCCATGTTCTTGGTTTAAGAATACAGATCCAGAGTTCCTCGGTCAGTGTGGACAGTCTTTTCTGAGAATGTAGTTCATACCTTTTTAACCTTTGTACAGGAAAAAATGACCTCAAAGTACACACAGGCTCAGAGGTTCTTATAAAAGCATGTGATTGCTTACAATGCAAGCAAGCTCTTAAAGAAGACAAGGACAAGGACTGTAACATAGTTCAGTGTCTCACTCAAGTATATTTCCACAGTGGCTGTTGAGTTTGTTTTTTTTTTTTTTTCAATTTTCCCTTTCATATACATGCAGTAGGTCCAAGGATATGACCTAGTAACCTTGGTCTCATATCCTCAGTGTACCATCTATGTTTTAGACCCGGCCATCAAATGCAACACTCTCATGTTGAATTTCAGCAGGGCAGAATATGAGAGAGAAGGTGGAGGAGGTTCGTTGCTTACAGCCCACCTGGTGCTCAGTCAGACATAAGCTATAGGTTTGTGGGTGAGAGGTCCTACAGAAACCTTTCTCTCTGGGTTACTGGGCCAGCAGTCAAGTTCTGAACTTTCCCTTTGTCAGCTTAAGGTAGATATCCCCCAACCCACAACCCTGGACTCAAATTTCACTAACTCCACAGTCTCAAGCTCCGCCGTGAAAGAGCTGAATTCATTTGCAACATTCTTCTGTCAGCTCTTCAGCTCTCAAGTCTTTTCCCAATCAAAGAAACTTGTCCAGAAATGATCTGGCTAAAGGTCAAGTCAGTTTGTGCACTGTCAGCAAACACATAGGGACATGCTTATTAGATTGACCGGTATCTGTTGCTGCTGTGCTCTGCAAGGCGTATCTGCTGACCCTTATCACCCCCCCCCCCCCCCCCCTCCTCCACTCTCTCTCATAAAACCCAGGTGTGCAAACACAAAGGTTTACCCAGGTCACATAAACGATAACAGATATGAAGAGAGGAGGGAAGAAATGAAAAGGGGAGGAGGCCCAGCTCCTTGGATACTCAGTGACCTCCCATAATCTGGGTTGTGACTTGGCCTAGTTTTTTTCATTCCAAGATGACAAGAGGAAGAAAACCTGGATGCTCTTGCACAGATGCAAGGTCACTTATTGCCTCATAAGCTGAAGATATGAAAGGGTCTTATCGCCACTTGTAAGTGGTATCTACTATGTAATCAGAAAGTCACAGGCTGGAATCCAGATATAAGGCATCAAGTATAAGGCCAACAACCGAAAGACAGTGAGTGGATCCAGTTTTTAGCTCGAACTGCCCCAGAACAGATGGATTCCAGCTTTTAAAGAGAGACTTGAGAAAGAAAAATTGCCTAATTGAAATTCTATCCTCTGCGTGTTTTCTCTGTACCCTCGCAGTTAGCCTCTCGTGCGAGCAGGCGGGGAAAACACTAAAAACTGATTTTTTTCCACATCCAATACATATGAAAAGCGTAAATTACACAAGACAAACAAAAGGGATTTTTCTCATTTGTGTAAAACCTTTCATTGCGTTCAGATGCAAACATGAACAGAAACGAACACATAAACACACACACGCTCTTTGATGTAACTTCAGCTGCTGCCGTCAGCCACGTCTTTCTGTTTCAGTGTTCAGTGGCTAAAGCAGGCTCAACAATGGTTTGCCTTCATCCCACAGTAACACACTCACACACACACACATAACCTCTGAAGTCCAGGCCCATAGTTGTGACTTCATGAAGAGTGGGATTAGTGCTAAGAGGCTGGGGTGTGTGGGACCTTGAGGCTGAGTAACACAATGGACTCCGAACCGGCGGCTACACGCAAACATCTGAGGAGGCCTTGAAAGGCTAACACACACACACACACAGGCACATGAGAAGATTTTTTTTTTTTTTTTTGCAAAAAAAAAAAATAGCTGTGGGGACATTATGGGAACTATTATCAGATGCCCAGAGAGAACTAAAAACATCATTCCCTTGTTCTAATGATGCATGGACGACCCCAGCATGTGTAAAGCAAAACATCTCGAGCTGTGTAATTCACACCAGAAACTGACACGCTTTGCATGTGTGACTCTTACCTATAGTATTTCAAAGAGTCACGAGAACCCTGTGTCCACATTGAAAGCCTGTGGGTTAAACAGGTGGCTGGCAGGCTGGCTGCTTGATGGCACTCTCAGTCTTTGCTTATCAAATCTGGGAGTGCCAGCTCTGTGGTTGGAGAGCTTCCACCTGTAACCCTGAGCCTATACGGCATGTAAAACTGCACACTGACTACACAAAATGTTAGAACACTTTGATCTTTTCACACAGCAGACTACACTTTGGGAATCAAGTTAAAATCTGTGAACACTTGTTGAATTCTCAGAAGGGTTTTTCACTACTGTTAGACTAAACTAGAGCTGAAATCACTTACTAAAGAAAATGAACCAGTAACTGTTTTGACAAAAGAGTTTTCAAGCAAAATGCCAAATATGTTTTGGTTCCAACTACCCAGATGTGAGGATTTACAACGTTTCTCTGTTTCATATTATTGTAAACTGAATATGTTTAAGTCTTTTTTTCAGTGTTGGTTTGACAAAACAAGCAATTTGAAGATGTCCCCTTCGTGCTGTTGTTGTTTACAGATCTAATGCCATTCAAGCAGCATGTCCAGTGCTGTGTCATCCTTTTTCATTAATGAAGCAGGTGGTGCCCTTTTTCTTGTCTGTTCTGCTGTAATGCCCATAACTCCTCGTGTTCTTTGTTTCTCTTTCATACACCCAGTGGTCTCTGTCAGAAGCAAATATGCATCTGCTCCTGTGTCCCAAGGATTTACAGCAACCACGTTAAAACCTTCTCTTACCTGGGGCCATGGTGGACTAGTGACTAAGATGGTGGCTTTACACGGACATCTTACTGGTGAGACAGGTTAAAACACTTCAGAGATAGGAAATAGCATTGTATACATGTACATGATATGGGGATTTGGTAGAAATAAATATTTACAGAGTTTGCTGTTGCTAAAGGAAGTATTTCCACGTGGAGTTAAATGAGAATGTCAATCAGTGGCTCAGACGCTGACACAATATATCGCACCACTCTGAAAGCTAATCATAATCACTTATGAGAAGTGTCTAAATCTGTGACTCACACATCTGTGAACACATGACACATGTTTGTACACACATACACACACACACACACGCAGGTGGGTTAGCTCAATTTAGCTGTGGCTATAGCTTCCAAAATACTTAATCTAACATAATCCCTGTTTAATCTGCTGTCATCAATCTGGACTAACCCTGACTGAGATGGAGGGGTATGAGTGGATCAAGGGTGAGAGATGGGGGGGCAAACAGTGCAGGGAAAGCAGATAATCTTGGTTTTAAGAGCGAGTGAGAGCAACACAAAGACTTGTGAAAGTGATTTTTCCCCCATGATATGGCAGCAGCACATAACTTTAATCTATCCCCCAAACCTGCCGCCATTCCCCACCTTCTCCTGTCTCCCTCCTGTGACACAGAAAGCTTTATTGTAGTCAATTAAATGTTAATCGGGAACTGCAGTTCAGCCCGGCCTTTGCAGACTCAGTGATGCCAGATAGGTGGAGTGTTGTAATTGAAAGAGACAGGCTCAGAAGAAAACAAATTAAAGTTTAAAAGCCATGAGTCGCATCGGCGAGCCAAACTCACAGATGATAACTTCAAATCAACCACGGGCAGATGACTGTTGACTGAGCTCAGAAGATGATAGGGGAACAGAGAGGGGGATACTCAGACTTACACGAGCTTCTCCATCACCCAAAAAAAACAAACACTGCTCATAATTTTCACTCCTACCTCAAACAATAAATGCACCATTAATCACATATGAAAACTAGGCTAGACAACACACACAGAGGGCGTGTATATGATTATGCTGTTGTGTGTGTGTGTGTGTTGGTAGAAGGAGTCGATTACAGAGGCGGAGGAGGCAGAGAGGCAGGGGGCCCACTTCAGCAATGTGGTTATCGGAGAAACTGAGAAGCAAGGCCAGAATGGGAGGTATGTGCCGTCTGACTGTGTGTGTGTGTGCGTGCGTGCGTGTGTGTGTGTGTGTGTGTGTGTGTGTGTGTGTGTGTGTGTGTGTGTGTGTAAGGACAAGGGAGGGCAGATGCGTTCAGTGGGTCACTCTGTTATCAGCTGTCACCCAAACTCTGAGCTGCCCCCCCACCTGCTTGACAAGTTATCAGTTGCTATGGAGACAAACAAGTCACAACCCCTCCCTTGCTTTGCCCTGTCGACACAAGTATGCATGCCTTCATAAGCACACATATGAACACACACACACACACACACAGTACTTGACTCCCAACGACTCTCTCCTTTTCTGCCATTACATATACATCAGTGAGCTTTTTGTTACAGTTGGATAGAACCAGGCTAGCTGTTTCCAGTATTTATGCTAGGCTAAGCTAACTAGCTGCTGGCAGTACCTTCATATTTACGATATAGACATGAGAATGGCATTGATCTTTATGTAGAACTTTAAGCAAGAAAGCAAATAACTGTAGTTAAGTTTTACACCTTCATTGTGTAAGTAAGGCCACAGCAAAGGGTCCCTAGAGCTGAATGTGATGCTCAGAGGCACTTGAGCACTGATGAGAGTGTTGATGCATCGGCATTATGCTCAGCAAATTCACTTTCACTGAAGTATCTCTGTAAGCATGTGAAAAAGGGTAAATACTGCTTTTTTGAACTGATTGATATAGTAGTACAGACAAAAATACACTTGTGCAAACACTGTAATGTGTAACCTTATGGTTTTTTTTTTACTCATAAAAATGTTTGTTTTGTGTATGCGTATTTGCAGAGATATTTGATTTAGACGGAGTAAACTGGGCTAAGGAGGGAGGGGCGGTGGTGATTGGAGCGTGTAATTACTGGTTTCCTAGATGTTTTATTTTTTTTTCCAGTGACAGACAGACAGCATGTCTTGGAGTGACACGTTAATAGCATGATTTTCCAGTCAGACCGGTGTTTCTGTATTCTCTCCCACAAAACTGTAACTTTTCTGCTCCATATAATTTATTGATTCTGCTAGAGAAAATTGTTCTTTGCTTAACCTTTCTCAAGGGTGGTCAAAGGTCAGGGTCAACTAAAATGTGTTTGTTCTAGGTGTAAAAAGAGATCTTCGCTTCCTGTATATCCCCTTATTAGGCCTCTCGTCCGGATGGTTGTCTGGCCATCCCATTCTTGAGAACATGATAAATTTGGCACTAATGGGACTAAAGGATGAATTCATTAGAATTTGGTGGTCAAAGGTAAAAGGTCAAAGTCACTGTGACCTCACAAAGCATAATTTTTGGCCATTAGTTCTCGAGGACTTCTTGCAACTTCATCTGTGCTCTTTGCTACAGTTATCTGGCCGAAACACTAATTTCATGCACCAGCAGTTGAAGAATATCAGTGTAATCTGATGTTGTACAAACTGCTGAGCAATTGCTTTTGCAGTGTGAGGTTGTTCTGATAAGCAGGATCAGAAATGGTGGAGATTCAACAGGCTCTGGAAAGATACTGAAACATGTTTGTTCTTCAATCTCTAGTCTTCATACTCAGTGAACAAGTTAAAATTAATCTTCTGGGAAAATTCCACCTAAGACTTGTTGTGATGCAGGTTGTGGAAAATTACAACATCAGTATAACCAGACGGGCTCACTATTGCTAATAAACTCAATATTACAAAATGTGATATTTTCCCAGAGGGATTTTTTTTGCTTACCACCACAGTTTGAGATGAATAATAGTGACTAATACAGAAGCTAATATGCCTCTCCACTGCTGCCTTAAAAGACACAAGTAGAAGAGAAATAACATGTTTAAAGGAAAGTTTGCTTTTATGTTTTCTCACTGAATGTTAAATGAAAAGATTGATACCAGACTAACTTCTAAAGCTACAGCCAGTAGTCGGGTTAGCTTAGCATAAAAACTTCAAACAGGAGGAAACAGCTAGCCTGACCTGTCCAAATAAGGTAACAAAATCTGCCTCTCTAAAGCTCACAAATATGTTATATGCCATTTGTTTAAACTGTAAAAAAAATAAAAACTGAAAAAAAGTGTAAAAAGCTTTAGACAGGGCCAAGAAAGCAAATATGCAGTTTTCCCAGCACATGTTTGCAGGACACACAATTTGTATAAATTATGTCCTGCGAAGGCACAACACACATGAGGCAAAAGATCTGACAGTTGCAGTACACATGCCAGTCTAAATCGAGCCCACATTTTTAGCGTGTAATCACTGTGAGTGTTTGCATTTTAGATGCTATCAGGGACTGGGCATGTACAGGCAACTGCTTTCTGTTTTGCTGTGTGTGTGTCTCTGTATAATACATACAGATAGAAACAAAAAAAAAAAAACTAGAGAAATCCTGTGACCTGTCTGCCCCTCAACTATCATCATCATGTATAGCAATTCAAAGAAGTGTTTAAAATCTGCCTTCAACTATGAGATTTCTGCTCAGGGCAGCAGGGTCACATCTACAGCTGGGTCACATTTACAATCTGAGTATTTTCACTACAACAACAACAATTTTGCCATAAAGTCTCAAGAGTCTCAATTTTTTTTCATGCTCAGGCCCTAAAAATGCTGCAGTGTAACATGATGGCCACAAAAAGACGAGAAGGAGTCGAGGGAGTACGGAGTATAGTGTAACGAGGGGAGAGGCCCAAGATTTATCTCCATTCATTAGAGCCCACAACAGATTTCAAGAGTTGTGCTTCAGAGGAGCAGCAGCGAGTTACAGGGAGACAGCTTGTTTTTGCTTGTGTTTTACATCCAGACAAATGAGGGAGCTGGCAGGAAAATAATGAGGGATGGCATGAGAGAGAGAGAGAAAAGAGAGTGGAGTGAAAAAAAGGAGTTCGAGTGATGAAAGAGAGACAGAAACCGTGAAAGAGGGTTAGCCTTTAGCCAAGAACAGGCTCTTAAAAATTAATACAGTGATCTGAATTCATCCCGAGCGCATTGAATAATTGAGAAGTGTCTTTGAGGAGAACAGATCGTGCGGCGTGTGACATGGCTGGGGTGGTGAGGACGAAGAACATGATGGGAAAACCAGTGAAAAACCAAAGCCATTTGTTCAAAGGAGGAGAGGACATGTTAGATTATGCAAACACACAAATTCTGGACTAAAGGAGATTTGATAAATGATGTGCCAACTTTCAAAGATGGACACAAAGTGAGATAGTGAAAAAGAAAAAGAGGAACAAAGAGAAAGGAAAATACATGCTGATGAGATGGCCAAAAGTATGTGGACAGACCTGTACACATACGTGGTCTGAAGTTGCCAATAAAATGAAGATGGGTATTTTGAGGTAGATGAAAAGATTGATTCCATTTGCGTGTCTGTATAGTCAGTAGCTTAGGTAGCCACAAAGACTGGAAACAAGTGGAGATAGCTAGCTGTGCTGTGTCACACAAAAGTCACAAAATCTGCCAACAAACCCCCTAAACCACTGTAACACCATGTTGTGCTGTTTTCATACAGAATAAACAACTGAGATATGGGACGTTAAAAATGAGCGTTAGAAATGCTGCTGGGCAGATTTGTTTTTCCTTTGGATAGAGCCAGGCTATTTGTTTCCCTGCTGTTTTCAGTCTGTGTTCTAATCTAAGCTAAGTGCTGGTGGTAGCTTTATATTTACTGTACAGAGATGAAAGTGGTATGGGCCTTTTCATCTCATCTAACTCTGCAAGAAAGCAAATAGGTGTATTTATATATTTATTTATAATAAAATACTGAAGTATTCCATTAAGGGAAATCTTATTGCTACAGCATAAAATGATATTTTAGATTGTGTGCTTGCAGATTTGTGGTAACCATTTGGAGAAGGCCCTTTCCTGTTTCAACGTGACAGTGCCCATGTGCCTAAAGAGAGGTCCATTCAGAAATGATTTTCTGAGTTTGTTGTGGAAGCATCTGACTGGCCTGCACAGATCCCTGACCTCCAACACCTTTGAGTTGAACTGGGATGCTGACTACAAGCCAGATGTTACAGCCCAACATCAGAGGCGACCTCACTGATGCTTTTGGGGTTGAATGGGACCAACGAGGTCCCAGAATCTTGTTGAAAGTTTTCCCAGGAGAGTGGTGATGAGAAGGTCATTACAGCTGCTCATTAGTGCCCAACATTTGTGAATAGGATGTTAGGGATGGTAATATTCAAGTGCCCACATATTTCTGGCCATACAGGGTACGTTTCAGATGTAAAAACTGGGTGCAACAAAGCTCCTCAGGCATCCTAAGAAAAAAATGTGTCCATTGATTGGAAATGGAACTAGAACAGAGCCTGAGGGTTTTCCTCCACGCAGAGGTTGACTGCTCTGACACCGTTCAGACTTGGAGGGGTGCCTGGAGCTGGTGGGTTCCCATAACCCATCGCCCCTTTACCCTCACACACCCTCAAACCCCTCCATTGGGAATCACAGCCAGAGGGCAGTTGTAATACACCAATTTAGAGCAAAGCTTGTTAATTTACTCCCTCAGCTCCCCCTCCCTTCTCCTCCTTCTACTGTCTTGACAGCCCCCCCCCCACGCCCCCCTCCCCTCCACTCCCCTTTTTATTGCCTTTTTTGCTTCAGTTCCTTCAGCTTGGCACAGTGCCAGCTGCATCTGAGAGGCCTCCTGATTGTGCTCTGAGTACCTGACTGCGTACACACACACACACACAGACAGCTTCTGTTTCCAGGCTAGTCTTTTTTGGTATTTTCTGCAGTATTATAAGAATTTCCTCGCTAGCCAGTCATCGAATGCAGAGCTCAGATAGTGCTTACAAATTTAAATTCCAGCCACTAGTAGCCCAGTCCTGCAATAATATTCATGGCTGACACTGAGATCTTATTGCCCACATAAAGCTCATTTCAGTCTGCATTGATGGACAGCCAATGAAAAGACTAATGTTGTTTTCTTCTTTTCTTTTTTTTTGTCAACCCCTTCCCTTTTGTCAACTGCGTCCCCACTCTGATTGGAACAATAAATAATTTCAGTCCCACAGAATCAACACTTTGAGCTTGCAAGGCCATTAAAATGGTAATCAACATGCCCGGTGGGCTTATGAGGGACTGTTTTCCATACGCCTGCAGACAAAGTCAGATGGGGGAATGTAGTTAGGGCGGTGGCCTCTGTGCATGTGTGTGTGTGAAGTTTGTGCCATGGGTCTGATTCTCTGATTCTGATTCTTTCAAACTCTCTGTTGAGTGAAAAGGTGTGTTCAACTCTTGTGGTCATTACTCACTGATTGGTGGTTTCAGCTGAACATTAAGTACCTGTATTTAGCCATTAATTATAAGAAGACATTAAGACTGATGTAAGTGTTAAACAACAACCTCAAGTTGACAATAAACACTGCTCGCTGCAACCCGAGGGCTCTTAAAGATAAAGTAATCTAATTAATAAATTTTGTTGAGTTAAACTAATTTCAGACCACTGTATAAATTAAGACCTGCAGCAGAAACTCAGCCCTGAATCTTGGTGATAAGCCCGAACATGACCAGGCAAATGAGCTGTATATGTCTGTACATGTCTATCTGTGTGGGAATGTATGGCAGGTTTAAAAACACACATGGAAACCCAAGAAGCCAACTTTATCTGTGGGAGGGAGAACTGTATGTACCGTGTGTGAGTATGTGTGATTCTTAAAACCTCAAAACCATAAATGAGAGTGTGTGTGTGTGTGTGTGTAATTATGTCAAGTGTCACTGTGACATAACTAGGTCTTGGCCTGTGATGGGCAGCTGCTGGGAAAAGGGAGCCTGTTACAGAAGGGTTAAGTAACACTAGAGCACAAGGTTCACTGAAGCCAGGAATACTTGTACACACACACACACACACTGACACACACACCTGCCTGCGTACTCGCGCACTCACAGGTGTACCTAATCTTTCGATTATGCAAAGACACACAGATGAAAGACGCACACACTCAGAGAGTTACAGGCGTGCTTACAGGTGCTATTTAGAGACGCAGCCCGTCACTCCCCCGCCATACCAAAGCTTCTCTTAGCACACATTTCAGCAGCTCTGAACCACACTTGCCCCTTCAGGACTGAACTTATGCTCAGAAACTCTAACACATACTAGTATGATCTGCGATACCAAAAGAGGCAGAATGGCCCAACAAAACTGGCAAAATTTTGAATTAAATTAGCATCCATGGGTGAGTCAAAAAGACTATGTATCTTCTGACACTCAGTGCTACAGGCATATTTTTTTCAGTACAAAAAAGGCTTGAGATTGAGATTGATATCCAGCCCTGAGAAACACAGATTATACATTAAAATCAGGTTCAGATCATAGATGACATTCTGGATAATGAGCTCTTTACTGTCTAAGAGCAAGTAAATGACTGAACAGTAAGTTTCTATAAAAAGCATTTTCAGTGGCTTCTCTTAGTCAAAGGCAATCTAAGGTGACAAAAGATTTCCTAGTGTTGTTCTTGGCTGTTTCAACCTACTTTTGCCAGGGCTAATGGTTAACTGACAAAGATATGAAGCAGGATGACGTAAGCGGGAACCTGGGAGAGAAACCCAGTGGGATTACTAGGATTTGCTCAGCAAATCTCCTCAACAAAGGTGCCCTGGCTGCATGAAACTGTAGGTGTTCAAATCCGGCTGTGTGTGGAGGTGAAACCTAAGAGTCTCTGAGAGTGAAATGAGAGCAGAGGGGCTCTACTGAGGTAGTCTTGTGGACACCTGGCTGTGCGGGCCATCTTCTGGTTTCATGGGCTTTTTGCTAAAACCTAAGTGTGGCCTGTGACATGTTCAGGTCTTAAATACAGAGGAACCTGTTCGACACTGTACATTGTACATTGGAGATGTAGAGATGTAACATCCTAAAGAAAAGTTTCTGTTAATGAACTTCATCTACACTTCATGGTGCCAGAACTCTGTGTTTGACACAACTATAGTCTGTAAAGTAAGGAGTGTCTTACAAGAAAACTAAAAAAAAAAAAAAAAAAGAAAAAAAAGGGCTGTGAGCTGCAGCGAACATTTATTGACAGACCATGCGTAACACTAAACCACCGACAGCCTGGCCCTCATGCTCGAAATTCCAGGAGTAACAGCCCTGCGTGGTGACAGTGAACCCGGCCTTGACTTGGTGGTGCTCTTCACTGCACCATATCACATAGCAAAACTTGAGAAGCCCTTACAAAATATGGCCTATAGGCTCCATGCCCCATGGGACTGGTCCTTCACTTTCTGATGGGTGTTAATCTCTGCTCTCTGACCTTCTGTGCCCCCCTCCTCCTTTGTCTCCTTTCACGGGTCCCATATGTCTTTTGGGTGACCAAATCACTGCCTTCAAAGGAAGCTTTACCCTTAACAGCTCTCACAAACTCACGGCAACACAGTAGTTATGTAATTCCCCCATGGCAGGATCAGCAACCTTGGCAGTTGCCTACCTGACCCAAGAGACCGACACATCCCTGCCAAGGTTTACATAACAAATGGCAAACAGGGCAATGCCTCTGTGGTTACAGTAGCCTGGCGGAAATTTGGCTTCTAAATATAAAAGCTAAAAACATGAAGTAATAGAGTCATAAAGTCATTATAATATCACTATTCATTCAAAAAGACTAAGTGACTGTAAGTGCACTGGATGGATTCTTCATAGTGGAGGTTACACATGGAGGAGAGGTCTTCCCAGGATTCACACTTTTCCACATGGTGTTAGTGTTCAGTGGTTATGTTTACATACCCCCCCCCCCACCACCACCACCACCATTAATGGATTAGCTGCTGTTCAGTAAACTGTCTTATGTAATTGTATCATTCTCTGAGAGTCTTAAACGTGGCTGAAATAGGCCACTGTGTTTCCAGACAAACCGGTTGCAACGTTTCTGTTTGCTCTAATTCCAGACATGTGACTGTGGCCGCGGCCTCAGAGGGAAATTATGCACATAACTCATCAGAGACGTCAAACAAAAAACACAAAGGGTGTGCATCTGGTGTAAATTCAGTCAAACTCCACAACCTTATTTGTATATTAAATGTCAGGGAATAAGTGCAAGATATCATGTTTTGGTCTATTTGTAAGATAATTATGTGTGGGTCACCAACCCTGAAGCAGATTAACGAGATTAATGATCTTAAATGCCCCCCCGATGTTATTTTTTTTTTTTCTCATTTTCACTACGTTTTCGGACTGATCTGTAATTTCCATTAGAATGATAATGAAAGCTATAATGAGACCCAGACTTTCCCAATAGTCGCTCGTAAAAATGAGACCGCGCTGATATAATTGAGTGCATGTGAGTGTCTGTGCATGTACGTCAGTGGGTTTACAAGCCACATGCTTTTTGTTTTTGTTTTGATAGAGGAAGGAGGGGGGCTGGGTGGGTGAGCGGAACGACTCTTACCTTCCATCCCGCAGAGCTGTTGCTGTCGCCTTTGTCTTTGAAGTAGGGGATGGATCTCACCATCCAGTCATAAATTTGGGACAGTGTCAGTCTCTTGTCCGGCGCGCTCTCAATGGCTTTGGTTATTAGGTCGGCGTAGGAGAGATTCCCCCAGGCGTTACGGCGAGATGATGCTTTCCTCGGGGTCTGCTGGGCGGCCAAGCTGCTGGGGGTCAGCGCGCCAGAGGTGGCCGTCGGGGAGTGCGTGGAAAGCGGGGAGCCTCCGCTCTCCTGGCCCGGGGAGGAGAGCGCTCCATCGGCAACGGGGCTGTTGCTGCTCTGGTCCTCTGTTGCCACGCCAGAGCCATTGACACTAATGGCCGTAGGGGTGGCATTGTCCTCTTCATCATCCTCTTCCTCGGGGATAATATCTGTGTCATTGCTCTCCGGTTTCACCGCGCTCGAGTCTGGTCGTGGCAGCGGCCAGGTGCAAGATCTGGGCCGCTTTTGGGGCTCGAAGTCCGGGTCGATGACCACGTCCAAGTCCGGGAGTGGGTCGGCTAGCGGAGCCTCTGCCATTGTCACCCACTCTAGTCACAATCTTGCCCCCGCTGGCAGGTAATAAAGTTATAAGACAAGAAACGAAGAGCTGTCAAAGTCGCGTCCCATGAATGCGCGCTCCCGTCCTTTGTTGCTATTCCACACCAGCGAAGTCCCAACAGGGCCAAGAGCAACTAAGTTATTAACGCCTGTTGAGGACATAAAGAAAGAATAAATAAAACCAAAACACCCGATTAGAGCCAAGTTAAAACACAGCGTATCCTACAAAATATATACAACAGACAACTACCTCTGAATGTGTAGTTTAACACATTTCCGTCAATGAAGCTATAATAAAGTCCTTCTTAAAAATAAGAAAAGGGGTTAAATTACGCTGTTGCCTTCCTGCGCTTCACTACATTCATAATAAAACACTACTTGCTTATCAATAGGAGCTGTACACAAAATCCCGTCCCGGTGCAAGGATCTGAATCCACCTACTGGAGATCAATGGAGGAGAAAGTGCTCAAACCTCATCACTCTGGGAAATAAATCCCCTCTGAACACTTTAAATGAAATACCTTGCACGGCTAGTCACTTGCGCTCCGTGGTACCAAAAAAAAAAAAAAAAAGAAAAGAAAGCCAGAAGAAACTAGATCCCGGATTGTCCACAGCCACTTCCCGATGCCATCTTGACTCTTTTCTCTTTCACTCCTCAAGTGCGCTCAGCGATACAGAGACAGATAGGCTGTATGCAGGGCAAGTCAGTGTCGATGTGGAATAAGACTGCCACCTCACTCTGGGTTACTACTGTATCTCGATTTGCTCTCCACACATCGCTGCGCACACACACACGCACACACACACGCGCGCGCGCGCGCATGTGAGTCGATCAAGGGCCGGCCCCCTGGATCCTGTGCATGGGATCGCCTTTTAAAGAGACACTACAGTCCCTACAGGACAACACTGTCTGTGCTCAGGTGGAGACCGGGACACGTCTTGACATGTTAATAAAACCATTATAGAGAATGGTGTATTCATTTTAGAATGGGGTGGTAATAGAGGTGCTTATAAGTTTAGTTTGCAGGGTGTCTCTTGGTGTCAGTAAATAATATCTACAGGTGTCACAGATTTCTACTTTGTTAGAGTTCATGAAATTTGATTGTAGAAGAAAGTTTAGGCCTGTGCCTTACAGTAAAGCCCATCATTGATTAACTGATTATTTATTGGTCTGTAAAAAAAGCCTATTAGAGTTTTCCTGAGCCCACGTTGACATAGTCACATCACCTGTTTTTGTTTGTCACAGTTCAAAATTCAGAGATATTTAGTTTAATATGATAGATGACAAAAAAGATTGAAACAATTAATCAGTTATTACAGTATTATAGTCACATCTAAAGTAATGTAAACATTAGTCCCTGAAGAAATTTTAATGTTACAGTCATAAGGCATGAAACACAATGTCAACATAAATTTCACTTGGATCAAAATATTCTAATATTACTCTCTCTTCTAATTTTACTATTTAGCATATAATGCTGAGTACAAAAAGAAGGGCTGTGATATTATTTTGTTAGGCTGCACGTTACTGACTTGATAGTATTTCACAATAAAAGCCTATGAAACACTTTCTCACATGTACTCTGGTTTCACACATTAATTCCCATCATCCTCTAGTTGCTTCTGTGTGGAGGTTGATTGTGCCTTTAATCACTTAGCCAGACTGTCAATCACGCCTGTCACGGCGCGTAGGCCACGCCCCCTCTAGAGTCCAGGGTTACGTCATCCCGTTTATTAGCCAGAGATAAGAGGAGAGAAATCCTAGATGGTTCTCCATCCTGTAAGTGATGCTCTGGCCATCCTCCTCCTCCTCCGCCTCCGCCTCCACCTCCACCTTGGCTGGATCAAAACAGCCTCGTCCACGTCTTCTTTGTTTCACCGAGGACTGCCTGCCGCTCAAGGTGCGCGTCCAGATGCGCGTGCTTGTCGTTTCTGTGCAGGAATGCGCGTTCACAACTGACCATAACAAGATATACGTTTAACATTACTGCATGGATTTATGATGATATGATGACATGATGTCTGTTATTGTAATTTTTTGTGTTTTGACCTATCACAATAATATATTTATATTATATCATATCATACTGTGATTTGTGTCCTTATAACACTCCTGAAAGGTGAGTGCATTCCTGGCATGGCAGTTTATTTATTGCTAAAAACACAGCTTTGTATAAATACAAGCGTATATTACACCTTTGCATTTGTGCTTGTGGGGCACCCTACATAGCGTCACAGCCATGCTCTCTAAATTGGATGAACACTATTGTTGAACCGAACTCATTGATTCACGTTTAATCAGGCAGATTGGTACAGCAGACACACACACACACACACACTCATTTACAGCAGCAGTCTGGAGTCTGTACTGTACAGGATTACAGGAGATCTACACGGTCTACACATACACACATTGTGTGATGGTTTTGTTTCCTTCACATCAAAGAGAATACCTGATGCAGCAGTTTGGTCCCCACAGAGAACTATAGAGTTAACAGCTCACTGGATGCACAGGGAGAGGTTAGAACATCTGAGTGTGTGTAAGCAGAAAAACTGTCAGGCAGATTTAAAGCTTTTTTTTATATTTTCCATTTATGAATGTAAAGAATTTTTTAGTGTGTGTCTGTATTTTGCGATTGGTGATGATTCAGTCAAGTGTGGCATCTCCTTTTTATCCCACAATGAACGTAGTACACCAATGACAACCTGCAAAGATATAAATCACTTAATTGGAGGTCTCAAGACAAAGCGATGCCACTAATAAAAGGCTTTTTTTAACGAATACATTCCATTTTGCTTCTGCTCCTATGTACATGTACGTGAAGTTTGCTTCCTGTTTATCAGGTGCACCCACAGAACAACTTATAACCTCTTCCAGGTTGGAGCCACATAACATTAGGTTGGTGCACTGTAATCCAACAGCCTGAAAACCTGATTGAACAGCTATTTCAGGTCAATGTCTGGAAGCCATTCAAGTATTCAAGATTCTGTTTACAGGCCCTCTAACATCAGAGTCTTACAACCTTATAAATCAGAATTTAAGGCACATTCCAGGCATTTCAGAACATTTTTGTCTTTCCTCAAAAGTCACCTAATTGTACAGTAAAACCAGAAAGCATTGAAACACCACACAGGTATAAGATTCCTGTGTTCCTATTTTAATTGATAGGACAATGACAAAGAGACAAAAGGTGAACTGTTTTCCTTCTTCCACTGTGGTCCAGAAAGGATGGACACTATGACCACCCCTCTAAGCCAACGTCATTCATCCAATTAAGACAATCCCAAAGCATGGCGGCCATCTCTGTTTGTGTCTGATGTTTCCTCCAAACAGCGTAATGCTCTGATTGGATTAGGGGCCATGGCATAGGGTGTGATTGATTTTTGTTTAATTGAGAGTTATGGTGGGATAGACTCTGGGCCTTACCACCGACTCAAGCTTTTTTAATGATACACATTCTGTGCATGCATCACTGCACACACCAACACACACACACAGACACAGACTGGTCATTCAGCCATTTACTGTCCCTTGAACCTAATAAGATTATAGCTTTACTCTGGGGATTTTGTGCTTGTTCCACGATACTACCTGCTTGAAGACTTGGTACAAACATCATATCTAATTCAATGGTCTTTGTTCAGATAGTGTAGGTGCTGCTTAGTGTTCTGACTGTAGTTGTCAAGGCGGGCTAGTCCAGGCTGGAGTGGTGCACTAGGATGACCTCATCTTTAGATGGACGCAATAACAAACCTTTTAGCAATTGGTTTTCCTCTGCTGCCACCTACAGGCAGAAACAGGACAGAGTTACAAAACACCACAGAGTGAGTAAGTATTGTCTGCCCTTTAATTACAACTGAATTAAAGAGGGAAAACAAGAGAGGTGTTTATTTTGTGTCTTCAATAAATCAGGTTATCCTTGATCCTTTAAAATATATTACATCTGTAAGGTTGTGGTTATTGCAAAATCAAGACCAGTTCTGTTTGATTTTAAACCCAGACCTGGAGCACACCAATGCCAGCCTAACAGCTACTGAGCTTAAAGAATAGTTGATCCTTTACAAATTCACCACTAGAGGGCGGCAGCCAACTACTGTGAAGGACACTTGGCCCCCTTTCTCTCTCTGAAATAAGCACCTGTTATGGCTTCACACCTTTTGGAGAGCTTTCTACGTTACTCAAAATTAATAGTCCTCAAGGGGGAGAGAGTACGCCTCACAGAATAGGACCAAAAAGCAAAAAGATATAACATAATGCATATGATGAAGAGAAATCACATCCAAAGGAAAGCAGGTATTAGGTTTTACATAGTTATATATTTATTATGGATGTCAGATGATTCCCTGACATATTGGAGTAAAATGCTGTTTATTCCCTTAAACATTTAGCTTTGGTTGCCCCAAAATAGACTTGATCTTATCTTCCTGTTTCTGCTAAATGGGAGCTTTTGCATGTGCAGCGTCAGTAGTTAGTGAGGTACTGTGTTGTGTGGAGGTATATAATTATCCTGGCAGTCAGAACTGGATGTTAGGTGTTCACGGGTTTCTTGCTGTAACTGCGGTCTCCCTCCATCCAGTATGACTCAGTTTGCATCTCCATCAATCTGGAGACGGTCCTCTGGAAGGCAAAGATCTCCTCCTCGGCTGTGAACAGAGTCAGACGCTCTGCTGCCTCCTGAAGAAAGGAGCCATCATCAGGGTTAGCAGCTAACACACTTAAATCCAAAATAAAGTGAACTGAATAGGGGTTGGAGAAGAAAGGTTTACAGCAGAAGGCTAGGGATTGAAAGACCAGACTGACAGGTATGTAAGTGTGAGCACTGCGTTACTGAGAAGACTGAAAAAGAGGGCCTGACTCTCAGTGAAACTTTCCTGAGTGTATAAAATTGAAACACTGAATAAAACTTAAAATGGAGATATTAAAAGAAAAAAGTCGCATCTGTGATAAAAACCTGTGCTTTGTGTGAAGAACTTTCCTTACACCAGTTACATGAAATGGAGTTGATGATTTTCCTGCTGTTTTAACTTGTGCTGTAGCAGATGTGATTTTACCCCGCTGAGGCCCAGGTCATCCAGCAGCTGTCGGTCCCTCTCATCTTCCCCTCCAGAGTGGACAAACAGCCGGTCTAAGGGAGCCGCCGCTAGCAGCACCACTCTCACCTGGGACACAGACAAGGGGGGAGTTGTACGTTTCAGCAGCGAGGATCACTTCCGCGTTAAAAAAGCTGCAGTTCCTCGGCTGCCGCTGGGGAAATGAGCAACTCTCCACTGACCCCCATGTTAAAATAGCCGACTTTACAGCCTAAAAAAACATGTTTACAGTCTGGTACATTTTTTGTTTTTGGTCTTTGTTTATATTGATGAATTGTTTTGTATCACAACCGTTTTAGTGTTATTTAGGCTTAAAATTCTTACATAAATTAGGGCATGATTACGTTGAGTGACAGCCCCATACACAGGCGCTGGCAGTTAGCTCTTTGCTAAAGCATCGGCTGGGCTAGGCGGCTACATCCAGAGGCCTCCGGCTACCTGCAGCGGTTGACAGCCGATGCACTGTCCGTGTTTGTGTTGCGGTTTTTTCGGTAAGTAAATTTCTCACTATTTTACCTGGATGTTTGCACTAATTAGCATGTATTGGCATGTTTGTTGCTGGCTTATGACTTAATTGCCGATTTATGGTCGCTGCTGATACACCGGAGCAGCTAATGTTAGGAACGCTGCTGCGGTGTGTTTTGTGCTCTCAGAGTCTGTTTATTGCGGTAATACCTGCTACAATTTTATTTCGTCTCATTTTTCTGTTTAAAAAGTCCGAGCCCCGTCAATAAGCAGCTGCTGTTGTTTGTGTGTTGCTGTAACAATAAGTGGATAGTGGATAGAAATAACAACTCCACCTAAAGCCTCTCTATCTGAAACAGTCGTGTTTAAAACACAGCGGCAACATTATGATCGCTGTTGTATGCTGTGTGTCGCGGTCGTACGGGGTCTAGCTAGTCGGGTCGGACTCGGGGACTGTGGTGGATGTAGCTGCCGCTTAGCTTGTTAGCCTAGCTGATTAGCCTTAAGCTAGCTCGGTTGCTCGGAGCTAAGTGGCCGGGTTCGCGGCCGTCTGACCCCGGCTGACCCCGGCTGACCCGTAGACTAACCGTCTCTTTGCCAAGTATGGAAAGTACACTCCCACTAAAATCCAAGATGGCGCAGCTCAAATGTCCATGGTTTGGTCACAAAACCGACTCCCCGAAACCAATGGGTGACGTCACGGGTGCTACGTCCATGTTTTATACAGTATGGCCACGGAGGGAAGAAGACAGAGATCTGACACAGGAATGTCCAGTTTGTTTATGGAGGAAACACACTATATTATTAATGATTAAGAGTCTATTTCCTGTGATCAATATTAAATGAAGGCAGTTAACCATTTATTTATTGCCTCCTTACAATGACAGTACTTATATTTCTGGCCAGTTTGAGGTGTTTTATTGCTTTCCTGAGATGATTTAAGTGCATATTGACTTAAGTTTAAAGAATCATATCCCCTCTTTGACACAATAAAGACCTGATTGACAAAATTATAGTGAGCTAAAATAAGGTTTGGCACGGTGTTGAGTGGTATTACAGTTCAGTAATATTATTTTTTGCAGCATTGAAATGAGTAATGACCTACTGTCTCAGTTTCAGTAGTGCTATTAGAGCCACCATCAGCCACTTCTGTGAGCAAATGTTTTACATGTAAGTTTACAATTAAAAATTATCATGTAAATATCATATCCCATTCTTAATTTGGGCACAAACACCAGCCAGGACACTGGTGACTGTCGTGCAGCAGCAGTTTCTTGTCCTTGTCCTCTCTGAGTCAGTATTAAACCTTTAATAAAAAACATTATAGTTAACATTCTCTGGCTTTAGTATTGTATCTTGCTGGATATTAACAGCATGTGGTCAGTCTAAACATCTGTGTGACTTATTTTTAGAAGTTTCAACAAAGTCCTCAAAGAAATGGTTTTTCAAGTGATATGATATGATCTACACGTTTTTTGTAAAAATTTTTTTTAGTTACAAACCCATCCCCGAGCTGTATACCTTGTTGTCATAGAAGTTGTCTATGAGGGTGGTGAAACGTCTGGCCTGATCCTTCAGCGTCAGTGTCAGAGCTGGAACGTGGCGGATAAATACGGTGTCAAAGAGCCGTGATATCTCCAGGTAGTCACTAGCACCCAGAGGCTGAAAAACAACAACTGGGCTGGTTACAGATATCCAAGATAATCAGCTGTTAGATGATGGATATAAGGGATGTAAGGGAGCACTGCATGGAAGCCAGACGCTGGATGTGATGGTAACATTCATCCAGGAATATTTGTGTGGATCTGATTTATGATATTTCCTGCTAGGAGAGAACAAAAAGGCTGACAGTAAAATTGGCAGAGCAATGGGTGAGAGAGGACACATTTATCTATGCTTTGACATATAAATTGTCCATGAAGGTTGGAAAATTGTGGTAATTAAAAGAGGTTGAAAGAGGTTTTTGGGGAAAATTTTCAGGGATGACAGTTCTTAAGGAGAAAAATAAATGAGACAAATAATAGTATATCACATAACAAAGTTGGGCCTGAGCTCCTAATCTACAGCAGCACATCACAATGCAGAGAGTAAATAGTTCCTGTGTTGCTTCATAAACACGCACGGACATGTGTGAATATTGCAGTCTCTAGGCTTGGCCTGAAAAAATGCCATGTGTACAATGACAGCACCTGGTGCAAAAGGTTCAGGCTGATGTCATTTTAGTCCCTGTCCTTGGTTCTTTGCCATTCAGGATGATTGCTCTCAAAACTCATGTGGATGTGCCAACATATGTCAAAAGAAGCCTTGAAGCTCAGATGCCTCCAAAAGCTTGCGGCTGTCCATCAAACTTGAGACTTTACAGACATTGCAGATTACTGTACCACAATGCTTTATTTGAGGTACAACGGGCTCAACTATTCACAAAATTGTCAATAGACTTGCTTTTTGACATTGAGCAGAAAATAGGACTGAGATGGAGGGAAGGTGATTCAGTTTGAGAGCAAAGGCTTGGACAATAAGTACGCAGAGGAGGGAAGAAGCAGAACACAGAGGCAATAAAAAAGGCAGGAGTAGCGCTTTGAATTGAGCAGTTTTGATTAGTGGTGAGTGGATTTTGTGTGTGTGAGTGCACTGTGTGTGTGTGTGTTTGTGAGTCAAAAGAGAATGAGGGTAGAGTGAGAGTCTGTGCTCCATTTCTGTATTCCTAATGTTCTGTAAAAGATAAGTGATGCATAGCTAAAGGTGACGACAGCGATAAGGAATATTGTTTGGAATATGTGTTGTGATGTAACTCTTGAAACAGCTGTTTTAATGACACAATGCTAGGAATGACGAAATCTAACTGGGATAAAAAAAAAAAAAAACTCACTCTGCCACACAGCTCGTCAAAAGTACAGTCGGCGACAGAGCCGCAGGTCTTTTCCAGAGTCACATCTCTGCCCAGCACTGTGAGCACCCGAGGACCTGTAACTATGGAAACACACACACCCAACAATATTAGTGATCCTCAGTCATATCATGCCACTGTAGTGTCATATTTACAGTTGAATCATTACATTGCTGCAGTGGCGTCCCAGTCACTGCATCTGATATTCATGACATGTTTTTATGTCTTCAGTTGGAGGATTAGATCTGCCCACAGACAGAGCAGGGAAATCAGAGACAGACTAACATATTGCTGGTTTTTGTCTTTTCATGGAATTTGTTATATATCAAAAATAAAAGCTTGCCTTATCCCTTTATGTGGAAAATTTGTGTAGCAAAAACAAGTTGATACACTATTCCACAAATAAATTCAGCAATATCAACAAGATACTCATTTTTCATATGTGTAAAAACATTTAAAAACCCACTTTTTATTAGTTTATTGTATGTTGCTATCTGCCTGCTATCACTGAGCATGGTGCATGTTGCAAGTGTTATTACGCTGCAATGGAATACATGATTTACTCTGGACACATGCATAATTTTGATGTCTCCTTATATACCGTAGCACTCTGAAAAGTGGACAAATCTCCCTATAAGGGGGTATTTTCCTTTAACTTCCTTACCACTCTTTTGTCTTAAAGCCAGCTCCTCGAACAGTGCATCCAAGTGGGCCTCTGCACCAGGCTCCCCTGTGCTGCAAAAGACACACACACACACGGCAACGAAAGAGAGAAGAAATAATAGGATATGAAATTAACAATGCTGAAGTGGCCACATCAAACGGTGGCAGCAAGAAGAGCACAGGAGGGGGGTACTTAGCTTTTCACTCCATCAGTAAAAAACAGGATGTTAGGCTCTAAACACAAGCATTAGCCTGTGAATGCATGTCAAAATGAGATTGTAAAGTGTGTGTTTGTGTCTGTATGTGTCCTTGTGTTTTAACTCCAGGTAAAAAGGGTGTGACGCGCTCTATTTACATACAGTGAAAAGACGAAAGCACTTGAAAGCTCCAACACAGCAATGAGCAACATCAGTGTCATTCATGCTGCGTTTGCCTGCTTGTGTGTTGTTCCTAACAGTGTATATGTAATGAGGAAAATAGAAAACTAGCTTTTAAGCTCCACCATTTTCTCATATTCTATTGATTCCTTTTTCAGTCTTTTCATGGATCTCTCAAGGTAATGTAGGTCTTTATAAATCTCCCAGTCTGGTTCTCCCCATTTATCCATCTGTTTGCCTTCTCTCTCTGTCCTTAAAAAAAATCAAACTAGATGATGTGCACAAACATTTCCTCTGTGTGTGTGTGTGCGTGCATGTGAAGTGTGTATGTGAATGTTTGTGTTTATGTTGTGGAAGCATGTTTATGTCGACTCTGAGCTGAGTTGAACTGCAAACAGCCGAGCAAAGGGGGCTGATATTAGTGTGTGTGTGTGTGTGTGTGAAGGGGGGGGGGGTCTTACAGGTAGTAGAGTTTCCCTGATGCATCCTTGTCCAGCCTTCTGTAGTCAATCCCAGCATCTAGGCAGATGGTGTGGCAGTATTCCTGTACACATGCACACAAATACACAAAACACAGTATGAAAAAATGTTCAAAGCTCTATGCTTAAGAGCAGGACAGAATACTTAGTTTCATGTAACTCAATTTTTTGTTTGGTTTATTGTTCATTCTATACATTTCTTTATATACACAGCACTTTGGCTGCAGTTTGCACTGAGGAGATGCCAAATTGCTTTTCCTGAACTGATACTTACTACATGCAATGGTAAAACGGCTGAATCTAATTTTATATAATGGTCTAATATATTATTTCAAGCAAAGTTCACAAAAAAATCTAATTTATTCAGCTTCTCAATTGTGAGAATTTGCTGCTCTTCTTTGTCTTGTGTGAACATAAACTGAATATATTATAAAATAAGCAATTTGAAGCTCACCTTGAGCTTTAGAGAATGAAGGACATTTTTCACAGTCTTCTGATTGTAGTTTTTAAAAAAAAGAAAGGTGGAGGTTTTCATTGGATTCTTGTATTTCACTGTATTTTTCTAAGCAAATCTGAGCAATGCTGTTGCTTTCTATAGAGAATATTTGAAAATACGGAAAAAAAACTGTTAATGTGCAGAGTATCAGTGGAATATGCCTAAAGAGTCTATCAGATTATATGACACCTTTCACGTTTAGATTGATGTCCCATTCGTAACTGAATCTGTGCTGAAGCTTCCATTTATTTTTAACTGATTGTTATGATATGCTATAGTAAGCGCCAACATTTTAAAACAGTTGCTTTTGCTCGGCTAATCTCTGCTGCTCATGTGGACGATAAGAACTTTGTCTCATTGTATACTCTCCGTATAAATAATAAAAATGGACAAAGAGGAAGCACAGAAGGCCGTCAACGTCTTACTCTCCTCTGACAGCTCTGGGATTTTGTGTCACTTCTTCATGGTTTATTGAGCTGATCTATTGTTCCTGTAGCCATTCAAAGTTCAAACTTTTCCAGATAGTGTAAAACGTCAACAGGATTCATGTCAGGGAGTACAGCGCAAACTATAATCATCTCTACCATTCTATCAAAGAAAAGAAAGGAATTGCATATCATCCCATCCAAGCCATCGCCTGGCTGACTGAGTATTCAACGACAGCTCCAGTAAATTATGAAATCAGTGGATTTCTGCCACTGGCCCTCTTAAGCTGCAGGATAATTAGTAATCATCACAAAGCAAAGGGACGGAAATACTCTATTCTTCTCCGCTGTCAACTTTTTATCTCCGTGTCCGCTCACACAAACGGGGTTCCCACTCTGAGCCAATTGGCTGAATCAGGCTTAATAACAACCTGACAAACTCGCCCTCCCCCACGCACAAAAGGGAGGTGTCATTTCATCAACCTACTGTGACCCCACCAACGGGTAAATAGTCCCTCCAAAAAGGAAAAAAAAAAAAAAAGAAGGAAAAAAAACTTGTCACTATCGCCGCCACATCATTAGAATCTCAGTTTGTCTTTTCTCCTGCCATCTTCTACTCCCTCCCTTTGTGAACCGTCTCTACCTACAGTAAAGACTGCTGATGCGTTTCTTGACGGAGGAGCGAGGTACAAATAAGAGAGTGGAAAGAAGGAGTAATGGAAACACAATCAGTGATGATGATTCCATTGGTTAGCCTATTTATAATCAGATGAGGCTGAGGCCTTGCGGGTCATTACTTGATTATCCATCTTGAGGGGATTGTCAAGTTCTCACTCCTCCAAGATTTCATCCGCCCACACATTGTGGTCTTGTCCCCCCCCCCTCCTCCCCCTTACACCACCACCAACTTCCTGTCTTATCTCCCTGTCACTGTCCCTTGTTCTGTAAAAAAGACTGATGCATTTTAGCGGAGCATAAATATCTACTGGCTACACAGTTTTTGTCTGGTACTAGTGATGAAAAGATCAGCCGATTAATCGATTAGTAGACTGATTTAAAAAATGAATCTTTTGATTAACTGATTAATCGATTTATATATCCTTTTCATATCATTGTAAAAGTGAACATCTTTGAGTTTTGGCCTGCTGGTTAGACAAAACAGTTGAATGACCTCACTTCAGGCTGCGGGCAGTTGTGAAGGGAATTTTTCATGATTTTCAGAAATTAAGGAGCTGATTTATCACAGTGAAAATGATCATCAGTTGTAGTTTTAGTCTGGTGTAACAGTCACTCTTTTACTCCTCTGTGTCACTGCTAACTTTGTAAAGCAATGCACACAACAGTTACCTATATTTTTTGTATGCTTAATGGATAAAACTGCTCTCAGTGGTGTACACTGTGGAGCTGAAGGGATTAGTCGGTGTTAAGAGTGAAAAGTTGTTTATCAAGCGGAAAAGACAAACGGTTTCTGTGCATTTGGATAAGTTCCTGCAGTGGACATGGGCAAGTTCCTGTTTCAGTTTCTCAAATGTGAGGAACTAAACTATACATTTTATAGAATATAAAAAAAATAAGACACATTAAATTGACGATAAAATAAAATGTTTGTTGTCGCCCTACGTTTATTATAATTTCATGTCACTCCTTAATATTAGTTATTTGTACTATTAGTGTGAAAACTAGCCCTAAGTGTAGCTGACTGACGAGGGAGCGAGATGACAGACATGAGAATCAGGGTCTCTTTAGAAGAAAGTCATCCGAACACATGTAGCTCCAATCATGTCATTGTCCGAGCTGTCCACTGCTCTCTCTGGACAGCCGTTTAGCATAAAAACAGAGTGGCTTTTTTTTTTTCTCTGGTCGCTGCCTCTACTCCCCTCTGTGCCCACTCCCTCTACGACATATCTTTCTCTATCCTTTACTCCTCAAAAAGTTGCTTTTGAGTTTTTCAAAGAGCGCGGTGCCATTGAGCTGCAACAAAAGCCAAGGATAGCTGACTATTGGGCCCTGATGAGGTCCACTCCCTCATTACCCAGCAGCAGAAAACATTTGATGCTTTTTTTGTTTGGCCTGGAGAATTGACCAGGCCTCAAAGAAATGCGGGGTGGGAAGGCTGAAAAAGAGACGAAGGGGGGAGAGAGGGGGAGACAGAGGGAGAGCGGAGGAGGGGAGAGGTTGTCGTTCATTCAACCATGTGTGTCTTACAGCCTTGTGTGGAAGGACTGAAGAAAAGAGGGAGGGAGGGATGGAGGGGTCGAGAGAGAGAGAGACGGGGGAGAAAAGAGAGAAAGCTTAAAACACTGCCTTTATGCTGGCAAGTTCTGGACGACTCTTCTGACATCAAAGTGTTTTCGCTAACTGGGGAGCTGCTGTGTGAGTGTGTGTGTGAGTGAGTGGGGGGTGTATCTGGTGATTTTATTCATTCTTGGGCAGTCGGGGGGGTACGTGACAATGTGAACACCCTAATTACACCTAATGATCTATTCCCTTAAAGTGTGACCGCCTTGGGCCAGCGATGGTTTGTTCTGCGGGGTCGTTCTCACAACCTCCCCCTGCCTCGGCTGCTCCTCTTGGGGAAACATCTTTTGAGTTGGAGGCCCCACCTTTCGTGATCCAGGACCCCACTGGACCCCCCACCCTCAGCCCCTCTCGAGCTCTGTTGAGGCCCAAAACCGAACCTCTCCGAAACCCGGCGGAGGCTGTGCCTCCTGCACCTGGCCAACAGAGGCTCCACATGTTGGTAGGAACACACAGACACTGTGTAGCTGAGCATCACTCCAGTACTAAAAGCTCTGAGTTGGCTTGAAGACTAAAACAGATGCTGCTATGGCTCCAGTGATTTAGTCAAATTCACGATGGACAATTTAAAAAAAAAAAAAGGATCTGAGGTATTTAAGAGATTTTGCATAGCTCCCTCTAGAGCCACAAAAGGCTTTGTACAACTCTTTTCACATATGCAGAAGTATGCTCCAAGACCTGTTAACATTGTAATGGGAAAAATAGATGGAGTTACAAATGAATACATACAGCAGAGTGTATTGTACCTGTGAGTGTGCATATAAGCTCGATCACACACATCTGACGTGCACACACTTATAATAAAACCATGAAAACTCAGGCAGTAGGAAATAACAAGCCAAGGTAACTGGATCAGTCAAAAAATTTGGCAATAAATACAGAGCCAGAATGTTGAAAATGAGGGGGGGGGGGGGGGGGGGGGAAATCGATTTGTCCTTTAATAATCGTTCAGTTTTTTGGAGGCGAGAGACACTGATATGAAAGAAGTGAGGTACACCCTCGAGGCACACAGTGAGTGGCACTGCCCTGCCATTAAAAGCTCTGGAAGACAATGACAGTCATCAAATATCAACATCCATTCGATTTGAACTGGCAGGCAGCCAGCTCTTCACAGGCAGTCCTTCTCACCAAGGTCTTCACTGGAGGACCACATCCCTCTCATTTCTCAATTTTTCCCTTTCTCTATCATCCTGTTTTTTATTTATATATTGCTTTTTCTCTCATCACCAACTGCAACGCAATTATTAACAGTGACACAAAAAAAAGGAGAAGGGGAGTGGATTAAAAGAAGGGTTAAAAACAGCAGGAAGCCCAGAGGTACTCAAAGTTGCCTCAGGGTTGTTGTCGTGCCCATCCCACCCCCCCCCCCCCACCCTTCAGCAGCACTGCAATCGAACAAGTGGACGGAAAATAAAGTCACTATTCTGCTACCAAAATACAGAGACCTGACCTTGGGTGAGTAAAGCCAGTGAGCAGCACAGGATAGTGATAGAATAAAGAAAGGAGACAGAGGGGTAGAGAGAGATGGAACACGCACACACACGCGCGCACACACAAAACACGTTTACTGTTTTTTGCCGTTTCCTTGTTCTTTTTATCCATTTATTTATTTTATTTAATGAATTGTACTTTTTTCTCATCTCGTTACTGAATTGTATTATCCTTAACACTTCGGCAATACTGTTCATCTGACATTCATGCCAATAAAGCATACTGAATTGAATTGAAAACTGAACTGAATTGAGAGGATGGCCGATGAAAAGTGAAGTGGATGGGGAGGACAGTTTGTGAGGGAGAGAAAGAGTGTCTTAGTTACAATACTGGCAGTGTCCATTAAAAAAAAAGCCCTTAAACCCTGTATTCTACACAATTCTTAGCTTTGCCATGGCTACAAAGAAAAAGAAGCCTAAAAAACTGAATAGGTTCCCTGATGGAGTCTATAGAGGCACTAAAAAGGACAAGAAATTACAAATGACTGGGTGAATGAAAAAACTAGTAAACAAACTAAACAGTGAAAGGCGGTGAGAGACTTTTAGATTCACTAAAGTTGTATGATTTCCATGCCTGGCAAGTTGATCTGCTTAAAAATTTGGCTTGATCTGATTTTTAAAATTAGGAAACTGCATTATTTGGGGAGGATGGGGTGCTGCGGAAAAAGGGGTCCCAACTAATCAGAAGTCAATGGTTAAATAAAGAGCTCAACCCAGGCGGACAGAGGCGGTGGATTAACCTCTACCACTCTCGCTCAGGTGATAGGGAGGAGAGGTCAGAGGCTATTTTTACTTTTTAACACCCTCATTCACTCGCTATAGAAACACACTCAGGCCTGCACATGTGAGTGTGAGCTGCGTCGGGAAGAAGGACCCACACTGCTGGTCCCTGCAAGCATTAATTCAATCTATTAAGGGTCAGCTAGTTAGCAGCGTGACCCCGCTAAAACACGCTTTAACTTTACAGAACAGGCAGCTATAGAGAAGGCATTGCACCCCCAAAAAACCCCCGACCCCGAAAACCAGATGGCCTCACAAAGGGAAACATGGGACCCTGAAAGAGAGGAGGTAGTGTGGAGCAGAGAGGGACAACAGGCATTCAGGACCTCGATGAGGGTGGATTAGAAAGGGCAAGGGTGCTGCTGGGAGAGTGGGTGGGGAGCTGGGTGACTCCAAGGCCTCCCCGGTTGTGGAGCATTTGTGTGTTTGCCTCTGTATGTGTGTGTTTGAAGCTACAGTGGATATCTGATAGCCCTGAAACTGTCTGTGGCCTTGACACTGCAGGAGAAACCATACTGCTCCTGTTATAGCAGCAGTATAGCACTTGTGCTGGAATTTCCTATTTTTTTTTTTTTTTTTTAAATTTTGCACCCAACAGCACTCACACTGAGGTTCATCTAATGGGATCGTAATAATTTTGGAACAACATACTAATTATCATATTTCAGTTTTAGTGGAGTGCTTTACCTGACGCTTATTGCACTTCACATCCACCAGATTATAAGTGTATGCGTTTAGTGTTTGAGGATTGAGGATTAATTTATGTTACTTGTTGTTTTCATCCCCACTGTCAATCTTTTTTCTCATGAACGGTGAAAAGGAAGCAGTTTTGCATTTATGGCATAATAGGCTGCAGTGGGATATTGCTTGCCTTTACTATTTAGACTAAATACCAATAAAAGGTGCAAGAATGCTACCCTCCTCTGTTGCAAAATGCATGACAACAAATTACTATGCAATTATTTATGATCATGATCACTCCAAACACATCAATGATCATCTGAGATGCAGGAAGGATAATGGTGCTACCTGCTTAAATTGCAAAGTAGATTTTTCGCTAGAAATGCTAACTGCCGCATCGCTCCTCTCTCCTCTCCCCTCTCCTCCACACCCCCCCTTACTTTTGAAATGCAAGCAGTCTGGGTCAGTCACTCAGCCTGTCCGCCCACCTCCCATTCGCACTACCTGTGCTCACTCACGCTCTTTCCATCTCTCCCTACCTTTCTCTTGCTTTCTCTTCAGTCAGTCTTTCAATGTGCCCTGGTATGATCAAAGACAGCTTTGTGACACTGTGTGAGGCATCCAGGAAGCAGAAAACATCAAACCACTAAAGAGCAACTTGCAAAAAGACAGACACAGAGGGACAGAGGCGCATATGCAAGTGTGCGTATGTGTGTGTGATAAACAAATGAATAAATTAATAAGACGAGAGACGGGTGACTTTGTCTCTACCTTCAGCATGTCGATGAAAGGTAGAAAGGTGTCCCTCTGAAGTCCGTTTTTGTACAGATCTGAAAGAGGAAGGGAGGGCCTGTATTAGAGCTGCTGTTTAGCCTCCTAATAATGTCATTCCCCCGCCACAGATTGGCAGATAAAGTGGCTATTGATGAACTGAAGGATGGGTGGGGAGGCATGACAAAAGGACTGGGACCAGGGGAGAAAAATGGATTTCTCTACCGGCAGCGGCAGCAACATAAAATTCATTACATTCCCAAACAATGGTGGCGAGAGAAAGGACTGTCGCCTTTTCAGTGTGGACAATGTCCACAGCAGCTCGCTGAATAGAGGTTTCAATTAGCTCGGCTGGAACAAATTACATCTGAAGTAGCATCCCTGATAGACAGATAAAACAGATAGGGATTCACACAAACACAGACAAAGACACACATACACAGACACACACACATTGATGTTTAGCTCTCTCCAGCTGCGAATGCAAACAAGTGGTCGGTGGTCATTGTTGATGTTTGGGCTTAAGCTTACCACAGCAGGACCTGACACACAAATAACACTCGCTTGATAACTCCTACACTGTAATGGACTGTGCTATGAAGGAGACATGACTAGTGTTCAAGTAAGAGTCCAAACATTTTTGGACGCAAGACTTATTCGCTTTCTTTCTTTTCAAGCGTTAGATGAGAAGATCAATGTGACTTTCATGTCTGCACAGTAAATATGCAGCTAGAACTGGGAGTTTAGCTTGAAGACTAGAAACAGAGAGCTTGGTTCTGTCCAAAGATAACAAAATCTGCCCACCAGCATCTCTAAAGCTCACCAATTAACATGCGATATCTGTGTAAAAATTACATTTTTTAACAGTTTTTGTGTGGGACTATTTCTCGGCCAGGTGCAGTAACTTCCTGAAAGAGATGTAATGAGTGAGTTTTAGAGGTACCAGTAGAGCCTTTTTTGGTGTCTTTAGATAGAGCCCAGCTATCTGTTTCCCGTCTTTGATGATAAGCTAACCAGCTGCTAACGACAGCGACATATCTACTATAGAGATATGACACTGGTATTGACCTTCATGTCTAACTCTCAGCATTAAAGCAAATAAGCGTATTTACCATATTCCCTTAAGATAAGCAAATTATAGTTCACTTTATATGGCTATTTCCCAAGACACTACATTTAATTACTATAAGTACATGCAAATACATGCTTTATGAATGAAAATGATTATTCATTTAAGGTAATCAAAATAAGCTCAGTCCATTAATATAAAGTGTATGGGAGGTCTGGTGTACTGAAAGACACCATGTACCCCTCCCACTAACCCTCCTCAATCTCATTAAACTCCATCAGTATATAAAAACAACAAAACACTGCTTTAGCCATTCTAGCGAAAACCTACGTCTAAATTTCCCCTCCAAACACATCTAGGGCTTTTTGATACCAGCATCTCCACATCAATAAAGATGGAAAATGTATGCCTTTCATGTCCAGTTATCTCTTATGGCTTTCAGTGTTCCATTAACCATGTAATTAATACCAAGTAGGCTCTCTATCAAGTTTGCATGGTTTGGCGCTTTGTTCTTAATAGCTAGTAAATATCAGAGACGCGCGTCTTTGTCTGCGAGAGCCATCTTGCTGCCATCCACTTCGTACCCACTCAAGGTTTTGAGACATCAACATGTTCCTGAAGGAAGAAAGACATCAGATAGCACATCACGCATTTATCTCCACCTTGATCACCGTCTTGCTCATTCTTTCTCCAAACGTACCCTGCTTGCAGTAAATGCAACATCAAAGCCTGTTTAAAGGCTGTGTCACGTCTCTAAAGGTGAGAGCTGTATCAAATGTTCCTCGCCTTTTTCCCTCTGCTTAATTGCTGTAAATAGGAAGTAGTTGGTCTTGCCAAGCTCAATTGATTCTCGCTGGCGCCAAGTACTTTTGGATAAAAGTACTATGTCAAAGATGTAGATGTATGTAAAGTAACTGTCAAATGTGTTGATGTTACTTTCGTACGGGTGGAGGGGAAGCAAACACTGATGTTCCAGGAATATTGCTTGTTATTTTAGCTGCAGGCAGAGTATACACTGTTTGTTTGTTGAATAGTTAAGTGGACCTTCAGGGCTAAGACACTGTTTGACAGTATTTTACTGTTAGTCTTTTGCGGTCTCAGTCCTTCTGAGCTGAGCTTTCCTATAAAGCCTAGAATTCCTTTGTTGTCATATTTTAATATGAAACCTTTCTCCACAATAAAAGGGTCACTTATGATGCCAAATAAGCTCAACAGAGTAAAGTACTTTTTCACTTATGGGGGTGATATAGTTCAAAACTACCCTATTTGTTTGAAGGTTCATAGCATATTAGTAGAACTGAAAGTTGTTGCTGCTACTATTAATTACCTTTACTACTAACTATTTACGAGACACAGAGCATACACTGGATTTGGAAAACAGAAAAAAATACCATTGCAATGTGACTGATGACCATGGACATATGACTGCATGTTCAGTAATAACAACAGAACTGATAAACAATGGCTGAAAAAAAATAAGAAGTATAACATGTATGTCCTCAGACACTGGTTGTCGTACCATCAGGAGGTCTGTTGGAGGTGGCCACCACCACCACTCCGGTCTTGAACAGTGTCTCAAACAGCTGCTTTAGGATCATGGCATCAGCAATGTCAGTCACCTGAAGGAAGAGAACTAGAGAAGAAGAAGAAGAGGCACATTCATGTACTGTATAATTTACCTTTTCTTGCCACACTGCATGTGTGTGTCTGAGGTCAAACCATGCTATTAACACTCCATGTTGATTAGTGTCATTCAGGTGTGCTCATTCAGTCCTTTGTGTCTGGTCATGGCCATTCACACTTGCACACATCCATGCGCACGTACACGTACACACACACCTAAACCACTTGAACTGACTGCAAATGGTCACGAAGCGGCTTTCTGCTGAGGACAAGTAGCTGAGGCAAGGCAGCGGACCTGAGCTAATCAACTGAGCAGACGTGAGAATGACTGAACGCAAGCGAGAAAACAAGAGCAAGAAAAGAATAATGAAAATGGAGCAATGTGAATCCAGACAGGGGTCACAGTGGCAGACAAAGCTTCTGTCCAAGATGGCCATAAAAGGCATATAAAGAGGTGCATGAATGCGTGTTGCAGACACAAGGCTTTACCAGGTTATAATATATTAATCCAATTCAACTGCCCATTGCCTTTTTCGTCTACATCATTTCCGTGAGTCCACAATAAACAAAGGTCGATGACAACACTGAAGCAAGGACGTTTATGAGTCACTGGCTGTTAAATGAAGAGCTGTGACCTTTCTATTAGTAATCCAGTGCTCTCACTTTTGTTCTTATTCTCTCATCTCTCTCTCTCTTTCACCTCTGTTGTTCTCTTGAGCATCCATGAAGGGAGAAATCATGTTATCATGTGATGCACACTCGTCAAAGCAGCACGTATGTAACACGCCTGATTAAGCATGATGACTGACCGATACACAACAGGAAAACTGTAGAAGAAAATGAATGATTTCAAGCTCTCTTTCTTTGTCACTTTCATGCCAGTTGTCATTTATATTCAATATATTAATGAATTAAGTTTTCTTCCAATATGAACAACAAGTAAACCAAAAAGAGTGACCTTCCCTTGCAAGAATTATTGCAGTAAAGACAGCACCTAATGTGGTGGACAAATATTATGTTCCGGTAACATTATAGATGTCATGGCTAGCCCCTAAGGGGGCTGTTCTCTGAACCCTTTTGTTATGTTTGGATCTATTTTGTGGACATTTGGACCTTTTCAGATTCTTGTTTAGTTTGTTAAGTTTTGTTCAGTTCCTGTTTTATTTTGAAATCATGGCCCTTGTGTATCTTGTCTTGTTCTACTTCCTGTCTTTGTCTTGTTTCCCTCCATTTGTGATTGTCTGCCCCTCCTTAATTGGTTTCACCTGTTGTCCATTGCCTTGTGTATTTAAGTCTCGTTGTTTCCCTGTGTTCTTGTCAGTTCGTCTGTGTCCATGCCTGTGTCGATACCCAAGTCTGTACCTGAGTCTGTGTCTTCCCCGTGTTCGTTCCCGTACCTGTGCCTTGCATTTTTTCCCCACCTCACGGACTTACCTTGGTTTCCTCTGTTTGCATGTAAGGACGTTTTGTATTTTCGTTTGGTTTGGTTTCTGAGTATTTTTCTCCTGTGTGGATGATTTTTGGTTGTTTGAATTTAGTTCCCTGGCCCTGGACACTTCCAGATTTTTGGTTTATTAGAAGACTTTAAGTTACTCCTAGCCTGTCTTGGGGTTTATTGCATTTGGGTCCTGGCCTGATTCCTAGTCTCAGCATAACAATAGAAGATTAAACTATTGACATTTTAAGAACCAAAGAAGAAGAAGAGATGCATTCATGTACTGTATAATTAATTAACTAAGTTAGAGAAAATGCTTAAGTTACTTTTCTACCATTTAAAGAAAGGAGTTGTCATAGTTTAATATGAAACCTTTCAATAATTAGGATGTGTTGAATAAAGAGGAAGACTTTTCAGTCATGTATCTGTCCCGCCCTCTCCTCTTACCTACTTTTCTGTATATAACAGGCACTTCTGATGGCCATACCCACAGCATATGCCTCCTTTCATACTCTGGAGAGTCTTCTGCTTTTGCATATTAGCCCCACTGCCCTTGCCAATACTTGATTAACATTTGTGTTAAAGCCTTGATTTCACTAAGGAGAGGTGGCTAGGGGCATCAAATTAGAGTGTGTGTACTTGTGTGTGTGAGAGACAGAGATTGCATGTGTGCTCGTAATGAGAATCAACAGAAAGCCAAGGCTCTGTGTCTCTCTGAAGGGGCCCCCATTTCCTCCGACCGCAGGATTTTATTTTCATTTCAAAAGAATCATTTAAAAATGACCTTTTATACAACCTGGATTTGTTTATTCATGTGCCCTCAACATGGGCATAGTACGAGGGGCAATATTGATTGCTGAATGAGCAGGGGGAGAGGGAAAGAGAATGGGTACCCACAGAATGAGAAAGGTGGAGGGAGCTGATGTAGCACTTGTGGAACACAAAAATAATGGTGCAATCTCCGTCAACCAATGCTGATATTTAAATGAGCATCCAATTACTCAAGCGGCTGTCAGTTTACAGCACGGCACACGGGTGCCAAATTAAACCTCTTTTGATGTTACACCTCTTTATGTACACAACCTATGAGCAATTTCACAGAGGCTGCACAGTGACTGAGGCCCTGAGACAATGATGCTCAAGCGCTTTCTTCTCACTCTTCTTCTTCCTTTCTCGCTCTCTTCCCATCTTTCCATCTTGGACCTCTCAATGGCGAGTATTCATTAGGGGAGCCGGGTGGGGGCCGTAAAAGGAGGGAGGGGGGCTACAAATTACTGATAATGGCACGGCGCTAATGAAGAGAATGGAGAAATGTCATTAGCATTTAAGAGGATAAGATCCATCTGACCCACCGCCGCCAGTCGCTTTCTAGCTCCACTCACTTAAGGAAGCAGAAGAGTGCGACTGATACCCAGAGCCTCATTTGCATGGCTGAGTGGAGGAGGATGCTGATTGGTATAGACCCCCCCCCCCCCCCCACCAACTCTCCCAACCTTGCAACCTCTTGTTTATGCATCACAAACAACGCGCACATGTCTGCTTGTTTCCCCTCCATTCACCGGTAGCAACAGTCGACAAGCGAAAACAGCAAAGCTGGCGACAGCAAACAAAACAAATCAATGAGAATGCACAAACAGCGCCGCAGTTTAAAATGTGAAAGACGGGTGGATGAAAGGAGCAGCTCTTGATCCTTGCAGATGCATAGAGAGTGATTAGAGAGAGCAACCGCACCTTCTGCGACCTTTGACCTGCCGGCATTAACTGTAATGATATCAGTAAGAGGAACAACATTGTGCTGCTAACAGATGTGTTTGGCTGCTTATAATAAAGACAGCTCATGTCTTTCTCTACAGAATGAATGACTACCTTACACAGAATAGAAAGAGCTCTCTCTCTCTTCTGACACCAAAGGGTAAAATAATGAGAAATCTGCCGCACTAATGGCTGAAGGTGCCTTTTAGTTGTGTATATCCAGAGTACAAAAACTGGTTGACTTGACTGTAAAGGTTTGGGAGCAAACTAACCGTGTGGGTGTGTAAACAAGCAACAGAGAATCACTGACTCAACTGACTGCTGCAGGTTTAAGGTACTGACAATGCTATACCTTTATACATGTGAGATTACACAACTTTACTATTACTGAACTGATAAAGGACCTCTTTACTACATACTACAGAGAGAGGATGTTTTATTGCTACATTTATACTATATTCAAAAAGGCCACTAGGTGTCCCCAGTCCTGTTTTTGTGGGGACATCAGGATTAGAAGCATCCAGTTGTCCAGACAGGAAAGACACAGGCTGGGACTAGATATTAATAAGGAATATAAAAATAAGGAACTTTTTAAAATGACTCTTTGGTTTCTTAACAAAGAAGGGTCAAAGATAAAATTACATAGATTCAAAAACAAACAAAACTGTTTCCTTCCTCATGCTTTTTGTATATGCCAGAGTCTTACGTCCAGGACCATCTTCTGACAATGGGCCATCAATCTGCGTTGGATTCTAATATACATTAAAATATATCTGCTCTTGGTTTGCAATTGAACACTTAATATGTTAATATCAGCAAGTGTCCAAATAAAGCTAAATGAAGTTAGTACATACTGATAGATAATCTCTTGTCCCGGTTCTGCCTTCAGAGTGAATAAAGTTTTTATCTAGACCAGTGCTATCAGACACCAGGATTTTAAACATGAGAACTGTACAATATTCTCACATTTTCAGCATGGCAATCTGAGAGATTTTTTTCTATATGCTAACTTGTTAAAACTTTTAAATTCTTTTTTAAAACAAATGTATTTATTATTTACAGTACACGTAAGGTGTACCCAGGGCATTTTAGAGACTGATTTAGCATTTATCTAATTCTCCCAGCAAACAAATGTTTCTTTATAACAAAAGGCTTAAACATCAGCTAAAATATTTACCAGTATCAGCTATTATTTAGAACTGGTTTCAGAGTAACACTGTTTTAAGAAAATTTGTGCAGTTGATAGAAAGAGTATCAAAAACACTTAACTCAGAATCTGTATTGTCTTGTTTGCTACTTGTAGCTAATATTTAAGCAGGTTTTAAGAACTGACAAACACACACACACAAACAGTGCCTGTGACACCCTCGCTCACCTGAAACTCGTCAAAACACAAGAGGCAGGTTTCACTGCTTATCTCCATGGCAACCGGTGATATGGGGTCATAGGTGAACATATTCCCGAGCCTTCGTTTTGGCAGGCTTTGTTTCCTCCGATGGATCCCTTTAAGCAGTACACAAACGTCAGGCACATCTTAAAGCACACCTGCATCGGCACCCCAAACCCGCTGACAATACTGAATAAAGCAGTAATTTCACCTGTATGCATAATGGTAGACAATTAGCAGGAGGGCTTCAGGACAAACAGAGAGATAAATATAGGATCTTTAGCGAATGGGGTGTCAGAAAACTTCCATAAAGTCATGAAAGCCAACATTCAGTATTTAGTGCAGTGGAGTGGGAGGGAAATACTAACTTTTGTGGATGTCCAACATGAAGCCATTGAAGTGGACTCTCTTTTTACGGGCGTTTTCCACATGGGAGTAAAACAGATCCATAAGCATTGTCTTCCCCGTGCCTGAAAGGAAGAGACATTAGGAAAAAAGTCATTTTTCCAACTTATACCCTGATCTCAGACATCGTTAAAAGAGTTTAAGCACTATAGAAAATGTCATTTTGATAAGTATTTCTATGATAAAAATACATTTTCTGAATGTGATCTTACCAACATCTCCATAGATATAGTAGCCTTTGGGTGGTCGTGGAGTGGGTTCTTCCTTTGGGAGGGGAAGGAAACATTAAGAAATGACTGTAGTATTTTGTTTTATATTAAATACTTTAACAGCTGTTTGTCTTCAAAAACAATTACGCATAACAGTTAACCACAAATCACCAGGGTTATCCAAATTTAATGCATAGATTAATTCTTTGTAAAAGCACAAAACACTATATCTGGTGACCTAAATATACTGCGTTATATTCATTACCATATAAGACTGAATCATCGTTTAATAAACAAAGTATGCTGAGGCATTAAGCCACCACTACAGTGTGAGGTTTCACATTCTCCAGACTAGCCCACTGCAGGGGAGGAAGACAAAGGGGATCTAATCAACAAGACAAGCCAGGGTTCCCACGAAAGAAAAGCATCATCAGAGGAACAATGGGGGGATTTGTCAGACAAAACGGAGAGGACTGGATGAGGCTCCATACAAGATGGAGTGGACTTGTCTGTGCAGCCTGTTTAGCGCTGCTAATTGTGATACGGTACTGTTGCATTGAGGTGCTGCTGGAAGTCATTGTGCTGCCTGCCTCCTATCATCAAAAGATCCTTGCTTCAAAAAAAAAAAAAAAAAGTCTTCTGTGTGACCGAGCTGAGAATATCAAGTAAAGCCAAATATGTCTAAAGGGGGCCCAAGCCACGTAAACATGTGTGTCATCAGTTTAATTATGACATGTAATGATAACTTGAGGCATATTTGTATTTAGGAGGACAAGTTACAGATGTGTCACATAGGGTTTAACAACAATGTGGTTGATGATTGCCCATCTCTGTAACTGGGCAACGCCAAATAGCTTTGGAATTAACTCAGCACTAAATAGAAAGGACTGTCCTCTTAAAATTTAATTTGGTAACTATTTCATGGGGACGGTACTCGGTGTCCACTGCACTCGATGTCCACTGCAAAAGGAGCACTTGACTCTGGTAAATGCAGACAATGGTCGATTGAAAACTAAATGGAAAAACAAACTTGTTACCCATCCTCTCTCTCTACCCTCTCCCCGCTCCTCCCCTCCTCTCTACCCCATCAACCCCCTCCATCCCTCCATCCACCGCCTATTCTGTGCCGGAGTGAAATACTGGAAGAGCAACAAGCCTTTCCTGTCTGCTCTGGCATAACAGTGTGTGACTTCTCCCTGACTTCCCAAGCTGCCCTCTGGCATGGTGGGGTAATTGTCAGTGGTGGCTGGTAGCCATTCTGCTTCGGCAGAGTGGATAAGGACAAGGCTGTCCCTCAGCCGCTCTGTCTAGCTGAGCTCTGTCGCCTTGTCTCACCTCCTGGTGGAGGATATAGACTGGCACATGAGTGGAAAGTTCACATGCAGGACATGACCACTTTGGCTTTAAAATGACTTCAGGAAAACTGTGTTTGAACATGTTTATCTATAGCCAATATGTCACGTCTCTCACTAGGAAGGTTAATAGACTGATTTTGTGAGTCCAAGTTAGGTTGAACTGGTATAACTATACTGGTCTGGGGGAGGCTTAATGTGTACAGGACGACTCTATGATGCAGGTCTGACTTGAAGAGTGCAGCTCCCACTAAACAATGGCCCATTGTTAGCCGACCATCCGCAAAACCACGCCACATTGGGTCAATATTAAGTCAAGTGTACTCTCCTCACAGACTTGGTCAGTTAGTGAGGACAATGGCGGCACTTTCACAGAGAGAACAGACACCGAAAGGACAGTGGTATGACCTGATTCAAACCAGAATAATTGCATAAGTACTCTAGTCAGTGTGTATGTGTGTGAGAGCCAGAGCAAGAAATAAGGTGCAAAAGGAGAGGGGAGGGTGGCGGCGGTGTTGATAGCCTAACACCAAAGTATTTGTCAGAGTCCCAAATCAAAAGCAAAAAGGACAAGAATGGCCCAGACAATGGGGATCCCCTCATTACTGCATGGGTATGGTGAGAGAGTGAGAGGGGTGCCGGGATGGGCCCAGCAGGAGGTCTGCCCTGCTGCCTTCCAAAATCTCTGCCTAACCCTATGTGTTTGTGCCAGCCAACCAACAAAAAACACTCCCACCACCAAATACTAGACAGTCAGCTCCCCTGACCTAAAAACAACAACAGCCCCCTACATTACGCCGTTCCAAAACTCACATGCACAATGCACTTCCCAGACCCCTACCCTCCCTTTGACCTGAGCCCCACAGCCATCATCAGTGATACAACTGCAGTACTTGCAGTGGACTCTGTGAAGTCCCTCCATATGTTAGACATAAATGGGGCTTTATAACAGAATAAGAGTCCAGATGCCACACTGTAAAATGCTTTATTGTTTTCTATCATGTGCTCTATTTTTATTTTCCACTATTTTATTTGAGTGTCAGATTTTTTTTTCAGTATATTGCTTTCAAACATTTGTTTCATAATGCATGATAAATCACCTTTACATGTCACAGAGGCAGGCAGATAGGAAGGAGTGGAGACTGTGGAGTGGAGCAATATGTGTTTAGGTCTGTGGCGATCACGATCAACTGTCTTTTGAACAGATTTTTGGACACCAATCATATTCAAAAATGGATTAATAAGGGATAATCCAAATCAGGAAGACAATAACAACAATTCATGTTTAAATAAAAATGGTAATGCATGAGAGTCATAATATTAAATTAAGAGAAAAGATTCTTTGTAAAACTGATCTGTTCACTGTATTTTGTGGGAAACGATTTGCCAGTATGAGTATAGTATAGTATGAAGAGTTTTGAGGACAAGGGTTATTAGACCACGTATTACTGTGTTATGACACATATCAATGTAATATCTCTGTTACCTTAGCATCCAATTCACCACCTTTGTTTTCAGCTGTAGTTATGCAGGGGTCTTTATCTTTTTGAAGTTGAGTGTCATCTTTTGAGTCTAGTCTTGGAGGAGGTGGATTCAGGTACATGCTGTTACTGTATTTCTGCAGGGTATGCTGCAGTTGAGTCAGCTGCTGGAGGACATGTCTCTGCTGAGAATCCTTCCTCAGGGAACCACACTGAACGAGGCGATCGTAATGTCCGATAGGACAAGTAGAAACATCTGCTGCTGGAGACTCGGAGAAGAAGGAAGATGCAGATGAACTGCATGTCCTCCAACTAGTGTAACCTTGAGGCAAAACAGATCTGTGTTAATCCCGACACTTAAAAACACCCTAATTCTATTAAATGCAATGAAACCGTGACAGACCACAGACTGTGCTAAGGTCAAGTGTAATCCAGAGGTTACTGGTGATGTTGGCAGCAAGTTACTAAACATGTATTACCTAAAACGCGGTGTAACACCTCAAATCTCACACATCCGGACCACCATTTACTTCAAAATAACGGAAAAACACCTACTTTTCCCCGTGCAACTGCCTGAAAGACGACAAATCTTCCTTGAGGTTAGAACAGTATCTTTGAGTATAAATTTCACTGCGCATCTGAAAGCAGCGGTACCCGTGCAAGCCGCCATGATGTTTCAAAACCCTCAAGCTTTATTGACATTCACTGACACATGCAAGTCCCAGGGCACAAGCATGAAGGGGATTTGCATGAGACAAGTCCATTGATTTGCATAGTGAATACATTTTGTCGAATATAATTTCTTCAAATTTAAACTCATGACAGCAGAAGAATGGAAACAAATCGTTTTTGGCCGATATAGATCGGCCAAAAGCTCTGTGTTTTACATGACTACAACATCACTGATATGATATGATATAATTTTTTAAAAATTATTATTCCGCACGTTACTTTCTTAGAAAAGTTTTTGGATAGCTAAAATAATTTTGAGCATCAAATCCTGCCCCTTTCGAGCGCGTTGAACGTGGGATCATTTGTGTTATTACATATTATCAGCCATTACTTTACACTGTGAACTGTGATTGGTCCAGACTATACAAATAAAATGAATACATTTGTGTCTACAGACTAAAAAATGAATCCGGCCAATATGCCCGCTGGCGGGTTGTAAACAAACCGAGCAGCAGGTGTTCGGACAGCGTCAGCTGAGCCTCAGCTGATCGGAAGTCTTTAATCCAGCGACGGTGACAGGCCGAGCGACACCGGAACTTAGGTGATTCGCCTTCAAATTAAATCTTGTTCTTACAATTTTTGGGTGCTTGAAAGACAAATACACGTGGAAATGTATGCATACGCATATACAGTATGATTAAATGTAGACTTTCATCTAAAGCAGTGCGCTTTTTAACATTATACTTTTTATTAAACGGACACGATATTTGCAAAATGTTTTATTTTGAAGGTTAGCAGCGGAATGCACACGTTTGTGTTCTGACTAACTTAACGCTATCCCTAGCAGCTAGAAGGACAGGGGAGAAATGGCTGATACCATAGCTGATACAAGAAGGCTCTTCACTAAGCCTCAGAACTTAAATGACGCTTATGGACCCCCGAGTAATTTTCTAGAGATTGATGTGAGCAATCCTGAGACCGTCGGGGTTGGCAGGGGCAGATATACCACGTATGAAGTCAGACTGAAGGTGAGCCTGCAGTAACGAGTGCTAATGACGCTAGCTTGTACGCTAGCTACCTGAGCTAGCGACCGTCTTTCCTGTGGTCAGGGAAAGTTATGATTTCTTGACATCGGGATTGCCGCAGTGAAAATCCGCGTATGTTATCACAGAGTCGACATTTTACGCGTATGAATGACTGTCAAAGAGGAACAAGGGATTACTTACGAAACGAGTTAGCCAACGCTAGCTAGCAGGCTAGTGAGACTCGTCAGAATTAACTGTGATTAAGCTATCTGATATTAAACTAGCGTGTTATCCTTAATTACTGGTGTTGAACTGAAGTTACTTGTTTAGATGTTGGTTAATTTGTAAAAGGGCTTTGGACAACAGTGTTAACAAGTACTGTGAACCTGCAAATATTTGCTTTAACGTTAACAGGCAGTTTGCTATCGCTCTGCTAAAGGAGGGAATTTGTTTACATTAGCCTCAAGTGCTTTTTCCACTGTGTCGTGACAGTGCAGCTGTTTTTATCAATTCCTAAACAAAGCCATGTCTACAAATAAGTTCGCGTTATGTAACCTCTAATAAACGATTATTAAATAACCCCCCCCCCCCACCCCCCCCAAAAAAAAGTTAAAGCCTTCCCAAACTGTTAATAGTTCAACTCCAGCCACACCCCGTTTTCTGACTGCAAAGAATAGATAACAGTATTGTTCGCACTTGAAGACACACTTCACATGACAGTACGACTCTGTGACTGAAAGCTCAGCTCTCACCTTCATACACACATCATACTTTAAAGGGGGATGTTGGTTGGTGTAAGAAAGCTTTAGTTTGTGACTTTCCTGGCTTGGCTGATTGTTCATCAAAAATCATTCAGGTTAGTGCACTCCAGTCCTGGGCTGAAAGGGAACATAGCTCAGCAAGTCAGCTTCTCTAGAACTGTAGACAGGATGCAGGATGCTCCCTGGGCCTCTCCAGCCTTGCCCCCCCACCCGCACACACACATTTCCTTCCTCCTACTCCACTAAAGAATTTGCAGGGGTGATCGAATGCTTTTCTTCTTAGAAATGTTTCTGCCATCCATTGGTGAGCTATCTGAGAGTTTAAATGCTTATGTAAAGACTCAGCTAAGATTGTTATCCAAATAGTTGTGAAATGTAATGTTAGATTGTTAGCTTCTACTGTCCAGAAATGTGGCACTGTTGAGCAATCAGTGCTGAGAGTGACTGTGAGACAATCGTAGCTGTTGCAAAACACAGATCCTGTGTCATGAGTATTTTTCATCTTAGATGCACTACAGTATTAAAAGTCAAGGTCAGATCAACTTGAAAATCTTTTTTGGACCACTTTTAACCAGTGTTGGTACGGTACTGCATTTCAGACAGTGAACACAGTAAATGATCATACTAAATTATTGACAAAAACTATCTCCACTCAAGGTCCACTTCTCAACTTGGCTTGGAGCTTTCGACCATATCACATAGTTTTCATCAGAAGATGGAATTTGCTCAGTTGTCATCAAACTGTAGCCGTTCAGACCTTCCACGCCAAGCTCGACTCACATTTATTTTTCAGCACGTCTGTCACCACAAATGAATTTAAATTACTTCAACCATTCCAGGACTCTGTTGTATGCATTTTTAATGTGCAGGCTGCACTAAGAGTCTGGAATTGTCAGGCAGTCACTGGGCTTGTCTGATTGCCTCATCTCTTATCTCTAAATTGTTATTTCAGTTGACTGACACCCCTGTAGTTAGTGGCCTGTAGGATTTAGATTGGTTAGCAGCCCTCAAGTATTTATAGTTTCCCTTTACCTTAAAGAAATGGGTTGAGGGAAGAGAAGCCGTCGCCAGGCATTAGCGTTGAATATAAGGCTACTGTACTTGATTAGCGTGTAATAATTAGCATATGCGTGTAATCAGCATTATTGTGCACCTCATAGCCCTGTGTGACCCTGCTTTGCATAAGACCACAGAAGAAGCGGCGCATCCCTCACTTCTCAACAAACGTGGTGTCAACTTTGCTTTGCTTCTCTCCTTCTCCTTTCTTCAGCTTTCTTTAGAAGTATTTTACTCCATCTCCAGCATGTTAAGAGTGTTAGCCACAATGCCTAGGCCTGGAATGCATAGCATTTGCATCACTCTTTCGGTTTCTATCGTGCTTATATTTAGAACTACTTCAATTTTCTTATATAATTTTGCTATGCTGTTTCTGTTTATAACTCATTCCCTTGTCCCCTGTTCTCACCGCTGTTCCGCTATCCATCCGAAATCGAGAGAGCCCTTGTGGCCGCACTGAGACAGTCTGCCTAATCCCCTCATTGAGAGAAGAGAAGAATGAAACAGGCCAGGGTGTGGGGGAGCTGGAGTGTTTATTCCCCATCCTTACCCCCCACACCCCCCACCCATGGGAGGGCAGAAAGCCACCCCCTCACCAGCCTTCATCCCATTGCCCACTTATCCCATTTCACTCCCAGCTGTGTGCAGTCAGTTGCCTGATTCAGAGTGTGGTTACCTTAGTCCCCGTGATAACTAAATGTGGTTTACTGTGTAGTGTAAACACCAGCTCAGTGCCTTTTTCTTTCTATGATATTGTGAAGTTTGCCATGACTATTTAATTGAATGTCAGCTTATGCAGTTAGCTTGTGAATCACTGATAGTGTCTGAATGTTCACTAAGTTAGTGGTGAAATAAATTGTATAAGGACTGGATTATCATGTGAGAAGCCAGCAGTGTGCTGTGAGGCAGGTTACACAGTCACTTGTTGACGGCCAGGCCTGCATTTGCTGTTCATTCAATCAATGGGATCAATCCACTTCTTTCAGTCAGGTTTTAAAGAAGTGGAAGCTAAGTTCATAGTGAAAGGAGGCGGATATCTCATTTTGCCTGAGTGGACTTGTAATGTCCTGGGTCGTGTTGAAACAATGGATTTTTGTTCTCATCTAAATCCCTTCATTTAAGTGTAGTTTCTGGAATTGAAAAAGTGTGTTTTTTCTGCCTCTGCACATTTTCCATGTTCCTCATGGTTCTTAAAATTATTCAGCAGAGTCCTATTATATCACCTTAAAGGTTTTGTGGTCTCTGGTTTGAGATGAACCCCTCAAGCAGCATCGTGTATGTGTTTGGACCTTCAGCAAACACAGGGTTGGAGTTACGGTGTGTGTATGTGTGTGTGAGGGGAGAGCGGGGGGAGGAGGGGGTGTTGGGTATTATCAAAATTTCTTGTCTTTAGTTGGTTCCCATCTCATCCAGAGAGCACATTCAAGGGAGCGAACTTTGGGATCTCACTTTGTTTATGGATAGGAGTACATAAAAGGCCTCTTATAGCTCTGTCTCTCAGTCTCACTCAGTCTTCTACCCCTCCTCTTTGCTACTCCCATAGCTTCTCCCTCTCTCTTTCTTTCTCTTTTCCATTTGGGCATTGGGGCGGGGGCCTTTGGTCATTAATAAAATGGGGAGAGATGGGGAGTGGGTGTGTGTGTGGGGGGGCGCTTGTCAGGCACAGTCAAGTGTAATCCAAAGTCTACAGCATCCTCTTCGACAACTATTTTAATGGAAATAGGGAACATATTGTATCAAGGCTACCATATCCTACTTGAAATGACAGTATCAAAAGTGGGAGTTGATACTATGGCAACAAAGCAGCTTTTTGCCAGCTAGGCGAGTCGGAGAGAGGGTAGGCTGTCAGGCCGCAGGGGCCGGCAAGCGAGGGAACGAGTGGGAGAGTACATGGAGAGGCGAGAGCAAAAGACCCATAGCCCTAACGCTTTTGTTCCCTGTCTTTTTTTTCCCCATTTTGGAATATGATGCAATGAGATGGTATTATGTTGCCATTTTTAATGCTATTATTCTGAAAGGGGAGTATATGGGAGGGGTGAGAAGGGGGGAATGGGGGAGGTTTAGGATGCGCACTCTCAAACTTGACTTAATCCATCCTGCTAAAAGCTAATGCATGGTGGCCTTGAACTATTCTCTCAGGAGATGAGTGATCTTTGTCCCCTCTCTCCCTCTTTCTCTGTCTCGCTGTTTTTAAGGGTTCTGCCTCTTTTCAACCCATTTTCAATGAGCCTAAGGTATTGTGTCCCACACATTATGAATCACATGCTCTTCCTATGGAGCGTAGATTGCACCTTGTATGCTCAAAATGAAAAGTGAAGCTAGGAGGTCTACTTTGAAAGAGGTACCTCTGGCTTTATGCTCCTTTTTTTTTTTTTTAAGATACCACATTTTCTCTTTTACACCTGCTCATATGCTCTTAATACATACTCTTACCATTAATTCCTCATTCATTTTTATTTGGCTTTTGCTAACTTTGGAGATTTCTTTTGTTTCGTCCTGCTAACTTTACTTTCTTTCACCTTCCTCTTATCTTTTTATTCTGTCCCTTAGAAAGTGAGAGAGGCAAAGTGTGCCTTTTTAGACAATTAATGAAATGCTAAGACCCAGCTGGGTCTGGGCTGGTCCCATGTCCCAATCACTGCAGGGGCCAGTAAGTTGAGACACCCGGGCCCTAACCTCTAACCAGCCATGAAGAGAACAGAGGCCAGGGGAACCTGATCTTTGACTCGTAGAGCTCTCACGCACCGCCTCTTTTTGTGTGTGTGTGAGAGAGAGAGAAAGAGTGAGTGAGACCTCTCATTTTTCAGTTCTGTCGTTTTCGTTCCTCCCCTTGTCCTGCAAGGCCAATCTCTTAATCACAGGGTTTGAGAGGGTGAGAGGATTGAAAGGCCAGGTGACTTTCTTTCCTTACGCTCTCACTGCTAACCTCATTGTTTGGAGATGGTTCAACTGTGTGTGTACAAACAAGCTTGAATGCTTTGGGCTATTATATTTACATTGTTAACTGTATGACTGGTCAGATCTTTATACTTAACACCTGTGCTTGAATGCTTCGTGTACATCAGTGTGTGCTTGCGCACGGTTAAGTGTTTTCTGTGTGCACATGATGGGATTAGAGTCACGGCGGTGGCAGATTACCTGTAACTGTGATCTGTTGTGGTGGGGATTAACTTTGCGGCGCTCCATGCTGTGAGGTAACATGACGCAGCAGGGACAGACCATGGTGAGAGGAGAGTGGAGTTAATGCTAGAGCACTGGGGCGATAAAGCTAAGATAATCCACTTCTCCTGTGACCTGAGAAAGAGGAGGAGTGAGGGGCTCATTGACAACTTCACCTGGAGAGAACTTGAAATAAGTGGGAAAGGGAAGGTTTCAGGGCTGGTGAATTACATAAAAACACAGTGGGAAAGAGGGAGTGGCAGAGACTCTGAATTTACTGGCACCTATTTGATTATGACTAGGGTAAGGTATTACTCCTATTATTGTATCTGTTATCTTAACCAGGCTATTTCACCAGTGTTAAGGATTTAATCACAGTAAATGTGACCTTGTTGAAAAGAGCTGTGGTAGTCAGTAATATAACTATAAATCAGTTTTAGCTTGTGTACAGCAAAGTGTGGTTTCTGTCTGTGTTTTGATTCCATGCAGGCACCGCAAAGTTCACAGACTGAACTGGATACTAAATGGTTTGTTTAGAAAAAGAGCTGCAAGGCTAGTGGCGGTGGAAAAAACTAAACTCGTGTCATGGGGTGAGAGTGAAACAACTTTCATGTTACAGCTAACACTGAAGTTGAGGACTCATTGTAAGAGTTTGAAAACCTTGTCTAGACAAGATCTGGTAGACCAATCTGGGCAGAAAGTTAAAGCAAAACCATATGGGGGGTTTTGCTTCACCTTTCTGTCCAGCTGAAAGTTTTCTTGGTTTTCCAGATGTTGTCTTGACTTCTTTCCCTTAACTACCATCTCTTAATGACATGTTGGACACAGTTACAATCACCTATACAGTCTAATGCAACCCATTATAACAACTCTTCCACATATCCTACCTTTATGAAAGTTATTGTGATCAGTTTTCGCTGATTGTGTCAGATAGATTTTAATTCAACTGTAGGTTTATTACTAAGGTCATGAGCTGTATTGGATTGTATTAAATTTTACAGGTGTACCTACTAAAGTAACCACTGGCTTTATATTTTAATAATTTCTATTAGTAACATTTGTTTGTAACAGTCATGTTGGCATTGTGCAGCTGTCTTCACCAATATAACATTTTTAGCAGAAGTGTTTGCTCTTTCCCACTAAATTTGGGTGTGATCCATAATTTTGAAGACTGAGGGGAGTACAGAGCAGAGAACAAATGCCTGTGTTGTCCCTATTGAAACACCACAAGAGGAGTCTCAAGGGCAGAAAATCTGACTTATTATCACAGAGCAAGGGAAATGAAGAGGAGAAAAAACTGAAAGGGAGAGACCATGAGAGTGAGAAGACCACTCCTGCTCTCCCTCCTCTTCAATTAGGCCTGCACAGACCAGATGAAGCTCCCAACCTCTCCAGTTTTTCTTTTCTTACTTTACACCCCCGCCTTTCTTTTTTTGTTCAGCCATTTACTCAGCCTTCAAGTTAACTCTGCATCCCCTTTACTGCACACAGTCGTCTGCTCATCGATCAGTCTGCTGCTCATACTGTATTCATGCTGCACCTTCTTGCTCAATTGCTTTGCTCTTGTGATTCCTTCTCCTTCCATGAATTCTGACCTTCTCTGAATGTGGCCTGCCAATGAAATGCTCATTCACTCTCTCCTTGTTTGTACATTGTCATGGGACGGCCATGTGCTGCCAGGACTAGTGAAGAGGTTTGGCATTGTGCTGTAATGTGCTGTTTGCTTCAGTGTTCTCTGTCAATGTCGAAACATCTCTTTTTAATATGAAATTCACTCTCAAGTGCTTGTCAACAGCAGCTTAGAATTATGCCCACATCTGTGCATTGGCACACACGAACATTCGAAAAAAAAAAACGGCAAAACATTCTTAGTGCAGTAGACCTTGGTGAGCAAAACATGAGTGAACTTTTTTTTATCTTTGCCTGGAGGCCAGTTCAATTTTTCTATTCAGTTTGGTTCAATTTGAAGGAGGCTTTGTTTTTTTTGTCCTCCTCCTTTTTTCATTTTATTAAAGTCAGAGGATATAACATATGGCTATACCTGAAATAGTGTAGTCAGCTCCATGATGCAAAGCGAAGGAGGGCTACGACCAAAGATTATTTTTGTTATTGATTAATTGTTTGCTATATAAAATGTCAGAAAATAGAGTAAAAAACCCATCACAGTTTCCTATATATCCTCAAATCTTGTCTAACCAGCAATTTAAATAAAAAAAACATTCACTTTACATATTCTTCACAGCTGAGAATCTGGACACAGCGACTTTCAATCGATTATTTGTTTCAGCTCAAAAGGGAATCATCCATTATACTGGCACTCCTTGTTGTGCATTATTACTGCTATAAAATAGCCATGATGAAAACAGTTAATTCATGAATTAGTCATTGAACAAAAAAAATATCTGCAACTATTGTGATAATTGATTCATCATTTGACAAATAAAAATGTGAAATTGAGCATTTTCTGCTTTTTCTGGTTTTATACTGGTGTTCAGGCGAAACAAGCGATTTGAAGACGTGCCTGTCGCATTTGGGAAATTGCGACAGGCACCTTGATCTTTTGCTGTTTTCTGATATTTTATAGACTGAACAAAAAATGTATTGAATAAATTATAGTTATAATAATTTTACAGTACACGACATGAAGAAAAGTGTCTATACAATCCTTGATGTTACTGACTGTGATTGAAAGCACTGGCTTTATTGAACTCATCTTTTTGAGCCTTACTTTGTGCCTTGAAGAAAACTTAAGTGTGTGTGTGTGTCCGTCCCTGTCCACAGACTAACCTCCCCATCTTCAAGCTGAAGGAGTCTTGTGTTCGGAGGCGGTACAGCGACTTTGAGTGGCTCAGAGCGGAGCTGGAGAGGGAGAGCAAGGTGAGCCATTGAGGTGAACTGAGCACAAGGCCTCTTGAGTTCTTGGCTTATCAAATCAACATACATCATTGGCTGCATCTGCAATGTGTTTGTATCACACAGTAAGTTATTGAAAGATCTGTTGAACCCTTGCAGTGTGTTAAGGACGATATCACCTATATGCTGTCTGTGCTCTTGTCCTGCCTATTGAAGCAGCCAATAAACCGTCTGTATGTTTTCACCCAGTCACACTGTACAGGCTCACTCACACAAGGACTGTTTTACAGTCATTTTTTCATGTCTTAATTGTAAGTACTAAAACCCTCTCTAATAAATAATTTTATGCCTGTTTAACTGCTGCAGCATGATTTTCTGTGGTTGTTCTTTTTGTCCTAGGTGGTCGTCCCTCCTCTCCCAGGAAAAGCTCTTATCCGACAGCTTCCGTTTCGAGGGGATGATGGGATATTTGATGACTCTTTCATTGAGGAGCGGAGACAGGGTCTTGAGCAGTTTCTCAACAAGTAAGCCTCTCCCCATCTTCTGTCTTTCTCCGTTCTTCCACTACTTTTCCATGAGGTGAAAACAATTTATTCTTTACAATTTTTTCCTCTTTGTAGTCGCACCCGTGTGCAGCTTCTTCTGTAGCGAGATGTTATTTTAACTCTCAAGAACAATGAAACACTTTGTGTAATAAGTAGATTCAACTTTTTCACTTCTCTTCATATTGTTAACAAACTGAACCCACAGAGACAGGCAGGTCTTTTTCTCACTATCCTCCTTAATTCTCTTTTATAATTACCTTGCAAAGGACAAGAAGGACTCAAGTGGGCACCCCACAACATAATTTTTCCCACATTTGTTTTATTGTTGATGTGTAATTTATGATAATTGCAGCTCAAATTACAGCGCGTGGTTCCATGGGATGGTGTGTGCACCTCTGCTTATTTTTGATCCAGCATGTCCTCATTTTCAGCTGCGGAACAATAAAAGTTACAGTGTGATTGTAATTATTTGCTTTGATTGCAGACTTGGCCATTATCTTTGTTTCATGTGCAAATGCATCAGTGTTTCCTGTTGGAATATTAAGTGTGCAAAGACAGTTGAGAAAATTAAAATCCATAAATATGTTTTTTAAAGACGATGAGAATGTGTTGGCAATTAAGATTTTTTCCATCTTGCTTCCAATGAATGAAACACTGCTGTTGATCATATCATTGTTCAGACTTCATACTGGCCGATGTGGCTGGCAGCATTGTTTTATCTGTGATTAAGAGCATTGTGGAGAAGAAATCTTTTGGAATGGTAAACATGATTGTCGCTGTGAAACAAGTGAGAAGGAGGAGAGGAGATAACCGTCAGTTTTTGATCAGCCTAGTCAAACATAATTTATGCCTCAGGTAAGAGAGAGAGAGAGAGAGAGAGAGGGGCATACATCCCAACTCCAGAAAGCAAGCAAGGCCTTGAGATTTCAACATTCTTCTGCTGCACCTTGTCATCAATGTCAACATTTCCTAAACCTATTAAACATGGTTTGTTTGGGACAACCTGATCTTTCCAGTGATTGCCCTGGTATTTGACCTGTCAGTGCCTCCCCCGGGTGGCTTAATTTGTCTGAAATATTTCCCTTCAGAGGTTATGCTTGCATACGTATAATGTCATCATTTTGAGCTATTCTGAGAAATTTACTGCTTGAAAAATGAGAGGTTTTAGGGTCTCAGGTGCACAAGCCCATTCTCATTAAGCTCCTCTGCGTCATCTACAGGGACATTAAGGGAAGCCTGATGTCAAAGTGGCTTTAGCAGAGAACAACACAGTCTGAAACATACAGTATTATCCGGATGTAGTGATAACATACAGCTGTAATGAAGTTGAGATGGAGTGCAGATTAATTTCTTAAACTCGTACCAGGAAAGGTACGATGTTGGGGGGAAAAACACATTTTCTGAAGACCCACCCACCAAAACCAATAAAGCATTTACCTTAAGTGGAGTCCTTTTAAAAGAATTCCCCACACCTGTTGCTCCAAACCGTGATTTCTCATGGAAGTGGAGCTTCACTGTCAAAAAGTTAGAAGAGACATGTCATTTTGCTTATTTTGTGGTTGTTGAAGAAACTGAAAGCCCTCGTGTATCTTTATGGGTTGGGTTGATTGATCTATTCCCTCCATGTATCGTTACCACTGTTAACACAAAGTAGAAAAGCTTGTGACCACAACCACGCGTCCACATCCATAAACTAATGTCAATGTAAAATGTGTTTGTATTGCACAGTAATTACATTATGCTCAGTATATATAGTCAGAGTCTTCATAATGTTAATAAGACTCTTCAGTTGTGATGAGATGACTCAGACCATCATGTAGGCACAGCCTTTTCATTATTACTGTTAACAAAATGTCCTAATTGGCATATTGATTATTGGTTATTGTGCCTTTTTGTTATATATTGTTAAAACCTATAGTTTTAGTGTCATTGTAGCTTCGTGTTTGAATGAATACCATGTATCTGTCCAGCTGGAGACCTTTTCTGCATGTCCTCCTCCTCCTCTCTTTCATCCCACATTTCCTGTCTATAGCTGTGTCCTAAATCCCTGCTACACACCAATTCAAAAGCAGGTTTTGAATTTGTAAGGTGTTCACTCTGGAAAGCAACAAATTTAATATATTCATGCAAAAAAAACCCCCATAGATATATATATTTTTTCATTTAGCAGTTTTTTTACCTTTATTATCGCGACAGTAGCGAGATGACGGAAAAATGAGAGGAGAGCGAGAGAGATGGGGCGTGACATCCATCAAAGGTTCCCATCTGGATACAGGGGATGCTGTAGTTCATTGTCAGGATGCCACAAAACCTTGATTTTTGAGTGAGCTATTCATGGACACAAAGGACAAGGAGAAAATTAAAACTAATTGTGCATATTAGTGAAAAAAAAAACTACAGTGGCACTTTAAGAGTTTCTTGTATAACTGCAAAACCTGTTCTATAAAGATTATATATTGTATACTGTATACAGTATAGTGTATAGTATAGAATTTGAACGCAGGGATTTATATCTACACTGTCAGCTAGTGAATAAAGGCAGTAATACCCCCAAAACTGTCTTAAAATTTCATTTAGAAAATCAGTGAAATGAAACATAAGACATAATGGAGCTGAAACCTGCAGAATCTCTTTTGTTTTGACTAATTTCCATTCTCCAGTATTTAAATAAAAATACAGACTACATGTTCTCACTAGAACACTCAAAATGTTATCTCACTTCCTGTGCATTACAAATTGGATGCAATTCCAGTATATATTTTTTTCTTTTGCAGTTTGGTCGTTCATGCTAAATCTCTCTTAGATTTCTTACCTTAAAGTTAGTCCATTGCTCTTGTCAATCTGTTTTGTCCCATCCATGTGTGTCCTTATTTCTAAAGGTGCGTTGATGTCCTGTCTTCCTCCTTTTCCTCCTTTCACCCAGCCCAGCCATCGGCAGGAGGGTACCCCATATGAGCCGGGTTCTGCTCAAGGTTTCTTTCTGTTAAAAGGGAGTTTTTCCTTGCCACTGTCGCCTTAAGTGCTGATCTGGGTTCAGGCTCTGGGTCTCTGTAAAGCACTTTGAGACAATTTTGATTGTGGAAGGCGCTATATAAATAAAACTGAATTGAATTGAATGTCATGAAGCCTAAGCCTTTAAAAAGCTAGTCAGGCGTCAAACCTGCCTTTTGCTCTCGTGTGTTTCAGAGTGGCCGGTCACCCTCTAGCCCAGAATGAACGATGCCTGCACATGTTTCTACAGGAGGAGTCTGTGGACAAGAACTACACCCCATCCAAAGTCAGGCAAGCCTGAAAAGAAAAGATGGCTCTGCTTGACCTGGTCTGGTTCGACCCCGCTCAGCTCAGCTTGGCCCGAAAACCCAAAGCTCTCTTCACTGCTCCAGGTTTCTCTCAGACAATAAACATTTCAATGAGAAATTCCCCTCCTCGCATCCCCCCCAAAATTATATCGTTCACTGCCTCTTTTAGTTCAATTAGTGACCCCGATTGGTGTTTGTTTTCACCTTCTAATTGGAGTAAAGAATGTTCGACACATAACTGTGGTTCAAAGTAATTTATAGTAATTTTATGTCTGGAAATGCCACTAACATGTATTTATCATTTAGCTATGTCTTGAATATATTCATTTATATAGTAACATTGAATGAGCGTTCTATGTATGCAAAGCTATTATAAAGACCCACAGCATTTCCCATCATATATATCCAATAATGGCATGTTGCTCACCATAAATAGCAACTAAACACACACATATATTTGATGGGCCTTGACTTTCAAATCACACTTAGTTGATCCTAATCTCAAAAGGAAGCACATGTGTGTACATCAACCAGCACCTGCCCAGTTATCACAATTTTCTCTGATTTTCTAGCAAGGAAGAAGTAATTTACACAGAGGGAACTGCAGTATTTCTACAGGCTATATGCATTTTGAGATTTGTATACTGCTGTGCCATTTTTGTTTATTTTGAAGATTTTCCAATAAAATAGGTGAAATGTCTCCAGGCATAAGTACATTTGTTGATTTGGACTTTTGACCTATCTAACACTCCACATTGGATAGTCAAGTATATACTGCGAGCTGCCACAGCCACAGCTATTCTATCTTTGTTATTACATTTATTATTCAATAAATAATCTATATAACATAATCTACCATCTCCATTACAAAGACGTTTAAGGCCTATGGCTATTTCAACTCTCCTGAGTTTTGATTTAGAAATACGTTGGACTAATCGTAAAGGAAAATCGGCAACACTTTATAATACAGGTACAAGACATGCTTAAATAATTCATAACTAATGCATTACGTATAATAATTTAATGCCAATGAAATTTGTTTATTTGGTAGTTCTTTGGCCCTGCTGTTAGCTTAAACATGTCTGTCCATTCTAACAATATTTTAAAAACTCATGTGCCACCTCAAAAATCGAGGACTGTCGTGCAGCAACATGTATGAAGATGCTTAGATAAAAAAAAAACAAGCAAAAAAAAACTCATTTGGTGGCATAAAAAATAATGTAATGTAAGTGTAAATGAATGGCCATTAATTGATGATCCATTATGCTTTAACTCATCACATAAACTCATAGTGACTTGATTGTTTCTTACTTCACGATACATCATGCATTAAATCACTTAATGACTTATACATTAGTTATTAATTACTTAAGCATTTGTTTTAGACTCTTATAATAAAATGTTACTGCAAAATCTTTTGAAATTATACTTAATGACAAAATTAAATCTGAGTAGAGTGACACTAGTATTTGCAAGAATATGAAGTACAAACATGCCTTGTAACTGCAGCTGGTAGTTTTATATCTATCTTATATGAAAACAGTTTAATTCAGTGTATTTTATTCTCTTAGTTACAACTCTAAATAGTTATAACTCTAAGTATTTACAACAGAATAAAAACATCACAGGTCACAAAAACATTCCCAAGTGCTGAATATTCTTTTTATCCAGTGTTAGTGTCTAACTTCACAAAGTCGACCTAAACATTTTAATGCTGCGCCTCTGACAGGACACACCAACACAAACAGGACAGTAACCACTTAAATACAAAGACCGTCATCAGGTGGATGTAGTTTTACAGTCAGGAGGCAATGCAAGCATATCCTTTAAAAAAAGTCTCTGCCCCGCAAATTTTTCATAGAGTTGCCACCTCCTCGTCGTTGCCCCATGCGTTTGGTTTCAGCACCGGATCGAGGGACAGCGACTCACATGCCCCATTATGCATGCGCCATCTTTTTTGGTTTCCTCCATTGGGATTGAACACAGCAATTAAAGATTGAATTGGTCTTCAAGCTCATTGGTCTCACAGACACTCGAATAACTTCTTAATATATAACATTTCTTTGTCAGACATACTTGGCAGATGCTCTCCAGAGTCTTTAGGCGATATTTAAACACTGTAGGCTCTTTGCCCACACCAGAGACTGCAGTTTTCAGTATCATACAGGCAATTCTATAATGAAAATTACAAGCTAATCCTTAACTACACCAACTGTTAACAGGCTACTTGGTGAATTCCGGCTGTGTTGCAGTCTTTGTTTCAGTGGAGCCTAGGCCTAAACAGGCTATTTTAAGATAGCCAAAGAGATTTTGTGCTCAGCAAAAATTCAGCCCATAGTTACACCTGCTATGATTTGACATTCTGTCGACTGCTGGGTGGATCTCTAGGCCTTCAGCTCAGGTCTTTTCCATGCGCACTAGACAGATAGTGAGAATTCATATATCACTGGACTTGTACATGTCAGAGAGGAGCCTGGTGATGGGCACGTTTCCAATGGTCTTCTTGAAGAACACCTCCTCTATGGTGGACGGGCTGACAGAGCGTAGTGCCGGCAGGAGTAGGAGCAGCTTTCCGAAGCGACAGGGCTGAGTCGGGTACCTGAAACACATCACCGGGGTCAAAAACAGCCTGTTTTCTCTGGGTCTTTGTGCAGACGGTCTGACGCTGCCTCGCCAATTAAGGCACATCTGTGACAAATTGCTGCCAATTAAAAACGTGGTTCAACTGTTGCACCTGTGCAAAATTACAGGAAATGACAGTGGCTTATTGCCTCATTAACTTTATAATGAATGTGGCTGCTTATAGTTAGATGCGGGAGACGGTGCAACGTGTGCGTACAGCTTCACTGGTTTATCATCTCAGTTAAATCTTACCTGGTGTGTATGTAACTGTTGAGAGTGAGCTGTGCCTCGTCCTGTAGTGCAGCAATGGCACTGGCGTTGCGGAAGTTTCTTAATTCAGTGCTGCCATGCATAGGAACTGTAAGACAGAGGCAGGATTTTAAAAAGGTGCTGGTGTGATAAAGGCATAATGTTAATTAAGCAGCTGTAGAAACATTTGCTCTTATTCTGCAGAGTGTGGCTCAGGCAGAAAGGGGCTCATGGGCATATTAGTAGAAATAAGGAGCCATTATGAGACTTAGAACCCATGTAAAGTTTAATGACAATACTGTACAATACCCAGAAGGAGAATAGTACTCACCAGCTTTGAATGTCACGATACATTTTAAACAGGCGAACTCTGTGGCATCAAGACGCATCTGTCTGAATCTCGTGACCACCTCCTGAAGTGCTTGAATCTCAGACATGATCTTATTCATCCTCTGGGACTCTGTGTTTTCAGTGTTCATTCCTATTAGTAAATATGGAGAATATGGAAAATGTCATTATGCAGGATGACACTGCTGCAGTAGCCTATGCAGTCATTGACTGTTCTAACACATTTAAGCTTGCATGAGGCCTGTAGTGGCCTGTGTTCAGATAAGTTCTGTAGTGCCTTGTACATACCAGAAACCGCGAGAAGAGTAGTAGAGTCCACAGGGATGGCCCACTGCGCGATGCCCAGAACAAATAATTCCCTCCAAGCGTCCTCCAGCAGAATCAGCTGTAAAACAGGAGTCGTCTCGGTGTTAAACTGTACAGCAGAATGAAGCACCGATTTAATGTGTTTTAAGCCCTTTTGAAGCCTTTTAAGTACCAGTGCTACATTCGTGCATGAAACATGAAGGCTGTTTTATCAGCAGGCTGGTGAAAGTCCCTGCTTCTAATATCATCTGACATCTAGTATAATATCTTAGAGGCATCAGTTGTCGATCAGATCGATTCTTGACCCTTTTTTTTTTAAGTGTACCTGGTCAGATAAAGGGAGCGTGGAGAATGCGGGAACACTTTTTGCCCACTTGATGCTCATGAACAGGAGGCGCGCCGCCGACTCGCACACAGACTCCGTCGCGACCTCGTAGAGATACATGGGGGTACCGCTGACTTCATGGGGATACTGGAAGAAAGATTATCGTTATCGTCACCATCCGCTTGTGTCATGTTGAAACTCAGTTCAGAGATTGGCCCACACAGCAACGGTCAAATTCCAAGCCCCTGCACCTGGTTTTATAATTATTAGTGTTGCTTGTGGTGGATTTACAGTGAAAAATCTAATTGGCGGATTTGAGGCTCTTACACGCTGCTAAATAGGGACAAGAATTTCAACTTCTCACCCTTAGGAAAAAAAAAATGTAATCCTATAATAACATTTAGGAAGGCTATAATAGAAATATCCATAGAATATCATAAACTGTTTAGGGATTGTATATTCTGATAATTCTAGATTTTAAAAATGACATTAAATGCTATAAATCCACAGTAAAAACTTTTTAAAAAGCACACTATACAAATTGATCAGTGATCTCTATTTACTTAGACGTGGACAGCTATGTATGAGTCAAGTGGAGCTTGCAGCTATTAAATCCAGGGCGAGTTTTTTTTTTTAAATTATTAAAAATTTATTGTTAAAAACATCCCAAAATATACCTTCGGGGTGGGCTGTGCCAGTCCCACAATGGCCTGTCTCTCTGGTGTGGTGGCTACTGTGCTCATCTCCAGGTTGTGAGGCTCCAGTTGCGTGACCGTGGTGAAGAAGGGAGGGCCGGGCAGAGAGGATCCCGGGAAATGGGTCGATGATCCGTTCACCTCTTTGTGGCCCCGGAAATATAGGGCAACCTGTTTGCGGATGGTGGACGTCCGGGGCCCCCTCTCGTGCTGAACGGCTGTGAAACGGGACAGCAGGTGCACAGAGTGACGGAAAGATCTCTGCAGGAGTAGTGACTTGTTTATCTAATTTCTTTATCGCGGTTTTCACAGAGGATTGTTATTATCCTGTTCCTAAAATTAATTAAATTCAAAGTGAGAATGTTGTTTGTGTATAGGGAGAAATGAGCTGTAATCCATCAGCGCCCTGCTCCTATACAGTAACAAAAATAATATCCAGTGTAGGACTGGCCATGGGGCTTAGGGGGACAAATCTTGGTAGACCAGAGGACTGTCAAAAAACATCCCTAAGTTGTTTTGTTTTTTTCTTTTATACCGGTACTTTATGTGTAGCTGTTATTCGGGGTGCGCCTGAGAGCGTGCTGCGTGCCTGTTCCAGGACTGGACTCACTGGCCAATCAGTGTCCCTCCACCCCCCCCACCCCCGCCCCCATCCCAGCGGATAAGTCCAACCCTGATAATATCCCCTTTAAAACAAGTAAAGACTAGGTAATTATCAACTTCTTTTGAGCCTTGATTAACAGCCTTAATACACTTTGCCCAGTCCAAACCCCACTGCATGGCGTGTCTATGGCCAAAGTGATAATTCGATTATGTCCATTTACCGTCTTTATTCATGTTCACTTCCAGACACTTCTTCAAACGGCACGCTCGGCATTGGTTTCTGTGAGTTTTGTCTACGGGACAACCGCCCTGTACAGAGAAAGAGAGAGCGGGAGAAAAGAAAGGGGTTATAGTTTTCAGTTGAATTTCTCTCGGCGTGCACGACAGAAAGCTTCGTGCTATTTATCTTCCTGGGAGGCCAATCTCCAGGTGAAAGATCGTGCTATTATCTTGTAGTCATCGGCCTACTCCCCTGCGGCTCCAGAGCGGTCTCATCCCGGTGGATAAGTACTCTATCCCGCCCTCTGCTACCTAAATCCTCGCCTTCGAGTCATCACATTAGATTGGATTACACCTGATATATTACAGCAGCGAGGTGTTTAGCCCAGCACTTAATGGCCCAGGCATGACACAATTAGGCTCATCAAGAGAGACTTAACACAGCGCCAGAGGAGTAAAGCAAACACAAATCTGCGCGTAAAATTCCGCATTCCGTGCGTAAAGTCTAATAGTCCCTGATGGTTTTTGGACGTGAACCAGATACTTATAGCCAGAGCATACACATTTCCCTGGAGATAAATGCAGTGCTGGTTGCTTAGATATCATTTGGTCAGTGTAAAAAAAATACCTATACGCATATCAGTATGAGTGAGTACTGAATGCTCACTTAGTTTGAGTTTTAATGTTTCTTTCTTGAGTTCCCCGTGCCCCTCTCGCTTGTACCTCGATTAAAATTATAAAAGGGAAACTATCAATTTAAGACTCGTCTATGGCGAGGGCACATTTGTAACAACTACTGTAGGCCAAGGTTAAAAAAAAAAGGATAAATGAGCATACAGGACGTGAATGATCTGTAAGGAGGCCTCACCTGAGAGCCGGATTTACAGACGTAGGTTCTGTTTCTGCGGATGCTCCTCTTGAAGAATCCCGAGCAGCCGTCACAGGCGTAAACACCGTAGTGTTTCCCTGAGCTGCGGTCGCCGCACACTTTGCATGGGATGTCCAGAATCCGACCTGGGAAAGGCCCAAATTTCAATTAGATGTCATGTTCAATGAGTTATCAAGCACTGGACGGCACTCAGCTCAATTTCAAATGAAGACGAATCTCACTGAAAATCGCCATTGTCGCTTCATCATGAAGACTGGAAATGTGGATAAATTGCAAGAACAGGTTTCAAAGTTGGCACAAAACTTGAGAAAATCGTGCTTGTTCGGAGTTTTGCAGTTTAATTCTGTAGTCCTTTTGAAGTGGGTTTCGCAGTTGGGCAACTATTTGAATTGGCGCTGTGTACATACAGTAAATGCCAAAAATGAACTTGTTTTGACACCCAGAGAAGCTACGGACCAATCGTCCTACAAATTGTTTTTGTCCGACAACCACACAAAACACACACACACACACACTCACACACTGGACAGCACCCCGCGCCTAGTCTGACCATGGGAATTCACTGCGCACATTTCAAGAATAAAGTCCGGTGGGAAGCGTCATATCTGAGCTCTCTAAGACAATGGCCTGAGGGCGCACAATGGAGACATTAGGGGAAAGTGTTAACTTAATGATTTTCCCCCATTGAACCTCGTCTGACTGCCTGGATCTCGACAAGCTGCCAACTCCCCTTCATAATGGGACTCGACAGCTGCTTTATCCCGCAGGTCTATAGGCCCCAGGATTAGGGAGTGACACTGCACCATGAGAATAATGCGCACCAACTCGTTTCACCAACTCAAATGAAGTGTATGTAAATCGACCCCGGTGTAGATGAAAAAAATGTGATTTTTTGTGAAGATTTTGTATTCAAATCTATTAAGAAGAGGTATATTTGTATGCATATGAGGGAGTCTTTTTTATTATTCTGGAGGGAAAAGCCGTCTATGTAATTACACTGACGTTTTGCCACCTGCTCACTGATTCACCAGTGACCCGTCAAAAAGGGTAGCATGGGAATAACTACTCAGCAGCAAAAACAATGACTTCAGGAGAGAGTTATAGGGCTTCAATTGCCGGATTATTAAGAATCAGAGGGCCATGTAGGCTATTTAACTGTAGGCCACAGCCGTGTAATTGCTATAAGACAGGGAGAGACAACTTTGCACGTAGCATTTATATCTGTTAGGAGTTTCCTCATGAGGCAGAGCTGTCCTGTTGAAAGTCATAATCTAGTTACAAGAATTAAAAAAAAAAAAAGAAAAATCGAACTGCTGTGTAATTAGGGATAACGCCATTCGTAGATGTCTATAGTTTAGGTAAATACTACATATATGTTTTTTTGTTTTGTTTTTTTAAATTGTAATAAAACCCGTGACTGTACTGTTTGGAGTCACTTGTTGAGTAGATTATATTAAACAAACCAAGGCTGTGCATGTCAAGTTCAATTGCGCGCTCCCAAAAATAAGTTTCAAGCGTAATTAAATCAAGGATGAAGGAAAGGGCGCAGAAGTTCAACAAGAAAAGCTCGAACAAATATAAAACTCTGTTTGCGTAGAGTCACTTAAATAATATGACGCACGATTGTGTTGTGTAGGGGGGAAATGTATTTAACTTCCCCCTGTGGGGGTCCAATTCGTCTCCATTGTGTGCAGTAATTGCTTGAAGATATATGGCATATTCTATTAACGTAATCACCATCAAGGCGAGAACCTGCTAAACGAACTGGAAATTACGTTTTACTGAGAGAAGGACATGTTTCTACTGACCACCCATAATGTGGATGTGAACTTGAATGACAGTAGTTCCACTGTTGCAGCCTGAGTTGTTTTATTCTAATTTAATCATATTGGTCATCTACGGAAATCTGAATACATGTGAGTACTTGAGGATGACACATAACAGAAGTTGACCTGAATAACACATTTGGTTACTGAAGGAGAAACACAGGCAAATGGAGACGTAAAAGATAATTTCCTCTCTTTTGAAGCAAAGCAATAGCCTACTTATATATACCTATGTTATAAGTGTGATTTCGTTTGAATTCGTTATGAGGCCTAATAGAAGGATAATTGCAAATGTTAAGAAAAAAGACACCTATTGCAATTAAACCTAACCCTTAAACTACAAGAAATTCTTCATTATCACAAGAAAACCTTTAAAAAATGTAACTTAAAAACCTTAAATAGATCCCTGATTATTAAACTAATTAAATTTTTTTTTACAGTAGTGTAGAAACGCGCGCATGCAGACAATCACGCCTCTAAAGACAGTTGAGCGCTGTTTTATTCATTTGTCTAAGAGAAGAATCTCTTATAGCTATATATCTGAAAATCTAATTAACAGTAAATATCCCTCGATTTATTGTATCATTACTCTTTTCAAGACGCTACTGAAAATGAAATTACAGGCAACAAGTGGCATCAAGTGGGACGCAAATGGAGCTCTTTAAGGGGAATGTTCAGAGCATGGGCACAGTTTATTATTTCTTTCTTCTAAAACGCGTGATCTGCTGTGCGGAAATTATATTTCTGAAGAAAATTTCTTTTCCAATCAGCCTGAATGCGCTTTAATTATTGGTCACAGGCACAAGTTTTCGCAGACAAGTGTGAGTGTGTGTGTAGGTGTGTGTGTGTGTACGTGTATGTGTCTGTGTGCTCGGAAAAATAAACGGACGACAGCTATCCCCCACGGATCACTACTCACATTTCTGTAAGACCGTGAGGAATGAAACGACTTAATTATTGTGGTGAATCTCTGATGACATGAGAGACATAAAGCCGTGTCAGTGACCGTGCTGTCCACGCACAGCAGCTTTATGTTAACTTTCATTTTGTTTTCTCCAGAGAAAGGCCTGTTGCAGACTCCTCAGGCCTGCTCTAACACACGCTCAGTTTTCTTCACAAGCGTCAGGAAAAGAGAAAAGCGACACTTACTTGATTTGACATTCAGAATATCCAAGCAGCCACTTGTTGAGCCGGCGGGTTTGCTCATCATGGATACTCGACTTTATAGTAAAGTTCAGAACGAAAAAAAAAAAATCTCCTATTTCTCTTCTTGTTCTTTGATGACAAAAACAATCAAATTTGTGAAACCGCAGCACTTTCCTTGAATTCTTTTTCACCGGCAGCGATGAGATCGGCAAATCAAAGTCCCGAGTTGCTCAACTTGACAGAGTGGATCTCCGATCGACGAGCCCAAATTAAGATACTCGATGGTACATTGCACCAGACAGTCTTCGCCTCCGACGTGCGAGGACCCTTGACGGGCGGAGAGGAAGACTGCAGCCCGCAGGACAGAGACAGGTTAACGCCGACAGCAGCCTTCCAGCTCGGGGAGCAACAGCCGGTGCATAAAGTTAAGAGTTGGAGAAACGCTGCCTGGAGCGCATCCGACGGTGCCAACCCGATGGGAAAGAAGAGGGAAAATAAAATCAATTTTCGGATTTTCTGACAGATGAAAGCTTGTTAAAACCAGGACACGATGTGACTTTGTGGTGCGAGTTCCCCAAATAAGCCTTGGTAATATTTATGAGAAGTGTCAGGGGGAGGCTGGAGGGTGGAGATCTCCACTTCCTTCATCCACTTGGCTTTCTACTCCAAACTCCAGCCTGACGTCACTGGCGTGTGTGTGACTGACTGATCGTGTGAATGTGTGTGTGTGTGTGTGTGTGTGTGTGTGTGTGTGTGTGTGTGTGTGTGTGTGTGTTTGCGAGAGATGTGGAGTGCCTTGCTCATGGATCCAGAGGCAAAAAAAAAAAAAAAAAAAAAAAACTTGCATCTTGCAAACATTTAAATTTGCTTTAACCCTAAGATTTACTTATTTGAATTTGTCACCCAGGGGTACAGACATTAAACCGTATCATGCTTGTCATTTCCTACAAATAAGAACAAGCTCCAAAAACGATTGTGTTACATATACAGTCCTTAAGATTCCAGGATAAGGAGAAGTGCTTGGGGCCCACTAAAGACACTGATCATTCAAACAGCTTAGGGAGAAATAGTGCAGATAAAAAAAAAAGTAGCTATATTAAAGATGAATTGGATATTGAAAATACCAAATACTTCTGAAGAACTGGTTACATCAAAAATATTCAGTCTTATCGTAACAATCCAGGAACGTAGTTTTATGTCCCACCCTTTTTGTGAGGGGGAATGGGGAGGTGTTGCCGCACATAAGAAAGTTGTCTTTCCTTTGTTAGTGGTTGATTTTGAAGCCGTTTTGAGCTTCACTGATCACTGGGTTTTCCAACCTGTTGCAGGTGTTTTAGGCTGTTATTTTTTGGCCTCTTTGGCTTCATCAGTTCAAAGGATTTGATTTGATCGATTGATTAATGCGGTCAGTCTGAAGTTAGAGCTCGTTAGTTTGACAGTAATATACAGACAGAGTACTGCCACCCTGCTCCTGGAGTGTGATTTAATGATTAGAAAAACGGAGGACTTTTTAAAAATCAATTTCGTTAGTAAAAAAAAAAAAAAAGAAAGAAAATTTAAAGTGTTGACTTTCCCCCATTGTGCTGTCCTTTGACTTTTCCCTTTTAATTTTAAATATTGTAGTTTATAATGATTCATATTAAATAAATAAAATGGGCAAACAAATTAAACATCTAAGTAGTATATTTAAGCTCTAATAGTTGTGATAACAATAATAACAGTCATAACTTTTAAACTTAGCTTTTATTTTAGTGCAGTTTCGTTTTTTGTTTACTATTTTGTACTACACATATTCACCCACACTTCAACACAACACTGAGCATGCTCATTAAAAATGGATTCATTGTCTCATGTGTCTTAAATTAGTGCGTAAACTGGTTTTAGTTGTTTTTTCCGTTCACCCTGTCATTGTACACCTCCCAGCGCACACTGTAGTCAGTGACTGGATTTTGGACACCGGGGTGCAGACCGTGCCCGGTTGTCCGGAGGGTCGTGGGCCGGGCTGCAGGGCCCGCTCACTGACACTCTGACCTTGACAGCTTGCTGCGCTTTCACCGTGTAACTCCAGAAATCCATATTCTGTTTTTAATTGTGTTCATTCCCACGGTACACTGATGGCCATATGGACTCACAAAGTGTCGATTTAAGCGGACAGGGGCGAGGCGGAGAGGCGTAGTTAATTGCAATTAGCCATTGTTGTGTCTTTCAACCTGCCCTTTAGCTGAACAGCTACGACTGGAGACTAACAAGCCTGAGGAGAAATCACTATGATATTCCTTTGATTTTCCTGCGGAGACCCACTGAAAGCCTTTGGTCCTCAATGGGACGTTTGCAGCCACATATTGTGCTTTTTTATCTCCTATAAATAGTCCGCACAATAAAGACTATAATGCGCCTTTATTATGTGGACTATTTTCCCAACTTTTATTTTTTAATGATTAGTTCTGTGTGGGTAACGACCACTTGTTTGTTTAATTGGTGATTAATTTACAAAATGATACAGTAAACTTCCCAACAGCAGAATTCACGTTTCTAAATTGCAAATACTGGAAATCTCGTTGCCATTCTCACATGTCAATAACATTTTTCAGTTATTCCTGAATGCGCGTGTGTGATGTGTGTGTGTGTGTGTGTGTGTGTGTGTGTGTGTGTGTGTGTGTGTGTGTGTGTGTGTGCATGTGTGTGTGGGTGGCTGCTGAGCTGGGTGAATGGTGAATGTGTGACATAATCTCCTTAACTCGTCCTAATCCTCGTCATTCACTGATAGCCTTTACACAAATATAACCAACATCATGGTTGCCGGGGTTGCCTTCTTTCACTTTTTTTGTATTAGTGACTCTGTTCTCCTCCAGCAGTCAATGAAATGACGCTAACAAAGGGGGCAGTGGATTGTGTATCTGTTCTTTTGGGGTGGGGTGGTGGTCTGCATCAGTATGCTGATACTTGACATACTATAAGATGGACTTCAACAACGACAAACGAGTGAGAGTCCAACAGAAGTCAAAAGAAAATAATACAGAAAAGACCATACTTGTCCTGAATATCCTGACATCCTACAAAGTAGAAAAAAACAAAACAAACAAAACAAACAAACAAAAAAAACCAAAACAGTCAGATATAAATGGGATGTTGTAATATACTCAGTTTACTCATTTGTTGATGTTTTTTTCCACCTCTTACAAACATGTTAATGATGTGGAAATGATAGCAACAATACAGCCCTTAAAGATGTTGAAAATCCAATTTTTTGGCATTTACAGTGTATGTGAGATTGTTGTTGCTGTAGTCAATCACCGACTGGACGCCGTGGTTTAACCATCTTTTTATGCCCTGCTATCACTTGTGCAGGCCCCTAACCGACCAGGCGTAAACCAATTGGCTTTAGGGAGAAGTCACTAAGCTCCAGAGAGCAAATAATGGGGAGAGTTCAAGCCGACTAAAAGCCCATGCAGCCATACGTCCTTTAAAATGACCGGGGAGATCATAGCCAGTCATCTCAAAGGCCTCAGACACTCAGCTCAGGAGATGATTGTCTCAACTGTAAAGAAACATTCCCTTGGGTGTTCTGATGAGAGATACAGTCAGTGAAATGGGATGTGTGTTGGGCTGAAGGTAAATTAGAAAAAAACTTTAACAAAATGTCAACAGACCTATCTGAGATCATATTAATACGTGATAGTGTTAGACATGATTAAAGTTTTCAAATGAGAGCTAAACATGAAGCTTGGTTTCAGCACCACGGACAGTTCTGCAACAGGAGTCACTAAACAGATGCAGGTTACCTGTCCACATGCTCGTTCAGGGTTTACAGGGGTCCAAGGCCTTGATTCTGTTAAGATTTGGCTGTGATTTCGTTATTGCAATAAGAGAGCCAGCTCTTTCAAACTTTGACTAACTTCACATTTCCCCTGATTGTTCTGGTCCTGATGATCACTCAGGCCTGTGAATGAAGTCAGTCAGGATCCAGCATTGTGAGGCCTACTAAGCCTTCAACTTCATACAGAAAACTGGTGCCACTTTCTAATAAGTCGCTTTTTATGAACTGTTTAATGGCTTCATTTATAGTTAATAAATCATTTAATTTATAGAAAAACAAGAACAGATTCTGGGTTGCCAAATTAAAAAACAAATCTTCTGGTGGTTTCTCTTCTTGCAGGATGCTTGACTGTTTACCCTCTGGAAAATCTGGACCAAAATTTATTTATTAACAACTTATTATCATGAATAACTGAAGACCTGATCGCTTGTCAAAAAGAGTAAAACACACATGTATTCATTAAGAGATTTCCAGCATTTCTAAATGCATTATTACCAAAGAGAAAGGGAAGAGAGGGATATTTCACAAGCTGACAACCCAAAGGTTGTTCTTATTATTACTAACTACTTATTTATTTATGAAACATTTGTAAATGATTTATTAACAACTATATCATTCATTTCAGCTTATAAACCATCTATAAAGGGTGACTCATCAGAGTTACAATCATCCATCAGTACAGGGGAATCCTAAACAATCATACTTTTTTTTATTTCTTTACATTCCACTGAGTCTGTTTTGTGTAACTTCCTCTTATTAAGGACACACTTTACATTTTGATGTAGCATTTCTGTGCCACATTTCTTGTTACAACAAGCTTTATTGAATACATTTTCACTTTATTTCACCAAACGTGATGACAAACTCTTTTTAGGATAACCCAAGCCGTGTTCATTGCAGTGAATTGGCTCATAAATAAATAATTTCCCACAAGTGTAAAGACTGAAAGTGTTGACAGTATCTCTGTAACTCAACAAGTGGGCATTTTTTTTTCATGATGGTGGCTTCATTGGTCACTGAAAGCTGCAGCCTGGACATGTTGGTGCCATACAGAACTTGATTTATTAAGAGACACAGATATCATGTCAGTTTTTCTCATCAGTTGTAGTAAACCCTCCTAACTGGATTTCCCAAAGTCCTAAATCCCTCAGGACTATCACCCAAATGACTTTACTCCTGGCCTCACACCATCTCCTCCACCGGAGGATCTAGACACACTTCTGTGTGCACACACACGCAAACACACGCACACTTTTACACACATTTACACACACACCACACACACATGCTAAGGCCTGACTATGTTAGAGTCCCCCCTTCCAAAAAAAAAAAAAGAAAAAAAAAAACCTACAGGCCCAGGACCCAAACCCAGAAACCCACAAGTCGGTGCAGTGCAGTTGGACGCTCTGACAAATCTATTTGGGGCAAATTGTCAGTGAGAAACTTCCGCTCGAACTGCCGTGGACAAAACTGGCTGTTGGGGAGAGCAAATCCCGCTGCATGAGGGTGGGGGACAATGGGGGGCGAATGTGTTGATGTGCGGCCGGTGGCTGGGGAGGGACAATGGACGGATTAGTCAGTCCCCTGGCTGACTGATTTGAGATGGCTCCTCTCAGCCTCTCACCGTGGGGAGTCCCATTGTCCCGCTTCTGATTCCCACTTCTCACAAACTCCAAACAAAAGTCAATCTCTTTCTCAAGGGGGGGAAAAATATCGACCCGTGTTTCAGCTGGGGAAAGTGACTCAAAAACTTATTTGCAAGAGATGGCTGACTCTCTAACTCCCCTTCCACTCTTTATGTCTTTTTTCCCCTCCTCTCTACCTTCATCCTCTTCATTTGCAGTCTTTATTGCCCGGTGGTGGTGGTGGATAGTGGGATGTTGAATGATCCTGGGGTTTTCAGACTCGAGTGGGGCAGGGGCACCTGTTGGAGGCTTAGAGGCGGCTTTGCGGCCGGGGTCATTAATATTAAAATATACAGAGATGCCATCACGGGCTGGTCTGAAATCGGTCTGATGTCGCCCCTGGGTTCCCTCTCTGGATGGACCTCTGCTTTCAGTCAGTCGTGAAGAGCCTTCTTTTCTTTTTTTCGGTCTTCTCTTTTTCTTTTTTCCCTCCCTGAAAAGACTCGTTAACAAATTATGACAGCTGAGTAGAAGGGCTTAGTCTGTTCACACTGCAAAGACAAACATGTGAGAGCTACATGTGATCAATGTATCTACAGTTCATTTAATATTCTGCCTGTGGTGTGTGAAAGTGCCAGGATTTGCCAGAGCTGAAAACACAGGTTACAGTCATGCAGAGGTAAATGTTGAGTAGATTTGTGGGTGAAATATATAGAAGATCTTTTGGATCGGTGTGTTTTCATAGATCCGTAAGCCAATTTAAATCAAATTGAAAGGACAAACGTGCAAATTCTCACAACAAACGAAGTTTGGCTGTAGTGGGCAGAGTCGTCCATTCTGAGTTGTGAATTTCAGTTACAATCAAAGAGAGTAACAGACAGAAGAAACTAATTTAATGGTTGTGATCTCAAACGACTCAATGAAGTAACAATAAGCAAAACATTTTTTTTAAATGGAGGGGGACTTTTACAGTTTACTGCCTTTTAGAGGCACATCACCAAAAAAAAGTAAGTTCCATGTGGCGTTCATGCAAGCAGCAGCAGTGTGAACAGTGGTCGCGGCCGTCAGACAGATTAACCACAGAATGGCTGTCATCAGCTCCCTCCAAAGTAGTGGTTCACCTGGAGTCACTCCGGCAGTCACTCTGCTGTTTATCCAGCTCTGTTCAGCAGTCAGCCTCCCTTCTGCCCTGCTTCTCCTGATGTTGTCCTGCTGGCTCCACAGGTCAGGTTCAGCGGTCACGGTCTGGGGTCACAGTTTCCACTCGTCATTAACCCTCAGGGTCCCTCCTGATGCACAGGAGCTGTCTTAGGACCCTCAAGCTCACCTCACAGGTCTTAACACACACACCCACGCACCAAGACACACAGGGACTGGTAATTCATTGATAGAATCAGGGCCTGTGACCTCATCTGGATTCAGACTGGGGCATAATGTGTCATATGAGGCTCTTTGAAGAGATGTGGGTCAGTGTGTGAGTGTGTGTCAGGTGACATGATGAGAATATTGATGAGCATGGGTCACTGGTGGGTGACTGTGTATATAGTACAGCTTGACCGGTATTAGCTCAAGTTTAGTATTTCTATACTGAAAGTTTCTGGCTGACGCATATCTAACAATACCAATATTGCCAGCCACAGATACAAACTGAGTTTAACTGTGTAAACGTGAATGTGTCTTTTAAAGTGTTCCTTAGCCTCTGTGAGTAATAAGTTGGTGAATGAACTCTACTAAAGATAATGGGAGTGTGAACATGTTCTCTATAGATATGGATTTTTAGAACAAATAGGACAAATGAAGCCCACATCCCTTCTTTTTCCCTTAAATCTTTTTACTGTACAATTTTTCCATCTGCTGTACAGTGAAAATCATGAATCACAAAATTTGATGATTTCGATTTTTTCAGATAAACTGAAGAATTAAAGAAACTTGTGCTTACACTAAACAAACCAACTAAAAACCCACTGGATTATCTGATTTTTTTTCTTTGCTTATGAAAACCTGACGTTTTGAAGTTACATGCCATGATACTTTATGTGTTTCCTAATATTTTTGACACAGTGTTCCCTCCTTGTGTGGTTACAGATGTACTAAGGGAGACTGACGTTCCTGCACTAATTATCTGGCTGTCTGTGATCAAGGTCTGTGCTTAAACTATTCACTTGTTTGTGCCACACAGGAACACCTCTGTACACATTAAAAAATACACTGCCTGATTATGAGTTGTGACACAACAAATTAAAAATGATTGAGCGTTTGAGAATAATGTAGGTGTATCATTTTGGATAAGTGCTTTCCTTTTCCAGCTTTCATTGCTTTGATTCTGCTGTTAATAACATCAAGGTTGGGCTTAAAACCACACCTAGTACACACGGTTCAAATGTAATGACTGAATTTAGATTATATCTGTTCATAATTAAACAAAAGGCAGTGTAAAGCACATTGCCCCTATCTGTGTCCAATTATGAGTAAAGAAACGGACATGGCAGTAACAGATTGGTTTGTGTTGTTATGTGAAGGCCTTTCACATGTGGTTGTGTTTTTTTTTTTTTTACTTTATAAAGATAAAGATGAGAAGTGATGAAAGCAGCTGGGAGACATGGGGTCTTTTAGAAACACCCACACAATGATGAGGGCAAAGAGGCACTTATTTTTTTTCCCCCTCATATTCACCACATTTTCTCAGTCGTCCACCCCACCACCCAGCAGCTCAGTGCTTTCCCATCCTCAAATTCCCTCAAAGTTTCAGATGCTCACAATTCCACAATGCCCAGATGCTGTCCTTTGGCCCTTTACCCCCCTCAACCCAGAGCTATCATTCATAACCTTTCTGTGGAGCTGGGAGTGAAAGAGGTGGGATAAGGGAGAAAGGGGGGGGAGCGGAGAGCAACATGGCAGCTTATTTAGAAGACTTCCTTTATTGGAACATGTGCAAGCAGTTCACTCACAAAGGACTTAAATAGGATATTTTCTGTTCCCTATAGTTGCTTTCCCCTTTTAAGTGCCGAGGCAAAAAAAGTAAGTTTACAACTCCCTCCTCAATGGGGGCTCTTCACTCTCAGGTTGCGGGGACCTGAGTGACCTAGGAAAGTTAATTAGGAGGCGAACAAAGAGCGAGCTGGAGCAGAATGCCTCGCCTCTCCTCCAGCCAAAGATGTCATCCATTAATTAGGAAAATCTTTAAGGTGGCCTTATTGAATTTACAGAAAGCCCTGTGGTTGGCGGGCAACAGTTTTTTGATCAAGCCCTGACTCAAACAATGCCTTTCTGGGGGTTAAAAAAGAAGAAGAAGGGAGGAGATTGGTGGTAGAAGAAGAGAGGGAGAGAGGGAAAGGGGGGGGGAAAGAGAAACGTATGGGTTTGCAGCGCAGTACAGTTTAATGGGGGGGTGGCTGCCGATTGTGACAGCTCAGATTCACATGGGTATGGGGGGCATAGTTTGGGGATGATGTCATGCAAAGGCAACCTGGGGGCTTGGGAAGTAAGAAGGAGAGGGGGGGTACTGAGCTTGAGCCACAGGGGCCACTCAAAGTTAACATCGCTGCCTGCATCTGGGCCAAATCCTTTTATTCTGGCCCAGGAGAGGCTTTCCTGAACGCCAAGCCCTCCACCACTCCTCCTACTCCCTCGTTCACAAATCAAGGCTTGCTTTAAAGCTAACCCCTCGCTAACTGACTAGCTAACTGCCTATTCATCCCTGGCCCACTATGAATAATCTAGCTGGATCACATGGAGCTGTAATGTTGCTCTTCTGCTTTTACAAACTTTGGCATGACAAGCGTCACCTTTTACATTTTTTTTGTCAAAAATCTTCTGTATTTAAACCAGGATTAGATTTAAAGCATTTGGGACAGATTTCAAATAAAGACAACTTTATTATAGACTATTTCTTGCCCAAGTTTTGAAAAACAAAAGGATTTCTACCAAGAACTTCCAAATATCAAAGCCCACTGTAAATCACACAGCTTCATAACCAGCTATCTACTTCTTCTTTAGGATTCTGTTGTTGTCTTCATTCAAACATTCAAAATGTAAAGATACTTACAGGAGCAAAAGGTTTATTAAACATCCACTTTAGTTTCTGTAACAGCATGCATTACCACAGAAATTAATTTAATTTCTGGCATAAGCCGTCCCAGGATCTGTTCTCCGCTTTTGAATTTCAGTCCCAGAGGACTGAAATGAATTCATTCATTTTTAAATGAAGAACAAAAGTGAATAAACTGAGTGAAACCAGTATTAAATGTAATGCTTAAAAGTGAGAGCATTAGCTTAAATTTGGCAGTGGACTTGATGTGGCGTTGGGGGTTTAGCAAAACCACAAAATTTTTACCTTAAGTGACTCGTTAAGACTCCATGGTGGTGTGCTGTACTGTTTTGTCGTTGTATGTGATAATTTGAGTTGAAGAATGATGTTTCTTAGTAAGCAGTTACGAAGAACACTCTTTATGCCCTTCACATCATATATACTGTAAAACACTACACCAGTCAGCAGCCATTTAAAATGAAAAAATATAAACTAGCCGGACTTTGATTACGGTCGTTGTTGTTTCTTAATATTAGTCACCAGCTGTGGGTCACAGTGAGCCACATTTATACACTAAATCACTGCAGCAATCAAAGAGCAAAGAAAATGCACCCATAATAGAAATGATGCTGAAAGACACATGCATGTTCACACTACATGCTGTCATGCTGTCCTGTCCATGCGTCTCCTGTGGCATGAACCCCTCACCCCACCTCCTCCTGGGGGACTAATTTGAGGGGAGGGACAGCGTATTTTGTTGCTTGTCAGAAACAATCACTCCCGGCCCATTACATTTACAGCACGTCGTGCTTTCAGTGCTGTAACACACTGAACTCTGAAAGGGGGAAGGTGGCTCTGAGGGGACCGTGAAGAGAAATCATAAATTTACTCATCAGGGAGAAAAAAAGCTGATAAACATTTGGTTCACAACAGACAGATAAAAATGTTGGATGCCACAGATTACATTTTGGAACATGGCACGTCCGATTTTAAGGAAATTTCTTTTGGAATTTTTTTCTCCAAGATGTAAGATTAAAGTGAATAACAACTTTATTTAGAGTGTGCCGCCCCCACCCCTCTCTTGTCCTCTGTCCCAGCCCACCCGTCCTCTCTCTGTTCTGTTTGGGCACTGGAGGTTGTCAGACTGGGTTTATGTCCAGTTCACTGGAGCTGAAAGAAGTCAGTTTCGTGTCTTGTTATGGAACAAGACGTCTCTGCCTCTCAGTAGTGATGAGAAGTGGTCTGGGTGAGCAGGGTGAGCAGGGAGCGGGACCATCCCCTGGAGGCGACCAGCAGTGAGGAAGTCAAAGCGGCTTTTGTGTCGCTGCTGTCGGCTGCGTGTTTGGTAATTATCCCCCTCTATATGAGCACAGACCGGGCTTTCCAGGAGAGATCCCAACCAAACCCGGCCCACGGAAGAGTGCACAACACACCGTCAACAAAGATTAACTTCTCACAGTGCTGCGGAGATGTCTGATTGGGGGAGACACAGCAAATACACGAAACCCTCTCTTCTGTGACATGTCAGTGATGAACAGATCTAGACAGTCAGACTGTTGCACTGCTGAGACAGTGACACCTGTAGAGCTAATAGACCGCAAGACCTGTATCACCATCACAGTCAGCACCTCCAACACTCTCTGTCTTTACCCTGTTTTAACTCTTATCCTTTGTTTAATGGAAAAATATGTCAATAAAAGTAAAGGTCCCACATTTAAGATAAGTAAAAGTACACCAGTATTAGAAGTTTACAGTACTTGAAGCATCAAAACTGAAAGTACTCACTTTGCAGAAAATTGTCCCTGTCATTGACACATTATTAAACATGACATTTAATGACAGTAATGATGAGTCAGTGTGTAAACAGCATTTTAATGTCGTAGCTGCAGTGGAGCTACAAACTGTTTAAAGGGGAAATGTCTCTTTGGTGGAGCTGCTCACAACTGATGAGCATCTGAAACATGAGAAGGGCCCCAACTAGACACAGATTTGTGTCTCACAAATCTCACCACCTCTATCCTTACTGGAACCATCGTGACCATACAGTCTTGAGTCTATCTCGACTATGCTGGTCTACTTACAGCTCAGTCTTTATCAAATTCCTTTTTTTTGCCAACAACATCATCCAACACAACAACCTAAAAACTCTGAATCTGAAATTAAACATTTAACTTGTGGGTAGCAAACCGAGGAGCATCCGTTTCTACCATTAAAACTCTTTCATTTCAACCCGACTCAGATCTGTGCCTTTCAAAGGCTCAGAATAGGCCTGCCTTGATCTGCATCAATTGTCATCCCGGGGCTCAGGGGCACTTCGGCGGCCAGTATAGCGGGCGAAGTCAGGGCTAATCCCTGGAAAAGGGGAGAATCACGGGAGAGGAGAAAAGCAACAATAACCAAGTCAAGCGTATAAAATGAAAGCGAAATCTCTATTATCACTCCCAGCAATTCCCAGCAAAGTGGTGAAAATCAGGGTTAGTTTGTGATTCGAGTCAGACGCGGAGGGAAGAATATGGGGGTCCCTGCGGGTTGGGAGACTCACACGACGAAAAGGGCAATATTCTGGAGAAAAGGGGAAGAAGAAAGCCCCTCTCCCATCCCGACATAACCATTAAATGCAGTCTGACTTTATGTTGTATAGAGAGGGGGGAACAAGAAAGGAGGCACAGTTCTCCGATGAAAGAATGAGGTTTTTGGCGGATTAGGGACGGCCCGAAGGATGAAGAATAACTTCTGCATAACTTTACAGCTATTTTCTCTCCCCACGCCAAGAGCCAAGTTTAAGGCTGAACTGGTTTGAGTTAACCCCTTTGTGATTGTCCAGTCTGATACCGCCACAATTACTAGTCACCAGTTCAAGTTAAGATTTTACATGAAAAAACACATAATAAACTGAAGACCCTTGACATGTTACAGGTATCTTTGACTAAAAGTTCCAAGAGTGATTTAATCTACACTTTTTGTACGGCTTTATTTAAATAATTTATGACAACAAAAGAGATAAAAGTGTTATATTTCATGAAAAAAAATAGAGGAAAGTCCGTAAATGAGTATGAATTTATGAAGCAGAACTTTGTTTTTTTTTTTTTCTTCTTCTTCTTTTCCATACTCCATTAGTCCTTATCACAAACCCTCAGATTTATCTTGTGTCCTTTTAGAGGGGCCCAACCCCCAGGTTGGGACCTTTTGGATTAACTACACACCTATAAGCATATAAAGTAGTTAAAACCAGCTCCACATGGACTTGCTACGACCTGCGGTTTACAACAGCAAAATTCTGCTTACATACCGATGCCTCAGTATTACAGTAACAGTTTAATACTGTTACAGGTCAATTAATAATGAGGCACTCATTAGGGCCATTTTATGCATCTTTTGAGACTTCAAGTACATTTTGTTGAGAATACTTATGTACTTTTTCTTAAATAGGATTTTGAATGCAGAATCTTTATTTGTAATAGAGTATTATTACATGTTGTGTTGTTACTACTGCATGAGTAAAAGATCCGAATACTTCCTTGGTAAAGGTCTTGCTTATATAGACGTTTTAGGCTTATGGGGGCCATATAGCTTTGATCTATGGGTCCCCCCCAATACTGTAAAAGTACATATATTCTTTTGACCACTTTCTTCTTTACGTGGTCATACTGTAGCCTATATTGTGCTTCAAATCAAGAGGAGCTTCTTGGACTGAGTCTTGCCATCACTCCTGAAGAGCCCTCATCGCCACCATCATTTAATTTATGGGCCTAATTAGTGATTTTGTCCTCTTGGTTTCTCTATCTATCACATGCTAATGAAGGCGTTTTCTGCCATCTGACAATAACGGTCATCTCAAATAGTAATGATATGCCGATTTTACTCAGTGCTCTGCTGATTAGCCCTCAGAGGACAGACATCCAAAACTTGTTTAATAATGTGATCAGTGCAAACTGAGACTCACCTATAGGCCTATACGTTTTATTGACGCATGCATGACAACAACAGCAATAATAATAATAATAATAATAATAATAATAATAATAATAATAATAATAATAATAATCTTAAAGATGTGTGCTTTTTTCCTTTATTCTTCGAGGTATTTATTAGGCGTAACCGAGTGGACATCCATAACTGCACGACAAGCTGAAAAAAAAAAAAGCAGAGGGTTTAGGTTGTGATCAGTTCCTCTTTCTGAGAGCCGCACTAGAAAATAATAAAGGAATGGGGAACATCTGAACAATTAGGTGAACTCTGGTCAGGAGAAGAAGAGTTAATGAGCTGCCGGTGCCATGTGCAGTGAGAGGAGCATTAGGGGCCAGAATCCATATTTACCACTGGAGTTGTGCGCAGGCATCAGAATAGGCCGCTAATGCTGCGCGCACTCTCTCCCCCCTCATTTTCATTAGGCTCTGATGACTGCGGAATTGATGCGGCCCGCAAGTTATCAAGAGCCACTAATTTCACATTAACGACCATTGACTGCGGTTGCTTGATTCGAGGGGGTTTTTGACAATATTCACAATCAGGATTGGAGCCCAGATCGTTTACCTTGACTCCGTGATTATTTGCTCCGAGCCGAGCGCACATTGCAAAATTGTATGGTGTCAAAAACCCGTAAATAATGAGGAGACCAGGACGAACGGCTCTCGCTTTCCAACACGCACACCCCGTACACAAACTGTAGGCAGTGACTTGCACTACGACGTAAATAGCATCAGCTTTTCCTTCTGAGATAAACTTGTGTTGTAGATAGATTTTATGGTGGCTTAAATTAGATGATACTTCAATCTGTGTACATTTTGTGACAAACAAATAGATACAGACTTTCCTATTTTTCCAGTGTAGACGGGTTTAAAACAGAATTTAGACAATTGTAATGGTTTGAATACATTTACTGTAAAAGAAAATCCAAATAATGAACCCATTTTAGAGGTCTGCTCAGAATTCTCTAAGGGGCAATGGGAGGGGACCTTGTGATTATGGCCCTGGAGAAAAAGACGGATTGATTTCTATGAATCTGTGCAGTCAGTGAGTGCACAAAGTGGACACCAGTTTCTCTTTCAATAAGATGATAATAATGAATGATTAATTCGGAAAGACCGGAACCTGATTTCAGTATAAAGATGAATTAAGTTTAAATTGTGATGATTATGAAGACAAGATGCTCTGTTTTTTACGGGGGTGCATTTTTTCCTAATAAAAGTGGCAAACGTGGTGCAAATTGAAGACTTCTCGTGGAAAACATTTTATAGACACATTGGCGACACAGAGCAGAAGTCACATGAATGTAAACTAAGTAGAAGGAGATGGGCAGGAATGGGTTTTGGGTAAGTGATAAAAGTGTAATAAAATATTATGGAGACGGTGTAATTATTGTATATGGTAAACTATACCGCAATTAAACATATCAAAAGCCACATCCTTTTATGTTAATTTTCATATAGTTCAAGTTTAACATGTTCACAGGGACGTGTGCTGTTCTGATCCCGGAGGCATGCGATCTCGCGAGATTCCGGGCTGTCACATGATCAGGTTGGGAGACGGTCAACCAGGAAATCATGGGTTGTTTGGAGTGAAAGAAGAGGATCTGTTGCCATAAATCCCCGTTTTCAACCATGTCTCTTTCCAAAAACTGCTCGTTTTTTGTTTTGTTGGTGATAAACATTTGCTCTCTTTTGTCCGTCGTCGGAGCACAAAACCTCGGCGCTTCAGACTTAGCGAACAAACTGAGACAAATCCCGACTCTGAGCCCTGTTGTGGTCAACTCTCCTGTTTTCAAGCCTGCGTTGGACTCTTCCCTCTCCTTGAGTTTGCTGTCTTCCTTTCCAGAGGACCTGGAGATCAGCGAGTACTGCAGCGAGCTGCTCCACATATTCGGACAGCGGTACGAGGCCTATGCGAAGTGTTTGGTGCCTGCTGCTCGGCCTGTCAAAGTGTGTCAGAACTGTTTCTCCAGTTATAGCAGCCTTGGTGACATCTACAAGAACATCTCATCAGACCAGGTACGAGCTAAACACAAGCTCACTTTAGTTCACTTTAGGACAGGCCTTCACTAATGCGCAGTCGTCTCAAGAGTCACGAGTCATGTAATGTGACTGACTGGTGACAAATTAGAGGAAATGCGACTTTAAATTCTTCTTTCTCACTTCTTTATCTGCCTTCTTATCAATAGCACCTTTTTTTTTTTTTTTTAGCTTATCTGTTAGTCAAGCAGGAATGCAATCACCTGTAGCAGGTTTTGTAGATACAGTTGAAAGGAAAAGTTTGGCCATTTTGTTGAGCCTTTCTTTAAATGCTAACAGTTTTTATAGATGGATCATTGGTCCTGTTGGAAAAGCTCTGATGCCTCCTTTCAGTTTCACTTTCTTGACTGACTGCAGGATATTTTCATCCACAGTTCGCTGACATTTTGTTGAATCCATTCTTCCCTCACCGCCCGTGGCTGCCACACAACCCTAAAGCTAAATATTTCCACCCCCATGCTTAACAGTTGGCAAAGTACTGTCTTAATGGGGTGCCCAGACTTTTGTACATGCCACAATTGCTGTTTTAATAGTTTTCTATGTTTTAATTTCATGAAATAAAAAGTAATAATGGATTAGTGTTTGAAGAAAGGCTCACTTTTTAATGTCTGTTTGTTGCAGAGGTTGAATTTGCTTCTTTTCATTTTAAAATCAACAATATATGTATTTTCTGCTTGTTAAACCGCGGCTCTGTGTCCTCAGATGGGTCCTGGTAATGTGAGCTGCAAGGACAGTCTTCTGCGCAGTGATCGGCTGATGCTGGTTTATATGCTGTACATCAACCTGGAACACCTGTGGATGGATTCAGGCTGTAAAAGTAAGTCTTCTGTCGGTGTTGCAAGGAATTTTGTGCCTCTGTTTCAACTTCTGACACACACTGGATGATGTGCCCTCTTTTCCTACAACATTTAGCAGTATGCAGGAGCTGATGTAATTATCACTTGTATTGTTAAACCAAAATAATTTAAAGTTAGTTAAAATCATGGATAAATTACAGGAAAGTCATTGATTATACAAAGGTGAAACCTTCACGAAATGCAGTCATGGATCTGATTTCACTTGTCCACATTTATTCAACTGACCAAACTGATACTTGTTTTTATTTCCTGATGTGCAGACTGTATCACTGAGGGATATCAGAGCCTGACCAATGACACGCTCTACTTCATGGCAAATCTCAATCAAACTCTCACCTGCTTTGAGAAATATAAAGAGGTACTTCCTACACAAGGTAATAATGGTGGTCTGTTTATTATGAGCTGATGTTCAGAAGTTGACCACGAGGACTGTTGTCCTTTTCTCAAATGCTCTTCACAGGGGAATCACACAGAGCTATGCAAAAACTGCAAGAGCACATACAAAGGCCTGAATGAGCTGTACAGCAGAATGGAGAAGAATCAGACTCTGTGTATCGACATAGAGGATGAGGTATGTATCAGAGATTTCCTCCTTAAGGTATGAGGAGAGGAAGCTGCACCCCCTAGAGGAATCTGTAAACACTAAAGGAAAATTAGTCAGAGCCTTCTTCATCCACATTTAACTGCAGACAAGACGATGAGCTCTGGAAATGTTTGTGTCACGGACAAAAGTTGTACTGAGTTACATTAATCATTAAACTTGATGGTTCACTCTTGACCTGTGGTGGTTTGTGTTGAGACAAGAAGTGTGCCTTTCCTGATGCTTTTTTTTGTCAAAAATTGATATTTTATCCTTGATTATGGAATTAGACGTTCTTTTCCATTTTTTTAAGTTTGGTGATTCACAGTGTCCCAGTGGTTGCTGTTTACATATTAGAGGGTAGTGTTATGAAAGAAATAATAACATGAAAATGATGGAAACTTGAACTTGCATCTGTGATTCTTTAATTCAGAAATGTGATTATAAACACAGGAAACGTGTCACTAAGCGCATCAAGTTATTCTGTCCTCAAACCAAAAACCCCTGGCTACAGTAAATGCTTTAGAACGGAAACCCAAGAGTGTTGAAATAATAGTAACACTGTCCTGTAATTGCCATCATCTGAGCTGAAGTTTATGTTGCGTTTGGCACTTTGCCTCATTTCAGATGAATGTGACACGCAAACTGTGGAGTAAGAATTTCAATTGTTCCTTCCCCCGTGAGGAGACGGTGCCTGTCATCGCTGTGTCCAGCTTCATGCTCTTTCTGCCCATCATCTTCTACTTGAGCAGCTTCCTTCACTCTGAACAAAAGAAACGCAAGCTCATACACCGTGAGTAACCAGCTTAATTCGCCCATTGTCACACACAGAGAGATTTTTTGACAGGGTTTTGAAGAGTTTGGGCTCTTTGTGGAGGGGGTGGAGGGGGGGTGGAATGACTGTGATATTGGAGTTTGGCTGGGATGGATGAGGAAGGAGGTGGGGTTGTTCTAGGTTGCTCTAAAGAATAGTCCTGCAAACCTCTGGATCATAGACTAAGTTGCAGGATTATTTTGGTGGATGGCAGGTGCCTTGAAGGATCAGAGAACTTTTTTTAGGTGGGGTGCTGTTGAGTGTGCAACAAATGGCTTGCGATGGTCAAGTGCACATTGACCCTCGTGCAAGAACCACTCATACAAATACATTTATTCTTAAACATTGAGTGATTTAAGAGAATTTTGCATATTTTCAGAATTGGAATTTCCTCTGTGGTATGAACAAAATTTCAGAGTAGTCTGGTCTGTCCTTTGAACGATGTACAGATAGATTTCCTCGCTCCACAAGAGGAAAAACACTTGCTTGACCTGAAGACGATAGCACCTTAATCTAAATGAATTTGGAGTTATTTCAAAATAAATAAATAAAATAAACGGAATGCTAAATTAGTATTATGTTTCCTCACCATAATGGTTTGAATTTTTTCTGATTAACAAACACTAATTTAAACATCAGACTAGCAACTAGCATATCTCAAAATAAACTTTGATCACTTTTGATTATTTTTTTCAGAGGTTGTATAGTAACGGAATTCTCTCTTTACAGCCAAGCGAGCAAGGTCATACACCAGCCTGATGAACATTCAGGATAAACTGAGCTGAAGAAGAGAACAGAGGTAATCACTGAAATGAAGGACAGTTTTGTTTTTTTTGTTTTTTTTTGTTTTTTTTATTAAAAGTTACAACCTGGGAGTAGATTTGACTTCTCACTGCCTTGTGCCTGGGGTTTGACAAACCTTCAGTGAATGTAGAGCCCTCAACAGCAGCTTTACTGGTTGCTTTCAGGGGGCTGTGATACCCATCAGTATTGAAAGGACTTCAAGGATCAAGATAAATGAAACAAAAAGTGAAATGCACTGGAACTTTTTGTATTGCACAAAACAGACTTTGGGCACATTAAATATTTGCTTTCTTATCTTTACAAACGTCTCAAAATGTAGCAAATGGTCTTGGAAAACATAAAATAAAAACATGCAGATGCTTCAGATTTTCTCAGATTTACAGAAAAAAAAAGACAAAAAAAAAATAGAAATTCTCCACAGACTGTATTTGAGTCTGTCTTTTCCTGCCAGAATTAAAGTTCAAGATCTTTGTTTTGTGAAATTTGTCAGATTTAAACTTGAGATGGGACCTGTTTTGGAATCAATGTGTATCTAACTTTGTAAACTATTAATCAGATGGTTGTTTGCGTTGCTGTGCGGTACGCTCTTAATCCTCAGACAGACCCTAGCCTGCCTTTCCTTTCAACTCATTAACAATCTTGAGGTTGTTCAGCGCATCTTGTGGTCTGAGACACTCGGCTGTCACTGGAAAGAGTGAGTGGCTTGAATGCTGTGTGAGTGTGTGTGCAGGTGAGGTGATGTGTGCATGTGCTCTATTTATGGGACTGGGTTGAGAAATGGGTTTTCTGTCTCTAATATATGTCCAGAAGAGAGCTGCAAAAAGGAAGCACTTGATGTCCATTAGTGGTGACATGTATCTGCTGTAAGAAGAGGGGGTGCACATCAGCGGGGTGGGGTGGGTGGGTGGGGGTAAATAAAGACATAACACACATAATGTAAGAGCACTCCAAAGTACCACACTGTGTTGTTACCTGTTTTCCAGGCAGTGTTTTTTTGTGGTTGCATAAAGCTTTTAATGTGCTTTGTTGCCATTTTCCACTGATGTTTAACTTAATTTGTTAAGAGTTTCCGACTCCTCATGACGGTGGAGTCTCCTTTATGAGCTCCGAGTGTCGAATTGATGAATTTGCCTATTAAAAATGCATTTGCTGTGAAGTAATGTAAACCTTAATTTTGAATGCACAAACCCAAATAAAAACATTGCTATGTCACAAGCATAGTACATGTACTCTTATTCAACCACAGTCAGTTTTGTGCTGATGGTATTTTTTTTAGTATATTTATTCAAGAACTGTACTTGTGTACAAAATTACTTACATTTTATACTGCTTCATTTCGGAGGGAAATATTGCACTTTTTACACCTACTGGTGGCATTTCAGAAGCTTTTTATCCAAATCCTGTGAAGAATATTTTAAACTAAGTTGTGATTTTATTGATAAAACTACCCAGCGGTATATGAACTAATTAAAATCAGCTCCACCAACCACAGGTATAAAAAGGAATTTTATTAATGATTTATTATGATATAGTGAGGCCAGTCTGCTCAGTGTGTACTTGTACTTTTGATAGTTTGAATATAGCTATAAATAGGCCTCCTTCTCTTCTTTTGCTTGCTCAAGGACAGCTGTACAATTTTCAAGTGCTTTACTGGAGCATTTCCATTCTGTGTTACTTTATGCTTCCACTCCAAGTTTCAAGTTGCCCTTTTTTACTGCATTACATTTATGCAACAACTACTCGTTACATTTCAAATTAAGAATTTGACCCAGACCTATTATTATCTTATAAAATATGATGCAATTGAATCCATTAAAGTACCTAACAGTGTATGAAGGCTGCAGTTGGCTCCACCTTGACCAACCGAAACTTTAAAATGTTATTGCATCTGCAATATTTATGCAATATTATGGACTGTAAAATAACACAACTTACTCAATCATAATGCATAATGAGACCTTTTACTAATAATAATAATAATAATATCTCTCTTCTTTGAATGCAGAACTTGGAGTATTTAATATTATTGCATCGGTAGGCTTCTTATAGGGTCTAAATACTTCTTCCATCACTGGAAACAACTGTCCTTTCCAAAACCAACAAGAGCCAGCACCAGTGCTCTGACTGCGGCTCCATTCTGCCTAATGAGCCCGTGTTGTACTGTGGTTAAAGCCGTTTCTTCACACAGGCACGGCCCTTGTTCTCAGGTTACGTGGCCTTGTGTTTCTTGCAACGCGGCTTTTCCTCCGTCATTAGCAGCTAATCTAAATGTGGGATAAAGATACTTGGCCGAATAATCGCAGCAACACATCCCTTAAACTCCTTTGGCTTTTTGGTCTTATGGAGCGCAGCCACTGCTGGCCATCAGCAGGTCTAAGAGCATTACGGATATGCCGAGTCATATGATCCGGTTGCGGCCAGCAGAGCGGCTGAAAACACGGGCTTTTGTCATTTGCGCTCCCGCACAGTGAGGTGTGTTGAGCGGCTCGTGTGCGGCGCGGCCCCGGAGCTCCAGAATGACAGCTTTGATTCCCGCTAAGCCTCGCTGCTTTTCTGAGGCACACCGGGTCCTTAAGCGGGGCTGAAAGTCAAGAAAGCTCCCGGCGAAATGGACCGCAGGCCGCCACGTGACGGAGAGGGCCGATGGAAAAGAAAGTCGCTGGATTCAGCGATTTAGACTGTAGCCTATAGACGAGTAACAGTGTAATACCACAATCTGAAAACATTCAGATCTGTCCCAAAGAGAAAGTATATTCACCACAGGTTGCAAAACGTTCATAAGTAAAGAAATAGGCTTTATGGAGAATGTGTCCTTTCAATGTTACTTATTATGTTCAATTATTGGATTGTCATAATAATAATAATAATAATAATAATAATAATAATAATAATAATAATAATAATAACAACAACAATTCTTCTTCTTCTTCTTCTTCTTATTATTATTATTATAGATGCATTAACATATGAACAGAATTTAATATAGCAGGCGGTCCAGGTAGAACTGATTTTAAAATTTCCCTCCAATCAAAAACATTTTTTGCATGTTCTTTCTCTTTGATGTTTGACCTGGACTGTGCAGAAGGATGTAGGCTACTGTATGTGTAGAGTTTGACACCAGAAGGCTGTTTTCACATTCGGTTATTTCTTAGTACTAGTGTAGGCACAACACAACACAACTGACTTGTGGTTTGGGTGCCAATCATGGAGTAATATATAATTTAGATAATTTATGCTTTAAGTGAAGGAGAAATTTTGCACGGATCAGTTACGTTTTTGAAATGAACAGTATTTGCATATTCACTGGTTAAGGATTTTTTTTAGCTATGAAGAAGTAGTAGACATCATTTAAAAAAAAAAACTGTATTATCGAATATTGTGGCAAAACCATAGCAGACAAAAATGATTATTTAAAGTAGAGTATTTTTACATGTCTTAAAATACATCTGTGTGGGATCTGCAGCTACTTAATATAGTGTTAGATGGTTTAATAGATAACAATGCATCACATTGTATATACATTAATTTTCCATTTTGAATATTAATATTCAAAGTGCCCAATAATCAAAGCTGTCAAAGACATGTAGTGGAGTAAAAAGTCCAGTATTTTCACCTGTAATGTAGAGTGTAAAGCAGCATTGTTCAGAGGACGAGTAGCCCAATGACAAACTCCACTCAAGTACAGTATCTGAGTAAATGTACTTAGTTACTTTCCACAACTGTTTTTAACCAAAGTCCATCTCTTAACCTCATGTCATGTTTTGGCACATGGCTCATAAAGTGACTTGCAACCATGACATCAGTTGAAAATAGGCTAATAAAAAAAATGCTTTTACCTCTTGGAAATGGAAAAGCAACTTTTAGAAATGTGCATGCAGATGCATTCACACCTATAAAACAAATTAATGTATTTTAATGAAAAGTATTGCTTCACATTCACACATTTACACCTTGGATCTGCATATTTGATCAAAGCAGATCTACCACAGAGCTCTAGAGGCTGTTAAGTACCTTGCACAGTCCCTGTTGTTAAGGGATTTTTGTCTATGACCTTAAGTTGTTGGCCCCTCAGCTGAAATAAAAACAGTATTTTTGTGATGTATCATTGTTAAACAGGCTGAATTTACCAATCATTGGTCCCTCATACTTCACCTTGAGATACAGAGGTGGATTCGGTTGGATCGGTCTGTTTTGGAGTCTTTATTGTCACAGTGGAAAAGCGAGACAGAAGATGAGGAATTAGTTTTTATTTGCTGCAGAAAGAACATTTTCCATTTTAACAAAGTATCAAGTGTGTACACGTGAGCCACAAAGCTAAATATGATTGTATATTGGCTACATTACAGCCAGTGTGTGTTTTGTCACATCAGTTTATGATAAAGTGCCGTGATGGAGGCTGATTTCCCTTCTTACCGAACTGACTGCAGTGAAGCAAAAAAAATACAATCCACCAGTAATCGTAGCCTAATGCCATGCAAAATTATTGTACACCTAATCCATTCACAAAAGGGCTTTGATTTTTTTAAAAAAATGACTGTGTGAATAATTCTACAGTAAGTTTGACAGTTAATGTGGAAAAAATTAATATGGTTTTGTAAACAGACTCATATCCTGATCTCGACTGCTTACTCCAGTTCTCTGATGGATTACAGTGGAAAAAAAAACATGTACTTGTGTTTGTGCTGAAGTTCAGTTGAAAAAGACAAGGGAATCGTTACAACAAAAACAGAAAAATATATAATGAACAAAATAATAAATGTATACACACCTACAAAACAAATTCTTATGACAGTTGTTGCATGATATTGAAAATAGCCAGAAATGTGTCTTTGATTTACTTTTGGTACATCAGGGATCAACTCACCAAACTTTAATATCAGTCAGTTTGTCATCATCCAAAAAAAAAAATGTCCTGAATGCACACTTGTGGACAGTGAATGGACATTTTTTGATAAATCCACACCTTAAAATAGCACAATGATTCATTCCTTTCTCTGGAGCTGTCAGCCTTTATAACATGTGAACTTGTCAGTGCTGACTTCTTCAAAGCTCAGGAGGGACTGAGGCAGAAAAGTTGGAGCATGACGGCTGAAGCTGAACTGAGGATTGTTGATGTTTGAGTGGCTAAATGATGATACAAACCTCTCCCCAGACCTTGTATGATGACAAATGAAGACTGTAAGAGACTGGCAAGTGGCCTCCACTGCACAGACCTTGAGATCATTTTATTTACTACAACAATTATCCAAGCAACATATGAATAGAGGTTTTTTTTCTGCAGACCACCTTTGTCTATCTGCATATCTGTGTGTGTAGTGTCCCTGATTCCCTCTCAATATTTAGAGGTTAAAATTGTGCAGCAGAAGAGTTAGAGGTAACAGGGTTATGTTGAAAAAAAAAAAGAGAAGCTGTGTGCCTATTTGCAATAGAGGTTCCAGCAGATGGCAAAAACACACTTCACTTTGCACAAGTTACCTTGAGACAAGTCCAGTACATTTCATATTTGATAGAAAAGTGGTGCTGGTGGTGGGGGGTGCTCTTCATGTTGTTTTTGAATCTGGCCTTCTGTTTTCGTTTATTAAAACCAGTTCTTGTTAAATGACTGTTTTCTGTTCTTTGACAAGGTCACAGCCTTCTCTAGACTAAATGCCTTTGAATTTTCTCTGTCCTCTTCAATCGTCCTCCACTCGTCTGTGTTCTTTATAGTGCATCCCATGTTACGAAGCGGTGAATATCTCCTTCGTTATGGCATATTAAGAAACTGTTAGTTAGGACTTAAGTTGTTATGCAACCCCCCCCCCCCCCCCCCCCCCCGGTCCCCTGCACACACACACACACACACACACACACACACACACACACACCACCACCACCAACAACAACAACACCAACAACACTCTAAGCTGTCAGTTAGTTAACTGACTGAAGGTCAGGCTCAGATTATGCACCTCTCAACCCCTCAGCAATGAATATGATGCTTTGTTGAACAAGGAGCAAACATATGCCCCTGGGGGTAGGAATTAGCAGACACACACACACATGCACCCTCTCTCACAGAGCATATGCAGAGTGAATGGGGCTTATTATACACCTGCGAGTGGGGTCAAAGTCTGTCAATCCCTAGCTTATGGTATTATGATAGATTATAGAATCACTCTCTAATGGCAGTCATTCAGTTTGTAATCTCAGCAGCTTGATGCAAAAGCACTCAGCGTTCCAGCTAAGGGTCTGTTGAAAATAAGGCCTTCTCCTCATTCATCCCTTACTTCCCCCCTTTCACAAAGGTCTTATGACAAGTCAGCTGTTGGTGACATCACAGATGCTGGATCATATGTCAGAAACCTTTGCTGCCTGACTTACATCCCTTGCAGCTCAGCAGCAACTGAGGCCACTTGAGGCCAAAAGAGCGGCGAGGTGCCCCGGGGGGTGAGGGCCCGCACTGGGGCTACTGCAGGCAGGAAGGGTGGGGGGCACTCTTTAGGGCAGGAACACCTGACCCATGTGTGGGTTTGTTTGTGTGGGCAACCAGAGAGTGCCCATCTTGCCATCAGCTTGAGAAGACATGTATCATTTGTGTGGAGAGTGTGCGTGAATTAGAAAGTCCAGGTTCTGTGCATGTGAGTCACTGGATTTCTGTTTTTGATCATCACATAGAAAAGAGCCTTTTTTTCCACTGCTGTCAGATCAGCATGTGTTTGAAACATGCCGCTTGTCAAAAATATTACATTTCAGGGTCAGGAGTTTGTGGGACCTGAGTAGAATTTTGATCACAAAACAGTAGCGCCGCCTAAAGTCGGCTTCTGAAAATGACATTTAAGACACAGTTCAGAAACATGTCACTGTCTTTTGGCTCTAAAGTAAGAACACCTGGTTGTTTTAAGTGAACCTCAGGGCCCAGTTTTCTTCTCTTGTTCTCTTCTTGAAAGGTCTTTCAAAGCAGATTGACAGACTTAATTTGTAGCTGCCAATACATGGCTGCAACCTGGCCTTCAACCTAATATTAAACCCTTGTTTTGTGCGGCTTTGTTTGTAATAAAGTTACCTGTGTTAAAATCCTTTTCCATTAAATGTTTACATGATTTTATCAGCCACCTGTGTTTCTAACCCAGGTAATCTTTTCTAACATGTACCTCTGCCTAATAGGTGCCAACCATCATAGAACTTTACCTAATATAAATAAGTGCCTTTTATATGCAAAGGCACTATAAAGTGCAAACCCTTGAATGCAAAACTTTCCAGAATGTGTGACTTGTTGAGGAAAGACCATATGGCTAAATTGGTGCTGCACAGACCATGCAAACCTTGTCTAAAATATAGCCACTAGATGGCAGCACCAATTCATGTATAACGTCAGTAATCCCAGACCCTCTACCCTGTCATGATACTTCTGCACTCCCTATACATTTTCATAGTGTGTGAAAACCAATGTTTTTCTAATAGCCCACATACAAGACTGGTCCGTGTATCTTTTGATATTTGAATTTTCCTTCAAACGCTGATATTAAAAACATTTTTTAAAAAAGTGCTAATTTGATTTTTGTTTTAAAATACAAAAAACAAAATTGAAATACAAGGCATTTTACTTTTTTTGTGGGTTTTGTGGGTAATTTAAAAATTACTTAGGTTTTTTTTTTCTACTTAGCGTAACAAAATACAAAATCACGAAAAGGCAGAAAACAAGGCCTTTCTTCAGCAGAAATCTTGGGGTTGTGGAGGGTGTGTTTGCAAGTAAATGCTTGATTTGTAGCCAAGGGCAGTTGCCTGTTTGTTGTCTGTGCTTATTTTGTGATGTACAAACTGATTTCAATGCTGCATGGAGTTTGGAGAATGTGCCATGTTTAAACTTAGTGACTGGCTCTACACTTTAGGTTAACATTTCAACCTTAGGTTTAGGACTTTTAGTTTGTTTACATGGCTAGAGTCATCTGTGAGGACTGTCAGAGTGTAAATGTAGGTGTAATATTTTGAGTTGTAGCAGAAAATTTTTAGACAACTAGTTAATATGCAGATGAAACAGTGCAGGCTGTGCTGTGCGGATGCCAGATTCTCAGGCTTTAAACTGTGAGATGTTAGATGTACCACTTAGGCTAGACAGTTTTACAAGCTCTTGGTTTAAACAGACCAAACCTATGTTAGAGAGCTGCCCCCTGCTGAATGTGGAAGTGTAGCAGAATGTTTAAAATAGGTTTGACTGTTTGTACCTGTACCTGTGCAGGATGGAGGAGGTGATCCAGAGGACCACGAGAAACAAGGTGAGAGAAAGCATGTTTGTCAGTGTTTCTACAGATATGCATGCATTCATTTCTAAGTGTGTGTGTGTGTGTGTGTCTGAGCGTGCGAGCGTTGGAAGGTGGCTCTTGATGTAGAGGCTGTCAATAGTTGTATGTTGATGGAGCTGTGCGGCTAGGTGTTTATGTGCTGCACTTGGGCCTGCAGGTGTGAGTCTGTGTGTGGCTGTGTTTAGCAGGTTGATGAAGATTCATGCCAAAGTGGAGCTCAGGTAGGCCTCCTGCTGCATCTGGAGGTTTTGCAAAATGTTTAAAAATGCAAAGGAAGGTGCAAGGTTAGACTTTTTCTTTCTTCCTGTGGCTCATGTTTAGTTTCTTTGTGCATTGTGCAGGATGGAGAAGCTGATCAAGAGGACCACGAGAGACAACGTAAGTGCAAGCATGTTGGTCAACATTGCTCAGTCTTTTGGTTTTTTTTTACATTTAAGGGATCATTTGTGTCTCACTGTCTCTGTTTGTTTTCAATTCAGGAAGCCTCGGGTCAAAGGCAGTTGGTGTGTGTCCTGGGCCATGAAGAGGAAGAATTGAATCTGGAGTTGTGGAGTGTGTTTGCAAATTAAAGGCTTGACTTGTACCCAATGGCAATTGTCTGCTTGTTGGCTGTGCTTATTTTGCAATGCACAAACTGATTTCGAGGCTGTGCCGAGACTGTGCCGTGTTTAATCTTTGTGACTGACTCCACACTTTAGGTTAACATTTCAACCTTAGGTATAGGACTTTTCTTTGTTTAGAGTCAACTGTGAGGACTGTCAGAGTGTAAATGTAGTGTAAATGTAATTTGAGTTTTAGGTCAATTTTTAGACAAATAGTTAATATGGAGATGAAACAGCACAGGCTGTGCTGTGTGGATGACAGATTCTTGGGCTTTAAACTGTGAGGGGTTAGATGTACCACTTAGGCTTGGCTGAGTTTTAAAAACTTTTCATCTGTTAAAACAGACCAAACCAATGATTTTTGTTGTTGTTACAATAAAGTGTATTTGTGGTTGGGTTGTATTTTTTGTATCAAGCTTGACATGTAGCCAATAGGGGAAAAAAAAAAAGGAAAATAGAAAAAAGATGACTTGAGTCGCTATACAGGTCTACATGTACAAAGTGTGGCAAAAAAAGTCATTTAAAAAAAGTCATTTTATTCAAAATAAAAAATGAACTTTTTTTCCCCGATTTTGACGCCTTACTATACTATACTATGACGTTTTTTATGATATTTTGAGGTCCAAAAAAATTTTGACTTTTTTTGGCCGATTTTGAAGCCAAACCTCAAAATGTCATAAGAAACGTCATAGTATACTAAGGCGTTTTTTTCGGCCAAAAAAAGTAAAAAAAATTTTTGACCTCAAAATGTCATAAAAAACGTCATAGTATAGTAAGGCGTCAAAATCGGCCAAAAAAAGTCAAAATTTTTTTGGACCTCAAAATGTCATAAAAAACGTCATAGTATAGTAAGGCGTCAAAATCGGCCAAAAAAAGTCAAAATTTTTTTGGACCTCAAAATGTCATAAAAAACGTCATAGTATAGTAAGGCGTTTTTTTCGGCCAAAACAAGTCAAAAAATTTTTTGACCTCAAAATGTCATAAAAAACGTCATAGTATAGTAAGGCGTTTTTTTAGGCCAAAAAAAGTCAAAAAATTTTTTGACCTCAAAATGTCATAAAAAACGTCATAGTATAGTATAGTAAGGCGTTTTTTTTCGGCCAAAACAAGTCAAAAAATTTTTTGACCTCAAAATGTCATAAAAAACGTCATAGTATAGTAAGGCGTTTTTTTAGGCCAAAAAAAGTCAAAATTTTTTTGGACCTCAAAATGTCATAAAAAACATCATAGTATAGTAAGGCGTCAAAATCGGCCAAAAAAAGTCAAAAATTTTTTTGACCTCAAAATGTCATAAAAAACGTCATAGTATAGTAAGGCGTTTTTTTCGACCAAAAAAAGTCAAAATTTTTTTGGACCTCAAAATGTCATAAAAAACGTCATAGTATAGTAAGGCGTTTTTTTCGGCCAAAAAAAGTCAAAAACTTTTTGGACCTCAAAATGTCATAAAAAACGTCATAGTATAGTAAGGCGTCAAAATCGGCAAAAAAAAGTCAAAAATTTTTTGTACCTCAAAATGTCATAAAAAACGTCATAGTATAGTAAGGCGTCAAAATCGGCCAAAAAAAGTCACAATTTTTTTGGACCTCAAAATGTCATAAAAAACGTCATAGTATAGTAAGGCGTTTTTTTCGGCCAAAAAAAGTAAAAAAATTTTTTGACCTCAAAATGTCATAAAAAACGTCATAGTATAGTAAGGCGTTTTTTTCGGCCAAAAAAAGTCAAAAAATTTTTTGACCTCAAAATGTCATAAAAAACGTCATAGTATAGTATAGTAAGGCGTTTTTTTCGGCCAAAACAAGTCAAAAAATTTTTTGACCTCAAAATGTCATAAAAAACGTCATAGTATAGTAAGGCGTTTTTTTAGGCCAAAAAAAGTCAAAATTTTTTTGGACCTCAAAATGTCATAAAAAACATCATAGTATAGTAAGGCGTCAAAATCGGCCAAAAAAAGTCAAAAATTTTTTTGACCTCAAAATGTCATAAAAAACGTCATAGTATAGTAAGGCGTTTTTTTCGACCAAAAAAAGTCAAAATTTTTTTGGACCTCAAAATGTCATAAAAAACGTCATAGTATAGTAAGGCGTTTTTTTCGGCCAAAAAAAGTCAAAAATTTTTTGGACCTCAAAATGTCATAAAAAACATCATAGTATAGTAAGGCGTCAAAATCGACCAAAAAAAGTCACAATTTTTTTGTACCTCAAAATGTCATAAAAAACGTCATAGTATAGTAAGGCATCAAAATCGACCAAAAAAAGTCAAAAATTTTTTTGGACCTCAAAATGTCATAAAAAACGTCATAGTATAGTAAGGCGTTTTTTTCGGCCAAAAAAAGTCAAAAATTTTTTGACCTCAAAATGTCATAAAAAACATCATAGTATAGTAAGGCGTCAAAATCGACCAAAAAAAGTCACAATTTTTTTGTACCTCAAAATGTCATAAAAAACGTCATAGTATAGTAAGGCATCAAAATCGACCAAAAAAAGTCAAAAATTTTTTTGGACCTCAAAATGTCATAAAAAACGTCATAGTATAGTAAGGCGTTTTTTTCGGCCAAAAAAAGTCAAAAATTTTTTGACCTCAAAATGTCATAAAAAACATCATAGTATAGTAAGGCGTCAAAATCGACCAAAAAAAGTCACAATTTTTTTGTACCTCAAAATGTCATAAAAAACGTCATAGTATAGTAAGGCATCAAAATCGACCAAAAAAAGTCAAAAATTTTTTTGGACCTCAAAATGTCATAAAAAACGTCATAGTATAGTAAGGCGTCAAAATCGGCCAAAAAAAGTCAAAATTTTTTTGGACCTCAAAATGTCATAAAAAACGTCATAGTATAGTAAGGCGTTTTTTTCGGCCAAAAAAAGTCAAAAATTTTTTGGACCTCAAAATGTCATAAAAAACGTCATAGTATAGTAAGGCGTCAAAATCGGCAAAAAAAAAGTCAAATTTTTTTTGTACCTCAAAATGTCATAAAAAACGTCATAGTATAGTAAGGCGTCAAAATCGGCCAAAAAAAGTCAAAAATTTTTTTGACCTCAAAATGTCATAAAAAACGTCATAGTATAGTAAGGCGTTTTTTTCGGCCAAAAAAAGTCAAATTTTTTTTGGACCTCAAAATGTCATAAAAAACGTCATAGTATAGTAAGGCGTCAAAATCGGCCAAAAAAAGTCAAAAATTTTTTTTTGACCGCAAAATGTCATAAAAAACGTCATAGTATAGTAAGGCGTCAAAATCGGCAAAAAAAAGTCAAAATTTTTTTGGACCTCAAAATGTCATAAAAAACGTCATAGTATAGTAAGGCGTCAAAATAGGCCAAAAAAAGTCAAAAATGTTTTTGACCTCAAAATGTCATAAAAAACGTCATAGTATAGTAAGGCGTCAAAATCGGCCAAAAAAAGTCAAAATTTTTTTGACCTCAAAATGTCATAAAAAACGTCATAGTATAGTAAGGCGTCAAAATCGGCCAAAAAAAGTCAAATTTTTTTTTGACCTCAAAATGTCATAAAAAACGTCATAGTATAGTAAGGCGTTTTTTTCGACCAAAAAAAGTCAAAATTTTTTTGGACCTCAAAATGTCATAAAAAACGTCATAGTATAGTAAGGCGTTTTTTTCGGCCAAAAAAAGTCAACTTTTTTTTTGACCTCAAAATGTCATAAAAAACGTCATAGTATAGTAAGGCGGTTTTTTCGGCCAAAAAAAGTAAAAAAAATTTTTGACCTCAAAATGTCATAAAAAACGTCATAGTATAGTAAGGCGTCAAAATCGGCCAAAAAAAGTCAAAATTTTTTTTGACCTCAAAATGTCATAAAAAACGTCATAGTATAGTAAGGCGTTTTTTTCGGCCAAAAAAAGTCAAAAATTTTTTTGACCTCAAAATGTCATAAAAAATGTCATAGTATAGTAAGGCGTTTTTTTCGGCCAAAAAAAGTCAAAATTTTTTTGTACCTCAAAATGTCATAAAAAACGTCATAGTATAGTAAGGCGCCAAAATTGGCCAAAAAAAGTCAAATTTTTTTGGACCTCAAAATGTCATAAAAAACGTCATAGTATAGTAAGGCGTTTTTTTCGGCCAAAAAAAGTCAAAATTTTTTTTGACCTCAAAATGTCATAAAAAACGTCATAGTATAGTAAGGCGTCAAAATCGGCCAAAAAAAGTCAAATTTTTTTTTGACCTCAAAATGTCATAAAAAACGTCATAGTATAGTAAGGCGTCAAAATCGGCCAAAAAAAGTCAAAATTTTTTTGACCTCAAAATGTCATAAAAAACGTCATAGTATAGTAAGGCGTCAAAATCGGCCAAAAAAAGTCAAATTTTTTTTTGACCTCAAAATGTCATAAAAAACGTCATAGTATAGTAAGGCGTTTTTTTCGACCAAAAAAAGTCAAAATTTTTTTGGACCTCAAAATGTCATAAAAAACGTCATAGTATAGTAAGGCGCTTTTTTCGGCCAAAAAAAGTCAACTTTTTTTTTTACCTCAAAATGTCAGAAAAAACGTCATAGTATAGTAAGGCGGTTTTTTCGGCCAAAAAAAGTAAAAAAATTTTTTGACCTCAAAATGTCATAAAAAACGTCATAGTATAGTAAGGCGTCAAAATCGGCCAAAAAAAGTCAAAATTTTTTTTGACCTCAAAATGTCATAAAAAACGTCATAGTATAGTAAGGCGTTTTTTTCGGCCAAAAAAAGTCAAAATTTTTTTGGACCTCAAAATGTCATAAAAAACGTCATAGTATAGTAAGGCGTTTTTTTTCGGCCAAAAAAAGTCAAATTTTTTTTTGACCTCAAAATGTCATAAAAAACGTCATAGTATAGTAAGGCGTCAAAATCGGCCAAAAAAAGTCCACTTTTTTTTTGACCTCAAAATGTCATAAAAAACGTCATAGTATAGTAAGGCGTCAAAATCGGCCAAAAAAAGTCAAAATGTTTTTGACCTCAAAATGTCATAAAAAACGTCATAGTATAGTAAGGCGTCAAAATCGGCCAAAAAAAGTCAAATTTTTTTTTGACCTCAAAATGTCATAAAAAACGTCATAGTATAGTAAGGCGTTTTTTTCGACCAAAAAAAGTCAAAATTTTTTTGGACCTCAAAATGTCATAAAAAACGTCATAGTATAGTAAGGCGTTTTTTTCGGCCAAAAAAAGTCAACTTTTTTTTTGACCTCAAAATGTCAGAAAAAACGTCATAGTATAGTAAGGCGGTTTTTTCGGCCAAAAAAAGTCAAAAATTTTTTTGTAAAAAAAGGTCCAAAAAAATTTTGACTTTTTTTGGTCGAAAAAAACGCCTTACTATACTATGACGTTTTTTATGACATTTTGAGGTCCAAAAAAATTTGACTTTTTTTGGCCGATTTTGACGCCTTACTATACTATGATGTTTTTTATGACATTTTGAGGTCCAAAAAAATGTTGACTTTTTTTGGCCGAAAAAAACGCCTTACTATACTATGACGTTTTTTATGACATTTTGAGGTCCAAAAAAATTTTGACTTTTTTTGGTCGAAAAAAAACACCTTACTATACTATGACGTTTTTTATGACATTTTGAGGTCAAAAAAAAATGTGACTTTTTTTGGCCGATTTTGACGCCTTACTATACTATGACGTTTTTTATGACATTTTGAGGTCCAAAAAAATTTTGACTTTTTTTGGCCGAAAAAAACGCCTTACTATACTATGACGTTTTTTATGACATTTTGAGGTCAAAAAAATTTTTGACTTTTTTTGGCCGAAAAAAACACCTTACTATACTATGACGTTTTTTATGAAATTTTGAGGTACAAAAAAATTTTTGACTTTTTTTGGCCGATTTTGACGCCTTACTATACTATGACGTTTTTTTATGACATTTTGAGGTCCAAAAAAATTTTGACTTATTTTTGCCGATTTTGACGCCTTACTATACTATGACGTTTTTTGACATTTTGAGGTAAAAAAAAATTTTGACTTTTTTTGGCCGAAAAAACCGCCTTACTATACTATGACGTTTTTTCTGACATTTTGAGGTCAAAAAAAAAGTTGACTTTTTTTGGCCGAAAAAAACGCCTTACTATACTATGACGTTTTTTATGACATTTTGAGGTCAAAAAAAATTTTGACTTTTTTTGGCCGATTTTGACGCCTTACTATACTATGACGTTTTTTATGACATTTTGAGGTCCAAAAAAATTTTGACTTTTTTTGGTCGAAAAAAACGCCTTACTATACTATGACGTTTTTTATGACATTTTGAGGTCCAAAAAAATTTTGACTTTTTTTGGCCGAAAAAAACGCCTTACTATACTATGACGTTTTTTATGACATTTTGAGGTCCAAAAAAATTTTGACTTTTTTTGGCCGAAAAAAACGCCTTACTATACTATGACGTTTTTTATGACATTTTGAGGTCCAAAAAAATTTTGACTTTTTTTGGCCGAAAAAAACGCCTTACTATACTATGACGTTTTTTATGACATTTTGAGGTCAAAAAATTTTTTGACTTTTTTGGGCTGAAAAAAACGCCTTACTATAGTATGACGTTTTTTATGACATTTTGAGGTCCAAAAAAATTTTGACTTTTTTTTGCCGATTTTGACGCCTTACTATACTATGACGTTTTTTATGACATTCTGAGGTCAAAAAATTTTTTGACTTTTTTTGGCCGAAAAAAACGCCTTACTATACTATGATGTTTTTTCTGACATTTTGAGGTCCAAAAAAATTTTGACTTTTTTTGGCCGAAAAAAACGCCTTACTATACTATGACGTTTTTTATGACATTTTGAGGTCCAAAAAAATGTTGACTTTTTTTGGTAGAAAAAAACGCCTTACTATACTATGACGTTTTTTCTGACATTTTGAGGTCAAAAAAAAAGTTGACTTTTTTTGGCCGAAAAAAACGCCTTACTATACTATGACGTTTTTTATGACATTTTGAGGTCAAAAAAAATTTTGACTTTTTTTGGCCGATTTTGACGCCTTACTATACTATGACGTTTTTTATGACATTTTGAGGTCAAAAAATTTTTTTACTTTTTTTGGCCGAAAAAAACCGCCTTACTATACTATGACGTTTTTTCTGACATTTTGAGGTAAAAAAAAAAGTTGACTTTTTTTGGCCGAAAAAAAACGCCTTACTATACTATGACGTTTTTTATGACATTTTGAGGTCCAAAAAAATTTTGACTTTTTTTGGTCGAAAAAAACGCCTTACTATACTATGACGTTTTTTATGACATTTTGAGGTCAAAAAAAAATTTGACTTTTTTTGGCCGATTTTGACGCCTTACTATACTATGACGTTTTTTATGACATTTTGAGGTCAAAAAAATTTTGACTTTTTTTGGCCGATTTTGACGCCTTACTATACTATGACGTTTTTTATGACATTTTGAGGTCCAAAAAAAATTTGACTTTTTTTGGCCGATTTTGACGCCTTACTATACTATGACGTTTTTTATGACATTTTGAGGTACAAAAAAAATGTGACTTTTTTTGGCCGATTTTGACGCCTTACTATACTATGACGTTTTTTATGACATTTTGAGGTCAAAAAAATGTTTGACTTTTTTTGGCCGATTTTGACGCCTTACTATACTATGACGTTTTTTATGACATTTTGAGGTCAAAAAAAAAGTGGACTTTTTTTGGCCGATTTTGACGCCTTACTATACTATGACGTTTTTTATGACATTTTGAGGTCCAAAAAAATTTTGACTTATTTTTGCCGATTTTGACGCCTTACTATACTATGACGTTTTTTGACATTTTGAGGTAAAAAAAAATTTTGACTTTTTTTGGCCGAAAAAAAACGCCTTACTATACTATGACGTTTTTTATGACATTTTGAGGTCAAAAAAATTTTGACTTTTTTTTGCCGATTTTGACGCCTTACTATACTATGACGTTTTTTATGACATTTTGAGGTCAAAAAAATGTTTGACTTTTTTTGGCCGATTTTGACGCCTTACTATACTATGACGTTTTTTATGACATTTTGAGGTCAAAAAAAAAGTGGACTTTTTTTGGCCGATTTTGACGCCTTACTATACTATGACGTTTTTTATGACATTTTGAGGTCCAAAAAAATTTTGACTTATTTTTGCCGATTTTGACGCCTTACTATACTATGACGTTTTTTATGACATTTTGAGGTCCAAAAAAATTTTGACTTTTTTTGGCCGAAAAAAACGCCGTACTATACTATGACGTTTTTTATGACATTTTGAGGTCCAAAGAAATTTTGACTTTTTTTGGTCGAAAAAAACGCCTTACTATACTATGACGTTTTTTATGACATTTTGAGGTCAAAAAAAATTTTGACTTTTTTTGGCCGAAAAAAACGCCTTACTATACTATGATGTTTTTTCTGACATTTTGAGGTCCAAAAAAATTTTGACTTTTTTTGGTCGAAAAAAACGCCTTACTATACTATGACGTTTTTTATGACATTTTGAGGTCCAAAAAAATTTTGACTTTTTTTGGTCGATTTTGACGCCTTACTATACTATGACGTTTTTTATGACATTTTGAGGTCCAAAAAAATTTTGACTTTTTTTGGTCGAAAAAAACGCCTTACTATACTATGACGTTTTTTATGACATTTTGAGGTCCAAAAAAATTTTGACTTTTTTTGGCCGAAAAAAACGCCTTACTATACTATGACGTTTTTTATGACATTTTGAGGTCCAAAAAAATTTTGACTTTTTTTGGCCGAAAAAAACGCCTTACTATACTATGACGTTTTTTATGACATTTTGAGGTCCAAAAAATTTTTGAGTTTTTTTGGCCGAAAAAAACGCCTTACTATACTATGACGTTTTTTCTGACATTTTGAGGTCCAAAAAATTTTTGACTTTTTTTTGCCGATTTTGACGCCTTACTATACTATGACGTTTTTTATGACATTTTGAGGTCCAAAAAAATTTTGACTTTTTTTGGTCGAAAAAAACGCCTTACTATACTATGACGTTTTTTATGACATTTTGAGGTCCAAAAAAATTTTGACTTTTTTTGGCCGAAAAAAACGCCTTACTATACTATGACGTTTTTTATGACATTTTGAGGTCCAAAAAAATTTTGACTTTTTTTGGCCGAAAAAAACGCCTTACTATACTGACGTTTTTTATGACATTTTGAGGTCCAAAAAAATTTTGACTTTTTTTGGCCGAAAAAAACGCCTTACTATACTATGACGTTTTTTATGACATTTTGAGGTCCAAAAAAATTTTGACTTTTTTTGGCCGAAAAAAACGCCTTACTATACTATGACGTTTTTTCTGACATTTTGAGGTCCAAAAAATTTTTGACTTTTTTTTGCCGATTTTGACGCCTTACTATACTATGACGTTTTTTATGACATTCTGAGGTCAAAAAATTTTTTGACTTTTTTTGGCCGAAAAAAACGCCTTACTATACTATGATGTTTTTTCTGACATTTTGAGGTCCAAAAAAATTTTGACTTTTTTTGGCCGAAAAAAACGCCTTACTATACTATGACGTTTTTTCTGACATTTTGAGGTCCAAAAAAATGTTGACTTTTTTTGGTAGAAAAAAACGCCTTACTATACTATGACGTTTTTTATGACATTTTGAGGTCCAAAAAAATTTTGACTTTTTTTGGTCGAAAAAAACACCTTACTATACTATGACGTTTTTTATGACATTTTGAGGTCCAAAAAAATTTTGACTTTTTTTGGCCGAAAAAAACGCCTTACTATACTATGACGTTTTTTCTGACATTTTGAGGTCCAAAAAATTTTTGACTTTTTTTGGTCGAAAAAAACGCCTTACTATACTATGACGTTTTTTCTGACATTTTGAGGTCCAAAAAATTTTTGACTTTTTTTTGCCGATTTTGACGCCTTACTATACTATGACGTTTTTTATGACATTTTGAGGTCCAAAAAATTTTTGACTTTTTTTTTGCCGATTTTGACGCCTTACTATACTATGACGTTTTTTCTGACATTTTGAGGTCCAAAAAATTTTTGACTTTTTTTTGCCGATTTTGACGCCTTACTATACTATGACGTTTTTTATGACATTTTGAGGTCCAAAAAAATTTTGACTTTTTTTGGCCGAAAAAAACGCCTTACTATACTATGACGTTTTTTATGACATTTTGAGGTCCAAAAAAATTTTGACTTTTTTTGGCCAAAAAAAACGCCTTACTATACTATGACATTTTTTATGACATTTTGAGGTCCAAAAAAATTTTGACTTTTTTTGGCCGAAAAAAAACGCCTTACTATACTATGACGTTTTTTTCTGACATTTTGAGGTCCAAAAAATTTTTGACTTTTTTTTCCCTTTTTTGACGCCTTACTATACTATGACGTTTTTTATGACATTTTGAGGTCAAAAAAAAAGTTGACTTTTTTTGGCCAAAAAAAACGCCTTACTATACTATGACGTTTTTTTCTGACATTTTGAGGTCCAAAAAAATTTTGACTTTTTTTTTGCCGATTTTGACGCCTTACTATACTATGACGTTTTTTATGACATTTTGAGGTCAAAAAATTTTTTGACTTTTTTTGGCCGATTTTGACGCCTTACTATACTATGACGTTTTTTATGACATTTTGAGGTCCAAAAAAATTTTGACTTTTTTTGGTCGAAAAAAACGCCTTACTATACTATGACGTTTTTTATGACATTTTGAGGTCCAAAAAAATTTTGACTTTTTTTGGCCGAAAAAAACGCCTTACTATACTATGACGTTTTTTATGACATTTTGAGGTCCAAAAAAATTTTGACTTTTTTTGGCCGAAAAAAACGCCTTACTATACTATGACGTTTTTTATGACATTTTGAGGTCAAAAAATTTTTTGACTTTTTTGGGCTGAAAAAAACGCCTTACTATAGTATGACGTTTTTTATGACATTTTGAGGTCCAAAAAAATTTTGACTTTTTTTTGCCGATTTTGACGCCTTACTATACTATGACGTTTTTTATGACATTCTGAGGTCAAAAAATTTTTTGACTTTTTTTGGCCGAAAAAAACGCCTTACTATACTATGATGTTTTTTCTGACATTTTGAGGTCCAAAAAAATTTTGACTTTTTTTGGCCGAAAAAAACGCCTTACTATACTATGACGTTTTTTATGACATTTTGAGGTCCAAAAAAATGTTGACTTTTTTTGGTAGAAAAAAACGCCTTACTATACTATGACGTTTTTTCTGACATTTTGAGGTCAAAAAAAAAGTTGACTTTTTTTGGCCGAAAAAAACGCCTTACTATACTATGACGTTTTTTATGACATTTTGAGGTCAAAAAAAATTTTGACTTTTTTTGGCCGATTTTGACGCCTTACTATACTATGACGTTTTTTATGACATTTTGAGGTCAAAAAATTTTTTTACTTTTTTTGGCCGAAAAAACCGCCTTACTATACTATGACGTTTTTTCTGACATTTTGAGGTAAAAAAAAAAGTTGACTTTTTTTGGCCGAAAAAAACGCCTTACTATACTATGACGTTTTTTATGACATTTTGAGGTCCAAAAAAATTTTGACTTTTTTTGGTCGAAAAAAACGCCTTACTATACTATGACGTTTTTTATGACATTTTGAGGTCAAAAAAAAATTTGACTTTTTTTGGCCGATTTTGACGCCTTACTATACTATGACGTTTTTTATGACATTTTGAGGTCAAAAAAATTTTGACTTTTTTTGGCCGATTTTGACGCCTTACTATACTATGACGTTTTTTATGACATTTTGAGGTCCAAAAAAAATTTGACTTTTTTTGGCCGATTTTGACGCCTTACTATACTATGACGTTTTTTATGACATTTTGAGGTACAAAAAAAATGTGACTTTTTTTGGCCGATTTTGACGCCTTACTATACTATGACGTTTTTTATGACATTTTGAGGTCAAAAAAATGTTTGACTTTTTTTGGCCGATTTTGACGCCTTACTATACTATGACGTTTTTTATGACATTTTGAGGTCAAAAAAAAAGTGGACTTTTTTTGGCCGATTTTGACGCCTTACTATACTATGACGTTTTTTATGACATTTTGAGGTCCAAAAAAATTTTGACTTATTTTTGCCGATTTTGACGCCTTACTATACTATGACGTTTTTTGACATTTTGAGGTAAAAAAAAATTTTGACTTTTTTTGGCCGAAAAAAAACGCCTTACTATACTATGACGTTTTTTATGACATTTTGAGGTCAAAAAAATTTTGACTTTTTTTTGCCGATTTTGACGCCTTACTATACTATGACGTTTTTTATGACATTTTGAGGTCAAAAAAATGTTTGACTTTTTTTGGCCGATTTTGACGCCTTACTATACTATGACGTTTTTTATGACATTTTGAGGTCAAAAAAAAAGTGGACTTTTTTTGGCCGATTTTGACGCCTTACTATACTATGACGTTTTTTATGACATTTTGAGGTCCAAAAAAATTTTGACTTATTTTTGCCGATTTTGACGCCTTACTATACTATGACGTTTTTTATGACATTTTGAGGTCCAAAAAAATTTTGACTTTTTTTGGCCGAAAAAAACGCCGTACTATACTATGACGTTTTTTATGACATTTTGAGGTCCAAAGAAATTTTGACTTTTTTTGGTCGAAAAAAACGCCTTACTATACTATGACGTTTTTTATGACATTTTGAGGTCAAAAAAAATTTTGACTTTTTTTGGCCGAAAAAAACGCCTTACTATACTATGATGTTTTTTCTGACATTTTGAGGTCCAAAAAAATTTTGACTTTTTTTGGTCGAAAAAAACGCCTTACTATACTATGACGTTTTTTATGACATTTTGAGGTCCAAAAAAATTTTGACTTTTTTTGGTCGATTTTGACGCCTTACTATACTATGACGTTTTTTATGACATTTTGAGGTCCAAAAAAATTTTGACTTTTTTTGGTCGAAAAAAACGCCTTACTATACTATGACGTTTTTTATGACATTTTGAGGTCCAAAAAAATTTTGACTTTTTTTGGCCGAAAAAAACGCCTTACTATACTATGACGTTTTTTATGACATTTTGAGGTCCAAAAAAATTTTGACTTTTTTTGGCCGAAAAAAACGCCTTACTATACTATGACGTTTTTTATGACATTTTGAGGTCCAAAAAATTTTTGAGTTTTTTTGGCCGAAAAAAACGCCTTACTATACTATGACGTTTTTTCTGACATTTTGAGGTCCAAAAAATTTTTGACTTTTTTTTGCCGATTTTGACGCCTTACTATACTATGACGTTTTTTATGACATTTTGAGGTCCAAAAAAATTTTGACTTTTTTTGGTCGAAAAAAACGCCTTACTATACTATGACGTTTTTTATGACATTTTGAGGTCCAAAAAAATTTTGACTTTTTTTGGCCGAAAAAAACGCCTTACTATACTATGACGTTTTTTATGACATTTTGAGGTCCAAAAAAATTTTGACTTTTTTTGGCCGAAAAAAACGCCTTACTATACTGACGTTTTTTATGACATTTTGAGGTCCAAAAAAATTTTGACTTTTTTTGGCCGAAAAAAACGCCTTACTATACTATGACGTTTTTTATGACATTTTGAGGTCCAAAAAAATTTTGACTTTTTTTGGCCGAAAAAAACGCCTTACTATACTATGACGTTTTTTCTGACATTTTGAGGTCCAAAAAATTTTTGACTTTTTTTTGCCGATTTTGACGCCTTACTATACTATGACGTTTTTTATGACATTCTGAGGTCAAAAAATTTTTTGACTTTTTTTGGCCGAAAAAAACGCCTTACTATACTATGATGTTTTTTCTGACATTTTGAGGTCCAAAAAAATTTTGACTTTTTTTGGCCGAAAAAAACGCCTTACTATACTATGACGTTTTTTCTGACATTTTGAGGTCCAAAAAAATGTTGACTTTTTTTGGTAGAAAAAAACGCCTTACTATACTATGACGTTTTTTATGACATTTTGAGGTCCAAAAAAATTTTGACTTTTTTTGGTCGAAAAAAACACCTTACTATACTATGACGTTTTTTATGACATTTTGAGGTCCAAAAAAATTTTGACTTTTTTTGGCCGAAAAAAACGCCTTACTATACTATGACGTTTTTTCTGACATTTTGAGGTCCAAAAAATTTTTGACTTTTTTTGGTCGAAAAAAACGCCTTACTATACTATGACGTTTTTTCTGACATTTTGAGGTCCAAAAAATTTTTGACTTTTTTTTGCCGATTTTGACGCCTTACTATACTATGACGTTTTTTATGACATTTTGAGGTCCAAAAAATTTTTGACTTTTTTTTTGCCGATTTTGACGCCTTACTATACTATGACGTTTTTTCTGACATTTTGAGGTCCAAAAAATTTTTGACTTTTTTTTGCCGATTTTGACGCCTTACTATACTATGACGTTTTTTATGACATTTTGAGGTCCAAAAAAATTTTGACTTTTTTTGGCCGAAAAAAACGCCTTACTATACTATGACGTTTTTTATGACATTTTGAGGTCCAAAAAAATTTTGACTTTTTTTGGCCGAAAAAAACGCCTTACTATACTATGACGTTTTTTATGACATTTTGAGGTCCAAAAAAATTTTGACTTTTTTTGGCCAAAAAAAACGCCTTACTATACTATGACATTTTTTATGACATTTTGAGGTCCAAAAAAATTTTGACTTTTTTTGGCCGAAAAAAAACGCCTTACTATACTATGACGTTTTTTTCTGACATTTTGAGGTCCAAAAAATTTTTGACTTTTTTTTCCCTTTTTTGACGCCTTACTATACTATGACGTTTTTTATGACATTTTGAGGTCCAAAAAAATTTTGACTTTTTTTGGCCAAAAAAAACGCCTTACTATACTATGACGTTTTTTTCTGACATTTTGAGGTCCAAAAAAATTTTGACTTTTTTTTTGCCGATTTTGACGCCTTACTATACTATGACGTTTTTTATGACATTTTGAGGTCAAAAAATTTTTTGACTTTTTTTGGCCGATTTTGACGCCTTACTATACTATGACGTTTTTTATGACATTTTGAGGTCCAAAAAAATTTTGACTTTTTTTGGTCGAAAAAAACGCCTTACTATACTATGACGTTTTTTATGACATTTTGAGGTCCAAAAAAATTTTGACTTTTTTTGGCCGAAAAAAACGCCTTACTATACTATGACGTTTTTTATGACATTTTGAGGTCCAAAAAAATTTTGACTTTTTTTGGCCGAAAAAAACGCCTTACTATACTATGACGTTTTTTATGACATTTTGAGGTCCAAAAAAATTTTGACTTTTTTTGGCCGAAAAAAACGCCTTACTATACTATGACGTTTTTTATGACATTTTGAGGTCAAAAATTTTTTTGACTTTTTTGGGCTGAAAAAAACGCCTTACTATAGTATGACGTTTTTTCTGACATTTTGAGGTCCAAAAAATTTTTGACTTTTTTTGGTCGAAAAAAACGCCTTACTATACTATGACGTTTTTTATGACATTTTGAGGTCCAAAAAAATTTTGACTTTTTTTGGTCGAAAAAAACGCCTTACTATACTATGACGTTTTTTATGACATTTTGAGGTCCAAAAAAATTTTGACTTTTTTTGGCCGAAAAAAACGCCTTACTATACTATGACGTTTTTTATGACATTTTGAGGTCAAAAAAATTTTTGACTTTTTTTGGCCGAAAAAAACGCCTTACTATACTATGACGTTTTTTATGACATTTTGAGGTCCAAAAAAATTTTGACTTTTTTTTGCCGATTTTGACGCCTTACTATACTATGACGTTTTTTCTGACATTTTGAGGTCCAAAAAAATTTTGACTTTTTTTGGCCGAAAAAAACGCCTTACTATACTATGACGTTTTTTATGACATTTTGAGGTCCAAAAAATTTTTGAGTTTTTTTGGCCGAAAAAAACGCCTTACTATACTATGACGTTTTTTCTGACATTTTGAGGTCCAAAAAATTTTTGACTTTTTTTTGCCGATTTTGACGCCTTACTATACTATGACGTTTTTTATGACATTTTGAGGTCCAAAAAATTTTTGACTTTTTTTTGCCGATTTTGACGCCTTACTATACTATGACGTTTTTTATGACATTTTGAGGTCCAAAAAAATTTTGACTTTTTTTGGTCGAAAAAAACGCCTTACTATACTATGACGTTTTTTATGACATTTTGAGGTCCAAAAAAATTTTGACTTTTTTTGGCCGAAAAAAACGCCTTACTATACTATGACGTTTTTTATGACATTTTGAGGTCCAAAAAAATTTTGACTTTTTTTGGTCGAAAAAAACGCCTTACTATACTATGACGTTTTTTCTGACATTTTGAGGTCCAAAAAATTTTTGACTTTTTTTTGCCGATTTTGACGCCTTACTATACTATGACGTTTTTTATGACATTTTGAGGTCAAAAAAATTTTTGACTTTTTTTTGCCGATTTTGACGCCTTACTATACTATGACGTTTTTTATGACATTTTGAGGTCCAAAAAAATTTTGACTTTTTTTGGTTGAAAAAAACGCCTTACTATACTATGACGTTTTTTATGACATTTTGAGGTCCAAAAAAATTTTGACTTTTTTTGGTCGAAAAAAACGCCTTACTATACTATGACGTTTTTTATGACATTTTGAGGTCCAAAAAAATTTTGACTTTTTTTGGCCGAAAAAAACGCCTTACTATATATACTATGACGTTTTTTATGACATTTTGAGGTCCAAAAAATTTTTGAGTTTTTTTGGCCGAAAAAAACGCCTTACTATACTATGACGTTTTTTATGACATTTTGAGGTCAAAAATTTTTTTGACTTTTTTGGGCTGAAAAAAACGCCTTACTATAGTATGACGTTTTTTCTGACATTTTGAGGTCCAAAAAATTTTTGACTTTTTTTTGCCGATTTTGACGCCTTACTATACTATGACGTTTTTTATGACATTTTGAGGTCAAAAAAATTTTTGACTTTTTTTTGCCGATTTTGACGCCTTACTATACTATGACGTTTTTTATGACATTTTGAGGTCCAAAAATTTTTTGACTTTTTTTTGCCGATTTTGACGCCTTACTATACTATGACGTTTTTTATGACATTTTGAGGTCCAAAAAATTTTTGACTTTTTTTTTGCCGATTTTGACGCCTTACTATACTATGACGTTTTTTCTGACATTTTGAGGTCCAAAAATTTTTTGACTTTTTTTTGCCGATTTTGACGCCTTACTATACTATGACGTTTTTTCTGACATTTTGAGGTCCAAAAAAATTTTGACTTTTTTTGGTCGAAAAAAACGCCTTACTATACTATGACGTTTTTTATGACATTTTGAGGTCCAAAAAAATTTTGACTTTTTTTGGTCGAAAAAAACGCCTTACTATACTATGACGTTTTTTATGACATTTTGAGGTCCAAAAAAATTTTGACTTTTTTTGGCCGAAAAAAACGCCTTACTATACTATGACGTTTTTTATGACAATTTGAGGTCCAAAAAAATTTTGACTTTTTTTGGTCGAAAAAAACGCCTTACTATACTATGACGTTTTTTCTGACATTTTGAGGTCCAAAAAATTTTTGACTTTTTTTGGTCGAAAAAAACGCCTTACTATACTATGACGTTTTTTCTGACATTTTGAGGTCCAAAAAAATTTTGACTTTTTTTGGCCGAAAAAAACGCCTTACTATACTATGACGTTTTTTATGACATTTTGAGGTCCAAAAAATTTTTGAGTTTTTTTGGCCGAAAAAAACGCCTTACTATACTATGACGTTTTTTCTGACATTTTGAGGTCCAAAAAATTTTTGACTTTTTTTTGCCGATTTTGACGCCTTACTATACTATGACGTTTTTTATGACATTTTGAGGTCCAAAAAATTTTTGACTTTTTTTTGCCGATTTTGACGCCTTACTATACTATGACGTTTTTTATGACATTTTGAGGTCCAAAAAAATTTTGACTTTTTTTGGTCGAAAAAAACGCCTTACTATACTATGACGTTTTTTATGACATTTTGAGGTCCAAAAAAATTTTGACTTTTTTTGGCCGAAAAAAACGCCTTACTATACTATGACGTTTTTTCTGACATTTTGAGGTCCAAAAAATTTTTGACTTTTTTTTGCCGATTTTGACGCCTTACTATACTATGACGTTTTTTATGACATTTTGAGGTCAAAAAAATTTTTGACTTTTTTTTGCCGATTTTGACGCCTTACTATACTATGACGTTTTTTATGACATTTTGAGGTCCAAAAAATTTTTGACTTTTTTTGGTTGAAAAAAACGCCTTACTATACTATGACGTTTTTTATGACATTTTGAGGTCCAAAAAAATTTTGACTTTTTTTGGTCGAAAAAAACGCCTTACTATACTATGACGTTTTTTATGACATTTTGAGGTCCAAAAAAATTTTGACTTTTTTTGGCCGAAAAAAAACGCCTTACTATATATACTATGACGTTTTTTATGACATTTTGAGGTCCAAAAAATTTTTGAGTTTTTTTGGCCGAAAAAAACGCCTTACTATACTATGACGTTTTTAATGACATTTTGAGGTCCAAAAAAATTTGGACTTTTTTTGGCCGATTTTGACGCCTTACTATACTATGACGTTTTTTATGACATTTTGAGGTCAAAAAAATTTTTGACTTTTTTTGGCCAAAAAAAACGCCTTACTATACTATGACGTTTTTTATGACATTTTGAGGTCCAAAAAAATTTTGACTTTTTTTGGCCGAAAAAAACGCCTTACTATACTATGACGTTTTTTCTGACATTTTGAGGTCCAAAAAATTTTTGACTTTTTTTTTGCCGATTTTGACGCCTTACTATACTATGACGTTTTTTCTGACATTTTGAGGTCCAAAAAATTTTTGACTTTTTTTTGCCGATTTTGACGCCTTACTATACTATGACGTTTTTTATGACATTTTGAGGTCCAAAAAAATTTTGACTTTTTTTGGTCGAAAAAAACGCCTTACTATACTATGACGTTTTTTATGACATTTTGAGGTCCAAAAAAATTTTGACTTTTTTTGGTCGAAAAAAACGCCTTACTATACTATGACGTTTTTTATGACATTTTGAGGTCAAAAAAAATTTTGACTTTTTTTGCCGATTTTGACGCCTTACTATACTATGACGTTTTTTATGACATTTTGAGGTCAAAAAAATTTTTGACTTTTTTTGGCCGAAAAAAACGCCTTACTATACTATGACGTTTTTTATGACATTTTGAGGTCCAAAAAAATTTTGACTTTTTTTTGCCGATTTTGACGCCTTACTATACTATGACGTTTTTAATGACATTTTGAGGTCCAAAAAAATTTGGACTTTTTTTGGCCGATTTTGACGCCTTACTATACTATGACGTTTTTTATGACATTTTGAGGTCAAAAAAATTTTTGACTTTTTTTGGCCAAAAAAAACGCCTTACTATACTATGACGCTTTTTATGACATTTTGAGGTCCAAAAAAATTTTGACTTTTTTTGGCCGAAAAAAACGCCTTACTATACTATGACGTTTTTTCTGACATTTTGAGGTCCAAAAAATTTTTGACTTTTTTTTTGCCGATTTTGACGCCTTACTATACTATGACGTTTTTTCTGACATTTTGAGGTCCAAAAAATTTTTGACTTTTTTTTGCCGATTTTGACGCCTTACTATACTATGACGTTTTTTATGACATTTTGAGGTCCAAAAAAATTTTGACTTTTTTTGGTCGAAAAAAACGCCTTACTATACTATGACGTTTTTTATGACATTTTGAGGTCCAAAAAAATTTTGACTTTTTTTGGCCGAAAAAAACGCCTTACTATACTATGACGTTTTTTCTGACATTTTGAGGTCCAAAAAATTTTTGACTTTTTTTTGCCGATTTTGACGCCTTACTATACTATGACGTTTTTTCTGACATTTTGAGGTCAAAAAATTTTTTGACTTTTTTTTGCCGATTTTGACGCCTTACTATACTATGACGTTTTTTATGACATTTTGAGGTCCAAAAAAATTTTGACTTTTTTTGGTCGAAAAAAACGCCTTACTATACTATGACGTTTTTTATGACATTTTGAGGTCCAAAAAAATTTTTGACTTTTTTTGGCCGAAAAAAACGCCTTACTATACTATGACGTTTTTTATGACATTTTGAGGTCCAAAAAAATTTTGACTTTTTTTGGTCGAAAAAAACGCCTTACTATACTATGACGTTTTTTATGACATTTTGAGGTCAAAAAAATTTTTGACTTTTTTTGGCCGAAAAAAACGCCTTACTATAGTATGACGTTTTTTATGACATTTTGAGGTCAAAAAAAATTTTGACTTTTTTTGCCGATTTTGACGCCTTACTATACTATGACGTTTTTTATGACATTTTGAGGTCCAAAAAATTTTTGACTTTTTTTGGCCGAAAAAAACGCCTTACTATACTATGACGTTTTTTATGACATTTTGAGGTCCAAAAAAATTTTGACTTTTTTTTGCCGATTTTGACGCCTTACTATACTATGACGTTTTTAATGACATTTTGAGGTCCAAAAAAATTTTGACTTTTTTTGGCCGATTTTGACGCCTTACTATACTATGACGTTTTTTATGACATTTTGAGGTCAAAAAATTTTTTGACTTTTTTTGGCCAAAAAAACGCCTTACTATACTATGACGTTTTTTATGACATTTTGAGGTCCAAAAAAATTTTGACTTTTTTTGGTCGAAAAAAACGCCTTACTATACTATGACGTTTTTTATGACATTTTGAGGTCCAAAAAAATTTTGACTTTTTTTGGTCGAAAAAAAGGCCTTACTATACTATGACGTTTTTTATGACATTTTGAGGTCCAAAAAAATTTTGACTTTTTTTGGCCGAAAAAAACGCCTTACTATACTATGACGTTTTTTATGACAATTTGAGGTCCAAAAAAATTTTGACTTTTTTTGGTCGAAAAAAACGCCTTACTATACTATGACGTTTTTTATGACATTTTGAGGTCCAAAAAATTTTTGACTTTTTTTGGCCGAAAAAAACGCCTTACTATACTATGACGTTTTTTATGACATTTTGAGGTCCAAAAAAATTTTGACTTTTTTGGGCCGAAAAAAACGCCTTACTATACTATGACGTTTTTTATGACATTTTGAGGTCCAAAAAAATTTTGACTTTTTTTTTGCCGATTTTGACGCCTTACTATACTATGACGTTTTTTTATGACATTTTGAGGTCCAAAAAAATTTTGACTTTTTTTTGCCGATTTTGACGCCTTACTATACTATGACGTTTTTTATGACATTTTGAGGTCAAAAAAATTTTTGACTTTTTTTGGCCAAAAAAAACGCCTTACTATACTATGACGTTTTTTATGACATTTTGAGGTCCAAAAAAATTTTTGACTTTTTTTGGTCGAAAAAAACGCCTTACTATACTATGACGTTTTTTATGACATTTTGAGGTCCAAAAAAATTTTGACTTTTTTTGGCCGAAAAAAACGCCTTACTATACTATGACGTTTTTTATGACAATTTGAGGTCCAAAAAAATTTTGACTTTTTTTGATCGAAAAAAACGCCTTACTATACTATGACGTTTTTTATGACATTTTGAGGTCCAAAAAAATTTTGACTTTTTTGGGCCGAAAAAAACGCCTTACTATACTATGACGTTTTTTATGACATTTTGAGGTCCAAAAAAATTTTGACTTTTTTTGGCCGATTTTGACGCCTTACTATACTATGACGTTTTTTTATGACATTTTAAGGTCCAAAAAAATTTTGACTTTTTTTTGCCGATTTTGACGCCTTACTATACTATGACGTTTTTTATGACATTTTGAGGTCCAAAAAAATTTTGACTTTTTTTGGCCGAAAAAAACGCCTTACTATACTATGACGTTTTTTATGACATTTTGAGGTCCAAAAAAATTTTGACTTTTTTTGGTCGAAAAAAAAACGCCTTACTATACTATGACGTTTTTTATGACATTTTGAGGTCCAAAAAAATTTTGACTTTTTTTGGCCGAAAAAAACGCCTTACTATACTATGACGTTTTTTATGACATTTTGAGGTCCAAAAAAATTTTGACTTTTTTTTGCCGATTTTGACGCCTTACTATACTATGACGTTTTTTATGACATTTTGAGGTCCAAAAAAATTTTGACTTTTTTTGGTCGAAAAAAAGGCCTTACTATACTATGACGTTTTTTATGACATTTTGAGGTCCAAAAAAATTTTGACTTTTTTTTGCCGATTTTGACGCCTTACTATACTATGACGTTTTTTATGACATTTTGAGGTCAAAAAAATTTTTGACTTTTTTTGGCCAAAAAAAACGCCTTACTATACTATGACGTTTTTTATGACATTTTGAGGTCCAAAAAAATTTTGACTTTTTTTGGCCGAAAAAAACGCCTTACTATACTATGACGTTTTTTATGACAATTTGAGGTCCAAAAAAATTTTGACTTTTTTTGGTCGAAAAAAACGCCTTACTATACTATGACGTTTTTTATGACATTTTGAGGTCCAAAAAAATTTTGACTTTTTTTGGCCGAAAAAAACGCCTTACTATACTATGACGTTTTTTATGACATTTTGAGGTCCAAAAAAATTTTGACTTTTTTGGGCCGAAAAAAACGCCTTACTATACTATGACGTTTTTTATGACATTTTGAGGTCCAAAAAAATTTTGACTTTTTTTTTGCCGATTTTGACGCCTTACTATACTATGACGTTTTTTTATGACATTTTGAGGTCCAAAAAAATTTTGACTTTTTTTTGCCGATTTTGACGCCTTACTATACTATGACGTTTTTTATGACATTTTGAGGTCAAAAAAATTTTTGACTTTTTTTGGCCAAAAAAAACGCCTTACTATACTATGACGTTTTTTATGACATTTTGAGGTCCAAAAAAATTTTGACTTTTTTTGGTCGAAAAAAACGCCTTACTATACTATGACGTTTTTTATGACATTTTGAGGTCCAAAAAAATTTTGACTTTTTTTGGCCGAAAAAAACGCCTTACTATACTATGACGTTTTTTATGACATTTTGAGGTCCAAAAAAATTTTGACTTTTTTTGGTCGAAAAAAACGCCTTACTATACTATGACGTTTTTTATGACATTTTGAGGTCCAAAAAAATTTTGACTTTTTTTTTGCCGATTTTGACGCCTTACTATACTATGACGTTTTTTTATGACATTTTGAGGTCCAAAAAAATTTTGACTTTTTTTTGCCGATTTTGACGCCTTACTATACTATGACGTTTTTTATGACATTTTGAGGTCAAAAAAATTTTTGACTTTTTTTGGCCAAAAAAAACGCCTTACTATACTATGACGTTTTTTATGACATTTTGAGGTCCAAAAAAATTTTGACTTTTTTTGGTCGAAAAAAACGCCTTACTATACTATGACGTTTTTTATGACATTTTGAGGTCCAAAAAAATTTTGACTTTTTTTGGCCGAAAAAAACGCCTTACTATACTATGACGTTTTTTATGACATTTTGAGGTCCAAAAAAATTTTGACTTTTTTTGGTCGAAAAAAACGCCTTACTATACTATGACGTTTTTTATGACATTTTGAGGTCCAAAAAAATTTTGACTTTTTTTGGCCGAAAAAAACGCCTTACTATACTATGACGTTTTTTATGACAATTTGAGGTCCAAAAAAATTTTGACTTTTTTTGGTCGAAAAAAACGCCTTACTATACTATGACGTTTTTTATGACATTTTGAGGTCCAAAAAAATTTTGACTTTTTTTGGCCGAAAAAAACGCCTTACTATACTATGACGTTTTTTATGACATTTTGAGGTCCAAAAAAATGTTGACTTTTTTTGGTCGAAAAAAAGGCCTTACTATACTATGACGTTTTTTATGACATTTTGAGGTCCAAAAAAATTTTGACTTTTTTGGGCCGAAAAAAAAACGCCTTACTATAGTATTACGTTTTTTATGACATTTTGAGGTCAAAAAAAATTTTGACTTTTTTTTGCCGATTTTGACGCCTTACTATACTATGACGTTTTTTATGACATTTTGAGGTCAAAAAAATTTTTGACTTTTTTTGCCCGAAAAAAACGCCTTACTATACTATGACGTTTTTTATGACATTTTGAGGTCCAAAAAAATTTTGACTTTTTTTTGCCGATTTTGACGCCTTACTATACTATGACGTTTTTTATGACATTTTGAGGTCCAAAAAAATTTTGACTTTTTTTGGTCGAAAAAAACGCCTTACTATACTATGACGTTTTTTATGACATTTTGAGGTCAAAAAAATTTTTGATTTTTTTTGGTCGATTTTGACGCCTTACTATACTATGACGTTTTTTATGACATTTTGAGGTCAAAAAAAATTTTGACTTTTTTTGGCCGAAAAAAACGCCTTACTATATATATACTATGACGTTTTTTATGACATTTTGAGGTTAAAAAAAAATTTGACTTTTTTTGGCCGATTTTGACGCCTTACTATACTATGATGTTTTTTATGACATTTTGAGGTCCAAAAAAATTTTGACTTTTGACATATTTTACACACACACACACACATACACACACATATATATATTTGCACAGTTCCACATGGATAAATGAAATGTTAGACCAGACCAGTATACAACCAAACAGTTGAGTCTTACAGTGTGACAGCAGAGGGAATGATGGACTTGCAGTAGCGCTCCTTCCTACATTGTGGATGTCTAAGTTTGCCGCTGAAGGAGCTGCTCAGCGCTTTCAGAGTCTGGTGCTGGGGGTGAGAGGTGTTGTCCATAATGGATGCCAGCTTGGCTAACATCCTCCTCTCATCCACCTCCTCCACAGTGTCCAGCAGGAAGCCTAAGACAGAGCTGGCCCTTCTGACCAGCTTGTTCAGTCTCTTCCTGTCTCTGTCTCTGCTGCCCGCTCCCCAGCAGACCACGGCATAATGTACAGCGGAGGCTACCACAGAGTCATAAAAAGTCTTTAGAAGAGGCCTGCACACTCCAAAGGAGCTCAGTCTCCTCAGAAGGTGGAGGCGACGAAGGTGAATGCCTCGCATTTCAATTTTGTTTTTTGTATTTTAAAATGAAAATCAAATAAGCACTCTTTTTTAAAATTTTTTAAATATCAGCGTTTGAAGGAAAATTCAAAAAGATACACGGATCAGGACTGTATCTGTGTCAAGGTCAGGCAAATAGATAATTCCTCATAGGTGGAGTCAATCTGCAATTGCTTATGCTCTTGTGCTTTTTGCAGCAACAGATTTTAAATTGTCATTATAACTTGCAGAATTGTATAATTTTTGTTTTCATTTTAAGATTATTAGAAAAACTGTAAAACCTTTTATTGATTATTGTCACAAAAGGTTCCCATGTTCCTGGAATTTTTATGTTGATGGCAAAACTAGTGAAGTTCTCTACTATCTATCATGTTACAGTGTGGGGAATGAGCAAACTGGCACCCCCTGCTGTGCTCAGAAGCTGTGTGACGAGGGGAAAGGGGAGGGGGGCGCGACGGACAATTCACCTCTGGGTCTCTCTGCTCGGAGGGCGGTCTCGCCCAGGGAGTAATTCAATGTACATCTGCCACTGCATGACAAGCCCAAGAAACTGCGATGTCACGGCACTTGAAGGCAGCACCCGTTACTCTGGTGGACCTGTCACCATGGCAACACATAAACTAAACCGCAGCGGTACAGCTTAGTTACTTCTTGGCAATCTCCATCAGCACAGTATTTGGCTTTCTTTTTACACAGCATAATCTGAATATGGAAGAAGTGAAGAACAATCCAGACGAGGCGTCGAAACCCTCTGAGTTGTCCGAAAAACAGGAGGCTAAGAACGGGTAACTAGCTAAACGTTATTGCATCTAAATGCTGAATACGGAATGCCTAACTGAAGGAAGTAGTTAATAGTTATATTATTCATGCAGCATGGACTGCAAGAACTTTGCATCTGTAATGGTAATAATAATCTCACGTTACTGGCCGACTGGGTAAATAAATATTAATACATTGCAGCTTTTAAATAGATAGATAGCTAGATACTTTATTCATCCCCTAGGGGAAATTCACAGAATCCAGCGTATCCACAAACTCAAGATAAAAAGGCATGCAAGAAATTAAAAATAAAATACATACAATAAGGCACAGTAAACAAAAAAACAAAAAAACAAAATTAAAATTAGAAAGTACAAAGCGGCAGAATGTGTCATTTAAAGTGCATGTGAACAGTGTGTAGAAGTTCCAGTTCCGGTATTATTTATGTGTAAAATACAGCCACTAAACAGTGTGCACCTTTAGGGTCTCCACACAAGAGGCTCACGAAGACCCCAGAGCTGAGGTCAATGAGGAGGCGTGTGAGAGCCTACCTCAGGAGGAGCAGAAGGAGGAGGAAAGTGAAAAGGTTTGTTTTAATTCTAAACGCTTCCCTGTCCGTTTCCTCCATAATCTCATTCATTACTTTGTCATTTAAATAACTTTTTTGTATATTTTTATTAATATAAAGATCCATATTTTCACCATATATTTTTCATGACCTCTAAAAGTGGGTGATGGATAATGTTCAGTAATGTGTCAGATAGTTACCTGTATAGAATCGACCAGAATATATTATAGTGAACTGTTATTTTCCTTTACAATTTTTTGACATGTACTCAGACTTACATAAAATCAGCAGTGCCACAGGTTGAATTGAAACAGAGTTCTGCTATGTTAGCAGATCACTTCTCAGAGGATAACCAACCTGCAGAGAGATCTGACAGCATTGGTGACCAACATCCAAACTGCCGCAGATGCCAGAGAGTCAATGCGAAGGATGGAGCTGGAGGAAGCTCGCAGAACTAGGTAATTTATTCTTTTTTTAAACTTCACATTCAGTGTCCTAAATCAACACCTCTCACACATACATACTTTTACTTTTGATTGTCCTTCTTGGCACAGATTGGAGCGGCTTGAAAATGATGTAAAGTCCAGCCAGGAAAAATATGAGGAGATCACCAGAGGGTGGTCAATGGCTAAGGAGAAGGTGATCCCTCAGGAACTACACAAAGCTCTGAACAGCCAGCAGCAGCTGTGTGCTCTTCTATTAGAAGACAAGAAAAAACTGATAAATGACCTGCAACAGGTAACTCTATCTTTCTGTCAATCTGTCATGTTGTATGCCACTGTCTTCTGATAGCTTTGTTCATTAATTTGATAACTTCCCATATGTTTGAACAGGAGCTGAAGGTTGCAAATGATCGCTATGTGAAGGACTTGAGGAGGCAGGCAGAGGAGCTGGACCTGATGATGGAGGGGATGGAGGAGCAGACCAAAACCCTGACAAAAGCCTACAGGGAGGAGATGGCCAAGATTGAGGTAGGACCAGATCTGGGTCAAGAAGTGTTCACTTGAATCAGATGAATGGGAAATGCTTCATCAGAACAGTATATAGAATATACAGTCTCTCAAGTTAAACAGTTTGTTGTTGAAATACCTAATATATGCTCACCAATGAGGGTCAATAAGCACTATTAAAATCTTACAACCCTAAGGATTTTACATTACGGCCTGTCAGATAAGCAGCCCATCATTTTGTTCCAGACTGAAATACCCCCAACGACTACTTCAGCGTCTTACTGCTTCTTACTAATGGTTGCACTTGTGTCATTGGTAGAGAGTTTATCAGCAGGAAAGTGAAGTCTTACTTGCAAGAGATAAGACTGAATGGGAACAACAAATGAAGGAAATCTGGGACAAAGAGGTCAGGATATCTGAAATAAAAAAAACAACACACACACACACACACGCAGACTCACACTACAGTCTTCTTACATCTTAATTCAAATCTTATATCTTACATTTCCTAACTACGCATCTATTTATAGACAGAGAGGAAGTCGCAGACGATGAAGAAAGTGGAGGAGCATGAAGCAGAAATTCACAGGCTGATGTTGGAGACTATTGACAGAGACAGCGTCACCCAGATAGAACAGAATGCAGAGTTGCAGGTTTGCACAAATATCAAGATACACCCCACCAGCTTATTCTGTGAGTGAAGCTTTTGTGCTGTGAGCGCAGGTTGATAAAAATGTTCTCCTGATGAACCCAGCATCTTCCTTTGATATTAATTTATACTGAAAATGCTAGACAACACGTTTAAAAACCAGTAATATGTAATATTCCTGGTAATAACATTGCCAAATGCCAATTTCCATTCTTGGCTCTGCAGGTTCTGGAGAGAGAGCATCAACGGATGCAGGCCACCAACATGGTCACAAAGCTAAAACTCAACAAGGAGAAGTATGAGGAAAAAGCACTCAGCCTCAATGTGGAGCATTTAAAGAACAGGATCAGCCGGTAGTAAAGATTTTGACACACACTGTGACACAATTTGACAAAAATTTTACAAAACTTTCACACAGTGTGTGACACACATACTGTGTCTCAAATTTCATTTAATTCACTCTGTTTCTAGTGATAGCTTTGTCTTTCAGTCTGCAGGCAGAGACCAAAAACCTAAAGGCCAAGTATACCGAACAGCTGAAACAGCTTAAGTCAAGCCAGGATTTATTTGACTACAAACACAACATCCAGAAAGATGAGCATATACAGAAGAAAATCAGGTGAGTCATACTGACCCTGTCAGTTTAAAGTAACTGACATACTGTACAAGCAACTGCTTGCTTCTTAAACCTGCATCTTTTTCCTCTCCTCTCCTCTCCTCTTTTCTTTACACATCAACCCCTCCTTCACTTCATGCAGGCACTTTGCACTTGCTGATGTTTGGAAATGTGAGGAGATGTGGCAAGCAGATGAAGCAGAGGTGAAGCAGCAAGTTAAGAGGGCTTTATTAATTGACTCGCTGATCTGTAAGCAGCACCTAGGCTTAGCCTGGGAGCCACCACTAATGGCTTTCATGGATCACTCTTGTCCCATCCAGCCTCAGACACAGGCCCATGGGCCCGCCTGCCAGGCCGTCTCCCAGCTGAATCAAACTGGACAGGGGACGATGGATGCCTCAGACTGGCTTAGGCGGGAGGTTGACAGTGAGAGCACAGACATGGTAATGTGCAAGGAAGGGACAGCAGTGCTGGGTGAGAGTGATACAGAGGTGGAGGAAGAGAAGCTGTCGATGGAGACACTGAAGAAAGTGATGGAGCTGCTGTGTGATGACATGGTGAGAAAGAAGTGCAAAAGAAGCAGAGGTTTGTTCAGAAAAATAGTATCCAATTTTAGAAAATCACAAACATATTTATAGCAAACGCAGGCACAGGACACTAGTGATGTGAGAGAGTTTATCTGTATGAATATATTATATTAAATGAACAGTTTAACATTTTGGGAAATACACCACCTTTCCTTAGAGTTAAATGTGAAGATAAGCACTACTGATATCTCTCTGTTTAATACTCTGGAATCTCCGCTGATTGCCAGGTAACCTCATGTTGATAGTACATTTCCCTATTATGTCATTAATGAGAATGAAAATGCAGAAAGTAAAATGCAGAGAGTAATTTCCCCAGGAGAGATCAATAAAGTAATTAAAATTAAGAAAAAAAAAGAGATCTATGCTAAGCTAACTATCTCCTGGCTGTAGTTTCATATTTAATATACAAACGTGGGTGGTATCAATCTTCTAATCTTACAATGACATGAAAAGCAATGACATGAAATCACAAGCATGACAAGCATTTCAACCAAAAGTGTCCCCTCCTTCAATTTCAGGGCTTCCTGATGGAAGCTAAACTCCTGAAACTGTTGGCTCCCCTGAAGAAGGATGAACAGACTGTTGTGAAGCTGGGCACTCTCCTCTGTGTGAGTTCATGTCCAGTTTTTTTTCTCCTCGTTCCCCACACAGATACACCACAGCCGTCACAGACACTGTAGCGTTTCACAGCTGCTTCACTTGGATTGACAGTTAAGAGCGGGTGTAATGCATCAGTGGTTTGTTGGACAGGTCCTGAACAACCAGGTGTGTTATTTTCTCTTGCAGTCCTGTGGCATTGGCAAGGAGGATGTGCCCAAGCTGGCTCATTTCTTATTAAAGTACAAACTACAGCAGAGAGAGCAGACTGAGGTGAGGAGGGAGAGAGACTAAGAGTGCAGTGGATGCCTCATCAGAGCGGTTTCCATTTGGACACCGGGCTTGACTCTTTGACAAAAAAGGTCATTGTAAGTGGACGATTACTATTTCTGTATCTTGTTTTTTCTGCCTGCAGGATGTTTGTGGTGAGCCAGGTGAATCCAATGAACAGGCAGAGGCAGTGGAAAGCAGCTCTACATCCAGTCTGACCTCTGACCTCATCAATCGTGACCATGTCCTGCCTGCTCTAAAAAGTTTCCTCAAGCAGCACATGAGATCCAGGTTAGACACACACCAACCCTCATTTCACCCACTTGTTTATGACCTTGACTGCTGCAACAATCATTCAACCCAAGCGTATGTGTGTGTTTGTGTCATACTGTTTTTCAGATATTCTCTGTGAAGGGTGAAGACTTTCCACAACAATAATGTAATAAAGTGTTTTTTTATCATAAAGGCGTACTCTAAAGCTTAAAGGATTACAATTTATCGATTGGGTGATCAACAAAAAAACATATATATATATTTTTCAAGCAAATGCCTTAGTGTATACAAAAAGGCCTTAGAATCTATAGCATAAAATGTAAAAGAACAGAAATAAATGTGCTTCTCCATTAAAATCATCCACCTGCAGTATTTGTAAAATGATTCACAGTATCCTCACGTTAAAGAATAAAAGCCTCTATCAATGCATGTTGTGGTAACAGTATTTTTACCGTTGATCAAAGACATACAAGAATTCCTGTGCTACACACAGTGTATACAAACCAACATACAGTGACCATGTGTGTGTCAGGACTGCAGTGTGGTGACTTTACCCAGCAGCGTTGAAGAGCTTATGGCTGAGCTCTGAGGGCAGAGAGAAGAAGAGCAGAGCCAGGAAGAGCAGACCCAGCACGGCAGCCAGCAGCACCACACAGTGCAGCTTGTAGTGCCTCCAGGCCAGGATACACATCGTCCTCACCGGGCTCAGCAGCCATGACATGTTGGAGCTGGGACGACTGCACGGAGAGATTCAGATAGTGAAACAGCAATTCCAAGCAGTACCAAAGAATATGCACTTTAAAGAAAAACTAGAATGACTTTCGAAATAAATACTAGAAGAAGCTGAAGTTTTAGCTTAAATCTAAGCACTGAATGAAATTAGAGCATCAACTGTAAGTGCAAGTGTAACCACTAAGTAAAGCTGAAAAGAATTGAAATGTCAGTCCAAGTGTAGATGATAAACTGAGTTGACAGTTGAACTTGTAAGCACACACTTTAGCAACTGTATCTCAAACATGTCGTCCATGGAATTCAGTTTATTTCAAATTGCCAAAACAGACAAAAATAAATATTACACACATTACAACAGATATATAAATACACAAAGTCATCGTATAAACAGGCAAGTTTAGTGCAAACAATAACTCTGTAACTGGTGAAACACAGAATCACAAAGACTGCAACACAATTGAGGTCAAGCACAGGCTAAATTTGAAAAGAGGATAACGGACACTGCAAACAATGCCATCTGATATGGACACAGAGTCAGTTTTCAGAATCAACCCTGACCCATTTCACCACTCCACTCAAGTGCACTTTAATCATGTTTCCACCCTTACGTTATCTGTAATGTTAGACAGTAGAGTTGGTGATTTGCTTTGTGTCGAGCTGGAAAGACGAGTCATGCCAACACACATGACTTCCGTGGTCAGTTATCACTATGATGCATGCATACTGACATATAGTTCTACATTTCAGTAGAAAACAGTAATAACCTCTAAGTATTTTGTTGCATTTGAGGACGTTTTTTATCAGTCAAATGTTATTTGCAGATAATTTGTTTTATTCTCCTGTGAGGATTTTATTGTTGTGACACAGGACAGTGAGATGAAGAGAATTTACACAATTACACAAAGCATAGGACATTCTGAGAGAGTAGGCTGAACTGTGATTGTACAGTCCACAAGTTAATCATAAAAAAATTTAAGAAAAAAAAAATTCAAATTATTTGCAAATACTGTTTGACCCAAATCTGGCATGGCTGCTTTGATGCAAGAGATTAACCATTGCAGTTCAACCAAACCCTGTAGAAAGCTTAATCATCCTTTTTTTGTTTAATTTTGAAGTCATCTTGTTCTGTGTCTCACTGAATTTTCATTAGGAAAATAGACATCTTTATTTTTTTGTTTCTTCATTGTTATTCTTGAAGTGTGCAAAGACCGCAAGAGCTATAATAATTAAAAAAGAAAATGGTGACACTTTGCTTTATCCACCTATATTTAGCATTTGTAAGCAGTGTATAAAAATTTAATAAATAGTTTATAACATAGTATAAATGTAGTTGTAAGTAGATTTAAGTGTTTGTGGGCACACACAAGTGGAAGTTGGTGTATAAACAGATAATGATTGACAATATAGTAAAGCAGGTAAGATATGTCTTTTAAGTTTTAATTGCTGATTAATGCTGTACATGACACTAACATGTCCTTATATGTGTTTACAACTACATTATAGTGTGTTATACAGTAAAGTATTTATTAAAATGTTTATATAGTGCTAAGAAATGCTAAATACAATGGGGTTAAAGCAAAGTGCTACCAAAATATTGTTCATTTGTTCCCTATTAACATAAATCAGTAGACACTGGAGCAGTAATGGGAGACAGAAGAGTCATGAGCCGTATTTCTCATGATTTAGGGGTGGGGGGTGGGTTTTTTGGGTGGTGTCTGCCTCTCCCCTCAGAGCTAAGGTGGGAGGTGGCGAGCTGTACAGGAGGATCAGAATGGATTAAAGAGGAGAAATAATGCAATCGGAAAGCGCCTTTTTCTGAGACTGAGGGACGCTCCTCATACTTCTTCTGTTGTCTCCCCCTATTCCCCCACCCATCCGACTGGCCACCCACCACCCCCGTCCTCCCAGCAGCCTTTCAGGCCCCCAGCAGTTTCTTGACAAGGTAGCCCGGCATGCTGTAGAGGAAAAGGCCCAGCATGATGAGCAGCAGCAGGGCCAGCACGATCTTGATGATCAGCCACTTGTAGCGGTTGCACACCAGGTAGCGGATGGCTTTCAGTGGGCTCAGGAACCACAGGAAGGTGGTGTCTGGGCGACTAGAGAGGAGGGATGGAGGTTTTAGGGGAAGAGAGTGGTGAATTTGGTGAGGGAGGCATGCAGGTGGATGGAGGACGTGGAGAGAGAGATGGGGTGAAACATGGGAGAAGTAAAAGAGAGAGAGAGAGAGAGAGAGAGAGAGAAAGCTGGCATTAGTGGTTAGTAAGCCAAGTTGTATTTGTGAGTATTATTTTTAATACAGCATGCTCACAACCCACATTTGTATAAGTACAATGTTTCCATGGATGAAAAGACCACATCACAGAGTAAAAGCTCTACATTAAAAAAATGCACAATGGAAGTGTAAAAATGGATGGATGGATGATTGACGGCAGCTCCAAACAATTTTTGTGTCACTTTTCAGATGTGTAATGGCACTTTGTGCAAAAGACACTGGCAAGACAAGACACAGAAGAGACTGTTCTACTGCTGGGACAGTGGAGGAGAGACAGAGCAGGAGTAAAAGGCCAGAATACAAAGACATTGAGTTTGGCGGAACAAAAGAGAAGGTGCTACAGGTAGGACAGGAGAATCCAGGAAGTGTGGGGTTAAATAGAGAAGCAGAGACAGCGAGGAGGGGGCGGAGGCTACCAGCGCGTCAGGCCCCCAGCATCTTCTTGACCAGGTAGCCCGGGATTGAGTAGAGGAAGAGGCCCAGCATGAGCAGCAGTAGTATCAGCCCCAGGGCCTTGAGGATCAGCCAGCGGTAGTTGTGCCAGATGAAGTAACGAATGGACTTCAGGGGGCTCAGAAACCACATTAGACTGGTGTCCGGGCGACTTTTCGCAAAGGAGGGTGGAGAGGAGAAGAGAGGAGAGGAGAGGAGGGAAGGAATGCAGATGGAGGCAAAAACAGGGAGAAGGGTAAGGAGAAGAAGAGTCACACACACAAAGGAGGGAAGGGACGAGGGGAGGGGAGAGACAGAGGGAGACAGTTGAAGAGATGGTAGGAGGAGAAACGAGTGTGAAAGTGTAACAGTGGCCTTCTGACAGAGCAGAAAGCAGCGCCACGGTCAAACAAGACCAGCTCTATTAAATGATATCAAATGGGACTGGTAGGGATTTGAGACACTGCTTTTTGCTCTGTAAGAATGATTTACCTGAACAGAAGATTTAAGGGTAACTCGCTCATGTCTGTGCCTTAACCTGATCCACACAACCATTCTCAGTTTTTAACTGTGGAAGTAACGTGTGTGTAACTGTATGAGTGTTGGTGAGAGACTGATTCTACATTTATTTTCGATGAATAGAAGATTTCACTATCTTACTTTGGTTTCTCCAGTGGATCCGGCTCGTTTCGTCCCAGTCCCACAGGACTTTTCTCTGCTTCCTCTGCTGTCACCAGGTGAAGTTCTGCCTCAACTTTACCCTGCAAAGACAGTGATAACATCCCCCGGAGTTTTATTTTTTTAACTGACCTTTTTTCTTGGCAAAAGGGAAATTAACATCATACTATCTGTATAGATTACTACAGTGGTTTCCAACCTTTCTGACTTTTGACCAGTAAACTGAACTAATATCTACTTGTGACTCCTTTACCACAGGATAAGACCTTAGTGAACCAAAAAGTGATTTTTCCTTTGCAGATATTTTCATTTGAAGGGTTTTAATACAGAACAGAAGTCTCGTGTAGACAGAAATATTTGCTTTGAATTTACTTCATAATGAAGTGTTTTAACTCCCATGTATTTTGTGGTTGCATGCTATTGCTTTGGTTCCTTCTTAACTAAGCTTCTCCTCTGTACTGCTGATTTTACCTCATCTTTTACTCCCTTAAATGGTTCTTTAACTGGTGTTTTGTGAAGATTGATAAGGGTAAATTTGAGATGATGATTTCACATGTGGTGCTAAACTACACTTGTGATTTTGCTTGTGCTGTTCTGCTCAGTACTTCATGACTGTCTTACCGTGAGCTCCATCTCATCGTTCTCATCACGGGCAACAAACGGCCACCAGCCTTTCACTCTCTTTTGTTTGAAGATGGAAATGGTGGGAAGCTCCTGCTCATTTCGGATCATGTCGAGGGAGCACTGCTTGGCCGTCTTGGCGCCACGGGGGAACCGGTTCAGATCCAGCTCAATCGCACCTGGGAGTAGTTACAGTTAAAGGGTGGTGATACTCTCAGTATTTTTTTTGTGGTACAACAGATGGAAAGTTCTGCTGAAAACAAAAGAGAGACAAGGTGCAAAAACAACCAGCAATCGCTCCCATCGGTCCTCACCCAGGAAGTCATCAGCAGAGAAATGGTCGGCGTCCCAGACCTGCATCGTGAGGCGAGGAGGGATCTTGTATTCGGTCTCATCCCAGGAGAACATGGACTCTTTCTTCGAGATGACGATCTTCTCCTCAGCCATGAGGTAATCGAAGGGGAAGACGAAGCGCCAGTTAAAGTTGCCCTCACCAGTCAGGGAGTGATAGTGCACATCTGTGTCCTGCTTGTCCTCCTGCTGCCCTTTCAGCCACCTGTGGGAAGGTCACAGGCAGATAAGTCTCACAGAGGTCAGAGTTTACCTTTAGGATCATGGTTTAGTCAGATGAGTTAATAGATTTAGTTGTTTAGTCATGCACTTGCAATGTCTAATACATAAGAAATTGCAATTGTCTGTCAGTTGCCATGTATTAATTTGGTTAATTTAACAAGGAGAATAGGAAATATACCAGTCTACTAACAAGAGAGATGATGCTAATTGGTCAAAATCAAAACACATCATGTTACTCTCCGATAGCAAATCAGATTAATATACTGATTTGATGTTGGAGCATCACACTGTTTTCAAAACCATGCATACACAAAGCTTGCAGAAATGCTCTTAGTGAAATGTATCCAAAAATAAATAAATAAATAAAATAAAAAACCATCTTAAGTGTCTGGATGCAGATAGCTGAAGATCAAAGCCTGTGAGGAGAGCCTGTGCCGACTGCAGCTCTTTCATTAACAGTTGAGTGAGGCTGGCTTCATTAGTCAGGAGAAAAAGGGAAACTGCGCTCTCAGTTCTCAAAATGCAACACTGAAAACATGAAAAAGTAAACTGACATATTATTGCCAGCCTGAAATCTTGAAAAAATGTTGAGGAATGTGCTACGATTTGGTAACTGAGATACACTCGCATACTTTAGGCTGCAGAGGGGGAAGCTGGAAAGTTTTAGCTCGGCTACAAGGAACACGGTGTCACTAAAACATGCCTGATCTCCTGTGAGTCGAGAACTGAATCATCACCACTGTATCACAACACTGGATCCATCTGAAACAACCCCAGCTGTTCTACCTTTACGATCACACTGGGGACATTTGGATTTACGATCTACAGCAGTGAGCAAAAGTGATCTTGATTTCTAAAAATGCTTTGTCACCGCCCCCGGGTGTTGAGGGTTGTTTGAGGATGGCACCCTGTTTGTTACAGTAAAGTCCTGAGGTGACACATCCACAGGTGACACCACGTCAGCTGAAGGAAAAGTGAGTTTGGTTAAGAGATGCAGGAATGAAGAGGCTCCACAAAACACCAACATCAATAGCTTAAAATAATAATCAAACATCCAGGCTGACAAAAAGACAATGTTGTGAAAAACACTGGCGCTCCATCATACAGACATGCATATTATTTGCATTTATGGTATAACTTCATGCAGTTTTTTTTTTTTTAATAATCAAAAATATCTATGTAAAGGTCTTTATTTAAAGTAGTGTCCAGTAGCAACGGCAGTACAGGACCAAACCACAAGGATTATTTTATTTCACGCAAGAAAGCGTGCCTGATCTCATGCATGCTACCTGTCCAACACCAAACAGCAAACAGGTAGAATGAGCAACTAGCTGCTGAACACAGTGGAGCAACTAAAGCAGATGTCTCCCTCAAGTGCTGGGAAAGAGCAGAAGCAGAGCTAAAAGTAGAGTGAATGCTGGACTTAAATTCATCAAATGATTAGATTGGACTTGTCTGTCAGATTTCTTGAGGTTTATGTGGTTTGGTCCTTACTGTACAAATTTTCCATTTGGCAATAGTTCAGAGCGTGCTGATTGGAGGGTTTGAGACAAGCGAGGTTGCGTGCCGGATGAAGTGATAACACAGGAAGTGGGAAAGATGACAAAGGAGTGAGTGAGTGAAGGGCTTCAGGAGGAGGGAAGAAGGGAGCTGGTTGTACGAGCCATGCGATGGGATCGTGTGTTTACCCCCTGACATAGATGTCAGACATCTTCTCTCCTGTCATGAAAGCATCGTCCTCTAGAATTACGTCATCAGTGTTCCAAATAACAACACGAAGCTCAAAGCTAGACACCAACAGAGCATTGACCAGAGAAGAGAGAGAGAGGACGACAGACAGGAGACACACCACAAACACAAAGACAGACGAGACAAACAACACAAACACGCACACAGGAAAAAATGGAAACAAAACAAAAAAATAATGGTTAACTGCAAAAAAAATCCACACACAGCTCACACCCACGGGACGAGGCTTGGTGGCCGCGTCCCGCTGTACCTACCCCCTGACAAATATGTCACTGGACTTTTCCCCAGTGAAGTAATCATCGTCCTCCAGTATTACTTCGTCTGTATTCCAAATAATCACCCTGAGCTCATATCTGGTAAGGGGGGGAGGAAGGAACACATACACACACACAGTTGGACTTATATTTGACAGTAAATAGAGGGCTAGCTAGTCAGACACACTCACCATAATTTAACCTGGGGATAAAACTACACATTCAGTTGAAAAAAAAAAACTACAGAAATTTAGACACTTTGCATTGCAATTAGCACATTTTCCATTTAAAATGCACTGGATTTATCCTTTTCTCATTATCAGAAAACATCACTCAAATTTTTATCCTTTTCATTTGCTCCAGCCAGGGTGTACCTCTTTGGTTTCCGTGGCGATATGTCAATCGCAGGTCCAGGAGCAGGCATGTCCATAGGAAACATATCCACCCACATCTCAATACGGCCCTTTGGACACAAAGAGAAAAGGACACACAGTTTAATTGCTTTCATTTGTTTTATGACTCGAGACAAGCGTGGCGCTCTCCTACCTGTTCAATGCCAGGCTTGTCGGGGTTCAGCAGGGGTCTGGTCTCCACATGCTCAGGGACCAGTTTGCAGCCCACTCTTGGGATTTCCTCCCAGTGGTTCAGCACTGTCAGAGCCAAGTGCTCCTCAGTCTGCTTCTTCAAGCCTGGGAGATCGATATGAATGGAGGAACAGAAGCAGAGAAATTGAAAGCAAAACATCTAAATTCTTGAATCAGAATAAAATAGTAGTACCGGTGATATAACAACACTTAAAGTCTGATATGTAGAACCTTTAAATGATTACAATCTTTGGAGAAAAATGCAGCCATACCATTCTCATCTTCTATCTCTGTTGGTCCCGTGAAGATTCGATTCGCCACCTTGACTTTGCCTCCAGGCCCATAATGAGGTCCATCGATCTTGCCGTCCTTACAGAGCTTAGCCAGGACCTGGCTGGGCTTCATAGGGTCCCGCCAAACATTGTATCCATGACTAACATCAATAGAAAACAAATATGTTACTGAGATTCTGAGGTCAAAAACCCTAAAAGTCCTAATCGTAATACTAATATGCAGATGTGTAAAAATGTGTTTGTATTTTTATATCTTTGCATTTGCTGTGTTGTAACTTAAGATCTAAAAAAAGACAAAGACACACTGATGCTCACACAGAGTAGTTGGATGAAATGCCACAGGTGGCTCTGTATTTGCTGTAGAAACGATTCTCCAGATCAATTTTTGTCTCTCCGATCAGGTCGTCAGTGCCAACCAAGTCCCAGTCGTACACAGACACAGTTAGCATGGACTCCATGGGGAACGTGGCCTCAATGTCAAACGACCTGAACATAGAGGAATAGTGGAACAAGATGTGGATCAACAGAAGGAGTGTTGAATTAAAAAGAGGCTACGACAATGGAACCAGATTCTAGTTTCAAATTACTGCAGCACAAACAATCCCAACAATACTTTCTGGTTGAAAAATGGACCATGTTAGGTTGGGTTAACTTGAAAAAAAGTTTCCCCTGCAAGACAACAAAATGGGAGAAAATTTGGAGAAAGGCTGTTCTCTCAACTCACTTGCCAAATACAGGATTGAGCTGTTTGGAGATGTAGTTCTCTTTGTCTTTGACCTCTGACTTGCCCAGCTTGATGACAACATATGGATCAGCCTTTCCATTGATATCAGCAGGATGGAGATCTGTAGCCTGAGGCAGAAAAAAGAATAAAGCAGAACAGAGCAACAGAACACAGAGGATTTTTGATTCTCTATATTATAATGAGTTTCAATTTCTGTTATCTGTCTTATATATTCCAATGGCAAGGAGGTCACTCACCCTGACCACATAGACACGGACAAGGACGTTGATTGGATCATTATGTGGAATGCTCTGGAACATGCCCATATTAGGATCAAATCCGGCCTCTCTGGTGATCTCCTCTGACAGGGGTAGCTTGTACATACACAGGGATCCCTGGATCAGAGGAAAATAATATAACTTATTTTCTCTCAGCTCCTGCGGGTTGGATATGTACTTGTTTTTACTCTCTGTTTTCCCACCTTGAATCTGCCAACAATCCTGTCGTCATCCAGAGCATGTTCGTCGTCGTCCCCAGCTTTTCCTCTGTACAGGTTGAAAGTGTGAAGCCAGTCTTCAAAGTCGCCATACTCACTCTCCAGCTCCTTGTTGTACACCTGCGCAGGACATCAAACACATAAAGTGTGAGTATGTGCGCACGCTGCTTAATTGTCTGTCAAAGTACGAATGACACTCACCACCAGCTCGTCCACTTTTGCTTTAACCGGCCGTTTCTCGATCCCGTCTGCAGCCTGACTCTTCTTCTTGTCCTTGGAGCTCTTCTTCTCTTTGCTCTTTTCTTTTGTCTTGGAGCCTTTCAGAAGAAGGTCATCGGGTTTGATATCTGATCGGATGGGTGAGTGGAGGTGGAAGTGGAGGTGGACAAATAAGGGTTGGAGTCATGAAGACGGGTGGCAGGGTTGTACACATCACTACACAATGTTACGCAACATGAAAGCTGACAGGTTTGTTTATCAGGGTAGTAAGTTTCCCTGGAATCATGCTTTAAATCTTTGCAGCCTGGTTAAGTCACTCTTTAAGGAGGAAAACAAGGAAATATTGAATGACAGTTAGTACAAATGTTATATTAAAAATGTGATATTGCATGTTATCAATTAATGATTATTGCTCTTGAAAAAGATTGTCACTAAGAGGACTTCATCTCCACTGAGGTCCATAGGAAATGTAATTTAAATCTTACAACATCACAAACACGTCAATTTGACAAAAATCTATATTCTTATACTACAAGTAACACCTTAAAAGGTTCTATAGTGCATGAATTGCAGTCAGACAATAAATAATTTATGCTCTTAAGTAGTTCAAGTGTATGTATGTGTGTTAGTGGAGATGTAGATTAATTAACAGTGATCCAGTATTAGCCAACTTTCATGTACTGCAGAGCTGGGAGGTGATGCTAATGTGGGAAATGGCCATGAATATGATAATGTTCTTGTCTGTTCAAAGCATGGATAAAAGATGGATGAAAGAAACAAAGAGCAGGAAGCACATACACAGCCTCTGCATGCTCTGTGCAAGACCTCACATCTCACACAGACAAAAGCTGCATCCGAAATCATTATTTGTTTATGCACTGCTCCCTCTATAATAGACTCAAATCAACTCAAAATGCATAACAACCATGAATCATCTTTTAAACAATCCTAAAAAACAGACAGACAGAGTCAGGAAAATCTGCCCACTTGGAGAATCACATCTTAAAATCCAATATTGGCGACATATCCCTTTAAAAGAAATCGAAGCAGCAGACATTGAGACATGCTGGTGGGCAGCCTGCCTGATTTGGTGGAGTTCGATACCTGCCGTCTCGGCTGCTATCTCTAGATCCTCTCTCTCCTCCGCCTCTGCCTGAGCCGCCTCTTGGGCTTTGAGGGTCTGGAAAACCAAGCAAGAAAGATTTGGCAGTCTGATAGGATTTCATGAGTCAGGGCAATCCTGTGAGTCTAACAAAAAGATGTACAGTTTAGACCAGAATAGACAAACCTCCTTTAGTGTCTCTATTGAAGCAAAATATTTGGACCACCAGTCCAGCACACTCTCGTCCGTCTCATCTTCTTCCTCGACTCCTCCCTTCTTCTTCTTCTTCTTCTTCTTTTTTTCTTTGTCGCTCTCCTCCTCAGTCTGTTAAAAAGCGTTCAGACACTGTGGTGATTCTCGGTAGCTTTGGTTCTTATTCATAATAAGCCACCAGTGAACTTCAGTACATATTTTCATTCTATAGGAACGTTTACTCACCATGTCAACTTTTACAACAGCATCAGACATCTACAACAGGGGGGCGTTACATGAAACAACACAAGGGTTAATACACACAATGGATGGTGCAGGTAGGAGCGGCACATGTAAAGAGGCAGGTAAAAAAGGACTGGACATAAAGCAGTGCTACTACTCTCACCATTTACACATATAAAGACAGTATACTATAGAAATGCAAATACAAATACAAGCTTACAGTGTCTAACTTTACAACTGTGTCCATCTTTCGGACCGGAGGCTCTGCGTCCATGTTGACGATGATGTCACCTGCGGGGCGAGAGAAGGTGCGGGAGGAAAGGCTGGGTGAGGAGCGAGGCTGGGAGCCACCATTGGTAAGGACCATGTAGCCATTCATTAGCTTAGCTGGAGCGAGGCCGGAGGACAAAGACAGCAGCAGGCGGAGGGAGAGGACAGGACAGCCGAGGACATGCAAGAGAGGAAAAGATAAGAAGATGGAGAGGCAGGAAAAAAGGAGAAGCAAGAAGAGAAATCAGGAAAGTTAATAAAGAATGAAAATCCATTCTTTAGTGACCAGAGAGCTGGATCAGAAAAGATTAAATGTAATTCTTAAAGTTTGTTTTAACCTTCCTTGACGTACAGTACCCTCAGATTGTCTAAGCCTTTCTGGAGCCCCGTCTAGCTGGCATTTTGAAAAGGTTAAAACAAAGTCTAAAAAGGATTTGCAAACACTGATTCACCGATGTTTGGTAAGGGCCTACAGGTCATATTTAGACTGAGAGAAAACTCAGAGTCTACAAAGAAATATAAACAAATGTGTGCATTCTGCATATGTCAAAAGAATCTGCTTTTCATTCATTCACCTTTTGTACGCGCTTATACTTAAAGTAAATACTACTCTACTTCAAACACACACACTCACTCAATACCACAGTTATTAGGCTCTTTGCTAACTATTGAATATATCCTTTCAGTTGAGTGTCAGCACCTGCAGTGGCCCAGTTGTTGGAGGTCTTGTCTGGGGCGCTGTAGATGAAACGTCTCAGGGTGGTGACAGCGTGGGACCCCACAAGGATGTAGCGGCCAAACGCTCTACAGTCCACCACCCGGATGTTGAGAGGGGGGTGCAGGAGCTCATTTTCTGGAAGGTCCTGAGGACGAAGACAGAAAGTAGGCTAAAATGTCTAAAAGTCTTCATGAAGATTTAAGTAAAGCAAAGACAACTAGACCAATTTCAAGTTTCATGTCTATGACATGGAAGTGGATGTAAAATCTAGGATGTAACTTTGTAGTGGTCTAAATATCAAACGGGCACTTGTACTCACCACCTCAAACCATTTGACCAGGGTACTGAAGTTGGGGTTTTTCTTGTAGTTCTGGATGAGGGCAGATTGAACACCTCTACCTGCACACTCTATATCCACACGTGGCCTATCCACCTGAGCCAGGTTGATCCTCTTCAGGTCCCTTAAACCCCAGAACAAAACCTGAATCAGAGAGAAAAATGCAGTCCAGCAGTTCAGAAGTGAGGAAAGAGGATTTTTAGAGATGACAACACAGAGAAGGTGGTTTAAATCTCACCTCAATGCGGTAGCGGCTCAGGACGGGCCGTATGCCCAACGGCACAGGAAGAATGGGCCCACGCTCAGAGTCTGTTGGCCCTTCAAGGGGAGGAAGGTCAGCCCTGCCTCCTTGACCAATCTATTTAGGAAAAAGTGAAAGGAAGTAAACCTCAGAGGAACAAGGCTTCAACTCTGAGATTTCCGTATTATGATGCAGTATGTGCACCATTTCTTTCCCACAGTCCTAGTATTTGTAAAATTCTTTCTTTGTTTAATGTGACAACTTTAAAGAAGTGCAGAAAAAGTAAAGGTTAATGTCAAGGCTGAAGAGAATAAAGACAGTTACTGCAGTACAAACACTGACGACAGAGCAGCCAAAGAGTAAGACGTAGTGGGATGAAAAGAGAATGAAAAGAGCACCTTTATTTGAGGAACAGCAAAGTTATGGACAGCGATCAGAGCTCGCCTAATCTCCTCTGCATCAAAAGGAATCTGTGGGCAGCAGGAGGAGGCAAAGGAAGGAAAAAATACAGGGGAAATGAATATTTTAAAGGCGAAAAGAGAAAAAATTAATATGTTAGTGGGTGGAGGGGTACGAGAAGGATGGTGGAAAAGGAAACGAAGAGAATGGTAATGTAAAAGGGCAAGTGGAAATGTTTAGTGAGCATAAAAGTTTATGATGATGCAGACGTTTTGATATAAGAAATGGGACAACAGGTAGCACAAACAGGCACAAGAAAGTAGTTATAAATGGAGAGAAAAATACAGAATGCAAGACAGAGAGAAAAAAGTTCTCGCATTCTGTACCTGCAGAAGTTCAAAGGCAGCCAGCAGTTCCCCAGCAGTGCAGTTCCCTCTGTAAATCTGGTAGTACTCCAGCTGTGGTGGGAACCTCGGGGGGCCGTAGTGCTCATCACACATCTTGATGGTGGGCTTCGCAAACGTCCTGCCTATGAACTCTGCCTTGCCCTGAACACCACATTGTGACAGCAGGCAGTTGAGACAGTCAAGGGGAACAAGGGAAGGGAGTTAGACAGGAGTGTGGGAGGTGCAGTTTCCATGACGGCCACTGGGTGTCAGTGCTGGTCAAAGTGGTTGAACGTTACAAAAATGTGCATTTTACAAAGGTAAAAGATTATGAAACAGAAAAATCCAGTTTCACTAACAAACTAAGAAGCATGTTGAATGGAAATGAGTGTGATACTACAAAAAAGATGTCTGTAAGCATTTTGTAATAAACCTTCTGTTCCTATTAGTATATGAAGGCAGATCTTTTCCAGAGCTTATCAGCAGCAACATGAACCAAACAATTTATGTTACAACAGCCACCAGTAGTGACTACAACTTCAAATTGACATAGGCTATGAAATGCTAATAGTTTCACACTCTATTGATCAAGCAGGACAAGGTCAGAGTTAATGTAAGGGACAGGGAGTGAGACAAGGGTGGACAGACAGTCAGAACATGAGGGATGGAAAAGCAAAGCACTTTCAGTTTTATTAGCGTAAACTATCTCCTTTCGCTATAATGCATCCATCCATTCATGGTGATGAGGATCCTACCACAGTGTCCTGGTCATAGATTTCAACTACAATGATTGGTGGGTCGTCTCTCAGCTCACTGGCCTCCCCGAACAGCTCCACATCGTCAAACACCAGCAGCTGGTCCCACGTAGGGCACAGAGTCTCGCTCAGGACCTGAAGAACACACAAATCAACTCAGTTCGCACATAATCGATACAAACACTCGCTCAGCTGCTGTTCACTCTCACGGTTTGTCATACACACACATTCATGTTCTTACCTCAGTAACCTGGCTGTGTGTGGAGAAGAAGACCCGAGCGAAGGGATCTGAAAGGCCACTGCTGTCAGCAGCAAACAGACTGCGGGCCTGGTACATGTGTGCTCTCAGCTGAAAAACCTGCTTCACTGTTGAACACATACACACACACACACATCAATCCCCTCTCTGAACTTCTAATCTTACGCTGAAGTTAGAAAAATAAACCACAAAGTAAAAGTGATCAATAGAAGTGAAACCTCTGCTTCTGAGTGAGTCTGTTTGTGTTTTGCCTGTAATTCATATTAGAGTTTAATGGGAAAGAGAAAACCTAATGCAAAGCTTGAAGGCGAATCGAGGAAAAATAATGCAAAACGTTATAGTGAAGGAAAAGTAAAAGTAACTGCAAAAGTTTGTACAACAGGAAATTTAAATGATTCATCCACTGCAAGATTAGCATCAGTAAATATTAACGTTTCAGCAACAGTTAGCAGGAGAAGAAGAAGTTTCAGCTGTCAAGTAGTGTGTCTCATTCAGTCACTCCTGGTGTTTACAGGACTTACTGTTGTAGACGAGGCTGACAGGGGGGCCAGAGTGAAGACCGGGGCCCATTTTAGCAGCTTTAATCTCTTCAAAACCATTAGGCAGACCACTGAGGAAGTCCTTTCTTTGCTTGTTGAGGCCCAGCCACAGATACAACTCCAGCTTAGCCTGAACGGTCCAGCCTGCAGGACCGAACCCCTTCTTACCAGGCAGCTGTGAACACAGAACAGAAATGGACTGAATGACTGTGAAGAGCATTCTTACAATAAAAATCAATCCACTGTTGACAAAAATACTTATTCTGGATTCTCACTCCCTCTTTCTTGCACAGAATTACATCCTCTCTTTGGTATTACCACCACAAGTCAATCACTAAGCATTAGAGACAATGTTAGAAGAAGGGCCAATCCATAAATATTAATATTACCATTGATTTTCAACCTTCTCTCTAGGCAGCTGTCACAGATTTACAAGCCTATTCACTGTAATACTAATCAATACTGACCTTGTTTCATGACTATTCACCAGTACTGATCATCTCACAGTGAACTCAGCAAATAAGTCTAACTTTACCCTACATGGTTTCAGTTTTAACTCGTAATGTGAATAATGAGTGGTCTTTTTCTGGCGTTTCAAAGTTAGCAAAGTCTCTTTTAATGTGAGATGCTACAAAAGGAGTGAGAGAGGAGCAGGAAGTGTTGGTCATACCTTGAGAAAGACAGTTTTGACTTTACCACAGTCTTTACCGGTTTCCTCATCCACTATGGAGTACAGGATGTCTTTTGAGGGAATCCGGGAATAAGCGATGCGCTTGTTGTTGCTCATCATCCAGATGAAAACATCTGGGATGCTGTGCTGAGGCTGGACAAGATAAATAGGCAGAAGCACTCTCATTAACCCCAGTGTCGTTCCCCAATTATAAACTGTCATACTGTAATATGTTGATTCTGCACTGGTATAATAGAGTGCACAGTTTATGTCCAGTGTCGAGAAGTAGAGTTTTGAGGACAGTCACACAGAATTAAATCTGCACCTCGTCAGCAAGGAAACGAAGCTTCTGCAGGAAGTTCTGCGCCAGCTTGAGTTTTTCTCTGACTGTGTTCTTCTTCACCTGAGTCCGAATCTGCTTAGCCTGCTGGCCCATGCTGTCCTGCAGGAGGAGAGAGATCAGTGGTGATGAAGCTTACTTACAGAGGGGCACTTTACCTTACACACACACACACTCACACACTGTACATACTGTGTACACATGCATGTGTTCAATCTAACCAACTGTGAGTGGATTTTCTTCAAAATATGAAAAATGATTTGGTGCAAAGCAACGTTTTTAAAACTACACAGTAATTATTAACTCCTAATCCTAATCTATGATTTTTCTTACCAGTTCGGTTCTACCATACATCTTATGCTATAGCTTGCACATTCCCTGATACACAGTGGTGCAGTGCAGCTACAGGCATGTATGCAGTATAGTCTTTCTTTACCTCTTCAGTGTGTAAACTTACTTCTCAAGCATCAACGTGGCATATACTTGTGCAAACACCTGATATTATTCATAACATAACCTTCTCTTTTTCAGCCACCGCTAAATCACTGCTCACAGTGCTGTTGTTTTCTTACAGAACATTTCCTGTTGCATTTTACTTTGAAGCAAATTAAAACTGAATACAAACATGAATCAGAGGGAATCTGAGTTCTGAGAATGAGACAGCATCGCAAATGTATTGCAAAGAATTATTCAAGGGAGTGAAAAAATATTTCAGAAATTAATTTCCTTGGGTGGCCTTCACAGGAGCTCCATTCTATTTACTCACTAAGGCGCTGAGATTAGTGTCTGAACAGTAGCAGAATCAGTGCCATTAATCACAGCTTCATCTTCTTCTCTATTGCTCACAGCAATTCCTTTCTTCCCTATTTGAGAAAAATAAATCATACCATCTCTCTCATGCAGGACTTGAGCCGTTCTCGATCCAATTTGGTTCTGCCTGCCTGGTTCACATCCTTGTTAGCGAGAGTCACAAACCGACTGGAAATGACCAGAAAAAAAAAAACAGAGCATGACACACAAACATGATTTGATTTTATGTATAAATAAATTCTGCATTCTGTTTTATTTTATTCTTCTGCAATCTAAAAAGTAACATTGAGACTGCCATTGTACACACAAGCGGTGAGCAACTCTAAGAGTTTCACAAAAACACTACACACACATAAAGAGAGAGGGAAAAAAAAACGATGGAGACTGTGTTTTAGAGATGCCTCAGTGCAGAGAGCTGCTGTCTTCAGTAGCTTCTAGGGGGTCGATGAAGATTGCAGTGGGCAGCTAACAGTTTTTAGTTTCCCAAACATTCGTTACAGATTGCTGTTTTACAACTCTCACCACGAGGAGAAATTCTCTGTTTCATTACTGACCACTGAGTACCAACGCCAGTTCTGATACAAGACCGTGACAAATATTATGCAGCTTGCCTGCAGCCAACGCTGAGCTCCTCCAGCACTCCCCTGAGCCTGCGCTCTGGAAAGGCCTTCTCTGTCTTAATGACCTCCTGAACATCATTCAAACCCTCCTCCTGCAGAGAAAAAAAATACTCCAACTTAGCGCAAAACAAGTTGTTAGTACAAATGCCAAATACCTGTTATCTGCACATCCCAGTGGTGGAATGTAACTAAGTAAATTTACTCAAGTATTATACTGTTAACATAATGTTAAGGTATGTGGGATTCACTTGAGTATTTCAATTTTATACTTCTTTATACTTCTACTCAACTGTATTTCAGAGACAGAAACATAATCAGTCTATAGAATATGGTGCACTGTTATAGATTAAACCACCCAACGCTAAATAAAGTAGTTAATGGTTTCACCTCCACCAGCTACAACATGGAAATGTCATTCTTTTTATTGATATTACAGCACATGAGATTCACAACCCATCCAGCCACCTGAAATGTGCACACTGAGGAGAGAGATGCATACTGACCAGCTTGTCCGCAATCTTGTCCATCATGTTGGAGTTGTAGAGTCGTCTTCTTTGGTCCTGCCACCAGCTCTTGATGTAGACACATGGCTTCTTCTCAAAGTAAGGAAGATGGAAGTAATTTCTGTGAAGTACAAACAAAATTACATGGTCCACAGTCTGAAAGCATAAATTGTTACTCACTAAACTAAATGTACAGTTTATTGATACAGCTAATTATTGGCACCAGATCAGTTCAAAAGGGCTAGTCTTGGCTTTTCTTATATTGAAAATAAAAAAGCAAAACTTGAGGTTCTAAGCACGGTTAACCTTGCCCCTACAACTCTTGACCCCTGACCTGTCGGTGATGACGGGCTTCATGTGAGGAGTGGAGGAGACTGAGACCAGATCCACGTCCTCGTCCGCCTCATCTTCACTGGAGTTCTGGATGAGCTCACTCTCCTCTTCATTCTCCCCGTCTTTTTTCCTCTTCTTTCCTGACGAGGGCTTGCTTACACCATCTATCTGGTTGCCATAGTTACCTGTTGGCATGGCAGAGCATTGTTTAAGTGTGTGCGCGGTTATAATGTAACCACTGATTTTTGCGCCATGTCACATTTCTCTGTCATACTGTAAACTTGAGTGGAGGTCAATATTAAAAAGATGAGGAAACAGGTTTGTTTACCTATCGTGATTTCAAAGCTTATCGCTTTGTCGCCAATCTTCCTGTCGATCATGGTGGCCTCCAGAAAGGAACCAAAGAGGAAGAACTCTTCTATTTTCCCTGTGGCGCTCTGATGGAGTGAGGAGAAGGGCAGTAAAGAAAAAGTGGAACACTTCATTGGAGCAAAGTGCAATCATTTTATTTCTACAATTTTTGATTTACTGAGTCATTTGGTTAATACATTAAATTTGTAAGTGCACTAATTGCTACCATATTTTATCCCTTTATGTGTTTCTTAGTCAAATATGCATTATATTACTCTTCTAAAATGTTGTACTATGTGCAGCAGTTAAGCAGTTGCTTCACAGGTACCTACCAGAGATGGTCCTAAATCCAGTTCACCTGGTGGCTGGAGTCAATTTAAATGACACACCAGTATACTTGAGGTAATATACTGGCCCACACCTGGCACAGATGCTGTCCATGCAGAAATGTCTGTATTATTTCCTCAAATTTTGTGATCTGTCTTTCTTTCAAAAAGAAAAATACTGGGCAACTGGCACAGAGCTGGCATGAGCTACCAAAGATCCCACAGGAGACATTTACACCCTAACAAACTAGAGGTCGAATAGCTGCCCTGGAGCACCACATCTAATGTTTCTGATTTCCCTGGTGAGCAGTTAACTAGACATGTGCCAATACAATGGTGGACTGTAGTATCACACTAGCTATTGTAGGGTCAGGAGGTCAGAAGAGGTCAAACAATTCGGTATTGTCATGGAGCACAGGTCAAGATAACAGCTTTTGTTTGACTTTGCTATGAGCAGTTCCATCACATAAAAGCAGGCTGTCTCACCTCTGAGATGTTGGAGACAGTTTCCATCTGAACCTCAGTGGAGCTGATGATCTCAGGTGAAGTGGTGTCCAGGATCTCCACAGCAATGGAAAGCAGGAGACGAGCCCTGAAGGACACGCCTTCTCCAAGTCCATCATTCAGGTCCTGGTGCTCGTCCATCAGAGTGTACTGACGAGTGGAGCCGTACATGTTGACCCAGGCTGGGCCCAGGGTAGGCAGGAACCCTGGAGATGGTAGACAACCAACCAATAACCAAAGTTGAAAGTCAATTGTCTTTCAAAGTCCTCAGTGTGGTTTTGAGTCGATATATTTATCCAGACCATTTACGTTGGTCCCCAAAGCTTCCTCTCAATGCACCATGTAGTTTGGTTTAATATATTGTAATGTATGTATTGACTGGAAGTCGATTTGAATGCCACCCATTAAATTCATACAGCCATTAGCAGAGGGTCAGGCAGGTCATGTGGCTCGATTTAGCTCTACTAATGACTACACACAGTAAAATATTAACTAGTTAAATCTGACTAATTAATGTACCTGACAGCTAATCAATGCTAATAAGACAAACTGCTCGCATGCTGCCCTGTGTGTTTTGACCTACCTTTATCACCATCATTTGATATCTTGCGTAGGTCAATAAAGTGGGTTCCTATGGCAACGTCGTTGACCTTATCGGAGTCTCGTATCTGGACCTTCAGGCGTTTGCAGAGTGGAGGGAACAATTCGGTGAAGATGACCTGCTCGTTCCAGATTGGTTCATAACTGCTCTTCTGGACTGAAGTCTTCCCCTGGGGACACATGAAGGAATAACCCTGAACTCAGAGAAGTGGAAGTTAGTCGGTTACATGCTCCCAGTCTTAGTCTTAGTTATAGTTACTGATACTGTTGCTTTAAAAATATTAATTTTAAAGAAGCTGTTCTACTTCATAGGCTCCATCTGACCTGCAGCAAATTGGGAAAAGGTTTGTTCAGGATAAAATGTGAAATGTCGGATGTACCCTGGTGTTCATGTTTGTATACACTGGTTTGCCTGCTTATTTAAACATTGAATAAAATGAGCTCTTCTAAAGCTTTGGGTACCTAATGCTCTTAAATTATTTAAAACAGGAATGAAATCTTAATGTTTTTCAGTCAAAACAATGGTTGCTGTTCCTCTAGAATAACATTCGCTTTTTTTTTAGCGAGTCAAACTATTTAAGCACCTTTCATGCTTGTAAATCCACCTACAGATATCTGCACTTAAGTATTATCAAACACAGTGTGTCCTCGGGTTTAGTAATAATCCCTAAGGGAGTAATAACAACAGCTAGAAACTAGAAGCAAAGAACACCAGAGAGCAGGATGTGGAGGGAGTTACTTTCTGTCCAGCAAACTGCACTTGAACGTAGGGGTCCACCAGGTCCCTGTTCTCTCCTATGAAGGCCTTTTTCACATTAGCCATGATGCTGGTGTTCATTTTAGGAAGTCCTTCAGCACGGTAGATCTTCACATAAAACCTCGCCCACTGCCTTTCTGCTGGGATGCCCTCTGGGAGAAGGAGGTTCCTGGAAGACAGAACACAGCACAGAATCTCACTGGGAGACAAGACTGTAGAGTTACTGATTAAGAAAAGCAAAGGTTTTCTTGGTGCATATTCTGCATCTATTATCCTCTGCAAAAATAATATACATTTTCAAAATCAACTCAATCGGATCATTAACAGCTCATTACCCCTCTATGTCATCTTCATCGGTCTCGTTGGCTTTGTGTGGGGTCTTGATGTTGTCACCCTTTCCGACTACAGCAATGTCACACTTTACATATCCCTTGCATCCAGCTGTGATGTCATCAGGATCAGACAGGATGGCCCACTTGTGGTAGAACTGATGTTCTGGGATAGATGTCAATCAATCAGTCAATCAACCACAGCTTTTATTAAATCCATTTTCACTTCTCACACTAAACCAAAAACAAACTATTTTCAGTGTGACACTGAAAATTTGATATTCAGTTTAAACAAGACAAATCAAAAACTATCCATGCATGTTATTTGCAGTTATTATTTTATAATCAGAGCTACAGATTGTAATTTACCAGGCTGAGAGTAAACAGTCCCAACATCCATCTTGAAGGTTCCCACTAAGGTCCCACTCCGCAGAAGGTTCTTGGAGTGAATCACCTAATTAAACAGAATTGAGAATAAAATATTAACATGTAGTTCAAATTCTGAAGGACTCACTGTATTGGAAATACTCAGTACATAAACCTATAAGTGCTATGGGAAGATGGATGGCTACTCACTTAATTTTAGAGGCTGCAGAATTTCTTCCACCTTTCCCATTAAACATTAAGCAGTGACTTACTTAGATTGTTAATTAACCTTATTACTGCAATAACCAACAGTGTCTTTTTATGACTTTACATTCCAAAGGTTTGTAGCATCTACTCTTCCCTCTACCACAAAGCACTGCAGTGTTTTACTATTTTAAGTTCTATTTCTTGCAGCAAAGTGCTCTAAAATCTAACCTAAAGTTTAAGTATGAAATCTCAGTAATGTAAAAAAAAAAAATATCTGTTAACAGTTTATTTCGCTGTACTGCACTGTGTACCTCAGGGTTACACATTACTTACTGAGAGCTTGATGATCTTGTCAAACATAACATCAGGTGGAACGTGGAAGTCAAAGACGAAATACTGCAGAGAGTAGAGAAAAGGTTTGTCCATTAAAAGGTGTTCACCTATTCCTCCATTAGACATTTTCTTCCTTAAGATTTGCTCTGAGAGTAAGATGTGCCAAACAACTGTTTCTAGATAACTTTGAAGAAAACATCAATGCGGAGTTCAACTAAGGAACTGAGCTAATGAAGAGAAATCGTTCTTTCCTTTAACATGCCAGTCTCGCAGCAGATCAGCTGCCTTTGTAGGCAGTGAGAGTTTTATTTGATGATGTGCAAATAAAAGTCTACACTGGGAGACCCACACAGGGAAGTAAATCTCTTAAAACACATATTTTATGTGAATAAACAAATTCAGGACACAGCTCCAGCCCCTCAACTTTTCAGTTACCAGTGAAGATGAGAGACTTGAAAAGAAATCAAAGTCTTTCCACGCCTTTGCAGTGGGTGTCCATGCATAGGTAAAGCTATATAATGCAGCTTCCGTGTACCTCTGCCAAAATTTGACTACAGCCTGGAACTAGTGGGCTACATTGACAACACAAGAAGTCTTACTGGTGCCACAAGATCACTTTGTGCTCTCTCTTTGTACAGTATATGTTCTTATATGTGCTGTTTTACATGTGCCCCCTCATCTGCCCCTACCTATATGTAGGAATGCAAGTCATGTAAGTCACATCTTTCTCATAACCTTGTCAACCAACAGGAACCAACAGGCGTCTCAATACAGGGACAGATGGCTTGAAGGACTATCATCTCAATCACTCTGGTTTCCAGTTTGTCTGTCCACGGGGGATTTTCAGACAAACAGAACAAATCGATAGCAGACAAACTGTCACTTCCACTCCCCGCAGGACACAGCCCAGAGGCTGAGCTCTGCATGATTCTCACCGCTGCTGACTAACCCTTCCTACCAAGAGGGTTTTCTCTGCAGTTCAGGAACACTTCAGGAGCTGCCAAGAACTCTGTAGTTAAGAGTGTAATGAGTGTAACGTGCAGTATTTTAAAGTAAATCATTAGTACATTAGGCCATCAAAGAGATGTACACTGAGGACATCTATCCTGCATTTTACTTTATGCAGGGTCACATTTTCCCAGAAATCTGCAGATGAGACAGGACGAAGGCTGGGTGATAACTCTCTGTGGGTGACAGAATCTGACACTGGCATTCACCTTTCAGATTTTGAGGACTGGTATCATATCATATAATACATTGAATTTTGTTTACCAGTAACAATGTTGAAAACAGTGTTTTCACCTCTGCAGCTGAGCCAAATCCAAACTTTTTTCATTATTCTGAATCTAATCTCAACCTGCTTCAACAACAAACCTCAGGGGAACGTAAGTGTTTGCCAGAATATGATTTAAGGCAGTTTGTGTCACTTAAATGCCACGACTAGAATAATGCTTTGGTTGTAAAAATGGCATCAGCCTGGGAGATAAAATTATTTTTATGGGATAACAACATATAAAGAATATGAGGGACAAAGTGAAGGTGAGATTCACTGGTAAAAAGAAGTTTATAGTTTATATTACATAAAAACACATTCATCGCCTTCTTGGCAAGTCTCACCTCGTTGTAGTACGGGCAGTTAGTGGACTCCTTCATAGATGTGTACTTCTTGTCATCTCCAATCTCCACGCACACCACAGGATCCATGTTGAGGCCTATTAGCTGCCGAGCCTCGATCACTGTGATGCTGATCTGGAGGGAAATACTAACACATTAGATCTGACTGGAAGCTAAAACAAGCTCACTTTGCTCCAACAGTGAGTCCAACAGCAGCAATACTATCGTCATTAATCATGCAACCATAGAGTAATTACCCTGCGGACAATTCAAAGACAAACAATCCAAACTGATCTTTCACAGACACTAATGATGCTGATTCCAGGCAGTGAGGGCTTTCACTGTCTTTCAGTATTTTAGCCTGTGATTTTACTCTGACTCTGTGAAAGGTTTCGGGTTCAAGCAATATCCCTCTGGTTTAATTAGCCTTTGGATAATTAAGAAGAACAGAGAAAACAAAAAAAGAAAGAAAGAAAGGATGAGTCTGCAACTCACAGTTACATCAAGCCTTCAGTCTGGTGTATAAATAGGCCATGGGCTAGCACTGAAGGACACTTAACACGGTATCCACAATTATTCTTTCACTTCTTTTCACTGGTGTTGTGGTGAATAAATTTAGTGTGTGGTCACAGCAGGCAAACAGCATTAATTATAAACCAAAGATGCATATTTGTGGATATATCATTATCTCGCATGTAGCTGGGCAAATAATCCTGCTGTAAAAAAGGGCAAATTGTCCTTCTTACACCTTGGTTTTTGTACAGCTTAAACAAACAAGCTATAACGTGTTAATTAGTCTGCTCTGGAGGTTTTGTTACCTTTGGACAGAGCAAGGCTAGCTGAAAATGTGAAAATGAAAATGTGAGGTTTTAAAGGAGTTTCATGCTGCATTTCTTAGCAAGCAACAGTTTATCCATCTGCACCAAACGTCTGTGCAGTATCTCTGCTGTTCACCAAGAAATAGCTACAGTGAGATAATGTGATCCTACATGTTAATTAGTGAGTTTTAGAATTGCTGGGAGGAGGATTTTTTAATCTTTAAAAAAGAGCCAGGCTAGCTGTTTCCACCTACTTCCAGTCTTTATGATAAGCTAAGCTAATCGCCTCTAGGCTCTAAAATGAGAGTGGAATCAATCTTTTCTCAGCAAGAAGGAGAATAAGTGTATTAAAAAAAAAAAAAGTTTCAACACAAGTGGACAGAAGCGGATGGGAAGTTACACACTAATACCCACACACCCAGACCCATATCCATCAACCTGCACACACTTGTATGCAGAGATATACAGGTGCCAAGGCACACAAGTGCTTATGCAGTCACCCAGAAACACGCACACACTAACACACCTGATAATCCACTGGTCGTCCAGAGCTCGGTTCCATCTTGATATCTGGCTTTGACCTGAAGAAATACAACACAATCACTTTTTTTTCTATGGTGAATTGATGGATTACAGGGAAAACTGAGTGAGAACGAGGCCACCTCCATTTTAGGTTCAAATCTTAAATTGTGAATACTCTTATTTTTCCATCTTCTCACTAGGATTGAGTTTAAATTTAGAAATATATGCCATTAAAAGGTAGCACTGTGGAGTCTGCTTCAAATTATTCAGTGGCATCAGCAGTGTGAGATGCACAGTGCTGACAGAGGCCATTACATCTGTGCTTATTTGAGGGGTTTCCTCTGCCATGTCTGTGCAGGTGTGTGTCAGTGCATGAACAAATATCAAACCTCTTATTTGACACGTTGGTGGTGACGGCGGTGACAGAGGCCAGAGAGATGGTGTCCGGATCAAGTGATCCTGCAAGACGCATTGCCTTTCTGTCCAGGTCCTCCATGTCCAGGACTGCTGGCTCATCTGGAAAATTGAAAGTTAATCAACTATTAATGCAGACACTTGGTGGACAGCTTAAAGGATTCCAGTACTATTTATATTCTATCTATACAACATCCACCACTTTTTACCAATGAATTAATAATTCAGTAGTTCCCCATCAGAATTTTACTTCTGACACTGTGACAGAAGCTTGAGACACTGTAGACCTCCAGGTTGGATAGTAAAACTTAAAGACAATACAGTTCAACAGATAATTATTAGTCTGTTTATTAGCATGATCATTAGCACGGGTTTTGTGCTGTTTGTTATTTTACCTCCTTTCTTGTGATCGTCTTTAGAGCTCTTGATCTTGCCGAGCTTCATGGCTGAGAAAACTCCCTTCCCTGCTCTGGGGAGGAGAAAGAGACAGCAGATGGGAGGAGAGGAACGGGAACCGATATTATGACAGTGAACTTGTGCCTGGTTCACTGCTGATCCATCGTCAGATCAGCCAACTTCATATGTGTCTCTTTGAGTTCACTCTCCATCCGTGAGCTCAGACCCTCAAAGGAGAGTGATTGACTGTAAGTGCTGGACTTCCTCCTCACTTCCTCCTCCACCTCAGTGAAAACCCCACTACCCACTTGTGGACATAGGCAAAATGCAACTCAACACCGTACATAACGTCCATATATCATGGACCATCTTTGTAACAGGGTTAGACATTTAATTCCAGTGGATTTAATCCCCACCATCAACGCCACCACCACCAATTCTCCAGACCCTCAATCACAAAACAAGAGTATCCAGTGTCTCCACATTGATATTATCTGGATCACATATCACCACAACAACAAAGAGCTTGTGATGTCAGCGGCAGGATGACAAATGAGGGGCCTTAATAATTAAAAATGAGTGTGACCATCCAATTTGCTGCGGATATGGATACATGTCAGGAAATTAATGAATAGGAAGGGGTTCCTTTTGTTTCCTCCAGCATTCAGAGTCGAGTTTATCAGAGCTCAGTTTCTTCTTTGATCTTTCCCTCGTTATTCTAGAGGCTACCTTCAACCTCATTTCACAGAGTATGGAGAACTGGATGGTTTTACAGAAATGCATGTCAACGTCTCATTTGATAGGTTCATGGCTGAGTGCCAAGTGTGATTTAAAAGTAAAAGCCTGGGGCCAAGAGAACGGGAATAAAAGTCAAGAAAGACTAAGGAATCGCTCATCAATATAAAGGTGAAAAGCCTCCATCGCATCTATAAAACACAGTTTGACAGGTAAATTTACAATTGATAGCAAGGTTTATGGGGACTGACACTGAATGCATGAGAGTTTTTGAAGAATACCTTGGAAAATATCTTTAAATGCAACATCTGGTAACTGTAGTGCTGAAAAGGTTAGTCAATCAACTGACTGATAACCAAGTTAACTGGCAACAATTTTGATAATGTAACATTTTGGTGGTTTATCAAGCATAAAAGGCGGAAATTTGCACACTGTAGTTTCTCAAACGCAAAACTATGCTTTCGTTTGGATCTGAATTTGAAACATCCCCTTGGACTCCATACAATTTAACAACCAGGTATCAAAAGAAACATGCATACACACACAATGCATAAAATGTGTTTTTCATACATACCACATGAAAGAACCCACTGATCCTACTCAGTTCCACAGAGAGGTCAGATCACCATAAATCTGCCCCTAGCTTCTTCCTATTTTGAACTATATTTCCACATTCTTCCCCTGTCAGGTGCTGATACAGCCCAACCAGGCAGGTAATAGTTGGACAGATGAGTGGATGATGCAGGAAAGAGGCGGGGAAGGAGAGAGAAAGAGGTGGAGGTACATGGTTGGAGATACAAAGAGAGGAGGAGGAAGAGGAGAAGAATGGAGTGGGTGGGGCTCTGTGGACATCTAAGTGTATCAGCAGTTGTAGGTAGAAGGCCATCAAAGAAAAAAGAGAAGAAAGTCACTGAAAAATTCTAGGAAACTAACAAATGTGGCTACCAAATATTTTACTTACTTGTCTATTACTCCTTTCACTTTCTTTTCCTTTCCTTTGCTGAGCCGATTTAAGGACGGATACAAGGACAAACATCAGACAAATGCTTCCAGTGGGAGGCCATATCTGAGTAAACCTTGAAACTTTTCATTTTTTTAAATAAGCCCTCCTTCTGAGCTGATTTAATGATGAAACCTTCAAAGATGTCAGTGAGAAGGCAAAGAAATTCCAGAAGCGCGGTTTCCAATTTGAGTAATGAATATATGCAAATTCACACTCTACTTAGGAAGTTTGCTGCTAAAACTCACAAAACATCAAACTCTGAAAGAAAATAGAGAAATTGGGTGATTTGTTGAAAAGCTGATGTTGAGAATTCAAGAGGACGCTGTACCTATGATTTTCTCTCCCCTCCTTTTCCCTTGATCTGAAATAAAGACCATAAATGCATCAGTGAGTATCATTTGTTACTTAAACAGCAACACCAAACCACTGCACATGAACCAAACACACACACAAACACCCTGAAAGGCAGGTAAAGCTCAATCAAGCTTTGCAGATAAAGAAATAACAAGCTCACTTCTGTATGCAAAGAAAAGCTACAGCAAACCTAAAAAGTACGGAACTCAGGCAACATGTGCACATGTGCTTGAAGGAGAAAATGAACTGCACTGTATCTCTGCGGGTGATTGTGAGTGAATCAATAATGCATATAAGCATGAATAAATTGCCTCGTTACACGTGTAAATTGCAGCAAAGATGAATGATATAACTACAGCAGAACTATTTCCCAAGGCTGTTCGCTGATACCTGGCAGCTTGATTTCCATCTCCTCCATAAAACAGCATATTCAAACTATGCATAAAACATTTTCCTCACAGTAATGTGCACGTCAACCAGTGGGATAAGGAGCAGAGGGCGAGCAAGTAAAGTGCAGTTAACTCCATCTGGCTTTGATCTTTCTGCGGGTAGGTGGTCAAACATGAACTGAGCTAGCCATTATTAGGGTAGGCATTACACTCCAAGGCTCAGCTGTAGGTATGTTATGTCATGTGACCAATCAGGCATACGCAGTTGTCATAGCACTTGCTGTAATAATGGCAGAGCCGGTGACGCCCTGCATTTGTATTTCCCAGTCTCTGCAAAAAAATCAAATATAGATAAAAGCTCCAACAACGAGGGGGACTTCAATCACAAACTTTAGGTAGGTGTGAACCAAGATGACAGTATAAACCTCCCATTCAAATGAATTTAAATGTGTAAAGGGAACAAAAAAAAAAACAAAAAAAAACTGTCAGTGATCAATAATTCATTGACATATACTGTGCGTTCTGCTCTGCAGGCTCTGCTGAAAGGAGCTCAGTGAGATACACTACACACACCTGCTCCCTCTCTCTCAGACACATGGATTAGATGGACATATTACGATGCTTCCACAAGCCCCTGGACCGGAGCCAGACAAAGATCAGCTCTGCCTGATAACACAGTTAGGGAATGAAAACTCTCACTAAACCAAAAACTCTCTGAAACCTTATTGAACGCTCTGCAGTCCTCTCTCTCTCTCTTTCTCTCTCTCTCTCTCTCTCTCACACACACACACAATACTTTTTTTCTTTGGCAGACTTCTTCCTCTGCTCAGAGAATCAAGTAATGTTTCCCAACTTCCCACATTGACATTAACGCAACCTTTACAGGACAACAGCAGGACAACAGCAGACAAAGCAGAACATCAGTGTTATTTGTCTCTGTGCTTTTGTGTAGCCGCTTCATTTGTCTATGCAGAAGTCAAGTGAACCAGTAATTGATATTCTTTGCCTGTGATCTTGCGAGTGTTTGCTCATAACTTTACCTTCATCAGTGTCACACAGTTAGAAGCTTATGCAAGTTTAATGCCCTCACACCCTTCACAGCCCACACACAGCTAACAAAACACTGAAAAAACATTGCAGTTTTGTGTGTTTATCTACAGAATGTATATTCTTCTACAGTATTTTACAGCGTGTTAATGTTTGTAGGCAATAAAGGACGAATTTCTACATAATGTAGACTGAAGAAGCAAGAGAAGAAGAAAAGAAGGATGGTGAGGCAGTATGAGAATGTACATTACACAACAACCAGCTTTTCTTTGAACATGCATCACTTTTAAAATTTTAATAACCACTCCAAATAGCACTCTTGCATTTTTTACTCTGTTATTGCATCAACTGGGCTAGAACAAAAAAAAAAAAAATCAGACGGCTTCGAAGGTTTTCCAAGACTAAATGTTCCCTTTTTTCTCGATGTCCCTGATGACGTCTGAGGGATTCCAAGGACATTTCCTTTTATGTAATCTTATAAATAATCAGCTCCACTAAATCCTAGGATTCTACAACTCTTATTTGGGATAAAAACACAGGTGATAATAATTAAGATTTACCCCAAGAGGCATGTCTTCATGTCTTCATCAGGGCTTGGAACAAAAAAAAGGCACAGAGTGAGACTTAGAAACTTCACATTCACACATCACACTATCACACAAGATGAGAATAAGAACCACTGCAAACCACAGCAAAGCACAACAGCAGAGCTGAAAAACTGAGAGCAGTCCCTTGAGAGAACACAACCACACGAAAAGAAACAAGCAATGTCACAGATTCAAAAGACAACAGCTTCAATCCAGCATCTGTCTCTGAAACAAGCGACTGAAAAGAGGAAAAAAACATCCTTCAGATAGTATAAAACCAAGCAGGAAAGACTGAAAATGACAAACCACATTTTTATGATTGTATAGATAAAAAAATAAAACTTAGAAGATATTTTTTTTCCTTTTAATTGCACTTATCTCTGAGCTCCTCTGTAAAGCGACTCTGTAAAGCCTTATCTGTCTTTGCAATGTGTCAGCAAAGTCTCAATTCACTGATCTGAAGATTTTTCATTTGCTGACAAGGGCTTACTGTAAACTTGAAAGCTGACAGATTGCAACAGTGGCAAAGGCACAAAAACTATATTTAAGATCCATCTATCTATACTGTATATGAATGGCATGGTTTCTTTATTAGCTGACATATATGTTGTTATGATTGTTTCCACAGGGAGTCAGTGCTGCAGTGAGCAGACCCACTGAGATAAAGACGAGCACACAACACCTGCACCATAGCACTGTGTGATGATGCATTAGAAACGTGGCGCCGCAGAATGAATTGTTGAGAATGAATTGTTTCAACAGGAAAAAAATCCTCTCTTGTTAGCCCCTTGACCAGGATCACACTCCAATGTCGATCGCCATTTTACCTACTTTTTTCAGTACTTGATGTCCACATATCAAATGACAACTAAAGCCTTTAATCCATTCTCTTCATGCCTGGCACATGGGCTCCTCTGCATGCACTATTCAGCATATCTGCTTCACTGGCAGTAAAGCCACTTAGGAGGTGATTTATTTATTAGGAATAACAAAACCCCTGCAAAGCCAGCTCATTGTGGTGTCGCAGATAGCACAAAATGCTTCATGGGCTCTGCCATAAATCATCCTGCAGGCCTGGATAAGACGTAGAGGGAGGTAGAGGAGAGGTGGCAGCAATGGGATGGTCAGGTTCAACTGCAATTTCACTCAATTATGAAGATGAGGAGGAAGCAATATGTCCCAACAAGCCACCTACACTCTACTGTAGTCAAATTGTACAGTTATAATTAAATTTGATGATCAAAGAAAATTGCCATGAGTACAAACTCTTTTATAAGCAGCATAAATGACCTTTAGGCTGCAGGTGATAAAACAGAAATAGACAGCAGTGGGTGGAGCTCCATGTACCGAATAGACTCAGTTCTTCCACTCTGCATTACTGAACTAGAAAAACTAGAAATACAATTTAACTTGTTTTAACAAAGTTGTAACTGTAAAGTCTCAGAAGGACTTCCAGCAGCTGATGACAACCCTTTAAAATGATCATAATTCATACCTGGGAGGGTCCCATAACTCCCATGACTTAGAGAAAACTTATTATTAAGGTGACACTGATGTGAACTACTACATTTGCATCAAAGATGAGGTAAACCAGACACACAAAACCACACACCAAAATCAGGCAAAAGCAGACAGATGGCTGTGGAAAATGTACCTTGAGGCTAAACTGCTGGTGACATTCACCTCCTCTATCTCCTCCTCCTCCTCATCTTCCCTTGAGGATTAAAAAAAAAAAAAAAGTCATCCCAGTGAGGGTTATCATCTCCTGCACATTCACCGCTTCATTACCAGAAGATGGAAAATTAAACTGGCCAAAAGTAGTAGAAGAATTCAGGACACAATGAAACATCTTTAGAAAGTTTAATTCTGAAAACCTCTCAACCAGAGATAGACTGAGCAGCTGGTAATTCAGGATATAAAAGGTTTCGATGAGAAACGATAAGGCTATTAAAAGTCTCTCCATAGCCCCATCAGTCTGGCCAACACCGGTGTGAGGCGGATTAAAGCTGGATTTGTTAGCGAGGTTGGAAGTTATTGGTATTTTCTCAGCAACTCATTCGCTTTTTTCCTGCCAAGACAAAAGCCCCACGGCAGCCCTTACAAAGTCTGACTGACAGCTCTGAGCTACCACGGCAACTAGATGACAGGTGCCCTCATTATGCAGCAAGGACGGAGGCTCATTCACCTGAAAGAAGGTGAGGAAAAGAAAATTCATGTGCTAACGATACAGCATAACTAATAATCTGAAATACCTATAGTGTATGCTGAATGCAAGTGTTAGCTTCATAACTTTGGTGATTACTTTCACCTCACTTTTATTTAACACTTTCACATTATTTCTTTTCTCTTTGTCCACCAAATCCAAATTCTGTATCTGTTACATAACACCCGTGGGATGCTCTAAAAATTAGATTAGTCAACTTTTCTTGTTTTCCTGGGGCTGCTTCGAGTCTCTTATCGGCAGACGCTGAACAGTTTTTAATTTTATGCTGTAAAACAGCCCAACTTAGGCGTTCAGTGTCAACAAACAAAAACAAAAACATGTACATGACAGCATTCAGCCACATAAGAGCGGACACACACACACACACAGTTTTTCACTTGCCCATTCAACATGCGGTATAATGATGGATTTAGGGCTCTGGCTGTGCAGATAGTCTCGGTGGAAATCGATGCCACCCACAGATTATTTCACATACTATTCAGCAAAAACCCGACAAGCAAACCACAGAGCAAGACCAAGTACCAGTGCGAAGAGGAGGAGAACAGCCTGCACACCAGATGGTCGTACAGTATTTTATACTAAATCTATATAAGTTTGTACAAGTGAAAAAATAACTCTAATGTGCCACGTCCCAAATATCAAACATCTAGAGTTAATTTTATATTGAATGCTTGCTGTTTTCTACTTAACTCAAGTTTCATTAAATCTCTGCACAAATACTGACCATGGCCACATACAACTCACACACTAAAATGTTTACAAGACGCTGTGTGCTCTGCAATAAAATGATCACATCTGTATAGCCTAGTATCTGCTCTTAACTGTGCTTTTCCGGGCATTGCATTAGCATCTGGCAGGTATGTTTATTGGTGGGTCTGCCCGTTGTTAGTACGATTCCCGTGCATTCCCCTCCATAGTAATGACAGATGTTAGATCAGCTGGACAGCATGAGGCCACATCAGTGTATGAACGCCGGATCCATCTGTCAGCCCCAACCCATGTCTCAGTAGCGAGGTTACTGTTAATGATCTCTTAAAAACTGAAGTACATAATTAAAATAACACATCTTGTTTGCTCTTGTGGAGACCAAATTGATATTCAGAGGCAAACAAACAGCATTTCACGGCCTGATTTACTGTATTGTAATGTAATCATGTTATCACTGGGACAATTTGTACGTTTGACTCACTTTCTGAAGGTCGGTATGGATCCCTGTAAGGATCGTCCAGGTGACGTCCCTGACCCGTGGCTCTGTCCAGAGAGCAAGCTGTCAGTTTCAAAGGCAAACATCCCGTCACGGTCATCGGGAACATCCAGGAACTCCCCGTCACTCCACACCCCCACTGTGCCATCCATCGGCTGGTATCTGATCTCTATAGTAACGCTGGTCTGAAAACAAAGAGAAAGTTGATGAAAATGAGCTTACATTATGAGCAGACAACAAACCTTCACCTCCGCAGATGTCACAGTGCAGATATTTAACAAAGCATTTCGAGGAAAGATTATTTTATCCTATTGTAATAATAAAACTTGCTAAATTATCCACCTCCACTTGTGGAGAAGATCTGCTCATTTCTCCCCTCAGCTGTTTGTGATGTGTTTATTATCCCGGCACCAAAATGACATGTCGAATCTAGAAACTCCTACAATGCCAAAATCAAAACACAATTAATGTCTCTGACACTAACGCAATTTGTTTGTCTGTTAGGATGAGAGAGCGCTATCATGACTGTCATAATTTATACAGCTGTCATGAGCATGTTAAATGGATCTAATAAAACTCAAGCAGCATATCACAAACATTTTCCTTTAAATTGCTTCTTCAACTTGCTTGATATCTTTTTTTTTTTTTTTTTGCTTGAGACTGACTGACTTTTCCACTAGTGTCACAATCATTATGGTTAACAGTGAAATGTAAGATGGACTCGAACCTAAATATACAGTATACTTACCAGTGTACATACTGGTTTGTATTCTGTATATATTTGTTTGTATATAAAACATTGTAATATTATAGCTTTTTTCATTTTAGTTGTTAAAATTCAACCCACATAGTATATTACAGTATAACACTACACCTACTGCCAAACCAAGCTTGAAAGAGTCCGGTGAAATTACAAAACAGTCAGCACCTTAAGGCTTGGCATGTCTATATCAGTCCATTCAATTGTGTTTAGAAAAAGCTCTTAATATAGGCAACAAACTTTAACAGGACTATAAATCATCTCCTCTGCCTGGTTTTCTGGGGGAATTTAGATTGACAGTAACCGCTAGTTTAATGCGGCCCAGAAACACGGGTGACACCGTAGTTTGTCTTTGGTGTCTTCTGGGGAGTCATGCTTGGACAAATATTGCCCTCCTGACAATGACCTGGTCTTTATTACGAAGTAGCCAATTTATTCTACTGACAAAGACGGATGAGGAGAAAATATACACGGGGCTCTCGTTGCCCCTCTCTTCCTACATTTCTCTGCATCGCTCTCTCTCCCTTACATCCTCGCAAGGCAATCACTGTAGTCCGTGAGGAGTTAGATTTGTTACCATGGCAACCATGCCAGAGCAGCGTTGTAAGTAAAAGTGTTGCTCTCAGGTTATGTCAGGTTTAGATTTACTGGTTTCTTCATAAGGGGATGTACAGTACTGAAATTCTCTTAATTGTGTGCATGTTCTTTGATGTGTGTTCATAAAAAAAGCCATTTGCACATATGTCAGTGTATGCGTGTGAGTGTGTACGTGTGTGTGTAAGCCCTACAGCATTCCCATGCTGTGTGTCATCATCTCAGAAACTCAGAAACATCACATCAGCACTCCCAGCTCCACTAACACAATTCTGCACCCTGGGGTGCTTTGAAATCTCATTCAGTTAAGTTCTGCCACACACATCCTATTGTGCTGCACATGCATATTCACTCTTACATTATGTATTCACCAACAGACTCATCCTCACGCTCATCTTTACCACTGAGCTGCTCTCTGCTTAGCTGTTCCAAACATTTTCCAATCAGCAGAGAATCACTGGATTAATGTTAATGGAAAGTGTCCTAATATGCTGATGTTGTATTTCCATCAGGTCCTTGTTGGACCACATCTTAAACAATGGTGCCTTTATTGGCCAGATGATGACTGTTACTTCTCCGATTGCCACCGCTGCAGGCACAATGTGCAAAGATTGATTTCTCCATTTAATCGTCCCCTATTTGCTTGTGGATGCATTTCACTGGCTAATAAGATTCAGTTCAATTCTACTGGTGTAAAATACAAGACAAGTAAGTTCAATACGAGTCCTATAATTTTACAACAATAAACTTTTGTAAAAGTTTTTTGGACTCCCTTGTTTACTCTCTCTACTTCCCCTTTACGTAAGGTTCAGGTCGGAAAAATCCTCTTATTCCACTCTGTCTGTGTCAGCATGTCTCAGCTTATTCACTGAAGCTATGTGATATTTACACTGAGTGAAATATTTAAACTGTAAATGTCTCTTTTTCTGGCTGCCCTGTTCCATCATAGTACTCAAAATGGGCAAAAATCTTTGTAAACTCCACTTGATCTCCACTTGAATCTAAAATACAAGGCAGTTTGAAATTTGAGCTCTGTTTTGTTTTAAAACCAACGCCTGAGGAAAAACATTGGGCTCTTTATTTGCTCGATGCTCCATGTTCCCCAGCAAGTTGTTAACTTTGCTGCTGTTTGTTGCTGGAAAGGTCACACACAGTGGGTTTACTGGAAAACAAGCAGCTGCTGTACCAGTGAGCTGCGTTTTACTTCATATTCTGTTGTTTGAAATCATTATTTTGTACCTAATGGGATTTACACAGATTTAACAGATATATCCTTACTTGAAATTCCTCTGTAGGCTACACATCATATACTGAGCGATGCAGTGATATGAACAAGCTCTCCAAAAAATTTTAACTTTCTTACAGAGAAAGCCCTATTGATTGCTGACACCCCGCTGTGAGAGCAGTGTTCAGCCTTACCTTTATTGATGTGTTGTTATCGTCGATGAGTGTGTCCGTCAGCTGTAGGTGTCCCTCTTCAGCCACCTTCTGAAGCACCATACAGAAAGTCCCCACCAGTCTGCAGGAAAACATCAACAGGGAATCACACATCGTTAACAGAAATCAATGAGATCAATACACGGCACTGTGTGTTTATGTCCTTTGTTCCTCCTCTGCTGCCCATCTGTTTGCCTCTGTGTAAATCTTAAGCCTTTTTAGTTATTGTTTCATTGCTAATCTGTGTAAGTTTTCAGTTACACTACTAAATGCTGGCAAGATTGTACTTTTTTCTTTTTTTTTTTTTTACCAAAAGCATCTGTTCTCCACCCCTCTGTCTGACAGTGAGCAGACGAGTGTGTGTCAGGGATAGAGTCTTGAACAGACTGTGGGTGGGTGCTGACGGATATGTGCTGTGACAGACACTGAGAGAGCTCCAAACTGCCTTTGTCACCAGCTCACTACAGTATGTCACAACTTTAAAGTAGATAGCAGCTCAAATACACAAACACAATGTCAATCAATCTCGCGTTTTACCCAGCTTCTCCTCCTGGTTTCCTGCATTTTATACGCAACTGTGAGAAGTGTAAGTGTGTGAGTATGTGTACACTTCTTTTTTCTTAATATCTTCTGCTGTGTAACTCAGGTGTGCAAACATTTCAAACAACTAAATCTCCAAAGCTTTTAACACATTTCAGGCAGCAACTCTCAGCCACTTCTCTTAAGCTCTTCTCAGTACCACCCAAGGACAGTCTACTAAATGGATGAACACTTGTGCACCATCCATTCACCCAGCACACTGAATGAAAACATTTTGTTTTCTTTTCTTTTGGCAACGCTGGCTGTTGCTTGGAGTTTGCAAGAAAAAGAAAGGTTCTCTCAGTTTGTTCGAGGTCTGGCGAGGTAACTGAAAGATTAATATTTTTGGTCCAATCACCAGCAGTTTCTGTTTTCTTTGTATAAAACCTTATAGTTGGAACAATGGATTATTTCAGAATTACTATGCCATGTTGACATTTTATCAGAGTTACTGTAAATACCAGTTTCCGATTTGTAACCAGGGCTCTTGTCAGCATCCAAGTAGTATTTATGAAAAGGAAACTTTCTTCTGAAAGCTCCAATATATCAAGCTGAGCAGCTAATAATACAGAAAACCAAACAAACAGATGCTCTGCGTCTGCTAAAGCCCCTCATTCAAGGTAATTAAACCCAAATTCATTAGATACAGTGTTATATTGTCAATACACAGTATTTTTAACCCTCAAACAACCAACACTGCAAATGTACAGCCGTTACACTTCACAGCAGATTACCTGAACGTGGCACTAGGCACAGAAATCAAATCCATAAAAAAGGGATATGTGGCTTTAACAGCAGAGATCTTGGAATAAGTGGACAAGAGAAGAAATCTTAACCGAAAATGTGTGAAGGAAGAACATTAAATCCAGTCCCTCTCTTCAGTATTTCCTCAGCGAAGACTTGAGGACACAGAATAGGATACATTGATTGTTGTTGATACATGCAGTGTATAAGATTATTAAATACAAGGTTAATTTCTATTCTGCTCAGGGATCCCTGACTGGGAAGAAACCCAGTACAGTCCCCATTCAGCGAGCCAATTAGAGCCAGTGAATAATTTAAAGAGTTTCCCCCAAAACAGTGTGTTGTTCTCAGAGCAATCAGTCGCACACAAAGAACATGCAGGCCAGCCCACAGAGAGCCACAGCCATATGTAATTTCTACTATAATGGTCACACACACACACACACACACACACACACACACACACAGTAAATACAGCTGTGTTTTAAATTTCAGTGCCTACGTGACATAGAGTAGAAGATAATACATATGGAGCAACAAAAGAATCATTAGGAAGAGCAGACACACAATGACCAGGTTGGATATCAGTCTGTAGGGAGAGACATCATAAAACAAGGGCATACAATCAATACCACATGCATGCACGCACGCACGCACACACACACACACACACAGGAAATCTGCAGGGATCGCTCACATCAGGGATACTGATGTGAGGGTTGCAACAGGACCATAGAAACTGACAATAAGACAAGAGTGAATGAGTACAATACACACAAACACACGCGTGCTGTACACGAGCACACCTGCACCTCAGTATGAAAAAACAACAAATACGATCTTATTAAATTCATAACCAAAGAATAGCAACAAAGGCAACACGTGGCTTCTTATCCATGAACAAATAAAGAGAGGGCTCTGTTTATCACTTGCTATTATTGTTCCTCTCTCCCCAGATTAATCTAGCCCCCTCCTTTATCTCCATCTTTGTCCTCACCTACACTTGTCAGTGGTGACGAATTCAACCTATAGTAGAAAGTGAGGATACATTTGTCAGCAAAGATTCAAAACTTAATAATGAGGTGACTTTAGACTTCCAGAGCTTGACTTCACTTTGAATTCCAGTAATAGAAAAAAAAAAAAAAAATTAAACAAAAAGTATGTGTTTCCCCTCCGGGGCTGGCAGACGCTTTCTCTGTGAAGCTGCATATCTGCCAGGTTCCCTGCTGAATAACTCCACGCTCAACTTTACAGGCTTGATGTGACTCAAGAAGGAAGTGTGCAGGGTTGTTAATGGTTTTGTGCAGAAAACTTTTTCTTTGAAGATGAATTGAAACTTTTGCCCTGAAAATACTAACCCTCCGCAGCATAATCGCTCTTTCCTTCAGCAGACAGTGCACAGTGATCAATGCATCCAGGGCTACTTAGAGAAGAAAATGGTCTGTCATTTCCTCCTTTCAGCCATTGTAACGTGTGTACAAGTGTTGAATAATTGAACCGAGCAGGGCCTATCATGTTCTGGCTCACTTTTTAGCACTTCAAAAGGTGGCATTCATTATTGATTGTAGTTCTGCAAACAATTTACTTTCATCTGCTCCATAATTCAGAGCTCCCTTCCCTTTCAAATTTGTATCATTTTTCAAGTGCCTTTTGCAAATTGAGACGTGGCTATAACAAAATTGCTGGCCAGGGCGAACTGGAGAGAAGGCAATCACAACTTTGAAATGTAAAAGTCAAACAGACTTGATCTCAAGGTTGCACTCATCCGCCGCAGCTGCTGTGATCTCAGCTGGAGGACTGTGCGAAATGGTAATGTTACAGCTGACAGGTGTGTGTGATTTGGCCTTTGATGAGCAGGGGAAAAACCTCTGCCAAGCAGTGCCCCCCCCATCAGTGAACACACTGATATAAACATAAAAAGATTCAGCCAACATGTCTCTCAAGGACAAATATATATTGATTCACACAAATCAATATTCCAGTTTTTCTCCTTTTTACAGGCGCACACAAACACGCACGCACACACACTGACGAGCATAATGGAATTTTTTTTGAACCACAAACAATAGAAAAGGCTATTAAGCCTTGTTTTTCCTTGTCAGTCTTCATCAGCATGTCATGCCAATCTAGGTGTGTGGTTTAGTTGCTCTTGTTGCTGTAATGCCTACAGGCAGAGTGCTGTTCCAGGTTCATAACAGCTGTGTCACAGGACAAAATAAACACAAGAAATACTACGTAAATACAATATGACCCAGATCTGATTTATTAAAATGTCAGCTTGAATGACATAAATTCTGCTCAGTGTAGATGTTCATCACTGTACTGCAGTATTACATATACCAGTGTTTGGTGTTTTAAAGATGCAATTAGGACTGGTTGACATGATAAAAAAAAAGTCCTCTGTCAGGCAACATAGAGGAAATAAATGGAGAAACAGTTTGTAAATAAAATAACCTGACAGGAATGTCTGCTTTCAGCTAATGCAGCAAATTAGATAAATTAAATAAATCAATGTTAGACAACCCAATATTACCTACAGTATCTATCGTATTGCACAACCCTGGATGCAATGTTGAAGATACTGAGGTTGAAGCAGTGACACAAAAGCATTACTAAAGTTATTACAATCCATCCATCACGAGGGAAACATGAGTGTCTGTAACCAATTTCCTGGCAATCCATCCGACAATTGTCAAGACGTCATCTCACTAAACACTACAAATATTAACCTGGTTATATTACGTAGATTCAGACAATCTCCCAAGTCAGAGGGATGCATCAGTGAATGTCTGTACCATATTTAATGGCAAGCAAAGCAATAGTTTTTGAGAAATTTCAAAGAGGTTTCCAAAGTGGTGGACCAACTGACAGACAGACTGTACCTTCCCTCAAGCCAAGCTGATATCATGACTAAAAAGTATTATGAGGCCATTGCCTGAAAAAAACATAATACATAACACTGCATTTTCAGACTGGGCTTTAAATCGTTGACTATCAGTGTGTACAACATGGAGGAGTTCTATACTTTTTTGGATACCAGAAAGATCAGCAACTATATGTCCTGTGGCTAAATGAAAACCAGAACACTAATATAAAGATAAACTGAAACTCAAGACTGAAGTAAAAAAAAAAAAAAAATAGCAAGGAGGTGATTTGATTTAGTGCTGAAATCAGGAGAAGAGAAAGACAGTGCAATTAATTTAAGCACAGAGCAGCTAACATCAGAGAAAGTTGTTCAAAAGTCTCACGTTTTTCAAAGGAGAACACAGAGATCGTACACCACCAGCATTTTAAAACATGTATTGTTCTTCCTGACTGATCAGTGTCAGTGCTTCTGCCTGCAGAACAGCAGAAGAACAGATGAAGCATTAGTGTTCAAGAAGAAGTTTTAGTACTCAAGGCTGATGTTCAGATAACACCACCAACACTCTGACTTTAATTCATTCTCATATTATATAAAAACAATATGTGAGTGTGCATACATGTCACTAGCAATCAGTGCGCTGCATCACCAACACCTCACCTTCATTTGTATATATATCATCATTCATATCATATTGTTCTAAATTACACCAAATGTGAATATTGCTGTTGCAATTTGTTGCTTGACAAACACCTTGTTAAGGACATAAAAGCTGTTAGTCAAAGCATTAGTTTTGTCGAAATGGGCTGTTTCTTTGGGGCCATACTGATAGAAATTACATGTCTGCATAAAGAAAACACAAATTACTGACTAAAATTGCTGATGAGGTGCTCCGATCTCTGAGCCTGATGGAGTTATTACTCACACTTGATTTAGGAATTAATACCAATATAAGTCAATATAATGCATCCTTTAAAAAGATCATGTACAACAGGGAACTTCCAACTATTACACATTTCCTGGTGGCAAAGGGCTTAAGTGAATACTCATCATGTTTTAATAGCATGAAAATATATTCAATCTGTCCCATTTTAGACCATTTTAGTTTCTGTATGAGCTCTGTGTACCAGCATAATTAGACTTTCATTTCATTACACTGTACCTGGACTGCTGAACTGTTCTTCGTCTTTCTTTCTCAAAAAGCTTTCTACAGAAGTTGGAAAATTGTTCTAAACTCAGCAGGTGTGCAGGCTTTCAATTCAGCTTTAGGAAAACATTTCCCCTATTTTAGCTTACTGACACTGGAGGGTCCATTCTAGCCACCTGTACTTCCTTCTTATACTTTTCACTGCTAACTTTTGATTCATTTCATAACCTGGCACCCAAGTATACTGCAGAGATCCCCCCCGAGGCCTCTGAGAGGGTGTTCAGACCGACAAAACAACCCTGCATTAAAAAAATACAAGGAGCTGCGTTGGTGGTACTCGCTGCTTCAGGTACCAGTGAGACATGAAATAAGATCCAGGAGGTCCAGTTAAGAGTGGATGGATTGGCAAGTTTGAAAGCTTATCAGATGCCAAAACACTGCACAGTAATTTTTAGTACTTATATAGTACAAGACAAGATTTTAATACTCTGAACATTTGCAATGATTATTATGATAATCGCAGGGAAAGAGTGGAAGTGCAGTATAGCACTGTCATTACAGCGTTATCTTGCAGAAATGTGCGCTGCACATATTCAATTAGCTATACAGCAGCACCTTCCTGCAAGAGGCTAAAAAGGATGTGAAGGCCTGCAAACCACAGAGACCAAAACTAATGGTGCAGGCTGGATTTCTTCTGACATAACATTTCATAATGGCGTGGTCAACAAGGTTATGATGTATTTAGGCTAGAAATGTGGACTTCAGAGGATTCAGCCCATGCTTTGGGACACAGCCACAGCAAGCTTGGTTCTGATGATCAAAACAAACAGAAAAAAATAAAATAAAATAAAAAATAGAAACAGAAAAAACAGAAACAAAATACTATTACTAATTCCAATTCTAACTTCAGGGACCCCCTGATATTCCCTCATGGAGCCCTAGGAGTCACTGACTTCAGGTTGAAGACCTTGAATATGCAATCATACAATCATATAACCTGCTCTTTGCTCCTGTGCTCAGTAACTCACATGCAGTGTACTCCAAGGCATTCAGCATATAAAAGCATATCTCTGAGCCACAGGGGAAAACAGATAATAAAACATGGTCTATATGCCACCGCAGCACAGAGACCATCATGCATCACTGCCTTCTCTTTGTGTTGTGGTAATATGATCGCACTTGAGGTCGCTGGGTGTGACACACTGGACTTACAGTGTGTTGGTGCCTACAGTGATGAAGCAGATCAGTTACCCTGGTAATGATACAGCCTGCGGACATGTGGAGCAGGTGTGAGAACAACACAAGCTATGACTCACCTTGAATTATTTACCCTCCTAAATGTGTGTCGGGTGTGTTTGTGTTTACGTGTGTGAGAAAGTGTCTTTGCATGCACTAGTACTTGTGGGTGTGCACACATTAATCTGTGTGTTATATTATTAGATTATATTATTATTAGATTATATAAGAGAATGCATCTGCATCTGAGCTTGTGGTGTTATAAAGGAGTGAGTGGATGAAAATTTTTTTTAATAGCACAAAAGTGGAAATGCAATTTTTTTTTGCTTATTTCTTCTGAAATTCCCAAACGGAACACTGAGCCCATATTTTATGTATGTTTTTACTGGCCTGAGGGCCAGGTGACCGCTTATTTATGCCTTTTACCATGGTTGGCTTTGTAGGATAGATTATGAATGAGGGCATGAGCTTGCAGATGTGTCAGAGCCAGAAAAACAGAGAGAGAAAAATTGTCCTGTAAATGGCAACAAACATGAAGGAGTTTGATGCAGCTGTACAGGTTTTGTAAATCAACCGTTGAATCAAAACATTTCTTCATTTGATGTGACCAAGACTACAGCAATGCTAGCAGCTCTGTCAGATTGTACATTAGTGCTGAGGTAAATGCTAACGTGAGCTGCAACAGACACAAAGACCAAGGCAAAGCCAAATTGAAAAATGAAGAGAAACACCAAATCAGACAGATTATCAGTGTAGTCAGACTGCAAAATTAGTTTTGCATATTTCTCTGGTCACCTCTTAAACCTTCTGATTCTCTGTGAATTGTTATATGCGGCTGTGAAATTCTGTGAAACTCTTGCTGTTTATGTTTTTCTCTTCCACACAATAGCACCAGAAAAAAATCATGATGACAGTTAAGACCTGCCTTGATGTAGAGCTGATCCAACATCTGTCTGCACACCTGCCACCTGCTTTTAGCTCGGAGTCGTCTTTGTAAGTGGAGGAGAAATGTGCCGGCACTTACATTACACATATTAACACACATTAACACACAATAACCTCATTTACATGGGGCAGGCATGATATGGTCACACAGATAAAATATAAAGACAGTGGTACACACACGTACACACACAAACACACACACACACACATTACCACCTACATTTACATACAGACAGATCGAGTTCTAATGACTGTGTGGGCGATGTAATTTGTTCTTAGTCTGGACGCATCAATCAGTTCACCGGTTAAATGCAGCAGCTGTAACGACCTGATTGGATTTGTTATGGACAGAGGAGACGGACAGGCTTCCTGGCTGATATCTTTGCAGATCTGGACACATCAGCCAGAGGAGCTACACTGCAGGATACACTTCAAAGGAAATTGGAGATGGAAATTCCTTAATTAGCCACTTTCCATTCACAACCTCTGAACAAATGATGTCTTAGAAGTAATTAAAGTGCTGCATAGGATCCTTGAAGCAGGTTTGAGTGAGAATGCATTGCTCAAGAGCACTTAGGTTGCTAATGTAAGAACTGCAAATGGCTTATAACTGAAATTCACCCTGCTCATTTTAGGATTTGTTACTTAAACTTGTCAAACCAGGGTGATATCAAATACACACATACAGCACAATCACACACTCACACAAATGCCCAAAAAAACAAAGCATAAGACATCATGTTCAACATGAGATCCCGATCTCTTTGTCCACTACAACACACTGTTTGTTCTTCGTGATCTGATTGTTTGGAGAGTGTGAAGTGACAAATGTGACCATTGCTGTGGATCTAATGCTATTTCATTACCTCCTCTCCCCTCCTGACGTGAAACTCATTCATGGCCAGCTCTGTGGTTAGCAGTCTGTTGCACACACAATTGAGTCAATTTAGAACACACTCTCAGGCAATACAGAGCTTATTCTGCTTTAGCTGAGAAACACACGCCGCGTGTCAGTCTGAATTGGTCACAGGAAGGCAGGAAGGGCACTGAAACCACAAACAGTTTACTCTGAAATCCTGTTTGGTGTAGTAAATGTGTTTTAAGGACAAGCTGGCAGCAGCAGCACGCCTCACCTGTTGGAGAAGACTTTGCTGTAATTGTACACTTGGATCTCAAGCATCTCGTTTCCATCCAGCCTGCTGGCAATGGGCCATCGAAACGTCTGGAAGAAGAAGACAAAAAGCTTAAGAACATAGCAGGGCAATGAGATGTCTTCAAATTGCTTGTTTTGTTCGACCAGTTTAGAACAATATATATATTTAATTCACAGTATTATTAGGTGATCTGTTTGGTAAATATGAAGTCATCGGTAGCAGGTAGCATCGGTAGCTTATTGAAAAATCCACAGCAAAGACAATAATTTACATTACTTATCACATTACTTTCATGACTCAGTCCAGCTCTGTCAAAGGTGCCCTTAAACAGCTCCAAAGCCTCCAAAGCCATATGCCACATATTCTGTATTTCACACATGCAGAGAATTTGTGGTTTAAGAGGCAGCCAGGTGGTCAGTGGCATTCACTGACTGCATGCAGCACTGCAGAAGTTGGCCCTCGCAGCGGGGCTTGGGCGTTACCGGCGCATTTCTCACACCTCCAGCCCCCGCACCAAGCTAGCATGTGCTGAACCAGTCTGTCCACTGAACTGATATCAACCCTAACTCTTTAACTCTCGGCTAAAAAGCAAATAATCGTATTTCCGAAGATATTTTTCTATCCCTTTAAGCCAATCAAAGTGGTCAAGGACCAGAGTCAAGGCCTTGTGTCAGCATAGAACTGTACCTCTGAAGAGTCCTTGAGTTTAAAAGAAACCCTACCAGCTACAGAGGTGCTGTTCTGGAGGGAACCAAGCATCACAATGTTTTATTTATTACCATAAACATCTCCAGGTTGCATAGCACTGACTTAAGAATATTGATGAGCTTATTTGCCACGAGGTAAAACAAGAAAAAAGCAGCAGCCAAGCAAAACTTAATGGTAATGAATTCTTAAAAATATCTTGGATATGATTGAGAAAAAAGCCCAGGTTGTTAGAAATGTGAAAACAGCTTTGATGGATAACCCTCCTTTGGCATTTTCTCTTTAATTAGTTCTAAAATAACAGTTTAAAAATATTTCAGGTGGTTAGTGACATGTAGTTTTGACAGGAAAAGAAAAAAAAATATTGCAGCTTTATTACTTTTTATTTCTTAATGCGAAATCATGTTCACCAGAAATCTCCTCAGTGGTGTCTTTACTAATTGGCTTTGTCAGGTTGATCAGGCACTCGGTATGGTACTTTCCTGTTTTCTCCACACGTTTGAGGACATAATGCATCCCTTGTGACGGGCCTGTCATGTATAAATTATAAGAACCCTGAGTGTTTTTTAGCAGAAGATTAGTTTGTCAGCAGTACAGTCAAATAGCTAGATGAGTTGTAATCACTTAACTCAAGTCATCAAGCACAATTCAGCTACTACTCTTTTTATATATCCCATTATATCAGACCACAATAAAAAATTATAAAAGACACTTCATAAAAAATGAACCACACCACTTACAGCTAAGAAGAAACAGTGTAAAAACAAAGTAATAGAGCCTGTCTGTCACTGTCTGTTGTTTTTGGCTTTTCTATTGTTTCATCTCACCTACTAAGTGTAATTATTTATAGACCAAACTAAATTCCAATTCTGGTATTCTTGAAAATGTTATACAGTTAAAAAACAAAAACAAGCACGAAAAACCCTCTTTACTCTCTTAAAACTCCCATTAAAGCTAAAGTTAGGGAGGAAATATATCCACAACTCCCTTTAGGTTTGTCCCTTCTGGCTGTGCATTGGCAGACAGAATTATTCATTCAGCATGAATCAGTTTAATTAAGATGAATACTGTAGAGAACTGCCTTTGGAATATGATCTAGATGTAGGAAATCCTAAAATATCCAGTAGTTAATACCTATGAGAAAAGTATGTTGTGACAGATGTGCTAAAAGCATCTAAGCAGTTTCTATTTACAAGTCTCATTACAGGCATTAACAGGCACATTAGTAAAATCTCATCCCTAATTGTGATATCATTCAATTCTACTCTGGTCATTAACTATGAGAAGGCTGCAAAATTAAGTAAAGAACCAAGGATATTCATTCCAAGGTTAGAAATTTGATGAATTAATGTGTCGATTCACGTTCAGTAAATCACCTCAGAGCCTTCTCCTCTGTACTAAAGTACCACAGGAAAAAGAGACTGCATGAGGGCAGAGGGATAAAGGTTGCACAGGTCATTTAAAACTCATTCACCCCCTGCTGATATTGGCCTCTCATTCAGGAAAACACTGCAGGCTGTCAGGCAAACGATCCATCAGGACTGTCCCATTATCGAATCCTGGGGTTCCCACCTGCTACTGGTAGACCTGCCTTCAAAAATCTGAAGACACTTGTATGTGTGTGTCTGTGTGTTGAATTAAACCATCCGTCTGTGCTCCCCACCCTCAGGCCCTGCAGTCTGTGATTTCTCTTTCCCAGATTCATCCATGGGTGACCAGTACTGCTCCCTTCTTCCTTGCTCTTTTTCAGCCTGCAAACACCTTCAGAGTGACAGTCGTCATCTGAGGTTATGGCTATCACAGCAGTACCACATCTCATTTACAGCTAAATCTCCTCCAGTGTGTTTGAGCAGTCGAGAGGGGAGAAGGAAAGAGGCCCCAGCATGATGTTAATGTTGCACGGATGACAGCACACACAGCTAATGGAGGAAAGGACGGCGAATATACAAATACCACTGAATAACACACACTGTAGCTCAAATGATACTGACACAACTGCAAACATGATGCTTTGTTTATGTAACACCAGGGACACTGGGCAACTGCATTAATTTCCCCAGAGTATGGAAACCCCTCATTTTAATCTGTGCCTGTGAACACATGTGCAGCGTGTGTTGGTCCAGGTACACATTTGCCCTCTTATTTCCCTTTTCCACACATACAAACACAAATCTACCAACTTCAAACTTCCATTTGCAGCCATGTTAACTCCATTACGTGGCTCAGTGCTTTGCTCGTCTGCACTCTCTGCTACAATGTCCAAGACTGCTTATCTCTGGAGTAAGACGCACACAGGAACAACATGAGGGAGAAAGCTGTTTATGTTGCCTACTGCTTTCACAGTCACCATGATGGTCATGTGATTACAGTGGATTAAATACCCACACAGAGCAGACAAATCAAATGAGAGCAGAGAATCCAATAAGGTCAGAAAATGGAAAGGTTTAGTGTGCGTCAACTGAGCACAGGTTTTTAGAGAGCAGCAACACTGCAAACAATCGAATGGAATTTGCCTACAGGGTAACAAAAATCAGAGAATGCACTTGCAATATTAACCACTGCATTTTGAAAAAGGTGCTATTTTTCTCAGACGAAAGCAATTTCAGATAGTGTTATGCAACACTGAGCTTCAAAAATATTCTCATTTGTCAAGCTGAGCGGTTCTCCGATAAACATATTTCTTACTTTCTGAAAAAAGAGGTGCGCAAAAGCTTACACACTTTTGTTATTCAGAAGAAACAGATACTTATTATTTCTGTTCATGTAGTTCGCCTGCACACTCACCCCAAATTTCCCAAACATACATGAATAAATGATTATGTGATGACTGTGATTTAGCCAAATGTCTATTTTTAATCTGCCGTCTCTGAGCAGCATAAAGTTAAAATTTAAACACATTCAGAAGCACAATACCATGCTACATCAGCCTGCTGAACAAATGCAGGCACTTATATGAAACGCACTGGATTATATTTATTGGCATTCATTATGTTTGATTCAGCGTTGTCATGGTTACCCCAATAAAACCCTTATGGCATGACTATATTGCCCGTCAGCTGACCATCGAGGAGAGGCAAATACATTTCCCAAGAGGATATAAGGCTGCTTGTGACAAATGATAACTTTTTTTTCTTTTTGAGAGAGAGAGAGAAAGAAACAGGTGACACAGTCAAGATTAACTGAACTGCCAATAGACAAAAGATCCCAGAGGTGGTATCCCATTTTTTAGAGTATAATATGACCTTTAGAGAACAGATGAAAGTGGATAAAGCTGATGGTGTGTGTTATTTCAAAATGATACACATGTGGCAAAGTCAATTGTTTCAGCAATGGAGCAATAAAGCATTAAGTCTTCGGAGATTTCTTTTCCTGAAATTTCCGGACACTTAACTTATATAAATGAGGTTTTCAAGATAAAAATGGTAAACTCATCCACAAGCCTACAGGGACGTCCAAAGTCTCTTAATAACTCTTACCAAATTGACTTTTCATGGACCAATAAAAAAGGTAAATACTCAAATTCTCAAATATTTTTGAGGCCCTAGGGTTATCCTAGATAACCCTTAACCCAAGAATGGGTCAAGTTCCAAAAAACCTGGAACCCACACTTCCCATAATCCTTTTTCACGAAAGATACTTCAACAAACTCAGGTGTAAGAAATAATCAAATCAATGATGCCTGAATTCCATTTAGCTGCTTCAGTGCATGCCGGCTCACTGTCACGGCTTACTGGGACACCTGAACAGAGGAGAACCATTGTTTCCTGCTATGACAAGTCAAAATGGCTGCTGTGAAAAAGGCCTAATCTCATTTAGTGTAAAGAGTTTGGTGACTTCATTTCAGAGTTAGTGAGAGCACCTGTAGGGCTGTGCAGGGCCTTTAAATGCAACAAAATAAAAAGAAACACAATCCTGAATGTGAGGTTACACTGTGTTCTTGTTGTGTTTTCGTACGGTGTGCAGCTCTGCAGAGCTCGCACTTGAAGCTGTCAAATAGTCACTGTGCTTCAAACACAGACTGATGTAAACCTGCTGCAATGCGTCTACTCTAAAGTCTGGTCTAACTCTCTTTATGATAATGTATCAGATTATGTGTTAAAGAAATGTGTGACTGTAAACTAAAAGGAAATCATAACTGCACTTAAAAAAAGAACACAATGCTGGTCTTATTTTAGATCCTCCTCTCTATTTTCTGAGCCTTTTTAAAGAACACACATTCCTATTCCCAGATCCCCCTTCTAACCCTTTGTACTGTATGATCCACAGCCTAATTGGTGGAGGGAGGTTGCTCATTAAAAAGTGACAGGCATGATCTCGGTAACCGGAAGCCTTGAAGCCAATCAGAGGGGCTAAATGCCCAGCTGAAGAGCAGCTATTACTGCTGTGATCCCATGCTGTAGCACTGTGGCCAGTAGACGAACGATCGTGTAACCCTCGCTTTTCCCCGGCATGCCATCCTTTGATAGCTCATAACTGTTGCCATGGACACATGGAGGATGAAAACACCTCTATGATTAATTATGAACAATATGTTCTATCTTTCACGCTCGCTCGCTACAAGGATTGGCAGCAACATGTTAGATTTACAGTAAGAGGATTCTCTACGCAGTCTGTCATCTTCTCTGCTAAGTTAACAGGCTGGTTGTGATCTTGTGATGATGCAGCCCTTTACATTTGGATTCTGCAGGTTTAGATAAAAGATAAAAGATAAAAGAGATAAGGGTAGACTGCAGAAAGAGGCAGTGTAAACAACCTTCTTGTTACAGCAGGATTTACCAGTCAGCTCCATATGCTATACGATACTGAGTATTGTGAGCGAAGACTTTCTCTGTATTCTCTTGAGTTTGCTATCATGTACAATACAAGAGAGAGTCCACCTCTGCAGCAGTAAATTATTAAATGCTGGAGCTTCACTCGCCTACATACAGTACCCTGACAATACCTGTGATTATTCTGTTTCTTTCAGTGATATTCTCCTCCTTTTTTTTATGAATGTGGTTTTAATTATGCAACACTTGTCATTGTGAAACACTTAAGCATCAGATGTGTGAGCTGTCCTCACACATCTGATGCTTAAGGAGCAATTTTTGAGCAAATCTATAACGTGAAAAAACGGTCACCATTCTGTCTGTCTTAACTTCTGCATGTACACTAAGACTGATCACCGAAGATGTTTAAAGCACTCTTTTCGAGTAGGTGGCCCTTCAGTGTGGCCCAGGAAACATTTGCATACACACTCCTAAGAGAATGTGGCCATATGTGGCCCAGACCAAATCCGAATGTGGTCTGAGTGATTGGATCTCAAATGCGTCCTTGGGTGCATTCACGCTCGTACTTAGAGCTGTCCACCTGTGATCGGACACCCAAGACACATGTTAATGCCAGTTCTGAACAGGGCCTGACAGCATCTCTGATAAGAAACTCAATCTTGTCCAATTCATTGACATCACTGCCTGCATGCCCACCCTGCCACCACCACCACCACCGACCCAGTTGCAATTTACTTTTTTCAATTGGGCTGTCCATCCCCACTCTGTTTCTCATGTCACTTTCTCTGTGTGCTCCAATGTTTCTCCATTCATCTCAATCTAATTTATAGTATGTGTCAAATGAAATGCCACAGGTGTGGGCACACTGACTGATAATCCAGTCAGAAGATTTTATACACCAAAGTACAGTATATCCATAAATCACTGTGGCAGCAACAAAAAAACAAAAAAAGTTTAAATTTTTTTACTCCAAAACACGACTACTACATAAACTTTAATCGATTAAAAAGTCAGTTTTACTTTTATATAACAGGCAGGGAAGCGTTAAATCAAATGGTGGATAACGCCATTCTTCCTCTTCTCTTGAAAGTGAGTGCAGTCAGGTACCAGAACCTTTATCCACTTAATTCAATGAAATCTCATTTTGTTTCAGACTGGATTCTAATAAAACTGCAATTAGCTCCCCAGTTTCTGCTGTGGAAGACCAGATGGCGAAGATAATGAACAAGGCACTTGTCAAGTAAGCTGCTCCTAGTGCTCGAAAATAGATGGTGTTGTGCTGGGAGATAGCACGCACCCCTCAGTTAAAAAAAAACTTTTCTGCTGAGATGGAATATTTCTTGTTCTTCTCTCTGCTTCTTCTTCTTTCCAACTAGAGAAGCTTCTGTTCATCTGCTGCGCATTTATCCAAATATGTTGTGTTACAAGTAGCAAAACAACAGCCCAAGCTGAATTCATTGTCTGTTGATTAAAAATCATATATTTGTGGTTGACAAGTTATTGTTTGAGCAGAGCTGCTCCAACACAAATCTCTGAATACAACTGTTTACAGCAATTCCCTCTTATCATAGCCATAGAGGAAAGTAACCCCAAAAGGCTTACTGCTAAACATGTCTCACCTGCTTCTCACTAGAATTGTGCAATTATATGCAAATAAAACACTCACTGGCTTCATCTACTGGGGACCTTTTTTTTTTCCATAAAAACAAGGAAATCTATTTGGCTTTATTCCAGCTGGTTTCTAAGTTGCACGCTTTGAGACAGAAATCCATTCAGACATAGCTGGGAAGAGGAATTGTTCTGGTGTAGAAACTATTGTTTGGACCTTGTGTTGTCCTAGTTCTTTGTTTTTGTGCATATTCTGTTCTGTCAGCACCAGATAATATTTTCTAGTTAAGTGTCTTTTCTGTGGACTACTGTAGTTAGTGTACTCTATTTTTGTGCTAGTGTTTACTGAGGCACCTCGTTGCTCCTGAGAGAGAAACTCCTTAAAGCAGAGGAGCTACAAGCAGATGCACATGGGCACACACAGACACAGCCAAAGAGAAATGGGCACTTAAATATTTTTTTCCAAAGGGGCTCACAATAACAAAGTAAAAATACAGCATTCCCTACAGAAATTAGGTAGGTATGTGCCTGTGCACATCAGCATACTTACTACACTAAAAACACACACACACACACACACAAAATGTTTAATTTTATTACATTTTTAGCTTTTAGCAGCAGGTGAAATATGACCTCCACCCTGATGCATGACTTTATGTTTTAAGAGTCTTTTACTCTCCAGTGGCTTACAGGATATGATTCCTGCTACTGGGTAGATGTATATTAATTTAAAAACCTCACCCGGATAGTGATATGCTCTCATAGAACAGATACGCCTTCCTCAGGCCCACTAACTTCCCAAACCTGATTACCATGGCAGTCTGGGAAGTTCAGTGGAAGTGACCTCACTGTGGTCTCTTCCTATTCTCTTTGGTCAGCCACAACACGCCCTCGAGTTCAGAGTCCCTAACAGGCTGGTGAGGTTTTCAGTGGTGAAACACTGTAAGAACATTAGTGTATTTGGCAAGTAGCAAAAAATGTAGATAATGAACATATCAGTAAAATGTTCACTGACAATGTATGTCTTCTGTCTTGCCCTACAACAGTTTGTAATGACTACGTCATTATTAAACTTTTTTACAGTCACATTTGAGCACTTGGTTAAGGTTAGGGAAAAGATTGCGGTCTGATTTAATAAAGAAAAAGTTCACAATGACTTCAGACTCTAACCACAATCTTTCCATGATCTTAACAAAGTGCTTTTGTTGCCTAAACCTAACCACAGACCAGAGAATTCATCAATGCCGTTTATCAAAAAATATGCTGCCTCTGAAAATAATCCCATCAGCCATTATATTTGTCATGACAACATAGCTGACAGAAAAATTTAGTAATATATAAATTTAATGTAATTCCTTGGAGACACAGTTGCCCAAGAAACACAGGTATGACTCTTGTCTGTTGGGAGCAAAAATGGCAGTAGTTTGATGTTGTAGTAGAGCCACAGAGAGAGAGGGTTGGAGGGGTAAACAAAACATTGGTTTCTTTTTACTAGGACAGTAGCTGTTCCCCACCTTAACAAAGGAGTAAATTTAACCCAAACCGTTTTGTGCCTAAACCTAAAAAAAACCTTGACAATAGTGTTGTCAAATCACAAAACATATTTACCTTTCCAGCTGTGATTTGTGTTCCCTTTGGAAAGCACAGACAAACAATGCTGTGGCATCTGAAAAAGCTTATACATGTTGTTCTTGCACAGCTACACTAAAAGCAGTCAGGGATGCGTTTCACCAAATCTGCAACACGAAAACCGCAATTTGCAGCACGAGACCATTTCCTCTCACTCATTTAAACACATTTCACTAATCAAAACAGTCGCCATACTTGTGACCCATACGTGTGTATACCACATCCCTGAGGGACTCAGATATATGTCTGCAATCATTCACAAAACAATAACACTGCCACCATTTGTGGCACCATCGTTATGTACACAAGAAAAGACAGGCTGAGAGTCACAAGACTCATTAAAAAGTCAGACTGTGCACTGCACACTGTAGGGCTGCCGCAGCTGGCGAAGGAATATTCTTGTGCTCATTATGTTTAAATAATAATTCCCTTTGCCTTGTCTGCATAGTTCAAATCTCCTCTTGACATCTTGTTTGTAAACCCCCCCCCCAAAAACACACTCATAATAACTCTTGCATGGACTCTCTCTCTCTCTCTCTTAAACACACATTTTGTCATGGACACATACACATGTACAGTCGCAGTATCACAGCTACAGGCCCATACTAAGTGAACGCTGTGGTCACATGCAGTACTTGCAGGGTTTTCAGTTCTTTGCTCCAGTTATGTCTAACTAGTGAAGGGGAAGCCCTGGTGTACTGCAGCTAAAAGCCAAGTCCCACCAAGGAATGAATAATGAATACAGATTCCCCATCCAGTCTATCTGCAGACTAGTTCAAAGGCATCCTGCTATTCCATGCATAAAGCAACAAGACACACAACTCTATGCTAATGGCCCTCAATTCCAGGGGCTGGACTGAGCTTACCGAGCCATGCAAATGCTCCACTGCTATGGATGAAGATGTCAGATGAGGAGGGTGTGATGAGGAATTGCTCCAAAGTCTGGTGGGTGGGGGTGATGTGGTGGCCAGGAAAACAGTACATGTACGCTTGGGCACCGGCAGCATGCAACACACCCACACACAATACACACACAGTTTCAGGAACTACTGGAAGCACAAGTTGTCCCAAGGGAAGCCTGGACGTTTTATTGATGCTGAGTAATGCTAACGACCTCCCCAACGCTATAGGAGCATTGGGTGAGCCTGTCACAACAGATCACATATCAGTGCTAGCCACTAAGTCCTATACCAGTTACTGCAGTCAGGCCTCAGGAATAATATGATGCATCATTATAAATATTTCTGACACATTTCTTACTTTTGTTGACTTTTCTGTCTTACATTTCACCAGTGAGGTTACAAGAGCAACAACATTTCTGCGGGGACTGTGTGTTTTTCTTGCGCATGACTATGCAAGTGGGCAAAACTGTGCAGTCATTTAGCCATTTTCCTGATTACACTGAAAACAAAAGCCCTGGTTATCAGCAAAGGAAGCAGCTCTCTGCTTGTGAGACCATCAAAGGAAAAATGTTCTTCTCTGCAGAAGCTCAGAGAACAAAAAAAAAACTTAGCTAATTCTCCCCTGAGAAGGTACTATATGTGTTTGAGGCGCTTTCTCCTTTGTTTTTCTTATTTCATTCCCTGACTTCATCCCCTATTCTGTTCTGTCTCTTTTGCTTATGCTCTGACAGGATTTCTTCCAGCGTTTCTCTCTTGATCCCTCAGCCCTCCTCTCTTTCTTATTTCCCCCCTCTGCTCCCTTACATGACTCTTTGCATTTGAATCCATCATAATTCTGGTTTCTCAGTGTGACAGGAGCCTGCGCGAATCCTTTTGGCAACATTTCCTGGAATCTCACGGCAGCCACAGCGTAAAGAGACTGACTGGTCAGCAGCAGAGGAGCTCGACTGAAATCCTCTCTGGTTTTCAGAAACATTCTCAGGTCTGTGGTGTTGCTCAGAATAATGTAATTTACTGGACCTACTGGAATGAAGAGTTCATATCCACTAAACTTTCTTTTTCGAGTTAAAATGAGCTCTAGTGCAGAAGAGCTATTTAGGGGACCAGCTCTTCCTCACTCCAGCAGTAGAGAGTAGAGTGTCTAGTTTAATTACAACAGAGCAAGTGTTCGGTGTCATGCATGGGTGGAGGCCTCTACCTCTGCCTCGCCTCTCAGACCCTGATAGGACATCAGTGAACAGCAGAGGGTCATTAGGAGACACTCGGCAGGACATTGGCCAGTTGCAAGTGAGAAGCAGTAAGATTTTTGAATCAGAACAGTAATGAGGAGATGAGAACTGATCCTCGGGCGGCACAGTCGTTAGCTCTGTCGCCTTATGATAAGTTTGAGTTTCTGTTATCCCAGTGTCTGAATGGGGTTTCTCCACATACTCGATTTTCTCAGACAGCTGATGTCAATGTGAGTGAATCTAAATGTGATCTTACTGTGCTCGCTCATCTCATGTTTAAAATTACATACATTTATTCTAAGTTTCATTATGTAATCCCTTAAATCTCATCTCAGTAATCACTAGTGTAGACATACACTAGTGATTACTAACTTTCTGCCTCATGTCATAAACAAAGCCTGCAGCCTCTGAAATCAGCATTTTGTTATCTGCAGTGGGGTCGGGAAGGTTGCGGTTTCAATTAAGTTAAGAGATAATTGCTGATTGGTCATTATCCAGGTGAGTTACTGTATGACAGAAGAAATGAAGATACTGACCTCATTAAAGTGGGCCACCTCCTCACAGTTCTCTGCCACACGGCTGTAAAAGGACAGACCTGGAAGGCAAGGAGAACAGTTAAATGGTTCAGTAATGGCACAGTGCAGTACTGAAGTTCAATTTTAAGGTACCTCGCTTGATTCTATTCATTTTATGCTGTTTTATACCTCACTGCATTTATTTAACAGCTGTAGTTACTTTTCAGAATAAGACTTCACATAAAAAAAACATGATGCACATATTGTGAACTCCTGACCCCTTCCAGCACTTCTCTCTTGATGCTCCACCTCAACCACATACAACAGAGAAATATTCCTTATACATTGACGCATTAGTGATAAAAAGCTATTGGTACATGACTGCATCAATCCTCAGAGAGACAGTGATCAATATTATCCAACTACTGTCTAATATCGGTTTACATTTGTCACTATAAAGACCAGAAAAGACAAATGAATGACTTAAGCACCTGAAAAGCACACAAACAGGGACAGGCTGTGTGGAGCCACAGGAGACGGAAAAGAAATGCAAACAATTAAATGGCAACAATAGGCCTCACCATGCAACAGAACAGAAACAGAGAAACACAAAGACTGAGAAAAGACTTCAGCACCATAAGAATAACATGTGCAGATGTTCACTATGCACAGATTTCCACATGGTCTGCTTAAATGTCTGTAAACACAGTTGTGTGTTGGTGAATTGTGTATTCAAGGTTATACACAGGACAGAAAGCCATTCACTGTATGGTAACCTGATGCACTCATGCCTGCTACATCCTGTGTTCACCTGGCTGCTTTGTGATGGTCATGAATGGTGACAAACCGATGTGTGCACACTGCCTTGCTGGGGTAGTAGCTTTGTGTATCTGAGTTTTTGTGTGGGTGTTGATGTCTGTTTGGGTGCATGTGGACAGCTGATGTGTACTGGCATACATTTCTGTATATATATAAATACACACACACACACACACACACACAGACCTAAAAAGTGAATTACAGACCCTGTCAGTTTGGCTGTAATGATAAGTTTGAATGGAAATAAACAGTTTCTGCCTGATTCTAACATATTATTATTAATATTATCATTACTGTTATAATTTTTTTTATCTGTGCTGAAAGTATAGCATCACACATTCAAAGAGCAAACAGTCTTTGAGTTTAGAAAGACACAAACATGCAAAAGCAAACCTGAAAACACATTAAGCTTTGTACAACCTCATCAGTATAATTCTCAATAAAAAGGACCCATTTTAATGCTAGCTCATTATCTCTATCGCACTCTGCCCCACTTTCTGCAATCTTATAAAACCCACATCCTTTGAAATATTTTTGAGAGAATAAACACCACTTAAATGTCAGAGAGGGAGAGAGACAATATTCCTCCTACATTATTCAAAACAGAAGCGTTGCCGTCATACCAGCGTTTTCATCTAACTAGAGACGTGGGTTTAGGAAAGTAGATCATGTGAAGCTTATGTAAGGTGCTCCACACCAAACTAAAACAACATCCTGCTAATCAGGTTGGCTTTTGGCCTTGGTGGGATCAGTGAGGAATAAAGTGATAGAGAGCAGAGAAAGAACTAACCTGTGGTGGAAGAAAGAAAAGGAACAGCAAGTACATTTTTTATTTCATGCAGACAGGCTGAGATGAAAGGGGTGAAAGAAAAGGACAGAGAACACCGTGAAAGACTCACAACTAACATAAATGAAAGGGCAACAAGATGCTCTTCAGCTTTTTTTTTTCCAGCTTTCACTGGAGCTAGGAAAGGTAAAACTGAAAAATTTAATGACCAGAAAAGTGGAAAGGATTTTGTTGATCTGCTTTAATGTTCATGGTGTAATCAGCATCTCATCTTTGTTGTTCCATACTGAGATTTCATTTCGCTTTATTTCCTGACCAATTTATGAAACAGTAAAAGGTTTACATCCCAAATAGGCACCACAATTTAAACTAAACCAGCAGTAAATGTCTGTTCCAGCGGGGAACGCATAGAAAAGAGCGGTCCAGGGAGGAAAAAGGATTTAAATTATGTCTCCAGGATACAGTCGATTGCACAAAGCTCTATTTCAGCCTAAGAAATAGGGAAGATTCACAGAGACAAACAAACAGTCCATGCAGTGGTGTGGATGTCAAAGTTTAAAAGGGGGCTGATAACTGGTAAAAAGAGGTGAACAGAAAGAGGAATACCTATCTAGCAAGCTGCAATTGGATATCTTAAAAAGTGATTTCTGACACAGTGTCACCAAAGTGGAAATAATGCCTTAATTTCTCATTTAATTCTGACATACTGCTTGTCAAACTGTGGTCCTTATCCTGCAGGCAGTGCAGAAGCCCAGCCTATGAGCATCAAGAAATAGAGTGAGCCACAGATAACAGTGAGGATTCATCAAAGACTTGTCATGAAAAGTTATAATGCCTTGCCTTTGAAGCTGACTTTTTCAGCGTCTGTGTTATCAGATATAAAGAGCCAGCTTGACTGGACAGTAAACTTCACAGTCTTCTTTATTGCTTTTTTATATTGCATCTTGAATGCACTCAGTGCACTGATTTATGGCTTTTATTTTCTCAAAATACTGGACATTTGATTCTGCATAATGTGCATTATGTGTTAGACACCATTAGGTCTCTTTGCCTGTCAGACATAACATGTCATAACATAACACATCTCCCACCAGTATTTCTAGAGGTCATTTATGGTTTGACATACTCAGGGAGGGCTGTGGCTTCCTGGCAGACCTCTTCCTCTATAGACAGGAAGTTGTTTGAGCTGAAAGCACTCAGGAAGCTCTACTGACAGCCTGCAGGGAAAAGTATGACTCAAAAACCCACAACAGTGGAAGAGACTGGGGGAAACTGGACTGACGCATGAGTGTAAATAGAAGACCTGCCACACAATATGCATCAACTTTGGAATCAAGCAGTAATAAAAATACAGATTATTATGTCCCCAATAAATGTCAAATTCTAAATACAGCTGAGGAAATGATTTTCTTTTCAAGATGTGAAGAAGTTAATGAAATTTCTCTCATTATCCATCTGTGGCAAAGTGATTGCTAATAAACATAATTGAAGACATTAGTCTCCTCAAGCCACTTTAATGTAAAATTATACATTTTCATGGGATGCAGTAAACACAAAGCAATTACAGAAAACAATATTTGTTAAATCAGACTATGAAAGTGGGTGTCCTGGTGAATCGGTGTACAACAGGTTTGATCCCTGCTCAGATCGCTCTCTCTCTCGCCCACCTTTCCTGTGACTCTCTGTTATCTAACGATCCATAAATATCAAAATGTATAATACATACTTTACATCTGACCACTCAGATAAAGTGTTTTGTTCTTTTTAAAGCCTTCCATTATGGAAGGGCCTCCGTAATGTTTTTATATTTAAGTAAACCAAAATATGACAGACGGAAACTTGCTATAACTAATACCATGTGGTGAATTATTGTCGCAATAACGTGTGCAAATGTGTGTGGACAGTTGTGAAACTATCTCAATCAATGTGAAAGTGTGCATGAATCTGCGATGGCTGCTGTAGGCCTACAGGCCGCTCAAACTTTATCACCTGGCGCTCCAGCTCTCCTCGGCTTTACTCAGTCTGTAGCGACCTTCTCTTTTTCAGGAGGTATTTCCAAAATCCCCAGAGAGTCTTCTAACCACCTGGATGAAATAACATCCCGTCCGCTGGATTATTTTATTTTCTTTATCCCATTTCCCAAGTTACTCGCGCGTTTGCGAATCAAAACAAAGATGGCGGCCCGCCGGTGTTACACAATTTATGACCCTCTCTAAACACAATCCCGTGTTGTCAATACTTTATTCTTATTAAAAATAAAGTATGTGATACAACGTGGTTAAAAAAACACCGATATTTTGTGCCACATTTATCAGATTAAGAGACAAATATTTCCCTCAGGAGTTCGTAGAGACCAAAGACAGATCTAAAAAGAGAGACAGACTTACTCCAAATGAATGATAATCCATAACTCCATAACTGCTGAATGCGTAAATTAGAAACCGTTTGCAAACAAGTTCCCCATAATAACTCAAACGAGGGGATGATTTTGTTGTCACGGTTTGTCTCCGCTGTCCCCAGGTGGCCGGTGTTACAGCGGATCACGTGACCCCCTCAGAGTCTGTGGCCTGTTAACGAGTTACTTTCACAGGTTTGTGCTGTCACTGTTATTAAAATCTCCCTGCAGCTGATGTCTGAACATACAGATGGGCGGACAAATGATTGGAAAAACCAACATAAAATGTCTTGGTGAGATGTTGCTCCTCTTTGAGCTTCAAAAACAGCTTCATTGCTTCCTCATCATAGATCCTCCAGGTCTCTGAGCTCTGCTGGAGGAGTGAGTGCTGTTCTTCCAAAAGATATTCCTTCATTTGGTGATGTGGTGATGGCGATGGAGAGCGCTGTCTAACACGCTGGCCCAAAATCTCCCTTAATTGTTCAGCGGGGTTGAGATCTAGTGACTGTGAAAGCCATTAGCCATGGGCTGATGAAGCCTTGTTGAAGCACTGACACTTTCAGGCCAGCTGTGTTGAAAGTGTTTACTTGGGACCTGTAAAAATAAGCTAAAACTCAACACATTGTCTCCACAAGCTCCTCCATGACTCCATGCAAATCAAAATATTTCCATACTGGAGACAACAAGAAAGGCCCCATCTCAGCACAAAGCTAGCACATCACTAATTTTCATTCTCCTTAAACTGTTCACTGAGCCCTTGTTCCCTGTATGCAGACATCCACATCTGCAATGGCTGCACTCATTTCTTCAGGTTTTTCCTTTCATTTGTCACCCATCTGTATGCGCAGTCATTTTTTTTAACAGCTGTGAAAATCTGTGACCTTGTCTAAATATCATTTTTGTTATTATCTGTGAAACTAAAGTATGTGAACTGTGGTTGAAAACAACAACAACAACAAAACTTACATTGCTGTGTAATTTCACATTCAGGTCACACATTCTCATGGGTCACAGATTAGAGTGCATCACTGGTTTAACTGGGCAGGTGTGTGTCCTCTATCTAAAAGGTATTCACAAACCTTTTATGGTAACTACTATTTGCAAATGTTGTTGTTTAAATTTTTTTTTTTATGGTTGGCATCTGTTATCTGTCCTGCAACTAGAAAGAAGATTTGACGTGCACTCCTGCCTTTTCTTTCTTTTCTTTTCTTTTTTTCTTTTAATTTTTTAAAAAACTCATATAGAGAATATGACAGAAGTGAACGCCAGTGAAAGTCACTTGTGTCTTGAAGTGAACAGGTTTTGGAAAAGCACTGACTGAATCAGATACTGCAGGGCAGAAATTGGGGTGAAAAAGGCACGCATCGTTATTTAGGCTATTTGAAATTATAAAGAAATGAACTACAGCGACTGTGCAGACAGTTAGACCACAGGTAGGGAGAGGAGATGATCAAATCCTCGACACAGATGACATGGTTCATGTAATATCGAGACCCTGGTGAGTTCACTGCAGCACAGATCACAGCACTGAAACCCATCCTTTATCTGGTGCACACACACACACAGAGCAGAGGAGAGAGGAAAAGGGGAGGAAGGGGGTAGTGGTCTTGTAACATCCTACGCAACCCTGATGCTGACAACAGGAGTCTAATCAGAGATCAGCTGGGACTGAACATCTGTCATCTGTCAGAGAGTGGACCGGTCGCTGTCCAAGGTGCTGAAATACACACACCTCTCTTCCTTTGTCTCTCTCTCTCTCTCTCTCTCTCTCTTTCTCTCTCTCACACACACACACACACACACACACACACACACACACACACACACACAAAGAAACATAGGATGTCGATGAATAAATACACTGAACTCTTTGCAACCTTCCTTCCAGTTCCACATTGATTCCTATTTCCTCTGAACAGCAGGACGGGTGCTGTGATAATGACCCTGTAGAAGCTGTAAAAGGCCAAAGAACAAGTGGACTGCCAATTACCCTGAAGGAGTAACAAAGAACACCCCCAAACCTCCACTGCCAGTACCCTCCACAGTGATCAATGCCATCAGCTTTGTCAATAGTAACTTATTGGCCTCTTGCCTTTATTGCTTTATGAGGAAAAAGTGGAAATCACTGTAATGTCACGGTATTCCCAAGTATATATTTTTTCCTCTTGTGTGGTTATTATAAAGTGCTAATAATATTTCCTATAATATTCCTACAAAGATTTAACTGGGACTTCTGTGTAACCTGGGAGTGTCCTCTTAAATCAAGCGTCTAGTGGAAACATCAATTGAAAACAGTGACAAGAAATCCCTATAATGTCACTGTATTCTCAAGGAGTTACACTTGTTTTGTGTCTGTGTTACTGTAAATATCTAATGATAAAATATTTATGTATCATAATATAATTTTAAGGATAGAGGAATGCATATATTTTAGGATTTCTATAATTATAATGTTCGTTAATGATGGGAAGGCACACAGAGATCTAATTTTCGAAATATTAGTCCGGTTTGCTTCCAAAGCGCATTGGTACATCAGAGCGCTGCGCGTCTCCGGTGACCACGGACCCAAAGAGGGGTTTCCCCAACTTTTGACGCATCCAGGACTCCTGATTATTTCCCACCATCCTCTCTAACGTACAGCAAATCAAGGCACAGCACACAGCGAGACTCACTTTCAACACACATGGGCTACAACCTACGGAAATCTGGCAGGTAAAGATATCCTACCTCTGAATGTAACTTTGGCGATCCTGTCACCTTTCCCCCGAAGGTGAGCGACCGTCCTCAGGTGAACCATTAGAGCCATCATTAGTCCACAGTGACGGGGGAGTAATTTTACTCCACGCAGAAAAAACTTGAACCGTGCAATCTGTGCTTAATGGTCTTTAGGTGAGCCTCTTGCGTCTGGATTCGCTGGACCCAAAAATCGTTTTCCATACGGGCAGCATGTAAAATACTTTACATTTCTAATCTAACAAAAATGAGTGAATGAATCACAGGCTTCAGTTAACATTTCCTCCTGCTCCGTGCGTGCTCAGTGGCTCCTGGGCTCTACCGCGCATCTCAGAGCTGGCACTTGGTTTTACTCTGCTCGTTGTGCAGGAAGGGCGGGGGGTGGGCTTCATCTACAGCGAGGGGATGGTGGATGCTCTAATTTTGAACGATCAGACCAGCCCTGGGATTTGAGAGAAATTCGCTGCCTCCTTGTCTTTTTTTTCTTTTCCCTACAGTCATGCACTTACTGTACGCCTTACCATCGTCATATTCTTTATCTTCATTACAGACAGCCTGGTCTTAATTAAGTTAAATAATATCTAAATTCTATTTAGCTATTTTAAATTCATTAAAGATGCTATTTGAAAAATTAATGGATGATTTTCATTTTCCTTATGAAGACAGATTTAAAGGATTTTAAAGGATAATGAGCTTTTAATTCTTTGTCATATTCCATTTTAAGTCTCCTGTAATGTTGCTACAAAGACTAATTTAATTTACTAATTTAAGATGTTTTAGGATTAGATTTTACTCTTTTTTAGGACAGATTCAGTGTAAAATATAGTTGCCAGGCAACTCCGTATTCCCCTATGGTCCTGGGTAAGGATGGCTGTCAGGGTTCAAATGAGATGAGCTTTGCTAGTTAGCCCATGTCAGGTGTCGGGCAGTGGCCCTTCTTTTTGCTCCCAGTAACAAACAACAAAAACCACAGCATGTTTTACGTGCTGACTGACGCACTGTAATCTGTGTTTCTGTTACAAGGAAAGACCAGCAGGTAGCAGGTCGTTCTCTGAGAGGAAAATGAAGAATAATACCTCGTTTCACCAGCTGTTATATTTCCAGGAGTACCACAGCTGCACTGATGGCAGCAGGACTCGCTCTGACAGCACTGTGATGTTTCTGGTCCTAAACATCCCAGCAGTGACACACTCAGACTATTAGCATATCTTACAGTAATGGACCTGTTAAGATATGGACACTGACTCTCAGGAAAGCTTTCATGCAAAAATACATGTACTGAGTGACAACCTAGCATTGCCTGACACTTAAAAATGTATATTCAGCATCTGTGTCACTGTGGTTTAGCCTCAGCCGGTTACATTTGGCAGAAAGATCTACTCAGAAGCACTGTATTAAAATTCTCATCTACGCAGCATCTAGGACCAGTTTTCTCTTGAAACTTGCTGTTTTTGTTTTATGTTTCCACTATATTTTTGTCTAAGACAGTTAATTTAATTGTTTTTTTTAATTAACTGTCTTGTGTCTGGAACACACTGCTCATTTTGCTTTAACACCTTCATATAAACTCGGCTGTACAGTCAGTCTAACGTCACACGGTATAACAGCAGAGATGGCCTATTTCATCACCAGCAACTTGTCTCTTCACTTGGGGGAATTAAAGAAGGACCTGACATAAATAACCTCTGGCATGTGTATGACAAGACAGGACACCTTGTACTTAGTATGCTGAGCTGGCTGAGGTGTTATCTGAGGAGCAGTCCAGCCCTCTCCCTGCCTCTATGAGTGTGTGTGTGTGTGTGTGTGTGAAAATGAGTGACAGTGTCCATGCACATTTGCAGGTTTGCAACGGAGAGAGTGGAAGAAACAACTTTCTGCTTCCATAAGATTTTTTTTTTTTTTTTTTTTTTTTTTTAGTTTAAAAATGTGTTTTGCTTTTTGCTGACTCATGCACACTGGAAGATGCTGCAGTGGTGTTTGCGTGTAAGAGAGAGAGAGAGAGATAGCTAAAGAGAGAGAAAGAGGCAATTAGCACCAGTAATGAGTTTATGGAGTTAACGTTTTAAGGGCAGAGACCATAAGAAAAACAAACTTCACACTTACTTTATTGGCCCCTGGGGAACATGAAGACAGCCAGTGACACATTTATTGATTTTGTGATAACTTTGACTGGTACATGATTACTCCACAAAGAGAAAGCAACATTAGAGAAATCATCGGTGATTCTTTAGTAATTTATAAATAATTAAGCGTAAGTATTTATGGTGTAATAGCAAATTTCGGCTGTCTTGTGTTGAGGTATAATGTGTTGTACCCAATATTTTTTACAGGATTGGGAACAATACTGTAGTATTGTTATTGTATGCAGTTACTGCGTGGTGAACACCTGGTTACTAGCCTATATTTAACCTCTAATTTCCCATATCACTTTGTCTGTCTTTCAGATTCCAAGTTATTCTTGAATTCAGTCATGAAAAAGTGATGACTGAAGAGTTTTTCCAGTGCAGGTAGAGAGCAAAGCCAACAGAGGGAGATGTTGGTCTGGACTAAAACCACCAGCAGATAAACAAATCCAGCAGTCTTGTTCTTCTGGAGCTTATACAGGCAATACAGGCACATATACACATGCAGACAATGTATTCGCATACATTGTCAAGTCTTTATATGCTCCAATTCTGCCAGCATGAATGAGAATATTACTCAAAGATAAGTAACCTCTGAGCGATGAAGACTGTCAGTTGAACTGTTCTGTCCATCAGTCACATTGCTGCTGGTGTTATGGGACATTATCTGGCATAACAGGCAGGTCAAGAGGGTTTACAGCAAAACCCAGAAGATCTCCAGGAAACTAGAAGGGCTCCCATTTGAACAAAAACAAAAACAAAAACCCATCAGCTTGGTATATTGTACTCAGGCTATATTATTATTATTTTTTAAATGTGGCTTGTTGCTCCATCTAGTGGTTAAATGACTAATTTGGAAAATGGATGTAAGTGTGAACTTTTGTCTCCACAGACTGATTAGATCATTTGCTGGAGTCCTGGCCCACAGTCCTGGTCTCTCCCACCCGGTGCAGTGATGTTGTCATGGAAATGTTTAATCCTGACGTGCATCAGGTCTGCAAGAATAAGACTGGAACAGGACAGGACAGTGGGGTCTGAACTGCTTACATAAAGGGTAAGAGGCAGCTACCTGCCATAAAAAATAATAATCAGATAGCTTTAAAAGGATAAAACACAGAAATTATTATAAAATCATGCCCTGGTAAGAGCTGCTCTCACCCTGCCAGTCTGCACCTGCTACCAGGCCTCAGTTTAGGATGAAATCAGTGTCGCTCCCTGAAGAGGGAGACATTTAGTCAGTTTTTTTTTTCCTAATCTCATACTAAATCCAAAATCAAAGAGGAACACTGCAAGCACGTTTAAAGATCTAAGAAGCAGGCTGTTTTTGTTACGGAATAAAACATATTATTTGAACAAGGTAAAATTATGACTACCGTCAAGTCTTCCCACATACAGACAGCCCTTTATGTCGCAGTTTAAAGACTCTTTCTCTCCCACTTCAGCTCATATTAAGTTTAAAAAAGTAATCCCTTCTTCAAATAATACTGCAGAGCTTTGTGGATGTAGGAAGTTTTTTCTCCTACACAAAGAAGCTGCAAATTTACAGTGGAAGCGGTTGTCCCATCGGAAGAGGGGAGGGGAGGGCTGGTGTGTCCCAACCCTCTGCATCCAGCTGGTGCGTCGCTCCGCAGCAGTAGCGCGCCACAGTCAATATGGCATTAGCCGCAAGCAGGACGCTCTTGGCGCTATTCATCACGTTTTGCGCACCGGGATGCGGATGGACAGGTAAATGAGTTATTTACTTTTTCCCGAGCAGGTGCACGGTTTAGCACCTCTGTATTAATCAGTTTGATAATTGCTGGGGCGTTGTTGCTTTCACCTCTTGTAGTTTAATGGGTCCCGTTTGATTGATGAGACAGTTGCATACTGTGACTTTGACCAGCATATTGCACTTTTCATGCATTAAAATGCTTTTTTTCCCTCAGTGCTGTTATTTTGAAAGGAACGAAAACAGAAATGTCTACGTGCGCGCGTGCATAATCACTTCTGTGCGCGCCAGACATAAACATTTGCAAATCCCAAGTTCCTGCAGATGTAATAGATTAATTGCTGCTATTTAGAGTGCATCAGACTATTTAATTTACACTGTACAGTTTGATTCATCATTTGCAGATGTGAAAGAGTGAGTTTAAGTGAGCAATTACAGAAAATATGGGCTTTGACAGTTCACTGTAGTTACTTTATGGGGGGAAACTATGATGCTGGACTCTTAGCAGCAGTCATGGAACAAGTCCTTACCTCATACAGTAGACACATACTAGAGTAACTGTGATCAACCACTAGAAGGTGATGATTAATTTCAGGCTTCATCAGGAGATGTAGAAAAAGTGCATTTTATTGAGTGGTTTCATGCCAAATTGGTGACTGATCTGGCTAATGGTGGTGATAAATGATCTGCCTCTAAAATTAATTTTCATGGGAGAAGAGAATTGGAGGGGAGGCTCAAGTTTTCTGTCTGTCACACTTCCTGTGGGCAGTGTTACTGCTTTTAATGTCAGATCGGCCGTCAGCCAGCAGTCAGGAATGGGTGAAATATACCTCAAAAATCAATCAAAGTGAATCAAAATGCTTTTAACCCTCAAGAAAATGCAACCTGCTTCAGGGTTTTTGGTATCAGTGTATTAAAAAATACTGCACGTCAACACAGTGATAAATCAGATGGACGTAGCACTTTTTTTGACAGGCAGACACTGAGGAAACCACAGCGGCACACATGTTTTTAAAGTTTCTTACTGTTTGTAAAATCAATTTGCAGGGGAAGAAGGCTAAGTCCTCCAGACAGAAAAAATATCCAAAATAACAAAAGTGCCATAAAGCCTGAAGAGTTTTGGAGGGGAGTAAGCTAACCTTTTTGGCAGAGTTTAAAGACCAGCCTTTCTTTTTTTGACCCACTCAGTCCACTTTTTGTGTCAGTTGATCTGTAAGTCTCTATATGTCTCCTTCTCAACTGCAAGCACTTAGTGAGTGAGGTCATTGAATTTCTGTGAATATAGGCAGCTGCTGTTTGTTGTGGGCTTTTCCTCTGGGTGGTTTTCTTTTCCATCTTTTAGGAAGTATTTTCAGGGCAGCCGTGCACTCATTCTGCAACAGCCAGCCTCACATTCATTCACTTCTATACATTCACACCTGGGAGCTACTTAGAATAACCACAGTTCACTGCTGTGGGCCACTGAGCAGCATGGGTGGAGCAGTTTGGAGTTAAATGCCTTCCTCTCAGGAATTTTGACAGTAGTTGTTAAAGGAGAGGAGAGTGTTACTCATTAACTTTCTCCACTCACATGTCATCAGCTTGTCAGTCTAAAATTCTTCAGAAAAGTGGGTGAAATTGGGCTTGTGGGAGTAGCTGGACACCTAGGTGGGAGCAGTGCAAATAGAGAGAACAGAAACATAGTGTATTTGGAACATAAATAATGTCAACTTCTTCCATTCAGCCACAGTCCATCAACTCCTGGAAAGTGAGGAGTGTGGAGGGTAATTGGGATAGAGAGGGGAGAGGGGAAAGAGGGAATCATGTCCTTGCAGGCCAGTGGAATTTAATTTCTCTGCTCTACTTAACAAGCTGGAATTCTGCAGGAACAACACACGACAGATCTCACAGAAAGCTCTCAGAATCAGGAATTTCAACTTAAGCTTTTTTTTTTTTTTTGCTTTGGGAAAACATAAGAGTTACAGAGAGGCAGGTGTAGCAGATGTCTAATATTTCTAATATTTTCACCTGACGTAGCTTGACCCAGCTCCCCCACCCACCTGTAACTTGGCCGCCTGTCAAACCTGCCAGCGATGGCATGTCTCGTGTCATGATGTCATTTCTAGATGCGGTTCCAGGTGTTTAAACAAGTACCACCTGTGCTATGAACACACTTGTCACAGCACAGTAGATGTCAGCATACTAAGCGTGTTGCAGGAAGATATAGCATAAACTAACCCTGTAACGTGTCAATCTCCATGAGCGAGAGGATATTAGAATCATTTGGGAAGTGGTTCAAGAAGTGAGCCTGTGACCACCAACACTGAAATGCAATATATGCTGTAGCCTATTACTGTAAATGCCACATGTCATAAATGTCATATATAAATGCATTTAACCCTCCCCACCCAAACAATTACTCACTTCAGGTTGCTGCTTTCAATAAAATATGTTCTCAGTCACATTTCCCGATTAAATCAGGCTTCATTCCCAATAATGTAATGACGGCAACCTAACCTAACATTCTGGTGATTGATGGTGCGAGGACTGGAGCAGCCATTTATGGTCATGGTCACAGTCTGGTGTGTTGGCTTTATGACGGGGTTAAGTGAGCCTAAGAACCTAAGTGAGCCTGTATTCACAGAGGCAGCTCTTTTCTAGAAGATATCCCAGCCCCATATATCTTTTTTTTTGTTTGAGCAGAAAAAGACAGGACTCAGAATTTGATCTTTTAAAAAAACAGTTCAGCTTTTTACTCATTTGCTGTCTTGCTCACAGTTAGATGAGAAAACTCATACCACTCTCACGTCTGTTTAATGAAGCTGCATCTAGAAGACAGTTAGCTTGGCACATAGAGTGGAAATGGGGAGAAACAGAAAGCCAGCTCTGTCAATGTAAAGGAATCTGATAACTAGCACCTCTAAAGCTCTTTCAGGTAGTCCTTCTATGAGGCTTTAGCCTCCACCCAGTGCACTGTGGGAGAATGGAAATTTGTTTGTGCTGCTCATAGCACTAAAAAAAAATCTCTTCTCCATAAATTTAATTCCAGAGTAAGTGTTCCAGTTACTCATGATAATTCACAGAACACACTGTCAGCAGTTTTTATAGGGACTGTTTCCTCTGTAGAAAGCAGTTCCAATAGAAATAGTTGACAAAGTCTTCTGTGGATTATCCAGACTAACTGGGGACATTGTTTCTGGGCACATACACTTTGCTGTTGATTTCTTATAATGTAATTTTTCAGTATTGTGAGCACCACAGCAAATTTTCTATTCCCCAATTTATTTTGGTATTTTGGCATCAGGCATTTCAAAGCCATTCAAAACCTGGACAAATAAAACCAAATTACCTGCATGGCTGACTAGTGTTGACTGAGAAAAAAAGTTTTTGGGTTATCTTCGGGTGGCTCAGTCTGACCAGTCAGATTCAATTTCAAGTTTGTTTTGATCTCAGTATGACAGCTGAATATCATAAAAGAAGAGGAACATACAGTATTCCCAACACTGAGAAGTGTCAAGAAAGCCCAGAAAGCTGTGCAGACTTATGCTTCCCTTGTTCCTGGCCTTGTTAGCCTCAGTCATCAGGTGCATGCCTTTTTCATTACTACGACAGCAAATTCTTTTACTATCTAAACACCAACAATTGTATATGACTTTGACATTGACTTACAGAATTCCTAATCTATGATCAACACTGCATCACCTCACCTCTGATGAGCCTCCTCTCCCTTGTTAACCCCTTCACACATACGTCCTCCACACACACACACACACACACACACACACACACACACACACACACACACACACACACACACACACACACACACACACACACACACACACACACACACACACACACACACACACACACATACACAGTCACTGGTGATCCTGGTTATTGATGGGAGTCTCTGATTGATGACAGTTATTAGGGGTTAAAGGCAAACTCATTAGGGGTGAAGGGGGGGTCAGCAGTGTGATTTTGTTCTCTTGTAAAAGTGGAGCACGCTGCAGGTGCATGAGGGCAAGTATTTACTGGAGTCTTTTAACCTCAGGGCATACCTGCATACACATTCTACACACACATACACACACATGTGTGTCTGTCTATAAATCTTGCAGTGTGTATGTGTGGCGAATATCCTGTATCCTTCAAACAGGATAAGCTGCACAGAAAACAATCTGCATTGTTGATTAGTGTTGTCATTATGTCATTATGTTGCTGTCTTTTTTTTTTTAATGAAAACGACAGTAACATAATAACCCTCAGGCCTTGCCCTCATTCTACACATACTTAATACTTTCCGCTGTCCAACTCAATCATACTCTGTCTGTTATTCACATTCACAAATGCAACACAGAAGATGTTGTATTATTGCTCTAGTTTCCCCTGGTAACGCCCTGAAACCAAGCCTCCCTCCATAAGATTATGATGTTACGACCACTCAGTTGCTTAACTGCTTCCCAAACTGTTTATTCTTGGATGGCAATCATGCATCTGCTCTGCTTGAACGAGTCTTGATTTAATCAGAAATATCTGGTTTGCCCCTGGATCATAAATTTCCAAAGAGGGCCAAATCACAGAGTGATGTCTGGACAGAGGAGCAGATCCCTTCCTACATAATACACGGCCTTATTGGAAACAGGGTGCAAGTGACTGAAGTGTGTCCAGACTTGTGTCAGTGGAGTCTGCCACAAACAGCTGATAAAACTGACTCCACTGTAACCCTGCACTAATGAGGAAATAATAAGAAGAGATTGCATTTTGTTTTTTAACCGGGAAAACACTCTCGCAATAATTCATCCACTCAGGCACAATGTGATGAGAGTCTGTATCTCAAGGCTTGCTGCCAGAGTGGTGCTATCTACAATCAGCAGAAACAATGATGAGACAATCTTTCACCGCATACTGAAACTTTAAGATAAGAAAAGACAATATTGTAGGACCCCGAAGAGCTATGACCATCTGCAAACTGCAGCGCAAGAGGCATGATAGGCAATTATTTCTAAAAGTGAAAAGTGAAAGCCCAGATCCAGCTGGGAGAACACCTGGAGACAAAAAGAACTGAACGTGATGAAGTGATTTTGTGACGATGTGAAACCAAAACGGCTGCTGTAAAGCTTTTGGGAGCACAGACTGCACATAAGGACCAGCTGTTTATGAGATGGACAGACAATATTGACAATTATATGTGACAGTGATGAATGACCAACATGCTAATAAACCTTGCATTACTTTTGCTCAAGTACTTCATATCATCTGTATTTAGCTAATGCTTAAATACTATTTGGATCTTGAGATCTGAAAACAGTTCTCTTAATTCTCTTAATCAGCACTCAAAGACTGCAATGAAGCATACATTTCTATATTTATAGAATTTAAGTCTGCAGAAAAAATAAATATATATTTTAACAGCATATAAATATCAAATAGGATAGCTCTATATATCAGGCAGAAGCTTTTCATACAACAGCATCAGAACCAAGTGCAAAAACAAACCTTTACTCAACTTTTATGCACTAACCTTTTTGACGTCATTGGGGACCAGGCTCCACATCTAGAATGTGAATAGTTTACTTAAGCATGATGACCAATACATAACAAAGAAACAATAGACTGAACTCTATACAGCCTCTTTCTCCCCCCATTACGTAGATGGGACACAACCAAACTTTGAACATGCTCTGGTTCCACTGGGACTGATAGGATTAAATACTTTTTCTTTCCATGATTCAGACTTCTTACTAATGTCACCTAAGTGTTGTTGATTTGTTGATTCAGCTGAGGCTTCAGCATCCATGCAGGCTCTCAGGCTTGAAGCCATTATTTTATGCATGATGAAGCAAGTCTGCTATTGTCAATATCTCAAGTGGTTGTTTATTTGTTCCCATGTATTCTGTGTTCGCAGCGGCCTTTCAGCTGCTTTTCCTTTAATTCAAGCTGAATTCACATTTCATACTGATGTGTCAGTGTCACGCTCAATGCTTTACTTTAATGTCTGCGTGTAATGTGGGCCTGTTGGATAATTGTGCTGTCACACCTACCTTGCATTATGCTAGCATGCAAACCAAAAGAAGAGCAAAGAGACAGTTGCTATCCAAAACAGAGTGGTGGTTACTATTTTCTTTGTTTTGTTTTGAGCATATCTAGCCAGGAGGGAAAATGAGGATTGCTTATTATCCTCAGCTTTTAGCATCCAACCAAATTCTCATTTATTTATTTAACCAGCAAATTAGTTTGTATTTTTCAGGGCCACATTACACATAGGTTTATGCTTCATCAGAATTAAAGTTACTTTAAATGCCAAGTATAATAAATACAGAGGAAACTGTCCTGGTGGCACTGAAGGAGAGATGTATTAACAGCTTACAAAGCTCAAACAACAAGCCTTAACATTTACTAAAAGGGACAATACAAAATTAAGACTGTTTAACTAAACTTTATACAGCCAGAATTTATCCAGATGTCATTTGTTTTGCAGCAGAGAAGCCTCTGCGGCCACACAGTGGGAAACAGACCTCTGTGGACAAGGGTCTGAGGGAGAGCTGGGAGCCTTCTATCCATCTGGATGGAAGACCTGTGGACCGCTTTGTAATCAGCAAACCCACACGGTCTCACCGCTTAACTAAAGCGGGCAAGGAAGGTCGTTCTCATCTACTGGAGGATGTAGGTAAGACAGAAACAGAAAAAGTTCAAAAGACAGGGTGTTAAGATCAAATGGTGGTGAGTCAGGTGAACGAACCAAGCAGGAACTAATGAGTATGTGTGTCGGGGGGATCTGAGGAGAGCTGGTAACACAACTAGACAAAAAAAGGAGGAAAATAAATGGATAAAGAGTGAGACAAAGAGGTTTGGCTCAAATTACGGGGTGAGCTTTCAGATCCTGGAGTTCTGCACTTTCTCAAGACAAGTGCCAAGAATGAAGAGGGGATAAGCAAAGCTGTGTACAAAGCAAAGAAGCCAGGAGGTGAGATGTATGCACACACACGTGCAGGCCTGTGTGATTGATTTTTATCAATGGATTAGTTCATCATTGGATGTTTTGTCATCCAAGTTTGCCAGAAAGAAAGAAAAAGCACTGAGGGCGGAGATGTGCATGACCAGCGATCAGCATCCCAGCTCAGCAGACAGTACTTATTTTAGGCTTTAGAAGAGGGCATTATTTTTAGATCTTAACAGCTTCTATGGTAGTTCCTAATCCCGCCTTGTAAAACATAAGACAGGTCCTTATGTTTCTATACACATACAGTTTGCAGTGTTGACACAGTCTTGCCTGCTTTAGTCATTATTCCATTTTCCTCTGTCCTTGGCATCTCAGAGCCGTACTTCATCAGCGGCTCAAAGTCTGCAGCCAACCCTTCTTTTCCACATCCAAACCCAGCCCAGCTCCTATAACCCAATGCCCTGTGTTGTGGTCACTTGAAGTTGTGTGTGTGAGTCAAACGTATGTGTGTTTGGTTGTGTTTGTGGTTGTGGCGGAGGATAGGGTGGTGCCAAGAGATGAAGTCATGTATTGTCTTGTATTGTGTTCAAATATGCGTATCCGTAGATGTGTTTGTCTTTATGTGAGTGTGTGTGCCGTCCCAGTGTGCATTGTGGCGGCCTTGTGGTTTCTCCAGCTCTGGTGCAGTTTGCCATAAATCTCTGGCAGCCGAGCTGCATCTCAATGTTGCCTTTCCAGAAATTCCATGCAGATCGTGTTGTTCCCTCAGCAGCATAAGAGTAGCATCAGTCATCATAAATAACACCATGCTGTTTGCCTCCACATCATTAATGTGTCTGGCCAGACACTGCTAGAGCAACAAAGACATGGAGATGACTTATTAGGAGCAACAGGGAGTGAGATGGAGAGTAAAGAGAAAGGGGAGATGGAGAAAAGACGCCAAATTCTCTCAATGATAGAGAGAGAAGCAGGTGGCCTGCTCCCTAAAAAAAAAAAGAAAAACAAAGGAATACACATACATTTCCACTTTTAACTTTATAAAAATTTACTGCTTGCTTACTAGTTTCCTCCGGCAACATTATTTAACAAGAAATCCTGTGTCTTTTTTTAGACCCTGAATGGGTTAACCTGGATGGCTTTGCTGTGTTGGGCGGTGCACCTGTCAGCAACACATCAGCAGGTAAACCTGATCTCAAGACATCTTTACCAACAACCCATGGGAGTGGCGTGCCTCCACTTACATCCATTCATGTAAATCTATCTGGTTAAATCCATTAAAAGCAGTCTGCTGCTATTGTGGATATAAAAGAAGCCGCCAAATCTAATGTGATGATGATTCACAGTGCTATGTCTTGGGGCGACAGCCTCCTTTTCCTTGATTCCCTCACTTGTTCTGTCCCTATGGGATCAGGGGGGAAAAAGACTCACTTGTCTCTGACTCATAGATTCCCATCTATTTAGCCAGGTATGTTTTTCTTGCAGTTGATCCAAATCTAAGAGTATCTCTATTGAGTTTTGTTTCCTTTAATGGCGTCCAAAACATTAATTATCACTTATTTGCCTGTCACTGCTTTCAACTGACTGTAAAATGAAAGAAAATTAGCAGTAGACAGACGGGTAGAATTGCTTATAAGCTGATTGCCAGATCATCCATATCGTGGTTTATTAAAGGGTACTTGAATATTCAAATAATTTCATTGTACTTTTGTACAAAAGTATGTGCAATGACAATTAAGATTTATCTTATCTTATCTTAATAGAAAATGAACTGCCAAAAATAGATTAATCTAATATACAGATTTTGGTTTTATTATCATTGTAACATGAGATTTAATAGCTGTTGATGGATGGACAATCGTGGCACGGTGGTGCATTGAACCTGTCGACCAACTGGGGTCTTTCTGTGTGGAGTTTACAAAAACATGCAGGTTAGATTACTTGACTACTTTAAATTGTCCGTAGGTGTGAATGTGAGCTTGAATGGTTGTCTGTCCCTACATGTCAGCCCTGTAATTGACTGGTGACCTATCCAGGGTGTACCCCCTTCTTGCACCAATTGTCAACTGGGATAGACCCCCTCAAGTATTAACATGTGTGTTGTAGGTGATAGGTCGAATGGGTCACTGAGCTCTGAACCTGTGATGGGTCTTTTAGGAAATTTAAAGACTAAATCATGAGTTGATTAATAGAAAAAGATCAAATAAATATTTTTTTCAAATAAATAAAAACTAATCACTAAATGAATCAGGACAGAAAATAATCATTATGCAGCCCTAATATTTATCTAACCTTTATTTAAGTTCTTTAAAAGACATGAGATGTTTCCTCTTGAAGTCAAACATATTGTAAATGAATAAGGGAAATATCTAACTTCAGGCCAGACTTTTAGTAAATTACTTTGTCAATATTTGCATATTTTTGTGCAGAGTCATGGAGCGTTTGGACATCTAAGCATGTCATGTAAACACACACCAATATATCACAGGGCCAACACAAATTGACATGCGCACAGTTGTGTTCATATTGTTCTTGTGGACAGTTTAGCCTGTCCAAACCACTTGACTTGGCTTGTCTCTGTGCCGTGGCAATGAACATGGAGAAAATCCATTCAATTTCCACACTGAAAGGATCGGGGACCAGCAATTGAACCCAGGACCTTCTTGCTGTGAGGCGACAGCTCTAACCACTGCTGCACCACGCCGCTCTGGAGTTTCAGTTTTATTTGTTTGAGGCAGAGCTGCTCTGGAGACACAGCTAATCATATTTGTTGAGTCAAACCTCTGTGAATGAAGCCAAGCTACCATTGTGTTTCTGCTCAGCTAAGTACCGTTGTGAAAAGGAAGGGGTAAAAGAAGGCAGCAAATGTCATGAAGCTGCATAAAGCATAAAGAGCTTGTTAGCTTGCTTGCTACCAACTGAGTCTTATGTGTCAGAGAGAGAGGGCTCAGAAAGGGACTCAAATGCAAGGAGAACAAACCAGGTCAAAACACACAGGGAGTAACACAAGGAACAATTAATGGGACACTTGACTATACAGACAAAGACGATCTGGCAGATAACAAAGGAGAGACCAAGACTTAAATACACTAGGAGGCAGGGAAACAATTAGACACAGGTGCAACACATTAGGGGCGGGACAGGTAATCACAGAGGCGGGAAACAAAGGAGGACAGGAAGTGAATCTACAAAAAAGACAAAAGGGTTAGTAATTTCAAAATAAAACAGGAAACTAACTAAACTGGTATCAAGGAACAAACAGACAAACAGGACCTGACTCAGGAGCTGGATGTGACATTATGTTTGCTATTTAAAACGAATAAAATTTTTTTGAATAAAGTTCTTCTGAGTTTTGAGATCATTTTGATAGTTAATAACTTGCCAATTGTTTGTATAAATGAACAACAATTTTGACAATTAATCAATTATACTTATTTACCAAGCAATAATACCAAACATTAACACCTGTTACAAAGCTAACACATCTACTGCCGAACTCTCAAATGTTATTTTTTAGGTTAATGTTAGCTCATTTGTCAGTAAGAAGTTGACTGTTAAGTTGTTTCGTCATGCTGTCATAGCCAATAGTCTTGTAAGTTAATGGATGACAAAAAACATTGCCAGTATTGTTCAAATTTTGACTGGAGTTATTTCTTTTCCATTAGTTAGCTGGTTATCTTACTTCTAGCTGCCAGTTTGGGCTAATTTCATTATTCCTGCCTCCAGGAAAGCTCTGCCACTGAGAATTGTTTGTATAGCTGTTAAATAAAACTGTGGCTAAACTGAGCAATGCGCTTCACCGCGAGCCCCAAACTCACCAGATTATGTTTGCAAAGTTTAGATTTGCTTTTGGAGGTGGTGAAATGTCAAAGATGGAGGATAAAAGTCTGGCTTTCTTCAGCTAGGTTTGAGGAGGGAGTAAAAAGACAACAGTGACATTCTTCAGCATCTCAGTATGAACACACTGAGGTGGTCTCTGCTGTTGCTGCATTGGTATGTCTGTCTGTCTGGAGGCCAGCCTCATAGCACCTCGGACCATTGAGCTTCCAGGAAAAGACAGAAAGGATCTGGCAGTAGGAGCATTGTGGAGCCAATGGTTTAGTGGTTCGCGGCATGGCGACCCGGGCCAAACTATGCACTGTGACAGTTTTCCAGAGAAAGAAAGAGAAGAAGGAGAAAATAAGGAAAAGGAGAAGTCAGTTAATTAAAACCAAATGGAGCTATTTCAGTTTTAGGTTATAGCTTGTACGAGGACAGTGAAATAGGGATGGATCCAGGGATAAGATGAGTCACTTCATTGTCATATAATTGTTATGTGTTGACAGTGTTTATCTAGTAAATATTAAAAAAAAATCACACAAAAACTATGAATAAGAATGCTGTAAAATAAATTTAACAATAAATATGTGATTTGAATCAAATAGACCAAACGCAGTACACTGACTCTGGTATTAATTTATTTTTCTTTTTGATGTTACTCTTATTAACTTAAAATAAAATTTCCACTCATTAAAGCTTGAACAGACATACAGACAGGTCTTTTGTGTTGTTGGCAGACAGACGAGGGCAAGAGTAGACAAGTAAACAAACAGAATGCTACAGGTGTGGATACAAAGCAGAGAGAAAGATGTGAAGGAGGGGAGGATAGAGACAGAGAGACGTAAAGACATGAATAGAGTGCTTCAGGTCTCTTTGAAACAAAGCACCTTTGTCTTCCTCTTTGCTTTATCTTTGTTTTCCACCTCACTTGCAGTGTCATGGTGGAGGCCCATCAGGACTAAAAATCTCCATCTTGGTCTGCCTACCTGTTGCAAGGAGAAACCCTATATCACACTGTTGTTTTGACCTTATGACCACTTTGGATTTTGTCAAATCCACTTTGTTACATCAGCTGACTCGTCAGTACTCACCCAGCTGTGCATGCAGCTATCTTGATGGGAAACAGGGCAGATCTTTTTCATCTGACAGTGATTATGAGAAACGGATAAAGGAGGGATAGAGGGAAGAGAGGAAAGAAAGAAGCCGAAAGAGTGGGAGGGACAGAGGAGTCTTTTGTTATAATGCCAGTGCTATCACTCAGCACTGCAGCCAGATGAAGGGGTTTGTCTGGCTGTCTGAGTCAGAGTCTGAGAGGTTGTCCAAGATGGAGTCACCACTAATGGTGGGATTAAAGCAGGAAGCAGGACACCAGCAGTTGGATCAGATGACATGGGGACATGGTACAGTTCCATGACATGTCCTTTTTTGACAACTGGGCCTGTTTACAGTTACTGTTGGATGAAACTGTCATGTATTTATGTGTTTATCACTGAGCGGATATGTCTTGAATGAAGCAATTATATTCAATCATATTCCATGGCAGTGAAAAGTTTCAGCTAGGCCCCAAGGGCAAATCCAGCACAGAGCACAGATAATGAATGAACTATAGGTCACGAAGGTAACATGAACTCCACTGCCCTCTAACTTTTTCCTCTCCATTATCATCCACAAACAGGTCCTGTCAGGTCTTCACAAACTCCAGCCAGAAATCAGCCATCTGTACAGCGGGCCACCAGGGTGGACAGAACGGCTTACCCATCAGGCATGTCTAATACTCGGACACAAAGGAGAGCGCCTCAGTCCTCTTCAGGTCCCAGGCAGCCTGAGAGAGCTTTGGCAGGAGGCCTCCTGCAGGAAAGAAGACGTCAACACCACATCAAGCCTCAGTCAGACCAGAGGAACCGAAACACCCCTAAACTAAGTAAGAGGACCCACATCTTACACTCTTAAACACCAGACTGAAAAGACAAAGCTTTAGCTGCTTGTAAAATATAATTTAGTAGATTGGCCATCTCCTAACAACCTTTTGCAGATCCTACTTTGTGGGTTTCTGATTTTTTTTTTCTTAAATAGATTTTTTAAAAATTGATCTAAATGTATAAATTTTGTTTGTACTATCTTTAGTGTCCATAGTGTAAACCCTGGTCGTGCCTGGTATCCCTTTTTATTCATAGCATCTGAGTCCGTTCATGTGGTGTCACTGCAGGCACAGAAAGCCCTGGGCCAGAGCGCACCCGCCAACAGAGCAGTTGCAACCAAAACAACCACACCAGGTATTTGCAGGTTTATATTTAATGACTGCTTTTGTTTAGCCATCTGTCTGTCTTTCTATATACTGTTAAATATCACAAAATAACTTGAGTATTCGAGTAGGCTTGGTGAAGTGAGTGAATGTTTGGGTATCATGGTGCCAAAATATCAACTTCATCTTCGTCATCTTAGAAGTGATTTTAATATTAGTTTCATTTTAAGAATACAGCGCTAGACATTTTTTGTCTCTGTATCTTTGTGTGTGTTTGTGTATGTGTGTGATGACCAGAGCCACCGGAGTACGAGGCTCGGGACATCAGTGTCAGGGTCATGTCTCCACAGTCAGTCCTCATCTCCTGGGTTGACCCTGCAGTCGAAATGGGTAAAGTCGCCTCCGGGGCATCCAGGTGGGCTGTGTTAAACTGTGTGTTGGTGCATGTGTCGGTTAACAAGACAGAGAGAGTAAAAGAAATATAATTTAAGACAAAGAGAGAATGAGTAAGAGAGAAACCCAGCTCTGCCCACTGAAATTAAACATTTTCATTCTCCCTTGACTCAGATCCTACACAGTTAGGTACAGGGAGAAGGGTGAGTCAGCACGCTGGGAGTACAAGGACAGCACCCAGAGGAGAATGATGATAGAGGCCCTGTCTGCTGACAGCATGTATGAGTTCTCTGTCAGAATCTCCCAGGGAGAAAATCATGGCAAGTGGACTGTCTCCGTCTTTCAGAGGACCCCTGAATCAGGTATGTGCCTCCACTTGAGAATGGCTTATAGAATCATTTTGTAGGTTGTGATGCAGCTGAAGGGTAGTGATGGAAAGTTATTTCCCTTTTTAGAGAAGTAGCTATAGACAGCCAAAGCCCCTGCATTTTTCTTAGAGTTTGAAAAGAGCAATTATTCTTGCAGAAAAGAATTCATTCTTGCATAACCCTGTCTGTTAGCAGTTTTTCTCCATATTTCCTCATACGACACTTCATCACATTCACTGCCTATTACTCCCATTTGATATTTGATTCTAGCTTTGGCTGCTGATCTGTCATGATTGCAGCTTTTATACCGTGTCATAGCAACTCCTGAGCTGCGGTTCACTGGAATGTCAGCATTTACTGCCTGGCTCACAGCTCAGATCTCCTTCTGCACTTCCATACATGAGCTCAAGGGGAGTTTTTCTGACAATGTATGGCAGCAGTATTTTCCTTAACTGAAGCCTCCTGGCACAAATGTCCTTGCTGTTTTTACATGCTTTAAGCAGCAATTTCCTCACCCTGTTCCCTCTGTGCTGCTTCTGGTTTCTGTCCTATTGCTCCTCCTTTAACTGCTGTCTTTCCATTCACTTGTGTTCTCCTCACTCGCTAGCACCATCTGGACCACCAGAGAACTTCGAGGTCAAGCCTCTGCGAGGGAAAGGAACTGCTGTCGTAGCAACATGGGATCCACCTGAGGAACCCAACGGGAGGATAAGAGGTCAGACCTGGAGGATTAAAGTCAAATTGAAAATAAATGTATTTTTGCTTGTGGCCTTATTCAGACATTTAATAGTGTCATGATTCAAGTCTCTGGGTAAAGCATGCTGTGCTGAAGCCACAGAGCTACTAAAATTTGCGAGGTCTGACTGTTTGGTAAATTACCATCACCACAACTGGACCCATGAAAGAGAGAGAGCTAAGACTAGCCAGACCCCATCCTATCTGTAGTGTGGAACAAACACAGCACAAAATATTTGTGAGCTGCCAAAGACTTTGAATGTGCTGAGATAATATCAACAAAAAATAACAACTAATGGGAGCTGGTGCTATCCTTACCCAGAATACAAACTTAACAGCACACTGGATCCTCCCAAATGATGAATGTTGTAAAGGGACAGATGCCTTTATGGCTATGTGGGCAAACAAAGTTTTTAAAGGGCTATTAAGAGTTTCTCCTGAATGGTCTTACTACATCTCTTCACAACAGTTGTTATTTCTCTACCTCTGAGCAGAGTACATCCTGTCTTATGCTCCCGCTATGAAGCCATTTGGAATGAAAAGTGTGACATACCGTGGCAGCACCACCACAGCCACCATAGATGGTCTCACACCGGGAGACCGGTACATCTTCAAGATTAGAGCCACCAACAGGAGGGGGCAGGGACCACAGAGCAAAGCCTTCAGTGTTGCCATGCCAGGATGTAAGCACTTTATTTCTGTATTTTCAAGCATGTGTACATAAAAATTTGTTTCAGCCTAAACTCATGACATTTTTTGTGTATTGCCAGCCAGCAGCACTGCCTCATTGTTCCCAAAAGCCAAGGACACCCGCAGGACTAGCCACACTCCTTCCAAACAGGATACCGACCATGACGAATCTGACCTTATGTCAACAGAGGCACCAGAGGAGCCAACCACAACCTCCCAGCCACGCCCTGCTGCATCGCCCAACAAAGTTAATCGCCCTCTTTTCGACACACGCTCCTATCACAGCATCTTCTCCTCTGTAAGGGGCACGGTCAGGAACTCAGGGAACAGAGGTCCATCAAGAGGAAGACTCCAACATAGAAAAGAGGAAGAAGAAAAGAAAATACCCACAACACCAGCTCCAACAGAAGAGACAACAACCATGGAGGTTGTACCACAGACAAAAGAACCAGACAACAATGTTTCCCCTGAATCTGAGGACGAAGTGGAATTTATACCCCTGACTACTGAGACCCCCAGCCTCAAAGTTTTGACACCCTCACCAACTAAACCAGCCTCTGCTCGTGACAATCCACCTCCCAGAAGGCCCATTAAGATCAGGGTCCATAAAAAAACTGAATCCAAGGCTGCTTCCTCCTCCTCATCTGCTTCTTCATCTTCTTCAGCTTCATCCTCCTCATCTTCTGCCACCTCGTCCATTTCTTCCTCCTCCTCCTCCTCTTCTGGTTCCTCCTCATCTTCTTTTCCCTCTACCTCTTCTTCGTCCTCCTCATCCTCACCTTCTTCAGCCTCATCATCATCTTCATCACGTATTCAAGAATCAGCTGCCAGTCGAAAGGACTATGTAGCCTCTACATACCCAGAGAGCAAAGACACCTATAATAGCGCAAGCATAACACGTAACAAATCTATCACTCCAGTAGTAAAACAGAACAATTCACAGCAGTCAGAGGCTACATCTGTAGGTAGAGGTTCAGCTTCAGGACGGCCCACCAGTGGGTCTAGTTTTGGTTCTAGAGATGGTTATGTACGAAAAAATAACGGAATTTTGTTCAGAGGGAATTCAACACGAATGCTGAATGGTCATCAAACAACATCAAACACACGTACTTCAGCAACATCACAGTCCACTCTACCAGACAGGACTCAAAACCATGAAACATCACAATCGTTCAATCCGACAATGTCAAAGTCAACTTCAGGAAGTGGTTCTGACAGCCAAGCAACTTCTGATACATCTAATTTTGACAAATTGCAGACCAGCTCACAGTCCAGGTCATATGGCTCTACAATGTCAGATACACACAGCTCAAGCACTAATCCATCCACCTCGCAAAGCAGCTCACAACATCCATTCAGAGCAGCCACATCAGGCTCTTCTCAGTCAATGTCACACAGAAGATCTCATAGCTCTGCAACTTCACGCAACACACACAATTCACAGAGTTCACATACATCACCTGAGCGGGACACAACCTACAGCAAGGGAAATGATGACAGTAAAACTAAAAACGCAGATGTAGGAGTAGCCAAAGTTGAGGAGCCTTCTTCAAGCTCTGGAACACAACCCACTGAGGGGGGGAGAGGAGAGGAAGTAGGAAGGGAGGAGAGTACTCAGAAAAAACCATTGATTCCTCATACTAGAATTAGTCCAGCACTTGCTGAAAGATTCCCTTGGCTAGTTAGTCGTTATCCAGGCAGATTCAGTTCAACACCAAGGGTGCCATCTCCTAGGCAAGGTGGTAGGTCCTTGGTGAGGACTTCATCCTCTGTAGGGGGTGGCAATCCCATCTTTGGAGGGACACCCACTAGGGTCTCCGGGGCCACAGGTGCTGCTGGAGTGTCCACTGTACAAGAGACCAGTGAAGATCTGAAGACTCCTTCCACTCATGACTCACTGAAGAATGGGGTTGGGGTGGGCTCAGTTAAGCCTTCTTTGACCAATAACAATACAGCATCTAGTGACACTAGAATCACATCTACCTCCTCTTCCTCCTCCTCTTCTTCTTCAGCCTCCACTTCTTCAGATTCCCATCATTCCTCAGGTGGACACAGAGACCCAAGCAAGCCCATCAATAGAGGAACATATAATGACAATAATAACAATCACGATAAGGATTATGTCGATGAGGGGAGTAGAGAAATAAGTGGGAAAAATGATAAAGTTGCAGAATCCACAGTTGCCAAAAAGAATCCTGCTATAACATCAGCTGACCCTCACAGAAGCCCAGGGGACAACGACAGTGTGGATACAAGGGAAACTTCTTCTAGGACCAGGACTAGCACATCCTTTGGAGTCACTCCAGCTCACCATCGTCCTGGTGTAGGGGTGAATGGGAGGGTACGCTCTCCTCTGTTGGCTAACAGGCAGTTTGGTGGGTCTAGGCTTCCCATTAGACCACAATCAGCACAGAACTCAAGGCTGGCTTCTTCAGCAACAACATCTCAATCATCCTCATCATTGTCTGATTCTTCTTCACCAAATTCACCCCAGCCAGTGTTTACCTCAGATCGTGAAGCTGGCACTACTGTGACAAAGACAGGGGGAATAATTAGAGGAAACTCCCAGTCTACATCGTCATCTTCATCTAGAGACAGCTTTAGGGGACAGGGGGGTAGGTCTCGGTATCCTATCCTCAGAGGCAAGCCAACCAATGGAGGAGCACTCAAACCTGCTAACGGAAATGGTAAAGTCAGTTGTTAAAGTGCATGAGTTTGAGAGTTGCTGCCAGCTGCAGCATTTCTAGGAATATGCAAGGATTTGCATGAGGAAAAAAGCTAATTAAATGGTGAATAATGTATAGAAAAAAAATACCCCCAATGCTGTACTGTATTTTGCTTTAATCATGTAATTATTTAGGTAAAAATGGACGACCCAACCTGACAGCAACAAATGATAAAGATTCCTCTTCCTCTCATGGAACCAGTAAGGTTGTTGGTCAAAGGTTTATCACTGGACCTGATGGAACCAAATGGGTAACTATCCATAATGGTCTTTGAGTATTTTCTTTTGCTATTGCCATGCCCTAGCATGGAATAATGTGGATTGTACTGTACTGTACCACTTTTAAGGAATAGTTTTAAAAAATTGGGAAAGGCAGTTATTTGTTTTCTTGCTGAGTTAGATGAAAGGATCTGTACCACATGAAAGTGCATTAGTCTTGTCATATTACTCTTGGCAAGAAATCAAAATGTTGAATGACTAAATATCACAGTCACTTTGAGGCAATACTTCACATTTTCTTTGTATAAATTGCTGTATAGATGTGGTAGATTCCTCTGTCTGTCTAGGTGTTAGACTTGGAGCAGGGGGTTCTCATGAATCAGGATGGACAAGTTCTCCAGGACTCTCAAGGCAAACCGAAGAGAGTGGTGCTGGGCGAAGATGGACGCACAATTTTTGGTGATATGCTACAGTCAATCTTGCATTGCATTTAAACATACTGTATACAGATTGTATATGAAAAGCTTTTCCCATTCGCGTTACTAGCTTACTGTGTTTCATGAATATTCTGTTTCCCCTCCTCCCCACTTGACCTGTCCACCACCTACCAGACCATATGGGCAGTCCCCTGGTAAATCAAGAAGGTATGGCTCTGTTCGGCCACGGCAGAGATAGCCGGCCTGTGGTCAACCCCAAAGATAAGGTCCTCATGGTTGGAGGGAAACCTGTACTTGGCTTGGACCTGCCTCATGTCAGGACTTCCACCACCACCACCACCACCACCACCATGGCTCCTACCACCACACCTGAACCCACCACCACTGAATGGACCACAGAGGAGTTTACTACTGAACAGCCATATCCAACCTGTCCACCTGGAACCTTCTCTAAAACAGATGAATATGGGTATCCAGTGCTGGACCCTGAGGGAATATTGGACTGTTATCCAGAAGGTGAGCCTTTTCTTGAAATTCATAACATGCTGCAGATAGAATCGAAAAAGATCAAATAGAGATTGGTGATACAAGGAATGAAACAAAATACTGCAGTATCCCTACTTGCAATATTGCTTTGTAAATAGATTTTCCACAGAACTGAATTCAAGCTTAGTGAAGCGTTTTTGAGCCAGAACATAAATAAGTATGACTTCATGAAATCTCTCACTTGTATTGTTTGTCATATCCATCTAGGCCAAGGCCATGAGTGTTTCCTGTCTGTACCCACAGAGTCCTATAACTCTGTAACTGTGTGATCTGGTCACTGTGTGTGTGTGTGTGTGTGTGTGTGTGTGTGTGTGTGAGAGAGAGAGAGAGAGAGAGAGAGAGAGAAAGAGAGAGAGACCACAGGAACCACATGGAAGGCGCCACATTTGGGGCCTGGCTGTGGTCAGAGTACTGCTGGTTTAAACTGCCATTAGTGTTATCACAGAAAGATAATGATTGAAACAGACTTAAATACACACATTTGTGAACACAAACAGCAGAGTAATGTAGTTAGAGAGTATTTATTACAGTAAGATCAGAGTTTTAGTTTTGCAATTAAAAAAATGAAACTAAAATCAAAACAGAAAAATTATGATTAAAGTAGTAGTAGTGGTAATTTAAAAAAGCACCCCAGGCATACAAACTCCATTTTCAGAAAAAACAAAAAAAACAAAAAATTATTTCCTGTTACTTTATTTTTTTTAATGAACTTCAAATTCGCCATCATTCATATTAGGCAGGGTTTTGTCCTATAAGCAGAGAAGCAGCAATGTTGCAGCTCTGCGTTCGGTATTTGGTTTGGGGGTAACACGCAATGAAATCCTGCTTAGCAATAAATACATTTTAGTGTAATGTTTTTACTCTGTGGCTCTACTGGAGTAAGAACATAGTAATATTTGTTTCTATTTTAAGTGTGCTTTCTGAGACCTCGTTCTCCTTATAACAATGGATGCAGACCCATGAAAAACATCTCATGATAATGGCTAAATTGTCTTGTTATGATGGCATACAGTAAACTAGTTAAAATGAGTAAACTTTCCAACTGAAACAACTGATACTTTGACAATGATTTTTATTCCCACTGTGTCAGCGCTGTGCCATCCACTATCCATTATTGGTTCAGCAGCAGCATGAATAACTTCAAGCTGGAAAGATGTTTCCTTGTAAAGTGAAAAATGGAGAAAGCAGGGCCAGTATGGATTTTACAACATGTTTTCACTCATACATTACACACTTGAGTTGACTAAAACATAGCCAGGGCTAACTTTAGTGTCAATATGTGTCTTAGTGCTTGTACCTACGTACAAGCACTAAGGTTTGTCTATATGTATGAGTGCTCATGTCTATGCCAGTTCAGAAATGTGTACATAGCCATGAGATTGATGCTACAGCTTGTTCTACTTTTCTGACAGAGGAATCCTCAGGAATGGAAATGGACCACATGGTTACCTTGACCATGGTGCCTGATGCTTTAGCTCTTAAGAAAGGTATTGGCTGAGTTTGGCTTCGGACCGACCTACCGCCACTGGGCTGGATGGACTAAACTGCACTGTATGCTCATTGTTTGTTGACCGTTTACTGCACTGTTTGGTCATTGTCTGTTTATCTGTCAGTGGATCTGTTTGTTCTAGCTCTTCCTGTCTCTTCCTCTTCGCCTGCCTGTGGTCTTCACGTTGTTTCTCTCCTTGTACATTTGTTTGGCTTGGTCTTGGTTCATTGCTGGGATTTTGGATAGTTTCCATTCTGGGCTGTTTTTAATCACTTCTATTCCAAAAAGCTGGACCCAGGCTGCATGTGAACTGCATTACTAAGCAGAAGAGAATGCCTTGGCTTATGATTTAATGCAATGTATTTGCTGTTCTTAACGTTGCTTTGTAATGTAATAGATGAACCCCGGCTTCAACCAAACACTAGCTGAATGGAAAACTTGGGAGTTTGGTTGTAAGCATTTGCACTTTGTAATTTCACTACAGGTATTCGGATGTCTGAATAAATCTGTAGCATGTGAGCAGCATTGATATTTTCTTTGGTTTTGGGGGTTTTGCTAGAAAAGTCACATTGAGCGTCACAGTATTTTCTTAGCATTTTCCTGCCACGGCTCAAAGCTGTTTGCATGTGTGTGGACCATGATGTAATGCTAAGGTCCACTGGTGCAGTGCGGGGAAAAACAGTGATGAAAGAGGAAGGAACTAATTGAATTTCACCCACTGAATCCTTTCACATTTGTCAGCCTTGGAGACTTGTGAAATAGCTGTTGTCTTCTAGCCCCCCCCCCCCCCCCCCACATGGAAAATATGGGTAGCAGAATGTTACATAAGAATACAGCATTGGGTGTTGGGACTTTTCAAAGTGATCTCACATATCTGCACACAATTAGTTAAATTTCTTTAACACTCTTATTACAAAGATCATGATGACAGTCAGATGACAGGATTAATGAAACACAGGAGCACGTTATTGAGTTAGGATGTAAACAACATAAATCCATTTCTAATCAAAATCTCACTGACACATGTGCTGTTGCTAGATGAGTTTTTTGTTCAGACCACCCTGCCATCAACCACCACCACTTCCACTACCACCACCACCACCACTACCACAGAGAGTTCAACTCCGGAGCCATACTCCAGACCCTTCAACAAAGGCCCTTCATCTGAGTTTGACCTCAGTGGGAAGAAGCGATTTACAGGTACTCAAAGACATGCGTAAGTGTGTGTTTGTCGGTGAGTCTGTGCTCATATATCTTCACTCTTATGCAAGTGCCCTCTCCTCTGCCTCTGTTTGGTGTACAACTAAATCTGATCTCATCCAGAGTTTAGCCAGTGTTTGCTGGGCAATTCTAGCCTCTGATTCCAGATTTAATATCACATTCCCATTATGTCTTTGAAAATTGAATCGAAGGCAACTGGACATATGTTTGTCTGTCCCAGACAAAGAGAGAACTATGACCTGGATGAATGAGAACATTCACAGACACATTCCCATTATGCATGATGGATCTCTTTTTAAAAAGAGCTTAATAGACAGATAAATAGTAAGTTAAGCTTTTACCCAGGGTATGAAAAACCCTCCTTTTAGCTTCTATCAAGCAGTAAGAGATTTATACTTTTCTACTGGTTCTCCTATGGAGTTAAGCTTTGGGTGTGGTGTTTAAAAGCTCAGATTTTAGGTTAAAAATCAAATTCGCATCATGCATGATGGATCTGTTTTTAAAAGGAACTGAACCCCCTGAGTAACACAGTAAGTTACTGAAACCATAGATACTGAAACCTGTTATATAAAAAAAATCCTTCACCCAATAACATAGCTTCTCCCAAGAAGTAGGAGACTATACCTCTTTATGGGTCTCTGCAAGATTACTCTACCTCAGATGCAAGAAAGATTAACAAAAATAACACATATTATCTTTACCTGACAACAACATAAATAAATATGTCTTTAGCTAAGAAAATAAAGTAGCATGATTGACCACGCATGCCTGGCTTCTGAATATCACATATATTTCTCTGTCCCCACTCACGAGTATGTGTCTGTGACGGTCTCTGTGTGCTGTGAATAATGACCTGTTGCGTTTCATGGAGGAGTAATACATTTGGACTTCTATCTTGGTTCTCTCAGCAGTACCTCATAAATATATGACCCTGTCAGACTTTACAGACACAATCAGCCAAGACAAAAAAAGAAAAATCTACAAACATTTTCCTACGCTGAGTCGTTTTTTCTCCCTCATTCATATCAAAATGTCGGCTACAGTACAGTGCCCATGCAAAATACTGAGGGGTCAAACAGCAGAGCATTCAACTATTGATTTGAGAGCTCTCTTTTTACATATATGACTCAATATCTATATATTTGTGGAAAATAGCAATAAATACAATTCACAACCACTAATTAATTCAAATTGGTTCCTTCTACCCTTAATTGGATCATAATAACAAAGTTCACAGAGGACACTTTGTTAAAGGTCTCTAGACTTGATCCTTGTAAACTTTGGCCCCCTGCTGTCTTTTTACTGTTCCTGTGTGCTTACTTTGGCCCCCTCATACTCTATCACCTCATCTGGTTGCACAAACAGACCGAAATATTCTCTTGGCAGAAATAAAAACAGTATCTACGTGACTCCAGCCTTCTAAAAAACGACATAAAGTCAGAGGTCCTTTTAGTATTGCTTTGTTTAATGACGGTGGTTTTTGTCATATTTCAGCCTTTTAAATAGGAACTGTTAATATGCTGTAGCCACAGGCTTCAATAATAAATTGTAGCTCATGCATTTAAAGAACATGATCAGTAAGTACTTTCAGCTTTGGATGTTTTTATTGTCAACATAGTCAGAACATAGACATTTTAGTACTCAGGGCAAACAAGGGACAAGCCATCCATCAGTGTAGTGGAGACGCATTAGACTTGTAACAGCTGAAGTGAGTAGACTTTCATAAAGTACTAAAGCGGTGAGTTAGCTTTGCACTTCCATAACATTAGGGGACTTGTGTAGGTCAGTGCATGAAATCAGGAATATTCTGACCTTTTGCCCCTTGGCACCTGAATCTAAACTTCCCATAATGCAAATCAGTAGCACCTTTGGTTACACCATGCCTTGTCCTGCCTCTTTATTAAAAACTGTATACTCAAGCCAAGGTACAGCAGACGTCCCATGAGTAATTTTTCAGTTTTCAAAGCCCCAGCAGAGCCACTGCATACACTGTACGACTGTTTTCTCAGCCTGTATAGAACTCCCCATGGTGAGTAATTTGACTTTGACATGCAAAATTGGTGTAAAGCCCCTTTAATTTATATTCTGTGTCAGAGCCATTTGGTTATCGTAAAAAATAACGAACAGATTATGGCCTGTGAAAATCAAGGGTTATCATTCTGAATGTGAATGAGCACAGAGTGCTATTACCTTCATTGTGTGCCTTTTGCCAGTCTATCAATGTGGATAAAACCTTGAGTAATGGCCCCACTATCACTCATTGACGGATTAAATGCAACTTGTCACTGTCATTTATATTGATCTTTGCTAGAAACCTTTTTAAAAAGGGGAAGATTTATGTGGCTGTGTATTTATCATACTGATAGTGTCAGAGCTATCAGTACGATCAGCTCCAGGAGCAACAGTGGAACAATAACAAAGCTTACTCTGAACACCATCTATCTTGATAAACAACAGCTCTCTTATGATCACACACCTCTCATAGAGCCATCTGAAAGCCATTACTCTCCCAAGTTCTAAGACAAAAACAGACAAGAGCAGAGAAGCAGTGGAAATCATAAAAGTTAAGGCAGCTGACCTCAGCAGAGAGAAGAGACTTTTGGCTCCATGCAGAGACATCCTCTTTCCTATTTATTAGTTTAATATATTTTAGGTCCACCTCAGCGGCCTGCCAGTCCACTGACACGCTTTGCATGAACAGTCTGACAGAGACTTCATCATTGTGTCTTTATCTGTCCAGGTTTATTTTGATTTGAATGAATCTAGCCCAAGGCAGTTGTGGGAAAAAAGGTATTAACTAATAATTCTTAGCAGTTGCGTGAATCCTCTTTACAGTAAGCTCCAGATGGATGGAATTTGCTACATTGGACGAGAAAATGAGTACCAGGATGTTTGGACTATTAGAATGCAAATTTATGCCTTACTAGACAGATATCAGAGCTGAGATTATGTGAACTGTCCTGATATAGTTTCCCAGTGACATTTGATCCACGTCAGGCTCACACATGCCGGTTTTCATTTGTCTTTTGGATTTGGTTTTTCAACAAGCAGAAAAAGACAGGGTGTCTCTGCAGGGAGGTGCTTTCAGCATTTAAAAACGAACACTTGAACAAAACATCTGGATCTGGGTCTTCCACGTGCATGAGCCTGCAGAAATTCTGGACGTGTGGATGCTGTACAGAAGTACAGCCTTACAAGCACCCTGTGTATAGACAGACACATAAATCTGCTCACCGTGACGACAGATCATGTATTTCAATGTGTAATACATTAGCCATATGACTGTATACACATACAGTAGGAGCTTGTAACAGCCTAAACCCACACTGCCTCACCGATTGTGTATTAATGTGCAGATAGTGACACGTGTTAGGCTCTTGGCCTGCACAGAGGGCCCATCATCTGGGGAGGTGGGAGCGACTCCAGGCTCCAGTGGTTCCCTCCAGATCCCAGTCAATCTAGGAATTGTGGGATATCTGAAGTATTCACAGCTGTAGGTCCAGCTGGCATTTCCAGAGTCACTGAAAACAAATGGGGAAAAAAAGGACAGAGGGGAGTAGAGGAAACAAAGGAAAGACCAGACATCGGGGTCACATGAGGAACCAGGCTCATGTCTGACTCCCTCTCTAAAAATGACTAACAACAAACCACAAATTATTTCAAAATGACTGAACAGTATTGACAAATTTAAAATAGAATGATCGGAGATAGTTGTAGTATTGTTTGAATACTGTGTTATCATCATACAGTATTTTATAAATAATGCCAGACAAATATTTGAATTAATTGTACATTGCATACATTATGAAATGATGTAGTTAAAATAAGTGAATTGATTCCTCTCCATCACTTTTTCCTTCTATCAGCTCCTTATGTGAACTACATCCGTAAGGACCCAGGTGCTCCTTGTTCCTTGACAGAGGCTCTGGAGTACCTACAGGTTGACGTCCTAGAAGACCTGATAAAGAAGGACAGTCTTGCGGCCACTCAGAACCAGCCTCCCAAAAACAAGCCCCATAACCTCACTGTGGTCGCCATGGAGGGCTGCCATTCATTTATCATCCTGGACTGGGCCCGCCCACTGAAAGGTGATATGGTTTCAGGTAAGAAATTTTGTGGAGCCACCGTGATTAGACTACTAAACCATTGACAAAACACTGACAGTGACTGACTATTCAGGTTATAGCAGTACAATGTGGAGATCACTGACTGACAAAAAAATAATTGGGAAGTATTTTGATAATCAATCATCAATCGTCAACGATCAATCGTTTCAATAATTTTTTAAGTGAATCGCCAAACATCCTCTGGTTCCAGCTTCTCAAATGTGTGAACTCGTTGTTTTGATTTAAGATGTGTCTTCAGCATGTTACCAGAATCCCTCCAGACTCAGATTTTAAGAACTCACTCCAGCAGTTGATTGTGAATAAATCATGAAAAAACAGACTTTTGTTGCACACGTGGAATAGGGCTGCTCAGATCCTACAAAGGGAAAACCAAAATTCCTCTGACCTAAAAAGTGACCCGTGGGGAACAAAAAAAGGGACAGAGAAGAGACTGAAGATAACAGCCTACTTCATGAGACATGATGGACTATCAAGGGTAGCAGTCTGGCCAGCTAGAGAGGTTGTGTGTTTTCTTTGGCAGGAAAACACAAGCTTCTGATCATGCTGTGGGCTGGTCCATCCTCTGATGTGTAAAACAGATAAATGGCCTGTACTGTCATTGGTGTTTTCCTCCACAGTTTCTTTCCATCTGTTCTCCTTGGTGTATCCTCTTTGCTCACACAGTCTCATGACACTTTCTGTATTATGTACTTAATTTGTGTGGACATTTAGGCACCTCATCACTCGTTTTCTCCCATTTAAAATACTTATACTATATACTATTTTATCCTACATATCTTGATGCACTCCAAAAACTAGTTACTGTTAAGTGTTGGGATGTTGTTGTGGATTTTATAGGAGGCATAAAGCTTGTTTGTAAGATTATTTACTCAAAAATCTCTGAACTTATATGAACTTCTCAACTGAATTAATGTTAATTTTCTGATAGACTGGAGTATTTTACCCCTGTAAAAGAGGATCCAGTGCATGTGGCTAAAATACTGTAAATAAAGTAGACATTTTCTGACATACACGCATATGTAGGTACAGTTCACACATGCAGATCCAATCAAAAGGCAGTGTTTTAGTTATTAGTGCGTGTTTGCACGAGCGTGTCTTACGAGTTATGGGTCACGGCTTTCAAAACAAGTGGATGGAAACAGCTGTTAGCATGTGAAGGATTTTGTGAGATTTTACCTGAAACCAACTTCTGGTTCTTTGTACTGTAATGAATTGAGGCCCGTATGCTTAAAGGCTGTGGGCAAAACATACGCATCATTCACTGAGTATTCTAAGTGTTGCATTTGTCTCTATGGACCAACTTCAGCACAGTTTAATGAATTTCTACCTAAAGTAGGGAAAGATGGAGTACACATTCAGATGGCAGAGGCAATATTACTCAATCAAACCTCAGTTTAACAATGTAAGATGGAGAAGGAATGAAAACCCAAAAGAAGAAAAACAAAGAAGCTAGTATTTCCCTTCTCTCCTGTCAGCAGCCAGCTGTGTTGGTGTGGCTCCAGTAAAAATAGAAACTCCGACTCGAAAGTCCAATAGAAACAGTTGGTAGTTTGATGTGCAGCAGAGCTGGTCTCTAAAGTTTTAAAGTGAATGATTGTGAGCTGCATGACCTCGGGTTACTGGCCGGATTCTGAGGATTAGTCTGCGTGACTGAGGAGAAGAAGAAAACAGGCAGACAGATAGATAGGAGGACAGTCAGCATGAGCTACAGAAAATGCCAGAGCTGCACATTTTTTCAGAACATATATGGGAGATCACCTTCTCTCACAAAATAATGGAAACCATAAAACAAATGTTAATACTTTATGAATAGTCATAAAGCTTGTGAACCCAAGGTTGAAAAACCAAAAAAAAATTTTCAGGTTATAGCAGTACATTGTGGAGATACTGTATTTAAAGCAATGCTTTGGCATAAACAGTAAATATAAAACTGCAGCCAGAGACTCAAGGACGTTTCTGTGCCTAGCCGATAAATAGTCCAAGAAATAACCAATAAACCACAACAAGTTCTTTTTACCCTTTGGTAGCAAAGCAAATCAAACAAACAAGATACAGTGTGTTACTTAGTGAGCTTTGGAGGTCTTGGTAGGTGGGTTTGGATAAAGTCCAGTTTTTATGTGAAGCTAAGCTAAGCTAGACGGCTGGCAGTAGCTTCATATTTACTGCACAGACATGAGAGTGGTATTGATTTTCTCAATTGAATCTCTGCAAAAAACAAACTATTCTTTTAATGGTGAACCTCAGGGTATTGTTGTGTTTCATTTCTAATTTAGCTTCTGCTACAGTGAATCAGAGTTTAGTTTTACTAACAGCTAATCAGCCCTTCCCTTTATCTTGTATTGCTCCCTGCAGGCTACATGGTTCACAGTGCTTCGTATGACGATGTCCTCAACAACAGATGGTCCTCTAGATCCTCCAGTGGAACACATCTGCCTGTGGAGAATCTCAAACCCAACTCTAGGTAACACAAACCACCATGCATGCATACAACTCACACGCGTGGGGAGCACTTTCAGGTTCAGTGATTCACAGTATCATCACACATGTGGGAGTCATAGAAAGAACATTATTTCATAAAAAAAGATTTGCTTGGTTGCCAGATCCTTTACCCCGATCTGTGTGTAATGTTTATGATCAGGTTGCTGCCTCAGGTGCAGGTGCTTGGCTGTGGCTTTGGAGTGTTTATTTCTGGTGGGGACTGCTTATACCATTATCCCCATCATCACATTATGTGCAGAATATACTTCTTGTCCACAAGTTTGTGTGTGAGTTCATGTATACATGCATATGTGTACTTTGGTGTTGTGCCATGTTTATGCAGGAATATGTTGCCAATTGTGATATCAGACCAGACTGACACTAATCAAAGCGTGGATACTGATACTGTAATCGTTGCACGAGGGATCAGAAAACCCCCAGAGTGAAATATATCAGTCTGACTAAATGGAGGCAGGCTAAGTAAGAGAGCTGAATTTGCTCCAAAATGTGACATGTTGTAAAACACTGTTCAGTGGAATGTAGATACAGCACACATTATCTGACACTTTCACACAGATACAGTCATTTCGGTCTGTTTCAGTTATTAGAGCGTGTTTTCACAACCATGTCTTTCTTTCTCACTAAATGCATGGAAACACCTCTTAGCACGTGGACGTGGTCTTTTTCATTCACCTCCGTGAAACTCTTAAAATCACAGTGATGAAGCAATGGCTTTAGAGAGGTGAGTATAGGTGAAACTGCTAGCAAGCTGTATACCACATAACAATGAGTCAATCTAAGTTCTCACTGGAAATGTGAAATATCTTGTCCTTAAAAGCATATGGTTTTCATATTGTCTGTGTGAGGTGAGTGGACCTCACATGATTTGATATGTGCTACAGTCAGTAGTATCAGTCAGTGATACGCACAAGTTCTCCCCAAGAGATAAAACAATATTTTAATATATATTTTTAGATCCTTTCATACCTATAACCAACCAGATACTGTCTGAAAAGTCCAGATGTGTTCATTCCTGATCTGGCTCTCAACATAAAAATGTTCTTCTTAGCAAACAATTTAACCATCACTTGGTGGTTCATACATTGAGAAACAGTTAACTAAGTTCAGATGTGTGAGTTCATCAGGAACAGAAGTATCCTCTCGCTTTGTGGAAGCATGAATTTGTTGAGGTGTTATGACAGGTGTCTCATCTTTGGCTGTATAACCACACACCTGCTTCTGAACACAAACAGAAGAGCTGCATGCAAGAGTAAAGTTTTCCAAAAGGCTTCATGGAGGGTTTCCCTCCCTGGCAACCAGCTTGTATTCACGATAGTGTGTCTCCCGTGGTTACGGTTGATCTTGGGATGGTTTATGGGACAGTGTTGGCATTTCCCACGCTTCAGGCACCTTCTGGTTCCCAGAGGTACTGAGTACTAAACACACACATATGTATATTTACATATTGTATATGTATATGCATTGTATATGCATATGTATATTTCCTTGTGTCCAAAAAATCTGTGTACTGAAAGTTTGAAATGGCCAACTTTTATGTAGCATAAAAAGCTTTATGTAGAATTTTGTGGTCTATTCACTGTTTCTATATTTTGGCTCACATTTTCTTTTTTTCTAACTTCTTCAGTGTCTACTCCAATTTCTACTTTCATTACATCATCTCTCTGCAGCTGCTGTGCTCTCTTTGCTCTCTCTCTGTGGTGATGTATATATATATTTTGGTCACTGTTGTCACGTGGCTGTGGTGATTGGATCCAGGCCTCGCGGCTGTGCATGGTGAAAGTTTTTGGCTAGAAAGTGACAGACCATGAACTTACTGTCTGTGACCTTGCAGAGTAAAAGAAAACATATATACGCACACAAAGCTGCATGAATGAATACAGTCGCAGAAACACATCAGCCAGTGGAAAAGTTTGCATACTCCCAAAGTTGTGGTGTTGGTTTTAAGCTGATAGGATTTTATAATTTCTCCACATCCCAGAGACAAATGATTTCACTGCATGCCATACTGTACAGTAAAGCACTCAGCGAGAAATTTCTCTTTTGAGGACTCTCACTCTTTCATCCTCCTCCCATCTATTCAATCTCTTTCAGCACACATCTATCTCTGTGCTTTACTTTTTCCACATCCCTTCATTTCTCTGTCTTTCATCCTTATCCTCTCCCCCTATCTGTTAATCTCCACTTGTCTAGATGTCTCTTTTTCCCCCTCACCGCCCTTTCCTCTGCTCTCCTTCCCTCCCCCTCCCTTCAACATGAGCCAAATAGCCATTTTATTGTGCTGCGTTCACTTTGGATTCATGCGAATATAAAACAGACTACTCTTAAATCAGCCTGACTGAAGCATGCCCGGTCATCTGCTATGGTCATTAACATTTTCCTCACCTTCACCCAGTCACAACAAAACTGGCAGAACTACACTTCAACTACTAAATCTCTCATTAAATCCCAACGTTGTGGTTTGTTTTCATTCAGGTACTACTTCAAAGTGCAGGCCAAGAATGTGTTTGGTCTGGGACCAGTCAGCGATACACTCACCTATGTCACTGAATCAGGTGTGTATCCTGTCAGCACCTGCAAAGACAAACTTTGAGACGCCCCATTGACTACAGTTCAAACCTCAGTCGGGCTGGCTGTAGATTTTCTTTCTTTACGATACAAAAATGTGTGCCGTTTGCTCAACGGGCAAACGAAAGTGTCGTCGTGATGTTCATTTTATTGCAGTGCAAGATATTCACATAGAAAAACATCCTTGAGGTCAGATCAGACTACCAGATGTACATCACATTTGTTTTTTCTTCATCCCCATAACCAGGAGAATAGATTTAAACTTGCATAGCTGTCTCTGTGCTTTTCATCCCTGGTGAAATGATCACATTCTTTCTTTCAGACGATCCTCTTCTCATTGAAAGGCCACCTGGTAAGTCTATACACCAACTGCACGTCTCTAATTTAAGGTCAACAAGCCATGTCCTACCGAAGCTGCACTGTGGTTTTAAAGAGAGAGCCATCATTCTGGATCTAATGCTGTGTGAATGTTCCTCTTTAATCATTTCCCACGGTAACACTCTTTCGAACGGATTTAAACGTCACTCTGAATAACTTTGACAGCACTAGTGCCTGACCAATGAGTCAGCCAGGACGATATATCTGCCAACATTTCATCCAGTGTATATTTTGGCCTTTTAGTAAGAAAATGCAGTACAGAAATGCCAAATATATGTTTTTGGTAGTCCATTGTGTAGCTCTGAAAAAGGAACACTTGTGCTGAAACGTCAGCTTATGGAATGAAGTCTGCACTGCACAACCGTCAAAGTGCTCATTTCGAAACAGTAAACTGTTGCATAGTTCATTTACAAGCTGACACAAGGTTCTTCATATAGACAGGTGTGTGGCCTTCCTAATCAAGTCCAATCAGTATAATCAAACACAGCTGGACTCCAATGAAGGTGTAGAACCATCTCAAGGTTGATCAGAAGAAATGGACCCGAGTTAAATATATGAGGGTCACAGCAAAGGGTCTGAATACTTATGGCCGTGTGATATTTCAGTTTTTCTTTGTTAATAAATCTGCAAAGATTTCAACAATTTCGTGTTTCTCTGTCAACATGGGGTGCTGTGTGTACATTAATAAGGAAAAAAATTAACTTAAATGTTTTTAGCAAATGGCTGCAATATAACAAAGAGTGAAAAATTTAAGGGGGTCTGAATACTTTACTGTATATTTTACGGGCTGCAACATGATGCATCTGCTCCTTTGTTCTTCCCTGCTCCTCAGGTGGAGAGCCAATCTGGATCCCCTTCACCTTCAAATATAACCCCACCCACAGCAGCTGTAAGGGAAGCCAGTATGTCAAGCGGACATGGTACAGGAAGTTTGTGGGCGTGGTTCTGTGCAATTCTCTACGATACAAGATCTTTATGGGAGACGGTCTTAGAGGTAATATTTCTCTTGACTGCTATGATTAACAATTAGAAATCAATACTGTTTACAACGCCATCTGCCAAGATGTGTTTGTCGGTCTCCCTTCATCCAAGCATTGGATTGTTTTGTCGAGATAATCAACCTTGAAAACTGCCTAAAATTTTGCCTAATCATCTCTCTACAGAGCCTTTTTACAGTATAGGAGACACATTTGGACAGGGAGAAGACCATTGCCAATTTGTGGACTCCTACAGGGATGGAAGGACGGGCCCGGCTTACCTTTCAAATAATCTGCCCTCAGCACAAGGTAAACAATAACAGATTGTAAACACATGGCACATTTGTGGCTGTGATATTTAGACCTAACCTATTATCATTTTTTCCACATTATCTGGCTGTCTGGCTCTGCAGTGGACCAGCTGCATCGATCTTATCTGTGCAGAATACAGATGCAGAATAATATTTAAATGAAGACTCATTAAAGGACCTATCAGGGTTTCGCATGTTTTAGTCTAAATCTTAAATGCTTTTCATTAGTGTAGACCATTTTTTAATTATTCCTGGCAGTTATTGGCTTGAAGTCATATCAGTACATAAGGACAATATTTAAAGCTAGTTTGAGGTAAATATTCCATCACAGTGAACACATAATGGTTGTTGCCTTTTTCATTTTTCACAACTTTTTCAATTTACATTCTTGTGGCTATTTACATCATTAGGATAGAGATCCTCAGTCCTATCCTATATTAACACGTCCTGATGCCTCCCACTCCTAATATTCGCATAACAGTAGTGAATGGAAACACAAATTCATTTGCATTTTCTTTTGCCAATTTTCTGGAAATTGATTTAAAACTTGTGCCAAATTTGGATGGAAACCTGGCTAATGGCTATGGACAACATTTTGTTATTTGTTTCTGTTACAGGTTATTATCGTGCATACAGACAGGAGCCAGTTACATTTGGAGTTATTGGCAGACGTACATCCCATCCGTTCGTGGGTTGGTATGAATGTGGGGTGCCCATCCCCGGGAAGTGGTAACACAGGAGGAGGAGGAGGAGACGTTGTTACTAAGGGCAACTGCTCTGCATCCTGCTGCAGGCCCACACCTTCACTGGTCCTGCCCTTAAACACAGACTTTTGCCTGCCACAAGAAAAAAACACCACTACAGATTTATTACAGCTTCACAGAAAGAGAATATAGTACTTTTAAACAACTCAGTGTATATCATTACAATGCACTTTTTATATAAAGCAGTCTGTATATGAGGGAAAAAGAAGCATGTGTGCTCTTGCTTAGTTTAACTCTTTAACTGAAAGTGTCCTTGTACTATTCCCAACTATCCCTGAGACGGGTCTTTACCCAGTCTAATTTATCACATCAGTAATGCACACACACAGTCAAACCAGTGATATTGGGCCAAAGCACAAACGGCAAAGAAGACTAAGAATGGACACTAAAGGTGTGTATAGGTCTGTTAATTTTCAGTTGTGAGATTTGTATTTCATAATGTAACGGCTTCTGACAGCTACTTTTTGTTTGTTTATTTGTGTTCTTAAATCATCATACAGTTTTGTTCTTTTTTCTAACACCTTTTTGGTATTCACCAGAATTCATTAAGAGTTACTGTGTAAGTTTTATATGTATACAGACAAAGAATAAAAGACCAAATATTTGCTCAGGAACAGTGGGAGATTGAATAAAGGTGCTATGGAAACCACAGCAATCCATAAACATGAATCATATCATAGTCTCTCGCTGCCACATTCTTTTCTAGCAAAAGCTTCCACACGTGATCCAGATCTATTTAATCAAACTAATGGAAGATGTGAGTAACAGAGAAAGTTTGGTTGAGCCAGTTGGAACCGCAACTGTTATGGATAGAAGCAGGTGAGAGGGAAAAAGAAAAACAGCAAAAATACCAGTTCATTGGTATTAGGCACACAAATGAACCATCAGCCACGTGAAGAGCATCAACACACTGCCCAATATATATCTAAATTGGATTTGTAATTCATACGTTTTATACCATAATTTCATTTGACTTGTAATCTGTGGTAATCATTGGTACTCAAGTAAAGGTTCTGAAAACTTTTTTCCACTGTTTGTAATGGAACTCACATCTACTGTGTTAGATTTGGAAAGGCTTGCAGTGCGAATTTGTATAACCAATTATAATTGGTAATTCTGGATTTTTGGAAACCAAATATTAATCTAATTACCCGGTGGACTTGTTAGAATTTGCTGTTAATGTTGTTAAATCCAGATAAATCTTTCACAGGGAATAGATTTTCATTCTCATGCTCAAAGCCAATTGTGGGGCTCAGATTTTACTGTGTTGTTTGAACTGAAATCATAGTCTATCTGCGTGAAATAACTGTGAGGAAAAAGTATAATCATAAGTGGGACAGCACCACAATAACCCAGGTGGAAAATATTTCATCGATAAGAATTAATAAATGGAAAGGTCGATTTTGCATTAGTTGCCAATTAATCATTACTCTGTTTTTAAGATTCTGAAGTTGATTGCTCTTTCCTTTAAGCCCAACAGCAGAGCCAGCACAACCCTTTTCACCTTGGTGATTGATGATATCCAGTAGCAGCCAGGATATTCATTTTCAACACATACTGCACAACTCTGCCTTATAGCAAAACCCAACGTATCACTCTGATTAATCTCCATCAGCTTTACAACTCAAGAGAGCCGGGAGACCTTGTCATTATTCCACCCATATCACTGGAACACCTGATACTCCCATCTACTTTGCTGACATTTAAACAATGGATGTGATTCAGATTTCACTAAAGCTGGTGCAAGAACTATATGGGTAGAAGTGCAGAGTTTCACCAAAAGTTTTACTTTTATGCCAGAACATTAAGCCAAGGTGATGCAGTTCTTCCTTCCCTTACTTAAGGTCATTATCAAAAGTCTAACCTCCAGTCCCTTATCTGAGGAGCGCAGATAGTTTGCAAAGTTTGTTGAGGTTGGCTCTGATGTGCTATGGCAGTCAGATTTAAAAGTCATTAAATGCAGAGGGAGTTCTGAGAGGGCACAAAATATTTCCCCTGGGCAGTGGTGGAAAGATAGTGGTTGTTTTTGGAGTGATAGCAGATCAATTTGTCAACTCTCTGATAGGTGGTTGTCAGATTTCAAATATATTTTCCAGGTAGGCTGTGTGTGGATGAAAGCCTCTCCTGCCATGTGTTTTCAGTGAGTGATGAGCCTCTCTTTGCCCCAAAAATATTTTCATTGGCTGTGGGCTTAGCGCCATTTGACCCGAGCTTAGAATAATGATATTTTATTCTAAGTACTATGGGACCCCCTATCCTGCTATCCTGACACCAAAGATGGACACTGAAACAAGAAAATACAAAATGAATAGACAAGTGTTTGTATGCACACAAACACCAGAGTAACAGAGGGAGGAAAGAAAAAAGAAAAGAGAAAAAGGGAATATAAGACAGGAAGACTAACTTCATAAACACGTGTACATAAAGGCTAGCACATCTGCTACAGATGTTAAAAGATAAAGTCATTGTGTGTGTGTGTCCGAGTCAGAAATGATGAGTGCTGTCAAGGGAAAGAAGAAAAATAGATAAACCATAACCAATACAACGGCACGACGCAGAGCTACAAGCAGGAAAACAGGAATGTGGTCCAACTTTTAAACTCAACACCACTGCTTCCCCAGAGGCTTTGGTTCTTGGAAAGGCCTGAAACACAGCATTTAGAGCATGTGAGGCTGAAACTCCTAATTGAGGCATTTTAATAACCTTTTCATTACAATACAATAAAAAACAATGTTTCAAACAAGAATTTTGCCCTTGTAAAACAAAAATCAACCTTCAGACACATCAGTCACAGATTTAGAGACCACTGAAAAAATGTGATCGATTTCAGCGTCACTTGGCAAGAGCATTTTTTAAAGCTGCTTTAATCAAGTTTTGACTACAACAGCATGTAGACTCCAAAATAAACTAAAAGCAAGTCAACTTGATACATCAACCTATTAGAGATTATTTTCTAATGTTAACAGTATGGGCATCATGTTGGACACAATACACCACAGCATCTCTTCCTCATTAACTGTCAAATGTAAGTTTAGTTTTCCCTAAGTTTAGTTTTCACTAGTTTTGTCCACCAACTCCAGAGAAAGTGGGTCTCTTTGGCTAGCTTGATTTCTCCACCACTTAGCTACCAATTTCATCATCTTGCACTGATGTAGTGTGAGTTAAAAGAGGGAAAAAGAAAAAAAAAATGACAATAGAGTTTAAAGAGGCATTCAGCAAAAAGGTGAAATTAAAAGTTTTAGGAGCATTTTAATTCAAAACTTACCAAAAAGCTGAGCTAGCTACAGGACTCTGCTAGCTGTATTTAGCTAATATCGGTGGCTAACTGTTGTAGCTTAGCCACTACAAAGGTGAATATTCTTAATATTCTTTCTGTATCATAAATGATAACATGAATGATGTCTCCATTACAGGTAAAAGAGCTGAGCTAACACTGTTTGCAAACAAATTCAACAGGAACGTTGCTTCGTTAGCTCATAGTGTGCAGACAGGACAACATTCAACACAGCACAGTGTGGGTCAACACTGAGAACAATGTTAACCACAAAGGTTTAGAGAGGAGCCAACGCTTGATCAGAGCATCAAGCAAGCTTATGAAACACATGAATGTTATACTTGAAATCTGTACAAGTGTAAAAGAAACCAAGTGACCTCCACATTTACATCATCCGTGTAACCTTTTGGGGGGGAGTTTGTGTTCATTCATACAGGGTGGTCTTGGATGGTCCCTGGATAAAAAAAAGTGCCATGCATATGAATGGAATAGACAGGAGTCTAGTTAACCAAAGGCAGATTCATTGATGTGTCATTTACTTGTCATTCTGTAGCATTAGATTTTGGATGTAGAACTGGATTGTGATTTGCTGCATCTGCTTTGATCAAGAAGAGCAGCCAAGAGTTGACAACAGAAGACGGGAGGATGAAATGGTGACTGCCATCAGTATCAACTTCATGAGCTCATATATAAAACACACACACAAACACAGCCTTTTAAATTTGTCCAAAGATGCTGAAATTTATCTTATTTTCAGCCAAGCTAACACTATGACATCCATCTATAATGACACAGCACTGAAACATCATATGTCAGCTATTTTCCAGAGTGTGTCTGTAGTTTTCAGTCAAGGTCTGTGCACAGAGCAAACTGCAGATCCTTTATATAAAAAAGGGCAAAAGGCCACACTTGCATGATTGAGACCAGGCCCAGCTGACTTTTCCACACGTGGATCTTACATTATAAATTCTGCTACTTTTCAAACTAGCTTTTCAATGCCAGGAAGCTACGCTTGGTATTATTGTATTGATTTAGAAAGAGCTTGTTTCCATACATTTGAATACAGCACAAAATTGCTTAATTGCACGAGCATTAAAGTCACATAAAGAAAAAAAACTGTGGTTGTGAAAGAATGCAGGTCTCGTAACTGTTTTCCACATGCTGCTTTTTTGTTTCTTTCTGATAGAAGTGGGTCACATGCTACTTGGGCTGGAAAAAGTTAGACTTCATTCTGAAGAGCTGAAATCATCGCAAGAAGAATGAGTTGAAGGTTGAAGAGAGAAAAGCAAAAGAGAAGAAAATAGGTGAGAATCAGATATTCCAAACCAAGAATTTTACAAGAAATGTCATGTTTTATTTCTGTTATTTGTGTGTAGAAATATTTAGATAAGCAATACCTGATAGATTGTGAAAGTATGTTTTTTTGTTGTTGTATGTCAATTTTCCATCACTGTGATTCATCAAAAATGCAAAACTTGTGTTTTCTAACTAAGAACATGTAAAAGTATCTGTAAAAAATAAGTCCTCTGGCTTGACACCAAAATATAAAGTTCACCGCTCATGTTTTACACTCTTGAACCTGCATTAATTACTTTTTGGCCAACCAGAGTAGTGTAACAAGCTGTAAACCAAACACTGACATATTATCACCTTATAAAGTTGATATATCGAATGTGTTAACAAAACGTTGCCCATTTACATGTCCAGCAGATATAGAGCAACATTAGCATTCATTTGGAGTTGAGCTTCCTGCCACCTGATGAATGCAAGCCCCAATGTTTACTTTCCTCTTAGCTCTGTTTTGCTCTCTGTTAACTCCTAAGGGAAATATGTGGCTCTTTAGCTGCTAAATGCTCCACTATAGTGGCTAACTGTCAGTGTGATGTTTGGTGCTGGGCAGGCAGCAGATGGTGAGTTTATCACAGCTTTAAACTGCTGCCTGCTTCAGCTGGAAGTAACTTTGGTGAGAACAGTTGAGACTGAATCAAAACAGAGACATTGAGGAGCTGTTAAGGAGCTGAAACATGTTCAAATGTAGAGTGGAGGGAAACTGTAGAGTTCGGTAATAATTCTCTGAGGGTTCTTAAGTATGACTGATTTCTTTCACATTACATATTCTTATTTCATCAGTTGTTAATATAAAAGTATTGATTAGAGCAGCTTTAAAATACTTGTTATTGTTCTTTAAAGATGCATGTGACAGTTTTCTGTAAACAAAATTAATATGATTCGTGGTTGACTTTTACTGTATGTGAATTTAAAAAGGCTTTTTAACAGAATTATTTATTGTTCAGTTTGGTCACAGGACCCATGCCTGTACAGGCCAACAGAAGACACTCCAGTTCTAAAGAGTGGACTCAGCAAATATACTTTAAGTAAAGCCATGAGAGCAGCAGTACTTCTGACAGAACAAAAACAGCACCAGAAGAAAAAAATCATCCATGGCCTGTTTTATTAATTCTAACTATAATATACCCTTGAGCTCCAACATGTCAATATAAACTTAAAATATGTGGTGTTTTAAGTTTTAGGAATAACAACGTCAAAGCAGTTTGCCAAAGCAGATCACAGGCAATTTTCTGAAATTCACTTTTCTGTGTTCTATATTTTTCTTTGACAATTTGGAAAAACAGAGAAATCATTTTCTGTTACAGAGTTCAATTTCTGGAAGAATATTTCCCTGACAACTCTACATTTCAGATGTTTTGTTTATTATGAACCTGAACGTGTCACCCTTGATGGATAAGGAAGTTATAAAGCCCTTAGAAAATTTAGTTCTAAGGTTTCAGCTCCGCACAGGTGTATAAAAATTGTTACAGGTATTAGAAGAAAAGTCGTACTGGCAGGCGAGAGGATATCTAGAGAATCTGGGGGGACTATCATATATCCTTGGAAGTATCAGCTGGAATGACAGGACCGGACAGCACAAACAGGAGTCATAAACAACAGAGACAGAGAAAACAGTCTGTCCCTCTGAACAAGCTTTTCATAAAAAAAAAAAAAAAAAACGGTCATGAAAATAAAAGATCTGGGAATTCTCAATTGCTCAGAGACATAATATTTACTGAACTCCAAGATGACATAACAGGCAGGCTGCAGTGATAGAAACTCAGTTGTTTTGCTCTCAGCTCACTGTTCTTTTATTGAGGTTTTGGATGAGAGTAAGGGCTCTTTTTGTTCACTAGTCTGAGCTCATTGTAAAAGTCAGTTATGAACCCAGCCCCCTGAGCCTTGCAGTTATATCATTCTTTTGGCACATGGATGGGTCATGCATTAATCCAAGAAAGCACTGCGTGGGGGAACTGAGAGTTCAGTGTAAAGGAATCAGAAATCATCATTGTCTTCTCAGATTATCAGATTAGACTTTTGTTATCTTCATTTTAAGTGCTAGGGTTCCACAGAAGATGCAAAAGTCTGAAATGTGAAACACGAACCACAGTGTCTCATTTCCTATTGCGAGAGAAGCAGGAGGAAAAAAGGCAGACACGACACGGTGACAGGGAGCCTTAGAAATTAGAGACATACTATTGATGTCATGAAATACTGTAGAGGTCTTTAAACTCAGCTGCTGTTGCCCAGGAAGTATTGCCAACATTCATTCAGCTTGCCTTTAAAAAGTAAACACACTCTCATAGGAAAGGCTGGTTGTTTTATGTTTCAACAGACCACAATCTAAGGCAGTAAAATAAGGATATATTTTTAAGGCAAACTAATTTCCAGGTAATCAGGTCAGGCTGGGAGAACGTGCTGCCCCATATCCCAATTCTGTCAACAGCTAAACTCATTTAATGACATGGATGTCTAAAATTACTTTATGCGATGGAAATAAACCTGGAAAAACAGAAAAGATTTTAGACATCGTTAACTCGGGGAGAGCAGGGTATTTTCTTTCACTTTAGCATTGACGTTGATTGCGACTGACCATCCTCTGTGGCTGTGTGTGAGGTCTGAGGTGCATTTAACATCTCCCGTGAGTCATTATATGCACTGGTGACGACACATACTGATGCATGCTGTTCATAAACAATTCCATGTGTGTCAATACATAGCACACATGCACACCTTCATGACACTTGGGCTTACACAGCTATATGAGCAAATCTTCCCTAATCCAGGAGCTTCTAGATAATATTCTCTTTTATTGGCCCATAAACCACAAAGATAGGGTTTAGGATTATGGGTAATTGCTCCCATAGCCTTGGTTTGTTGGCTGACCAAACCAGTATGTCATCCTATCTTACACTGTTGGCTTATATAGATCTGATAAAGAGGCAGTGAATGGGCTTGACTGAGTTGTGGTGTTTTTACAGCCCTAATGAAGTCAATTTTAGACAGTGTGATCGATTAATGAGACTCCAAACCTCCTGACTGCCAGGACAGAGAGGCACTTCAGCTGCTGTGGTTCCTTTGTCTTGACATCTTTGAAGATTAAGTTCTATCACAGCTACAGAAGAATAATGCATTTTATCCACAGGATTTGTTCCTTTCCTTTGAGCAGATGATGAGAATTAAGGCCTTGTAAATAAATCAGGGGTGTGAGGTGACGTATAAAGAGCCTGTCTGAACTAAAACCATTGTTTGGTTTTGAGGACTGAGGAGGCAAATAAGGGGAGAAAGAAAAAAACAGAAATTTAGCTAGAAGTAAAGGAAAGTTACTAATGCTTCAACTCTAAGTTTGATTTATTCTTGACTGCTCGATTTCCACTGTTGTCTTAGTACAAAAGATATCACATCTGAAACCCATAATTGTACTTTAGTGACACCAACAAATAACAGCAAATACAGAATAATAATTAAAAGCTAAATTTCCCATCAGTGTTAGTAACACTGTACTCAACAGAACTGGGAATGTGGCAACATGGCAAAGCAACAAACACAAACAGTCCGAAGATCAGAGAGTTTTAAACAAACTCTTAGCTGAATTCGTGGAAAAGAAAGCAAAGACCAATGGTAAAATTCGTACCCAGACTGTCTGTTGTAAACATCCATCACAGTTTCCAAACAGATTTCTTGGTACACCAAGTTTTACTGTGCAATGAGCAATTATTATCCACATTTTTGATGTGTTTACTTTTCAGTGGTTTAGATAATCCAGAGAAACTAGATTATTTACAGCTTGTAATGTTGCTGTATTCACAGACCTAAGCATTTACTTTACAATGAATTTTTCTTTTAGAAGAATTATCATTAGTTAGCTGAGAGTTCTCTTGTTTTAGGTTCAAGCAATAAAGCAACAAAAATGTGTAATTCAATATTTCATTTGAATGTGACAGTTTAAGTTTGCCATTTGATTAGATTTTAAAATAATAGTCTGACATTTCAAGCAAAACCCCAGTTTTATTTCCACGAGAGAACAGTTGTGAGACCGTTAGCTTAGCTGACTAACTGCTAACTGCATGCACAAAGACTTGAAGCAAGGGGAAACAGCAAACCTCTCTCTGTCTAATGGTAACAAATTCCAACTACCAGAACCTCTAAAGCTCACTTATTAACACGTTATGTCTTGTTTGTTTAATTGGTACAAAAACAGGGGGTGTAAAGATTATCAGTGGCATCTATCCTTACGCTGATCTATTCGATATTTAAGTTAAAGAGAGATTAAACAAATATTTATAAATTCTGGTGCAAGTGAATCTGCTGATTAACCAGCAGAACACTGTACCAAACAGCTTACCAACAGAAAGTGTTAGAGCAAGAATCAGTGCCAAAAAGCAGAGACAACAAACATGAATTTAGTTCTTTTTGAGAATATACCCAGCTATCTGACACTGTTTTCCAGACCTCGGGCATAGTTACAAACCTTTGGATTAAGGCTCATTAAATCACCTCCACCACTCTCGTCAAATGCCAAGTTGCTCAAATTTTCTATTACTTCATTATTATCCTCGACCTCTGCAGCAGATACAAATACGTCATTGGAAAAGTCCATGCCAGTGGGAGCCAAGGCCAGGAGCAGCCTTTCTTGATAATCAAAACACAACGTTGGCAGGGGTATCTACCTTTGACAAGTTTATTGTTTTGGAAGTCATTCTCCATGTTAACTTTCCAAGACGGTGGCCCCTATTGTTGAGTTCAAAGAAATGATATCATCATAATCAGTAAGGGTAGTATAATATTTACACTGCTCTAATATGACTTTATCGCTCCAAAACACTTTTACTTCCCTTAATGATTGTGAGCAAAAAGTACTGTAGAGGTAAGCGTAAATATTCCAGTGAAATCACTTGTAGCTGAATGTGTTATTTTTAATGCGTCTCTCAACTTCGCGGCAGTGGTTCACATTTTCACTCTGGGGAGATGATCAGCATCAAAAGAAGAGTTTGACAGATTGCGATTTTGTCAAGAGTTACACGCAAAGATTGTTACCATTCTGCTAAGTGAAGCAAATCCCCTTCAAACTCCAGCTTCGTACTAAATGCACTAACATGGGAATAGCATCGACCTTTTCATCTAACTAGTGGCAAATGGGCCTATTTCACAAAATGTCAAACTATTCCCTCAAGAAAATATTCGATTTTTGGGCCCAATCATCAGATAAATCAGATATTTATTTTACTATGGCCAGTTGTGGGGAATATACTAGTCACCACCGGGCTGAGCCAAATGCTCATCTGCCACATTTATGGTGCAAAAAAGGCCAAGTAATGGTTTGATTTCCTTGTTCCTCTTCAGATGAAGGAGAGAAGATCAGGAGTTCTGCCCTCTTTCTTTGCCTTGTCATCTTTGTCCAGAAAACTCACTGTGTCTGTAGAGGCCAAACGCTTCAGGTGTTAGGCTGACTGACAAAAACAAGGCAATAAAAAAAACACGAGCAGCTGTTATGGTGTGTACCATTGAGAAGATAAAATACAAACCAGGGAAGTCAGTATGAAGGCTTATCGGATGCCAAGACACTGCGCAGAGGTCTCTTCTCCTTTGAGGTTGGATTTGTGGAAAGTTATCAAGGCAGCAATAATTTTCTCCTCCATCTGGAGATGGTAGAATTTCTCCAAAAGCAGTGATTGTCGGTTGATCAAACAGCGTCTGATATCCCATACCCCCACAACCAATAATCCAACATTCACACTCATTTCACACTCCTTTCTTAAGGTCTCCTTTTGTTCTTTATACTTTTTATTTGTCGTTTTTTGTACGACTGTGTGCAACACTGAGTTCCTTCCAGGAAACACATGATGAAACTTTGTATGAAATTGTGTTATATTATGTCCCTATTTAAACAGCTGCCATGTCTCTTTGAGTGCGGCTGACATGATCGGGCAACACATTGTACGGGTAGAATGTTGTTTTTGAATATATCCTGGCCTACAGCACAATGCTTCACTGTAAAGGCCAATGCCTGCTCTTTTGGCAGTGGTACACCGAAACCCTCTGCACCAACACAGTGGTCCCACTGAAATGAATGAGGAGCTTGCCTTTTTTGATGCAGTTGCGATGACTCATGTCTGAGCTAAAAACTGTAATTCACTGTTAAATTGGTGCTAAAACTTTTATCACATTTGGTAATTTGATGGGATGTTACATCAAATGTGCAGACAGTAAGACAGCTTGAAGTCACTAGAATAGGTTAAATTGTAAACACAATAAAATAAGGCATGGCTAGCAGTTGCAAAACATAAAGCAGACATGTCTATGCATGCAAGAGTGGTATGGAAACTGTTTTGGTTTATTATGTCTCTCTCTCTCTCAGCTCATTTATAGACCTGAAAAAAATCTGACAAGTTGACTTATTCCTCTTTGCCATGTGTTAGATGAAGGTGGAATATATGCGTTACTCTGTTGGAATTTATCCCCATATGTCTCTGGGCTCTTGTGCTTCTCAGCTGCTGTGATCCTTCAAAGTCAATCAGCCTTGGCCTGACAGGCAAAAACAGTTGTTGCAAATAATTATTAGCATTTGTTTAAACCTGCTAGAGCACCGTGCAGGCAAAGCAGGACAACTCAGCGGGATTTACTCATGGCACATTGTGTTGTCCCACGTCAAAACTCATCTGGTGCTCCGCAAAAGTCAAAACAAATGGGAAGAATTATTTCTAACCAACAGTTGCCTTGGGCTTGGTGAATTTTACATTTTGCTCTCCTTCTTCTCTGACACTCGGCTCCATTTCCTTGCGGCTTTTATACTCACTCCCACCCTGTCTGACTTTTTTGGGTTGTAAATGTTACACCCATGTGCCACTGGCTGAGGAAACAGACAGACAGCACAACAACACATAGAGACAATCTGGATTTACGGGCGGTAGTTTTGTTCAAATACGTCATCAGTTTGGTCCTTGTGCTCGTGTTAGACGTTGTTACTTATCATTTAAATGCCATTGGAAAGCACTTAAGGGACAAGATTTATATATACACAGAGGGACACTTACAGATGTGGAATAAACAGAAACACAAGTACTTCCGTGTGTGCAGGCTGCCCATATGCCTGCAAAGAGCTCACACACAAACAATACAGATGAAGAAATAATGCATAAGCACATACGAAAATGACTACACTCATCGACTCAATGAACGGAAGTGATTCTTGATCCAGACAACATAGTTGTCCAGTGTCTTATAAATCTGGAACAGGGGACTGAAGATATGCATTGCTCTCCTCCTTTCTTGGCAACTGCATCACAACACTAAATCAGGAAAAAGAGAAAAACATCACATCTTGAAAAACCATCTCATACCAAAGGGAAGTCATACATGGAAAATTTAGGATGCAGTTTCCCAAGGAGGCATCCAAGGCAATATTTTACCTAATGTTTTATTAATCACTCTGCATTAAAAAACATCCTCCATCGTGGAGCCAGGATATGTTGTGAAAGTGCAGGCTGTGCTCTTCTCGTGCTGATTGTCTGAGTCCCACAGCTCTGGATGGAAAAGTCACATCTCAACAGGAGCTGGCTGACTGAGGCAAGACGACGGCCAACAAACGGAAGCACATGGGAGGAACAAAAGGAGCATAACATTGTATGTTTGTGAATGTCGTGGGTGACAAGTCGCCTGCTGCGCCTGTTTGTTTTAATGTATGTATTCGAATAGGGTGAGACAACTTTGACAATGTGACTGCTAATTCATTTAAATCTGTACTAGTTAATATTTTTACGGACAAATAGATCAAATTGCTAAGTGTAATATGACGGGTTGCTTGTAGTGATGGTCCCAGCATTTGGCTTCAGCTCTACAGGGCATTTTAACCTCTCTCAGCTCATTGTTTTGGATTTTACAGCACGCAACTTGTTTGGGCACACTCGCATTGCTCTCATCAACCAATCAATGGCAGCAGGCAGCTGTTTTCAGCAAAAAAGCTGCATGCCACTAGCTCAGCACCAAACGGCAGACAGAATATAGTGAGGTATTCAGAGGCTAAAAAACACATTTCTCTCAGGAGATTGTGGAGAACAAAATAGAGCTAAAAGGAGATCAAATAATAGACTCACCTTCACCAGGGGGCAAGAGACACAACTCTACACGAATACTAATGTTTCTCTGCTTCTGCTAGTTGTGTAAAAAGTCAATTGTTTGCTAACATTTCACCATAACAATTTTATAGGGTGATAATATGGCAATACTGTGTTTACACTTTCACTTGTTTCACGGCCCCTAAGTGGCTTTAAAGTTGACCAATAAAATTAGCTGTTTAAAGTTTAAACAGCAGTTCCTTCATTAAAAACCTGCATTCTAGATGACTGTTCAAAACACTGATTTAAAATTTCTATATTTTACCAGTTTTTTTTATATTAATTAAAGTTAGTCTTTTTGGTTTGCAAAAGTTTTGCTTTAATATGCATTCAATATAAATTTGATTTTTCATTGAATGCTTGTGTTGTCAGCTAAGTCACAACACATTTAACATAGCAATTATTTAATCATTACCATTCTTAACACACACACACACACACACACACACACACACACACACACACACACACACACACAGTTACTCTGTTTGAAGTAGAGTTCTGTCCATAACAAACTTCGTCTTATGCCACTAATGAGGCATTAAAAAGCTGATGTAATGTTGACTATAGGCACTCCTTCCACAGTCACACTTGGGGTGTCTCTATTGTCTGACAAGTTTATAGGAAGCCTCACTGAAAATCTAGTGCAAATATGAAAGTAATTACTTATGTATGTGTGTGTGTGTGTGTGTGTGTGTCTGTCTGTGTCTGTGTATGAGAGTGTACCCATGCACATATGCAAGAAGCATTTTCCAGTGTGCAGTGTCCATATGTCTGAGTGGATGAATGTGTGTACACTGTTTTAATTCAGTCATCAAGAGAAATGTGTTTGCATGTGTGTGGTGTGTGTGGGCATGTGTTGATCATAACCCCTGCAGAGGTGCTGGGGCCCTTCGTGGTGGTGACCTGATTGGTAAAACGCTCCGGCAGATGTGTGAGGATGAGGTCACTCACGTGCTGCCTTAAAGACTTGCACTGATGCCGAATCACCTCACATGGACAGAGAGCAGCAGAGAGAGAGAGAGAGAGAGAGAGAGAGAGAGAGAGAGAGAGAGAGAGAGAGAGACGGGGGGAGAGGAATAGTGAGAGAAACAGACAGCAAACAGGAAGGGTGAAAGAATGAATTACTTATTAGTTAAATCTGTTGTCGCCTTAATAAAGAATTGTCATCAAAGTGGAAGATTTCAGCTTGCAGAAAATGAATAATGTGCACAAAATTTTTCTCTTTAATACTGACATTAATCAGTATATTTGTTTTGAACTGAACTACCCCTGTGGAGAAGAAGCTGGATCCATAATCCTTGCAGAAAAGGAGGAAGAATGAGAAAAGAAACAGGCCCACACAAAGGACTAAAACAGTGTGGTGGGGCTGAAATGAACAAGAAGAATCAACGCAGTGAATAAGGCTGCATTAAAAGAAGGAATGGCAGTGAGAAAGTGGGTGAGTGTGAAATTAGCTGGGACTTGGGGAAGAATCCTTTGAGGGCTTATTTTTCTAAGGCCTTCTACCCCACTACTGGTTTGACTGCCAATATTGCATCTGTTTCTGAACATAACAGTGACTATGGAAAATCCCCTGGCAGAGAGAATCTCCATCAGACACACACACACACACACACAAACATGGATATCAAACCTGCGGCTTACCCTATCTATCTACATGTTGATCTCTTATATAACTGACCCTAACTTTGACCTTTGCCCACCCCAGGCTTGCCCCTTCATGCCGCTTGATTTTATCCAGACCTCATCTCCTGCCACATCCTCTCTGGCCTCACATGTCTTTCTCCTTCCTTCCCCACAAGGAACCAACTCTCCATGCCAGATTCGAGGGTTTTAAATTGATCGACAATCAAAGGCTGGTTCTTGTTACAGGGCTGCAGTCTAGACTTTGTTCATCATTTTCGACTCTGTTATGTTATAACATGATTCAGGCTCATGAGCCTACAGCAGGTGAATCAAGACAAGGAGAGGGAATAAGTCAGAAAGCCACCCCAAAGTCTCACAGTGGACTGAAAACTGCTGCTGATGCCTTTTTTGGAAACTTAATATTTCTATTCTTTTTTCAAACTCTCAAACAGGAGGTGAAAAATCTTCCACTGTGACATTTGAAGTAGCTTTTGACCTCTTCTTTTTTTCCCCTTCCCTTTTCAAAATACCTTCTGTTGTGACCCAGTCATTTTTTCCATGCTGCTTTCTGCTCCTAGTTTTCCATGTGGAGATGTGTTTAGACAGACAATGAAATATAACAGAGCAGAATGATGAATGGATTCTGATGGATTCTTGCAAAAATACAGACAACTGTCTCTTCTGTCCAGCATGATCTCATTATGTATGACATGTGAAGTCAGCTAAAGGACGTTTTTCAGATTAAAATAGTTTGCTATTGAATCCCGCTATACATCAAGGTTTCAGATTATGAGTTATAGTAAATAGTTTTCTCTAGATTCGTCAGAGGCAACTGGAGCTGCTGTTTCATCTTGAAGATGTTTCACCACTCATCCAAGAAGCTGGTGGGGAGTCCCTGGCAAGGCTTTAGTAAGAACCTAACAGTGCCATCCCTACATCTCTTACTAGACAAGTTTACAACAGTTCACACTTTCAGTATTCTTAAAATAAACTGTTACGTGACATGTTGTCTGGCCATGCTTACAGAAAAAAGCATATCTGAACACACTTGCAGTAAAAAGCTTGCCCTCATAGAAAAGGGTGGGATGCAATGAATTGTACAAACACCACACATGCTGTTGGACAGTCTTTTCTCAAAGACATTCATAGTGTTTAACACAAAAAGTGTGGAAAGTAGTGAGTACTGAGCTTAAGAGAGAAGTTCAGATCCTGCCTTCTTTTTCACCAATCCACCCAATTGATCTTTCACACCAAACAGTATTTCTAGATCAGGCAAGTGTTGATATATTGCACCTTGAGCAATGTTAGTCAGTCACCCCACTACTTTTTTAGATTGAAATATCTAAAAAAGCTTTTGTATGGATTGCACAGCAATTTGGTACAGACATTTATGGTCCCTAAATTTGCTTAATATTTAAATATCTGCAAAACTAATAACAAATCCCATCAGCCTCAACTGATTTGTGTTCATTGTTAGCAAATGTTAGTGTACTAACACTAAACTAAAATGCTGAACATAGTAAACATTATACCAGCCTAAGTATCTTAGCATTCTGACATTAGCAAATGCATCACGAGGACAAGGGCCTATGTGATTCCATGTTCAGTCACGAGATGTGCAGACTTCAGCTCACTTTATATTCTCACGTCTCCTGCATGCACATCTGTCAAATGGTCTGTTTTTCAGCCAGTGTGTTATGAGGAGATTCTTCTTCATTCCACCTCCCCTGAGAAAAGTTTCTGCTGCTGCTAACATCGCCAGCTTTCCACCGTGTATTGGTTGGGGTTAAGAGGGAAAAACTGCAGACACAGCTCAGTGTGTTGGCATATATGGAACTGTGAATAGAATTTATGTCTTGTTCCACCTCATGTGCACTCATGAACATGTAACTTTGATCAGGATACCTCTGGTCGGGTTCAAGGCTGAAACATTTTAACTCTTCCGTTGAAGTCATGGGTGTGCCACACTGGAATAAGTTGCTTTGTTGTGTTGCTGCAATGTATAATTTGTCAAGGTGGTGTCAAGACTGAGTCTGGTACAGACCCAAACCCACCTAAAGTAGCAATACTACGTGTCCCATAGATAGGACACTGTGTTTTAAAAGGTTAAACGAAGTTGACTTACTTTTGTTGGTTCTCTTTATGTAACTATGAATTGAAGCCAGTGTTTTAAAATTAAAAGTAATGTTTCATTTCTATTCATCTCAAATCCATACTTTGAAGCTTGTGTTCACACAAGTTATTGTTTTGGTCCACAGTGCTGCCTTGTCCACACATTGTCATATCTGTTGCCAAATCACCTTATAAAGACAGAGTTACAGATTAGATAGGGTCTTTTATTCTTTGATCTTTCCCTGCTTGCAGTCATGCTTTAGTCTTTTCTGAACTTGTACCAAAAATTCTATAACCATCAGATAATTTTTTAGACATCAACATGTGTATCTAAGTCGTATCTATAGTGGAGCCAAAACTACATTAACATTGCTCTATACATAGTCACCCATGGACAGATGTACTGTAAACACTGCACAGAGCCAAAGAAGAGGTACATGAAAGAGCAAACTCAAATCTATCTTTGTAGATTGCCTTTTCTAGAGCTGATGAGGCTTAGTTAATATAGAAAGGTATTATGGAAAGTAAGTAGATTTTTATCCTTTCCTTCCAAACACAGCTGGTAGAATGACACACACCTACCGTTTAACAATAATGTCTACTTAAATTCATGTTTATATTTGAGTAAATCAGCCTTAAATCCTTCAGGCACAGACTGATTAATGACAATTTTGACTCTTTCTTGGCTTTCCAGAGAGAGAATTCAAGAAAACCATCTCTCTTGCCAAGGTCTATCAAGTACTTCTGAGGATACCTGTTTTTATGTGTTTATGGAGGTCCTTTGTTGTGGCCACCTGGAGAGACTGATATGATTTCAAATGTGACCACTTGTTTTTTTCCTTTCAGTGTGATGGGAGCACTGTGGACCAGCAACAGCTCCATCCCCGATAGGAAGTCACGTCTGCTGCACATGAAGTCACCTCATTGCATGATAATACTCTAGTCTTTGGGTATGCTCCAGTTTCTCTCCACTTTTGAGTCTCTTCCCCTCTGACATCCTGAGTGCCTGGCCAAAGAGGATCTGCTGAGTGCTGACTCTCAGCAAAGCATGAGAGAGGACGGCTAGTTTTTTACAGAAAAACGTATCCTGCTCTCTTGATTATATCCAATGGGATTATTGAACCAAAATCCAACAGGCTTAATTGCCAAGATGAATAATACAGAAATGGAGGATGCAGCTTCAGAAAGGATGAATGTGGAAAGAGAAAACACAAAGAAACTATTTCCAAACAACTTTTAAACAAGGTGCCGGGATTATATAGCTTTTCACTTTTAAGCTTCAAAGACTGCTCGAGTATCACTGATTCACAAGACTGTAAAATTATCCATGAACAGATGCAATTATTGTTCATTTTATTGATACAAGGCTCTTAGTTCTGCAGTTTGTATCCTTGTATGAGCTACATTTGGCAGTGAAGAGAGATTTTCATTTTTGAAGAGAAAAGTCAGTGATCTCCATGTGGATTTGTCAAGCTTGGATCAATCCCATACAAACCCAAATGACCCCAGGCCAGCGGTGATTTATCACACTCTGCTGCATAAGCGATGTCCACAAGCCTTTAGACTGGCTGGTGAAAGTGACTGTTACATAACTGAGAAGAATTAACCAGACGCAGTCACGCCCTCTTGCTAAAACAGTCTTTTCCTCTCTTTTCTGCAAAGCACACACTTTCTCTGAGAGATTTTCAAGTGTAGAAATGTTAGTGCTCAGATGAAACACTAACACAAGCAGAAGAAAACAAGTCATACAGAGTTAATGAAATATATTGTATGTATCTACACTTGAGGATGCTTTTCTGTCTCCCTGGTCTTTTCAGGAGCTGTGACAAAGCAATTGCCCCGCCAGCCTGAGGTATCAAAGCTTCAAACATAACCCTGCTGCCTCAGACCTCCTGAAATGTCTGGTTCCTGGCTCTCAGTGCCTATTGGAGAGGCCCCTCTTGCCAAAGCACTCAGACTCAGGCTCAGACCCAAACGGGTGCCCTGAATTTTGCTCCGTCACCCTCTCTGCCAGGAACAATGGACGACGAATGCTGGAAACTTTTACCTCCTTAATGTTAACACTTCGCTCTTTCTAATGGCTTTCCAGTCCAAATGGGACAATGACAGCCTGTGAAGGGCAAATAGCACAGGCAATTCATATCAGGCAAAAATGTGGGACTGCTTTGCAGGGCGGAGGATAGTCTGGTGGAGCTTAGAAATGTGATGACAAAGCTGCAAAGCATGGGAAGGCAGAGGAGAGATGATGATCTCCATCCGGGAAGGAGTCATATGACGACCATGCTTAGCTTGGATATCAGATTTACTTTTTGCAGCAAGCAGTGTTCAGGTGTTACAACTGGTTTAAAAGTACCCCCTGGGTTACCCCTGTTTGGGAATCACTGCTGTAAAGGGACCCCAGTTTTAACATCCATCCAATCTATACATCACCTATCAGTACTTTACACTGAGTTCAAAAACCCAACAAAAGGCTAGACAAAGCAAAGAAAATGGCAACAAGTCAGAATAAGCAATATGATCTTATTTTTGCAGGTTTCTATGTTTTTCTTTCTCTCAGCCACCCTACATTTATCCCAGAAATGTGGGACAACATTAACAGTGTTATGCAAGAAAAGGTCAAATCTCTGTGTGTGGCAATGCATGCCATAATTTGACTTGGTGAAGAATACAGTATTGGATGGGCATGCACTTCCACCACTTATGCCCTGACAATGAAAACAAGGATGTGAAACAAAAGCCACATGTGAGTCTCACTGTATGCTTGCATACACCCACTGAGAAACCGCACCAACAGCACATAGCTCCTACTTCCTATGAAGTGTGTGTATTTGTGTGTGTTTGAAGAAATCTAAACAAATCAAAAAGAAAAAGGTTGAAAGTTATTTCTAAAAGTGATCAACATGTTGAAACAGGATATCTGAGTATGTTCCCATAGTACCACTGAATGGATGCTCATTTGGTGCCTGATGGAGACTAAAAATGGGATAAGCCACAAAGCTGAACGTGTGTGTGTGAATGGAGATTTCAGATTTTTGCCTGAAAAGAGGTTTTGGTCGCATTTCTTAGGAAAGAGCACTATAGAGTAAGACAGAGAGAATGGACAAAGAAGAAAGGCAAATTTCAGAGAGGAATTAAACTCGGTGACTGAGACATTTCCCCAATATTTTCCTCTCTTCCCTTCCAGAGGTTAAAGAAACTCTATCCAGAGTGAGTTCCATCTTTTTTACGAGTTGTGGAAGAGGGAAATAATTTTTGGCACACCCAAACTTTTACACAGCAAAAGTAGGCCACGTTTAGACAAACCATCATCTTAAAAATGGGGAGACCTCTGTTTCTAAAGGCTGGCAGTGTCTCCCAAATGAAACTACTTCAAGTTTGTGTGCTTGTATTTATAGGCCTGATAAATGAACCAATTCTTTGTCGTTCTTTCCAAAAGCAGTTTGAAGTCAGCTGTCATTACTTTGTCTATGTTCTCATAGCCTTTCTGCCACATCAGTGGTTTTGATATGTATGATAAGTCCCAAAAGGCCTGTAGGCCTGACTTAACAAGCACTATCCATGTAACAATAGAGCCAAACTATGCCAATATGTAATAACTTACGGATGCATTTGCAAATCAAAATTGTTTAAATGACATGTTTTTCATTTTTATCAATTCATTCACCCAGTTCATTCAATTTGCCAATCCCATCAAAAATGATGCATAATTCAATACAACCAAAAGGCAGCTGGTTCCATTCTCAAGATCAGAGTCTGGTTACCATGTGCTTGAACTCACGGTGTACAGTGAAAACCAGTTCACCTCTACATCATGACACCACCTCCGGGAAAAGGAAAGCTCTCTGGAATGTGACATTCCCACTAGCAAACTAGTCGGTCCTAATCACTGACAGGAAGAGAGGCACCACTTGCATGACATGAGATGGGCCAACTGGAAGCCATTTGTGTAAATACAGAACACTTGTCCTTGATATTATTTTGAAGGTAACCTCTTTTACTGAACATAAACTCAAACATCACACAGTGTACTGCGTAAACCCTTTTAAATCCACTGAGTTGTCCTTGTCTGAGCCCGTGCCATTACTACATAACTCCCATTCGTTATTTAAATGCACTTGATAGTACTTTATTGCAAAGAAAAATGTAAACATACAACTCAACACAGGGAGCCTCTCCAGAAGTAAACCTTGGAAAACACTGCCCTCTTTTGGTGAGACTATAAAAAAAGCAGAGGACAGAAGATCGCACAGAAGAGTCTACTTATTTCAAGTCTTGTTTTTCAGCTCAGAAAGTTCATGAGGTTTAAGCCATCTGCGCACTATACTGTGCTGAACAAACTGTATATGCCTTAGATAGTATTTAATGCTCTCCAAACACAAGTGTTTGCACATCTTGTTAACTAGAGCTGACTTTATGAGCAAGGCTGGGGTTTCTCACCAAGCACTGTTTTTCTGCTGAGATTTAAAGCTTTTGATTGGACCAAAGCCAACTTGGCCGTGGATTAGAAAATAAAAATCTCTTTAAAAACGTCCAAAAATGTGTTGATAGCGATCACGTAGTGCCATAGGAGATGAAAGCTGAGAATTATAATGAGGAAAAACTCTTTGAAGTGGACTTGTTTCATAAATTCTAATTAACTTACATACCTCACCAAATTTGGTAAAGAATGCTGATGGCGGTTAACTTTAAAATGCCTGAAAAAATGTTTTTTTTTTTTTTTTTTTTTTTACGACATTCCTTGATTTGTTAAATCACTTAATAACTGTGACCTATATTGTCCCCTGAACAGAACACTTTAACCATTGTCCTGGTTACTTCTACAAATACAATTCCTATTTTTAAAAAAATAGCTTTAGAAAAGCATCTTAAGGTCTTTGAATGGCTATTGCATATAGAAAGTGAAAAATCAAGCTTGTACAACTGAAATCCTATAGTTTTATTATAATACATCAAAAACATCAACTGCAACCACATTGTCTAATTTTAGAGGAACTTATTCTGACAATGACACAGATCAGTGAATATGCACTTTGGTTATCTGACAACTAGTATGGCATCCATTATTTAGGGGTGATTAACAAAAGCCGGCCTTGATGTGAAAGGTGGCTATTTTTGTGCGCATTGAAAATAGCCTGGTGGTTGAGAGGAGACCTGAGATTAAAAAAGCACTTGCAAATAATTTTTTTTGTTTCAATTTGAGTACGTTTCCCATAAAGACAACATAATGTGCACCAATATAGAAAGTACTTCAAAGTCAGTTTAATCAACTGTAATGCAACTGACCTTCTGGAAGTCTGAATTCAAGAAACACCACTGAAACTCCATACAATTTAAAACTAAGAATTATTTGCAACTACTATTTGATCCAGGTCCCAAGTCAGAATGAGAGGGGTTGATCTGGATGTTGGAGGGTTTGATTCTACTTTTTGGCGGTCTGAAGACGCTCAGCCACATTCTCCCAGTTGATTACATTCCAGATAGCCTTAACATAGTCTGGGCGCACATTTTTGTACTGAAGGTAGTAGGCATGCTCCCATACATCAATACCAAGGAGAGGGATAAGACCTGAGGGTCAGAAAAGAATCAAGTTCTTAGATAACTCTATTTCATTTATGGCATTTAACTAGAGACAGTGAGAGGGGAAAATATGAATGCATATAGAGAGAAACTCAATTTTCATCTGTAGTACATAGTTGTTTTCCACTGACCTGTTGTCCCCTGCAGAGGATCCTGGTTAGCGCAAGCAGCAATGCGAAGTCTTCCACTCTCCTTGTCGTAGCCCAGCCAGCCCCAGCCTGAGCCCTGCACTGCCACAGTAACAGCAGACATCTTCTCCTTCATTTTCTGGAGGGAGCCGAAATCACGCTTGATGGCTTCCATTAGCTCCCCTACAAGATGTGAACCAGACAAATACAATCAGGGCTACACTTGACAGTAAAAACTTAAATAAGCTTAATTTACATATTCAAGTTGCTTATGTCTTCTATATTATATGGAAGAGCGCTGCCCTGCCAGCCTTCACTGACTGCAAATCATCCCTCCTATTTTTTTTTTTTATGAGAAAACTTTATTTTTAGGTTAGGCAGATAATTCAATACCAGAGATGTCCAAACTGTTTCACAAAGGGCCATGTGGCTGCAGGTTTTTGTTCCAACCAAGCAGCACCACACCAGACTTATTTAATCAACTAATCTAAGTCTTCAGACAGCTGGTCAAACTGTGTGCTCTTGATTGGTTGAAACAAAAACGTGCAGCCACACGGCCCTTTGTGGAACAGTTTGGACACCCCTGTTCTATACAGTATTTTGACCACTAGGGGGCAGAACGAGTAAGTAAAACAACCTTTGTGTAACACAATGCTGATATACCACCAGTACTGGTATCAGGTTGCTGTGACATACACTAGAGTCCTGTTTAAGGCCATGTGGTGAATTTCAGTCCGGTATCAAATTCTCTTTTAATTAGGGTTTTGCATGAAAATTCTCACAAAATCAATCTGAAATGCAGTTTACTGTGTGCTTAACAAGCCAGTGACTGAAGTTATTTAGGTTCAATGTTACTACAGGAAAAAACTGCTTAATGCAACTTTAAGTTACCTGCACAACAAACCAGTGCTGGAAAATTTTTAAAAGGACAAGCTGTTCATGTTTTGATAATGCTTCTATCTTACCCTGCGGCTCGCCTCCACCATTTGGAGAGAGGTTTGTCCAGAAGATAGTGTGGTTAATGTGGCCTCCTCCATTAAACTTCAGAGCAGGCTGGAGGGCAACCTGTGCTGTTACATCTCCTAAAACAGAAGATATATAATGCCCAGGTGAATAAGAAGACATCAGATCTAACAGTAGCAATGGATTTATTCATCCTACTTTGCATTTGTACCCTTTGCCAGTGCCTCCTGATATTTCTCCTCTGTAATGTTCAGGTTGTTAACATATGTAGCATGGTGCTTGCTGTGGTGCAGCTGCATTATCTCTGCACTGATGTGGGGCTCCAGGGCACCATAGTCGTAGGTCAGGTCAGGAAGCGTGTGCTTCTGCCTCGCTGCAGCTACCTGATTTATAGTTTGGCTGAGGCTGGCTGCACACCTGAAAAAAAGGGGGAAAAATTGCAACCATACCATTAACACATAAGTTTTAGTCAGGTTTGAAATAGCCCACATGCAGGAGGAGTTGCCATACATGTGTGTCTAATCAGAACTAATTCCTAACTTTTGGCTTCCAAAAATAACTTAGCTACCAGAGATGTCTGTGTCATTAAAATGACACTATGGTCACCCAGGAAAGCCTGAAACAGGGAGTCTGTCAGCTTAAGTTACAATAGGTTATTGAGTTTGAGCAACTGTCTGGAAGTGACCTAAATGTCTGGTGTTGTTTCAGGATTAGCGTGCAGTGACGTTTGTTGGTTAGATGTTAGCTAGTGCACCGAGTCAGCTATGTATGAACAACTGTGCCCAAACATTACGACACTCAGCTCACAACCCACAACCCACACAGAAGCTCATGAATACATGACCATGCTTTAATTAAACAAAAACCTTTTATTTTGCGCGCCACAGGCTAACCTAGCTGAGCTGCTAAACTAAGTTAGCATCTTGGCTAGCTAACTGTTAGCTCTGAATAAACAACTGTCTCAAGTTCATGAACAATCGCTAGCAGGTGTCAGCTGTCCTCATTCATTGTGCACTTTGAACAGAGTAGTGCCACTAGTTGGTAAATTGATGTCAATTTTACCTGCGTATTTGACCAACCCTGCAAAGCATGTTCATGATAGTTCTCACAACACAGAATGGACACACTGCTAACTGCCCTTGAAATGAGTGATTTCAACTTGACGGTGCAGTCGACCGTACCATCATCGTTAAGTGGGGGTGATGACAAGGGTGTGCAGGAATTAGACACACCTCAGGAGCGACAGCTGAAGCCAGTAGTCCTCTAAGAAATATCAATAGAAAATATATAACCAACTTTCTGATGAAAACTTCAAAATCTAATGAAATATATTTAAAAATATCAGATTATGCATTTCACCCCCCCTCCTTCTGTAACATTTTTCAACACACCCTTCTGGTTGGTTTTCTGTGGCCTTACCAAAAGTGCATTAGATAATTTGAGAGCTCCAGAGTCTTTTTTGCATATTGTGCCATAGAGATATATGTTTAAGTCTATTAGTTTAAATTACAGCTATTTCCGTGTTAAAGCACATGGAGTTGGGGTATCATTAAGAGAATGTAATAAAATTTAATTAAGTCATAACAATTGTAAATAAATGTGTACAAGTAGGCTGCACAATTTAGGATAATTATCAAAACTAACAGTAAAGAATCACGTGAACACCTACCACATCGGAGGCAATCCCAGAGATCGTCTATGTTAAGGCACAAGAATCACTCAAGACTTAAACGAACGAGGCCTCAATGTTCGTTATAACATTTTCACTTTTCAGTTGTGGGCGTTTTTCTCGCGGGTTCACAAATTTTCCAATCATAAACACTGCATAAATAACCCTAGCAACTCACCAGAACAACAGACTTAAAATAATGGACAAATAAGTGAATGATATAGTTGCTCAGTATTGTTCCCCGATATCTCTTGTATGTCTCAGCCACATTTTAGGATCCGGAAATTGCTGTGGAGTGAGAGCTCTGTTTATTCTCCCTTCTCTGCGGTCGTGCTCTGCAGCAACGGCAGCGCGGCCAGAGCCATTCTGTCCTGCTTACGGTGAGGAAAATGATGGTGACTACGCCGGAGCGAGTCAACTACATGTAAATTCACAGCGAATTTCTTAACGTTGTTGTGATTTTGCGTCTTTAGAAGAATCGCTAAAGCCAAGGGGTTCCAGAAACATCGAAAGAAACGGGTCTGGTAAGTGTTTTTTGACGGTTGAAGGCCTGATATCTTCAGCCAAGAGCCCGCTAGTTTCAGGAAAAGGAGCGCAAGGGAGGGAGTCATTTCCTTCACCGCCATTTTGTGATAACAAGGAGCCGAAAACAGAGCCAAGAATTGCATGCTGCCAGGCTGAACATAAAGAAAATATTTTTGCTGAACGCCTTACTTCCATAGCCTTTGTGTATTTGACCAGCGGATGCTAAATGTTGTTAGCTGCCGAGAGTTAACCTTGGTTAGCTTATTTTCTGTTCCGTGCTATCCATCGCCGCTGCCTGCCACACCAGCTAACAAATTAGGCTCGACAGCTCTTACTAACTGGTAATGTTAAGTTTTATCTGGTCGGCCTGGTAGTTAACTTGGTGGTCACATACATATATCTCCATTTGTTTGTCGGAATCCACAGCATTTGTAGTAATTGAGCAAAGTTGCCATGCAGGTCATATTTCACTGCGTGTGAACAAACAGCCAACGCGTTGGAGCTAAAGGAGATGCAGGCGCTTTAACACGCGACACCAAGCTGTGATTAATGATGGTTTTCTTTCATGTTTATTTCTAGAGTTCACAATGACCAACGAGGAGCCTCTACCCAAGAAGGTGAGTTTCTTTTCTTGTCTAAGCATTTTATTTGTCATGTGTCATGAGCCCCTCCGTGTCTAAATAAGAGCTTAGTTCAGGACTGAGCTTCATTAGCTAACCAGTCCTTGGTTTTCTTTTCATACAGGTTCGCCTCAGTGAATCTGACATGAAGACCCTGACCAGAGAGGAGCTGTGTACGAGGTAGATAACAGCGCTGCAATTTCAGATTAACTGTGTTGTGGGAAAACTTGTTCTGTTGAACAGTTAATGTTTACACATCTTCTGATCCTCTTAGATGGAAACAGCATGAAACATATGTCCAGGTCCTGGAGGCTAAATATGCAGAGCTATGCTGTAAGTACATCTACTGTTACATACATGTAATCTAATACAACATGACCTTAATTTCTGTTTGCTAGCGTCTTTGATGCAAATAATCACTGCAATTTGCATACTATACTGTTGGTATTTATTAGAGGGGATTTTCTTTTGATACGTTTGCTTTTCTGTCTCTCTTCACTGTCTTAGCCAATGATGTAACAGGGCTGAAGGAGTCGGAGGAAAAGCTCAAACAGCAGCAGCAGGAGTCTGCACGCAGGGAGAACATCTTGGTTATGCGACTTGCCACCAAGGAGCAGGAAATGCAAGAGTGCACAGTATGTATCTATTCCTGAACTTTCTTAATGTTTTAAAATAAATGTTAAGCCATTCTGTTGGTGTACCCAACACCACCAACTGAATTTATGTTTTCTCTGTAGTTACTGATGCTCTAGGGCTGCATCCAACCATAACTTTCATTATTATTAATCAGTTATTCTAATCTAACCTATTAATTGACATTATTCCTACACTCACTGTATTGTACTTTATATTCATTCTCGTGCCGAGGAGGGCATCCTTTGCTTTTATCAGATTGACAGCTCAGTGGATCCCCTTGTGGCTTTATGGCTACACATGCCATTCTTATAGGACAGTTAAGGTGAGCTCAACAAATGCTGCCAGATAGAGGTTGGAAAGGTTTAAACCTTGGTAGGAGACCATCTTCAACTGCATTGCCTGAACGCTGATCTTGTAGTTGTATTTTGAGGCACACTGGTTGCACTTTTTTACCTCTTATATATTCAAATCAATTCTGTGAATAACTGAGGTCTTCGTAACTGTGACTTTGACAGGTGAGTTTTTGTTTGTTGTTGTTTTGAACCTGTCAGGGCTTCCTTGAATGGAAATTCTTTGCTGGGTGTGACCAGGAAAGCAACTCATATCTAATAAATAGCTGTCATTGCAGAATTTAAATGGCATCGATTTAATTCAAGAGTTCTTGTTATAGTTATGATAACCTGATAACCTTCAAGATATACCTGAGTTTTTAAATCAGAATATTTTAGTTGATCTTATTTCTGGGGAAATTTTTCTTACACCAGTCACTAACACCTGTTTGTTTTATCCTGCAGACCCAGATCCAGTACCTCAAGCAAGTCCAGCAGCCGAGTGCAGCCCAACTGCGGTCATCCATGGTGGACCCAGCCATCAGCTTGTTTTTCCTCAAAATGAAGGCTGAATTGGAACAGACTAAAGACAAACTGGAGCAGGCCCAAAATGAACTGAGTGCCTGGAAATTTACACCTGATAGGTAAAGACAATCAAAATAACTCCCCCCTCAAAAAAAAAAAGTCAAGACTTCCTCACGCCCCCCACCCTCACTCTCACTGCAGGCATGCAGGAACAATGGTGGAGGGGAAGGCTGACACATGCTGTACTCACCACAAGACTCAGACTTTACAGAAAGCCAGTCACTGCAAAACAAAACTGTTTTTGTACTCTTGCACTGTGCCAGCTACATATCACATAACCTAACGTGAAAAGACAGTATGATCAGGTGACACTTGTGTTTCAGCTCTCTCCCCTCGTATCCCCCTCACCGTCCAAGGGCCTGAAGGAGTCCGGACTGTTCCTGAAGAGGTGGTCATTCACTTCCCGACACGGATATGCCCTCCCCACCCCCTCAGCTCAAACCAGACAGTTCACATATTAAATAGGGGGGTTATGGTGGAGGTTGAGTCAGGCAGGGAGCATCCCTAGCCTAAAACAGCAATTGAACATTTTAAAGACAATTCCCATACGGTTTATAAAGACATTTAACTGTGGATTACACCACACACATACCTGCTAGTCTGCCTGAGAAACGTAAAGACTTTTTGGACAGTCTAGACACATTGCAATAACATGAGGAAAGTTCTAGGATTTAAAGTAAGACTTTGGGAGGGAAGAGCCACTAGAAATGATGTTAAGACTGTGGTGGAGCCAGATCCTCGGTCCACAAGGGACTATGGTTGAGGCGTGAGAGTCCAGTCGCCTGTGTCCTTGAACATGGGCCCACTCACGGTAGAGTGTATTTACATGTTTTATTTTGTGACTTATTTCTTTTTATTGGCATTTCATTTCTTTCTCTTGTTTCTCTGAAGCAACACTTACTGCAGTGTGTGTGTGTGTGTCAACCTAGAAGCATGATTGGCTTTTAAATGTTTACACTCATTAAATTTGCACTTAGGTCATGAATTAAGCTGTGCTTAATTCTTTGGATACATATTGAAACACACTGCTGTAGGTGAACTGAGTCTTGTTTCAAGTTGTGAATGCGAATGTCTTTAACAAGTCATGTTATGAGTTGATGGGGATGTATTTATTGTATTTCTGTGTATTTTTGTGATTGACCTCATAATCTCTCCCTCAGCTATTTACACTTAAAGCAAGTTAGACTTCTTCTCACCAGTGTGGCATAGATTCACAATAAGAGCACACTGTGGAGTCTGTTCTGTTTTCCTGTTTTTAAAAAGGAATTTAAACTCAGTTCTCTCATACTTGAGACAGTGAGATTTGAGCTGGCAGTATATTTAAAGTCTGTTGATAGTTTAAAAAACAATTTTCTCCAGCATCTCAGATCATTTGTTTTACTATTATTGTAGAATACAAGGAGCACATGCTGCAGACTAAAATATACAGTCTATAATTGCAGTTTTTTAGAGTAATATACACATATATGTATTTTGGTCAGTTTGAGCTAGTTTGAAAAAAAAAAACACCAGTTGAATGATCTCTACATTCAGATGGTACAGCTGCTGAATAGATGCCAGTTAACTATGGTTTGAAATATATATCTCATTTGTGTTCTAATTCAGCATCTTGATTAGAGCTCCTTAAAAGCATAATCACAGTAATTGCTAATGTAAAATTAACAGGTGTGCTGGACTGTTTGAGGATTCCTTGACCTGTTGTAAAGTTGAGAAAGCAGTTCCCTAAACAAGTTGATTTTGCTGTTGAAACACTTGCTCTCATGTATTTAAAGTGATGACAACACAAAACCAGCACCTGGTTCTGCAGTGCACATTTCCATTTTCGGTGCACATAGTTAAGGGTTGACATTTGCAGGTTGCAGGTTCGTTGTAGTGTGTTATTCTAATGTTACTCTGCTCTGTTACATTTTTTTACTCTGCTTGTTCTTTACACTCAGTGATGTAGTGAGTTCATTTCAATTTAAAAATTTGGTAGCAATAGAATAGAATACTGTTATTTTTAAAGTAAGTCAATTTTCTTCAGTATGCAACTCATAAGGTGAATAAGTTATGGTGTAACAATGGGTGCTTTAGTTCAATAGAAATTTTGGTCTGGGCTGCTTGCTTAGGTTTTTAGCCACGATGAGGAGCTTAAATTATGAGTATGAATTTATAATCCAACTTTTAATTTAGTCAGAGAAAAAAATCAGCTTGGACTTTAACAAGAAAATAATTTACTTTTATTTGTACAAACAGATTTTTGTCAGTGGTTTGGTGGTAATTTTATATTGCATTGTAGTGTAATAGACATGATGAAAAGTGTGTTGTGACTCAAGCCATTTAGAAATGGCCTGGGTGAAGAGTTTCTGTTGATCCAACTGGGAAGTGGGTCAGACCTTTGGAACAGATCAGTGGCATCTCTTTGCCTATTGTTTGTCTCTTGGTTCACTGTGTGATGTGAGACTTGTTTCCTTTACAGCCAAACGGGGAAGAAACTGATGGCCAAGTGTCGAATGCTGATTCAGGAGAACCAGGAGCTGGGCAGGCAGCTTTCCCAGGGACGCATCGCCCAGCTGGAGGCTGAGTTGGCCCTGCAGAAGAAGTACAGCGAGGAGCTCAAGAGCAGTCAGGACGGTGAGAACATGGGCTGCATCCACACCTCACAGCTTGGCCATTTTTATTTTACAAAGTGTATGTGAGACTTTGAACGTGCAGCTGTTTGATTTGAGTTTTGACTTTCTGCTGTGTGTTACTGAATTTCATCCCCCCAGAGCTCAATGACTTTATCATCCAGCTGGACGAGGAGGTAGAGGGGATGCAGAGCACCATCCTCGTCTTGCAGCAACAGTTAAAAGAGACCCGACAGCAGCTGTCTCATACTCAGGGGGCTTTGGCTGGACCCAGCAGGACTTCACCCACTGCTTCCAGCTCATCCGCTGAACCGTCCACCCAGCCCGAGCAGGCCAGCGCACCCTCTGAACCAATGGGCAAAGACTATGGGAGGGTCTCCAATGGACCAAGCAATGGCAACTCATCCCAGAGGAGTGAGACCACTACACCCAGCCTGTACCGGGAGGTCAGCAGCACCGAGGAAGACTTTCCCATGTCCCCCATGGTCTCCAGCCCCGGTGAAGCTGAGACCAAACTGTCCAACCACTCAGAGGAGGCATCAGGGAGTCAGACTGCTGCTGGGAGAGTTGGAGGACCTGTGGGTTTCGGGAGCCAGCTGAGTGCAGGGTACGAGAGCGTGGACTCTCCGACAGGCAGCGAGACATCATTGACTCAGCACTCGAATGACACAGACTCCACCACCGACCCCCACGAGGACAAGGCTGCCCTCGTGACCAAGGGCACCAGGACTGCAGGGTCACGGCACGCTCAGAACGGCCTGGACTCCAGCACGAGCGACAGTGCGGTTTTGTAATGTACCTTGACATGTACTGTCATTTCCTTTTTTTTTCTTTTGTTTTTTGTTTTTTACACAATATACAAACAAGGCAACAAATGCATAGTCTGTAACACAGCACTGCTGTCAAAGACGTTTTGTTTTCAACCTTCTCCCCTTTGCCTATCGTGATGCCTCTGTCACATTTGTGTCGCTAAACGGGGATATAACAGGAAAGGGTTAATGTTAGATTTGAAATGCGTGGATGTATGATTTAAAACTAGTATGTTTCATTCTGCTGTTTATTTGAGCACGTCTATGCTGTTCTTGTTTGAGCGCTTGACACTGAAATCAGGCATATGGTGTTGTAACTCATCGTCAAAAGTCAGTAAAATCACTGAATTACAGTAGCTTCGCAATATTCAAGGTCATTTTTAGATGTTGGCCTGTGTTTTTTTTTTTTTTTTAATACAGTTTTAATTTTTCATTGGCAAAAAAAAATCTGTTCAAAAGATTCTGTTGAATTGTGAGTAGTTTATATGCGATGTTCATATTCTGACTTCAGTCCTTTTCATGTACTGACCAAATACCAATAAAGATTTTTAATACTATAGAGTGAAACCCATTATTAGTAGTCAGTACATTAGTATGAAAGCTAATAACTTAAACACATAACCAGCTTAGCTGAAGAACACATGTAAAAGGGCTTATCAGTCTGAAAAACGGTTGAGTTTTTTTAAAGAAAATTTAATTAAAGTATTCAACTTTTACCTTGATCAGAAAATAATGAAAAGATAAAATTAAGTTGTTGTTTTTTTTATCCTGCTGTCACTTACAATGCAGCAAGTGAACAGTCAGTTCTTAAAGTTGACGTGTTGGAAGCGGCAAAAATGGGCATAGCTGAGAGACAAGGGTCAAAGCATCTACAAAGCAACAGGTATTGTGGGGTGTTTTTGGTATGCAGTTATCAGTACCTATCAGAAGTGGTCCAAGAAGGGACAACCAGTGAACTGGTGACAGGACTCTCCATCAGTCAGTCAGAACTGAAGGAGCCTTTCAGAGGAGAGAAGAACCTAAAGCAAGTCCAGTTCATGTAGCAGTTAGAAATACCATGACCTACATGACAGAGAATCTTAACAGACACAACTCTACCTCTGCCTCACCCTCACCCCCTCCTTCTCCCCACCTTTCCTACATTACCCTATTGCCCCTCTACCTTACTTTTATTTTCCCTCACCCACTTGTCCTTAACCCCTACCCTCCTATCCCCACCCCCTCCCCCAAACCCTTGCACATCAGGCTAATTCGAAATTTAATTCAAACTTGAAAAAAAAAATCTAATAAAAAAATTAAAATAGTACGTCTGCACGTATCAGCCTCTCTGAGTTAAAATATACAGTTTAACTTCTGCTGTTCAATGCAAAGTGACATTTTATGAATGGAGCACTTCCTCCACAGCACACGGTGGCACTGTGGTACATTTCGGCACCAGTTACAGCTGCTCAGGTCGCATCCAGTGCAGAGCTGACGGGCAGGCAGTGTCAACAGAGCACAGTGGCGTGTGGACGGACAGTAGCAGCACTTTGAAACAAGGACTCAAACTCCGACCAGCCGTCTATCAACATGAACACCGAGCCTGTTGTCATCGTCTCTGCTGCACGGACACCAATTGGTAAAGTCAGATACTCCTTAAGCACCGTACACGTTCATTAAAAGCAGTTTTTTGCGTTAACATTGCTACTTTACTGTTGCAGCACTGCACTGTAGCTCGTTGTCAAATTAGCTGCACTGGATATTAATTAATTCTGTAACTGTTGCGTTTCCTTCTACTTCATTGTATCATATAAACTGTCTTTACTGCTGAAATTGTTGTTTTTTCCCCAATTAATTAAAGTGGTTCATGTCATTCAATTAAATACGCCGAGTGTTGCAGAGCTCTGATTGGTTCGCGCATGTGTACCGAGAATTCTGTGGCCAGCGATTGGCTGACTGGTCATAGTGCCACGGCGGGCGAGCCTGCTACCATTGGCTGGCCCAGCGTCAGAATCAGGAACAGGTCAAATGGGCTCTCACCTGAAAGGAATTAGTTTCGATTTTATGGTGATTAATGGACAAAAATATAAAAAGGACCAGTAAATCAATAAAAGTGTAAAGAACTATACTGTGTTCAAGAAAAAGAGAATGGAATGTACAAAAATATTGTGCAAGTGTTAACAATATAAATAATATGTGCCAGGTGCAAGCAATACTGCAAAAGATCTGTGGTATGCAACTTGCAGGTTAGATGTGGAGGATTCACAGATGTTCAAATTATATGACTTTCTGACAGCCTGATGTGTAGTGACCATGGGACTGGACCAGTAGAGGGTTTTTTTTTTGTCTACGATGTGATACATTAAAGCACATTGCTAATTTGCAGTTTACAGTGTGTGTGTATTACATTACAACAAATTGGAATTTATGATTTTTGCTATGTGGTATTAGGACAAATGGCTGATGATCCTCTTATTTTGAAATGATAAAATGTATTAGCAGTGGGTTCCTGAAACAGTATCTTTTTCCTATTTTTACACAGGGTCCTTGAACGGTTCTCTGTCCACGGTGCCTGTGCATGACCTGTGTTCAGTGGTGATCAAGGACACTCTGAAGCGGGCTGGGGTGAAACCAGAAGAGGTCTCTGAGGTTATCATGGGACATGTCCTAACAGCAGGTAGATAAGTCTGCTCATGTGTGGTCCCATATTCATGCGTCATGTTGACAGCTGTGTTAGGCAATCAGCAGCTGAACTGGACCTCTCTTTGGTAATATTCTTTACTCACTCCTCAGTCAAACTGACTTTCTCACATTGGTGTTCATCTGCTTTGTATATCATTCAGGTCATGGGCAGAACCCGGCACGACAGGCCAGTGTTGGGGCAGGTATCCCCTATCCTGTTCCAGCGTGGAGCTGCCAGATGGTGTGTGGCTCTGGGCTGAAGGCTGTGTGTCTGGCAGCTCAGTCCATCCAGTCTGGAGAGTCCACTGTAGTGGTGGCAGGGGGCATGGAGAGCATGAGCAGGGTAGGTTACAAGAGAAAAGCTGTCAGGGTGTGTTATGAAATAGCGAAAGATGGAGTATCTTCATAGAGATAGATATCTTAAAGGTACTTATAGAAATGTGTCCAAGGTTAACTACAGCCATTCTGGTGCAACCAGTGATCATTTTCAATGATTTAAGATGTCCTTGGTGGCAAGAGGTCTTGACTGTTTGCTTCCTTTGACAACTCAGGCTCCTCACACAGTGCAGATGAGAGCAGGAATCAAGATGGGCGATGGCTCCCTGCAGGACTCGATGGTGGCTGACGGCCTGACAGATGCCTTTCACGGCTACCACATGGGCATCACAGGTCTGGATCTTGATTTATCCGCACGGCAGCCAGTGGTTTATGTTGAATGGTGACATTGTGGTAACCTTTATGTATTTTATCAGCGGAGAATGTGGCGAAGCAGTGGGGTGTCAGTCGAGAGGAGCAGGACCGGTTTGCTGTCCAGTCCCAGAACAGAACAGAGGCTGCGCAGAAAGCAGGACATTTTGATCAGGAGATTGTCCCTGTCATGGTGCCATCCAGAAAAGGCAAGAAGTGTTCCTATGATTAATATTCTAAGTTATCCTTGTATTTCAGAGAAATTGTTTCATCTCTCCTCTGTGTGTATGCACTGTAATATTTTTCTCTCCCCTTCAGGGCCAGTGGAGGTGAAGGTTGATGAGTTTCCTCGCCACGGCAGCAACATGGACAGCATGTCCAAACTCAGACCCTGCTTCATTAAGGACAGCAGTGGCACTGTCACAGCTGGAAATGCCTCAGGTTCAAGAGTTGGTCTTTATGAACCATGACATAGCTCGAAATGTCTGCCAGTGGAATGAATTATTGAATATTAAATAATTAACTTTATTAGGATGAAAAGCTGCTTTTATATTTGTTTCTATAGGTATAAATGATGGAGCGGCAGCGACTGTCTTAATGAGCCAGTCGGAGGCTGCAAGGCGTGGCATTAAACCAATGGCCAGAATCGTATCGTGGGCTCAAGCTGGTCTTGACCCTTCTATCATGGGAACCGGACCAATACCAGCCATCAGGAAAGCGGTGAGAAGTCAACAGCAATTAAATGTAACACGGTGTAAGAAACTGCTTATCTGTTGTTAATATTCATTTATTTTCTCGTTCTCTGATAGGTTGAGAAAGCGGGCTGGCAGCTGGACCAGGTGGACTTATTTGAAATCAATGAAGCATTTGCTGCCCAGTCAATTGCTGTGGTCAAAGAGCTTGGCCTGAATGTAGACAAGGTAATTCCTTAATAGTATCAGTTTGAGTTTTAAAATTTGAAGTCGAGATGATTAGTGATAGAGACTATATACCTAGGATGTTGTGATGTTTTTTTTTAAACTTTACTCTAGTCCATGTGTCCATTAACAGGCAAAAAAATCAAACTGAGGAACAACCGCACTTTAAAAAATGTTTGAGATGTATATTAATGCCAGGACTCATTTAGCAGATTTACATGTTCTATTTTTTCCTCTTGTAAAAACACCTTTCTAGACCTTAATCCACGTTATACAGCGACAGTACATGATCCCTTTTGTCCAATCCTCAGGTGAATGTGAGTGGCGGTGCTATTTCTCTGGGCCATCCCATTGGTATGTCTGGCTGCAGAGTGCTGGTGACCCTGCTGCACGCACTGCAGAGGACTGGAGGACATAAGGGAGTGGCATCTCTCTGCATTGGAGGAGGAATGGGCATTGCCATGTGCGTGGAGAGGGTGTGAGATCATTATCTAATGCTGCTTTATCACTTGCACTCAGTTCTTTTAAACAGATAAGGGATATTGAAACTCATTGTTTACACTGCAGGATATGATATAAAATGGTACCGGTTTACTTGGGTTCTTCCAGTCACTGTACTTGAGGTAAAAGTGGTATGACTGTATGTTGTAATTGTTTGATATTCAACAGCTTGCCATTCTCACTGTGAACTTTCTCAGGATCTAGCTGTTAAGCATCTGGCTTAATGTTAGGACTTCTATCATAAGTCCAGCTTAACAAACAAATAGTATCTTAAAATTGTTCCTACAACTTGGTGTTGCTCCCAGATCTGCACCATACTGCAGTCAGTAGTTAAGAATGGAAGTTTTCCTTTAAAAAACCAGCTGCTTTCAGTTAACCATACAACTGATAAAGTCACACACTAAACCTGTACAGGCAAAGCTTTAGATCCAAGTATGGATATGCTGTTTTCTCTGTAAAGAAAAGTTTTTAAATTGTGGTGTAATTTATTGAATTGTAGTAGTTATATTCAGTCGATAGATCTTGCTTGCTCTAAAAACCTGATACTGATTAACATTCCAATAGCTTACCATGTGGAACTCGACCTTCTTTCTCTGATCAATTGAGCAGACAGCAGCCTTGAAACAAAGCTAAGTGCCATAAGGTTAAGTATGCTAGCCTTCTCTAACCTAGTGCTTCCTGTACAAAGTCAGATGTTTGTGACATTGTTTCCTGTAACCTAGCTGTTTGACATCAATAAATAACTGAAAGCATGGAGTCAAAACCTTTTTAAAATTTATATCAGAGCTTTCACAATAACCACAACTAGCCAAATTGAATTAACAAATCAACGGTCATTTACAACCATTGGAGCTTTATTAAGTGTCCAAAAACAAAAAATCACTTACAGTTCCTCTGGAAGAAAGACCCCAAGGGAGTGGGACAGTAAACAGGCAAAGTGCACGGCCTACACTAGAGCAACAGCCATGAAGAGCTCCATATGTATAAATACAGACGTTGAACTTATCGGGATCACAACCTTTTAACCCTCCAGAGATCCCGATTCCACGGCATCCCTGTACGATTGCCCGCCCTCCTTCTGCTCTGGGAATAGTTTGATGAGGTCGTCGATGCGGAGGATGGTGATGGCAGCCTCAGTGGCAAACTTGAGGCTCTTTGTCTTCACCATGGTGGGCTCGTACACGCCAGCCTGACGGTTGTCTCTAGGCTTGCCGTTGACCAAGTCCAGACCAATCCTAAAACACAAACAAGAAGTGGTCAAATATTTGCCTCCGTTTTATAGCTTCACCACCTTGACTAAATCAACAAATTAAGGAGAAATAAACACGCAGAGTATCATTACTGCTGTAGTAAGGCCAAAAAAAACCAAAAAACTCACCACTTGAGATTCTTGCGTTCAGGATTGACTTGAGCCTCATTGTGGAAGGCGCGGAGCTTGGCCACCAGATCAGTGGAGTCCTGCGCTGCGTTCACAGCCAGTGTCTTGGGGATGACGAGGAGAGACCGAGCAAACTCAGCGATGGCCAACTGCTCTCTGGAACCCTGAAGAAACAAAAGTGATGAATAAAGTTTAAGTTTGGAAGATTTACCAGGTACCCAAACCAGACAAAGAAAACACGTTTATCACAGCATGTAACTCACCATGCTGGTAGCATAGTTCTCCAGGTAGATAGACAGAGCTGCCTCCACAGCTCCACCTCCTGGTACTACAGACTTTGACTCCAGCACCCTCTTGACGACACAGAGGGCATCGTGCAGGGAACGTTCCATCTCGTCACACATGAAGTCGTTGGCCCCACGCAAAATGATGGAGGCTGATGTGCGTGCTTTCGTACTGAGAGGATTTAAAGTTGGGGGAAAACAGAACCAGCACAGTTAACACGTGAATGTGCGACCAAACAAAATTTAAATGTAGATAACACATATTAGGGACTTATCCCTTCAAAAACCCTTTAAACTATAAGGTTTTCATATCTAGCAAGAGTGTAATAACCTATATAAATAAATAGTTGCAATTCTTACTTCTTGACAAGGATGAGCTCGTCATCACAGACGCGTTCCTGCACAATCTCCTCAGCCTGGCCGAGCATAGTGGCCTCAAATGTCTCTTCTCCTTCCAGATTGGTCAGAGATGGGCAAATGGTGGCTGAGGAAAAAAAAACAAAACAGCTAATGTCAATAACTTCTGATAATGAGTCCACTGAATATCAGGGCATGGTTAAGATGGTAAAAAGACATGCAGAAATGTAGAGACCAGTCATTTAAAAGCCTTTCACCACAAACTACAAAACTACAGCATGCTCTCTTCTTACCTCCTGTTGCCTTAGCGATGCGTTTGAGGTCCCTCTTAAGAACCCTCCTCACGGCCATGGCTCCTACATCAACAAAGTACTTTAGACACATGTCATCAATGCCACCAGTGGTCAGGATAACGTTGGCGCCTGCTGCCAAAATCTTTTGGATCCTCTCCTTGGTGATATCAGATTCCCTGAAGCAACAAAACATTATTTTCAGTCTCATCACTAATATACACATCAGGCACTACAGCATATACAGTTTTCATCTTTGTGGCATTTGTTCACGTCCAGTTTCACAAGTCTGCAAAACAAACGGTCTTAAAAATACATATTTAAATAAAAAAAATGAAAACTGATTAAATCACCCTATATACATAAAAAGGTGTTACAAAAACATTGTCCAGTCCACAACAGTGGTCCAGCAGCTTAGAGAGAAGCTGCTGCCTTGACTTGTGGCTGCTTATGTTTTCTCCCACGCGTATCACTGTGTAAACTATGGAGTTAGCATCACAGCAAATTTAAATGGGATGGTTTTCAAAGAGGGTAAAAAATACTCCATTATTAACCTTTGTCTGATCAGGTCAAGCTTCTCTGGGTCGTTGATAATGACTTGGACTCCCATCTTCATTTTGGTCTTCTGCAGGCTGAAGTCCAGGCAAGCAATCTTGGCGTTAACAACACGCTTCACCATGCCTTTGGACAAACAGATAACAGCATGTTCAATATAGAAAATAACTGAAGAGCAATTATAATGTATTTTAATACACACATCAATAGGATGAAGACAAGAATCACAAAGGTGGTGAAACAAATGTGGCCTCATTTCAGGCTAATATTCAACTGTCTGGCCAGAAAAGAGATGCAACAGTTTACAATCTGCTGCAACTACATTCCTTTCAAAGCCAGCATTCTGTCTCCCACGCGTATCACTGCATATACCACCAGGAAAGACATAGCAGCAAATTTAAATGGGAGTTTAGTGGCTGCATTTGTGTATGCAGCATTACAAAATATGGCTGTGTAAATTTTCACAATTTACAATGTGTGAATTTCAGGCTTTGAAACAAACGCACCTTGTGAGCCAACTGTGCAGTTCAGTGCATATCCATTAACCAAGAAGCTCTCTTTCTGGCTGCGGCCATGGGCCTTCAGCACGTTGACAGAGTTGATGGGATATTTGGCCACCCCCTTGCTATCCACAAACTTCACAGCCATGGCAGCATCCACCACCATGTTAGCAAAGAAGTCTGCGTCACTGAAGGCTCAGCAGTCAAGGTAGATATGGTAGATAAGGACAGCAGAGAAGAGCTTCTTTACTCACATGCAAAAAACGTAAATCCTGTCAATTAGAAACTATGCTCACTGTCTGCGAACTTAACCGCACATATCCATCTGTGAAGTTAGCAAATGACCCAACTTTAAAGTATGAGTATTAAAACATTTTTTCACAGTTTCATAGAGAAGGAAGGATACACTCCAATGATTTTGGAGGACATGGAGGTCTTGGCTGCATTGATTAGGCACTCTCTGCCCAGGTCATCTGTTCCAATAGTGAGATTCTCATTAATGTAGCGCACTGCCTCCCTGGAAGATGAACGAACAAGTTTGCTTGTCAAAAAACCTGAACAGAACCAACATACAGTGAAATCAGCATTAGACTGTAAGAGTTCTGAGGCTAAGGTTAAGGTAAGCATCTTACTTGCAAGCCAGACGATATCCACTGATGACCGACGTGGGGTGAATCTTCTGCTTCACAAGCTCATCAGCACTCTTTAGCAACTCTGCAGCAAGAATTACCTGAAACAACATCACATAGCACACTTAATAAAAAAGTATTACAGTGTAACCAGTTTTCCTACCTCAACAATAAAAGTCTACGCAATGGACTACACACTGTACCATCGTTTCATTAGGGGTGGCAGAAATGAGGCTGCACAACCCCTTCAGACACTGAAGGACAGTTCCTCTCTCCTGTTAGCATAGCCACACATCCGTAATAAGAGGCAGATGCATGGTACTAAAACAGGACATGACAGTTCACTTTCTGCAACCAAGAACTCTGTGTACAGCCAGTACCAAGCAAGCACTCTGTGTACAGCAAGATATAACATGCACAATTTACAAAGCATGCTAATTCTCCCTGTTAGGGTATGAAGTGGTCATTTGTTTCTAAAAGGTCAGAGCACCTGTTGGCCTCACTCACCACAGACGTGGTCCCATCTCCGACCTCCTTGTCCTGCAGGTCAGCCAGTTCACACAGGACCTTAGCAGCTGGGTGCTCCACCTCCAGCAGCTTCAGGATGGTCGCTCCATCGTTGGTGATGGTCACGTCCTGTCAAAAACGTCCATCAGACACAACCGATGTTCACCTAAGGCTTTAATGCTTATTGTCACGTGAACAAATCGCTAGACAAGAAGCAGATGGATGCTAAATGTTAAACTAACCCCAATGTCGTCCACCAACATCTTGTCGAGGCCAACGGGTCCGAGGGAGCTCTTGACTATGTTGGCGATGGATGCTGCGGCCATGACTGTGAAGAAAGGAAGGCAGCGGTTACTTGCTGTTTATATAAAACCAGCTGGTACATGCTTTAAAGTCTAGTATAACTGAAAACAACACGTCTTGCATTGCAGTGTTCTGTCATTTTATTCAGTGGGGTGCACAGTCCGCTTGCCACACCTTCAGACCATGACAGTGTCTTTTCTATCCCATTAGCATAGCCGTCCATTCATGGAGGTGTGAATGAAAGGTACTAAAATGGGAATACCAAAAGGTTATAAATATTGCTGGCGTGAGGGGATCACTGAACGCGCTTTGTAGAATCTCAACAGAAACTGAGTCAATTCAACGTTAATCTGCTTTAGCGTTAGCATTAGCCACACGTGTGTTGCATGCACTAAATGAATCAGTTTTCCTGGCGAGCGTTAGAAACGCGCAGAGAAGACGTTAGCTTCATCTGAAACACCAAACAAAGCAGCACGATAACTCACCATTTTGAGTGCGAACAGACTCGCCAGTCGTTCTCTGGCCGAGCACGTTTAACGGACCCTCCAATAGCGACATTTTGGACCACCACACAACCGAGAAGAAAGGAAGCCGCGCAATGCAATATGGGTAAACCGGTATTAACCAGAAAGTTCGAGAAGAAAGTTTATTTTAAAAAAACCCGACCTATGAACTAAGAACACCTATAATTGTGTAACAGAGCTCAATTTTAAATCTGCAAATAATTTTCACGTCAACCAGTTCCCTCATAAACTTAGAAAAGAACGTTTTGTCACTTTGTTTCCATAAACTACATTTCCCAGCCTCCCACAAGCTCACCGCGCCGCCCTTTTGTTCTTCTTCTTGGTTCTGTCGATGGCTTGTTTTCTATGGTGGGCCTCCAGCGCGCCATCTGCTGCTGATTTTACTGTGACGATGCCAATTTTTATGACGGTACACAGCGCACAGAGCTACACGCACTTTAAAAGTGAAAATATATTATGTGCATATGATTTATTTATTTGGCCTTTTCCCCTTTCTTACATTCTTGTCTTGATATTGTTTTTTATTTCTTTTCACAAGAATTGCATGAGTACTGAGTACACCGTTTTCCACTAAGTTGAAAGTAAGTTCGGTCAGGTTAGTTCATTTTATGTTCATTTATGTATTTATAGTGTTAGCTGTTTTAGCGCTGTTGTTTTAAACTACCTAAACCTGCTGTGGCTAGTTGGCATTGTATATCATCCCGTCAGCTAACGTTAGCTAAACACTGACCATAGTTAAAATGGAATTGGAATTACTTTTCAAAACGACCGCGCCTAATATATTCACGTTAGCTGAAGCTTTAACGTGAACAGGCATTGTCGCTAAGTCACTACTCACTAACCAGAGCTAGGCTGGTAGCTAACCTAAGCTAAATTTGCTACGCTAGCGAAAAGAACAGATATCTAGCGGCTCCCGTAGCTTCTTACATGCTAGCGAGCCACAAAGGTAGCCAGGTGGTGATGTAGATGTATTAATCCAGTATTGGTAGTGGATGCTCAGGCAACATATTTTTGCTTACAAATTTGGGGACTTGGTGTACGTGTGCTGCCTTTAAAGGTTAAAAATAATATTTAAAGTTCATAAGTTTTGCAAAATATGTATTTTCTTTTGGTTCATGGAAATTGTATCACAGTGAGTGTTCTGTACTTTTCTTAGTTTTTGGAAACGCGACAGAGTGAGCGTTCTTTCGGTTAATATTCAAATTTGCATCTTTGCCGCTCCGCTCCGTTCCGTTGAGTCTTGAGCTCCTAAAGTTGGTTAATGTGGTTGTACATGTGTCAGCCAGGGAACATATAGTCTGTAAGTATTGTGTGTGTAGTTTTCAAAGTTGTGTGTTTACTGTGTTGTGTTGTTAGCATTATTTAGTGGAGTTTGTTTGCTAGCCGCATCACATTTTACTGCTAGCAGTGATGGCCACCTGATGAGCACGTGTATAAAAACAAAACCCGACAGAGCGAGGCTTGGGGGGGCTAGCAGTGGCCTGTGCACGCCGAACATCTCCGAGTCACATTTCTGTGCAAATTTAATCTAACTTTGTTTTATTGGCTCATGTTTTCAGACTGCTATCCTTGTATTGGACTTTTTGATAGTGTAAGCAGTAAATAATTCATTCTGACGAATGGTCATCCACTGCTACTCTGTGCTATACTCAATGTAATGCCATTTTTATTCAATGATAAACACAAAAACACAAGGGTAAGTTTAATCTGAGTTTATTACCTCTGATACATTGTTTTGTTGAGCAATGACAACTAGGCAGTTAAAAAAATACAGTACATTTAACTTAAACATTAAAGCATTACAAAGCATACCTATGGCATACAAGAATAAGTTTCCTAAAATGTACATCTTTACAAAGTGTTTACAAATAAAATGTAAAAAAGACAGAAAAGTGCAACAAAAAAGAGTCAATGAAGACTGACAATCCCCACCAGTGAAACAGAGGATAAAAATGTACAAAAAAAACAACATAAAAACAAAATATACTTCATATTCTTAACTTGTGTTTGATGCGTATTTTCTGATATGAGCAGTAGGCCATGATATTGTGCTTTTCAACTTTTCACATGATTTAGTGATTTGGAACTTAATAATTAATTAAGCAGTGCGTGATAGAAAATAAAAGATCAGTTCTGAAAATATTCACAGTATCTGATTCAAATTTAGTGAGTGCCCTTAAATGAGAATAAAACCGTCTTTTAATAAATATGTTTTAATTTCATTTACAATCTATCTGTGGCTTAAAGTAATAGTGATAATGGACAATAACATAGGGATGCTTTCAAATAAATAGGACACATTTACTGATCTTTTTAAAGAAATTTAACAGTTTCAATAAGTGTGTGGTAAATATACTGGGTATGCTTCAAGGCGAGAGAAAACAATCGTGTTGTATGAACCTTACTGAAGTGACTGACAACTATCTCACTGAGACTTTCTTTCTGTGAGTGGATGCAATATCAGTAGTGTGACAGCTGGGAGTGTCCCATAATGTAAACAAAGTAAACAAAAAGTTGACTATCCATTTGAATTAACAAAAAAAAAAAAAAAAAAAACACCAAATACAGTACTGTAGTTTTTTTTTTAACTAACTCTCCTTAATGTTCTCCTTCGTGGTCCCTCTTGAAGATGAATATTAAACTTAGCATGATTTTAAAACAAAAAAACAAAAACCATCAACCACTTGTTGAGATGCACATTTCACTCTACATAATGGATGCCCCCAGACAATTCAATGTAAAAACATCTCTGATTTGCTCACAGATTCAAAATAAATATGAAGTCCTACAATTTCTTATAGATTATCTAAAATATCAGCATCTTCTCTTGATTTTAAAGCACGATACCCTATTGATGACAAAGGCGGCAGGTGGAGTGAAATGAAAAGTTCAAATAGACTTACTGGTCTAAGTCTAGTTATACTTAACCTATTGGATCCTGTAATAGCCAACATGTTTTCTTTACAGTTGCATCATTTCTTTTATAATTATTGCTAAAAAGCTGTTAAAAGTTACAAACTAGCCTGAGTAGCAAATGTGACAAGTGCAAATTTGAACTGCAAATTTGTAAAGCTGCTTGTTCAGAACTGTCGGACTAGTGTAAGCACAGTTAAAAACACTAGCCACCACTGCGGTTCACCTCTCCTGTACAGGTTTAACTAGTGCTAAAATGCAGTTGAAATAACCTTAAGAGTGAATTAAAAGAAAGACCTCATGATTAAAGAGGTACTATTGACATGGGGAGTCAACATCTGCCAAAGATCAACTGATTTTGGATGCTTGTACTTTGAGATGTTGGGCACAGAAAAGACTCAGGTTCTCACAATTGGAAACAGATGATCCTGAACTATTGTATCTGTTCAGTTTATTGGCACAAATCCTCCTGCAGAGTCAATATATATGACTCCAGTTATCGCTACAAGGCTGAAAGAGCTTGAATTCATTTAATTAAAGTCCATTCAGTCATACTCAACACCTTTACAAACAATTGACCGCTTTGACCACTTCTTGCTAACTTTTGCCCACCAGAACACTACGCTTTGAAACATACATATGAAGGCTTTTTGAACCTGGAAGTGCTAAGGCAGCTCAAATGCATGCTTTGATGTGGCATTTCAAGTAACCTATGATGTGTTTTACTTTGAAGCCCTGTAACAGAAAGTATAAGTATTCACAGAAGTTGTTACAAACATGGATGAAATCAAAGAAATTGCTTCTGATCTATCTTGAGCCATGTTACGTTTAATAACGTGTAATATCTGTTTTGTTTGTGGAATATGATGTTGTATGATGTAGGGCATTCAGTGCAAAGCAGCAGTGCCCCCTTTGTTTGTATATGCTGTATGTTAATATATATTTGGCTTTTTGTTGTCGCCAAGCTTCAGGCAAAGCTACTGGAGCTCAGACACTGAAACTTCTCCCTCAAAGACTGGACGATTTTGGGTTGGTTCTGCTGCGGCTCGCTCCACAGGTATTTCTCCAAATGCTCACGGTCTAGAGACCTCAGCGGGTCACAGGAGCGCACCGGGGTACACGGCAGACTCTGGGACTGGACAAGACCTCGATTCTGATTGGAGGGAACTGCTGAGCAGCCATTTTTCTGCGCCAACTGGTCGTGCTCCTGTTCGCTCTCGTCCTCTGAGCGGATCTCTACGTAGTCATCGTCATCTTCCCCATTGTCCTTGAAGTTGGCCAGGTAGTTCTGAGTGGCGGTGAGTATGCTCAGTGCAGATGCCCGATTCAGGACCACCACCTGTTGACCATCGTGCAAGGTGAGGTCTGACTGTCCCAGGGTAGACCGCTCTGGGAGGCTACTCTGGCGGCCAACCCGGCCCAGACTAGGACCACGGAGTCTATCTGTGGATCGGTCCACAGTGGGTCTGGTACATTTGAGTCCAGACTGGTTGTTCTTCTCCTGCTGCTGGCTTCCAAGAGAGCTGACTGACTGACAGTGACTGGATGGAGAAGACGTTGAGGAGGGCAAAGATGGTGCGTTAAAGGACGGATGTCTCTTAATGGAACTGTACACGTGCTCCTCTTTTTCGCTTGGCGCCGACATGCATGAACTCCACCTCTGGGAAGGTGGGGTGGTTGGAGAGGGAGGCAAAGTCTTGAGAGAAGGGATGGAGCAGGCGGAGGTGAGTCTGCGCTGTGGAGTGGAAGATGCTCGAGCATCCCCCACCTCGGTGACAAAGCTGGCTAGCTCTCCGTTGCTGTATGTGGAGTGAAGCCAGTCCTCCTCCAGGGAGGTCTCAGGCATGGATGGAGAGGACGGCAGCCCTGGATGGGTGTGGTGTGGGGTAGTGGTGGTCTGACCAGCAGGACTAGGAGGATCCTTAAACATTACCTGGTCATAGAGCTGGGAGTACTCTGCTATTCTTGCACCTGAAGAGGGAACACAGAATGAAAGAGAAGGTGAGTATGGTATGTTTGTTTCTTCAGTCTTAAACATGAAATTTCAGATTTTGTTCACTATTTGGGGGCAACAGAAACAATGCTGCAGCTACAAACAAGACATTTGTGGGCTACAAAGCTCCACAGAGCTGAGAGGCACTGCAGAGCTAGGTGATCATTTTGTGTGGGTTCATCACGACAAGTGACCCAATTTATGGTAGATTTTTACATCCCTAGTTGTGACTATCAACAGTACTATAGTTGGAAACTATCATTTTGAGAGCTAAATGATTTAAGTTACCTATGGCCGCACCCCCTTGTTTCTTCTCCTCCAAGATGGCTGCCAGGTCTTTCTGCCTCTTCTCAGCTCTGGCCCGACTACAAGAATCTCCAGGGTCCATGCTCCTCATGCGCAGCAGCTGGTTGGCTTTCTTGATCTTCTGGCTATACTGCCGTGCCATCAGGAACACCCTGCTCTTTGTTTTATCCATAAGCTCCAGGGGGAAGTCCACAGACTCACCAAGGAGGAGAGAGGAGGAGGCCAGGGGGGTGTCCAGACCTGCCAGCTCCCCTGGAAACAAACTATGAATGTCTTTGAGAGTATTCTCCCTCTGAGGGGGATTTCGTGGAGGAAGCTCCACCAGGTCGTCGTCCTCTAGGCGGAAGCTGCCACTGCTGAGGCGGGCCAATCTGTTACGAATGCTCTTTACTGTGCCTGGGAGGGGCTCTGGGGTTACAGGAAGGGGTTGTGAAGTGGGAGCAGGGCTTTCATGTTCTTCTTCAGTGGTGCCTTCACTCTGATGATCAGGGAGGTTGATGACTGGAATGGTGAATGATGGTGTGGACGTGATGGGTGGAGGTTTAGGCTGATGTGATGGGGGACTCTTGGATGGAGGACTGGCCGCTTGGGGGCTAACTACAGGGGTGCTCTTTTTAGGGCTGTTTTTGATTGATGAGGCCTTTTTAGAAGACTCGACGGCACTAACAGGGAAGGCGGCAGGAAGTCGATCTGCTTTCTTTTCATTGTTCTTGATGTAGTTTTCTAGATCGTTCCAGATCTCATCAACCTGCTCTGACATCTTATCCCCTTTCTGTGAACGCTGGGAGAACGTCTCAGAGGCGGACGAGGAGGAATAATCTGGCTCAGAGGAACATGGAACAGGATGGGAGGCGTCTGGTCCTTCATCCTCTCCAAAGTGGAGGCTCTCCTCAGATACAAACCCTCCAAGACTTTCAGTCAGGTCTTGTTCAGAGGCCAGCAGACTGTCCCTCTCTTGTTTATTGAGTCTGTTGCCATCATTTGGCCCTTTAAGCTCTGTTGATGGTGGATTCCTGAAGCAGATGGTGTCGTAGATGTTCTCCTCCACTATCTTGAGCTCACATGTCCCAAATTGCTTCCCCTCCTGTGTGGAGGACCGGTTGCTCTCAGAGGAGCTGTCTGGTTCTATCATAGGCTCTGTGACCCCTGAAACATCATTTAGTACCCTTGCCGCTTGGTCCTGGGAACCCTTTCCATCTGTGGATGTCTCTTTCCGTGACTGGCTTTCCTCTGGGTCTCTCCTGATGAGGCCCATGCTCTTTAGGTCTTCATAGCTGATGTTGTCATATACATTTTCAATATCGTCTATTGTCAGCTGCTCAGCTGAGGATGATCCAGATATGTCATTGCTGGATGATTCAGTGTGGATAACTTCCAGGTTGCTGTGAGCAGACTGATCATCATCAGGACTCTGTCGAGCCTCTGTACCCTTCTCCCCTGCACTGCTCGCCCTCCGTAGGACTCTGCTTCCATTGGGTGGAGGGTCAATCTGCACTGCAGGCACCTGTTCGACGTGCCAGCTGCAGGGACGAGCTGTCCTGGGCGATGAGGTGGCCTCTGACCTCTCCGAGGGCACCTCTGGTTCTGGTCCACTGGGCTCTGTGGGAACAAACATCTGGTAGATGTCCTCATCCTCATCATCAGGCTGCATGGTTCTCTGGCGAGTAGGGAACATGGCCCTACGAGCCCGATGGTCTGCCCAGATGTTCCTCACTGAATGGTCACTTTCTGTGACTATTACGGAGGGTATAGGGGAGTCTGGAGGTTCCTCCGTCACATGAGGTGTCCTGAGGAGCGGCGGGTGGTGACTACTTTCCCTCACCAGAGACTCTCTTGCCCTCTGAATGGAAAACAGAAGAAATAAGTTGTTTTACATGTAGTTGGGCAAATCTAAAATCCTCAAGATAGGACGGTGTATTTGTGATTAATACCTGTAGGTCTGAGGCACTCATGTTGAAGGCTTTCCACTGTTCTATACTATCAACAGATGCCTGAGGGTTCAGCCTCTTCCTACTACTTTTGCCTGGGACTCGCAGCCTCTTTCCGCCTCCCTGAATGCAAAGATTCCGAATTAACATGTTTGAAGGACATGGGTTGAAGGTGGAATCGTACAAATCAATGTGCATATGTAATGAATCACCCATTCAGCAGTTTCAAACTTACCAGACCGCTGTCATCTTCATCATCTGCATCCTGCTGATGTGGCTCCTCTCCTTCCTCTCTGTCACTGTGGTCATAGTGATCACCGGGGTCCAGGGATTCTTGTGACTGGTTGATTAAGCTGCGGCTGCGACCAATGGTGCCCAGAGCCAGCTGGGACACAGGAGAGAGCAGGGTGGCACCCAGACTTGTCCGCTGCAGAGGAAGACAGTTGCAAGAGTTTGGCTGAATAATTTCTGTCAGTGTGAGTGTATGTAGTCATGCTCCGCAGTCTTAAAATGTCCACATCATCACTGGTTATAACTTACCTTTTCACCGTCGGTGTTTGCAGCATTCTGCTTGGCATTCTTCAGTAACTTGGATAGAGGTTCTGGGGGGACAAACAAATTTATGATGAACTCTTACAGCTCAACCATGCATAGTGCGTAATTACTTAAATTCAAATTTCTAACCTTTCCTGCGTCCTCTTCGAGGAGTCGGGCCCTCCTTGGTTTGAGGGGAATCCTTCTTGTCACCATCAGCTGTGTAATGAAACCCGGGATGATCTGGAGAAATGACAGAAAAAAATGTTACACAACAATTACATGACGACAAGAACACATTAAATATGATTAAACCTATGACAAAAGAATATAATATCAAAATATGTTGTAGAATATGTTAATAAATTATATTACTTGATTTTCCAACATAAATGTCATTTAAATTGGGACTTACGCATTGCATCCATTTCCAAAATGGCTTGCTTGGCCTAGAAGTGAATAATAAAATGAAGGTGAGTTCAACAGGTTAGATAATGGGTGAACCTGATGTTTGACACTAGGTGGCACCACAACACCGACTTATCAGTTTTGCTCAAGTTTGACACTTGACAAGCAGCCTCTTTATATAGTAAGAGTGAACTTTCTCAGTGACCTTGACCACTGGAGAGTAATCCTCAGTTTCCACTTGCACATGTCCAAAAGCAGATGAAGAGACAGTAAAGTGATTGTGTTTGAATGAAAATTAATGAGTGAAAGAAAGCAGGGGTCAGAAAAGATGGAGGAAGTAGGCGAGAGGGAGAGACATTTTCAACACATCCCACTCAAAGTCTGTGTTTACGCCATCAGTGAACAGAGAGGGTGAGAGGGTCAGGAGACGAGGTGCTCTTACCTTGGCAGGGATTTTGGCAGGATGGTTTTCAAGTATGAGTCTCTTGAGGTGTAAGATCCACATGCGCTTGTCTTGCTGTGATTTGGCCTGGGGGCAGAGTGCGAAACATCGCAAAGAAGATAATATCAGACATGCACTTTAAAAGGCAGCTAAAAATTTGGGACATGGCTTTCTTACATCACATCTATTTTCTTTTGCAGTGCTTGCCCGCAGTGGTTAGATAACAACAATGGCTACCATTAGCTCCTAAACACTCGACATGTCTGAGCAACTCAACGAGGTGAGCCTCCACAAAACAATCAAGCACCTGCAAATAATCGTCACACTTTCTGACAGCACTCTTGCACAATGCTGCTGGTGGCTACAGTTTAAAACGTAATTAAATTCACAGTGTTTGACGTTTGTTATGACGTGTGTTTTTTTTTTCAGTGATGCTGTACCTGGACTGTGTGCTGCAGCTTGGGGTTCTTGTAGTGAAACACGCTGAAACTCAGTGGTTCTTTAGGAATAACTTCCACCAGCATCAGGTTACAGCACTGCAACAAATAGGTAGGAGGAAATATTAAAAATACTGTTACTGAGCGGAAACATTTGTATGTTTAGTGTCTCTTTGGGACAGGTGGCGGTGGTGGTGGAGCAGCGTGACTGACCAGGATGTGAGCCTTGTAGGTGTAGGTTTCTTCTCGTTTCTTGGTAATCAGCAGAAGCTTGTCAAACAGGAAGAGAGTTCTCTCGTTCTTGGCTCGCTGCAGACGAAACGTTCCTTCAAGAACCAACTCTCCGTAGCCAATCAGATCAGGACCTTTCCAGTTGGTCAGCTGGCTCTGGATTTCCTGTAGCGAGCACAGAAATACAATGAGTGAGGGGAGTTAAACAGGAAAAACGGTTGCTCAGTAGCAATAAAAATTTTTGAAAAACATCTTGTATCACAAAAATAAACCTACATATAGACCTACAGTGCTCAAAAGTGAAAAAAACTTTCAGAAAAAGAATGAAAAAGAGTGTAAGAGTGAATAAAGGGGTTTGTGTGCGTGAGTGCAAGTGTTAAAAAGGTGTTAGTTAACTTGTAAAGCACTTAAAAACACACAAAGTGCTTTACAACATAAAAACAATGTTGAAATGTAAAAACAACAATTATAAATAAATCACTGGATCTCTGGAAAGCTGTTACAAAAGGTGGGTTTTTAAAGAGTGAAGGAGCAGGATAGTGGATGTGTGTTGTGCTACTGGATGGAGGACGAAACAGACTTAAAACAGTTAAAGCAAAAAGGTTAAGGAAAAGTAAAGAAAAAAGAAAGGCCCAATGTTAAGTAGACAAAAAATTATAATAGGAAAAAAACTACGAAAGACATCAATCCTCTCTCCAGACACTGAGAGTAAACGCTTCCACACACATTCCTGCATTCATTTGACCACTTTGGCTCCCAGCTGATAAAAGAAACAAGCTTCCCTTTTATGTGTCCTCCTTATGCAAGGCCATCATTAGCCCAGTGGAAAACCCAGTAACTTGCGTAAGACGTGGGGAGGATCAGAGCCTTGGCTGATTCAAACCTAGAGTTCACATAACTGTTCCGCACAACAATAAAAGAATTGGCTCCTTGAAAGGCTCAAAACTACCGTGTCTGTTTTAGTTATAGAAATAATGAGAGACATGGCAAGTGTGTGAGATACATCATCACACGCTCAATGTTGCATAGATTAAGGAGAAAGCATTAGTCATTAACAGTCCTAAAGGAGCTGAAGATCAGCCATCATTTGTGTGTCTGCATGTGTGTGTGTGCGTGCTTGTTGTACCTGCAGCCTAACTGCATGCTCATGTTTCCTCTTCATGTCGTTGATGTGCCAGGCCACTCTCTGCATGGTGTCTATGGCTTCCTGCACAACCTCATAGGTCTCTGTGTCCTTCTCCATGTGGTTGGCTATCTCCTGCACAGATAACACACACACACACACCGCTGGGAGTTAGCACTCGCACATATGCTCACACGTCACACAAGCATGTTCATGAAGACGCATGCAAATGGGTTAACACTCACACATGTGTGTTGTTCTGTAGAGGACAACAACCTTGCATGCACCCTCATCCAAGCACATTCAAGGTGCGCATACACAGGAACATACATACTGAGAACCATATGTCTAAACATTTGGCCTCTCCAATGGAGCTGAGCAGGAGTCATAAATGATCTCTTTGAGCTGTAAACATCCATTTGCATTGGTACAGATAAAAACATTAGTGTGTCCTGTCTGTGCACTTACAAGTGGGTGCCTGCACTGACATTGCTGCGGGCAAAGAGTAATTGTTTGTGTGTGTGTTTTTAGGGAGAGAGAGAGAGACAACAGACAGACATACGTGCAGCAGTAGGTGGTACTTGAGGATCCTCTGCACTGGCTTGAGCAGGTAGGAGCCCAGGGGCAAGGAGTGCCTCAGAGATTCCTGGCGCTCGCGGAAAAACTTGGCCAACGCCTTGTTTCTCATGCACTCAGTTAGCACAGCCACCGACCTTTGGAGACAAAATAGAGCAAATGAGATGTCAGGGACGTGTAGTAAACCACAATTTGACAGCAATGACAAATATGACTTTTCATGTATGTCCTGGCAGGACTAGGGACAATACTGAAAAAAAGTTTCATCCTGTTTGAACAGAAATTGCTATAAAATTTGGTTAAATTAATTAAAATATTATTAATTTAAATATTTGTATTCAACCTATGTGGCAAATGCAATACATAAAAAGAATAGATAAAATAATATTTTAAGTCCCACTGTGCAGACTTTTCAGTTGTGTATATGTATCTGCACCTGTGCACATACACCTTGTCAAATACTCGCAGCTAATTATTGTTCAGTGTGATGACCTGTGTTCCACATCAGATAAAATCCTTCACACGTGCATGATAGATACTTCATGCATTTATCATTTTCTTGGGCAGCATCGAATAATTTTTGGTACATGTTTTACTGAAACGGTAGCCTTGTAAGAACCAGTAAGTCAGTGAATCTAGTTTCGACCAACTGGGGAAGAAAGGGCCTTTTTCAGTGACAAACAGAGGCTGTGTGTGAGTGTGTGCGTACACATGCAGAGCGGAAAAAGACAGAGGAAGAGTTGCCCAAAACTTGTCTCTTTCTTCTGTGTCTTTGTGTGTGCGCATGCATGTGCATGTCTGCATGTCTAAATTCCAGTGCAGCTCCACACAGGCCTCACATTGTTCTGGAGGAAACCTGACCTTAGAGCTCAGCATGACCATGATACATCTGCAGACTCTGTGTGTGTGTGTGTCTGTCGTGTGTGACCTTGGTTGGGGTCACCAGCTGTGGATGTGGGAGAAGGTCTATCTCAAACAGCTGACAATAGCCCCTTCACACACACTTGCTCTCTAACACACACACACACAATCTGTACACAGTTAGTTATCATTAGCTTGTAAATTGTTTCTTCTCCACGTGCCGTTCTTATCATCCACTATGGAGGAAAAATGGTAGCCAGAGGAGGAGGTGTGTTTGGTAGGTGCAGCATATCTTGGCATGAAGAATAGCCTCACGTTTCAGCCTATTTAATCACACACAATAGACACACTGACACCAAAAAAATCCACAATATTCCTCCCAAGCTATCCATACAGGCGTCCCATAGGACCAGACTCACACAAAGCAGATTAAAACATTAACAGCGTCAGGTATGATAAGGTGACATCTAAAATACCTCATCTGTCAGTGTGTGAGCTGTAACTCTGTCAATAGTCCGTGAACAAAAGAATGGAAGAGAAAAAAAACAGCAAGAAGCAGGAAGGGAGGGAGTCTGAGAGACCCTGAGGCACAACAGCCACTAGACACTTTGACTCCTGCTGAGCTGGCTTGTATAGAGCGTGTGAGTCTGTCAGGGAGGGGGGGGGGGGAAGGTAGTGCATTGATCGACATGCACAATGGAGCTACGTGAGACGCTGGGAAGACGGTATGCGGAGGTGAAATCAGGATGGGATAACAATGAGAACGAGAAGATGTGCATTGTACAGTAGACTGTTGCACTGAATAAGCACCGTCTCACACATCAAAAACACACTTTGCTGTCTTACCGTGGATAGTTGGTGCAGTACTGGGTATAAATGTGGAATTCTTCGCTCTGTGAAAAAAAACCCCATAACAACAAGAACAAATTAGTTCATGTATTTAAGTAGAAGGAAACAGGACTAACTGAAGCTGTAATAATGTCACCTAATATTTGTTGGCATTTGTTGTGTGTTAGTGGGTATGTACAGTTGTTTAGTGAGGGATAAACACTTGAAATTAACATTCAGTCTCGTAAGATTTAAAGCCATTTTAGTGGATCTGTGAGGCTGTATTTGGACACAGAAGTGGTTTGAGCTCAATGCTAACTTCAACATGCTAACAAGCTCATGATGCTAATGTGCTAATGTTTAGCAGGTAAAATGTTAGCATGCTAGCATTTGCTGAAAAGGACCAAACACAAAGTACAGCTGAGGCTAATGGCAATGCCATTAGCTTTGCAGCTATTTGGTCATAAAACAAAGTATTGAACAATTAAAAAATGGACCTGATGGTGGCACTAGAGGAAAAGATGCAAAAGGATGCATCTCTGACAGCATTTTGTTTTGATATTTTTAGTGAGCTTTGTTCTGTGTAATTATGCTAATGAAAGGCCCATACTGGTGTGTTTACAAGTTTTAGCTCTTTAACTACAAATCATGTACTTGCTGATCATTTTTACATGGATGCTACAAATTGTTTGACAGTTGGATGTACTATTCCTCCCATTTATTTCAACAGTCAAAGTCTACTCTGTTTTCTCAAAACAATAATGGCTCCTTGACAAAAATTAATGCAGACTTGATGTTCACAGGGATGGGCTATACCACCAAAGCAAGTTTCAAGAGCCTGCTAATAAATTTTTAAATCATATGAAAATGATTTAGCTTAAAGGAAGGACAACTTCAACAAATTCAGTATTCAATATTTTCAAATGACTGGTTATAATATAAAGTAAATGAGCTAAAACATAGAAAACAGTTGGTTTAAGTCAAGATTTATTGCCTTTTTTTTGCTTGTTCATTACTGTTGTACCATATCTGCAGTGGTTCAGTGCAGTTTTGATGACTGGCCGGTTATTTCATGTTTACTTCTCTGCACACTCTGAGCCCACAGACAAGGCATCCTCTCTCCTCCGTTCACTGCTACTAATTGAGAGTCAACTTTGTAGCTTATGATTAGCCTGTGTCCTGGCCTTTAAGTCTCTGTTGATCCCAACAGCCCTGAGCGCTCGGATTAAATATCCCCTCATTCTTCATTGCCGCCCCTTTAATTGACACTTTTCCCACCTTGCATGCCTCTCTGAACATCAAAGACATCAGACACAGCATGACTTATCAAAGCTGGAATGAAGCTCTTTCTCTCTGCTCTCAGAAATTCTCTTTGCTCTCCACCTCTGTATCATCCACCCTTTCTCTTGATTTCTAATTCTGCAACACTTTTTTCTAGTTGTCTCGTCATCTATCTATTATAAGAGGAAAGCTTTCTTTCTTGAAAGCTTTCCTCTTCATCTCTCCAACACATCTTGCTCTCTTGGAGGCCTCAAGATGAACTCCTTGCTGTTGCATAACGTGAAAGCCTAATTGAATTCTATTTGTGTCTATAAACACTTGGGGGTCACAGGATGCAGAGAGCTATCAGGAAGCGACATCATAAACACACAGGGCATATGACAGAAGTCTGCCCTGGTTGCACAGGACAGACTTCTTGCACATACAAGGCAAAGTTCACACACGTTTGCCAACATGTGATTCATAGTAAACTTACAGTATGCATAGACTGTGTGTGTGAATGTTATGTTTCATGCTGTAGGTAAATATACATTCTTATTCAAGCTGCAGCAAACAATTCAACCCATCTGCATGAACACAAGCAATGTATCCCACCAAAATATACTGACCATAAGAACACACACAGACACAAACACACACTCACAGACAAACTCTCCTGATTTGTTTGCCTGAGGTGCTCCGTGGGAACCGTTCTAAATTGAAGAGCAGAGTTCTCCTCCTCGTCTCCAGCAGTCTGCCGCCACAGACCAGAACTAAACACAACCAGATGTGCCACCATCGATTTCTGATGACACACACCAACGCACACTCCTAATACACACTCTTAATATAGCCCCTCCACTACGAACACAAGACCACAAAATACATAAATGCTTCAATGGAAGACAAATTTGTGCAGAGCATGCATGCGTGCACACACTGACATGCAAACGCACATGTCTACACACACTCTTTGAACCTAACCAGGAAACCAGCAGACCCTGAAATAACTCACATCTATAATATACTTCCCTTTTAGAAATATATACAAGCTATGTTAAATCATATAATCATCATGTCCAATTGCTGCATGTGAGAGATCTGAACTGTGTGCTGGCTCCTATACATGATAAAAAAAATAAAAAAATATCCTTCTCTAGAGTATCAAGATACAAATTATATTGAAAGATTTCAACTTTTTTTGAGCTGTGGCCACTAATCACTACCCAGTCAAAGAAAAAAAAGTTGAGTTGCATCAGCTACCACTCATCATTTTAATGGCAAAGTAATAAAGCAGCAGGTTTTGTTGTTATACAGATTTGTTGAGACTGGACTGGTCACAGTGAGTCACCAGGTAAAGCACTGAACCTGAAAGATCACTAGGGGCAAAAGAAAAGAAAAAAGACCTTGCTGTAATTGTGCTCTCTCTGCTTCAGTCAGCATGTAGCAACCCATAAAACCTTGTAAAGTCTTACTCAACACATAGCACAGTGAAGATAGAGTCGAACAGAGAGGAACATGAGGATAGATAGCCAATTATCTCAGAGAGAGAGAGGCAGAGATTTACAACTAGATCTGTGTCTTCTTCAAACATCGTGCTGGATGGTGATTCTTGGCTGCTCATACTAGAAGAGTATTAGCGATGAGTGGGTGTGTTTGTGTGTGTGTGTGCATTTCACAGCAGATAGTGAAAGAGAGGATTTGTGGTTTTCTGGGTCTTAGCAACGATGACTAACCTTCAGCAATACAAAGAACCCTGGTTACTATTCTGGTTACAACCCTTTTACCATAAGTCAGCATGTGAAATTGTGAAACCACACACAGTCACATGCACACACATACAAAGCCCTTGGTTGCAATGTGTTAATGTAAAGGTGACATGGTGGACAGTGGTGACTAAATATTTCCAGGCAGTGGGCTGTGTCTGCAGACCCAGCACTAGTTTGACAGAAGCAGACAAATCAAAAGAATAAAAATAAACACTCACATACACGATGCAAATGTTGTTAATCTAAAAAAAATCGAAACTACTTTGAATACGTCATGAGTGTGTCATATTTAAGAGATCATTTTTGACATAGGATGCTGTGAAGTACTGCGCAGGTGTGTGTGTCTGTCTGTGTGTGTATTCTTGGCAGGACCTGCAGCAGCAAGTCAGGAGCTTGTTACCACTCTTTCAGTAAAAAAAGAATATTTAATGGACATCTGCAGAGTAACTACTAGTCTTATGAAATTCTGCAGATTAGGTCAAGTAATGAGTGTGATGATCAGATTGCCTATGATCACAATTACAGCACAACAGCTTTTTTTCTGACTGACATTTCCTGTTGATTTTTTTTTTTTTTTTTGCTAAGCGTAACAATCAGTCGGCTACAAGATGTCAGCACCCTGGTTTGCTTGTGGATCTCAGTTAATTATGCAGAGTGTTGCTGTGGGCTGCTATAAAACTGGTTTGTTACAACAGCAGCTGCTGTATTTTGGGAGTCTGTGACGCTGACTGTGACTTGTTTTTTTTGTATATGGCCAGACAGTTGCTCTGTGGTATTGGGTGTAATTGCAGTAGGGTAGGGAGGGAATGTAAAGTGTTTTAGAGGAAGTGCTGGAATGCAGTGCATTATCATGGGACATAATCATGCAATCGTTTTATGGGACATGGGCGGGTGAGGAGAAGGGGTGGAATAAAATGTAAGAACACACAGACAGAGGGACCAGTGATACTTTGAGCAGAGCTGCTGAGTCCAGTTTTTCTTGATGAAGTACTGCTATTATCTCCCTCCAGTAAAAAAAGGTGATTACATATTTGGCCAGTCCTTAAAATTCCTCTGGAGTTGTCCTTCCTTCCTGCCCTCCTCTTGCACTTAATGCTAACATTCCAACTACCAAAATAATGCTACTAGCCTCAATAAACTTAACTGACATTATGCCTAGTCTGCATCTGATTTTTGGGAATTTATCTCTTATAATAACAAATCTCATTTTTCTGTCCCCTTGTACGTCTGTGAGTGTGTCTGTGTGTCTGAACCAGCTGTTTGGACAGGTTTCAACAGGCAAGAGAAGGAGTTTGCATGTGGGCAGAAACACAGACAGTGGTAAAAGAAGTACTCAGAACCTTTAAAAATACAGTGCTACAAGTTATAGTCCTACATGAAAATTCCTACATGAGTACAAAAGCATTACTAGCAAAATGTACTTAAAATTTCAGAAATGAAAGTAAACGAAAGTGTATTTTATAATCTAAACATGTTTTATGTAAAATCGTAATCTGAAAAGTAACATTATAGCTGTTAAATAAATGTAGTGGAGTAAAAAGTACAAATATTTCCCTCTGAAAACAGTGAGTAGAAATAGGAAGATAAAATGGATATACTCAATTAAAGGGCCTTAAAATTCTACTGGAATAAATGTATGTAGTTATTTTCCATCACTAGTGAAAGAGAGGGATGGAAGGGTGGAGATTTTTTACCTTGGACACGAAGCACTCTGCGATGGCCACAGGGTCAGCGTTACACTTCTCAAGATCATAAAGCAGGTCCCTAAATTAAACACATCATGTCAGAGAAATCAGGATTTGATCTGGAAAATGTGCACCCATTAATTTCTGCATCATTCACACACAGTAAATGCATTTTGTTTCTCCTCTTCCCGAGACACATGAATATAAACTACTCTCCCACCATTCATTGTTCACAACAATTCCAGTGAATTTCAGGAGTAAGAGTCACCCTGGGTACAGAAATTAGGTTTTAGGGCACTCGGCTGTGAACAAATGCGAAACTTCCATGAATTCAAACAGGTTGCTCCTGTGTGTAGCTCTGTATGTGTGTGTAAGTACACACTGTGGGGGGAAAAAAAGTGACCACTGCTGAAGTTATTGTTTCATGGTTGAAGCATGAGGTCATTGTAACTGCTTTAAACTGCTTTTATGCTTCCTTTTAATGGCCAGTTTGTCTGTGCACAGCAGCTGAGAAATGAATAGGTGGGAGAAAGAGTGTGTGCTTGTTTATGTCTGCAGACCACCATGGCTGATGCTCAAGTAGCCATCTTGTCTGGATACAGCACACACACACACTTTAGAGCGGTGCCGGAGGAGATAAATATGCAGACGGGGACTGATTACACACACACACACACACACCTGACTGCGACAACAACACCCTTCCAAGAAATCAACAGGTGCCTCAGCCCAGTTTCCCTATAAATGGGGCATTGTTTGTTGAGCCTGAGAGAGATGAGAGTCTGTCGGTGTATTTATATGTAGTCAGTACTGTTTTTAGACCTTTTGGGGCAAGTCCAAGTTGTGTCTCTTGTCTAAGTCAAGTTTGAAGTCTCTCTCCTCCTAAATGGAACATTCGGAAGATCTGCCTGTCTCTGTCTTATTTGTTTTTTATTGTTCTGGGATTTTACTATGTGAAAACAGTGTCTTTGGCTTAAGTCTCAGGTAAATCAGGTCTCATAGCAGTCCAAGTGAGGTCTGAGGTCCTTGTTTTTGGGACTTAGGCTTGACTCAAGCCCCCACAAGTGTGCTGTTCTGTGTCTGTGCTGTACCTGTTAAAGTGGTAGATGTCCTGGATGTTGCCGAATAAAGAACCTTTATCCTCAGAGCTCAAGGCCAGTCGAGACTGGTTACTGATACACTCCAAGTAGTCCTGCACAGAGGAAGTAAGAGGGAGAGCAGTCATGTTAGAGCTAAATAGCTGACATTTTGATTGGCACCAGCCTTGGCGCAGGCACGCATGCACGTACACACACACACACAAGTTTCATTTTTACAACTACCACAGGCACACTGATGCTGGGAAACACAGGTTCAACATGTGTCCTTGTTGAAAAACAGGTATGAGTCTGCTGAGGCAGATTTAACTCCCAGTCTCTTATCACTGCCTCCATCACTGCCGTTACTCAGGAGTGCTGATACGACTCCGTGTGATTAAGCACCAGACTCAGTTCTCAATCTGCCCTGCAGACAGAAAGTGAGAGGTGGAGAGAGAAAGACAGACCAGTAGTGAGCAGCAGAGCCAGTGAATGTTTTAACCGTGTGTTTCTGTTTTGCAACCCTGCTTCTTCTCTCTGTGCAGGCAGCATGCTGACTGCACTACTAATTCAATTTGTGAGTTAAACCACACTATTACATCTACTGCTGCAGGCTGGTAGTATTTTTGTTTCATATCATTCCTTCCAGGTTCAGTTAATTTGCCATTATTGTGTTGTATATGTTTTTTTGAATTCCATACCATTTAATCCATGATTGAATAAAAATCTGAACCTGAATCATGACATCGGTACAGCCTTTGTGACTGTCTCTCTGCTCCTTGCTATGAAGCGTCTCTCGCTCATCTGTCTCGGTGACAGACGGGTTAGGCACTGATAATATCTGCTCCTGGAGGCGGCTAAAAGCTGCCAGTCTGAGTCAAACCCAAAACACAGTTACACATGAAGAGTACTGGAAACACCAATGCACAAACTCACGCAAATGATCTCAACCATTAATGCAGCTGTATTAAAAGCTTACACCCTGAGCAGGCATGGGACAGGCGTTTAATGGGAGGAAGTATCCTGGTGGCAGCATAGTAACAGTTTTCAAACCAGACCACAGTCTGCATCTGGGCAGGACAGACGTTACAACACTGAGAAAAGTACCAGGCTGCCCTCAACATGCACAAACACACACCCACTGATCATTTCAGCACACACAACACTTCCCTGCTCACCCCCTTTAGTCTGTTTGCCTAATTTCCAGTCTGTTGCTGTGGTTTCTTTTCTGTTAATGTTTAATGTTTTATGTATTTAGCTGTTATTATCATTATTATTATTATAATAGCTGAGCCTGAGCAGCAGTCCATTAAACTGTGTTTGGTTAAGTAAAGGGAGGGATATAAAAAGAGACAAAAGAAACAAAATGATCTCAGCTAAAACAAAGACTGGAGGCTTAATTCAAACTTGGAGTGAGTAACAGCCGTCTTGTATGTTTAGAGTTTAAAGGTTATACAGGAGCTTTAGGCCAAGGTTTTGGTTTCGAGGATTTCAGTTTCAGAATAAGACTGGACATCCTGCTCGCGGGCAGGTTGTCGGTTATGCGAGGGGTCACGTCAGGAGGTCATGTTTAGATTTTGTTGACTATCGTAGGTAATGTGTAAGGTGATGCTTTATTAGCCACGGGTCACAGATCTGACCTGGCCTGACCCATTCACTCTTCACCTTCAGCCAAAGCCTGACTGATCTCAACAATGGGCAGCATTCAGGTCCGTACACACAAACACACACACCTTAAGGTACACTCCCTGCTAAGCATCACACATAACATGTACGAACTTGATACTTTTGCATGTTAACTATTAACCTCCTCGAGTACACACTCCTTTCCTACACACCAAACACATCCTTCACTCACAGTAGGAAGTTGTTCATCCAGACAATGCCAAGTGCAAACATTCAAATCTCGTTACTTTGAACAGTTCTGCAGGCCAAACGATGTTCCCACTTTATTTCCAGGCAGAAGAGAGGAAGAGGAGGGGCAACAAAAGATCAGAGCTTTGTCTCTGAGGTTGTTTGTTGTTTGTGGAGGACGGATCAGCCCCATTACACACGCTGATTGAGCCAAGGACGAGTGATCACGCACAACTAACAAACTGTTCACACACACAAATGTACGGTGGTACTGAGAGCTCAATGCACTGCATCTTAAAAAAGAAATACACACAAATAAAAGCTGATCAAAAAAACATCTTCACCAATTTGACACCGCATGCACATTTAAAAAAACACAAAGACAGTGCAAAATGAGAAAACCAAAACCAAGCAATGCAAACACTTGCTGCATTTCTGTACTCTTTTCTGTTTTTGCAGAACTTTTCTGTTTGGTTGAAGTTTTCCCTTTTTTATCTAAATGTAAATGTAAAACTGGTGATGATGTTTTCTAAGTTTGCAGTGCTTTCAGGGCCACCACATAGATGCATTCATTCTCGGACCGACTGACAAACCACCCAATACTTCCACATGTACTGTAACTGATCTAAATTTAAAAAAAACACACACACACACACACACATACAGTTCACACATAAGCTGGCAGAGTATGACTGTGTGCAGGCCAAAACACCACCGCTGACAGATGAAACACAGGTGAGCCCTGGGGAGTCTGGGTAAATATTTGTGTTAAGGCTGTCACACCCTCTTCCTTTGCAGGAAGCAGCATGGGCAAAGGGATTACTGAAATGAGGGCTGCAGCACCAGCTCACGTAGGACAGTGCTGATAATGGATGTGCCGATTCTAAGCTTGTGCTGTCCAGCAGCTCTAGTTTCCTCTTCCCTATAAGTAAACTGTCATGTTTGAAGCTCTATTCACACAGATACAATCAGTGCAATCTATCCTGTGTGCACTGACTGGAACTGTCATTAAAAGGGCGAAGAAAGGCTAAATGCATGTGCCGTTTCCAAAGTGCTGGTGAAGAATTAACTGTCCTGCCATCTAAGTGTGGTCGTCAGGGGCTGGGTGGTCTGATTCTCTAATGGCAATAGGTGATCTGCAGAGGGTTATTAAGTATAGCTCCTAAGCTCTGTTCAGTGTTTTCCTAACCTACTTTGGACATTGTTATCTCAGAGCCAAATCCCTTTTTCTACCTTCCTTTTTCTGCCTTTTCCCTCACCTCCTGAAGGAGGGAGGAAAGGAAGGAGGAGCAAGAGAGGGTGGGACATCGATCAGGGGTGACAGGCCAAAACCACAAAACCTAAACCTCACTCCCTCTACTTATCCTGTTTCTTGGGAATAAAAGTTTCCTGCTTTCTTTTGACCAGCTATTCCTCTTATGAACCCTTTTAACCCTAAATAATGGACACATATACGTAGACACACACACTGGCACATGAACCAACAGCCTAGAGTGAAGAAAACTCTGTTAGGGAGGAAGATAGGGGCAGGCAAAGCCTCAACACATGGATGCTCACACACACTTGCAAAATACAACAATTTCCACACAAACATTTAGTAATTTCACACCACAAAAAATTCAAATTTAGCTCCAGGACACAAATGCAAATTACACATCACATGTGGGTTGCACGTTTTAGCATTTTGAAAACCAAAAAGAGCTGAATAGAGAAACAAAGAAGAGTGAGAGAGAAAGGAGAACAACCTTTGGTACAAACCACTACACCCAATCCTCAACAAAGCCACTAAAGCACTGACTAGAGGCAATGTGTATCCTTGCAGTTCAAAGCCAACCCCACAAAAAGAGTGTATTTGTCTGAGTGTGTGTGCATACAGTATGTGTGTGTGCTTTAAAAAGTTCTGAATGTGTGCCTGTGCCTGCAGCACAAAGGCACCGGTGTCATGTAACTCGGCCAAACCCCGCCTGCAAACGCAGGTGATCTTATTGTATTGAAGGTTCCCAGCAGGCAACGAGCTTTGTGTGTCACGTGTGTCAGGAAAACCACAAAGACCTAAAGGATGTGTGTTATCTGGTAAATTAAGGGCCCATATTCCTCCTGAAAAGACCAAGGTCAAACAGGCGCTGGACTGAAACACATTTATAATGTCCAGCCACTGTTTTGCCTGAGAAAAATGGAACCTCTGAAAGGTTTTAAACCATTTGATTATATTTGAGTTTCTGCCTTTATTGAATTCAAACAGTGACTCTCAACCCAGGGGTCACAAGATAAGCTGCAGGGGTGGAGAGATGATTAACTAGAAAAGATAGTACTAATATACCTTTGATGTTCCTCCCATATGTAGAAAATTTCTAACTTCTAATTTCATACACAGGTTGTTTTCAGTCACCAAGTTATGTTGTATGTTGTCTTTTTTTGTCCCTTACCTCTACAATGCTTCGCAGGTCCTGGACATATGTTCTCTCTGTGTCCAGTATCTCCTGCACCACTCGGTCCACATATGTTCTGGGTCCCTGACCCGTCCGCTCACCTCCCTCTGGACTCAGCTCAGGCTCTGAATGTTCTGTCAGAGTCTGTTCACTGCTCTGTCTCCTTTGCCCCCTTCCTGTGTCCATCCCTCTATCATTTCTGTCCTCTTCCTCCCCGCAGCCCAGCTGCCGGGCAGGGACCAGTTCCAGCCGAATTGCCCCAGAGTCTCGGTCTGGAGTCCCCGGGTTACAGTGAGGGGCAGGGATGAGGGTGGAGCGGCTGCCCAGGGAGCAGTGACTGTCCCGGGAGGAGGCGGACGACGAGGTGGAGCTGTAGCTAGTCGGCCTTTCGGCGCTGTCGGGAGAGGAGTCCATGCTGAGGGCGGAGCAGTAGCGCGAGGAGGTGTAGCGGAAGGCCGGGTTGCGGAGGCAGCGGGCCGGGATGTCAACGGAGCTCAGGGCAGAGCCAGAGTCCGGAACTTCAGGGAGAGGCGGCAATGCATCAGGCAGGTAGTTAAAATCGTCTAGAGAGAAAACGAGAGACAGACAGAGATTGTTGTTCACCACATTTGGTCCAAATATGTTGGTAACGTTTGAGTGCCTCATGGTCTCATTCATTTCAGTGAGACCCATGCAAAAACACAGTGAGGATGCTGCTGAGTAGATGCAGAGTTCAGCTAAAGAGGTTAACCTATAGCTCACAAATGTTTTACCTTGCAAGCATTCAGATAATGGAGAAAATCCTTGTTTTCCACCAGTGAAGCGTCCAGATGCTCACTGCTCAAATTACTATGTTGTGTCTTGGTGTTCAACAAACATGGACACTGTTGAACATGGATATAAAAATGAATATCCTGGTTTATACTTCCTCTATCTGTACAAAACTGTAGCAACACGCCCACACCAATGCAGCCCCTGGTATTGTTAAGCTGAACTACTATTGCTGGTTTGAGTGCAGCCTAAAAAAACGGCCCTGCCTATTCAATTTTTAAATATATGGTTGTCATATTAATCATGATGCCTTGGTATAATTACTGCAAACAAATAAGACCACGGTCTAGACAACTGGCATCTCTAATACATACCAACAGACATGTTGTTCTAGTGTTTCTAAATAAAAGGCTGCATATACAATAGGCCTACATTCTATTGCTGTCTGTAACAGTGATGCTGCTACTTGTTTTGGGCCTTTCACCATGAACCTTTGGAAGAAACTATCAAAGTTTTAGTTTGGTTTGGACTAGAATGGCATCCATTTCCCTATTTACTTTTGTAATCTACCTTCACACCATAATGCAATCTGCATGAAATCTGGCACAAAACGTGAAATGCAGTAGAGCTGTTGGTGTAGGACAAGTCAGTACTCTTCCATTTTATTTATGCAGCCCAAAATATCAAATTTGTTTCCAAGAACTTAACAATCCTTACAAATGTGACATCCTCTGTCTTTAAAGCCTTGATTCAGATAAGCAAAACAAAAGCTTCAACAGGAAATAAAATGGGTGAAACCACAGAAAAATCAACAGAGGAGGGATCCCTCTTCCAGGGTGGACACACAAGCAATAGATGCCATGGCAGACAGACAGTTGCAACAGTGGAATTATAAAATGGAGTGCAAATATCATATATGCAAAGTATGAAATTAAATATGTAAGTTGAAATGTTTTAGACAAGTTTAAATTTAATTAGTTTACAGTAATAATTAACTCTCTCAATGTTGTGCTGATTTATTTATGACAGGAAGTTGCACATAGAGTCGTTTAAATTTAAGTTGAATTCACACATTCGACAGGCACTGATCCTGTAAACCTCTCTTTTCCGTTTAAGTGCTAAAAAGAGTCACTGTATGTAGCTCCTAACACTTACAATACCACTTTCATATTCTTACAGTCTATCTGTTTAGCATCGCAATTCCTCACATTCCTGCTGACCACAGTCTGACTGACCACCCGCCATATGAGGGCCACTGGCTCTCTCAGATTTGTCCTCAGTTCCACCCAAACATTTCATACACAAGGAGCCGGTGATAACCACCACACCGTGTAAGTAAAAGCACACACAAGAAACACAAGAAACAGAAACTTTTGATTTCTAATTTGTTTGCGTGAGTGGTAAATTGTGTGTGAGCATTTTTCCAGCAAATTCGAGAGGGAAAAGGATTGAGTTTAATTACGAGATTAGTTGTGTAATACTGAGAGCACTCCTCTCTGAGGCAATGAATGAATGTCCTATTTCCATGGAAGACACACAAGTCTGTGTGTTTGTGTGTGTGTGTGTGTGTGGAACTACAGGAGTCTATTTTGTGTCAAGCCGGTGCCAACCCGGCTCACAACCTTGTGTCTGTGGAGAGATCCGTTAAGATATGATTACTGACTCCCAAGGCCCCACAGTCAGGCCAGCCGAAGTGAAACCACGCATGCTGCGTATCAGGACGGAGCCTTCCAAGTTTCCCTCAACGTTTTCCAAGGTCTTGCTTCATACAAAGGCCAGCTTTGACGGGAAGAATGGGGAGCAAATAAACACAGCGAACAGGCAAAGGAAGGACAAGATGAGAGAGCCAGTGGGAGTTTTGACACCTGTCTTTATAATCAAAGCTCTCCATACCAGTGACCCGGCAGCTCCGGTGTTGTGGCAACACTCCAGTGCCCTATAGGACAGTGTCGCTATCTCGCTGCCAGCAGCACCGGCTCAGCCTAAACCTGTCTCACTTCAAAGCACCACAGATCACAGGCTTACGTTCAAAAACATGAAACGTGAACTTGAGAACAAGCTCAAAGAATCCCGGTACATAGCCACTCTCTCACCTTTCAAACAGGTACCTCGGAGGTCTTTTTGCTATGGTGACACCAGTTTTAAGAGCACTGAAGCAGCTGGCATGCTTGTTAGACTGGTCTGTGATGAGAGGATCACAGGTTTGATTCTGGAAACTACCACTACATCGATACCAAGTTAAGAAACTCAACCTGCATGTTACACTTGTGAGAAGCGTAGCTTTTCTGAGCCGAAAAAACCTGATTTTTTTAATTGCCTCTTTAAACACTCAGCAGACATTCAGCCACATTAGATCTGAAGTTTTGTAAAGCTGAAGGAACGGCAAAGTTTAGTGATAATTCCTTGTGGTGACACATAGCAGTTTGACAGACACAGAACCTCAAGTCTGGCCTGCTTCACTAACACTGACAATGTTTTTCAGAGGACTATAAAAGGATGTCAGTTCCTGGTTATGCTGTTCCTCGAACGGAAACTCAAGTATTTTGAAATCCACCTCTGAAAAAAACAAATACCAAAGGGAGAGTCTGATGCGCTGAATCACAGCTTTCACTAGTTTTAATTTCGCTCCACTGGCGTGCCAAGAGAAGCAGGAAGGAATTGGAGCGTCCAAAAACTGAAGTGGCATGAAACTGTATTTTTCCTCAGACAAGCTTGGAACTGATTCACCGTACGTGTGTGTCCATCCAAATGCTTGCATTCCCCAGTCTGACCCACTTTTTAACAATTACAGATCAGAAAGGAGAAAGAATCTGGTGGGTGAAAACAATACACACACACATACCCCTAAACCAACAGGCTTGGCTTTTCGATAAGCAGCACACTGCTTTTAAGTTGCCATTCACAATGCACAAAGGGTTATATTATATTACACACCATGACATTAATAGGTAACTGACCATTTTCTTTGCCCTATGACTAATCTATGCCATATCCTTCCTTATCACAGTAGGTGATGTATGTAAATCTATGATGTGTGTATGTTTCACACAAAATGCATTAGGTTTATCACTCCAGAGATAACGCTACCCGAGCTAATAACTTAATGGTCCTCACACCAGCTATTGCAGCTGGATATGGGCAGGCACACGTGCAACCTGTGATCACAGACAGACACACACACACACACAGGCACACAAAAACATACAAGGAGAGCAAATACAGAGAAACTGTGTGTTTCCGTTTGTAGTGAAACCCAAACATCACAGAGAGAGATTGCTCCATCTTGTGTTTGCCCAGCCCCTCCTTCCCACCTTCCAGCTTCATGTTTGGGGCACACCATGGCCGTTTCCTGGGTGAACTGGCTCTTGTACACACACTCGCACAGACAACCTGAACCCCCTCCTCAACACACACACACAGACCAAGAGCAAAGATGGTCCGGTTTCAGTTACCTCCTGTCCAGATTATGTTCAACCTGATCCTTGTAAATGATCTCTAATTATGGTCCTAAGCATGCAGGTTAGGACTGTTTCCCCTGTGTGTGTGTTTGTGTGTGTGTGTGTGTGTTGTTCGTCTGTGCATGCAAGGATTAGGATAGTGTGTGAGGGCTGTGTTTCCTGCCAGACTAAAGAGAGAGAGAGAGGGGATGAATCAGCGAGTGCCTGCACAACCTGTCTTCAATCTCTGGCTTTCATTTAACTTGAAAATGAAAGCTCCAAAGAGCTGGGGCTGCTTGACTATTCAGCCAAGTTTAATATGTTGAACATCAGGCCTGTCTGGAAGACAAACAGCGAGAACCAGGAGGAACCAGACTGAGGAGATAATAAACACAGAGGGTACCAAACTTTGGCAAAATACAGAGAGTAGCATGTGGTGTTTTACCCTTTAGGGGAGTGTAGCAATTATCACAAGTAAACACGACTACACTGCTTCATTTTTATATTAAAAAAAAAACAAAAAAAACACCTGTGTGTTTATTTTGATTATTAGAAAATAGATGAAAATGCATTTTTAAAATGTATATTAAAGAATCTGAGTAGAAATAGGATTTTGAAGATGCCATCTAAAGTACAATCTCTTGAAAAGTAAAATACGGAGGGAATCTGGTACATATTCAGCTGCTCATCTGGATTGTATCTACATTTTTCTCTTCCCTTTCGATTACGGGATGCGTTTTTAGATTCCCAGAGGCCACCTCATTTACAGTAAACTGCAGCAATCCTCCAGCACCAGGAAACAAAACAACTTTGGATGCACTTTAGAGGGAAAACTGTTAAGACTGAACACACAAACTTGTCATGGTGTTGTAAATGTTCAAATTTCCATCTGCTGTGCAACATTCAAAAGCTCCAGAGCAGCTATTAAATGGTCCTTGTGTTTTTTTTTGTGGGTTGGATTGGAGCTGGTCTATGTGTATTGACATACAGTGGATTGTGGATTGACACACAGTACAAATACTTGTATGTCAAAGTGGATTGAAAAACCAAATCTCTCCTTTTTTCCCAATTAATATGTAATCAGGCCGTTTAATCTACAGTGGGTATGGAAAGTATTCAGACCCCCTTAAATTTTTTACTCTTTGTTATTTTGCAGCCATTTGCTAAAATCATTTAAGTTCATTTTTTTCCTCATCAATGTCCACACAGCACCCCATATTGACAGAGAAACACGAATTTGTTGAAATTTTTTCAGATTTATTAAAAAAGAAAAACGAAAGAAATATCACACGGCCATAAGTATTCAGACCCTTTGCTGTGAGCCTCATATATTTAACTCAGGTGCTGTGCATTTCTTCTGATCATCCTTGAGATGGTTCTACACCTTCATTGGAGTCCAGCTGTGTTTGATTAGACTGATTGGACTTGATTAGGAAGGCCACACACCTGTCTATATAAGACCTTTCAGCTCACAGTGCATGTCAGAGCAAATGAGAATCATGAGGTCAAAGGAACTGCCTGAAGAGCTCAGAGACAGGATTGTGGCAAGGCACAGATCTGGCCAAGGTTACAAAAAAAAATCTGCTGCACTTAAGGTGTGTGTCAACGGCTACTGCAATGCACACAAACAGACGACATGCATACCAGACCATAAGGGTTATAAAATGGTCTCAGTCAAGGGTAAACAATCCAAAGACAATAAATTCTTCACACGTCAGACTGTGCTGTTCATGAGACCACAACGCATGCATGCACATGTCAACTTTCTACAGCTGAGACCCTCTAACTTCCCTTGATCGATTTAGTCAGTCCACAAAAAGCCTCTCTACTGGTCCAGCCAGGTTTAATGACTCATGCTACACTTCTCCAACTCAGTCGCACACTTTACGGTCACCTGAAGTGCTCTTTATCCTGGAGTGGTCAGCAAACAGCTGTGAGCACTCTTGTCTCTTTATGGCCCTGATGATCCTCACAAGTAGCTCAAACAGCACAAACAGCTCTGTGAGTGCTTTGTAATGCACATGTAAACAACCTATGTAGACATTTAAACTGTAAAGCAGTTCAAAATATTTCAAAGTATTATGTCATATGCAGATGCAGGATACAGGGCAGCTGCAAAAATTCCCTGTGTTTATTTTAAGCTACATGGTATCCCTAATTATTGGGTTCAAAACACGAGTAATAAACTAACAATGTCTAGTATGCCGGTTCCAGCGACAGAGCCTACACGCAACCTCCAGGGAGTATCCCTCAGTAATAAAACACAGTCCCAGGAATATCAAAGAGGGGGTTTTGTACCGAAAAGACATAAAGTTTGGAAAATACCCACTCGGTTTGGGTTAGCTAGCTCTAAAGGCTTACACTAGATTTGGTGGGTATTTCTTATACAGAGTAAGGACTGTGTCAAGCAAGAGAGGGAACAGTTCAGTGGCAGAATGGAAACCTAAGAATGATTACAGGGACCAGAAAAGGGACAGTTATGTTGTGGATTAGGTCACGGTGGACGTGCACATGGTTCGATTCATGCTACATTAGGTGTCTGCTTTTACAGTCCCCTGCAGACTATTGTTGAACAAAAGAAGTTCAATGTGGAACTTTCTGGTGTGATGGTGTATTAAGAAAGGAGCTGAGGAGAGAGAAGGCGAGATCAACATCATCATTTACAACATGGCATCAGTAAGGAGTAAGTCTGTCAGTAAGCTGACAGACGGACGCCTTTCCTCCATCTTTGCTTTTTTCTTTTCTCCTCTCCTGCCACTTTTCTTCCATCTTGCTATTATACATTCAAACTTTGGCAGGTCATAATGTAACTCCGCCAAGTATGCTGAGTCCATATGAGCTCCGCAGGACATTCCTATGGGCTCAGACCATGCCTCTCCAAGCATGTGTAAAAATACACATAGACGAGCCTGTGTATATGGCTACAGACCACCAAGGCTCATATTTGCATTTGGAGCACATGTGTTCATAACACTCCCCATTCACACTCAAATTACTGAGACTCATCTGAAAGCAAGGTTGTTACTGTTAAACATGAGGATATCACAACATGCAGACCAAAATTAGGAGTAAAAGACAGACGTTTGTGCCAGAGAGGAGTGAGTTAACCAGACAGGACTTGACCACACACTCTGTACAGCGCACGGATCCTTTAATCAACCTTGTTTGTCCATGTGTGTTCTTGTTTATGCTGCAAAAGACCGACCAGATGGCAACTGAGTTCAATGCCATTCGGCTCACTTGTTGACTTTGCCGTCCCATGACACCCAAGAGCACTGAAAATGTAGCTTTAACCCAGAAGATGTTTTGAAGACAATGACAAGAATAAGAACGGAGTGTTTTTATGTGAGCAAAAGGTAGAAGTGAAAGCATTTCATCAAGTTACAGCCCACTTGTTTTTGTCTTCACTTTGGCTGCATCTTGGTTACACTTTAAAAAGACAATGTGATGATGAAATGTGGTGAAAAGAGGGACATGTGCGACTGCAAGCGAGTGAGAAATGAGGAGGAGAGGACCCAGAGGAATGAAAGTAGGAAGAAAAGATGAGAAGAAAGGCCAAAGGTCAAACACCACCCACTCCCTTGCTTTTTCTCCCACTCGCTCTGTCTCATTTTGAATTCGGCCTTTTGTAGTACTTTAACCCATAAATGTTCTCTGCGTCTTAAACCAATCTATCAGATTCACCCAACACCCAAACCTTCATCTTTTAAAGGGACAAAGATGATTTTCAGAGAGTTTTTGTCCCTTGCAGCCTGCGCAGAGAGCCGGCAGCACAAGGAAGCTTTTAAATGTCCTCGCTGTCTGTAGTTATAGGGGCCTCACATCTTCCACTGTGTCCACTTAAGGTCAGTGTCCATTTCTGATAGAGACGCAGGCTTGATCTCAACTGACGCTAAGGACCTTAAAGTGTCACTCAGGATTTCACACCACAGGCGAACGACTGCGGCGCAGCAGAGGGAGAGAAAGAGACGGAGACAGAGAGGATGGGAGTGAAAACAGAGGGCGGGGTTGCCACTGAGGAACTTATCACTGGACCAACAAAGACCTGCGCTGGCTGGGACATATACATTATAATGCAGATGTTTCGGAGGACAGATGGAGAAAGACAAGAGGAGATAAAAGAAAAAATAAGCATCCCTTTTTTGCAGAACAAGCTGCACAAGCTCCAACAATCTCAAGACAGTATTTTAAACACGCCATGACAGGTAAAGACAGAAGTTTAGACACGATGTGTGACTTAATGGACTCCTGTGGCTTTCACAGGCTCACAAAACATGGTCTGTGCAACCACATACACAGCTGGGAGGCTAATTAGCGACAAATAGCTTTTTTTTTCAAGATAAAGTAAAACCCTTTATAATGATTAAACTTTCACTATGCACTGGCAAATTAACACTCTCTTATCTCCAGGTTGTGTTTATGTGACATGAGGAAAAGCCAAGTCTCCAGTAGAGATCCTCTGTTTGTTATTGACACTGTGGACATCAGTGAGGAATGTGCTGGGTAGTTGTGGGAAAAAAATGTCCACCCCTCAAACGTACACCCCCTATTTTCAGACACACACACACACGCTCTTGCACCCACCCTTGGGACACCCATGCGACCCTTGCTGCACACACCCTTGCCCTCCCTCTGAGTGTGACATACTAGCCTCATTCTCTGACCTGATTGGATTTCAGCCCAGAGAAAATATTCAACACCGAACTCTTTGCATCCACCTCAGTCTGCACAGTTGATCGTCCTACAGCTCCTGTACACAACACGCACACACAGACTTTGGTGGCACTGAAGCATGAGATTAAGATGGGGAAAACTACACTCCCAAATGACCTGCCCCCATCCTACACCCATCCAGCCTCTGTGGGGATGCAGTTTCTCGCACGTGAGTGCTCATGATGGGGGGCAGATGTCCTCCCGGAGGACTGGCCAAGCTAGCAGGGTGGGAGGAGGAGGACGGAGGGGTCCATTGTCTCCAGCAGCTCTAAACCAAAGAGTTTGCTCTAAACAGTAATTGTTCCCTCCTCCTCTTCTCTCCTCTGCTTCTCTCTATCCCCATTTGTAGCCACCCCCCAACTGCTGCCCTCAAGGCTCTAATTTGGGTCACAGGCTGCAGAATGGCATCTCAACACTCAGTCAAACCCACACCCGGCACGAGGACACATGTGCTGGCTTTAAGAGGTATGAAGAATTAGAAAACAAAAGTAGAGCATAGTCAGAAACTTTCTCCTCTTACTTGTCAGGGATGATGTACATAAAAATTTGATAAAGAGAGAGACGCTTTGTAGCAGATTTAACTACTCGTGAGTTTCCATCTGCAACCCCCTGGGCGAATACACAAACACACAAAAACAACTTAAGTTTTTATGTTTTCTGCCGTGCCTGCATTACCACCACCCTAAATTATATCTGTAACCGCCAACAAACTAAAAATTTATAACCACCAAGATCGTGAAAGAACAGCGGGAAGAAGTGTAGACTATTGTCTCAGCATCATTAGGAATTTAACCCCTCGACGTTTGAAAGAAAACAAACACGCTTCATTCAACACCGGGGGTGAGAAAACAACCAGAAGACGCTGTTCATACAACAGCCCTGCCGAGAGACGGGAGCTGCAAAGACACTTCACGCGGTGCTGTCAACTGATGAAAAAATATCGCACACACCACACAAGAGAGCCAACAAGACAAACAGCCAAACCATCAGAGACTAGTAAGGAGACCTCGTATTTATAAGTCACTGTCTGATGTTTTTGACCAGTTGCCACTTGAAAAGAACCACTTTTTATGCGTTCTGTGATTCCACACATTTTCGTCTTTTACTGATCATTCAAACAAATGTCCAGGTCAGGGTAAATCTCACCAAATCCAGATCTGAAAATCTGAATTTTATGGTGCATGAATATGGTTTAAGCCCCTTTGATGAGGTGCGCAGACATGCAACACCTTTGACAGCAAAATACAAACCTACCACATCAAGAGAATCACTTCAATTCTGGGAAAACTTGTTTGAGTGTCTATAATTTATACATGCTGGGAAATAGCTCTTGCTTACCGGTAGGCATTGTGGCTGACTTGACTCTCCTTTAACAGAAATTTGAGTAAATGATGGTGAGTTTTAAAAGCGCAGGTTTGGATGAAAACAGGACTTCCTGAGCACCTCACATATCCAGAGTATTCCAAATAGTACTCCCAGTGAAACCTGAAAATTCCCTTAGATTTCCCAAATTCTCTCAGTCATTGTGAATCCTTTCTCCTGGGAGCAGACGTGCCGTCCGCTCCTCCAAGGTATAAACAGGACCATACACTCTCAGGCTGTGTTTTCTCCCTGGACACACACATACACATGCAAACACGCTGCTCAGGCTGATGTGTTCCTTCTCTTCTTTCTCTCTCTTCTTCGGTTTGCTGAGGATCTCCTCTGTCTGTTTCTCTCCCTCCCTCTCTTCTGTGGCAACACATCAACTGTGTGCATGTGTGTGCCTTAAAGTGTTCATGTGTGTGTTTGCATGTGTGTGTGTGTCAGAGTGAATGGCCTCTGCTCTCTCCTGCTCCCTCCCTGCTGGGTATTCCCCTCCCCCTGACTCCTCCTCTCTCTCTCCCACAGCAAATTACAAGGAGCTGGGAGTTCCACATCAAGTGCCTCCTCTCCTCTTTCCTCTCTTTCTTTCTCTTCTTTTATCTTTTCCCCATGTTTTTTATTTCTGCCTCTCCTTCTTCTTCTCTCATTCCAAAAATCAAACTTTTTGTTTGGTTTGTAACGTTTACGGTCGGGCCACACCTTTTGTGTGTGTGTGTGTGTGTGTGTGTGTGTGTGTGTGTGTGTGTGTGTGTGTGTGTGTGTGTGTGTGTGTGTGTGTGTGTGTGTGTGAGCATATCTGCTGCACGCTCAGCGGGCAGCTGAACCGCTGCTGTTAGAGCACAGCTCCAGAGATCACACACATACACACACTTTACAAGGAAGGGGGGGTGGAGAAGGGAGTTACGGCTGATCAATAGGCCGGGAGCCAGCTCAAACAAAAGCTTCTCGTCCACTGCGAGACACTGCACTGCTCATTGTGTCCCAGATCAGAGAAAGGCTGGACAAAATGAGCGTGCAAAACCGTCTGAAGTGAGGGAATTAACAAGAACGGCGCAATTTCTAACCAGTATTCAAGATGTACACAAACATCAGAGAAAGTGGGCACACATGAGCTATACAGCATTACAGCGGCTCCCAACTTTTTGGGTTTGCCACCCTTAAAAACAAAACAATGTCTAC